>NC_064758.1:37067012-38331512 GCF_011397635.1 Epinephelus fuscoguttatus
TACGGTCTAGTTTGTTCAGTGCTGTAGTTTAAAGGAGCCTATAGTGGAGCTGCAGAACTCTGCACACACACTTATCAGGTTGTCCAGCTGTCTGACTCAGCCAGGTCTGCAGGCACATGGATATACAGATAAACTGTTTCAAGGGCAGTTGAGTTGGAGAACAGCACTTGATGTCTTTCGTCAGTAGTTTCTTTCAGTTCTAGTTCTCAGTGTGAGGACAGGTGTTTGTCCTTTGCACAGGTGTTAAACTCTTATATACCCATTACTGGTTTATAGATTCATAAAACTCATAACGCTACAGTGTACCAGCAGCTGTAACGTTCAGCTGAGAATGCATCTTGATGTAGCCTCGTCTTTCTCTGGGTATCATTTATAAAAGTGTGATAGCAGCACCATTACACAGTCTGTTCTCATTTCCAACCTGTCAAATATTGCAGCCTTGTCAGTGATTTCGTTGTCAGATACTGACACACAAAGGCACCTTTTGCAGCTATATGATACACTGCCAGGCAGCGTCAGGTTGTAACACGACTGGCAACGACGTAATATAAAGAACAGGAAAGTCCCAAGAGAATAGGGTGGGTGTTAGGGGACATGGATGGGTCCATCATACCCCAAACTTTCACCGAGCTTTTCACTTCGCATATGAGCTTTAAGCCAAACCATGATGTTTTTTGAAGCCTAACTACGTACTTTTGTTGTACAAGGAAATTAACATAAAAAAAAGAGTAGAAACTGTACAAACTGTACAATTCCAGTGAAAATGGAAGTGTATTTTGAAAAGACACAATGCATTTCACAAACTTAAATTGACATGCCGTCCTGGGACGTCAACAACAGGTGCAGGGGGGTATTTAGCATGTGATATTTAGACATGAAAGTCCACTGACAAAGTTGCGGTAGTTTGACAATTTGGGGTGAGAATGCGTTGCAGTACCTGTACTCTTAAAGTGTTACCAATGCCAGTAGAGTACTTTATTTGATACCAGTTTATTCTTGTTCAATACCCATTGGGGGTGGATGTGGCTCAGAGGAAGAACGAGTCATCCACAAATTGGAAGATCGGTGGTTTGATCCCTGGCTCCTCCAGTCCGCATGTCACAGCATTGAAGCAAGATACCGAACCTCAAATTGCCTCCAATGGCTGTTCCATCGGTGTGTAAATGCGTTTAAATGGTTACTGAGTAGCAGGTGGCACCATGTATGGTAGCCTCGGACACCAGTGTGTGAATGTGTGAATGTAACGTAGTGTGAAAGCTCTTTGAGTGGTCAGGAGACCAGAAAGGAGCTATACAAGTACAGTCCATTTACCATTTTACCATCATATTAACGGAAGCATTAAGTTTGGTGGCTTATCGGCACATTAAACTAACTTCGTCAACGACACCAGGAACAACTTCACCACACCACAGACTATGTAGCGTTGTGTCACGTTTAATGCTTGCGGTGATTGGCTGCAAGCAGTTCCATACAAATAATCATTTTCTTCTTGATCTGAGACAAAATCGTCATTTGACTGGAGAATCTTTGATAGTCTTGGTACTTGGTTATTTCAGTTGATACCTTAAAGGTACTGAGCACCCGTATCCAGTCCTAGGCCCTCAGTTATGAACATAACGTACACACAAAACAAGGCCTGAAAGAGGTGTACGCCACTTCCCATGCAAAAGTTGTGATTTATAAAAACAGACTTGATGGGAGAAACTTTAACCCATGCTTACGAACATTTTGGAGATGGGAAATTGGCAAAGCAGATGGTGAAATGGAAGCCTGATTGTAGAAATTGTCTAATAATTTTTGGTGCGGAGCAGGCCATTTTTGGCTTTTGTCTGTACGTACATTTTTAGTGTGGATCCTACACATTGTTTTATAAAGAGGCTGCTAGTCTCTTTCTCAGACCTGTTGCCTTGGTCTGATGTTTTACTGTCTTTATTTGTGTTATAGTGTAAAAGCAGATGACTTACATCCCCTATCTCCGGTGTGCAGCGTCTTGGTGGGGAACAGATGGATTCGACCAAGTCCTCCATATAGGCTTGAACAGTATCTGTGTGAAATAAACAAAAAACAGGGGAGTAATTAGCCTAGCTTCTTTAAGAGCTAAGAAAGAAACGTGAATGCATGTGTCATTCCTGTTGGTTGATAATTGGTAGAAGCAAAGCAAATAGATGTCCGAACTGTCGAACATGTACAAGGGGACCCTCTCTTTAACTTTATTTCTCAGTGCACCTCCAGTTCTAACTGTGTCCTGCAGCCTGGACACGTTATGCAAGACTTGTTTAAATCCCTGCTATTGTTCCAGTGCAGAGCTGCCCTTCCTGTACTGACCTCAATGCCTGAGTCAGTTTGCCATGGCTTTCCACAAGACACACACAGACAAGAACACCCATTCTTTCCTGCTTCCCGTGCTTTGGGTCAGTTGTTCCTCCAGCTGGAAACATGTAGGAGGGCAGTTTGTTGGAACTGTGCAATGTTATTAAAAGTCCAGCACCTGTTGCTCCTGTATGTTGCCTCTGTTTTCGGCATTACTGCTCCATTCTCAGACCGGTACTCTATTAGCATGTGTGTTGAGTGAATGCCAAAAGCTTACAGAGCTCAATTCACTTTGATTCGCCACCCCCCTTTGTCTCAATTGCATAACAGGAGCTACATTGCACGCCCTCTACTTTGAAGCAGCTGCGAGGCACTTCTACTACAATCTCTCTGGGGAAAAAAAAAACTAACTTCTTACCTCTGAGATGGATCATGAGGATGCTCTAGTCACAGCAGTCCGAAAGGCCAGTATTAAAAATAACCAAGCAATCAAATCAAAGAGAAAATTCCGTTTCTAGTGTGGCTGATAAGTTTTCTGTGCTCCGGCGAAACTTGTGTGACTCTCTGTCTCTTCCAAATGCCTCACAGGGACTCTACAAAGTCAAATTAAGACTGTTCACAATGAAGGAAACCAGTTTTCTTTCTTATGACCTCCTGAGGGAATGTAAATACGATAGTTCAGCTGATAAGGAGGAGCACATTGCTACTCTCTGTCTGATAGTATCTGACACAATGACTGTCTTGATTGTCTTGTGTGCACATCACTGAGAAAACCGGATTTATGGATTTGAAGAAAACATAAAAGCCTACACTGGATGACTGTGATCTCTCTCTTTATTTATGAAAAGCCAAGCCCAAAAATTGAAGGATGGTAATTGTTCCGTGGCCCTGAAAGGGCACGAGATGAAAACATGACATGAAAGCTCATTAGTGCTGCTGCAATGTCGGATGACCTTGTTTTATGTCCAGCTTATTGTACAGTTCAAAAAGATCCATCTCATTATAGTAGAGATTAAATAAAGGCTGTTGACACCTTGAACTCTTCAGTGACTCAGGCCGCAGATCACTTTGCATTGCAACAAAGCGTCACTTAACATGCATGTCTGGCATTTTGAAAATAAATGCTGCCCTCTGTTGAGATTACAGATGCTCTGCAATCTACATCAACTGTGAGGAACGCCTCAGGCAAATATAAGAATGTATAAAATTATTGTAAAGACTGTACCCAATGTTATTTTATTACATTTGAAGCTTCTTTTGAGGTTTTCAAGTGAAGCTTTGACTGTCTGTCATAATTTATTATGACATCATCATCTTTAAAAAAGGAAAAAATCCCCCACTAAATACTCACTTTAAATAAAGTAATTTACTGGAATAAAAGAGTTAGTGCTTTTTTTTTGTAATAAATCAACAGTCCTTAGCAGACTGCTGGTAGACCTCCCTGTTAATACAAGTGTGTGCTTCATTTTGTGTGTGTCAAGTGAAGTTTTTGATGGCCGTGAAAATGTTGTTTTTAAGAAGAAGAAATACTTGTATTAATCCCCGAAGGGAAATTAATTTTTCTCACTCTGCTCTCATATAAACACAGGCCCGAAATACACACACATGCACAAACAGAATGTATACATGCATTAAATGGAGAGATGTCAGAGCGAGGGGGCTGCCCGTGGACAGACGCCACAAGCAGTTGGGGTTTTGGTGTCTGGCTCGAGGCGAACTGGTACCTCTCCAGCTACCAGTCCACACTCCATATATGGTCTGGACAGGGACTTGCGTTGGCGACCTTCTGGTTTCTAACCCAAGTCCCTACAGACTAAGCTACTGCCGCCCCAAAGACTAGATGCTGACAAGAATGGACTGAATCAGAATATTTCATTAGAGAAAAACATGTTGTGAATTCTGAAATGATTACATCAAACTTTTTTACTCCATTTTGACTTTTGGACTTTACAAAGCACTAGAGGTATTGTGAATGTTTGGATCAGACGAGTCAGACACAATCCTACGCAGCACCACTGGAATCTAATTCTACAAATAGCGAAATACTAATAGTATTAGTATAACCTAATATATCGTCATCGACATATGAGACCCTATATCGTCTTAGCTTTTGGATATTGCTGTATCGTGATTGGCATAAATGGTGTTTTTCCCCGTTTTAAAGCCGATTACTGATTAAAAAAAGTATTAATGTTAACATTTTCTGAGGGGAAAAAAAACACACAAAAAAACCCCCATAAAAATCCCTACAACTTTGTTGCATCAGAGAGGGTATGTGGTCAAAAATAGTATGTTAGATTTTGTTTCCCAGTCCTAGCACTGATGAAGAGGAGATTTAAAAATAGAGCAATATATTGTGTATTGAGCTATATCATAAAAAATATTGGGATATCATTTTCAGGACATATCACCCAGCCCTAGTTTAGCCTAATTTTTATATGCATCCATGCAGAAATACCAGGTTTAAAAAGTATTAATAGACCAAATCACAATATTTGTTAACAGTATCTTCCAGGTAGCAAACCCTGTGTCACATACATTTAATGAGGAAACCTTCCTTTAATTAGTTAGTTTTTGGCTTCCTAAAAAAGGCCCACTGAAAAAAATCCATATCCGTTTTGGTGTAGGCTGTATTTAGAATATTTTCACCACTGTACCCTGCCTTCAGACAGCCCTGTCCCCGCGGGGAACTGAAGCCGTTATCTCAAAACCACCAGACCCAGACAAATGACTGACATAAACAGTCATCTTAGAACATGGTAGATGCTCGTCTACAGCTGCCTCAATTAGTTAGTGTGGACAGTACAGTGGTGAAAACACTTCTAATATTGCATACACTTAAATTGATACTGATTTTTTTTAGGTGGCTAAAGTATGTTTACCGCAGCCTCCGTCCACAGCTGTACATCACTTAGCTTCTGTGCTTCTGGCCACCATGTTTAATTATATATCTTTTTACAGTTAGAGCTGAAAATAACAACAGAAGAAAGCAAGTTTGCTGACATCACAAATCTCCAAGATTCAAAACAATTCCCACTGGTCTACCAAGGAAACAAAAGTGGTTTCCTTGTTGTCTACCCAGAAGTGTTATCGCAACATCAAAATGATGTGGTCTTACAGACATTAAAAAAAATGCAGCATTCGAATGATTTAGAATTTGAATGTCAACGTTATGAATGAAGCTTTAAAACTTCAAATCTATTTGGCGCAGCCCAAATGATTAGATCAGATCAGAATCCTTTTTATAAAGAACCCACTAAATGAAAGAGTCTAAGTGTCATAAAACTACATAAATGTAAGTTTTAGTGATGGATGTTTCTGCACTTATGTGTTATTACGTAGGTAAAATTGTTTTTCAGTGTGTTGTCTGTCTGTTTCTCTCTCAGTATTTATTTGTGTCCGTTCGTGTGTTTCTATTTAGGTCCTCCGGGAATGGGAGTGGGATTTCCTGCAACACATCTACGCCCATGGAATGTGTACTTTGCCAACTGTCTTTGTTGTGCCTGCCTGATGGTACACACACACACACACACACACACACACACACACACACACACACACACCTTTTCCTTCCTGTCCCCACGTCCAGTTAGCAATGACAGGGAAAGACATATTTTATTCGTTTGACCCCATGGTCAAAGGAGGACTGGAGTGTGAGCACGTGTAAGCGTTAAAACAGATGGCGACAATAATTCTGAACCTCGAGTAATAAAAAAACAAAACAAAAAAAGCATCATTCACAGATCTAAGTTGTTGCGCAGTCACATGCTGAGCCTTAGAATTACCAAATTAAATCAGTTAAAGCCAAGACACAAACAAAAACAAAAATTGGTTTAATACTCTTTTTGGTATCCTAATATGTTACTTTTACTTTCACTATTCTTTTACATATAATTAACATGTGATGCAAATAATGTACATATTTCTTATACTTATTTTTCAATATATATGTGTTTTGTGTTGTGCACTCTAGTATAATACACATATTTTATATTTTTAAAAGTTCTACATAAAAGTGTTAGTATACATAATAGCATAGTGTACATATTTCTATATTTTTATTTTTAAAATTATCTGTATAACTGATCGTAAATTCCTGTCAGACTTAAAATACTTTGTTGTTAACACTTACATTTGCGTGACGCACCACGTATAGTCTATTTTCCATCTGAATAGATAGAATACTTGTACTGTGACATCGTAAATCAAATGATAGGTCAAGCTGTTAATCATTTTTAAAATAATCAGTAACTTACCACTGGCACACGCTCGTAAGAATCTTCAGTTCGTAGGCTTCCACGCTTTTTGTTTTTTCTGCCTCCTCTTTTCAGCCTTTGCTTGTTTTTCACATGTCTGAGGATGATTTCTCAGTCATTGCTGTTTATATGAGTTGAGGGGAGTGTGGCTGGACACAGCTTCCTGTATCTCTCTGATTGGCCGTGAAGAGATTGCCAGAGGGCATGGGCTGAGTGCAGCAGTGTGAGAGTGTGAAGACATGATTAGCTTTAAGCAGCTGCACAGTTCTTTGGTTAAATTTGCTTTTGCTGTATGTAAATGATGTGGTTTTTATCTGTGACATCCTTTACTACAGCACAGCTAACAACCACAGGAAGGCTTTGAAGTTCAGCGTCGGAGCATAGATTTAAATTTTCTACATTATGTGTGTTTGATTTATAGTCAGAGTAGTCAAACTATAAAACACTGCTCAGAAACGTTGTGCTTTAATGTTTCCCGCAGAGAAAGTTACTTCCTGGCAGCCCCCATCGAGCCACAGCCAAGTTTACATGTGAATGTCTTCTTTGTAGATTTATTTTCATTTTTGCTTTGCAAATTGTGCATCTTGTTTAATATTTAACAGTGGTGGAATGTAAAGTACACTTACCCAAGTGCTGCTCTCCCCCCAGGGAGTCTTGTTGGGGATACTGCGGGAATACAGGGTACGGGGGTCGTTGCAATGAGCCATCCGATCATAACCAAAGAGAGAGCCATGTCTGCATGCTTGGTGAAAGTCAAACATGATTTCAATGGATGCTGGCCTCCACCAGGGTCGTCCCTTGTCACCGATTCTGTTCTTGAAATTCATGGACAGAATCTCAAGGCTCAACCAGGGGGAAGTGTCTGGTTTAGAGACCTCCGAATTGCACCTCTGCGCTTTGCAGATGATGTGGTTCTGTTGGCTTCATCAGTGACCTCCAGCCTGCACTGGGGTGGTTTGCAGCCGAGTGGGAAGCAGTTGTTATGAGAGTCAGTACCTCCAAGTCTGAGGCCATAGTTCTCTGCTGGAAAACGCTAGATTGCCCCTTTGGGAGAGAGTTACTGCCTCAAGCAAAAGAGTTCACAGGATCTTGTTCACGAGTGAGGGTAAAGTGGAGCATGAGATGGATAGGCTGGTGCTAGTGCTGGTGCTGGTGCTGCGTGGGATTGATGTGGTTAGGAGGGAGCTCAGCTGGAGGGCAAAGCTTTTGATTTTCTGGTCCATCTACATCCGGACCCTCAACCATTGTCATGAGCTTTGGGTAGTGACCACAAGAATAAAAATTGCGAATACAAGCGGCTGAAATAAGTTTCCTCCGGAGGCTGGCTAGACTCAGCCTTGGAGATAGGGTGAGGAGCTCAGACATACGAGGGAGCTCGGAGTAGAGCCGCTGCTCTTTCGCGTTGAAAGGGGCCAGTTAAATTGGTTAAATTGATGCTTCCTGAGCGCATCTGGTTAGAGGTTTTCCGGACATGTCCAACTGGTAGGAGGCCCAGAGGCAAACCCAGAACATGCTGGAGGGATTACATATCTCATCTGGTCAGGGAATGCCTTGGGGTCCCTCAGGAGGAGCTGGAAAGCATCGCTGGGGAGAAGTCTCGTCGCCCCTTATGACCTGGCCCTGGATAAGCGAATGAAAATGGATGGACAGATGTTCTTAAGCGCAAATTTGATGTACTTGTACATTACTTGAGTAACTCCATTTTATACTTCTACTGCACTCTAATATCGTACTTAAGTAAGTTTTCAATGCCGTACTTTTCTTTGTAAAGGAGCATTTTCACAGTCTTGCCACTTTTACTCAAGTGAAGGATCTAAATACTTCTTCCACTTCTGTTTGTGAGCTGTTGTTGTTTTCCTAGCTGATAGTTTAACACAATAGCTGCATTCCAAATCTCACACATTTTATTTTTATTTTTACTACGTACTGCTGTTGTCCTTACAAAGTACATACTGTTACATGCAGTATGCCCCCCACTGGGACATGGTACTTTTTGATAATATAGGGCCCTGAACTCTGACCCTCTGGCTCATATATCCATTACCTTGGGAATAAAACAATATGCCATTCACTGAGCTCACCAGAGATGAAGGTCAACCCGGAGAGCTCTGCTGTTGTTACTTTGCAGTGTGTGTAGTTTTAACTTCTAAGTTATACCTGCATACATTGTAGATTCTTACATATTATATTAATGACAGTAAAAGTACATGTGCATATCTCTGTAGTTGTTATTTTATGTTATTTTAGTTATGTCAGAGATATTGGATGAAGCGAGATACCCAACTCAGCTCACTTCCTGATTCAGTGACGTCAGCGCCACGCCCCCTTAGGAGACTTGTGGCAGCTCTGAATGTATTGTCGTCAGTGAGGAAAATGAACGTGATCACAATTTATGGTCAGTTCTTTCGCCCTGTAGTCGCTAAAGTAAATATTGGGTTCATTTTCCACAAGCTGCACATGTTCCCAATATTCTGACACTAAAGCTGCATTTTTCATCCGCAGATCAAGAGAAAGTTAACTTTGTTTGAGCCCTGTCCATCTCAGAAAACAAGTTCTCGCGAGATCTCATGATCTTGATAAACAGGCGGTAAAATCACAGTTAGCTTACAAACAGTTATTTACCGCTAGTAATAAATAAAAAATGCCCAAGCTTTGTGTAACAATAGGCTGCAATAATAGGAAGAATGTATTTTCATTCCACCTGCTTGTCGATCCGCATACACAGACATCCACAGAGCCTCTGTTCAACACGGTGGTGGTGGGGGGGTGGGGGGGTTGAGGGAGAACAGGCCATAGACATATATACATAGACGCCGCATCGACTGCCTGAGCGTGTCCTCGCCGGCCGCCATCTTGGATGGGTCTCGCTTCGCCTCCACAGTGCATTCACTTCTATTGAGGAAGGAGCTGTATGCACAAGTAAAATAGAATAACTCGCTGAATTTTCAACTGATTTTCACGCGGTTTGGTTTGTTACAAATGGCACACATGTAGTTATGATACAGGATGCTTTCGTACATTAAAAATGCGGGATTTCATGCTTTAATACTTCCTACAGATAGCAACAGCATGTTATTTAGGTCACAACACAGTTATTTTACTCACCTCAACCCCAGAGTGGGATATATATATATATATAGCCTATATAGATAGATATCGATATACACACACATATATATATACTGTTTTAACACAATATACACAATACAAAACATAGTATAGCATATTAATAAATTTATTAATATATTTTAATAAAGAAAAAGCTCTATTGTTGATTGAGTTTATTTCTCACACACACCCACTCTCTTTTACACCCACAGCCATCAGACTTAATAATTCTTTGTTAAATAGATGATCTTACAGACTTCTTTGAAATTTTCTTTTCGGGGATTAGTAAAGTTCTTCTTATTACACTGACTGCTGTGATCCCTCAAAAGTAATAAAAAACCTTTTCAGTATTTACATAAACACTGAAATTAATTTTGGTATTGGTAGCCTATTATAACTATGAAAATGGGACTGTGGTCAAGACTGTGGTGTGCTAGGCAAGGCAAGGCAAGGCAAGTTTATTTGTATAGCACAATTCAACACAAGGTAATTCAAAGTGCCTTACAGAGACATTAAAAGCAACAAGACACAATTTAAAACAATAAAAACAGTCGATTGAAATAGAAACTGAGACTGATAGTGATAATACTAAAATACAGTAACATAAAATAAAAACCGGCTCAATACATTGAACCGTCAGGATAAGAAAAGAAGTAGAATAATAAAAGGCATAAATCAGCAAGAATACAGCAGGTAAGTATTTAATCTAAGGTAAACAATAGTGTTTTTAGCCCTGATTTAAAGCAGCTGACAGTTTGAGCAAACCTCAGATCTACATATTATGCTATACATAATATGCTATACTGTGTTTTGTATTGTGCATATTGTGTTTATACAGTATATAAATACTGTATATATATATATATATATATATATATATATATATATATATGTGTGTGTGTGTGTGTGTGTGTGTGTGTGTATATACATATATATATATATCCCACTCTGGGGTTGAGCTGAATAAAAGCACTGTGTTGTGACCTAAATAACATGCTGTAGCTATCTGCAGCAAGTATTAAAGCATGAAATCCCGCATTTTTAATGTACGAAAGCATCCTGTATCATAACTACATGTGTGCCGTTTGTAACAAACCAAACCGCGTGAAAATCAGTTGAAAATTCAGTGAGTTATTCTATTTTACTTGTGCATACAGCTCCTTCCTCAATAGAAGTGAATGCACTGTGGAGGCGAAGCGAGACCCATCCAAGATGGCGGCCGGCGAGGACGTCGGCTCCAATAGGCAGTGGCAGTCAATGCGGCGTCTATGTATATATGTCTATGGAACAGGCTCTGATTGGAGGGAGAGCTAACCACGCCCACTTAAAAGACAGGAAGAGTAACCGTTTTCTTAACATTTGATAAGCCTACAGTTGGGTATCTCCCTTCATCCAATATCTCTGGTTATGTCCTCTTGTTGTTGGTAATGTTTATTAGTATTCTGCTCCCTTAAAAAATTAATATTCCTATTAGTACTGTTCGACTGGTCATCAGTCACTTTAATGTGCTGTCATCTGTCAGTGTGGCTTCTGACAGCGTCAATGAGATGTCAAGCTGTCATCTGTTTGCAGCTCGGTTGACGTGATGAATCTTCCGCTGCGCAGAGAAATGTGGGTCAGAATTAGTAGAAACTAGTCCATACCCATTTGTAGCTTTGTCACCTTCTACCTATACCAGTCCTCAATGCCTATGTGCAGTTTCACATAGATTGACCACGTCAGTGAGTAGAAAAATGTGGGACATACAGAATGACTGACTGACAGTTTCCATGATTATGTACAGCATACCATACCATGACTTAGTCATACCAAAAATTAGAAAAACAACCACCCAAACATTGGGCCACAGGGGGACCAACAGCGATCGGTCGCATTTTAGCCATTTTTAAGCATTTTTCTGTTGTTATAGCGCCACCCAGTTGCCAATTTGAGTTAAATTTCTCCAGTCACCTTGAGGCGTCCTGTTCTACATATCTACCAAGTTTAGTAAAAATCGATATGGCAGTTAGGCCTAGATAAGAAATTAGCTCTCTAGCGCCCCCATTTTGTTTGATGGGGTCAATAATGGAGGGGTCCCCTCAGATTATGTGTGGTCATATGCCTACAAAGTTGCGTGGTGATGGGTGAAACCCTTGAGATGTTATACACCTTTATGTGATGAGCCACGCCCTCCACAATATTCATTGCCTTATAGAAGCTCAATTTTAGTGAGTTTTCCAACTTTTGCCAAGAGGGAACTTTAGATATTGGTCCCTAGATTATGTTCACAGAGTTCATGCAGATCGGTCAAACTTCCTAGGAAGAGAACGATTTTGAGTGTTTTTCAAAAAAATTCAAAATGGCAGAAAATCTATATAACTGGAAGTTATGGGTTCTGAGGCAGATTTGTTCCTCATGAGGAGAGGCATCTCTGTGCAAAGTTTCATGTCTCTACGACATACGGGGCATGAGATATGCCCATTCAAAGTTTGCATTTTCAGTCGGTTGCTATAGCGCCCCCCTTTGGCCAATTGATATAACATTGCTTCATTCGCATCCTCCCATGACCACTGTGCCAACTTTCACATGGATTGACCAAGTCAGTGAGGAGAAAAACGTGGAACAGACACACACAGACACACAGACAGAGTTTTCGTCATTATATAGTAAGGAGACAAATAGATCCTACTGAGTAGCTCCCATTAGAGGGTATTTTTTGGGAGTTACTTGGTGTGCAGATGTATTTGTTTGTACTTTGCCAGGTATTTCCTTGATCCAGCACCCACTCCATTGGACACTGTCTTGTGTGTGTCTTTTCTATATATATTTTTTTTATCTGTAGTTCAGACCAGATGCAGTAGAACATCCTGGTATTTTTGGTATACTGCATTTGACATTCTGTATGTTAGGACATAAATCTTTATCTGGCATACTAAGTAGTGTGGTGGTATTGGGGTTGGAACATACAGAATGCTTTTATTTCCTTGCCTGACCATTTGAACTTGTGCAACACCTTCGTTTATTGATTTGTAATGTATCAAACTAAATCAAACAACAAATGCCTTAACAGTGGCCTCCATGTAACCTAAAAATGCATACTCGAATATGTGTGCTCTTCCATGTCTTTTTTTATAATAAAGCAGGTGCATAGATGCTACAGAAATACCGTAAAAGTATCAAAACGTTTGTCCACAGAGAAATACACACAGTTCATATGTAGAGAGGCGTCTTTAAATGAGCAGTCAGGACTTCTGTGAATTTGTGACATCACAACTATACTACATTGAGACCATTTAAAACATAAATATTCTAAATGTGACCTTTTGTATTTATTGTGGGAATATTTTGCACTGTATATGAATGACATCAAAGACATTGCCATGCAATATAGTTCTAGTATAATGACTTGCAGACCCAATTATGATGATGTCATACTAACAACAATCACTTCTGGGTTGAAAACTGGCAACTGATTACAATTGTGGAGATATGTAAAATCGACAAACTTGTTGATTTCTCTTGTCACAGTCCCACAGTCCAAAGACATGCAGGTTAATTGGTGACTCTAAATTGTCCGTAGGTGTGAATGTGAGTGTGAATGGTTGGTGTGATAGTCTGGTGACCTGTCCAGAGTGTACCCCGCCTCTCGCCCAATGTCAGCTGGGATAGGCTCCAGTCTCCTGCCGAGCCTTTACAGAAAAAAATGAACTTACTGTGGTCATAATTGAAGATATTGAACATTGTGAAAAATATTTTCAACTAGCAGCTTTAGTACAAAATAATCTGGGACAGACTTCTATCTTAAAACATTATGGGTGAACTCTGTTGCAAAGGCGCTGACAAAACTTCAGATTTGTAAATGGTTTGTCAGGCCAGGGATGACTTAACCTGCTTATTCAGTAGCTTCCAAATTCTTAAAAAAAAATGCACGTGAGTAGTAGACTGCCTGAATGTGGAACAACTGAGACATACTGTTCAATTTGCACATATTTTTCTGAGGACATTGCAGGCTTTCATCATTTGTTTTGTAAATGGATGTACGTTTTCAGAATGCACTTGTTCTTCTTTACACTAAGGAAAGGGAAAAATGTGCAGAGCCTGTGATTTATAGGTTATTAGGCAGTGGTTTTACTGATCTGGCCCACATGAGATCAAACTGAGCTATATGTGGCCCATGACCTAAAATGAGTTTCACACCTGTTGCAGTTAAAGGTCTGTAAAATTAAAAAAAATATATAAATAAAGGTCAAATAAAATAAAATAAATAAATAAATAAATAAAGGTCAAAATAAATAAATAAATAAATAAAGGTCAAATAAAATAAACAAATAAAGGTCAAATAAAATTAAATAAATAAAATTGTTCACATTTAAATGAGAAGAAAAATGGGAACATCATTCTCCCTTCCACTTGGACCATACTGGTCAGAGGGAAAGAAAATAAATACTTGGTGACCATTTAGACAAGAATTTGAATGCTCATTTAGACCCATTTTTAATGTCTATAGTCTGATTTTGACTCAATATGAGGTGTCACCATAAGGCTCAAGTATGTTTAACGGCTCCAGGCAAATTTTTTTTTATTTATTTTTTTGTCTAAAATTACAATTTGTCAGTGCATGTTGCTGACCCCTGGTCTAAACCATCTGAACATGCAGTTCCTCTTTGCACCACTGGGGGCGCTGTGTTGTCGAGTCGGGGGTTTCCTCAGTACAAAGATGTTTTATGTACAAGTGATAGATAACTCTGCTGCAAATCGCTGAAAACACAACCGAGCAGATTTGTGTTTTTTAGCACAGCATCACCAACTATTTTGTGTTTGAGTATTGCACGACAGCGACGCACATGTACAGACCAGTTAAAGTGGAATATTGTTGTCCACGATGTTATATTGAGGCATCGGCTGAAGACGAGGATCTACGGTGGGGTTGTTCTCTGGATGGTAGTGTGACATCTTTGCGGTGTCCATCAGATAAACACTTGTGTTGGTATTTTGTTGCTGCCTGTTAGCTTGAAACCTAAATTGTCTCATCGGTGTCGTACTTGGCACATGAACGGGCTATTATTTAGCTTTTCCTGAAGCTAGTTTTGCTAACATTGATAGCCGTCTCTCTCCAGTCGAGGGGAGTTAGATGTAGTCGTTTTCCTGTCGTTAGTCTCAGTGATATTACATAATGTGGCGGTAAGCCGTCGGTTTAGCTTAATACCAGTCCGGTTTTTTAAATATACGCCCGTAACTCTCAGGCCTGTCAGAAACATTGAGGTGACATTAGTTGTACTAAACAATGGGAGTCAACAGAGTCTACATTAGCATAGGATATGCTACCTTTGGCACCCTGGTTGGACTTTCGGCTTTCTTCGTCTGGAATATAGCTTACAAACAGCCATGGACGGCGGCCATGGGAGGCCTGTCAGGTAGGTGTTTAACTTAAATGTTGTTGTGATTGTCTTCATCACGTCATACTGGAGCATTTAATTCATGTTGTGTGATCCTTAGACCAGGCCTGCACAGTCAGACTTCACACTATAATTGTCTTATAGCAAGATGCGTATTGTATTTTATCTGTTCTTTATTTGGTTTCACTTTTGTCACTTAAATGTTAACTCGTGATTTGCTGTCAGTGACTGTTTAAATTGAGTTTTGTTCTGTGTGAGCTAGCTGGCTGAATACTCCCATTAATGTGGGTCACGCTTGTGCATATGACCAGTTTATCCCCCTCCTCAGCATCACCTTTAAAGGGGACCTACACCCACTTTCAAAATTCATTCAAGTTTTTCCTATGAGCTAAGACAGCCCGAAATTATTAGTAACCTTGAACTCTCTTCCAAATCTAATAACTAGAGAGCTAAAACCCAAATTTGTTATGTAATAAAGTATAAAGTCTGGAGCTGCTCCTTGGCAAATGAACTGGGAAATATGTTGTAGATGACACTGAGAGCACCCAGGGAAATGTTCTAAGTGCACTTTGTTTTACAACTGAGAACACTACAATAGAATAAAGCTTATTTGGGTCTATAAAAAAGAAAACAAATATTCTGTGGGTTCATAAAATCAGGCTCCCAATTAACGTCTATGGAGCAGCTCCAGACGTAAATGTATGCCTACCTTATACTTTCATTTGTGCTTAATCAGTTTTGACATCACATGTTTGAGACTTAGCCGCCATCTGTGGTTTCTGGTTTTGAGACAAAGTAGCTCATGTTCACAAACATTGATTGAACTGTCCAAAGCCATGGAAATAACTATTGAAATTTTTGAGAGTTGTGCTGATACCATTTTTTTTTTCTGTCCCGATACCGATTCCAATATCTGAACTTGCATATCGGCTGATACTGAGAACCAATCCGACACCATCCAGCTGTATACTGTGGGTGTGAAATAACTGCTATCATCAGGGTTTCACACACATTCATTTACTTGTGGCGCCCCGCCACGATTAAAACATTTGCCTCCACGTTTAGATTTTCTGTTTTTGGAGCTGGAATATATATACCGTGCATCACATTCTTGGAGCGCAGAGCATACTGTTGCTTGCTTTCACTAACAAACAGTTGCTCCTCTCATCTGTTGATCTGATTTGATCAGCTCTGATCAGATCAATTGACCAATTATCCATCAAGTGACTCAAAACTCAAAACTGCTGCTGAAAAATGAAGAGTTCTGCCTGTGCTACGTTCATGGACATGCAAAAACATCTGAATTTAAAGAGGGGACGCAGCCTGATACACAAGGACACACAACAAAATAAAGTGAAGTTATACACCTACCCCCCACCCCAAAGTTTATACTTTAAAGTATGTGGTATTGGATGGGTAAATGACTGCCATACTCGCTGATACTCAATTGAGCATTTTAGTCAGTATTGGAGGCATTTCCAATACTAGTACCCGAACAATGCTACTAAATTTAGGTAATGTTCCTCTTTCACCCGGCCATAAACAATACCAGATTTAGTGAATGTCACTTTTAGAATGTGCAACTCAATATGTATTATTGCCTGACCCATATTTGCTTTTGAGGGCTACATTTGAGAGTTAAAACTATAGATGACAATATATGATATTGACTGATAAAAGAAGATTAACAGCAATGAATCTAGATAACATTCTGAGTGGGGCATTTTGTTGATTATAAAATCAATTTGTCAGTGCTCCCTGATTGATAAACTATGTAATGGAGACACTAAAGAACCTCAAACCTTGTTTTACATCTCTGTACCGCAGTATCTTGTTACTTAATGGCTGACATGTTTCTTTCGACAGGAGTTTTGGCGCTCTGGTGTCTTGTCACACACATCATGTACCTGCAGGACTTCTGGCGCACTTGGCTCAAAGGTCTCAAGTTCTTCATCGCTGTTGGTGTGCTCTTCTCCGTTTTGGCGGTGGCTGCCTTGATCACCTTCCTAACTATCGCCATCACTCAGAAGCAATGTAATCCTCTCTCTACTCATGTTCTGTATGATATAGGATCAGAAGAGAACATTTGTTGTTAATATATGCTTATTCACTCAGAGAATTGATTTCTTAATGCATCCCAATTAATCACTCTGCTGTTTCTGTCCCACAGCTCCCACTGACCCGAGGAGCCTCTACCTCTCCTGTGTGTGGAGCTTCCTGACTCTGAAATGGTCCTTCCTCTTGGGTTTATACTCCTACAGATATCGCCAGGAGTTTGCAGACATCAGCATCCTCAGCGATTTCTAGTCAGTGCTGATTTCACAGACTGCAATGGACTTTTGAAGGTTTTAAGCTGCCAGCAGGAGCTGGTCAAAGAGCTTTTGTTACAAAGAGGTGGAAAAGCAGACCTGGCTAGATTATAAAATCATCTGACTTTTACCATACATGGAGTTGCACTTGTCGCACTTGCTTAACAAGCTTTGTATTTGTATCGTTACCTGTTCTCCTACTTTTAATGACCCACATATTATACTCCTGTAAGTAGTCATAAGTCTAAACCTCTCAAGACTGGAACTGCTTTTGAATTAATTGCTTGAGGCGATTAACAGAGAGACATGCTGTGGTTTGTCAGACAGATTTGATTTTGGGATTGTTTAATCTTAAAACAGCTAATGCACACAAGGAAATCCCCACCATAACCGGCTTTTAATCCATTTGATAAGATGTTGAAATGAAAGTGAAAATACTCTCAAAGCTGAAATCCTCACAACCAAAACTAAAACCTACCTGAAGCCACTCTGCTAATTGCTCTGTTGACGGTGTTTGTTGGAGTGCTTGAATGTTTGTACCCAAATGAGCTTTTTCATAGTTGCAGTTTTGAACCTCATATCACCAGACAGCCACTGTCTTAGTGTCTGCAGAGTCGGTCTCTTCGCTCCCTTCATCACCAATGAAACAATTTGAGAAACAAATCTTTTTAAATCTGATAAAGTATGACTAGTTGAGCTCTCACTGAAAGCTTTTTAAAGAGGATTGTATATGTCCTCCCTTCATACCCTGCTTTCCTTATAGAAGAATTGAAGAAAAGGCATTCCTGTGGAATCTGTGCTTTTCATGTTTTAGTCCACCAGGGGGAGACTTGCTTTGTTTCTGTCAAGAGTCCACTGGAAAATGACGACATTCCTCTGAAGAGAAAACACAAATGAATTTGATATATAATTGCACTTTAGTCTTTGATATGGATGCCATTGTTTTGCACACAGATCCTGATACAAGGGGTCAAAAACAAATCATGTTTTACACATGGTCATCTCTGTCTCACCCTTTTAAATGTTGAAATACACTGTTTATATGTATCATTTATTTTACAGTTCATATGATTTGTGTAGGTCAAGTTAAATCAGGTTTTGTAATTGGTTTAGTTCCAGCTGTTGCGCATGTCTACCTTTTAACCATAAAACATGTTTAAATGTATTTCTGTTGATAGAGAATGAATGTGAGGATGCTACATGTATATAGAACTCATTAAAGTCGCATTAATTGTTAATTAAATCATGTCTCTGTGCTCTGTACTGAACACATACAACAGCATCTTAACAAATCAACATGTAAGTGATTCAGCTGCACCTGCAAGGCTGATGCTTTTCAGTTTCTTAGCTCCACCCTGAAGGTGTAGAGGGTCTTTGGCGTAGCTTGATAAGAGATCAAACAAGTATGCAATACACACGTGTGAGCCAAATGCCTGCAGACGTTGTGCTTCAACACTAAGGTACAGTGCTTTCTTTCCACATTTCTGGATTAATACAGAATCTGAGCTTCTGAACATACTAATGTTAAAGTCAGCATGTTAAATTCCGGAGGTCAGTTTGTTACTTGCTGCCATTTTGATTCATTTCATTCAAAATCTTTTACAAAATGCACATTGTAAACTTAATTGTAAATAAAATGCATTGTAGTCTTAACCGGTGGTCTCTTGTTAAATCGTGAAGAATCTCTTTGCAAATTCAGTCATTTCTTCTTGACTTGTAATCCTCCTAAACTCTTTATAGTTTAACAAGAAGTTTTTACCTTAAATTAATTATGCTTTTTGCTCAAAGTGTGTTGCTACTTACATCTAAACACTAGTTTGGCAGTTTGTTCACTTCATGTTTTCAAATGCAGATATTATTTTAAAATGTAGATTTTCTTACAGACCGTAGATTGTGTTGGACTTGTCAGATTATTTCTACAGCATACAGACTGCAAGACGAACAGAATGATCTTGTACGTGCGCTATTATTTACCTGGTGTTGAGCAAATATTTTAGCAGTCTGCCAACCTGTTGGCTGATCCTTCAAGGTTAGATTAAGGCCTCGCACTTGAAATGTGACACTTAAGTGTAAAATGACAGAAGTGCAATCCTAAAAATCCACTTTGTTTTCCTCAACTGTTAAGATATAATCATCAAATCAGTTGGGCTGGGGTTTAAACATACAGTTGGTAACTTGTATAAAAATAAATCTTTGTCATATTTGCGGCAACTCACTATATATGGATAATAGTCCATAAACCAAATAATCTAAGAATAAAGTAATGTTGCTCTGAGTCCTCTTGTGCTTCTAACGGGATTTGCAAGAATCCATCACACATGAGCGAAAAGAACCAAACAGAGCTGAGGAGTCTCTAATCGTGTCAATTACTGCTGCTGAACTACAGTCAAACTATCAAACTAGGCAGCACTGATCAAATATGAATCATCAGTGTCACTGTGTTGCCTTAAAATGTTTTCAGAAACACATTTTAGTGTACTGTTTAGCTGTAAATCTGTTCAGCTGGTGCCTGGTTTTATCTGTTAGCCTGACTGTTTCCAACATGGCAGCCAGGTCAAAACCTTTCTCATTTTCTGTGGCCATCAAACTGTATAAGTCCTCCATCTTCTGTACGGAGGAGAGCTGAAACAAAGGACACTAACAACAATATTCACCTACGATATGTGCACCATTACTTTATATGATGTACATTACTACTTTTCAATATCACAGTCTGATTTATTCCGCCATCTTACTCCTGTTGTTACTGTATTAGGCCCTGGTTTTACCTTTGCTCCTTGAAAACACTTCTTATCTTGTGCATTTATATATTTTGCCAGATATTTAATACTCTACTGTTTCTAAAACTGGGCCCAGTGAGTGACCCTGACCAGGGGAACCCACTGGTTGTTCTGGTTGTTCTGGTTGTGAATGTTAAATTGTGGTTCCTGTAATTTGAAGCATTCTCTGGTACAAGAAATTCCTTTGTGATAAAGTAAGTTCTGGCGGGACGGTGGTGCAGTGGTAAGCGTTGTTCCTTCACAGTGATAGTCCTGTGTGACCTGTCCAGGGTGAACCCGCCTCTTGCCCAGTGTCAGCTGGGATAGGCTCCAGCCCCCCGTGACCCCCAACAGGATAAGCGGTTACGGAAAATGAATGAATTAATAAATAATGTTCTATTGAACTGAATTGAACTTTACAGCTAAACAGTACACTAAAATATGCTTCTGAAGACCTCTGAGGTGAGAAATAGGCAATGCAGTAACAGAATCTTGATTGATATTTGATCAGCGCTGACATGAGCAGTGACTGACATGACTGACAGCTGTGTCAGAGGCTCCTCGGCTCTGATTGGTTGTTTTCATTCAGGTGTTGTAGATTCTTGCAAATGCCATTAGAAGCACTACGAAGAGGCAGAGGAACATGACTTTTTTTGTCTCGCACTACTGTCAGGAGATAGTGACAGTTTCACTAATATGTCAAAAACTTATTTTTCTAACAGTTACCACCCACAGCTTCAGTGATTGACAGTAGCAGACATTTGTATTGTGCTTCCTCTCTGTTAAACTCCATCTCTCACATTTCCTGCACCGAGTCTTGTGATTTCACGAGTGACTCAGATGGTTGCCTGTTTGTTCTTTGGGTTTTCTTCAAACCACTGCTATTTGCCCGGGGTGGTGGTCTCGAGATGCACAGAGTCTTGATTCATAGTTAATCAGCGCTGCCTAGTTTGACAGTTTGACCACAGTTCACAGCAGTGGTTTACATGATTGACAGCTGCGTCAGAGACTCTGCTCTGATCGATTGGTTTCGTTCACGTGCAAAATGCCATTATAAGCACTAGGAGGAGGTGGGGGAACATGGTTTTTCTCATAGATAATTTGTGTCATGTACTACTGTGTGATGAAGTGAGTATGAGTTTTTTAACTCCAGCTTTAAAATTCAAATTTTGTTTTTGTTTGAGGGTAAAAAATCAAGTGTGTAAACAAGCGTGTTGCTGTTTAAGTAGAATTATATTGACACAACCTTGACTTGGTTAATCGCTAATTTTAGTACAATGTAAGTCCTTGACAAAAGGACATAATATTAGACAGAACTTTCTATGGTTTTATTGTGTCACAATGTGCTATTATAGCCATGCACCAGGACCACCCACGTTATGTGATTGACAGGCCGGCGTATAACCTCCCAGACTTTGACAGAGAGTTTGACAAGAAGAGTCGACAATTCCCCGTTGGAGAGAAAGTGAAGAAACTCTTCAGGTACTGAATTGCAATCTCGCCACACAGTCAACACGAACTTCATGTCTTCCCATCACACAAACTCTACCTCTGACAAGCTTTGTGTTGTGATCAAACAGCGGAGAGCCCTGTAGCTATGACTCAATATAAAGTTTAGACATGTGTTACGGGCTTTTTCCAAAGTAACAACCAGAAAACCCGAGCTCTTCAAAGAGTTTCCCTTGTTTGTTTCTGTCAGATGCTCTGCGCTGAGACTGAAGGGCTTGTTATTCAGACATCTGCCCGTTCTGAGCTGGCTCCCCAAGTACAAAGTGAAAGAGAACCTGCTGTGTGATGTCATCAGCGGGGTCAGCGCCGGCACCATTCAGGTTCCCCAAGGTCACTCGATACTCTCCTCTCTCTGATGCCTTTGTATAATACACACTGACTGAAGCTCGTTGCAGCAGTGTTGTCTCCAGTATATACCACAGTGTTTGTGTTTTCTTTATATGTTGTGTCGTGATTTATATGACAGATATAAAAAGGTTTCTGTTCTTTCCAGGCATGGCATTTGCCCTCCTTGCAAACCTCCCTCCTGTCAACGGTCTCTATTCCTCTTTCTTCCCTCTCATCCCATATTTCTTCATGGGCACTGCTCACCAGATGGTCCCAGGTAAATCAGAGTGATTTATCTGCAGAGATTTCATATGATGACAGTGATAAGTTGCCAGAGCTGCACAGTGCAGATCAGATGCGCTCCGCCTAACTCTGCCCAGTTTGCAGTTTGGCAAAGAAAATAGATGTGACACACTACTTTCTACATCTAGGTACGTTTGCTGTCCTCAGCATTATGGTGGGAATCGTGTGTCTTAGGCTGGCACCAGAGTCGGACTTCAGTCATTTCAATGCCACTCTTAATGCCACAGTAGTGGACACAGATGTGATGAACGAGGTTCGCCTGGGAATATCTGGAACTCTGGCCTGTCTCACTGCAATCATACAGGTACTCAGCACTAAACACTCAGTCTTTTAATGTGAAATTTGATAGAAATGAAAGAGGTTCATTATGATGTTAAGGTGACACACTGAGAACCTCTTCTGTTTGTGCAGATTGGCCTCGGCTTCATGCAGTTTGGGTTTGTAGCCATCTATCTGTCAGAATCCTTCGTCAGAGGCTTCATGACGGCTGCAGGATTACAGATCCTCATCTCAGTGCTCAAATACATATTTGGCATCAAAGTGCCACCTTACAGTGGTCCGCTGGCCGTTATATATGTAAGTGATTCCTCGTATTGTGTTTAAAAAACATCAAAAGACTGGTTGATTTTTTTTCTTATTAAAGAATATAATATTAATTCTTTGTTACAGACTCTTGTAGATATTATAGGTGGCCTTCCAGATACCAACATAGCGTCGTTAGTGTTTGCTCTGGTAAGCAGCATAGTTCTGATGGTGGTGAAGGAGCTGAGTGCACGCTACCGCCACAAGCTGCCCTTCCCCATTCCCATGGAGATCATTATCGTGAGTAGTCTGTCGTTTGCCATTTCTCTGATGTTGAGTCAGGCATAAGGGACAAAACACTGAGAAAAAAACATATATTTTTGTCGTGCATCACAAGGATAAAATCAGTGTGGAGAATAAGGTCAAAATGTCAAGAATTAAGTTGAAATGTTGAGGAAAAAAGTCAGACTTTCAGTTTTAATACCAGACATAAGAATAAAAATTACAAGGAAGATGGGGTTTTTTTGTATTTGAGGAATAAAGTCAAAATGTTGAGAATGAATTTGAAATAGCATTTCGAGAATTAAGTCAAAATGTTGACCTGACATTTCAAGAGAACTTTTAGAATAAATCTGCGTCTATGGCTGCCTCTGCAAAATGCCGTGGGGACTTGAATTGGTAGAAGAATCAGTTTTAGTAATAACAAACAAATGTCTCTCTTAGTGCAGAAACACAGTGTGGTATGGGAAACTTGTGCCGAGAATTGCGTCCGTTCAGGAGAAACCACACAAACCTGGAAGAGGTGGCTGCACTCATGCAAACTGCAATAACTAGTGGTCAGTGAATAGAAGAAAGGGTATTGATGGTTACACCTGGGAGCAATACAGACAATTTAATGGACCAGAGGAGTTGACTTTATTCTAGACATTTCAACTTTATTTTGGACATGCAAAATAAAAAAACAGTCTTCCTCCTCTCACATTTTTCCTATATGCCTGGCCTTAATATCCTTCTGTACACAAAAGTGCACTTCTTCAATGTTTGTTTAATTTCATGTAGTTTTTCTATATTCGTGACATATACAGTATAATGTTGATAGTGGTGATTGATTCCTGTTCCTGCTCGACACAGGTGGTGGTGGCCACAGCCATCTCAGGCCCTCTGCATCTACCTGAGATCTATCACATGGACATAGTGGGAGAAATTCCTTTGGGGTAAAGCATACAGTACATCAGCATACCTACAATCAATGGTTGTTTCATTAATTAAAGTTATGGATGCAGCAATTTGTTTTTTTATTATTCAGTTTGGATATAATTGATGTCTCTATTTTCAGATTCCCAGCACCGATCCTGCCAACAGTGAGTCAGTGGGAAGACATGTTGAGCACAGCTTTCTCCCTGGCAATCGTTGGTTATGTCATCAACCTGGCTATGGGCAGGACACTGGCAGCAAAGCACGGCTATGACGTGGATCCCAACCAGGTAGAAAACTGTATATCTTTTACTAGTTCAACATTAAATGTGTTATTCCATTTTGTAAATACCAATCCAACTTTATTTACATCGCACCTTTCATACAATCATGCAGCCTAAAGTGCTTCACGGAGCAAGATTGAAACAGCACATCTAGAAATTACAGTAATAAACAAAAAATGTGTAAAATAAGTTGGGGTTTTTTTGTTTTGTTTTGTTAAAAAAAAAAAGCAAATAAACACAAGGGATAAAAATAGTAGAAAAGACCAAAGATAAGAGTGAAATACTGAGGCAACAAATAACGAGGCATCGTAAGTAAATTCCAGGCTAAAAAAAATACGTCTTAAGCCCAGCTAAGACCAAAGATTCGCAACGAGACAAAACTGTTTTAGAACCTTGCAGAGAAAAGCTGCAGCAGTGTGAACTGCTCAAGCTCGGCTGATGGTGTCACCTACGACTCAGCTGGTCAAATCACCGGCGGCTGGTTTCAGAACGTAAAGCACGTCACCTGTTTCAACAGCCAATCAGCTTGTAGTAAAGAGCGCTGGTCAAGTCAAAATGACTGCAGACGGCATGTTTGCTTGCTGTGGCAGGTGATCCGCTCCCACCAAGCCCTCTGTTTCCATCCTCAGACAGTGGGTTGCTGCTGCTGCTCGCTGTATGTGCTGCCCCTCACACACACATTCTCACTGACTGATTAACTGGCGTCGGTTATTTATAATATTGTGGTGTATTTATTATGAACACAGTCCATCTGATGGTTGTTTTGTTTCTGTTTTTTCACTATTTAATCACTACTACAAATGCAGCTGTAGCCAGTATCTCACTATCACTATCCTCATTCATATTTTAAGAAGCTACAAATTATATTCAGCCACAAAATAAACCTGAAAAGCTGCAAATCAGAACAGAAGTACAGAGAGTTGTTGCTGAGAGATGATACACTGTCTCATCTAGTTGCATTGGTGTGAACTGGCAGGTTTTTATAAGCTGCAGAACAGCACATTGCAGGTAGTTGCCTGTTTCAACTCAACTCGTTGTGAGTCTTTGGTCTGAAGTGGGCTTAAGATTTCTTTTAAAAATGTCCACAGAGGTTTAGTACTTAAGATGCTCATGTAGACTTCTTCCACAGACTTGGGCGTCAGTGGTTAAACACTGACCACATGCGTGTTCTTGTGCAGGAAATGTTGGCTCTTGGCTGCAGCAATTTCCTCGGGTCCTTCTTTAAGATCCACGTGATCTGCTGCGCCCTGTCTGTGACCCTGGCTGTGGACAATGCCGGTGGAACATCACAGGTGAGTGCTGCGTTACCACTCCAAAGTACTTTAACTGTGTAATTTCTGATGTGCAGTTTAATCAGAATTAGTGTGACCTACAAGTAAGCTACTAACATCTGCACCTCTGTTGCTGCCCTCTCATAGTTTGCCAGTTTCTGTGTGATGCTGGTTGTAATGGTAACCATGCTTGCACTTGGAGCCTTCCTAAAACCACTTCCAAAGGTAGGTGAACAAATGAGAACGACACTTCAGAAATTAGACAAAAAAATCCAGGCATGATTATAAATATAAGTAATCTTGGTTTCCACAGTCAGTGCTCGGAGCCTTGATTGCAGTCAACCTGAAGAACACACTCCTCCAGCTCTCTGATCCCTACTACTTGTGGAAGAAGAGCAAATTGGACTGTGTAAGTCGAAGCCTTGGATGCAATATTGCAGCACAATGTGATGTCTGTTTTTTTTTTCCATGTTTTATCTCATTCTATTGTTCTTTCTCTTCCAGTGTGTGTGGGTTGTGTCATTCTTGGCCACGTTTTTTCTCAGCTTGCCGTATGGAGTTGCTATCGGAGTGGGCTTTTCCATCCTGGTTGTGATATTCAAGACACAGTTGTGAGCAAACACTATATTTTTATCCATAATTTAAAAAAAGAGATGAAGCAACAGAGTGTGAGGTGTAATAAAGGTACTGCTCATTTTAATAATGTGTTCCCTGTAGTCGTAATGGTTCGGCAATGGCTCAGATCGTGGACACAGATATCTACAAAAACCCGAAGGTGTACAGCAAGGTATGAAAACAAAATATCTGTGTGTATTTTTGTTAGTACACATAATCTAAGAGGAAGTACATCTAATCTTTTTTATTCTCTCTGCAGGTCGTGTCAATAACAGGTGTGAAAATAGTGAACTATTGCTCACCACTCTATTTTGCAAATGCTGAAATATTTCGACAGAGGGTCATCAGAAAGGTACGGCGATAAAAATACCTGCTTTGCTGTCATTTAAGGTTTGAATTATGTGACATATGTGTGTTAATGTATAGGCATATTTGTGTCTAGACCGGACTGGACCCTGGCAAACTCATCCTGGCCAAGAGGAAGTTCTTAAAGAAGGAACAGAAGGAAAAAGAGAAGGAGGAAAAGAAGGACAAGGAGACAAGGAGGAGGAAACCCAGCTCTTTGGTTAACATGAAAGCTCAGGTGGGATCAAGTTTATATCATGACACTTGTTTGACCTAACAGCTCATAGCTAGAAACAAACCGTAAATGGGTCATGTTTCTACCAGTTACCTTACAAATATTTGAAATACAACCCGTGACCTTTTCTGTGCACCTTCCTCTGTGTATTTCCTCTAAATCTAGACCATATCTCAGCTTGAACTGCAAAATGACTTTGATATGAGCGATGGCAGTGCCAGCAAAGCTGAACCTCCCACCAGCTATGTCAACTTCCGCTGTAGTGACATTGAGCTGGGCGAGCAGGCGCCCGACCAAGAGCCGGCCAGTCCCTCTGCTGTCACACTCGAGTCCCAGCCCATGCCCTTCCACACCCTCATCCTCGACTTGGCAGGAGTCTGCTTCATAGACCTCATGGGTATCAAAGTGTTGATAAAGGTTAGAGGCTTGTTTGCAATACTAGGTTCTCTCTCAGGACAAGTGGTTGAAATATTTTTAGAACTATTTGGGTTCTTTATAAGCATGGAAAGATGAGAACGATGATGATGATAATGATTTTAATGATGATGATGGTATAGAAAATTTATAGGGTATAATTTGGATGTTTTTAATCATTAGTGGAAAGCAAATCAATTATTAACTGTCCGTAATGAAGTATGTGTAAATAATGTTACACATGTAATGTTAGTAAAATGAGGTATAACCCAGATAGCATGCAGCTTCACTGGCTTATTGGTATGGATAATGTTAGCTAGCATTTTCAGCTAGTTTCTTGAAATAACAATTAACGCCCTTTGCACAGCCAGTCTCATGGATCAGGTGCTGGTTGGCCACAGAAACATCTCAGATAAAATCATCAACATAAACCGCCGCACAATGAACTGAATTACTGTGGTTTTATTAGGGCAAACAACGCATTTCGCCTGTGGCTTTCTCAGTTTCGCTCAACAGAATCACATGAGCACTTACAGGTGTGCTAAATATACACGGGTCACCTTACTAATTATTTCAGTTATTCCACTTTCCTTTTTCATCAATATTTTTATCTTTCACATTCTTCAAAAATTAAGTTCAGTGTGCAATGGTTTATGTTGATGATTTTAAGCTAATAGCCAGCTTCAACTGACATTTAAGTGATGTGCAAACGAACATTTCCAGTTTTATGTCACTCACCCTGTGTTTAATTCAAAAAGAAAACTGTGTTTTTCTTGAATGCCTCCACAGTGAATGAAGAATCCAAAAACTGAGAAAAATCTTGATTGATTAAAGGCAAAGGCGACTGCGTTTAACAACAGCAAAATTATATCAAAACATAAGTTTACACAGTCTTATACACCTGGTGCAGTAAAATCCAAGTCTCATTTATTCAGTTGTATGCTCAGTGCTTCCCAAACAGACAGCCCTTTTCGACATGTAACTGAACGGAAAGTAGCCATGTTTCAATCAGCCTGTTTAGATGCGCATCTAGAAGTATCACATCGGAAAATTATGATGGAAACGCCAAAATTCGAATTAAAATCCCCTGATTTGCACAAACTGAAATACGCTCGCTTTAGCCGGGTTTTGGTTGATTCGAAAAAATGCTGATTCGCAAAACGGGGGATGGAAACAGTTATATTCGAATTAAGTCTGACGTAGCGCGCCTCTCTCCATGGTGATATCCACACTCCGGGTCGGGAAGGAGGTAATGCATTTATAAGCTGGTTGCCAACCACCAGAAAACATAGAAGAAGAAGAATGCGAGACTTGTTTTGTTTCCGGTTCTGCAGAAAACTCGTGTGAGTTCGTAGTTTTCACCAAAGTCCGTACATTTAATGGAAACACACAGGAGCTGTCTGTGCTTTCTTCAAAACCAGACTCCACTGGAAAAATAGTAATTGTACCTCGCCAAAAACGAGAGCTGCTGGTACAACACTGGTGCCTCTATCACTAATTTCTTTGTGTTATTGTGACTGTGCCGAATCCAAACTAACCCTTTAAAACACCAGTCACACAATAACACAAACAAACTAATTGATTGAGGCAGTGGTTGACCAGCAGCTCCAGGTCAGAGATGTAAAATTACTGCTTTGTAGTGTTGGTACGCTTGTGAGTCTGGCTTTGAAGAGAGTTTCACTTGTAGTTCAGTCCCCAGTCAGAGACAGCTTTCTGTTTGGGATGTACTGAGCATATGGCTGGATAATAAAACTTGGATATGCAGCACGAGTTGTGTTTCAGTTTGTAAACGGATGTTAATATATTAAACATTTATATATGTTTTGCCGACTGGGTCTGTTTCGCAGACCCCTTTTTACTTCAATTCATCAAGAATTTTTTTGGATTCTTCATTCACCAGAGACATGCAAGAACAAATTAAACATAAATTCAATGTTGCGATTCAGTGTTGATACACAAATGGTAATTTTGGGGGGGGTAAATTATTTCCTTAAGTTAACTGACACAAGCTCAATCAGAGCATCATTCAACATTTCAGTGTCTGATGTTAAAATGTTCATGCTGAAGACACACAGAGCCAGATAAAATGCAAAAGTAACGTCTAAAAAAAGATTCACAATTCTGTTGCTCTCCTCTCCAAGTCTATCTGCAAGTCAAGGAACCCCTAAAACATAAAAGGTTCTTTTTTCTGTACACATTGAATATTGAACCCTTTTTGACAAAAACGTTCTTTGGTTTGGGAGATTAAATCCAGGCATTCTCTACTGAAGCTTTTTATTATAAGAGAATTTTAGTATGGCTGTATACGATCATAATTTTTCCAACCTGTCCATGAACAGTCTTCTCTTCGTCTTTCTCCACACAGATGAACTCAAGCTACACAATGCTGGGCATTAAACTATACCTGGCCAATGTTCAAGGTAAAATCTTAAATGACTTAAGTGCATTTCACACTTGTTGGCTCTACTCAACAGTTGGCATGGAAACGGAGACCTAGTCATTCATTCAACATTAAATCCATATCGCTGTGAAGGACACTGGTAGAATGAGTGTACAACTGTAAGTCAGAGATTAAATCTTTAAACCTGTCATAGATAGCACGTGAGTTCTGTTTCCTAGTGAGATAAAGATTTAGGTTTGACGCACAGTAATCGTAATTTGTCATTACTAATGAGCTAACAGCTAATTACTGTTATGAATTTTCTTTTCTTGGCAAATGTAGTAGCATTTTTTTCTTTAAACAGCACAGGGATGTCAAGGCAAAGTACGTTTTTCATTGTGTTCAAGTCCTTGTGTGATATTTGTCGTCTTGCTGCCTGCAGCCCAGGTGTATGAAGAACTGGAGGCCGGAGGAGCTTTTGATGACGGCAATATTGCCCGCAGTAATCTCTTCCTTTCTGTCCACGATGCCATTGTGTTTGCTCAGCAGACCTCTGGAGAGCGGCAAGTCTCCCCGAAGGTAGGCCTCCACTGTATAAAATAACCTTATCATACAAATCCTTTTCATAACATCACATACAAACACCTGCTGTTCAAAGGTTCTCAGGTTAGGGATACAGGGAGAGATTAAGACGAGTAGAAAAGCAAGATTTATTTTCTTAGTACCAAATTCCTCTTTTAGCACAGCTTTTGTCGCCTTATCTGGTTCAACAAGGGTAAACAGAAATATCACACAGGTTTTGTGACACATTAAGTGCGACAGCAAACAAAGTTGTAAGTTACATCAAGGTCACGCTGTATATTATATGCTGTGTGCCTGATTTTGTCTTCTCCTACTGCCTGATAAGTGCAGGCAACTTTGTAAGCATCTGACAGGACATACATTGTCTTTAACATGATTTAAAACACAACTAATATGGAAACAATGCTGCAAACTTTAAAATAAATAAAACAAAGTGTCTCTTTAAAAACTGGTGGACACATTGACTTAAATGTGCACAGTTCAATAAAACTGTAAACCATAATCTAACTCTCTAGTATGTGATTGCTTTGAGGATCACTCTATTGTTACTTTAGCTTAAGCTTTTGTTGCTACAACCTCAGCTGAAAATGCCCCCACTTCTTGTCAAAACATACCCGCATTTGTTGCTACAAACATGGTTGGAAATGTCCCGACCTCATGTTAAAAAATACTGGGTTGGTTGCTATAAACACGGCTGGAAATGTCCCAACTTCTTGTTTAAGATACCCAGTTTGGTTTCTCAAACACAGCTGGAAATGTCTCAACCTCTTGTTAAAAAAACCCCCACTTTGGTTGCTACAAACACAACTGGAAATGTCCCGATTTCTTGATAATAGAATACCCGTTAGTTGCTACAAACATAATGCAAATGACCCGACATCTCGTTAAAAAAAATACCCGGTTTGGTTGCTACAAACAGCTGGAAATATCTGGACTTCTTCATTAAAAAAAATGCATGCTTTTCTTGTTACATCACTGCTGGAAACAACACTGCTGGAAATGTCGTGACCTCCCATAAAAAATACCTAATTTGGTTGCTTAAAACACTGCCGAAAATGTCCCGACCTCTTGTTAAAAATGATCACTCTTGTAACTTCAGACACTGCTGGAAATGTCCCGATATCTCATTTAAAAATACCCTTTTTCACAGCTACAAACACACCTGAAAATGTCCTGACGTCTCTTTTAAAAACAATTGCTTTTGCCGCTAGAAACATGCCTTGAAATGTCCCGACGTTTCTTTAAAAAATGTCATGTTTGGTTGCTACGAACAGCTGCAAATGTCTGGACTTCTTGTTGAAAAATATCTAACTGGGTTGCTACAAACATAGCTGGAAATGTCCCAACCTCTCTTTAAAAGAACAATTCCTTTTGCCACTACAAACATGCCTTGAAATGTTAGCACGTCTCTTTAAAAATATCAGGTTTGGTTGCTACAAACACACCTGGAAATGTCCCGGCCTCTTGTTAAAAATTACCTGTTTTTGTTGTTTGTTGGTCTCGAGCAGTGGTCTACTGCTTGACAGCCATCTTATTTACGTGTTACACCATTCACCATCAGCTGATACACATGTACTGTAATCTGAACTATATCACTTTAGAAATTTTAATAAAATACATCTCATAGATTCATATATAACATATTCTTATTTTGCATAAGTATACAATGCCAACATTTTATTCTAGCGACTGGGCTGAATATCTGTATGTATTCTACTACAGTGCCACCAACATTATTGCAGAGGGAGCAAAGCAGTTTTAGTGTTTGCTTTGATGCCTGTTTGACTTTAAATATGTACATTCACTTTGTTGGCTGCAGGCAGAGAGAGCGAGACAGGAACTTGCCTTTAACATTAATGAGGAGAAAGATCTGGAGCAGGTATGCACTTATTTGCCCAAACAAGCTGAAACAAAATGACATTTTCTCCTGCTTACTTTTATTCACAATGAATCCATTACTCTGCATCTAAGTGTAGCTTTGCTTTCACAGGAAATGTTTTGAATCACTGGTTTGCTGCAGTGAAGATGAGCAGAAGAAACACGCCGAAGATACTGACAGTTATCGTCAATGCCATTTATGTAATTTATGGAAATGAAATTCTGTGCTTGGCTATGCATCTCTTCGTTGACTATCAATTATCAAAATAAAATGTTTTACTTTGTGCTTCAAGATTCAAGAGCGTTATTGTCTTTTTGCAGCCAGAACAAACTTGCAAATACGTCATCATCTAATGGTGCACCCTAAAACTTCACACATATTTACAAAGGCACGGATATAAGAGGTAATAAATAATCAACCATAAAATCTAACCAATATAGGTACAACATATAAGCACTTTTATGTATAAAGAAAATATGCAATCAGTAATCAGTACCTGACTCTACTGACAGGGGGTGGCATACACCAGCGCAGCAGACCCCAGTAACAAGTGAGCGCTGAGCAGATAATGAGTGGAACTCCGAGGCTTAGTTCGCCCACCCCTCACAATAACTGCGGAGTGAACCTGCTGACTGCGCAGTCATACAGAAGTGGTCCTGTAATTAACTGAGAGTGTGCATGGCCACAGCTGTGAGGTATAGCCAGCTGAGCAGCCTGGCTAAGTCCCTGTGGAGGCAAGACACTGAGAAGGGCTAAACACGAATGAAAGGAGAAATACACGGCATCAGCACTTTCACGACTTTGTTGTCTTGCAAACTCTATTAAGAACCACAGTCTCCATCATTTTCCATCAGGCATAGTAAAGCTCCAACAACCAAAATAACTTCTAATTGTTGCCAGTTGCATCGGCAGGGTGACCGTAACAAAGAGAAATATGTGGGCCAGCTAACTGGTGTTTGTGTAGCAGGTGCTTAAAGGCATGTGGCGCCGAGCCTCGCAGCAGGCTGACAGTAGTGTTGGTACGCCTGTGATGCATGAATGGATTTATGAAGCTATTAAGAAATCATCCTAAGGTATTCTGGCACACATCTGCTCCTCTGCTCTCCTTTTTCTCTGCAGCAAATTGGCACCACAAGTGATTACAAGGTTTCTATGGCCATCAGCTTTAATTTGGAGCTCTGGGAAAGTCTCTCATCACTTAATGTGTGTGCGTATGTGTGTGTGTGTTTAATTTCATCAACTGATGCTCATCCCTTCCTTTCTTTTCTCCCTCATTGTTTTGAGACTGTCTGTAGAAGTCCTTTGCTGCTTGGGCCTGATTTAATTAATTTGAATGAGAGAAATATTCAGATTGAAAGGATTATTTTGACCATCGTTTGTCTCGTGGTTATGAGCCATTATGTCTCTCTGTCCTGGCTTTCTTGTCTTTAAATGTTTGAACTTACAAGAAGAGACACCCCAAGATGTCCCAGCTGTAAATAAACACAAGTGCCCCACTTGCATAGTACATACTAATTCCACACAGGTAATTGTTATGTATTCTTTATGTACAGTTATGTGCCACACAGCAATGCACCTAAGCACCCAAGAAACAGATGCCCACAGCTGCATCTGCCTCAGTGCATTCTTGTGCATCCCAATCCCTAGGATAAATGTTGCCATTATATGTCTGCAAACCAGGGATACGTTACATTATGTTACTATGCCTTTTTATGTCTCATCAACACTGTACAATGTTTGCTTAGGTTTAGGCAAAAGATCGTGTGTTGGCTTACAGTACCCTCTTTTTGTGATATTATCCTGGCAGGAATGCTGCAATGTCTCAGTTAAAAACAACTGCTTTGCATGGCTCAATCCTGACAGGAAATGCAGCAATGCCTTAGTAAAAAAACAGCCACTTTTTGTGACAGTACTCTCTTTTTTTCTTTTTCTGATATTATCTTGGCAGGAAATGCAGCAATGCCTTGGTAAAGAAAAGTCGCTTTTCCTGGCATTATGTTAGCAGGAATAGTGATGTGTGGCACTATCCCCGCAGGAAATGCAGCAATGTCTTGGTAAAAAACAACCTCTTCTTGTGGCGCTATCCCGACAGGAATAGCGATGTCCTGGTAAAAAAAAAAAAAAAACAGCTGCTTTTCATGGCACCATTTGGCAGGAAATGCAGCGATGCCTTGGAAAAAAACTAGCCATATTTCTAGGCACTAGCCCGGCAGGAAAGGCAGCGATGCCTTGGTAAAAAACAAGCGCTTTTCCTGGCACTATCTTGGCAGGAAACGCAACAATGTTTCTGTAAAAAACAGCCATTTTTTGTGGCACTGTACCAGCAGGAAAGGCAGTGATAGCTCAGTAAAAACAAGCGCCCTTTAATTGCCAGCTCATATCTAAAATACATCCACCCATCAGTGCCGGGCACCTTTTTTTGTTGTTGTTGTTTTTAATCTCTCCCTTCTCTCATTACATTTAAAGTCACAGTGTATTGCCTTTAATATTTTTTCGTTATCTAAATTTACTGTAGGCCCTTTAATTTGACCTTCTTGATGTTGTGCCATATAATTGGCCCTTATCAGTAAAGCTATAGGTGGAAAGAAAAACCCTATTTTTTTCTGGAGGTCAAATGATGATTACACTGAATCGTGAAATGCTTCTAGCTAAATCCTTTTTCAGACGAGATACTGTTATAATGGACTAGCTTCTCAATCCCTGTAATTGCAAGTTCACATAAAAATTAATTTTACACCCCTTGCACATTCACTGACCATGATAGTTTAATTAACAAGGTCCCTTTTAGAAATTTGAGAAGGAGAGATTTATGTATTAAATTTGTTTACATGCCCACTGGTTTCATACTATTGAAACTAATTGCATGGTGTCAGAGGGTATCTCCTCGTTGAGTCATGGGACCTTGTCATTTAGCGCTCCCCAGCTTTTATGAAGGGCTGTCCCTGAGAAAATATTCAGCTCTGACCTTTCAGAGTCAAGATTTAAATTTGGAACGCTTTAATAAAGAGCTGGGGAGCCAAATTTTATTAAAAGACTTGCTTAAATGGGCTGCGAAGGCCATGTGAGGGAACGAGGATGACGGAGCAACCGGAACCATTCCTGGAAATTTAAATAATGGCTTTTTGACATTGATCAAGCGATAGCATTTAGTGCTTTGCATATGCATTTTACAGACCTATGTGTGGGGGATGTATTTGGCTTAATTAACAAACCAGTTTGCAGGCGGGGAATCATAAATCTTGATTGTTCGATGTCAGCAAATTGTCTTTAGACAGGGTTTGTTTACAAAGTTGCTGAGGGCAAATCTGACCACTGATAGCTGGTATTAATTAATGTAGTGCATTGTCTCATTCCAGTAGTTCAACGGCAATTAAATGCACCAACAATGGAACATTCTCTGGTGATTAATTAAGGCATAAAATTATTGAGTCTGCGTCTCTGACTGGAGGATGGTTAATTATTTATAGTTAAATTAAGCCACAACCCCATGTCTGATAGAAAATACTGCTCAACCTGCTCGCCATTTTTGTTTTCCTCTTTTGCTGCTCGTAGTTGTAATGAGTTCTTTCATTTCATGGTAACATTATTGCATTAAAACTAATCACATCTGTTAATTATTTCAAAAGACATTGACCTTTATGAAATGATAACAGCGTTTGAAATCCAGGCTGCAGAGAAGCTCCAAGATTTTTATATTTTTAATGTCTGTTTTGTGTGAAAGGAAGGAATTAATTTGAATTTCATAAACAGTATCATATAAATGGAGACTGGCACAAGAAGATAAAGCTTTTAGAAAGATAAACAAATTTGACCTTCCTTCTGAACATGCCATCGAGACAAGGATAGATTTGCAGCTATCGTGTTGGACAGATATGCAAGTGAGTGCCATCAGTGAGGTGTTTTATCAGCCCATCAACTCATTAAACCGAGCGGCAGGTACTGTTTGCTCTCCTCTCTTCTTATTAGATAAAAACCGCAGTGTGATGACTACAGATACCAGCTCCTTACTGAGCCGTTCAGTATCAGCGGGGAAATTAGACAAGACAATGCAAAACAACGCAGTGTGGTGCAACGCTAAGGGAACTCATTAGAACACTACAGCATGGGAGGAAGCCACATGATGCTTTGCAACATGTCATCAGGGGTGTTGTGAGTGTTATTACACAATCATAATTTGATAGCTTGTGCACAATTACTTCATTAATTTTGAGACTCTCGCATGATAAACACACAGGCCAAGAAGGACATGAAAGAGGAGAAGCTTTGATGCAATGTGGCGAACTAGAGCTCCTGATAGCTGTAGCTTAAAGGGACAGTTCACCACAAAATCACAAACACATATTCTTCCTCTTACCTGTAGTGCTGCTTATCAGTCTTGATTGTTTTGGTGTGACTTAATGAGTGTTGGAGATATCGGCTGAAGAGATGTCTGCCTTCTCTCCAGTGTATTGGAACTAGATGACACTCAGCTTTGTGGTGCTCAAAGTGCCAAAAAACAAATTTGAAAAACTCAACAACAATGTCTCTTTCCAGAAATCATGACCTGCTTACTCAAGCATGTAGCATGTAGGAACTATTTTCTTTTCATCAAACTACACCCACCAACCATATCACTGTGCAGAAGGAAGAATGCATCTACTCATGAACAGGAGGCTCATAACAGCGTGAGACGTAAACATTAATGGTGTTCTCCTCAGCGGAGCTGTAACATTAGCTAGCTCAGTGATGCTAGGTGAGCTAGCAGTAGACACACTTTGTTCTGCATGGTGATATGTTTGGCAAGTGTAGCTTGGCTCCAGGTGAGAATGGGTGTAAAGTTGTCTGGGGAGGGATCCCAGGACTGCAGTGTAGGTGGATATTAAGTGGTGTCTTAGGTCACCTCCTCTGTTTAACGATGGCTGTTCCAGTTCGGCGTAGATGGCTTCTTCCTATATGAAACTGCTCACAACAAGGCCCGTTGATTATCCTGTGTAGCCATTATTTTGGGGAGAGGGCAGACATCTCTATGGCTGATATCTCCAACATTCGGGAACTCACACCAAAAAAATCTAGATAGACAATACAGGTAAGGGGAGAGTATGTTTTTTTGGTTTTGTGGCGAACTGTCCCTTTAAACTGATCCATTGAGATGTAAATGTGTGTACTGAATGATCATTACAGGTGGGACTTGACATTTCATGCTGCTTGGGTTTTTCTCAAGTCTCAATTGGCACTGACAGGATGTCAATAATGCTGTGAATATGTGGGTTCAAGCACAGCACTCTGTAAGTAAATATATATTTATAGGAGACAGGGTTGTCTGACGAGATGCTTAGACCAGTGTAAAGGACTTCTTGGAAAGTCTACAACAACCATCAGTTTCACTTCACTTCTTGGCATACTGAATTAAAGTCAGGCTTGAAGAATTGAACTGTCATCAGCGTGGCTCAGCTGACACTTGAATCAGACTTTAGGGACAAAGACAAGCCGTGTCTGAGTATCTACAAACGTCTGTCAGAGCAGAGCAGGCAGAGACCATTAACCACACAAGCATTAGGGAAATTGCCCCCTGCCTCAGCTGCCTAAATATATCAGAATCATTAACGCAAACATTTGCAAATGAGCTTTCCAGCGTGCTCTACATGAAAGCGCCTCATACAGTTCTCCATATGATACTCATTAATTTCAAAACACAACACTTACAAACTGAAAATAAGGTAAAGACGGGGAAGAGAAAACTTGGGGTGTTTGAATTGCAGTGTTTTTCTCTAAAATTGTGGTTTAGGCCAGTTTGATTTGCTCTCTCGTCGAGTGTCCCTTGGGTGCCTCTGTCTGCAGAGGAAACACACCTGTCTGAAGCTCAGAGGAGAAATCTCTGCTTTTATCTCAATAAACAGACGAGCCAGGCAGCCATTATCCAAAGCCCTTTGCTGCTTTTGTTTACCTCTCTATCATGACTCACCTTTCATCTGGGGAATTTCACTGTGGTGGTGATTTATTAACTCTTTTAAATTAGAGCTCAATTAATTCGTTGATGCATGAAGATTGACACAAAGCCGATTGGCTGGACTTTGAACAGAGTGTCATGATATTATGAAACATAATATTGATCATTTTATAATTACCTGTTTCTGTTTTGAAGCTAACATTGCAGTACTTAGATGCTTGAAGGTCCAGTGTGTTGGATTTAGGGGGATATATTGGCAAAAATGGAATAGTGTTCATAATTATGTTTTCATTAGTTTATAATCACCTGAAAATAAGAATTATGTTCTTGTTACCTTCGAATAAGACATTTATATCTACATACCGAGCGGGTTCTTTCTCACAGAGTCTGCTGTGCTGTTTCTACCGTAGCCAAGAACGGACAAACCAAACACTGACTCTAGATAGGGCCATTTACCTTTTTTTAACATTGGCTACTGTAGTTCTCCTACATGTTTGGCACATATGGGAGAAGTTTTTGCAACCTCACTACTAGATAACACTAAATACTACAGACTAGACAATGGTCTCTCGTACCTAAATGACCAACTTGGTTGATTTCAACTGACTGTCAAAACAAATAAACGAACTACCCTGAAATGGTATGTATTACCGTCTCAATTGATGCATTTTTTAACACATCTTCAATGGTTATGAAATGGTCATCGTTACACTATAAAACTTTGTGGTTAGGTTTAGGAAAAACATCATAGTTCGGCTTTAAATAAGTACTTTTGTTATTAACGTAACATCTCATATGTTTCGTGGTAGACGTCGCATGCTTTTCATCACATACCTAAGGTTGCATACGTAACATCGCATACATCTCGTCACATACGTTTTGTCACATACATCTCCTCACATGTCTCGTCACATACGTCACTAGCGTAGTATGCTACAGCTACTAGCATACTCTGCTGCATTACTCTTAAAGGAAGTCAATGTTGACTTAAGGCCATGAACACCGGTCTCCTGGGTGAAAGTTCTGTGCTTGTTGACACATCCACCAACACCCTCCCACCCTTTAGGGATGTCTTCCATCTTTATACAAGATTAGAAGGACTTTGCCACTTTTTACACGTCACCTCACTTCCTCTTCTGCTCCTGTGATAAATACTATGGCCACGAGAGGGCGCCACCTTACAACAAAGGTAAATGTGGGTTGTGATACAGTCCCTCCAGGATGTCATGATGCTACGATCGCAACTGTTAACGCAAATTCAGCCAATCCCCGCAAATTCACTGCAACTTTTCAGCGAATTTCACCATTTAAAGTGGGTAAAATCTCTTCATCTTCATTGCAGAGCTGCACATGGCATATTGATTCACTGAGCCCCTCTCTGTCTCTCTGTTTACCATGAGACTACCTGCTGTGGGACTACAGCTCTGTGCCTCTGACAGGAGCGTGCACACACAGTGACAGGGCTAACTGTTAGCATCACACAGCTAATGTTACCAAACGGTTATTAAAGAGGTTTAACAACTGAGTCGAGATGTTTTTGTGTCAGCATTAATGGCTCAGTGTTGGATGTTAACTGCTGCTGTCAGGCTTCTGCCCAAGAGGAAAAATAAAATTAGAGATGATCACGCTGAGCTGTGTTAGCTCATGCTATACAGGCAGAGAGAGCAGGTAGAGAGCCTCACGGTCCCTCAGCAATGCCCTCCTGTCCGATTTCATCACAAAAAAACACCTTTAAACATTGCAGCATGCACCACAAGTTTTTAGAGAAGCAATCACAAAACCAGCCCGTGAAATCGTGAAGGGACTGGTAATAAGCTCCACCCATATGGTCGTTTTTTTTTTTTTCTCTGTGAAAGCGGCCTGCATAAGACCTTTAAACTTTAACACAATGTGCTTTACGCCATGTGGTAGAAACATCCAGACATCACTTTTTTCGATGTTCCAAGAGGGAAATTTGCAATTGAAATTTCTTTTTGTTGCACATCTACATGCACGCAAGTACCCAAGACATTACACCCACAGCTTTGGCCTTTTAAAATGTTTTGGCTGATGAAGCACTTTCCCAACAGCACTGCTTGGTGATTCAGTGTGCCTTGCTCTCTAAAAACAGCTGTCTAACTGCGCCACATTATGAGCATCTCCTCACCTCTCTCTCACATTTAACAACTGCACATCCTTATGGTGTAACTGCCCACAGCTGTTCTTAGAAGTAAAGCAATAAAAACAATATCCAGTATATGTCAGTCTAGAAAATATCTGTATAGAAGTAAATGATGTTGCTCACTCAATATACTCAAGTAGTTGGATAATAGCAGAAATGATCATAGTGACTTTAACTGCTCAGTGTCTCATTGTGATATAACAATGTATTACTGTTTACAATATTTTCTACTCTCAGGTTTATTGCAGTCATTTAAAACAGCTCATAAAACTATATAAATACAAAAAAATTACACTCATGGTGTTGATTGGTCTGCTGTAATGACTGGTTGTGACCACAGGATGGCACTGTGGCTTTATCTGTAAACCCACAAAGCCGCTCTCCTCTGATCAGCAGCAAAAACTTTGAAGAAGTCTCAGATTTCCCCCAAGGAAACTATGAAAGACAAAGTTGTGAGAGCTGGAGCTGAGGCGATTTAAAGAAGAGGAAAAAAAAGTATGACTGTAAAAGAGCTGCTGTTGTGATCTTGTTTCCTGTGATCCATATATATTGAGCAAAGGGAGAGTGATGGTTGAGTGGGGACTGCGGCACCTCAGTGGCCCTGTAGATGAATGAAGATGCAAATGGAGGGAGGGGGAAGTTAAAGCCTTTAGTGACACTAAGCACACCCCAGAGGCCCTGGTGCAGAACGCTCAGCCTCAGCACATCAAGGACACAGCCTCTCTGTCTGAGCGTCCCCTTGGCACGCATCACATCCCGTCCATCTACATTTTCATCCAGACAAACACTTGACTCCTTCTGCTGAGCTGAGCCGATGACAAGAGACAGATGTGCCCTCCTCAGACAATCCGGTTTGATAAGCTGCTGCTCCACAAACTATTAAATAACCCAGAGAAACCAGCGGACTAAAAAAGAAAAAGCCCTACTTTACATGAGAATGGATATGCCTGGAAACCGTACCCTCACACTTTGGCTTCGCCTTGGCTGTAAATGTCAATTTCATGTCAGATTCCTTCTCTATTCATCCATGACGTCTGTGATTGCTTCATCCCTTTGCATGAGAATGGCTTGAAATGAACGTTGGCTTATTCGGGTGTTCATTTTCAGTGCCCTGTAAATGAAATGCATCTTAAAGGGCCGGGTTGACAATCACATGATCGCGCTCCGCTCTATAGAATATGAAATTGTGCGCTGTGCTGTATATTTCTAAAGTTATGCAGTGTGCCTCAACAGGCTTGAGGTGCTTTATGGTTTTCTTCATCCACTAAGAGCAGCTTCCCGGTGAGACCTTGGCTATGCTAAGGAGTGTCACAACCATGATGCATGCCCCATGTGGCATGTTGTTTCTGTGAGTCATTCAGGCATACAATACTCTGGCTTTCCTCTCCACTGGTTACAGAAATACAGGTGAGCTCGCAGCAGGTGAACCTGTCATAGTCAGCACCTGCGGGATCCTAACAGCCAGCAGGGGAAAACTGAAGGACAGAGGAAGTTTTGTTGTGAGGAGTTCTGCTGTCGCCACCTGGGAAGCTTGGTAATGAAGGTGAAACACAATGTTGTCCTCAAGACACATGGTGGGAAAATGTCATCACTGTATGTGACAGGTTTTGCTTTACATCTTAAATATATATAAATTTAAATCAGGTAGTTTGCATTGGTTTTAGCATTTGGGTATTGATTCAAAAAGTGCATATAATATTAAAGACACCAAGTCCTGCTCATGTTCAGGTTCATATTTGTATTTTGGGTTCCTACCAGAACATTTTCACATGCTTTAATGTTCAAAAACCCACTTTATTTTCCTCACACTGTCCTGTCTGTCAGAGAATCGATCTCAAAATACAACTGTTGGCTTAAAAAGCACTGAATGGTTAAAGGCACAAATACTTCTCTGACCTTCTGTCACATTATAAACCATCCAGACCTCCCAGGTTTTCTAGGGCAGGTCTGCTTTGTGTCCCTAGAGTCAAAACTAAACATGGAAAAGCAGCGTTTAGTTTTTATGCCCCACCAAACTCCCAGACAACTGCAGGTCCACTGCATCTCTCAGTTTTTTTAAGTCAAGGCTGAAGACTCTTCTCTCTGCCAAAGTCTCTTATTAAATCAAATACTTATTCATTTCTTACCCTGCACTGTAACTTTTATTTTTGTATTTTATCCATGTCTTTCAGCTTGTTTTTATTTTCTGTTTTCTAGCTCCTGAATTAAGCTTCTAATGGCATTAAAATGTCCTTTCACTTTTGCATGTCCCAATAATTTCACTGTTTTGTGTAGAGCACTTTGAATTGTGTTGTTGTGGAAATTCATTCATTCGTTAGCTTTCCGTAACTGCTTATCATGGTACAAGGTCGTAGGGGGGCTGGAGCATATCGCAGCTGATGTTATGTGAAAGGCAGGGTACATCGTGGTCAGGTCGACAGACTATCACAGGGCTGACACATAGAGAGAGGCAACGTTCATGCTCACATTGACTTCTAAGGGCAGTTTAGAGCCTGTTTGGGTGATGTGATCACAAATGGATAACGCTAAATACAAGTCTAAACGACCACCAAAGATGCATTGTGATCATATTGTTCAAACCACTTGCTGAGGTGGTCTGGGACGCATTTGACCACCTATCTTTGGTAGTATAAACACTAACACATCCTGATGCGTCTCTTACAAGGACTGCATCATTAATGTAGGATGTGGTGGTTTCTTTGTCGACGGTGCACCAAAAGCTCTATAACCATTTTATGTCAAGTTGGGTGAAGTGTTGCGTGACCATCCATCGTTTTGCCCTGTGGAAGGAGATGTGTTGACTTCTGCTGACAGAGGTATCTCAAGCTGTACTGACACAACTGCTAACTAACCGCCAACAACGAGCATGCTACAGAGCAGCTCGCAAAAGTGTGGTTGTAATAACTGAGCATGGGGCAGTATTGAAATGTGAAAACAAGGGATCAGCTGGAGACGTGTGATAGGCATAAGTGTGAACAGTGATGTATCTTGACTTGTATTTGGATCACCGATACACATGTTAATTCCAGGTCTAAACAGGCTCTAAGACTCTCCAGTTAACTTAACCTGCATGTCTTTGGACTGTGGGACACGGGGAGAACATGCAAACTCCAAAAAGAGGGGCCCCAGCTAGCCAGAGGGTTCAAACCTGGAACCTTCTTGCTGTGAGGCAACAGTACTAACCACCAAACCACTGTGCTGCCCTTATTGCTGAATAGTGCTATGTAAATTAATTTAATTAACTTAATTAAGTTTGGTATTGGATGATACTCGCCCTTTTGACTGCCATCAGCCCATCAGCAATAAGATGACATTCACCAATAGCAGTGGCCAATGTTTTTCTGTTGTGTCACATCAGTTTTGTGCAGGCCTCGAGACTAACGCCATCAGAACAAAAGGACGCAGTAAATTCAGTATCATAGTGCCGCTGTGAGCACCCTATTGTCTCCCTGATAATGTTACATTGTGAACAGCAATTCCGTGTTGACGTCGGCAGGCGGAGAGCTGGTTAATGTTAGCTGTTAGCAGCTGGCAGCAGCAACTAACTGCTGACGGAGGTTGCACTGAGTTATAGTGCATGATGCGTTTAAGCTCTCTTTGATAAGAATGAGTATTGGGTGAAGGTAAATTATAATGTTCTCATGATGTGTGTTTCGGCGAGGAACTTGAATAAAAACAGTGTTTGAAGGAGAAATTTGTTGATTTTTTTCCCACACCAATATGAAAAGAAATTAAAGAGATGATTATAATATATTATGTATGTATAGTAAAACGGCTTTTGAAGCAGTTATTAAAATGTTTTTCATGTGAAAGAAGGTCATTTTAAAGGTTGTTTCATTAATGTGTATGATTGAATTTCTGCTTATTCAAAGGCAGTGTAATGAAGGGCTTAATGACTTTAAAACAGTTCAGTTATGTTTATAATGAAGATTTCTTTGCTTCCGTGGCACAAAAGGGGGAATAAAAAAAAACCCAACAAAAACAAAATAGACAACAACAAAAAACATCAGTATCAGAATTTCACAGTCAGTGAACAAACGTAAACAAACATGATTTGGTCTGCACTGATTAGTTGTGACATTACAACTTGATGAAGGTCTTGATGGCTCGTTTAAAGGCACAGTATCTGAATGTGGAGTGTGTGCATTTCTGATACTTTCACAGTATTTGTGTAGCACCTGAAACTGTTTAATAATGAAAAACAAATACACCACAGGACTATTAATGTAGAAAAACAACATGCAATATGTGTCAGATATTTGAAGCTCATAAGTCGAGCCTCAAATCCATGATGCCCTTTTGGCCTTTCAGAGCGCTGCTCATACACGTCTGCTTGGCACTGTAATTTGTTTAAATGTTGATTTATGAACTAATTGTCTGTAATTGCTGCTTAGTGCCACTGTTAATCCAAGCTGTCTGCCTCCTGAAGCACATTAGGCCAGATTTGTATAATGAAGTAATTAGTTCAATTACGAAGAAGAAAGTAGGGATAGCGCAAGAAACGGTGAACAAGAAGCTAGAAAGTACCCCGGTGCCATGAGCGTGTTTGCTGTCTTGCTATTATGAAACATACTCAGCAGAGTATGTGAGAATAGCCTCGTTGTGAGCAAATGATTTTCTTAATTAAAGCCCGCACATGTTAGAGTTAATTTGGATCCTCTAATATGGACATTTGTATTCTGTTTGCTTTCTGATGCCAGTTTCTGGACCCCATTCGCTGCAGCATCTCACATATCAAGTTATTTCAGCTTGCTCACAATCCTCGCTACTTCACACGTTCAGAAAAGAAATATAGCTCTGTGTTTTCTATTTGGCTTCTGTCACCCGCCAGAAGCTGCCATCACAACCAAGAGTGCTCCATTGTCTGCTAGCATTGTCATTGTTATTAGTCTTTTTGGATTGCCTGTGGAGGTATCGGCAGGCTCCGGGGGAAGCAGGCGCCAGGCTGGATAATTAGTTGTTCTTCGATGCCAGACGGGCACGTTGCCGTCACTTGGAGGGGAAATGGAAAGTGGCATCACTATCACAGTAACACCGGAACAACCTTTGGTGTGAGGGCTGGGTTCCAGCGCATCTGTCACACCACTAGTCATCTACCCACTGGCAAGACAATAATGCTTACCAGTCTCGCAATACACAGCATGGATAATTACTTTATCTGAAACGGCATTATTCTTGTCATATTTGTCATAATTAGATGTGGTATGGTGGAATCGATATTGAGCTTCCGTGTTGGCTCTGCTCGTCGTTGTGGACAAAGAGATTGGGAGATTTTGGCATTTTAAATCTTCCATAAAAGAGACATCTGAAAACAAATAGAAAGAGAACAAAATGATCTACTCTGCCTTTATTTATGTATGTACACCAGATGTACGTGTATTAAATGTTGGGCGTGATACCGACATTATTTGTAAGGCTTCCTAGAAAGATTTAAACCCCTAAGCTGCCTGTTTTGCAGTGTCTAATCTCCCAGACGCTACATTTTCAAACATCACATCTCCAACCATGAGCTTTCTGCCAGTGACCCTGGGGTGACGGCTCTGCTGGGTTCTACTGGAGATGCGTATGATGATGAGAAGTATAGAGACGCCTGCGAGCAAGGTACCTCCGAAGCCCAGCAGGATGCCATATAAGAGGGGCAGAGCTACATCCAAAGGCCCCCTCTGGTACGGCGCGACAGGGGCCCGCTCCACAATCAGATCCAGGTCACGCCATGAAAGATCCCTGACTAACACACACACACACACACACGGAGCACAAACAGGACAGATACACTTAACACATCTCAAAGGACTCTGGGAGCATTTAGTCAAGTTTTAACTTGAATGAAGCACACGGGAGAGAACAGAAAAAATGGACAGGTGATAATTACATTTTTGAATTTTTAGCCATCCTGGGAAATACTCCTCGTATGGTGAGAGTGTTGATGTTGAGAAGTAATGAGTTGGAAGCATGCCCACGGCCACCAAATCTAATCCGCCATCTCATCTAAACACTTAATAGATTCAGGGTTCAGTGGAACATTATATCATTTGTCATTCAGACAGTCTCCAGAGGGATAACCCAGAAATCTCCTCTTGACATCAATAGCCGGAGATTTTTGGGCTCAGACATGTTAAGAGTCAGTTCTCCATCACTAATTCTATTTTTTAGTGTGTCCAGACTAGTCTCATTCCCAGGGTGTCAAAGTACGCTGCTTGGGCGGTGTCTCCGGTCTCATTATAGTGACAATGGGGGGAACTGTTCAGTGTCTGTGTGAGACGCAACATACAAACTTAAAAGAGTGTATAAGTCTGCTCTGGGTTGGTGGGAGAGGAGATGGATGGGTCAAACAAACACTGGACTTTGACCCAGGAGAACAGTTTCGAGACCAACAGACAACACCATCGGTTGTGGTGGATGTGCCACTTAAAGCCAGGTGCTTCTTAGCGACATTCACAGTCTTTTCCTTACCATAACCAAATTGTAAACCTAACCCCTGACCCCTCTGCCACGTTCATGCGTCTCAAAGCCGACTGGTTTTTAGTGACACACCTCTGCCTTTCCAGCCTCAACTGTGCCACTCAAAGCCGGGTGCTTTTTAGCATCATCTGTGATTTTTTGCAAACCACAACCACGTAGTTTGGTTGCCTAAACCTAACCCCAGGCCCCCTCTGTCTGTCGTGTTCATGCCACTCAAAGCTGGGTGCTTTTTAGCGACACCACCACTGCCATTCCAGCCATGGTTGTGCCATGGTTGTGGGACATCCGGCATCTTTTCCTAAGCATAACCAAGTAGTTCTGTTGCGTAAACCTTACCCCAGAACCCCCTCTCACTGCCATGCTCATACCACTAAAAGCCAGGTGGTTTTTAGCAACATCTGCAATCTTTTGCTTACCATAACAAGTACTTTTGTTGGCTAATCCCAACCGCCGGCTTCCTCTTACTGCTGCAGCTGTGCTACTTGAAGCTGGGTGCATTTGTTGACGTACCGCTGCCTTTCCAGCAGCAGGTGTGCCGCTCAAAGCCGGGTGCTTTTTAGCAATATCGGCAGTCTTTTCCTAACCATAACCAAGTACTTTTGTTGTCTAATCCTAACCACAGACCTCCTCTTACTGTCATGTTCATGCCATTCAACGCCACACGGTTTTTATTGACACTCTGCTGCCATTCCTGCCACGGTTGTGCCAATCAAAGCCAGGTGTTTTTTAGCAACATTTGCGATCTTTTGCCAACCATAACCAAGTAGTTTTGTTGCCTTAACCTTACCCCAGACCCCCTCTTACTGCCGCGACTGTGTCACTTGAAGCTGGGTGCTTTTTAATGACGCACCGCTACCTTTCACCGCTAACTGCATTCACTCCACTTTTTCAGGAGGGCACTGCTGCCTTTCCAGCCATGGTTATGCCACTTAAGCTGTATGCTTTTTAACAACATCTGCAATCTTTTCCTAACCCCATAACCAAGTAGTTATGTTGCCTAAACCTAACCCCGATCCCCTCTTCTGCTGCAATCATGCCACTCAAAGCCGGGTAGTTTTTAGTGACACACTGCTGCCATTCCAGCTGCCTTCATATCACTGCAATCTTTTTCTAACCATGACCAAGTAGTGCGGCCATGGCTGTGCCACTTGAAGTTGTTCTTTAACGACATACCGCTGCCTTTCCAACCCCTTCTGTGTCAAGACACAACACAAAAGGCTGCGCCCAGTGTTACTAAAATGACGCCAGGAGCTTTTAGCCCAAGCGGCAGAATGTGACAAGTAGTGATGATCATGTTGATATACCAAACTAATGTGACTCCTTCAAGCTTTAGGATAAATTACCTTGTCTTTTCCTGACCCTCCGGTTTCCATGCTGCCGGTCCTTTGTGTCAGATTGTGCTGGTGGTGAGTTTAAGGAGCTGACATATTTGTGGTAGTCTTCAACGTAGCGTTTCAGGCTCAAGAGTTTGTCCTGGTTGATGTTCTTCCCCACTTCTGTAAATAAAAAAAAAAAAAGAAGCACAGGGCCACTATTTCTCTTGTCACTTCAAATGCTCACTGCGTCTCATCCTATAAAAGAGTGTACATTCGAATTTAATTGTTGTTTTCTCGCCCCGAACATAATTAGTTCTGGCAGGAGAGCAACTGCGTCCTTCGGTTCAGAATAAAACAAAATGAACCACTCAAGTTTCTACGTATGAGTAGATCTCTTCAGAACTGCAATCAAGTGTACAATAATTGCTGCATTCTGCATCTACAGTCTTTTTCCATCAAAGCCACCACTGCCCCCCCTCATGTCTTATAACTCATCTCTTCCCATCCTCTCCTTGTTTTTTTTTTTTTTTTTTACTCCAAAGCTGCTGATGAAAGGAGCAGATGGTTTGTTCCGTGGCTGGTGTCAGCTCCACTGAGTCCTCTGTCAGATCATTTACACCTCCTTCTATCCAATGCCACTCGGCTGTGGAGTTGTGTGCACACTGGACTGCAACACATGCCAGAGACTGGCAGTGTGCAAAATATGCCACTTTTGAAGTTCCAATTAAAACAAATCTCAAAGTAATGAAGCAATTACACACTGTTGTTAAAGTCTTGAGGAGGCCTTCTTGACCGAAATAAACCAGTTTTGAAAATACACCGACTTGTACCCGAATGAGGCTTTGTTCCAATTTCTTTTTGTTGAGGGACGTGCTGAGACTCTACTGCACAGAAAAAGTGAACTATTTTAATTGAAACCCATTACCTAAGTGGCACCAGACAGATTTGTTTTTCTATTTAGAAATAAATTATTCATTGCCACAGAAGTCACATGTGTTCGTCCTGTCTACAGTTCTTTCTCACCAATGGCGATGTCCGTTCGGCCGATGTGCTGCAAGGCGCGAGAAAGCCTGTCGTAGTAAGTCTGCTCGCCGTACCTCAGCAGCCAGTCTGTCAGGGCCGTCCGACACTGAGCCTCACCATCTAGTAAACACAAAACATATGGCCCTCTCAGACAGGCAGGTCTCTGACAGCCAGCTTGCTGCCAGAAACTCCCCAAGCTGAGCTGGACGTGTGAGAAACAGACAGATCTCAGGGTGGACTTCACTTCTACCGTATTACAGCCAATAGCATCCAACTCTTAAAGGACAGGTTTCAGCTGAAGCAAATATGAGACTTGTGAGTTAGACAATCAAGTATATCTTAACAAAAATATGATCATTTCATTAAAACGTTTCCTCTCAAAGAGGAAGTTTTGTACTAAAACCTTTAAAAAGTAACAGTAATGTTTACTCAGTGTATTTTAACTGACCTACTTTTACACTTTGGAGAAATTTTACCCAAGTAAGGGTAATTTTAATTATTATTCTTTAAGTATCCCATTTCAGTACTCTCTCTAGTGATTAGGATTTAGTGGCATTTACTGGTGAGGTTGCAGATCGCAACCGACTGAAACTTTCACGGTGTGCCAAGAGTGCAGGAGAACTGTGGAGTTAGATTTGTGTCTTTATTACATGCGAGAAAATACATGATGAGAGAAAAAAAATGTTTGAGAGAAAACAAAATATTTGAGAGAAAAGTTTTCACACTGATAGCAAAAAATAATAACATTTGAGACTAAAAAAAGTTTTGAGATAAAGTATTTTGTCATAGAATATAAAAAAAATAATTTGAGATTTAAAAAATGATTTCCGAGAAAAAAACAACTTTTTTTACTCTCAAATATTATTTTGTTGCTATCAGTGTGAAAACATTTTCTCTCAAAAAAATTGTTTCTCTCAAAACTTTTTTCAAATTTTTCAATTTTTCGAATTCAACTGAATCATTCATCCACCATGGTCGATTCACCGGCACAGATGCACTGTGTTATTTGGGATAGGAAACTCCAATGTTTGGGTAAGATGATGACACAGATGAATGATTCAGTTGAATTCGGCTCCCAAGACGATCCTCACCCAGCTGTCAATTCGATTGAGACTGGCCAATAGGAACGTGGCCCCGCACATGACATTATTTTCACAGTGAAAGCAAAATCCTGACACGAGAGCAAAGACTTAGGTTTTGAGAGAGAGAAGAAAAATGTTTTGATAGACACAATTTTTTTTAGAGAGAGAGAAAATGTTTTCACACTGATAGCAAAAAAATAATATTTTGAGAGTTTTTTTTTTTTCCTCGGAAATCATTTTTTAAATCTCAAATTTTTTTTATATTCTTTGACAAAATACTTTCTCTCAAAACTTTTTTTAGTCTCAAATATTATTATTTTTTGTTATCAGTGTGTAAACGTTTTCTTTCAAATATTTTATTTTCTCTCACATCATTTATTTTCTCGCATGTAATAAAGACACAAATTTAACTCCATAGAGAACTACAGTGGCTGACGCAAAAACAAGAAGCGAATGGCCCTATCTAGAGTCAGTGTTTGGTTTGTTCGTTCTGGGTTACCGTAGAAACGTGGTGAACTCCTGCACTGTAGATGTAAGTGGCTCGTTCTAAGGGTGCTCTCAGACCTAGAGTTGTCTTGCTTTGGTCTGAATCAGGGACTTATTTACAAGCATTTACAAGTGGACCAGATCAAATGCCTTGCCCGAGAAAGCTAGTCTTGATTGGTCAGAATTTCCATGTGGGAAAAATCCAGGAAGTAAAGCAAACGTTGAAGAAGAGTACACTTGCAAGATAAATGTGACGCTTTCTAATGTCACAATGGAGGGACAACTACGCAGGTTGATTTTAGCGCTGCTCATCGTGGACTATATTGCTGTCATTGTTCATTTTAGTCAAACCATACAGTTTGAAAACGAGGCGCGGCTCCAACTAGAAAACAATGTTTTGATGCATTGGATGTGCTGAATGTGCATATTAAGGCAGTACAGGAGGAGGTGCACATTAATAATCCTCCAGGACTGTAACATGCTCATGTTTAACCCAAACAATGTGTCATGTGACTGCAGTTGGTTCACATCCAGGTCGGAACACGTTCTCACCACAAACGAACCGCACCAGAGTTCATTTGTAACCGGACTGAGACCACCTCTTCAAGAAGGTCTCGGGCCGGTTGTTTTGTGGCACACCTGAGTGTGATTGCTGTGTTCACACCTGCCCAAACGAACCACACTTAGGGGGCAAACAAACTTGAGTTGGATTGAAGCGAACCAAACAGCACCCTAAGGTTATGAAAAACACAGTTATTATTTTCAGGTGATTATAAACTGATGAAAACGTAGTTGTGAATATTATCTTCCACTTCTGCCCATACATTTCTCCTAAATCTTACACACAATGCTCAGCCTTTCAGATGAGCACTATTACCTGATATTGGTTTAAAAAAAAGGTCACATCTGGCAAGCATGCTACTGTAAGTGACACCAATCAAACACACTTACAATACTGAGTGAACAACAGGTGCATGTTGGGTCTAGCTAAAATACTAAATGCGTATTCATTCATTGTGGATCCGCCAGCTGATGCTGTAGAATGTATACATTCAGTGAGGTGTGTGAGGTCTTTCTGATATTTGTGACAGTCACAACTGTAACTACAAAACGTCATTCAGCTCAATACTTTTCGAGTTTGAGGGGCGCAGTGGGACGGAGAGGCTGAGTGGACTGGTTATATTCTTTCATTTAGAATGAACAAGCTGAGAGTTTGAAGCTAGAGCAGATTGTGGAGGATTTCCAGCCCAGTCTCCAGAGGGAAATGTTGGCATTGTGATTTTCTGCAAACCATGAATATGTTGCATTTGTACATTTCATATGAATCATACCAGCGTTTCTAAAGCTATGCAGAGGAGGAGGTTGTGGTGGATGGAGTGACACTTACGTGAGACGCCTGTCCAGCTGCAGACCACTGTTCAAGACCAACAAACAACTGTTGTTTGGAGTCATTGCTGTGTTTCCAGCAGCTATTAAGCCAACAAACATGGGTATATTTTAGTGACCCGTCGCAGTTTTTCCAATGTGGGTAGTGCCATGAAAAGTGGTTCTTTTTCATCCAGACATGGCTGCATTCTCAGCTGGGAATACGCAACCAAAGCCAGTCATATTAAGCCAAAACATGATCTTTTTCCAATGATAGGTGTTTTTGTGCCTTAACCTAGCCAAATAATCACCACAGCATTAATGACATATAAAGTTTCAATATATCCCTTACAAAATGTACGTGGTTTGCAGAAACATTCACTGCCAACATTTGCTCTTGTGATTGGTTTGGGACTTTGTGGTGCGCAAGACTCAGACTGATGTTCAGACAGGGGAGTGCACAAATAAACTTGTTGAATTATACGCAGTGTGAAAACACTGTGCAGGCTCTCTTTTAATTTAACGTGTGTGTTTGTGGGCTGTTGTCAAGTTTATATTGTCTTTACATCTCTGAGTTGGCCGTCTTGGTGATGTTTTATTCTGCAGGGGCAGGTTTTTCTAATCTATGTAGCTTAAGGCCCCGATCACCCAGAAAGAGTTTTAGGAACAGTTTTGTAATCAGAATTATAACGGCTCTTGCGTTGCTATGCACCTCATGTTTCTGCGCTTTAGGCACCTGCCATTTTTGCCAGAGCCCTCTGAACTCCTTGAGTTGAAAAAACTTCAACTCAGGGCAGAAAAACACTCCACATCATCTTGAATGTTTTCCCCATTGTCTAACTGGATGATATGAGAGGCTGTGGGCCTTCTGTGGTGGTCACGACAACAAGTTTACAGTTGGTAAACAATGGAGGAGAAACTGGTGGTAGCTTTTGCTGGATACTCAGAGCTATACGACTTTACAAACCAGTTACAATGATCTCGATAGCGAACAGCAGGCACTGAGGTAAATAAGTGCAGTATTTGAAACCGCCAACCTCGATGCAAAGCTCCTGGACCAACTGGTGGTACTCCCCATGATCCACCCTGTTTTTTAGGGTCTCATGTACCCACACAGATCTCTGTTTCCCTGTGCCCAACAAACTATCTGCTCACCCTCAACCAGAGCTACAGGAAGTCCCCTCTGCCTCAACATTTTAGGAACTAGCTACTAATTACTGTGAAATAAATAAATACACAGTAGATTGATTACACAAGAAGGTTATGGTAAGGAGTTGATGGGGTGGTTGCCTGGCAACAATAAAAAGGCGCAGTAAGCATTTTTATTACTAGTGGCATTCAGTTTAAACAAGTGCGGAGTGCCTTGGGTTTGTGTTAAGTCACAGTCAGTTGTATGCACAGGTTGCAATATCCGTCTGCAGAAAGGGAATTTATTGGTGTTCGGTCATAAGTGATTGCTGGCGTGGTTCACACCTGGTGATGTTCCACTCGTGTATAGCTGACATGCTAGCTGATGTATTTTATTATGTAGCATAAAGGTGTTCTTTAATTTACTAGTGCTATCATATTACATCATCATATTCTGTCCCCCCTTTTTAAAAATGTAAATCAACCCAGAGTTCATTTAAAAGAGCGACTTATAAATTTAATCTGAGGACATTTTTACACAAGTAGTTTTACTTTTATTCAAGAATTCTCCACTGTAATGAGACTTTTACTTGATTATGATATTCTAGTGCTCTTTCCCTTCCTGCCTCATGATTTCTGTGGTCTAAAGTGCCAAAGGTCTCAGGTTTCACATGATGATGGTGTACTAACCCGTAGCAGAGGAGGTGTCTCTCTTGGCTCGAGGCTTAACATCTAGTTGATTTTTTTCTGATGAGAGGCGTTCAACGTGCTGGAAGATGTTCTCCTCTGGGTGAGAGAGGGCCAACAGAAGGTCCTCACACTCCGTAGACGTCAGCAACTCCACTAAACGCTCCAGCTGATGGACACTGATGTCCTCTGCAACTACACAGCCACAGCACACACTGATTACAATAAGATGTAATAACTGTAGGAAGAACACCAGTTTAGCAAACAGACAAACGAAGAGTCAGACGGCTTGTACTAAACCGTAACACGAAGGCATGACCACACAGTACACTGTAAACTCCAGTTAATGAAGTGTACTGCTGACACTTCACAACATTTCTGCAGCATGCTTGTGCTTTCAATTAGCAAGTGCTGCGTGTGTGGCGTGAAACTGTCATATAGCCCTCCTCAGCTGCTTAGAATAGAAACCGAATAATCAACATTTCACAAAAGAGAACAGAGAAATCAGCAAATTCAGCCTCACTCTGAGTTCCTTCAGTTGAAGTCTTACAGCATGCAGGCTGCTGATGTAACTGCACCTGCTGTAGGAACATTCGCTCTCACCTGTGTCCTCTCCGAGCGTTGAACTCAGGAGGAGGAAAAAGAAGAGACAGAATTTCCAGACTTTCATGTCGGCTGAAGCAGTTCAGACTCAGCACACACTGCTGACAGTATGTGAAGTGTATTTTTAAATGTTACAGATGATGTAGAATGTGTTCAGTTTAAAACAGTGCACAGGAATGAGCAGCATTCTGAGTCTTTTTTGAAACAGCCAATCACCATGCTCAAGAAATTAATGCCATTGAGAATATGAGTGTCCAAAATGTTTAACTAAAGCCTGATTTATGGTTCGGCACTCGACACGTTTAATAAGTGTCGTTTGAGAGACATAACATATTTTTGACAGAAAAAAAGTGTCGCTCAACACTCTTCTTTCACATTGCGCACCAGGAGGAGAATATGTCGCTGATTGATGTTTTCAATCCACACTGACTAAAGTCATTAGTTGGCAAGATTTCATTGGTTGCTTAGTTGCAGAAAATTAAAAAAAAAAAAAAGGTGAAACTCTACTAGGAGCTGCACCTCGTCAAAACAAATCAAAACCTATATGACTGGACCATGTGGGAATTTAATTTGAAAGGGACAGACACAGGAAGTGGCCACGCTCAGCAGTCAGACAGGAGTCAGGTTACCAACCAACCAATCACAGCCGACAGATATCTTTCCCTTCTTCTGTAAATATTCAGTCTGATAAATACGGAGAAGTTGATCATGTGAGTGCAGGGCTACCCAGAGCTTTACATCAGGCGATAGGACTTACACACTTATAAACAGCGCCCGCAAGAAGATCAACTCTCTGCTTGGCTAGTCCTTGTTGCTTGGGTTGGTTTATGCAACAGGAGCAGGATTGGTTGGGGTTGGGGAAAGAATATCAGAGATAAAATTCATTTACTTATGCGTTGAATCAACGCCATAGTTACGCTGTAGCCTGATGTGCACCTCCCCAGAACTGTAACTACGCATTGTGGTGACGCAGACCTCCTGTGTGTTTCTGTATACTGACACCATTTCCCTCAGTGGAAACGAAGCTTTTATTTACTTTAATTTCACAGATAAGAAACAATAAATTGTGAAGACAATAAAGCCTCCACAAAAATAGCATTTTAAGTCTTGTGTGTGATTTATCCTGGCTTCATATGAGCAGAGGAAATCTCCACTCGTCACTAGGCTAATTTATACAATGTAAAATGTCATAGGCTTGTGCTAATAACGTTAGCATGTTGTATCTGTTTGGAAAACATGTTTAGTATAAGACAGTTGTTTTGTCAGTGAACCTTGTGAGTTGTAATTGCTGTTGTCCCTGGTTTTATATGAGAAGAGGGAAATATCGCTAGCTGCTAGGCTAATTCATACAATGTAAGATGCCATAGCCTTGTGCTAATAACGTTAGCATGTTGTATTTGGAGGGAAAATGTGTCCAGATGAAGTGTTTTTCTCTGAATGCTGCGACTTATAGTGAAGCTGATTTGTGCACTTGTGTTTCAAACGGTCTCTATTAAGCCATGTTTAATTTAATGTGTGTTCAATGTGTGTTTTGAATCAACTAAACTTAAAACCAGCACTTTACAGAAACCTCTGCTGCCAACTAGTGTTTTGGAGCTGTAACTGCAGAGTGACACAGACACCAGCGCACAAGTAAAAATACTCACAACAACATAGGCGACGTGCGTAGGCTACCCTAAATTTCGCTGAAGCCAATCAGATACAGAGTGAGGCGGAGAAGATTGGGTCATGCATTTGCTTATCTAGGGAGCGCAAATTCTCTACCCACAGCTGTCGAGCAACAGCATCTGCTGGGGTACGGCAACACCACTTAGACAAACCACACATATAACTGCAGTACACCATATTTGAACTGTCATAATAATGGCAATTTGTTAAGTTTATTTATGATGTTGATTACATTTCATGATGATTATTTCAGATTGTGATGCATGGTGTTCTGTTGTAGCAGATTTTCTTTTTATTACATTTTTTAGCATTGCATTTTAGCAAATTTTATTATAATTACTGCCTAGGTTTTAAGGAATACAGCTGAGGTTCTCATGTCAAGTCAAGTCAGATTTATTTGTACAGCACATTTAAAAACAACAAATGTGGACCAAAGTGCTTCACGAAGAAATAAAAACAGGAACAATCAAATAAAAACAGTCATAAATGGGAGAATGTAAGTAAAATTAATGAGAGCATACAATATTTTGATGAAATCGTAACACAAATATGATGCACAAGCAACCAAATGAAACACAGAAAATACATGTGCTAAGCAGTGTGGTCAGGTTTGCATCATAATGACAATTAAAAGGCTAAAGAAAAGAGATGGGTCTGAAGACGGCTTTGAATGCATCAATAGAGGTGGAAGATCTAAGTGTAAATGGGAGACTGTTCCAACAACTAAAAATACTCAGTCACCTTAATATGTCAGCATCTTCTTAGCATCAGCTTTCACATCGTCTCCACTGTTTGTGTGTTATCTGAGAAGCTAACATCGCTTGTAGCTATGCACTTTAAAACCTGACACTGTGAAGTAACTAAAACACATTTGGAGGCCACTGAGAGGGAAAATCCATCCCATGTCAGCGATACCAGGAGGGTGTATTTATATTTATGTGAGTGTGCACACCTGCATAACCATGGGCCAGAAATATGTGGCATTCTCATTATTATTTCATATCTTAAAAAGTCTCGAAAGGAGATTGATTGTGAGGAACTAAAAACAAAACTGAGCCCAGCAGTGAAGGGCCGAGTTCACAAACCTCCTGACACAATGCTCTGTTTTATTTAAAATTCTTCTGAACTCTGAAGCTTTACCTGAACCAGGTCTGGTTGAAGAGCCTGCAGTTAGCTTTACAGTCTAGTCTGTATCACTGGCATTGCAAAAAGCGGGTAAGACACATATTGTGTAATGAAACAGTGAGGTATGGAGAAGTAAAGCAGTATTATGTTTGTCTCTCCTTTTGATGTGCGCTACTGGAGAGACGTGAGCAGGGAGTACTTGAGATGCATCTCTCTAGCAGGGAGAAACATGTTTAATGACATTATTGTGTGGGCTACAGTCAGGGCATGTTTTAAATTGTTAATAAGCTTCATTTGCCAAACAGTAAAGGTTGTTTGTGTGGGCTGAGTCTCAAATTCTCCATGTTGGCTAATGAAAAAAAATCATGCTCTGGGGCTGACAGCCACGGAAAGTTGGGTGTGGGTGGTATAATGGCTCTGCAATGATTTGAGATGTTGAAAGAAAGAAAAAGCGGGCACAAGGTCAGGATATTTATTCATATTACTGAGCTGCTTGGTATCTTATTGATGAAAACACATGCATAACATGCTTTGTGCTATATGTTGCAGGAAGAATACACACAGTATATACAGTATTATTTATCACATAAACAGTGTGAGATTGTGAGAAGCTGCCAAGATGGAATAAATTGAGTTAGGTCTTCCACTTTTGAATCGGATGCCTTCTGGTATCGTTAGCCTGTGAAGCCGTATCCCCATGTCTCGTACACTTCACACCACTGAAATCTGGTTTAATTTAGATACAGACTCCGGTGGAATGAAGGATAGAACACATGGAATAATCTTGCAGAATGTGTCTGAAACATAAGACACAAATATACATAACACAGCCTTCAATCCAATCTTCATCGTGAATCATTACAGTTTTCCCAAAGTGATGATTTTTAATGTTAAGCTGGAGGTCGGGTGGAGGCTGACCCTGGCACCTGGTGCAGAGCGGGCGACTGGGACTGTATGATTTATGAGGAAGCCTCCGAGGTTGAGGGGGTGGCAGTGAGCGCAGCAAGGATTGGATGTTGGCCTCTCCCTTTTTCTTGAGTTTAAGTTTGAGCCTGAGCGAGACCAGGCCTGCCCCGCTCTGGGGCTCCAGGGTTTCAGGCTGCTGTTGAAATCCTGAGCTCTGGCACGTTATCACAGGCCTGAGCTGAATGACTGTTTAGTCATCAGTGATGCAACACCCCCACCACAGCCCCCCACTGCCACCAGACACCACGGCCAGCCCTGCTATCTGTCCGCCTCAGAGTCCCGCTCCTGGGGAAACACAACACCGACTCAACACATCGCTCACTCCCCACACCTGAAGCTTTCTGATAGTCATACTTCTCCCTCTTTCATGCACACCTCTGCACATAACTGCTCCCCTCCCACGCCCTAAAAATCTCCACTGGTCCTGCTGAATCTTAATACAAATGCTCCAGAGCATGTGATTTCTCCAGGTGATCTTATCACTTTAATAAATTCACCACAGGTACTTTTGTAACAGGGTATTAGTTAGAGTTGTAGCTGTAGACAAATCTACTGTCTGAAGCATTTGCAAGATTAGACTTTTAGCTTTTTCTGTGCATAGATGAATGCCTTACCTCGCTTAAAATGCATTACTCACCTTATTTGCTCCTTTAGTTCCCTCGCGACTCTGTGAATGCAATGCAAATCAAACAACAGAATTGCTCAAAGCAGCCTTCAGGAGGACTGAAGGTACAGCTGACAACATGCTACCTGTCTTCTCTCTGGCTTTTTTCTCCACCTGATTCAGGTATTGGTGTTTTTAGAGGATGGCGCCGACCAATAAGACGTGAGCACCTGAGTAGGACCACCCTTTTTTTTTAAGCAATAAAAAAAACACCACACCCTGCCATGTGGAGAGGTTTTACTGCCAAGAATTAAGAACAAATAAACACAGAAACTGGAATCAAAGTAAAGGTAGTAGTCCCAAAAGAGCTGTGACCATACGAGCTTCAGTAAAATCATCAGTTTTTTTAATCTCTTATTAACATAGCAGACACAACATCTCATCCACTTCAAAGGCTGTGATAGAAGACTCTGAGGAAGGCATAAACTTACAAATGAAATAAAGGCGTTTCATGTAATATTCATCTAATAAGGGCCTCATGTTCATTATTTGATGAGCCTCGGCTGCAATTTGCTCATTTTTTGTCTCACTCTCCAGAGTAAACCACATTCTTCATTAGACCAGAGTATCTCTGAAGCATTACTGAACCCCTTCAAACCCATTTTCATAAAAATATTTGAATGATAATTTGCAACTGTGCCTTTGCAGTTAGTTAAATCGCTCTACCTCCGGAGCACCATTCAGCCCGAAAATCACCATAATCTGCACCGTAATATATTATCAAAATAACTGGAAATAACAGTGTAGTTAACCGAACTGCCATCTGTACAATCAGCAGTGCACTTTGTTTCCTGGCAGACCCAAACACACACATAAAAGCATGTCATTAGCAAGAAACTTTGCAGCTCTGTTCTCTAGCTGCAAGAATATATCCTCCTTTCAGCCTCAAATGAAAAATGGGGCGACACCCGACATCCCTCAGTGTGAAAGGACAGACTTTTTGAAAAGCATTCCTTCCCCTCACAATGGCAGGGTTAGCAGGGGGAGAGGGGGGATGGGTGGGGAAGAACAGCGCCCACACATTCCTGAGGTAGAGAGCTGCACCAAGCCTCACCTGACAAGATATTTCTCTCGAGAGCACATTCATTTGAGCCCAATCTTCTTTATATGTGATTTTACTGACAAGGACACCAATATCTTTGAGTTATGAGCTGTTGTTCTCTGGAGACAGACAGTGCTTTACCTCTGTGTTCTGTGTGGGCCAGATAGCTCTGGACAGTGTGACTTGTTCTGGGTAATCTTTTGGACCTCTGGAAGGTGACAGCTGAAAAACGAGCCTCTAAAAACACTCTGCTTGCAGGCAGCCCCGCGTCTGGCTTACTAACCACACTGAGAAAGACTGTTTTTTTTCTCTGGCCATGTTGCCTCGCACTGTGAACTGCTGTGGCTTAGTTTAAAAACTATATGCAAATAAATACATGAAATAATTTCCTTTTCGCGGCTAGGCTTCACCACACCGGCAGTGTGCATCAGTGTGCATCAGATGCATCAACTGATGTCTCCTTGAAGTCTCTGACAAAGGTGTGTGCTGCTTTTGGGGAGCTGCCTCAGATGAGATCAAAAGCCCTGGTGTTAAACAGCAGCGCCTATCCACAAAAAAGCATCGTGTTTACAACATTTTTTATTGATACTACTAAAACAATATTCCAAAAAATGTGAACATCAAGCACTGAATGACAAGAAGCAGTCCACAAAGTGTGTTTAACAAGCTCTGCTGAGGAGGTTTGATTGCTGCTGGTTTATAATTGTGCTTCAGATCAGACCTGGTCTTCCATAATTGCAGTTTTATGTGTTTTATACACTTAATATCCATCAGGGTTTATGGAAAATAATCACCTCAATCTCTCTCTGTTTGCTTTAAAGACATGTTAGGCTTCCGAGAGTGAAACATCTTAAATCTGCTGCTCTCTTGAGCTTAAACATGTATTTTTGTCCCAGCAGGAGACATATCTCCGAGTTGACAGGTTGGTCAACAGTGCATTCAGTCCTTAGCTTTCTAAAAAGCTGCACTTTTATCTTTTGCTGGAGTGAACGAGCCAGATTACTAGCTGAGAAACTCAGTCATTCAGAGATGTTTTGGGGTGAGCGTTGACCCTTAGACAGAGAGATTTGTTGAATGAAGAGGTGCCATGTTTCAGCGCTACACTCCCTGGAGGCAGCAGAGTGAAGGCTCCGTTGAAACACATCACACATGTGAGGAATGTGAGCTTCAACACAGCATTCACATTTGCAGAAAGCCTTTGTGACGGCACATGTTAGTGTGAAGAAGTGTCATTGCTGTGACCCCCCCACAGATGGCTGAAACACTGTGTTACAGTATGTTATTATTATTACAGAGCTCTAATACAGCAGCAAAACACTGTTAGCTATGTAAAGATATAGTGGAGTAATGGCGTCCTGAGCAATGAGTGAAGTCACGCTACCTTTAACTCCTTTTACACTGCCTGTTCAAGGCAGGAATGTGGCACTGTTATTCCGCCTTGCCGTTCTTTATAAAAGGTGCACTTCCAGAATGGGAGGACGAGGATGTTTTGCTTTTAAACCAGCAGCACAGATAGGTACAGCGCCACATTGATGTCTGTAAACAGGACAGCCTGCAGGACGGGACCAGGATGGGATGGGTATGACGTTTTGACATCGTGTTCGGTGTGCAACCCACCGCTGGTAGATTTAAAAAGCAGCTAGCAGCAGTTAGCAGCTAACTCAGAGAGGAACAGCACCCGAAAATGTCTGTAAATTGGGAAAGGAACAAGGTTGGTTGGAGCTCCTTAACCTCCGAACAGAGGAGATCAGCCACAATATAAAAGAGATAGTAAATGATTATTATCGCCATGTTTTACCATTTTTATTGTTTAGAAAGCACTGTTATTTTTTCATTATTGTCTATTTGTTTCATCTGTCATACCGTTATATGGATCATGTGATGGCCTCTGATTGGTTCCTGCCGCTATATAGGCGGGGTCACACCTGTGTTTTATGAAATCCCTGCTGAAGACCTGCAGTGGTCATAACACGTTGGCTCTGTCAGTGATTTAGCCACCACAATAAAGTTCCTTCCTTGTTTTTCTATATTTTTTCAGAGTGCCTGGATTGCTTTCCTGTCGATCATGTGGCACACAGCACTGTGTTTGTCATAATGTATGACATTAGCATGACACATTTTAAATTAAATACATACCTGAACAATAATTGTTCAAACCAACTTTGTGGGTAACAAGTTAAATTTCAAAATTAAAGAGCCACAACATAATTTTGAGTTCGGATTACGGTGTGAGGTTCTTGACAACTTTGCACTTGTGCAATTCAGTCACATCGATAGAACAGTGGCTTTTAGAAACAAATCAGAAAATGGAAATGAAGATGTAATATCTAAGATGAATGGCAGAAGTGCTGTAAGATGTAGGAGTGTAGCATCACTGCATAAATGTGCATCAATCTGCATCTACATTTAAAATTATTACAGTGCGTTGGTCTGTAACACTAATTCAGGAATTTGTTCATTCATGACACGCACGGAAACAAATCACAGCTGTTACACTTATTGTTTATTCATGTATATAGCATGACACATGCTGCATTATGACAACACATTACTGTATGTGCTATTGTTGCTTAGTATTTATGTCCTGCGTCTTGTGTTCCCATGCTTCAGTGTGCTGAGGAGGTATCTCAGAGCAAACACATACACTAATCCCGCCTTTCAGTAACAAAACAAAAGTGCTTTTCATTTTTAAATGCTGGTGTTTACTGCAGAGGCTTTTGACATTTATTGCAATTTGAATGTTCTTGTGTGAGATTCCTGGGTGTCGGCCTTGTCTGCAGGCTCAATAGCCCGAGGCCGCCCAGAGGTTGTCTTTCTACCTTGATACTCCCCTCATCTCTCTTTCTCACTCTCTCTCGCTCTCAGTGACGCCTCATTGGCTGATTCTGTTCTGACTTGCCTGGGCAGGAATGTACCTACCTTCTAATGCACTTTTATGTTCAAGCAAATTGACAATGAAGAGTGCCATCATTTTGCAGCATAAATATTTCATTCCCCATTTGGATGCAGATTCAAGATGTCACACCCAGAATACAAATGGGCTGTCTCTCCCGCGGAAAATAACGCCGGCCCTGTGTGAATATGATTTGTGTGAGCTCTCGACAAATATGGTGCAATGTGATTAGGTCTTATTGAGAATCACTGTCACTGTAAAAAACCACAAAATAATAAATAATACAGTCTGAATCATAATCAAATTCCACAGTTTCAACTATTGGCAGCAGCCAGGAGATGCAATTACCCGACTGTCCAACATTTTTTAAAATCACATTTAAATGTTTTTCTTTTCACATCATTATTATCAGAAATCAAACAGCACTGAATGAAGAAAGCTTGAAAGGTTTAGCCAGTTTTAGTGAGTAATTTATGCTTTTTAAAGGAGCTCTGTACAACATCAGAGCATATCTATGATTCATATCTATGAACCAGGATAGCCTGCACACAGCTCTCAACATGGAGGTGGCTCAGCCAACGGTTAGCAGCTAACAGTGCTAACAGTGGAAATAGTGCTTACAACGACAGTAGTGTTGACGCAGCTAACATTGTTAATTGGGGTCACAGTGGTGCTGTGGTCAGTATTGTAGACTCACAGCAAGAGGGTTTCTGGTTCGAACCCAGGGTGGGGGAGCCCTTCTAAGTGGAGTCTGCATGTTCTCTCCATGTCAGTGTGGGTTTTCTCAGGGTACTCCAGCTTCCTCCCACAGTCCAAAGACACGCAGGTTAATTGGTGGCTTTATATAGACTGGCAACCTGTCCAGGGTGTACCTCACCCCTTACCCAATGTCAACTGGGATAGGCTCCAGCCCCCCATGACTCCTAACAGGATAAGCAGTTACGGAAAATGAGTAAGTGAATGAAAGGCTCAGATCAGAGGGAAAGTGACTTTGTTCCCTGCTCAGGATGCCATTACACCACTATATCTTTACATAACAAATAGCTGTGTCGTAATGTACTCAGCGACCCTGTGCCATGGTAGTAATATTTCAAGTAAATGGGTAGTTTCAACATCACCCTTTAAGCTAATATTGCAAACTTGTTAGCCAACGCTGCTTATTCACACAACCAGCAGTTATGGAGCAACATAATTATTCACATAGGATTGTTTTTAACTCTCCTTTTAGCTCTGTTTTGGTCTCCACCATGTCCTAAGAGAAATATCTGGCTCTTTAGCTGCAAAATGCGCCACCATGTTCACCAGCTAGTCGCTAACGTTGTGTATTTGCCATTTGGTGCCAGTCCAGGTCATGTACTGCAGGTTTAAAGAGCTTTTCTTTGCTGATAACAGCTGCCTGCTGCTGCCAGAAACAACACTATTAGAGCAGCAAGAGTGAACCAACATTGGCAAGCAGAAAATCCAAATCACTAGCTGCAGGAAGCCCTGTGGAGCCGACATGGACTGGAGGTCGGGTGATAATTCTCTGTGGATTTGTTACCACAAGCAATCCCTTTCACATTAAACACAGTCATTTGTTCCATTGTCATTATGAAAATACTGATTATGGTCACTTTAAGTAGAATGTGTCAATATATCTTCCTCCACTGCTATTAAATAAATAGAATTGAGCTCAGGGGAAACATTTTTTCTTTAAGTGGAAATAGACGCTCTTTTTGCTTTAATGTATCATTTTGAGGTAAATGTTGATTTTACAGTGTGTGTTGACACCATCAACATTTAGACTGGTTCCCTATGAGCTTTGCTTTCACTATGCCATTCTGTCCATCACTGGGTTCAAACTTCCGGGAAAATATAAGCTCGATTTATAGCAAAAATTAACTGCATCAAGCAAGCAAGTCAGTTTGTTTCCTGGTAGCTATCAGAAGCTTTTCCCAGTAATCAAAGAGTGTCTATGTTAAGTTCTTTGCAGTTATAATCCCCAGTGGTGGAAATGGTGATGGTGAAACAAGTGAGGTAACGGTGGTAGTTGCTAGGCTCTGAGGAAAACAGGAAGCAATCTGGTGGTCTTCGGACAGTGGTGCCAACAACAGATTGTTGCAGGGATGAAATTTTTTTAAGGCTGACCAGGAAGTTAGCATCGCCTTTGCTTCCTTTATCAAAAAGCCAATGGGATTGTTCCATTGGATTTTGGAATATTACAGAAAACACTTTCACAATATTTGAAGCATAATTTGCCAGACGTAAAAAACTAAAGTTAGGTTATCAAGGAGCTACACTACGGTCACATGACTTCAATCCCACAACCACAACAAGGATTCCTGCAGCACTCAGTAATACCACTTGTAAATGCGAGAGGGGAAAAAGTTGAAAAATTGTCTGTTTCCACTTTAAACACAATAAAGGCTATAGGCCAGGGTCTCTCCTCTGCTGTCTCGTGGCCATGTCTGAGTGCCTGCATGTTGTAAATGCTTTATAATGCTTTAAAATTAGTTCCTTTTTGAAACAATATACGTATATATGTAACATGTCAAAAGTTGCCTCCCAAAATGAATGTTTTTGGGCAGGAGGGAGCTGGATAATTCTCCCATTCATGTGTGAGACAGGGGGTCTGTCAGTACCCTGTGTTTATGTACTTCTCTCACTGACATTGTGTAATGGAACGTGTAGTAATAACAGTGGAGGGATGGCATCGCAGCAGGAATCATTGAAAAGTTAACGCTGCATTTTGCTGCAACATTGTTCCTTATCTGAATATTACTGGAGCGTGACTGGCGAGTAGTCGGTGCCATCACTGCAGTGCACGACATCACAGACAGCAGATCACTTCTGTTCTTGTGTCCAAACCATCAAGAAAACGCCCCACGGTTGCCATGGGGATTAAACACATTGAGTTGTAATAAGAGGCATTGTTTCATTATGTTTGGCTGCAGTCACAATTGCAATTGCAGAATTTGCAACATTTGCTCTGCCAAGACTGTGTTCTCTCAGCGAGACTACAAACACAAAAGCTCCCAAAACACTCCCATGTTTTTTATAATGGTGCCTGCAGCCTCACCAGTGAATGAGTCTGGGCTTGTTTTCTGTTCAGAATACCTGTCTGGTTTTTCACTAAGCCTATACTTCTATAGAAACTGGGGACATTCCAGCTGGCAGGAGGGGCTGATTACACTCAGTTTGTTTTGAATGAGAGCATGTGAGGCTCTGTGTTGTGGGAGGGGACCGGGGGGCAGGCGTAGTTGAGAGGTCAACACTCAACTATTGACAAAGGCGAGACAGACATGACCAACACCCTTTGATTAGTCCATTAGTTAACCTGGTCACACATAAGAGGAGATGTGGAGCACTTGGGTCAAATATCGCACTGCTGGAATTTTGCCTTCCAAAAGATCTGATGGTGATTAGGGCGAGGGTTCAGGCTTCTGTGTGTTTACAAGTGTGCACGTCCGTGTGTGAGCCGTGCATATGGTTATGTTCTGTATCAAGAACTGAGCTGTGCTGTCTGGCTGATATGGAAATAACTCATATCTAACATTCATGTGCACTCTTCACTCTTCAATTCAGCTGCAATTTGAGACCTCAATTCCCAACTTGTATTATAAAGCAAAGGTTATTCAAGGTTTCGTGAATCCTTGTTTTCAAAATACACAGATGGATTGATTTTCTTTTCCTTTTCCTGCTAACCTTAGAGCAAAGGGTTTGGGTACCTCCACGCAGAAAGTCAATACATTGTCTAAGGGGACTGAAAGAGGTCACTGAGAGCCAATTTGGATTCTTCGGCCTCTACACTCAAAAGTTAATCCGGAGACAAAACAAGCAGCAGAAAAAAGTAAGCAAGGTGTGACTAGGTGCTGGCTGCGTCAGTTTGTCTCTTTGTTAAGGTTATTTGGTCAACCTCTGCAGGTAGCAGGAAACAAACCTCACAAAGAAGATGTCAGCGGTCCTGGCTTGGTGTCTCAAAAGGATAGTAAACTCAACAAAGCACCAGCTCTAATTTAGATTTAAATAATGGCTGTTGACAGATGGTAAAAATGAAATAATCTTAGAGGAATAGTTTGACATTTTGGGAAAAACACTAACTTGCTTTCTTGGCAACAGTTGGATAAAAAGATTAATACCATTCTGATAACTGTCTGTTGAATATGGCTACAGCCAGCAGTCGGTTAGCTTCACATAAAGACGGGCAACAACTCGCCTAGCTTTTGAATTTATTTTTAGACAGAGCCTGGCTAGCTGTTATATCAATAGACTGTATACAATAATAGACGTAGCCACTGTGACATCACCCATTAGTTTGTGGGATCCAAATTTTGAAGCCTGTAGTTTGACATTTTGATCGTCGCCATATTGGATTTTTTTTTTTTTTTTTTTTTTTTAGCCATAAGTGACCGTATTTGGATGAGATGCTGGAGATAACCGTAATGCTAGCTGCTAGTTTGGTTAGCATGGTGAATTTACAGCTAACCGTGGTGATGCTAATGCTAATGTATTGCTAGCAAAATATAGGCTTAAAACTATTAAAACAAATGTACCCACTGGAAAAACTAATATCCGACTCCTTAAGCGGGATTTATGCTTCTGCGTTGAATTGACAACGTAACCTACACTGCACCTCCCCAGACACTACAACTACAACTACACGACCATTTCCCTCAGTGGAAACAAAGCTTTTATTTACTTTAATTTCGCAGATAAGAAACAATTGTCCATTGACAAAAACATAATTTTACTGAGCAGAAATGTGGGAGTTGCTGTTCTACCACAGACTCAATTGTGATCAATTTCCAGTTGTCTACCCAAAAGTGTTTTTTTGTTGTGCATGTGATTCTAAACTCTGTGTATCTGCGGTTGCACCATGGTTATATTACCTAATCAGCACTGTCATTGTGGTAGCGACTTGTCAGTGGATGGCCCCCACCTGCCACTCAAGGTAGTGAATTATGCCTCGAAATATGACTAAATTATGTGTAACTTTAAGCATTAGCGTTTAAGCGGGCATGTTACATAAAAATACAACCCGTTTAGTTGTCATGACTGGAGATAAGCTATAGAGACCAAAACCATTTTTTTTTGTATCTGCCTGTAAACATGTTTTTTCGGCTGTAAAGTTGGGCATTTTAACATGGGGGTCTATGGGGATTGGTTTGCTTTTGGAGCCAGCCTCAAGTGGCCATTAGGGGAACTGCATTTTTGGCAACTGTACGCTGCCTGTTCTCAGTCTTTATGCTCAGCTGATCACATTTGTGACAGAGGCATCCTCTGATTTAACTGTCAAAGGTAAAAAAAATCAACAGATTGTATTCGTCATGAACTGACGGACTGTGGGGAAGCTTGCCTCTGTGTCACACTAACTAGTCATCACCCTGCTGTGATCAAAACTGTTGGAACACTGTTGAAATGTACACTCCTTTCATCATGTTTCCAGGTTTTGATGTGCAGAGTGCTAGTTAGACAGACTTCTACCCTCGTTTGTGTTAAAGAGAAATAATGATAAGTGATGCAGTGGTAGCTATTAATTTCTTAATTGAATCAACACGCAACGTTTGTGTGAAATGTGTAGGAGGTGTGATTGTGAAACCATACAAAACAACAATTCAGTAGCGAGATTTTCTTTTCATAAACGGCCTGACAGAACAGAAGCACAGACAGCAAATAGTGCCAGACTGTTCTCAAACACACAGTACAATCTCACCTGGAGGCATTTAAAGCTTCCTCATAAAGCAGCAGGGAAAATGTGTGAGAATGTGTTATTGTGGGCTGATTATATAGGCATAGGTGTGAAACAACATAATTACAAGATCTCTTGTAGTACTCTACGCAGTATCACAATATGGTGGATTTGTAGGGATCGTCAACAACCGCCGGCTTCTGTATATTCTAAATATTCTAATTAAACCGAAACCTAATACTGAAGAAGTCGTTTTCTTGCATGTCTCCACAGTGAACTAGGAATCCAAACATGGGGACTGCGTTTAACAACAACAAAGCTATATCAAAACAGCAGTTTGCAAACTCATGCAGTATAATTTAAGTGTCATTCATCCAGTTGTAAGCTCAGTAATTCCTAAACACACAAGCGTTTCTGATGGGGAGTTAACTAAAGGTGAAAATAAATCTATGCTTTCTTCGAAGCCAGATTCCATTAACAAAACAGTAATTTTACGTTGCTGGACACAGGAGCTGCTGGGCAATAACAGAAACAAACTAACTTATCGAGGCAGTAGTAGACCAGCAGTTCCTGATGTTCAGTGTGGTAAAATGACTGTTTTTGTCAATGGAGTCTGGCTTTGAAGTAGGTCTGCCCCTGACTGAGAGTTTGTCTAGTCGACCAATAGCCATCATTTAGGGCCATTAGTCGACTAGTCACCTGCATGTTTACCATATTAATGCAATCATTAAGTGATATATTTTTGGGCGGGGCAACACAATGGTTTGAGTTGAAGGTGTGAGAAAGAATAGTATCAGTAACGTTGTTAACACTGTGCTACATTACAGAGAAATACAAAACCGTACTAATGAACCTTCATTAATATAGGCCTTTATTTTATCTACAAGTGCACGTCACACACTGAGCGAGCCGCCTGTTAATGACGCTGTGGGCTAATGGGCATGTAGCTACTTCCATGTTTCAGATGATACGTCATGTTTGTAGTCGACCAGTGAAGATGAGTTTACATATCATCTTGGGTTCGTCCTTCACCTTCTCAAAATGATCCCACACTTTGGATTTCCTGCCCGACATGTTATTAATTACCAGCCCTGGAAATTAACCTGACTCCTGTCTGACTGCTGAGCGTGGACACTTCCTGTGTCTGTCCTTTCAAATTAAACTCCCACATGGTCTAGTCATATAGGTTTTGATTTATTTTTACAAGTTGCAGCTCATTATAGTGTTTCATGTTTGTTTGTAGTTTTTCTTTGCCAAATCTTTGCCAGTTAATGACCTTTTTGGTCAACTATCACGGGGCAACCCCTCTTTGAAGAGAGCATAGGTAAGTTTCATTCACATTTCAGTTTTAAATACTAAGGTTTTAGCAAAAATGCATGAGTTTGGGATGTACTGAGCGTACAACTGGATACATGAGAGTTGGATTACACTGCATGAGTTGTGTGAGAGTTTGTAAATTAAAGTTTTGATATAGTTTTTCCATTGTTACATGCAAACTAAGAATTCTTCAAGAGTTTGTTTTTTTTCAGTTTTTGGATTCTTTGTTCACCGCAGTCATGGAGGAAAAATTTTCTTTTCAAATTCAATGTAACACAGGGTGAGGAAGTGATTTGCAACCTCAACTGTGAGATGAAAGTTGGATGAAAAACTGAGGTCTTCAACAAACTTTTTGAGGTTAAACTGAAGGAGGGCAGACATTGTATGATGCCAAAAACCAAGCAAAAAAATGGCATCCTCACCAGATAATGATGTAAAAGACATAGAAATAATTTGCAGCTTTGTTCTTGTATTGCAGAGTGGAGCAGGGTGCCAGGGTTAGTTGGAGTTACAGTAAAATGTCATTCATTCTAACATAACCCTTGGATGGTTTGGATACTGACTACAGAAAAACAAACTTAGACAAGCAACACAGAAGTTATTAGTATTTTAATTGTAATAATGCCATCTAAGTGTATTTCAGTGTAACTACCAGAGTAGGGCAGAGCTGTTAGACTTTGATGACATGGTATCTTTGCTCTACTTTTGGAAGTAATGCTAGGTTGCTACAGCGTTTAGCCGGACATGCTACTGTAACATTTGCAGCTTATGTTAGAGCAGGTGAACACACAGGTTAATCCTTTCCTTTAACTTTTGCTCCTGTGCTTTTGGTTTTCTAAAGGCTGAAACAAGACACCATCCTCCAAACAATTTCTAAAAAACTTTTAATAACTAAGGCTGTCGTCAGCCTGAGAAAGATGTTTTGGCTGCGGTTATATACTCGTGACAAAACACCCCTGCTGTCACTCTGAAGCTCATAATCTCTTAAAGGATTGGTGGTGGACCTGGACAGCTTTTAGGATGTCAAGGCTGAAACTGGCCCTCGTGGAGCTGTTTTTCTCAAAGTCTCCACATTTCAGGTCTATATAGAGTTAAAGGATTATCCCAGCTAAGCCAGAAAGAGCACATTAGGGGTGACACCAAATTTCTCGTGTCGAGCCAGTTAATACGAGGAAAGAACTCAGGAAAGTGATGACGGTTACTTCTTGACAACCTTTATAAGCTTTTGTTTCTGCTCTATACTTGATTTGTCATCATTATTGATGTCATTATGTGTGGTGTAACAGTTTCAGTTTTGTTCAACACATTCAGCCTGTGTTCCTTTTGAAACTGTCCACCCTGATAAAAGAATAATAAGACATTAGGATGATTTTCCACTTCTGCACCAGGTATAGCGATAGCTGGAGGCATAATGTTTTCGGGTTGTCCGTCCAACCTTACGTATGTCTCTATGTACTTATGTCTGTATGTCCATATATCTCTCTGTCACATTCTCATGAATTTCATCATATTTGGCACAAACTTCTTCTTGGACTCAACGATGAACTGATGAGATTTTAGTGGTCATAGGTCTAAGGTCAAGGTCACTATGACCTTGTCTTTCTAAGTCTTTTAAATGAAATATCTCAAGAATACCGAGAGAGAAATTTTTCAAATTTGGCACAAACATCCACTTGGGCTAAGCAATGAGCCAACTAGATTTTAGTGGTCATAGGTCAAAGGTCAAACTCACTATGGCCTTGTCTGTCTCATTCTTGTGAGCACGATATCTCAAGAACACTGTAAGGGAATTTTTTTTAAATTTGGCACAAATGTCCCCCTGGACTCAACAATGAACTGATTACATTTTGGTGGCATAGGTCAAAGGTCAAGTCCAAGTTTGGCACAAAAGACCACTCAGACTGAAGAATAAGCTGATTAGAATGTAGTAGTTTAAGGTCAAGGTCAGTCTGACATCACAAAACATGTTTTATGGCCATAGCTCGAGAATTCTTATGCTAATTATAACGAAACTTCACACAAATGTCTAATATGATATAAAGATGAAGTGATGACATTTTATATTTAAAAGGTCAAATGTCAGCTTCACTGTGACATCATAATGTTCTGCATATAACACTTCTTCTTCTGGCCTTTAGTCAAAACCATATCTCAGGAACAGAAGGAAAGGTATTTGGTCAGGTTCTGAATTTTTGACACTAATCTTGGATGCCTACCTTGAAACTGTGCTGATTGTATAGATCTTTTATATTGCCAGGGGAAGATGTATGTGAAGCATCCACGATTCACAGAAATTGATGTGAACGAAGATGTGCAGTGGCATACAACCATGGGGTGGTTTCATCTTTACAATAAGTTCTACACGTTTATGTAATTTTATTGTTTACATGTCAATTTAGTGAAATTCTCGCAATTTTTTGACTAATTTAGTACAATTCAATACAAATTCTTTTGACCATAGTTACTGATTTTTTTTTTTTTGAATGATCATTTCTGAGCTGTATAATAGATGTTTTAGAATCTAAGAATTTTGCATTGTGTTTTCTTGTTGAAGCTTCATTTTATATTTGTTTTAATATGAACATGAACATTAATTTTCAACATCCACCACTAAATCTGTGGAACAGTTATAGCATAACACAAATGTAAACCTAAAAGTCCAATTTAACTTCTTGAATCTGCACTCCAGCTGTGTGATAAGGAACAGCCAAAGTTTGTGTACAGGTGTACAGACATGAGATGCAGTGTGCGGTAGTCTTGACATTCCCTTTGCAAATGAACTTGTTATATTTGTGGCAAATGACGTTGGTTCACATTTCTTGGGGTGCAGAGCTGCCATCTTTGTTTCTCTTTTCCTCTGACGGGTGGAGTGGGTACAGAGGTGGAGGCTGGTGTGTGTGGGAAGGTGCTGTCATCTATGAGGAAGATCCTCGTCATATGGAGCATCCCTTAGTTAAGGCGATGTTTATTTATCTCCCCCCACATCACAAAGGCATTGTTGACCACTGTGGCAGTGATGTCACAGAAGAACACAAGCCAAAACTGTCATTCGTGTAAATGTGTCAGTACCAACTTGCTATTTTAAAGCTGCTATATTCAATATTTTTGTATCACCAGTGGATAATGGATCAGAATTTGCACATTCTCCCTGTGTCAGTGTGGTATTTCTCTGGGTACTCCGGCTTCCTCCCACAGTCCAAAGACATGCAAGTTAATTGGTGACTCTAAATTGCCCATAGGGGAGAATCTGAGCGTGATTTGTTGTCTGTCTCTATGTGTCAGCCCTGTGACAGTCTGGTGACCTGTCCCACTTCTCGCCCAATGTCGGCTGCAACCCCCAGCAGGATAAACGGTTACGGAAAAAGAATGAATTGTGAAACAGTTGCAGTTGCACCACTTGGTTAGGTTCAGAAAAAAGGTCATGATTTGTCTTAAAATAAGTAGCCTACATTTGTTACCAAGGTAACGTAATGTGACATATCTCACATGATATACGTCACGCACGTCACATGACATACGTCAACATAATACATTATGTTAAAATTACTCAAGCTTGACTTTTGGTTTCATACAGGACACAAACAGCGGTCTCCTGAATGGAAGTCCTCTGTTTGTTTGACATACTATACCGCCTCACTTCCTCATTAGCTCCTGCCACTAGAGGTCACTGCCTAACAATAAATGGAATATATGGGTTGTAATTTCTGCTTGCAAAAACAACCTTTGTGATTATACTTTGGAGAAGGACAGTCTGTAAAGAAATGAATGTAAATCAGTGGACTCTTTTTCTCAGTGGGAAAAGCACGTTGTAAATAGTGCAATTAATGATTGCTTTTTAGCTGGTTCAATTTCAGGATTTTGGTATTATGCATGCTGACTCAATGTCACACTCTCATGACTTTCTGGGACACCTTTTGAAATGAGTCATCATTAGTGTTATTACTAACACCTGTGCTTTTCCTGCTACGACAAGTCAAAATGTCTGCTGTGAAAAGAGCCACTTCATGCAGTTTTAAGATCAGAAGGCTATCAGCAGCACCCTGCCATCTGTTGTTTCATCAAAATGGATTGATGCGTCCTCTTCACACTTCTTCAGGTTTGATATTCTCCTCCTGCTCCATGAGCCAAACTGCAATCGAATGCCTCGTTCACTTTCTGTCACTTGCTCATTGTTATAGAACCACAGGATGACATGAAGACTAGATAAGCCTTTTTCTTTGTAAATCTACGCTATGAGGACTAATCAAGTGTTAGTAATGTGTTTGTTCCCATCACTAACAGGTTCCCAGGAGGGCAGGTGTAAATTGTTGTGGCTGCGTGACAGAAGGTTTTCATTCAGAATATTTAGCTGTTTAGGGGAGAAAAGTATAGTATGAGGGAAGATTTCTGCGTGACTGGGACACATGTGTATTTCTGCATGTTGGTACTGGTGCAAGGTAACTAAGTACGATGACTTAAGAACTGTACTTGAGTATATTGAGGTACCACTTTATTTGGGTATTTCCATATTATCCTACTTTATACTTCTACTTCACCATTCTGAGGGACATACTATACTTTCTAATTCACTGCATGTGACAGCTTTAGTTACCAGAGGTATGGACTCAAGTAACACTTGAGTGACTTAACTTGGACTTGAGCCCTTTGGCTTGAAAATACTTAATAGCTTTCCCCAAGTCCAAAGATTAAAAAAGTCTCACAAATAAGTTTATTTTCCTTAATTTCCCGATTCAGCCAATGTTAACACTCAAGACTAAATTCTCCAGATTGACTTAGTTTGACCCATTCCAACAGCATTAGGGATGCACCGAATATTCGGTAACCGAATACATTCAGCCAAATATTGCAAAAAAACACATTTGGTATTCGGCCGAATAATAGCGGCGTGTTTTGATAATGCAATCAAACAGCGTGCGGTGACGGACGGATTAAAATGTCGGCAGTGTGGCGATATTTTAGTCCGTCGACGCACTCGCATTTGCGACTAAAAATAGTTTTGTGCAGGCAAAATAAATCATTCAGCAGGCTGTGTGTGTACAGATTTCAACCAGCAGCAGAAACGAAACGGCGAATCCCGCCGGTTGTGGGTTGAATGGGGGTCACAGACACAGACAGGAATACGTATTCCTGTCAAATACGGCATTATAACGGCTTACCGGCGAGAAGTCCGGCTCCAGGTGAATAACTTGTTGTCATGACTGCCCAAAAGTACCTGAACAGCTGAGCCGTGGCAGCACACAGTATGTGGCGTATCAGAGGAGAAACAAGCCTTTCACATTTCTCTTTTTCTGGCAGTAACGGCCCACAAACCTCACCGCGCTTTAGGGACTGTTCTTTACTTATGAAGGGACTGTCAGGGGAGGAGGGTGGCTGGTTGATTCTTATTTTATTTATTTATTTTATTTTGATCCCCCCTATGTTAATCACTTATTGATGCTGTTTTTGAAGTATGAATAAGTCAGTAAGTAATTTATTCCATTGAAATATCATTGATGTATTATAGAAAAGTAATTTATCTTTTTATAAATGACAAAAGGCACATCTGCCTCATTTTTGCTGTGGTATCCTGATACTACTCAGAACCATGATATTTTCACTGGTATCGTACCGTGGGTCCCAATTTTGGTACCGTGACAACACTAATCTGGAGGGGTTCATCTGCAAAAACTAATGAAAAACTAAAATAATGGCATTCGGTATTCGGTACTCGGTATTCAGCCAAGCTTCGGCTTTGGCCACAAATTTTCATTTTGGTGCATCCCTAAACAGCATCCAATCATGTCTCAGGAGAGAACCATGAATTTAAAACCAATTAAAATAAAGAACAATACCAAAGATAATTTCATTCCTGTACAAAAAAAACATGGTAGTCACCAAAAACTGTATTACAGTCTGCAAAATATGAAGGTCAAAAATTATAGATGAAGACGCACAAATTCCAACTTCGTTTGACATTTAAAGTTCCACAAAGCAGTGTTAATTTCGTAAAACTATGGCAAAATTTTTACATCAGCCTTTTTTTCCACAACGAATATGAGATGATCATGAGCTAAAAATAGATCTTGATAAAAAAAAAACTAAGACGAAATCTATGTTTCATTTTCGCTGATGAGAGGAGAACAGTTGTCTCAATGGAATTTTTATACAACCTGTCACCTTAATTTGAATTTGTGATACATGAATTAGCCCAACCAGTTTAAAGATTAAAAAAAATATATAGAAAACATAATGACAAAGAGTCATGAATTTTCGTCGACTATAACATTTTGAATTTTGGTGACTAAAACTATAAAGGATAAAAATGACTAAAATGTGACTAAAACTAATAATCATTTTCTTCTTACAACTAAGACTAAATCAAAAAAAGCTGTCAACATGAACACTGGCACAAAAAACAGTAAGTCGACTCTAACAGTAACATGGCTAGCAAAATGATGCTTAGCTAACGTTAGCTTAACAGCTAAGGAAGTTTTTTTTTTTTTTTTAAGTATTTTTAATCATATAAATACAAATTTTCAAAGCCATCCATGATTTTTGTTTATTTAATACTGGCATTTGTTGAAGAGTGCATTACGACTTGTTTAGGACTCAAAACTCAGAGTTTAGGACTTGGGACTTGGCAGTCTTGAAGTATGACTTGACTTGGGACTTACTTGTGACTTGCAAATCTTGGTCCTTGGTTACTTTGCACATTCAGTTTATTACTACCAAATTTAGATCAGCTAATAAATCATAATATGTTGTTAAAGATTAGTCTACCTGGCCTTATATAAAGTACTTGAAATTAGCCCTGCCTTTACAGCAACATCAAAGTGATGTACACATTAATGCATCACTGTAATACAGTAATATATATTTTTCTAAAATGAGCCATTTTGCATGAACACTTTTACTTAAGGTATTTTAAGTATATTTTGTATAGCACACTGTGGTTGCTCAAGTAAAAGACTGAAATACTTTCTCCTTCACTGCATGCTGGTGTGTGTTTCACCCTTTTTAAAAATGGTCTTACAAGCTTATATTCACTATGTTCATAGTACAAAAGATAAACAACAAGCAGATGCTATCAGCACCCAGGTGTCTGTAGCCAGCAATGCTATTTGCACCCAGGGTGGAATGCCCAATGGGATTATTTACACCTGGGTGTATCCAGCATCATAGCAGAGCAGCGTCCAGGTGTTCTTAGCCAACGATGCTATTAACACCTGGGGTGTAAATAGCAAATGTGGTTATTTACACCCAGGTGTTTATCTTGGGCGTCTAAGCACCGTCGAAACATGATGTTATGAACACAAAGGGGATTATTCAGCTATTCTGCTAAATTTTATGTGAATAGCGTGCATTTGCAGCTTTGTAGATCCTGAAAATCTAACTAATAAGTCATCAAATCTAACAATAATAAGCAAACATTATACCACAATTCTGATTGGCTGCAGGGTGTCTGTTAAAAACTGATAATGGACACTTACTAAGTACACTGAACAAAAATATAAACGCAACACTTTTGTTTTTGCTCCCATTTTTCATGAGCTGAACTCAAAGATCTAAAACATTTTCTATACACAAAAGACCATTTCCCTCAAATATTGTTCACAAATCTGTCTAAATCTGTGTTAGTGAGCACTTCTCCTTTGCCGAGATAATCCATCCCACCTCATAGGTGTGGCATATCAAGATGCTGATTAGACAGCATGATTATTGCACAGGTGTGCCTTAGGCTGGCCACAATAAAAGGCCACTCTAAAATGTGCAGTTTTGCTTTATTGGGGGGGGGGGGGGGTCAGAAAACCAGTCAGTATCTGGTGTGACCACCATTTGACCATTTGCCTCACGCAGTGCAACACATCTCCTTCGCATAGAGTTCAGGTTGTTGATCGTGGCCTGTGGAATATTGGTCCACTCCTCTTCAATGGCTGCGCGAAGTTGCTGGATATTGGCAGGAACTGGAACACGCTGTCGTATACGCCGATCCAGAGCATCCCAAACATGCTCAATGGGTGACATGTCCGGTGAGTATGCTGGCCATGCAAGAACTGGGATGTTTTCAGCTTCCAGGAATTGTGTACAGATCCTTGCAACATGGGGCCGTGCATTATCATGCTGCAACATGAGGTGATGGTCGTGGATGAATGGCACAACAATGGGCCTCAGGATCTCGTCACGGTATCTCTGTACATTCAAAATGCCATCAATAAAATGCACCTGTGTTCGTTGTCCATAACATACGCCTGCCCATACCATAACCCCACCGCCACCATGGGCCACTCGATCCACAACACTGACATCAGCAAACTGCTCACCCACACAACGCCACACACGCTGTGTGCCATCTGCCCTGAACAGCGAAAACCGGGATTCATCCATGAAGAGAACACCTCTCCACTGTGCCAGACGCCATCGAATGTGAGCATTTGGCCACTCAAGTCGGTTACAATGACAAACTGCAGTCAGGTCAAGATCCCGATGAGGACGACGAGCATGCAGATGAGCTTCCCTGAGACAGTTTCTGACAGTTTGTGCAAAAATTCTTTGGTTATGCAAACCAATTGTTGCAGCAGCTGTCCGGGTGGCTGGTCTCAGACGATCTTGGAGGTGAACATGCTGGATGTGGAGGTCCTGGGCTGGTGTGGTAACACGTGGTCTGTGGTTGTGAGGCCGGTTGGATGTACTGCCAAATTGTCTGAAACGCCTTTGGAGATGGCTTATGGTAGAGAAATGAACATTCAGTTCACGGGCAACAGCTCTGGTGGACATTCCTGCAGTCAGCATGCCAATTGCACGCTCCCTCAAAACTTGCGACATCTATGGCATTGTGCTGTGTGATAAAACTGAACATTTCAGAGTAACCTTTTATTGTGGCCAGCCTAAGGCACACCTGTGCAATAATCATGCTGTCTAATCAGCATCTTGATATGCCACACCTGTGAGGTGGGATGGATTATCACGGCAAAGGAGAAGTGCTCACTAACACAGATTTAGACAGATTTGTGAACAATATTTGAGAGAAATGGTCTTTTGTGTATAGAAAATGTTTTAGATCTTTGAGTTCAGCTCATGAAAAATGGGAGCAAAAACAAAAGTGTTGCGTTTATATTTTTGTTCAGTGTAGTTCCAGTAAAACTGTCTGTTCACCGTTCAGGATGGAGACTGTGACACACAAGCTGCAAGAAGTACACTGACCCTGAACGTACTGATACTTGATATCACATTAACAGTCATCTCACATCCCAGTCCCTTTTCAACTTGCTATTTAAGGCCGTGGCTGCCAGTAACATCAGTCAGTAACAACAATCTTGACACTGACTTGTTGACAGTGACATGGCTGGATAGCTAGCTTGTCTTGTTGTTAAACAGACTGTCAAATTATATTTACTGTTTGTTAACCATCAATATGTTTTTGACTATGAGTCTTGCTATTGTTAGCTTTCTGGCTTAAAGCTTGGCTAAAGTGGACTGACATTATCGCCTGTTGCTAAGTTGTATCTAAGGTTCATCCTATTTACTGGAGTAGTGAATAACATTTCCATTGCATAAGAACCTCACAGGGTGGTAATGATTGTTCCAGGTATTAGGTAAACCCTCAAATGTTACCATGGAAACTGAGTTGTGGCTTGTTTAAAAACTTACGATTATGCAAAAAGTATGTAAATATAAAAGAATATTCTTATCTTTTTTTCTTTGTAAAGTGACCATGGTAATGCGGGAAAATGCCCTTCGTAGTGTCCATTATCAGGAATTAATTACCTACATTGCGGGTCAGATGGTTCACGCCTCAAAGTCCTGATAATGGACACCTTTTCGGGCATTATTCCTCACTTACCTCACACAGGTCTCAGACTCCAGCCTCCTGTGTGAAAGTCCAAGGTTTGACCCATCCATCCACCACATCTTACTCCCTTCACAGATTGCGTTGCTCTTTATACAATGTCACCTGACTTTCTAGGAGTACATTTGTGAGTATAATTTTTGTAGAGAATATCAGAGATCAGCTAGTGCTCGCCCTAACTATGACCTCTTTGCCCTAATCCTAAGTGCCTCTGACCTTGCATCAGTGTGACAGGTACGGGCCGGTCACAGCATGCAGTGGGATCCATAATAACGTGCTGTAGGGATGGGTGTAAACAGCCACATAGCTGCAGTGTGATTATTCTCACCTGTGAGTTAAAGTTATGGATGTAAATATCTCTAAACTTTAAAAGGAACAGGAAAGATAGGTTACAAACTTAAAGTGAATTTTATGACTACTATAAGGATATTAAATCATTCCAAACTTCAAAGCAAGGTTGTTTGCAACATCAACAGCGTCCTGAATGACAAATACGGTCAGAAGGTGGTTGATATTTATCTCACAGACGATTCCTACATCATTCTATTTCTGGAAGTCATCGGCACTAAATTGAGAGCTTGTAATCTCGCATTGGTTATTTTCTAGCCCCTGCTTATCTGAATAGTACATGAGAAGCAGAATGAGTTTCTGACTTTTGAAAATAATAGCCGCAGCCGCCGGCTTTACATATTTATTTGGTAGCAAAGGTTGGATAACGCAGCTGGGAAACTAAATTATGTATCAACATCTAATGCTGATTCCTCTTCATGGGCCAAGCTCTCTAAATGAGGAGAGGGCAACACGGATGGCAGATGTATAGCTCTGCAAGTGCCTATTTATCCCGCTGAAGTACGCAGAGCCGGAATAAATACTTCCTACTTTACATGTGGATAAGAACAGTGGTCGGGGTTTGGGATTTGATTGAAAGCGCTGCTATCTAATCTGTGATAAATATTCATCCCATGGCCTTTTTTATTCAGTTGTTGTGGAGCCCAGAATTAATGTGAATTTATCTGGTCAGCTCCAAGATGTGCTGTAGATTCATGACATTTGGATGTCTCCTGTGTGGAGAAGCCTCCACAGGCAGGGAGGGTTTTGCCTCCTTTTGTAACCTGCAGCAAGTCAGAAGTACGCAGATCTTCTCAGGATAAAGCTGGTGTTGGTTTTGAGGAATTACCCAGCGATGAAAGATTTATTTCACAGTTAGTCAAACATTTGAGGGAAGGAGCTTTCTTACAGTTCTCCACCCCCTCTTTTCTACTATCTCTCAGGTAGGAATTTTCCAGAGGTGTCTCTGCTGAAACTGTGGAATGCTGACAGGACGGAGCATGTCTCCGCTTCTCGCACTATCTGCACAACGTATTTCCCTAAGTGTCTGTGCAAACTTGCTCAGGCATTAAAAAAGATAACATGAAGCTCACTTTCTACCAAGTGGACAAGTTGTGTATCAAAGCAAACACTGACGTTGCAGAGTTTGTAGTGACGGGAGGATAACTATGTCATTTTTAAACATTATGTGAATATAGGCCCCGTTATTGCCATTCATAATAAACTGGAATTAAGACATTTAAAGTCCAGATTAAGTAAAATAAGAGCTTTCTGTCTTGACACATTAAATATGTAAGCAGATACTTGTTGAAAACACGAAAACACTGTAAACTGTGTAGTGTTCAATTTTGGAGTTAACCGGTCACCATTTTCATGTCCAGGATTTTTTGGCGCGCCTGAAATCATGGCTCAGTGATGCACTGGAGCCATCCTTAACATACACCTCCCAAACTAAATAAAAACAAACATTAAAGCACATAGCATCAGTGGCGTCTCGTTCGCTACGTTCCAGAAGCTATCTCCGCTCGTTTAGCCCAATCAATACATGAGTAAACAACTCTGGGAAATGCCACAGTCATATAAACACAAGCAAAGTAGCTGTCACTGACGTACCTTTCAGTCTCTCAACCCAAATCGGCTACACGGTCCAGCCGTTGCTGCTCACTGCTGTGGGTGGTTGATTTGTGCTAACGTTAGCTGCTGATCCAGAGTCGGGCGATGCACAACAAACCCCGGACTTTCACCTGGGAGCTTGGTGTTTGCTTCCCGTATGAATATAGAGCCAAACCATGATGTATTATTCTAAATCTAACCATGTGCTTTTCTTGCCTTATCCTAAACCGAAAAGGTTGCAGCATAAAAATCATTATTTTTGCAAGTTAGACAGTGTGCAGGACTTTTTCTACAAGTTGTGTTCTGCTCGTCCCTTACCTATGCACCTGTTTGGAAACAGATGTGCAAAGTATTCCTTTGTTGTCTAAACCTGACCATGGAAATCTAGTGTGTAATGTGTAGATGTAAAAGACCATGGACAAAGCAGCGATAATTTACGACACGGGATGAGGATGTGTCAGTCAGTTGCTTTGCAGCGGCTCGCTTTCCGTTATAGCTTCTTTGAGGGGGAATACTGCTTTTATTTTCATTTTTTAATCATTCAAATTTGAGTCTGTGGTAATAACAAACCTTTCTATGATGTCACAAACTCGGGACACATAGTTATTTTTTGCTTTACCCAGACTTTAATATAATAACAAAGGCAGGACAGATGTGCAGAAACAGCCCAGTTGCCAAATGAAAATGTTGGCATTGTGCATTTCTGCAAACTACAAATACATTATATTTGCACATTTCTAACGTAGTATATGGGCTGACATTGTCATGTAGAGATGGAGGGCATGCCAAGCTGCACCACTGATCAAGACCAAAAAGCAACAAAAAGAAGTTGGGATTTGGCGAGTCATTGCTGTGTTTCTGACACCAAATGTAGGTTTTAGATAGCAAACCGTCGCTGTTAATCCACTAGGAATTGTGCCTATTTTTCTACAGAGACATTACTGCATTTCCAGCAGGGATTGCGCCCTTAAAACTGTCAACAAGTCAAAACATGATCTTTTCCTGACTACAACCATGTGTTTTTTGTGCCGAAACCCAACAACATGTTTCGACAGTGCTGTCAAAATGTAAAGTTTCAATGAACCAACTCCATGATGCTGTGATATAACAGATGTAATGTATTCAGGGTTTGCAGAAATGTGCCATGCCAACATTTTTTCCTGGCAACTGTGTTGGCATAAATGCAGAGAAAGAGAAGAAGTACTGGGAATTTCTTTTACTTAAACTCAGTTGCGGTGCTGATTGGTCACCTCATGCCTCTGATATATTTCTAAGAACAAATGACAGACTTCCTGCCACACTGCTGTGAAAGAAGATAAAGGAGTTCCTGACTAAGGTTTTACCAAAGAAATGAGATAAAGCTCTACATCTGCTTTAGGCTGACTCACAAATGAATGTTTTGCTTTCACCTCCTCCTTCATTCCTCACACACTGAAGTATCCTACTGAGGTTACTGCAGGAATTTGACAGAGCATGCCTTTATTTTCTCCCACACGATGCTGACATAGGGCAACGTGAGCTGCAGCTTTGTAAATCTTCTCGTCCTCTGTGATCAGCTCTGGTTAAGTCACCGGACCTGCCTGCCTGTGAAACCTGATCCACTAGTGAGATTTTCTTTGAAATGGAAAGGCAATACAGTTTGCCCGCCTCAAGCGGAGATAACAGTTTTGGCGCTTCTTGACTCTCTCTATTATGTGGGAGTACCATCAAAATGCATCAGTGCAACACATCTCCATGGAGGTAATGGGATCTGAGTCCCCGATAATGGTGTACAATTTGAAACCTCATTTTGGCAGGGTAGTTAAGCCTTAACACCAGCAACGCTTGACCATTATCTGCCTCGATGCTGATAAAGATTGGGAGAGATTCCTGAATTAGGCAAACATGACCGCAATGTCCTTTAATAAGAAAAATACTTAGTGAGGAGTCATCCTGGAGTTACCCAATTTATTCCTCTGGAAAATGAAACAAAGTGAGTTACAAAAGGACGATAACAATCTCAGCAGCAGAACTGCACTGATGACCTGCAGGAGCATCGTCAAGTATTTGTTTTCCTTGGCCAAATGAGGAACTGAAAATGCACTTGTGCGCCATCTACTGAAGCAGAGAGGGGAGTGTAGGAGGGGAAAAGCTGAAATACACAAGAGGCCACTGTGTTTTAAGGACAGAATCCCGGTACATATGAAATACAAGAATATTTTAGATATTTTACTAGATTCTGTGTAATAGAGCCTGATATGGGAGGGCAGATTAAAGCCTTATTTCAGACTGAGTATTGATGCCTAAGCTAAGTACAAAAGTATTAACAACAAAACTCATTATTTATGTAGGAATTATTATGTATGACATATATGGTCTAGCCTACGCATTATGTAGACCTATTAGGCTATTTTTTGATTGTTAGCACTGATGCATTAATGCCTAAGTAGCATTTTACTGTCAAAGCTGGCTGAGGAGCTTGGGTTTTTAAGTGCAGTGGTTCCAACCTAAGGGTCAGGGGCCAGTTACACAAAGCACCTTAACTCCTTTAAGGTAATATTTTCCCAGTAAAGGTTTCCTTGAAAAAAGCAATCTGTTACACAAAACATCCTCAAGTCTTCTTCTTAAGGTTTCCTAAATATATTTACTTAAGGATTTAAGTTTTTCTCTTCTTATACTTAAGGAATTGCTTAAAGTTTGTGAAACCATTGCACAAAGAACCTTGGTAACCAAAGTAAGGACAAAAGCAAAAAGTACCTCTGACTTTATCTTTACTGCAACATGGTTCAGTTTATGGAGATAAATGAGAAAAATTGGGGCATCCTGAGAAGATAGATTCGCAACTGGGAGACCCTGATGAACGGGCTTAATGATGAGCAACTCATTTTGTACTTTTTATTTTTTCTAGGGTTTGATCTCTCAACTTTCCAAAGCTGCACTCTTCCAGTACCTTTACAATTAATGACTGCTCTTTGGTTTTTTGCAACAGGATCTTTCCTGTCAGTTATTGGCGAGGTATTTCATGTGTCATATTTAAGAAGCAAACTTAAGGTGTTTTGTGCAACTGGCCCCAGGCCCCTTCTGAAGGGTCACAAGATAAATCCAAGGGTTGTGAGATGTTTACTGAGAGAGGAAAGAAGCAGAAGAAGAAAATTTGCTGCACAAATTTGTTGTCCTTTTTTGGACTTTAGCAAATCTTTGCTGTTTTTTATGAAGCATATAATAGGGATGTCAGTTTTGGTTATGTTTGCTTTCAATAGCCTGGCATCCATTAGCTGGTAACTGACTGGTTGAATTTTAAGATGAAAATGCAAAATGACTTGAAATACAAAATGTTTTTCCTTTTAGTCCAGCGCTTCATTGACTCATTGAGCTTTAACACCATAATTTAAGTGCTGTCTATTCAGAGATGGTGAAATTTTGATGTTTTGTGATGTAAATGTCTGAACATTTATTTTATTTTCTGTTGGCTTTTGCTGACATACAGCTGTGTTAACATGCGGAACACCATCTCCACTGGTTAGCTAGCCATGGCTGCTCTGCAAAGCGCAACACATGGGTCGAGAGGGAACTAGCTAGCAACGCTGCTCATTCGCATTTAAAGCTAGTGAGAACATGGTGGCCAGCCTCCAGTCTTACACTAGCCCTTCTTTCTCTCTCGACCGCTCACGTCTTTCTGCTAGTTACGGAAGAAGAAGAGGAACAACTTTGAGGCAACAACAACTGGGATTTCACGGATGAGTTTCTTATCAAAATTGTCTTATTAAAAATCTGAAAAACTTAAGGCAACCAAAGTTGATACTACGGTGGCCGAAACGTACATAAAAGGCTTTTCTCGCAGCACCGGCCGCGCTGGAAATAGAGCAGTGGGCTGAAGCAGAGCAGCACGGCATGTTGTCCGGCGCAGGTGTGGGTTTGTCCATGGAATATAATGGAGGCGGGCTTTTTGACGCACGGCATATGGCGGCGGTGTGTGTTGTACTAAAGGTGGAATAATAATATTTCTACCTTGAACAGCCAGTGTAAAAGGGGCTCCTGCTAACGGTGCTAACAAAGCTAACAGTGATAACAAAGTTAACAGTGCTGAAGGGCCTACTCACTGTGGTGACCCAGGGAGAGACTGGAGGGTTTGCACAATGTTTCCTCATCAGCCCTGTTGGGTTAGGACAGTGGAGTAAAGTGTCGCAAAATTTACCTATAGATCAACTTGTGTACTTACCTTATCCCCAATGTGACCCCTAAGGTGTCAATGAGCTCCTTCCCACTGCATTCAATCCTTGGTAGCATGTTACACCTCTCCCCATGACAGGATAATCTTTTCCAACTCCAGTCTCACAGTTCTGCGCCAAGTGGTTTTGGGCCTTCCGGGTTTTCTTTTACCTGGTGTTGTCCATCTTAAGGAGACGCTTGTAATTCCCCCCTGCTTAGCCCATTCTTGACCTGACCATCTCAAACGTCTGTGTGTGATTTCCTTGGTGAAGCTCCAGCTACCTGTTTTCTTGTACAATTGAAGGTTGACATGACAACATATAAATATACAATCTTTTAGCCTCGAACAAGAGAAGTTTAGAGAGAAAATTTTTCTTTGCCGGAACTTTGAACACCTCATAAACGTCTGAAACGTGACAAAAGAAGGCTATATCAAAATAAGAAGTCAAAATTATATGTCAAAGTTGTATTTAATTATAGTACTTGATTAAATATACTCAGTATCTTGCTGTCAGTAGACAGGCCAGTGGAATAACAGCTTATTTGAAACTTGACATTCGGTGGAATTTGCTGTTATACTCTCTGATTAAATGTGAGAAACTCTCTTGGACTTTCTGCGGCCTCACTAGAACTTTCATTTGATTACCATAGAAGTTCACGGTGTGTCCACAGTGTGTGCCTGGAGAAATGTGAAATGAGCAGCCTACCCTGCCCAAGTTTAATAGGTTCCAACTATTTCTTCCTTTTTTTGACAGCTAATTTAATTTTGCTCTTTAACTCACCCTAATACACACTTGACACAGAGAGTGAACACAGCGTGAACCAGCCCCTGTGATTTCACACCAGAGTCTGACAGAGGTTCCTTGTTATTGTCATCAAACAGGAGAGATTACAGCCTCCAGGCTCTCCATTCAGAGACACAGGCTTTGCTAAACTATAATGCATCAACCCAAACACAGTTAGGAATTATGTTATATTTTTTATTGTAATTCATGGAGAAATCATAATGCTGCACAACAGTTTTGAAACTTCCTTTATAAAGACAGATAATGTGTGTTTGTAGTAATTACTGAGGGTCAGGGAGCTGCTGAATACTCTGCACAGTATATTCATATACTTTCGAAGGCGTAGATGAGACTATTTCACTATCTGTCTCTCTCAGCGTGCAGCCTATTCTCACTCCTGAAATGTCTTTCTTGCTTTTAGAGCTCAGATATGGATTTTGGAGAAATGTGCAGAAACTAGATTCTTGTAACTTTTGAAAGTTACAAATGGTTTGTGCAATCTCTTTTCTCCATATGAGAGTGGGCGAGTCACATGGAGGTATTTTCTCCTGCCGGGGGAGACACATAAAAAAGAATGTTGGCAATATTATTTCTGAAAACCGAGTTGACGTTATTGCAGTTTTATGTGTCATGGGAAATCATTGTGTCCTGGGCTGCAGCAAATGATTATTGAGAGCTAATAGTGTGCGATGTTTAATATAAGGGAAAGAACAGACAAAATCACTCATAGCACCTCAGGGAATAAATTAAGGGTGAGGGAGAGTGAGGGTATGAGGCATCTCTGCAGAAAGAGAATCTTTATTACCACCTGCCTGGCTTTGTGTTGTGTCATTACTGGGACACAACAAATTTCATACTGTACAGCTGGTTGAGAACTCTATTCCCAGACTCTGCTGGAATGAGCGCTGTGTGTGGACTGCAGTGTTTACTGAAGCCAATACATCTAGCAAATATTGACCTGTGAAATGTAGTGGGAAGCCATAGTGCCTGCAAACTCCTGAGGCAATCTGCAGCATTACTTCAATTTCTATTGCCATATGTTTGACTTAACAAGTCCACTCTCCTTTCATTATACACCTCAGGTTCTCAAGTGTACGGAGCCAAACAAGGATAAATTTGCTGTCTGCAAACTAGATCATATATAATTTACTTCTTTTACTGGTTGGACTCCTGCAGCCCATTGGCCTGTGGTGTCAGGTCATTGAGTCTCCTCTACATCCTGGTCCCCAGGCAGGCAGAGGCAGATTTCTCTCTCATTGACCTTCTGCAGGGCAGGCTACCGCTCGTGTGTTGTGGAGAAAAGCAGTGTGGTCTCAGGAGGCTTGCCTGCGCCTGGGTGTGCTTATCAGCAAGCGGAAGAGAGAAGCTATTTTTCCCTATCCTTCAATGAAGGGCACCTGGAGTGGCTTCAGCACAGGTAAGTATAAAGAACATGTGGCTGCAGATAGAAGGAAGAAATTAGAATAACTGAATATGCAAAATGACACAGAAACACAACAGAATCATTTATCTCGTTTTTTCATGCCTAATAATGAAACCAGTCACTCCAGGATTTTATTGGCTTTTTCGGGGGGTTGTTGGAGCCTAAAATGCCTGATTTCATGGCAGCTTTTCTAAAAAAAATTGCGAGTCATCTTGTGATGTTTTTGCAATAAAATTGTCGGAGCAAGGGATTTATTTTTTTTATTTTTTTGTATAATTAAAAAAAAAATCGAAGGTTCTCTACTGTTCCAATGAGAATTAAAACTGTACTACTGTTTTGATTTACACTAACGTTGCCAGTAACCATGCATATTTAATCTAACTTTTTTCTAACTTCTATTCACTCTAACTCACCTTGAGTTTTGTCTTGTCTGTTGTCCACACTGTTCAGTTGTCCTCCAGGAATGTTTTGTGGTACAAAAGTGTTTGTCACCTGATGTTGTTTGTGTTGCACCCAAGTGGCAACTTGTGGGGCTGAAAAAGAAGCCAACACGGATGTGCCAAAAACTTAAGTTCATTAAATGGCCACTTGAGGCTGGCTCCAGGTACCCTGGAAATCCAGAGTTCTCACGAGAGCACAATTTGAATTTGCTCAGTGAGTCACTCTGGCAATCAGTAATGATGCTCATTACCCATGCCGTTGGAACCGAGCTGCACCAATCACATCGGTGTATCTGATATAGGCGGGCCAGAGGCGGGTCTGGATTTCCAGGCTAGGCTCCAGGAGCAAGTCAGTCCCCATAAACCCCCATTTTAAACTACCCAACTTTACAGCAAAAATAAACATGTTTACAGCCTCGTACAAAAAAACGGTTTTGGTCTCTGTAGCTAATTTCAACATTCATGACAACTGTTAAATAGCTCACCTGCTAAAATGTGATTAAGGCTTAAAGTTACACATATTTTAAGGCAGAGCCGCTTGAGTGACAGGCTGTGTGTGAGGTGTTGTTTCAGTCTGTGAGTCAGATCCACACCTGAGTGAAGTATGGATCTGACTCCACAGACTCCACAACTCCAACCTCTCGTCCAAATATAAAATACTGTTTTGTTGAGGCTTTATTGTCTTTCCAATTTATTGTTTCTTCTGTGAAATAAAAGTAAATAAAAGCTTTGTTTCCACTGAGGGAAATGGTTTCAGCTTACAAAAACAGATAGGAAGTCTGCGTTGTTGCGACGTGTAGTTACATTTCTGGGGAGGTGCATGTCAGGCTATGTGTAGGTTACGGCATGAATTCAGCACAGAAGTATAAATCTCACTTATGGGGTCGGATGTTAGTTTTCCAGTGAGTTTTAATAGATTCAAGTCTGTTTTTTGCTAGCAAAAATTAGCATTAGCATTATCACAGTTAGTTGAAAATTTACCATGCTAACCCAGCTAGCAGCTAGCTTTAGTGTAATCTCACCCTCTCGTCCAAATATGGCCACTCCTGGCTCCAAGCACAAAGATAGTGAGAGTCTGAATGCCTAACTCAAGGCTTCAGAACAAAAGTCCATGAACCAATGGATAAGGTCATGGTAGCTATGTCCGCTATTTTATACAGTCTGTGGTCACATCTCAACATTTCACAAGGTGTGAAACAGTTTAACCCAACTTATGCATGGAACATGAGGGAATTGTGTGGCACCGTCTCTGGCAGTTGGTGAATGTGAGACAACTGTGTCACACATATCAGTGCAGCCAGATACAAGGAGGTGAGTTGGGTCATGTTATGTGGTGGACTGCTATGATTGGTGGAACTCACAGGAAACTACAATTGTTGGTCAAATTTGTGGAAAAGCTGAGAAACGTCAACACATTAAAGTTAAAATGCCAAATGAGTCTAATGTTCTCGACCCTTGTTATCACCTGCCTCTATGCTTGGTAATACCTCAGCTGCCACAGATCTTCTGCACAAATATCCTTCTACACGAGTAAACACCAGACCACGCTGTGAGATAAATGCTGTTTCTCTCAGCCCAGTGGTCTCTGCCGTTTTTAGAATCTATTTTCCACCATCAAAGAGATTACTCGTTTGACTTGCAAAACAACACATTGGTCTCGATTTAGGTACCTGAATCCTACATGAGCCGTGACAGGCATTTCACTGCAGCTTTCTAAAAGGTGTCAGAGAAATTAACCACCCACTCTGCTTCTGTAATAATCTATAAAACAATAGTTGAATTAATTATCGTTTTACAGTATGAAACATTCACTTTATGCTGAACACCTAATGTGTTGTTTCCCATTATAAACACTTAATCATTTTGTAGTTTAAAAAAAAAAGTAATGGCTCCCCTCAGCTTCTGCTTATACAAAGTAATATTAACATCCACATATATTTTCAAGAGATGTCCAACAGTGCAGTTAATTGAAATGTATCGCCTGGCTTCATGTATCAGCTGTACATGAGATACAATATATTAAGTACTGACATGACAACCACAGAATGTCTGGACCTTGGTGGTGAAGAAATGCCAGCAGGTAGATAATGAGACCTTCAGGTTCAGTCCTGTGGGACAAACTGACGATGATAGTGGTAATGGGGGGAGGTGGAGGGTCGCACAGCATTCAAAGAGCAGCATTTAACTACTGATTGATCGGTTTGTGGAGCATTGATCTGTAACTTGGTCAAATCTGGTGACATATGGAATCTGTGAATATGAGGAGCGTTAACAACACTGCTCACAACAGTCTCATCAGAATTCCAGACCTGAATTTAAGATGTACAAGAAAATGGTCAAAATCTCATATTGATGTTATACCATAACTCAGTTATGTGTTGGAGGAATAGACAAAGAAGAGATCTTATTTTGAATTTTTCTTTCCTCTGGGAACCATGTACTTTATAGTGACGGTACCCGTATGGCCATTTATTAGATAGCTTTAAATATTTACTTAATTTCTAAATGCAGGCTAATGTGAATGACATTACACTGTATATCTTTCCAAAGTTATACTTATATGTTAAACTTACAAAAATTACAAATTAAAGTAATGAGGGGTAAATCCCAGAATATCAGTAAAACAGTATAACTCAAGTTTGTGTCCATATGTAGTCACTGTATAATCACAGAAAAAGTAAAAAATGAATGCAGATTAATTGCGTTCTGTGGTGCCCTTTGACCCTGTGCATCATTGAAGGCCACATTGGCTTTGTTACATGTTGGAGGCAGACGAGACGACGCTGCTTGGCCTTGGGAATGAAACATTTACAATTAAAATCGCCCAAGTGGAACTGTTGATAGGAGCACTGTCCTCTGCAGTTTCCTCTAAGAAGGAATTTTTGTACCATCTGAGGACTTCAAGCCTGAACACAACTCCTTAACGTGAAACATTTAGCAGCAAACCCGGAGGTCCAAGCTAGCACAACCTCTGATGCTAGCAGCCAGCCTCATCAAGCCACACTCGACCAGGCGTTCAGATGCAAACTGACCAGTTTCAGTGGTAGAGGACAGAGGGACAATTGTGTCCAAAATCCAGCAGCTTTACTATGACACATCTGCCAAAATTTATTTGAATTGATATTTTTTGAATACTTTCACAGCAAAAGTTCATGTATGCGATTAATTTAGATTAATTAATCACAGAGCATGTAATTAATTAGAGTAGCCTACGTTTTTAATCACTTGACAGCCCTAGCTAAGCATGTAAAGTGTATGCTGATTTGTCGGCAGAGTGGGTTTAGTGTTAGCTTGGCCGTCAGCAGCTAACTCTATCTCTGGATGGTGGAGTGTGAGGTGAACCCTCATGTTCGCAGTATTTTATTCTAATATGACACTGCTTACAAATCGTGTCATATTCAAGTCCTCCTGCCGCCATCTTTGTTTTGATGGACCTCCTGCCAAATGACGCTGACTGAGACCTCTGCTGACCTCACCAAAACATCGGCACCATCTAGTGGACAAAAAAAGCAATTGCTTTTGTTATTCTAGTTCCAAAAGTTGTTTTAAAATGTGCATTTTCAAAAATTATTAATGCATATAATAAAAGATCAATACTGGGTGTCCGTGTATCGATACAGTATCGCCACACAAAATATAATGATACCATGCTGTATCCATTTTTTCCCCCACCCCTGGCACATCCCTGCCAATATTCAAATATGCTCAAGACGTCCCCCAGGTATATTTATAAATTTAAGAAGTGCTTTACTGTACAAGGCAACCATACAGCCCGTCTTAGCAAAAGTAATCATAAATAAACAAATTGCCATCATTATGCTGGATCTAGTATTACAGTGTACTGCTGTTCTGTGCGTGGTGTGTCCAAGTGATGTTGCCATACCCAAGCAGAAGTTTTCCTCGACTGCAGTGAGTATAATCAATGTCAAACACTGTACTATCAGTGTAATACAAAGCTGAAAACTAGAATGTAACTAAAGTGTTAGTGTCAGTCATTTATGCTTTAATGTATGTAGATAGTAGGAGCTTTTATTAACTGCATATTTATATAGTTAACCATATAGTTGTACTTATATAAGATAAATAATACAGTAATTAGAAAATGAGTTTTCAGATTTAGAATTTTGTTCACCCTCATCATATTGACCCCATGGATACGGCCTTGGTTTAGCTACTAAAAAGTTGTGCTGTAAACACTATAAAAAACAGTGTGAATCTGTTTGGGGGACTCATTGTCTTGGACATTGCTCTAAAATGAATCAGAAATGCTTACTGTAGCTTTCTCCAGTGACTTCTGGCCCACTGCAGGCCTTGCCCTCTGCATCATCTCACAATGCTGGAGGTCTAACAGAGCGTCAGTGGAGCGAGTGGTGATTAAGTTGGAAGGTCAGGTGGAATTGATTATTTTCCCTGCGGTACATCCTTGCAGCACTTAGACTGGAGACGAGTACCAATTTGTTTTGGGAGCATAGGATTATTTTTATTTGGAGATGTTCACTCTCCTTCTTTACTTCATTTCCCTTCACTCTCTCCTGGGGTTTTCTGCTCTTACTGGTCCTCCAGTTCTGCCCCGACGGGACGACTTCAGCTGCTGGCTGGAGGTCAGACAGACAGTGGTCATACACAGGGAGAACAAGGCATGCCCTGCAGAGATTGGCTTAATTGAGCTCAATTACTTTGTGAGATGGCATACTCTAACCCGGAATGATCTCCTCTAATGATTCATTAGTGCATTAATCACCCATTTAGCTAATGGGACCAACCCGCTCTGTTTTAATAGGTGCTGCAAACAAAAATCATTTGCCCTTGGTGTGTAAGGCTTCAGCAGTGTGTGTCGGACAATCTTGTGATGAGACCACCTCACATCTTTTGAATAACTGAATCACGAAGTAGCAGCTTTTATTTATTATGGAGCAGCATGCTTGTTGATTAAGTTGTCACACACAATGTTCTTCTTTTATTATTTTCCATATTAAAATGTGTGGTCTGTGTGGCGGTTTACGGGGGAAGCAAAGGCAGGCATCATGTATTTCATGTCATCCAGACAATATCAGCGCAGCGTGAGCTTCAATCTGACAACTTGTTCTGTTGTCTTAATGCCTCATCAAGCAAGTGACAGCAAGCTGTAATTGTGGGCCGAGCTTCTTGCTTTGATAGAGCTGACTGACACAAAGCTGACAGCACATACAGCTGCCATCAGTTACAAAGCCACCGACATTGTCTACATGTTTATTGGGCTGGGATGATTCAAAGACACCTGAAGTGTGTCGAACAAAAGCAGAGAAAAAACAGGCATCTTTAACCACGGTTTCTTAAAAGATGTGTTAAAGGCATGTGAAAACCATGTAGTGTATGTTCTCATACACCACAAATAATATGGTGTATGAGAACTGCAAACTACATACAGTTAATACATACAACCTCAATGTCTGATGTTTAAAGGTCGAATGCGTAGTTCCTGGCCACTTACTCCAAACTAATGGGGGTCAGCATTTCACCTCCAAGTCAACAACTCTACAACTCTATCTTATATAAAGTGTGGCATAAGCCTTCAGCTGATGTAATAGCTTTCTTTGCTCAGTTTTAGCAAGAAAATAGACGAAATGTTTTTGGGGACAGTTTGTGTTGTCATTAGTTGTACTATATGTGCTTTGTGTGTCTCTCGGCTTTTCGACACTCTTTGCTGAGAACAACGGATTTTGGGTTTTGGGTTTCAGGTTTTGGACCTTGCATTATCTGACACTGAATATATTTTGCCTTCGACCAACATCTGGATGGAGACAACGTTTAACACAGCAGCAGCGGCTAACATCTGACACCGAACTTTTTAATGGTCCCAACAAACTCCCACTGACACCGAAAAGGCTTAGATCTGTCGTTAAACAGGGTGATAGCTGTTAGATAACGATAGCTATGTGATGCTAACAGTTAGCCCTGTCACTGTGTGCTCCTGCCAAGCAGCAACCTCCAAGGCTGAAAAATTAAGCAAATACAGAAGTGCCAAAAACTGCAGTTCATCGACTGGCCACTTGAGGCTGGCTCCAAAGCAGAGTCAATCCCCATGGACCCGCAAGTTAAAATGGTACAGTTCAATTCGGTACACTTTTTTTCCGTTTCCACTGTGAAAAGTTGTGGATGGTGCCAATCGAACCGTTTCGTACTGTCCCCATTTTCGGTCCCCCCTCTGTTGGGGTACCCAGCACACATATCTGGTACTAAAAGGTGGAGCTGTGAACACTGCAGTCTGATTGGTCAATAGAGGACGGTCACTCTGCTCAGGTCTGAGTTGTGGCTGGTTTTGAGGCAGAATCCACTGTTCATATTGTTAGTAGACTGTAACTATTAAATATAAGGATGTTTTGTTGTGTCTTGCAGCAGCCGGTGAAACATTAACTCGTAATGTTACTAAATGCATGAGCTGACAACGTGACTCAATCAATACACCTTAAATATTCTATGTCACAACTTTGACCATCAGTTTAGTTTTTATATGACAGACACACTAATGAGTGGATCTTCAAGCATTGTATGTATTAATTTAGGCTGGGTCATGTGAACTGCATATAGTCTAATCCTCACTCGGACAAAAGAAAAGGGTTGAGTAGTGTCCGGCCAACGCAACACTAAACCCCCATGCTGGACTGAGAAGGACTAAATGCACAAACCCACTATTTTTAAACATCCCATGGACAGAGACTCTCACTGCAGCCTGTTTTGTTTTGAGCTATTTTGTTCTGAAAATATCAGCGTGCAGCCTCGTTCTGTGGACAATAAACAAGGTGACTTTCCTCTGTGTCACTGATAATGAGGAAATACAGTGAGTGCTGGTAGGAGCACCCAACTTTTTTTTCCTAGGATGACGAAGGCATGGCTCACCCTACTCTTCCTCTGATTGGCTAGTAGTCGTTGCCTTTTTTTTTGGCTGCATTGGTTAGGTTTAGGCATGAGGAATGAGATTGGTTAGGGTTAGTCTAAGAATGTCAGGGTAAGTCAACCGGAGGCAGAGTAAGGCAGAGTAGGGCAGGTCTTGCCTTTGCCATCCTAGGAAAAAAAAACTTGCGGACAGAACAGTGAGTGAAAACAACCCCACCCACATGTAAAGGTACTGTTTGCAGTGGAAACGCTAGGGTCTAGGTACCATGTCTGAAGGGTACTTTCAGTTCCAAAGGTATCATACTGAAAATGTTTGGTGGAAATGGGGCTAAAGTTTTGCATATTTAGGGCGGGGCTGCTGAAGTGACAGCCTGTCTGCGAGGTGTCACTACAGTCAGTGAGATCGACCCCTCCTCATTGCAACCTGTCATGCAAACATGGTCACATCTGGCTCCAAAAAACCAAGATGGTGACAGCTGAAATGCTGAACTGAAGACTTCAAAATGGCAGTCCACAAACCAATGGGTGATGACACAGTAGCTACGTCTATTATTTATACAGTCTATAATTCGGGCATCCTCTGACCAACTGTTCCCTGGCACGGAGCTCACACTCCTGCAGCAGTAGTCCATGTATGCTGCGTGAAGCTCTATAATGACAAAAGATTTTACCCATTTTAAATGATAAAATGTTCACAGGTGGAAGGTCTAGCTGTGACAACTCTATATGTTGTACTGATGTACAAATCAAGTACTCGAGTAGGCTGCTCATGCCCATCCATAAGTAGTGTAAGAAAGCCTCACAGAGCTCAGTGCCCTTGCATTATTTGTCTTTGCACCATACATTTGTATGTGTGTGTGAGAAAGAGAGGGTGGTCCGCTGGGAAAGCATGTTTTTCTTTCCTTCTTTTTGACAATTCATCCTTTCCCCCTACAGATTGCTGCGCCATAGCTGCAAGTCAGCCGGCTGTTCCTCCCCCCACAGTGGGTGGTGGACAGAGGCTCTCTGACTGTGAAGAACGGGTGTAAAACGTGCTGCTGCTAAACACCTCTCCACATATCCCAAAGGAAATGCAGACACTGCACTCTCCCTCACCTTGCTTGGTTACATCCGTAGGATATAGGAGATGGGGGTAGTGGTGTGGTGAGGAGGGGTGTGGGTGAGTTGCTTGGTTGGGCGGAGGGTTGGCAGAGCAACAAATGCAATCGTGACGCAGGTAGTGGCTGCTTGGAATGGTAATGCTATTATAATGATTTTGAGGGAATGTCTTCATAAATGTCTGCTCTCTGGGGAGGCAGAGGGGAGACGTGGGGCCCTTTGCGCGGATGGGCTCTTTTCACCATGAATAAATTCATGTCCACTCCCGTGTGCTGCTGCCGCTGCCTCTGTTTGCTCATCTCGTATGCAGCTGGTTCTGCGGCCGTCCCGAGAGATGAAAGTTTGTAAACATGAATAATAATTAGGAACAGGTCGACGGGCAGGTAATCTGCATGTGGGTTCCAGAGGCGCACTTGCCCAGTATGCATCAATATGGGTGGCCTTCCATTAGCATTTTGTTTGCACAGAGACGCAGGTAACGTTTGATCTCTTATCAAGGCAAACAGAATAGATGTAATTTCTAATTGCTTTTAAAGGAGATTAGGCGTTATATAAAGAGGGGGATGACTGGCAAATAGTTTCTGTGACTTCTGGGCATCCTTGGTTTTTGACTAGACTTTGTTAAACATTTATATTAGTCACCACACACACAAGTTTGAGTTTAAATAGGAGACAAACAGTGTCTCTGTCTTATCAGTGGGCTGCACGTACACAGTAAGTTTATGCAACATAGTTTGTGCAGTAATGCCCTGTTTACCAAACAACATAACTGTCCCATTTGATTCTCATTTTCAATTGCTCTCTGACCTCAGTGTTGAAAATCTGCGAATTGCGTAAGAGCAGCCTGGCACACGGAGCAGGCTGGCGAGCATCTGGGGGGCGGCTAAATTAGAACTCATGGGTTTTATAGATTTGATAGAGAGCCTCTGGTGGCACCAGGTTCCTGACTTGTTAATATAATGACAGGATGCTAATGATTAATTAAGAGCCTGATTTTCATTATTACTGTGGCAAGAGAGAGGTTTGATCTTGAAGTGACTTTGGAGCAGGGAGAGAAATCCAGGCTTTTGCTATTCTGCAGCCATATACCTTCTCCTGGCACTAACAAGCCCCTGACAGCAAACAAATCTTTGACAAGTCCCCCTCATTGCCCGACCCCCTTTTATAGATAGTCTTAAGACTTTAATCCGGATCCAGTGACAGGCTCATCCTCAGTCAATAGGGTAAAGAGAAGCCCGTGCGAGGGTTGTGTGCGTTTGTCCAAAGGCTGGTTCAAGCACACATGCTCCGAATGTTAAACTGGAGATCACCTCAAATGAAGGGTATTGAAGAGAGGGATTGACATATGTTTTGTAAGCAAGGCCCCACTTAAAGGTTTTGTATGTAACGTTCAGAAAAGCCTTGTTTTTAGTGACATATCTGTCTGAGGCTGTTAAATGAACTGTAGTCAGCATTCTGCTGCTTGTTCTGCAATACTCGCACTCCGTAGTGACTGAGCGTGACCGTAGAAACTGACCGTGATTGACCATCATCATGTTGACAGAAGGCTGGGAAATAAATTTCAATCATGTTTGAATAAAGTTACAATCTGTAATGTTCCTATATTTCATTTGGACCATTGGTTTCATGATACTAAGGTTGCGTTCGTAAATCCAATCTGACGGTCTGCACTAAAATATGGAGGCTGTTGTTTGAAGAAACAGAGCTTTCTGTCTCTACATGCAGTAAAAAACTTAAGTTTATCACACACTCACTCCATGTTGCGCTCTGCTGCTCATAAAGTGGTGTTCTGAATAATTGAACAGTGTAATCCAACAATACTCCGAATTTACAAATGGTCCAGTTTGTTAAAGTATGTGCTCCAGCACTCAAATTGGGTATTTCTGAACCCTATGTTGCTTACCGTTTGCAAATTACATCATAAGCTGATGTTCTGAGCAACCATGCAGAAGTTAAAGCTAACATTAGCTGGCTAACATTAGTTCAGGTTGCTGTTAGCTTATTGACTACTACTGCATCGCTCTTGGCTAGTAGAAAGAACTTTGTACCTTTACATCTTTAATTGTTGGCTAAATTAACACAGATCATGTATCAAGTTATTTGGGTAAGTATCTTGGCAAACTTGCCACCTAACATGTCCACATTTGCCTGTGATAACGCAAGCTAAGTAGCCAACTAGCTGTGACAAAGCTATGCTGCATTCATCAGTGTTGGCTGCTCCTTAATGTTAGCTAATAAAGTAATTTGCAAGCAATAAGCCAGTAAATATACCAGCCGCTGCAAAATTTAGGCTATAACAGAAACAGCGTGTGTCAACTCTATGTTATGGTGGGTGCCAGTTGTTTGTTGCCGTTAGCGTACTCCGTTTCTTAGCTAACGATAGCCAAAAGTGGAGCCAAAGCATCTTGATCACCCCCTGGTGGCTGGCTGCAGTATGAGTCATAAACCCTACCCTCTCAATGTTAGCAGATGGAACATGGGCCAAATTAAGTACACAACAAATTTTTTTTATTCCAAAGATGATTTCTATGGGGTGCCGTTTGTAAAGTGGCTCGCACTGAAATTAACAGCAACATTTTGCCACATTTAGCTTCAAACAACATTTAAAAAATTGGTGTGAATTTTTTAAGTCACTTTTTACCACATTTACAGCAATATTTGAAATATGTTAAATATGATGTCACAGTTAAATCTAAATATTAAATGTTAAACCTACGTAAATGTTAAATCTAAATCTAAATTTTAGATGTTAAATTTTAATGCTAAATCTAAATGTTAAATGTTAAATCTAAATGTTTAATATAAATCTAAATGTTAAATATAAATCTAAATGTTAAATGTTTAATCTAAATCTAGATTTAACATTTAGATTTTACATTAAGTTTAACATTTAATGATTAGATTCAACTGTGACATTATATTAACATTTTTACATATTAATGTTAATGTGCTGTTAATGTGGTAAAAAGTGACAAAAAAATCACACCACTTTTTTGCTTTACACTTTGTTATTTGAAGCTAAATGTGGCAAAATTTTGCTGTTAATTTCAGTGTAAGCCACTTTACAAACGGCACCCTATAGATTACCGTCATTTTGGCTAGTTCTTATCACACTGATGTACGTTCAAGTGTTTGTTTTTCTAAAGTTTGGTTTAATTAGTTATTTGATGCTATTAAAGGGGGTTAGATGTCATGATTGACAGCCGTATGCCAATTGGTGTGCTTGTGATCTACGGCACTGCTTGCGATTGGTCGATGTGTGTATGATTGAGAACTTGATACCATGGAGATCACTACTGAAAATGATGGCACCAGTGCTAGATGCCAGTGACCGTATCGATATTTTGGCTTCAGTTTCATTACAGTGGTAGTGAGTAGAGACACGTGGTCCACCTTTATATACTGTCTATGTTGCTGTTAGTGCTGTAGCAGAGCTGAAGAGAGGCAAGGCACCTAGGAACATGAATAATGTCAAATCTTTTGTATTTTCCTAGAAAATTTGGCCAGGCCTTCACATTGAAGTCAGTCCACAAGCTGCTAGTTTATATGTTATGTTACATCCTGTTTACCCATTCGCAAAAAATAGCAATTAATACTGGTTAAAAGTTACTTACGGAACCTTTAATTTTATAATTCAGTGCAATTTCATCTCCTCGAATTTCAGACCTTAAAAATGACCACCCAACCTATTGCAGCAAAACACTTCACTTTATACCAGAAAAGTAAAAAGTTTCTGCGAAGAATTAAATTGGTTGATTATTCATGTCTGCACTGAAATGAACTTCAACCCTTCAACCTTGTATCTCTTCGCCATGTAATCCCTCTGACCTTTTAGAAAAATAAATTTCCTTGTGTTTTATGTGTGTGGTATCTCCGTCCTGTCAGCAGTGATCCATGCACAGTCACATCTTAGAGCTTTAAGCTGGAGTGTGTGAGAGGATCTGCTGGTTATAGCTATGTGCCCTGCAGGTACCAATCTGTCTTAGTTAGACCTGCTGCGCGGCCTATCGCACCTGCCTCAGCTAAGACTGATCACCACCATCTCCACCGGCGTGTGCAGCTGCAGCTAATATAACAATTCACATGCACTTTGTAATTGTCACAGGTGGCACTTTAACTCTGTCCCCTGTGTATAGTGACAACCCCTACCTTCACAAAACACGCTGAAACTGAAATATAAACCAGATTTGAGATGTTTGCATATCATTTGTGTTAAATACACAGGTGGTTGACTAACAAAGTATGTTTACTTAGGAACTGTATGTTAAGTGCTGATACTTCATCACAGTTTTTTGTGACTTAATGTTTTCCTCCAGTAGATAGGCCTCTTTCACTGCAGACATTTAAACTTGTCATAGTAGGAAAGCACAGGTGTTGCTAATAACATTAACGACGGCTCTGTTCTATTCAAGTGTCCCGCTGAGTCATGACAGTGAGCCAGCATGCACAATACCAGGACTCTGACACTGAAATGAAATTCAGCCATCATTAATTTTATCTTTTACACCTGTGCTTTCCTGCTGTGACTCCTGCAAAAATATCTACTGTGGACTTTTTTTGTTACTGAAAATATTCAGTAAACATTATTTAGCTGTAGATACACTGATACTTGGCAGATTAACATGCAAAATAATTGGTAAGTTCAGACAATACAGCGTTACAGTGTGAGGGACAGAACATGTACTGTAGTGCCACTTCAACAACTGACATTACATAACACACAGTGATGTTAACAGTTCACATGTCACAATTTTGACATGGTTTTTGCTTTTTTTTTTTCACTAAAGGTCCCGCGTGTTGGATTCATCAGCATCTAGCAGTTGCAGATTACAACTAACTCAACACCCCTTCCCTTACTCCTCCCTTTCCAAGTGTGAAGTATAATCTACAGCGACTTTCAGGTAATGTAAAAGTGCAAAAGGCCTTCTCTAGCATAAGTGCTTATTTTGTTTGTTCTGGGCTACTGAAGAAACGTGGTGTGCTCCATGGAAGAGGGTCAAGTCTTAGAGGTAACCCCAGAATTGGGAAATCTCCTGTGAGATTTCATGTTCCATGTTTCAAGTGGTCATTTTAAGCCAAACCATTGTCTGTCCCCAACCCTGACCAAATGTTATTGTTTCTAAACCTGACCAGACCTTAACCATGGCGCTGTCAACCATAAACCAGCATGACAAGATCATTTTGAAGCTACTCGTGAGAGTTTTATGAATCTAGGGTTGCTATCCATGGCTATGCAAGAGGACCTGCTCTTTTTGTAGATGTAAAGGACACATTCTGCGCTAATGAAAATATAAAAACTCTTCCTTTCAGGTGATTATGCACTAATGAAAACATAATTATAGACATTATACTACATTTCTACCAATAGATTCCCCTAAATCTTACACACTGAACCATAAAATAAAAAAGTTGAATTAACTGAAATCAAATGCTACGCTACAAGTGGCCATAATCAATATTTGTATATTATCTGCTAAAGAGCATGATATGTCCTGGTGGAGATCAAAACAGAGCTAAAAGGAGAGTGAAGTTTGGACCTCTTTTCATCAGGGGGACAGAAACATGACTGAATGAATGCTAATGTTGCACTGTCTCCGCTGGAGGTGTAAAAAGGCAACTATTTGCTAACAAGTCGGCCATATCAACTTCAAAGGTTATAATATGTCTGAATTTTACGTACAGCTTGTTTCTGCTGTCCCCAAGTGGCCAAAAATAGTCGTTATTGTCATTTAAATCCTGATGAAGGTTTATTGATTTATAATCTCTGCCAGGCAAAAGCCCGAAGGCAATGTATTTGGTTGTGTGTGTGTGCATGTTTGGCTGTGTGTTTATCTATCTGTCTCCAGCTTATCTCTCTTACTACTGGACCAATCAGCCTAACATTTTGTGTGCACATTTATGACCGTATGCTTAAGGGCGCCTATTAGTTGTGGTGATTCATAATTGTTGAAAAACCTTTTTATTGACTGTTTTATACCGTCATTGACTGCCGACTCCTCACTCCTCCTAACTGGCTGCAAGTCATCAACAAAATCACACAGCAGAAGACATTTCTAGAGATCATGTCAGGTAACAAACAACAAGCCTTATCATTTGTTGCAGGCGGAACCTGATATGTTACAAACTACTAAAGTTAGGCATGATACAAAATGAAAAGAAAAATTCCTATCCTCATCACCATCTAAACTCTAAGGGTGCAGCTGCGGGGCATGCATTGTCTAAAGTGTCTCCAATCAGCTCCGGCAGCCTCAGTTAGAACGAGGCCACCTGGCAGAGATCTGCACTCTACTAAGTGCACTTTTCTTATTTGTAATATTCTTTATTTGCAATACAGTAATTTTCCATCGTTAAGTACATGAAGTACTTTCCGAGTATTTTGTTCCCACCATTAATCAAACAGTGAAACATTTTAAAATCCTATTCTTTGTATGTGAAACGTGCTGTTTCATAGCAACAATGATAATGTATGTTTAAAAGGAATACTTCAGCCACACAATGACCTTTTGTATACCAGTTAGCAATACTGTCTTACCTCGAATTTATGAACAAAACATTTTTCTCACATGCCTCAGCAGAAAATAGAGAACAATTGACCTTTCTCTAAGCCCCGCCCCTTTGTGATGGTACGACAAGCTGTCACAGTAAGCATGGAGCCCACAGTGTAACTAACTGCACTCCCTGAAGAAATATAATCATATTTTTGGAGAAATGAAAGAGTGATTCCAGAGAGAAGCAGACAGAGGGGTCTGCAGTCTGTGTTTGAAGGATATATCCAGGATGTCAAACTGACTCAGCAGCAACAACAGGTTAAAAAGACAAAGATAGTTAGAAGCTAAAGCCGAACTATAGGCTACAGATCACAGTGTAAAAGTGAACCACCACATCACTGCTGATCGCCACACAAGACAATGAATATAAAGGGAAACTATGCTGATATTGAACCAGCTGTGTGGCATCGCAGTGTGTGCAGATGAATGGAATACTGCTTCGCCACCATGATGCTGCCAGGACCCAGACCTCCGCCGCCGCATGGGTTGGGATCTCCATGGGAAGTTAACCAACAATTATCTGCACACAATGCTTCCCTTCACTGGTTCCTGTACAGCAGGGTCGGTCTTTGTTTCACTGTTATAATCATTAAACAGCAAAAGCAGCATGTGTATACATTCAGTAGGCTATATCTTCAGTAGCTAGCTAGCTAACCCTACACTTTTCAGGGTCTGATTTTGGTTTTGGAACAGGGAAGAAACATATATCTTTTTCCAACCTCTCCAGGTAACGAGTATCATTAATACATGACGTGCCCCAGGCACAACATTTAGCTCCAAATCCACAAAACCAGCCTGAAAATGAAGGAAATCTGAAACAATGGAGCACAGCTGTGTTGCTGTCGGACCCTTATCTGAGCTGGCCTGATGCTACATTATGATTGGCTAGTCTGCATCCAGGGGCGGGACTTAGAGAAGGGTCAATTTGATTTACATGAAAAGTAGTGACCATACTAGAGACTTGGATTATACTGCACAGGTAGTATGAGAGTTTGTTAATGGATGTCTTGATTTAGTTTTGCTGTTGCTAAGTGTGGACCCCAATAAATCAATAAATAAATATATATTCGCTGTTTTCCATAAAGGCATGCGAGAAAAACAAAGCTTTCCTCACTTATTCAAGATAACTGTCACGACTAATTGATTTACAAATAGTGGGTGAAGAATTCCTTTAAGCTGTGCGATTTATTATTCCAAAAGGCTGTGCATTGAATTAAACAATTACATGTAGATGAATCATACACCAGCTGCCCCTCATTGTTTAAACATAAAGCGCCTCTATATCGACTGGTTGTTAACTTTATCAGGATGTCAATAGTCATTATTGCTTATCTTGTCTTGATTATCCTCTGGGCTGTAAAATCAATTAGGCATAATCCAATCCCGTTCTGCAGGTCAAAAGTTTACCGTATGATGATTCACTGTACAGTGTTAACCCTGTTATAAACGCATTTCTCTCACACACTTTCTCCTAAGAGCCGCAGATATTAACTTTTCCGAGCACCTCAAGAATAAATCTAATTTGCTAAATAATGGCACCGCTTCACCTGTTTCTCAGTGGGAGAGCACAGGTCACGCAGCACTAATCACAAGGCTAATAATGTTGGATACAGCTGTAAGCAGGAGCTACACAGAATGACGATGATCAATACAGATGAGCCAGTGTGAGCAGAGCAAATATTCACTGCAGAGCACACAGGTTAAAGGTGGATAACATGACCTAGCTCGGTTTAGCATCTCACATGGGATACAGGTGAATTTCCATATCCAAGGACAGACTTCCCTCGCTGATCCACACACTCCACATCCACCACGCCAATGGAGCCATCTTCAAGTTATTACTCTGTAAGCTCTGTGAATGACTCCATCTTTCCTTGCCTGATTACATGATCAAATACGAGAGTGACAAAACACAGTGTACAGAAACAGAACACTGAAGTAGTAATAATCCCCTTATTTCCCCCAGCAAATCCAATTTTAACAGCATATTGTGTCTGGATAGGTGTTCATCCTTGACTGAATTTGATGGAAACCTGCAATAACATGTGGGCATGCCTGAGATAATGCAAAGTGACATTGCCATGAGTGGCTTTGTTTTCCACATTTCTCCTCCTGATGTAATTTAATGACCCATTGCCAAGTTAGAAGTCGATGTGATTAAGAAAAAAGCCGAGTCTAACAGGTTGTGATAATTATGCGGATAAATCTGTAAATCAATAACAAAGCGAGTTCTTGTGAGATTAAAAACACAAAGTCAAAACAAGCACGCGTCGGCTGTTTGAATAATCAACAGACAGTAGCTTTCACGGGGGCGGTGAAAAGCTGTAGGTTATTGAGGAATTGTCCCTGCTGCCGCCCTGGCCTAAGCCCTCCACGTCTCTGGATCAGAGTACACTAATTTGATTTCACGGCATGCCGTTGAAGATGCATTAATCTTTCCCAGACCATCGCATGCCCCTGAGCAGCTGGAGAAAGAGGGAGAGTGAGACACAGGGAGAGGGAAGTGGGGTCGGAGCGACGTGCCTCCCATGCTAACAATGTTCTCCTGCCAACAGAAGCGCATCCCTCCAGGCAGGCCGTGTAAACAGTGCACACCATCTCTAAATCACATTCACACCCTTGGAGACTTCCTAGGCTCTCCGTCCCTCTCCATACCTCCCTCCCTCTGTCTGAGGGCTGAAACAGCATGGTCACTCAGCTGTTGTTTTTTTCATTTGAAGAATTTGCCACCTACTTTGTTTATTTCTTTGTTCTCTGGCATTTAAACCTGTTTTACTCCTGATGTGCGCATACATTTATTTGTGTTAATCCTTTATGAAAATTAGGAAAACTGTAAAACCTCAACACATCACTCCATTTAAGTTAATCTGTAAAAAGCATGTATTTTTTTTTTCTTTTGTACAACCAGATAACATTAGTATTCCATGCAATGCATCTGCAGTTCCCATATACATAGTCTGGACCCTATAGGTTGGCCCAGAGACAGCTGTGTGCAGTGATAACTTCTGTCACATAATCAAAGCTAAACCATAGCTGTGAGGCAACTCCTCATATCTTACTTTAGAGCAAAGTGGAAATAAAAAGATCCATCAATGAAGCAAATGTCCCCAAGTCGATTTTGGTCAACAGAAATCAAAGCGGGAGGGGAAGAAGAGAGGGAGGAGATAAAGGCGACCACCACAGACTCTTTCTTGCTGTTAACCCCCACCCACCTCCTGTCCCATTGGCCCACCCAACTGTCATCTCTCTCTGGGGTACAGCCGAGCTGTGCCAACAGCTTTCTTGTCTTGTTCCATTGATCCATTTTAACACACAGTGGTGAACGCATCAAACGCCGCATGCCATGCAGGATCCATACCCCCCTCCCTTCACGGTTTTCAAAAGAAATGATGAAGGCATGAAAATATGAAAATGCTCTTCACAGGGGTCTGTGAAGGAGGCAATTTCCATCATGCCCATGTCTATTTCCTATGTAGAGGAAAATAACACATTTCTCTGATGTTCCTCCACACAGAGCAGCAGTGACTCTACTTCTGCTGAAGCTTACAGAGAGGGTAGAACAGATTGGGGATGTATTAAATTACTGAGGAGGCTGACATTTTTTTAAACTCTTTATTTGGTTTACACCCCTGGGGTATGTAATCATAGCCACAGCAAATCCTTGTATTGGCTTATTAGCATATTCATATATCCTGAGTTATTTGTTCACATAAAACTTTGTGGTTGTCCTTGATAAACATTTTTAACTGGTTGTTTGATTACAACACAGTGGTATATACTGTACACTGAGGATAGGAAACACTGAGGAGGCAGCAGAGGCAGTGAAGAATATTTCTTGTACTTTTTTGCAGGCACGTTCTGGTCTTGGAAATATGAGAAAAGCATGTTTATATTTGAAATGTCAACCCAATTGCAAGAATTAATAGTGGCATTTTACATTATGTAACATTTGTACATTATTATGTGGCAGATATGTTAAAACTTTACGTTCTTGACAACACTGTGGTTAAAGTGTACACTTGGTTATGGTAAGGAGAAGATTATGTTTGGCTTGAAACACCCATTTTTGATGGCACAATCACCGCTGGAAATACCACCAATGTCTCATTAAAAAAACACTGCTTTTGCTGTCACAATAGTGGCTGGAAATGCCGCAGATGACTTGCTAAATAACACCAGCTTTTGGTGGCACAATCATGGCTACAAATGCTGCCGATGTCTTGCTAAAAGGCACACAGTTTTGGTGTTACAAGTGCCGCTGGAGACTGCCCCGATGTCTTGCATTAAACGTCCGCTTTTGGTGGCACAATCACAGCTGGAAATACTCCTGATGTCCTGCCAAATATCACCATCTTTTTGTGGCACAATCATGGCTAGAAATACCAGCAACGTCTCACTAAAGAAATACAGTTTTGGTGGCTGGGAACTGCACCAATGTCTTGCTTAAAAACACCTGCTTTTGGTGGCACAATCATGACTGGAAATTCTGCCGATGTCTTGCTTAGAGGCACCCAGTTACAGTATGGTGGTATAACTACTGCTGGAGACTGCCCCGATGTCTTGCATTAAACGTCCACTCCTGATGTCCTGCCAAATATCACCAGCTTTTTGTGGCACAATCATGGCTAGAAATACCAGCAATGTCTCACTAAAAAACAAAACAAAACATGGCTTTGGTGGCACAACTGTTGCTGGAAAGTGCCCCAATGTCTTGCTTAAAACACCTGCTGTTGGTGTCACAACCCTGGCTGGAAATGCCGTCAATATCTTGCTTAAAGGCACCCAGTTTTGGTAGTACAGTTGTTGCTGAAGACTGCCCCAATGTCTTGCTAATACATTAACTATTGGTGGTACAATCATGGCTGAAAATGCAGTCAATGTCTTGCTAAAAAGCACCCAGTTTTGGTGTCATTATCACAGCTGGAAATGCTGCCAATGTCTTAAATAAGACTGGCTTTTGATGGCACTGTCATGGCCGGAAATGCCACCTACATCTTGTTAAAAGGTACTGTGTATTGGTGGTACAATTGCCACTAGAGACCACCCCAATGTCTTGTGAAGAACAACTTTTGGTGTACTACTAAAATCACCTGCCGTTGGTGGCACAATTATGGCTGAAACTTCCCCCATGTCTCACTTACAACACCTGCTTTTGGTGGCACAACCAACACCACAAACTGCACCAATGTCTTACAAAAAACACCTGCTTTTGGAGGTATAGTCACAGCAGGAAACACTGCTGATGTCCTGCTTGCACTGGCTCTTGGTGGCACAATCATGGCTGGAAAGCAGCCTACATCTTGCTGGAAAGCTCCTTGTATTGGGGGCACAATTGCCGCTGGAGAATGCCTGAATGCCTCTGTAAAAACAATCTTTTTGGAGGACACAGTCCCGGCTGGATAGGCTGTCAGTGATCTGCTAAAAAACACCCACTTTTGGTGGCATGATTGCAGACTGCCCGAATGTCTTGCTTAAAACACCTGATTTTGGTGACATGGTGACGGTTGGAAATGCTGCTGAAGTTTTGCTAAAAAGCACCTGGTTCTGATGGTGCAGTCGCAGCTAGAAACTGCCATGATGTTTTAGTAAAAACACACTTTTGATGGCACTATCATGGCTGCAAATACAGCTGATGTGTTGCTTAAAAAAACAACCAATGATCTGTATGAAACGTACAAATACAATATATCCATGGTTTACAGAAACGTACAACACCAACATTTTTCTTCTGGTTACTGGACTGAAAATATTCCCTTAAAGTTCAGATAACGCTTGTTGAGTTTAACACTTATTGAATTAAAACACAGAAAGTATACTGTGCATGCACTTCAATAAATAATAATAATATAATTAGACCTGTTTACTCCACCAACTTTTCATCATATCTGCTCAGCTACTTTAGGATGTCAGGCTTGAAACAATGGTAAATCCTTTCCGTACTCATCCAGGTTGATTAGTCCTTTTAAATAAACATTGGGCCAAAGAGGGATCATGGTATCACGCTGTGAAGTGAGGTTCCAGTAAAGAGCCATTTGCATGGAGGAGACATGCCCGTATCAGAATTTGATGAGCTGCACTTGCTTGGTAAATAAATGAATTAATCCTGTCTATTGTCCTTGAGATTTATTCAGCTGCTGTCCTCACAGGAGAGTAGAAGTTAATTAAGATCATCGTGAGGGATGAGCTTCTGTCGAGCTACTCATAAAGATATTGTGCTCGAGTGGAGTGGCAGTCTTCGGGCTGACTGCAGTCAGTGTACACAATACACTTTTTATCAAGAGATTTTCTTCCTTTTTGTGAATATATCTATCTTTTATATGCTTAATCAGATATGATATCTATCAGTCATATCTGATGTGTCAGTGGGAAAACAGTTTTTCTATTAGCACTTATCACCATAGAGGAGTTTTTACAGAAAAATAAAATTGTATTGTACTGTTCAAACTTAGTATCAATGCCTTTAGTGGATGGAGGTTTTAAAGGATAATAAAATAAAACTTTGGAGGTAATTGAAGAAAAATACCTCCTGGGACTGGAGTCTGCCTGTTTGCTAATATTCTTATTCAGTTCTGTGTTAATATTTGTTCAGCTTTATAAGAAGACTTCCACAGTCTGAGACACTGAAAACGACTCAATTTCAAATATTATTTCGTGATTATTTTATTTACTGCCAAATACTGTGCAGTTAAATCTGCATGGGACAGAAAACGCATTGTTGGTTAGGTACAGGTGTGAGGAATTGTGTTAGGAGTTAAGTTATGATATGATTAATTGTTTTTTCATTGTAAAAATGAATACATATTCCCTCTCAGTCACTTTTTCAGAATTGAAACATACTGCCATTTTAATGAGACTGTCCTCACCTGAAAAAAACCCATCCCCTTAGGCACAAACTTGTTACGGTCCATGTTGACATTTACTGAGGCGACGACCTCTAGTGGCCATAGTAATTATGACGGCATATATGGCATAATACATTGCTGCATAACATTGATACGTTACATTTGTGTGTTACTATGTAGCAGATATGTTAAAACTTGACTTTTCTTTTTGTTTCAACAGTGCCATGATTGACGTGTGGTTAGATTTAGCCAAAAAAACTTTGTTATGGTTAGGAAAAGATCATGTTTGGGATAAAAAATACCTGTTTTTTGTGACACATTCCCGGCTGGAAATGCAATAATGTTTCGTTACAAAACAATTGCTTTTCACATCAATGTCTTGGTGGAAACACAGCAATGACTTGCTGTTTGATGGTCTCTAACAGTGGTCTGCAGCTTATCAGGCTAGTCACGCCATCCACCTTCCCCTCCACCTCCAGATCCCAATGACAAAGTCAGTTCATATACTACGTCACTTTACAAATGTTGATGTGTTTGTTTGTATGATTTCTATGAAACGCACAAATGTAATGTATCCATGGTTTTCAGAAACATATTATGCCGACATTTTCTTCTGGCGACTGGCCTGTCAGTTGACGCAGTATTCAAAGAGTCACAAAGTTCATGTAGGCAGGAGGTCGGGGTGGACGAATGGCTCACACAAACACAGGACTTTGACCCAGAAGCTGGCTGTTTCTATCCTGTGTGAAAACAAAAGTCAATGTTGAGTCATTTAAACTTAACATTGATGTTACTTTTAACGCACTTGAGTCTCATCAGAGTCCTGCACGGGTCCATTTTTGAAAACCTGCACCCACCCATACCCGTAAAGCTTAGAACCGACTCGTTACCTGTCACTACGGCTAATTCAAAGCTGCACCTGCCAGAACTCTCCATTCTCTGTTCTTGAATTACAAATTCAGCAGAGATAAATTCTCTTTCACTGGCTGCACTCGATGCCGGGATGGCGAAAACATTCCGCACAATCACTGCCAGGTTCGGAAACATTTTAGCATGCTCCTTCCACCACTTTAAAGGATCCTCTCGGGTGTCTTGAACTCGATGTAGACTGCCACCTTATCCTCGGGCTACAAAGTTTCATTGCTGAAGTGTGACAGTGGGGCAAAGGTTCAACTTGTGTCACTGACTTTCAAAATAAAAGAAATTGCAGCTTGGTAATAGTGATTTAGATGTCAAAAAATTACTAATTTACTGCACAACTTTTTCACTTGTTTTATTCTGAAAAATAAAAATAATATTTTTGTTCTCACCCCCTGTCCACCCACATGTATTTTTACCTGTTACACAGCTTTTTGTGGATTATCTGACCAGGTGCAGGACTCGCGCCACATTACGTACATGACTTGATAATTGTACTCATTTTAACCAAACCATGATTCTTTTCTGAACCTAACCTATCCAGGAGGGGCACTAATTTAGGAAAAAACACTTCTAATGGGTGTATTAGAGGGTAAAAACAACAAATGTAATCGTATAGGTTGAAGGTCTTGTTGGTTTTTACATGTTTTTATCCATTTCATACTGACTCCAACGAACAGGCTTTTAGATTGATGGGTACATTTTGTCTCCGTTCCAGTTCCAGACTCACTGAGTCATAAGCAACATTTTTAAACCTTAAAATAACTGAACTCATGTTACACTTTATACATTATTCATGTTTTCTTATTGTTTGTCTTTCATGTTTATGTGCTGAGATTTTATAACAGACTGTGAACACAACACATAATGCAGCAAAGTATCAAGTATGCTGTGTTTAAAACATGTTAGGCTATAATACAGATATGAGCAAAATCATCAGAATGGCCCGTTAAATAACCTCCTGACTTCAGACCTGCTCTGTCTCTCACTGCCAGTCAGTAATTGAAAATAAAAGACTCAAACCTGCTGAACAGTAAAACACTGACTCTGGGGAGCTGACACCTGAATATATCACCAGCGTTATCACACCCTCCAGCACATTCACTCTGCTTATCCCAGTCCCACCAGGAGATACTGTACTTTAACTCAGCAATTAAGGGTCACATTTGTTCCCTTTAAACATTTGGACACGCTGTTTTATAACCAAGTGCACTGCAATAAATATTGATTAATGTGGACAGCTCCTTACGAAGTTGACAGATGGATGCTCGATCTTCAGTTTGAAATGTTAACCCTTGTTCATCCCTTTAAAGAAATTCCTTTGATGTCCGTAGAGGACAAAAGATATTGGCAGAAATTGTGTGTAATATTTATAACTATGTTTCCATTAGTTTATAATCACTTTAAAATAAGAATAGTGTTTTTGTTACCTTGGAATGAGCAATTTATATCTACATACAGAGCCGGTCCTCTTTCATGGAGTCTGCCATTTTGTTTCTATAGAACGGACAAACCAAACACTGGCTCAGACAGGGTCATTTAGGTTTTTGCATCGTCCACCATAGTCCTTCTACACACTGGAGCATGGGAGAAGTTTCAGTTCTGCAACCTCACCACTAGAGGGCACTACATCTTACACACTGGACCTTTAATATTATTTTACACTTTGACTCATAATAGACATAAAACAGACAAACAAGGCAATTCAATATAAAAGGTCATTTATAACGGTTTCAAACATGTATTAACTGATTCATAAAATCATGAAGTTGTAAAACTATAAATCATAAAATCAAGTAAGATTTTACATAATGTTGTTTTTTATGAACAAACTAAGACATTTTGATTTTTTTCTGTTTATTATTCATATCTGTATTGGTTTTTTTTTACTAGATGCTGGGGAATTTTTATTTTTTCACAGTCTGGGATATGTCAATGATTAGTCACAGCACTGATTTTAATGCATTTTTATTTGTTGTGCAGTGTCAGATTTTTAAAAAACACTCCAACTTGTTACCTTAGGGGACAAAACTGCTATAAAATTATTATATGTTAGTGTTTTTTTCCACTTGCACTGAGTTATCTTTTTAACTAACATCAATTCTGATCATAACTACCGAATATTTATTAATTTTCAGAATTTTAAGTCGTGAAATGCCAGTTTGTTTACATAATGGCACTATTGTTTTTTATGAAAAACAAATCACATACACAAACACAAAATGAATTATTTTGTGTTTACGAAATGCTAAGATAACTTTTTATATATTTTTTTACAGTCAGTTATTAGTAACAACTTTGATTTTGATGCATTGCTATTTGTTGTGCAGTGTTAGATATAAAGAATAAAAGCAAAAAAAAATCCTACTTGTTACCTCAGAACAAAACTGCTATAAAGCACTATATATTACTATTTTTTTCTACATTACTAAGTTTCTTGGTGAAGTAAACATCAGAGATGCTTTGCTACAAGGCGCAGCTGCAGGAACTACACAAACTGTGATGACGCAAGTCATCCTTCCATGATGGTATCCCTTGGAGCATCCACATTGTTGGAAACCCTTCTGCATCGTCAGCAGGTATCTCAAGGTCAGAGGTGTTTCGCCCCTCAACCTGTCCACCTCGCCTGAGTGGGGCAGCGAAGACTGACTAGCCTTTGCCTGCAGAAGGGTTCCAACTGTGGGCTCTCTTCATCCACAGCCATCTGGAACTGGTCTTGGCTGCTGAGGCTATCTCCCTGGTGGTAGCCTTTTAACCAACAGCAATTCTGATCATAACTTCCAAATATTAAGTCATTTTCAGAATTGCTAGGGGCAAGTTTTGTTTTTTTTCACAGTCTGGGATATGTCAATGATTTTGATGCATTTTTATTTCATGTGCAGTTTCAGATTTTAACAAAAGACTTGTTTTTTAAAAGACTTGTAACTTTACAGGACGACATGTCACCCTACAAAAACTACTGCAGAAATACTATGTATTAATATTATTTTCCAGAGTTTAGTATCTGAGTCCCTGGTTGATTAATAGGCTGGCTCTCAAACTGATGGTTCACGAATGTAGCTCCAGACATACAATGAATGCACCATAAGAGCTACAATTAAACAAACAACAAAACAAAATATTACATTTCTTCCTTAACATAACAAAGTTTAGCCACACTGGGCTAACGCACACTTAGTCATTTAAACTCAGAGAAATTTTTTAAAATACAATTATAAAGCAACACAATATTAAACACAATATAAAATAAAATGTAGACAAACATTTAGTCCTCATCAGCCAGGTGCTAAATATTTACTCTCGTTGTGAAGATGTATTCACGCACACAACATTAGTTTGGTTTCTCTTTCCCACTACCAGCAAAAAAAACCATTTCAAAATAAGAGCACCTGCCTTTATAGTCTAACTTCCTGACCTTTTCCCTTTCACAATAAAATAACAATATAAATCAAATTATATGACTATAATAGAGCTTGGCGAAGGTCATTTACACTGAGTCCATAAGATGTACACTTTGCTTTATGGACTGTGGATGTGTAGACGCTGTATATGTGATATATGCACAACAAACAAAACAAAAATATTATTTTGAGCTTTGCACCAAAATGGATTTTAGGTTACTGTGTAACTGCTGACATGCAATACATTCACTGTTTGAGGTGTAATTATGAAACTGTCTCAACATTGTTGATGGATGTGATAATGCTGTCATAAAATACATTCAGTGTGACACCATTATCTGATACAACAGACTAGAAATTAATGCATCATCAGCTTGATTATAAGAAACTGCACAAGCTGTCTTTTTTTTTTTCTTTAAGCACACAACACTCCCTGATGTGTTCAGATGTATTGCAGAGATGTGTGATTACCTTCACATGTGGCCTCTGCTGCTTTGAGACTGTTTTTACAAACTGTATACCTTCAAAAAGATGCCACATACTCATCGCTGCATCTGTGTTTTTTCCCTTTTCTTTCTCTTTACCCATAAAAGATTTAGTTTATAAATGATATTCAATATCTAAAACCTAATGCTTCGTGGTCCCGTAGGTCTTCATTACTGCTGGAATTTTTTAGAAGTCTTGTTTTTGGCTTTGCAGAAATTACCAGGCCCAGTAGATGTGCCCCAGGATGTTTCAGAACATTACAGTATATTTAAATCATTTTTATTTTTTCCATTACAAATATGTGTCGGGGCCACTGTTAGCTATGGTCCCCCCAGCAGCTATTTATGTGGCTTAATAGCCAGGCACTGCAGCTATATCTAACATATATTTCTTTCCCGTGCACTTATAGAGACATGCAGTGGAGGCACAGCAGTGATTGAAGTGAAGCCCTTAGCGCTGACAGTTCCAGCCTTGATATTAATGGAAGCCCACATAATTGCGCATGCCATTAAGGAAGTACAGATGCTATCAGGGAGTGCACACATCGTTATTTCTCAGTGTAACACCTCATTAATATTTGTTGTTTTTTAATTTTTCTCGCCGCCTCCCTCCCACTTTGAGAGGAGGAGGGCAGGATTGGATGCTGTGCGGGATAGAAAATGACAGAGAGATGAATCTTCTTGACTCCGGGCAGATGTTTCCTGTTCGGCATTCAAATTAGAGACACACCTTCGCAAGAGCCTTGGCGAGCACGCCCACTGGAAAAAAGTGAAACATTTCTGAAGATCATAAAGTAGATTTTGGCACCTCTGTCGTATGCCTGAAACTTCCCTGAATATTTAAAGGTCAGATAGCTGAGAGCAAGGTGTGATCTATTCGAAGATGTGGGCAGGAGCTGCAGCATCCCTCTGTAACCTTTTGCTGCTCGGGCCCTCGTTGGGTTTGTTGTGGCCTGCGGTCGTCACAGTCTGTGGAAGAATTTCAGACCTGAAGTGTCAGAGCGGTAAACATGGAAACATCAATTCACCAGCTGAGTAACAACTGCGTGAATGCTTTTTACTTGGCAATGTGTTGCTGAGTTTGGCTGATGGATGAAGTCATCGCTCATATTCGTCACCATAAGCAATTAAAGGGCTGCATAGATGATCATTCCCTCAACTCCTGCTGAGCAGAGAATCAATTTTTCACCCGCTGAAAGGCTGCACCGTTCTATTCAACACCTGCATTTTCAGCATACAGTCAGCCAGATTTCACTCATGATTTGGTCGCAAAACAAGCAACACATGTCGAATAAGGGTTTTTTTTTTCATTCTAATTATCTACAAAATGCGAACCATCGTCATGCAGCTCTGCAAGAGGAAATTCAAATTCAAATTTTCTCCTTTCCAGGGCTGCTTCAGCCCTCACGGCATCATTTTGTCTGAACAAAGAAAGCACTTACTGTACTCCTCTCCCCAGCTTTGAAACTAACTTTTTAAACCCACACTTGTGTTTCCTGGAGAATCCTTTACAGCACTGCCTTTTCCTCCTGACTTTCTCTTTTCACCCTGAAAAATTCTTTAGGGAAGCAGAAGTGTGGATATTAGACTTGAGGTCTAGATTCCTGTCATCCTTTATTCCATGTTTTCTCTGTCATTCTGTAATATATACCCTGTGTTGAAGGATGCATACCGGTAAATGTCCTTATTACACAGCAAATATTATATTTTTCCTTTCCTGAAAGTTCTGATTTAGGATTTATTTGTTGTAATATTCAGCTCGGACTGTCATCACTGGCATAGAGGAGGGGCTGTTCATTAAAGCTAAAGCTGTTTCGTGTTTAATAGGGCTGCTTGGTCATTTTGGCGTTTGCAGGGTTCACTGTATCAGCACTTCCTACAGGCGACAAAAGAGTTAAGCAGCACATTAAAGGAGCTGCAGTCTGACACTGTGGAGGTAGTTACGTTCATTGCACCTCCTCAGCTCCCACTGGCACTTGAGATGTATGTGGAAGTTGAAGTAAAAGTGACTGTAAAAGTCAAAGGCTGAATTCAGCAAATTGACCATGCAGCTCTCTGTGTCAAGATTATAGCCTCTTTGATGGTGCAGTTAACTGTTTCCCAGGAATGAAGAGATAGGCTGCATACTGTAGTTACTTTTATGTTGCAGTCTTGTTTATGCCGTCTCTCTTGTCTTTACAGTGCATTTTCTAAACACAGTTTAACATCAGATAACACATTACTCAACAAACATTTAAAGATTCAGGCTTTTCTCCTGTACTGTTTGTTTGTTTACCTACAAAAGTAATGCACCAGAATTTGTATATAACTCATGTAATCGGGTAGTGTAAGGAGAGAAGGTCCATGTAACAAGTCTGGTTGGAGTGGTGGATGTGTCAAACAAACACACAACTTTCCCCCAGGAGACTGCTGTTTGAATCTTGTATAAAACCAAGTCATTGTTGAGTTATTTCAAGACAAGCTGTCACATTTCATTAAGTACGTAACTTTACATTAATTACGTAATATGACGATGCCAAACCATGTTTCTGTTCCTAAACTGTACTTGCATAAACCTAGCCTATGTTACTTTATGCTAAGTAGATAATGTGATGCGAAGTGCATAGTGTGACGACGCCCAACCATGTTTCTTTTTTTAAACCTAACCTACATAACTTTCCTCGACTGAATCTATCCTACGTAACTTTACATTAAGTAGGTAACTTTACGTTAAATACATAACGTGAAGACGCCCAACCATGTGTTTTTTTCTAAACCTAACCTCTGTAACTTTCCTCAACTGAACATATCCTACGTAACTTTATTTGTCTTAACCTAAACTACGTAACTTTCCTCGACTTAACCTTTCCTACGTAATTTTACTTGCCAATACCTAACCTACATAACTGTAAGTGCCTACACCTTATCTATGTTACTTTCCTTTTCTAAACCTAATCTACGTAACTTTCCTCAGCTTAACCTTTCATACATAACTTTACTTGCCTAACTTAACTCATGTAACTTTAGTCTCCTAAACCTAACCTAGATAACTTTATCTGCCGAAACCTAACTCACATAACTGTACGCTAAGTCGGTAATTTTATGTTAAGTGCATAGCGTGACAATGTTTCTTTTCCTAAACCTAGCCTATGTAACTTTACTCACCTACAGCTAACCTGTTACTTTCCTTGCCTAACCCCAATTTATGGTAACTTTATGTGAAGTACATAACATGACAACGTCCAACCATGATTCTTTTCCTAAACCTAACCTACGTAACTTTGCTCAAATTAACCTATCCTATGTAATTTTACTTGCCTACACCTAACCTACGTAACTTTAGTTTCCTAAACCTATCCTACATAACTTTATTTGCTGAAACCTAATTTACGTAACTTTACATTAAGTCGGTAACTTTAGCGTGACGATACCGAACCATGTTTCTTTTCCTAAACCTAACCTACATAACTTTACTTGCCTACACCTAACCTATGTTAATTTACAATAAGTATGCAACTTAACATAACCTGACAACACCCAACCACAGTTCTTTTTCTAAACCTTGCCTATATAACTTTAGTTTCCCAAACCTATCCTACTTAACTTTATTTGCCGAAATCTAACCTTCATAATTGTACATTAATTAAGTACATAGCTTGACAAAGCCCAACTGTGTTTCTATTCCTAAATTTACCCTCGTAAAAGTACTTACCTAAACCTAATCTACATAACTTAAGTTTGCTAAACCTATCCCACTTTATTTGCCAAAACCTAACCGACATAAATTGACATTAAGTACATAACTTTACGTGAAGTACATAGTGTGATGATGCCCAACCATGTTTCTTTTTCTAAACCTCACCTACCTATCTCTACATGAAATACATAATGACGCCTACACATGTTTCTTTTCCTTAACCTAACCTACATAACTTTACTTTCTTTAACCTAACCTCAAGTACAGAGCGTCAATCGTGCCATATGAACCAAACCATTGTATGTGCATTTTTTAAGACATCATGAGGATACATTGAAAAATAACGTCAATTAGATTAACGTGAGTATTTTTTTGTTTTTTTTTTTTGGCTGGGTGTTCATCGAATCTCTTGTCTTTTCACACCACCACACTCTTCGAAAGACCTAATGCTTAAAGTGCATTTACTCACTTAAATGGGATATCACCATCGACAAACAAACTATCAAATATAATATACAACAAGTAGACCACATGCTGCAAATAATAGTCTCTGCACTAATGACCAAGCAGAGGCAGAGACGCAGCTTTCACCCTTTAATAACCTCTGTTTGGGCGTTCTCACTACTTGTGTGGCAATCCCATGTAGTAACATTACTGTAATATATGGCTTTGTTTACAGTTAGAACCCTTAGTGCCACTACAGTTATTCATCTCCACCACCTTATTACTGTTATTTGCAATGAGGTAACAATTTCAAGGCAATTTTCCTGCATCTAACTAGACCAACTGGGAATATGTTTGTTGAGAATGATATGACTGGGACACATCACCATCACTCCTCCCCGTATTACTGTCATGTTATGGCGCTCCAATATAATTACTGTATATGAATAATGCTATGCAATATCTCTCTCTAAACGAAGCAGGCCCTAAATTGGCCCCAGAAGGAAATCTAAGTCGTTCAAATTGAGAAAGTATTTGATGAACTGGTCTAAGTTTTATATTATTTCTACTTGGAAATTCAGTTTCTTTGTGCATATGCTCCTTGACAACAATTCAGCCCACTCCACAGAATTGTGTTGTTTGTGTGGTTGATTGTTAACATTGTCAACCACCAAAATCAGATTAGAGTGGATCGATGCCTTGATGTCTAATCCTTTAATATAAAGTTCATCACTTTAGAAGAGCGTCTTTATGCTGCATTTCTCATTCAAGTCATGCATACCCTTTACTTTCAATGATAGCAGGTACATCTTATTTCATTTCCCGTATTCCTCTCCTTGCTTGCATGTCTCACTTGCTCCTCTGAGCTGCATTAAGAGAAGTAAGATGTCCATAGTGATGAAGGACTTGATCAATTTCCAGGTCAAGTGCAGGACGAAGGGACAAAGAATAAGTGGACTAAAGAAATGAAATGCACCGAAAAGAAAGAAAACAGGGAGCCAGGAGGAAAAGTTTGTACAGTCAGGGGCCATTCTTTGTTCAGTATCTCCTCATCCTTAGTTCAGTATATAAAGGTACGTCCTATCATCATCACAATATGATGTGAAAGTCTCAGTATTATCTTTAAGAGAGATCTGCCTTTAAGTATCATGAGCATATAGGCACAATGTCCCCAAGGATTCGCTAGACCGGCCTAATGGTGACTTTGGGATAATTATTGGCATTACTATTCCAGCCAAAATATTTAAATAGTGTTATTTTAGAACTTGCTACTCCCCGAGGAGATCACACCACCTGTGTGTGCTCCTCACGCCTCAATCCCCCATGGGCTGAAGCCTTCTCCAAACACAGCCCGGCGCAATGCAAACAGACTAATGAGGGATTTATCTACTTCCCTCCTTTTGACTCGTACATCCCGGCTCCACTTCTGCCCCATATTAGCATAGTTTTTGTCCACAGTGAGATCATAATCCATTTGTATGCCCTTGAATGTAGCACGAGGAAACCGCAAAGTCTGTAATTTTCTTGTCAACAGCACTGGAATCATCCCACTGTTCAGTAATCCAATTAAAATTATTCTTCGGCCCGATTTAAATGAGGGCCCTTGCCTCAGCGCTACCACCAGATCAACGATGTGGGGGGTTGTGATGCATTTGTTACTCACTGTGGGTGGTTTGCCACAAAGAGACAGCGAGACCCCATCAGATGACAGATTATACTGTGGCTTCATTACCCTCTGGAGCAGTAACACTTCCCACAGCTAATAAGAGAAATACTTCTGGTTTGACACAAGTAATGTTTTTGCTGGGACCTAGTCACAAAATTACTGGTGGTGACACGCTCTCTCTGTTCTCTACATGATTCCTTTTTGCCATTATTACAAAAAAAAAGCTGTTAATGCTTTTACAACTGCGGTCTGAGTTAATCTTTCATGAAAACATCAATTACGATCTATAATGGAAAACCCATATAAGCATCCTGAGAGAGGACAGAGAATTCTCTCCACAATCATCCTAAATATCTCTGTACTCTTTACCCACTTCCATTTCCTCTGTTTCTCTTTCCCTCCCTCTTCATTTTCTCCCTTCTCATAGATCCATTCTTTCTAATTGGAGTTGATGAGGATGGGGACTTCATTACCGGCTTGCTATGAGTTATTATGTGGTGTAATTGGCCCTCCAGTCCCATAGGAGGTGCCCTGCTCCAGCTGGTCTTGCTGGAAGAGGCTTTTCTGGCCCAGGTTGAGGCCTTTTCACAGCTGAGGTCTCCAACTCTAACTTCACCACATCAGCAAGCTGCAGCCTCGAGGGCTGAAAAATGAAGCCAACGCAGAAGTGCCTAAACCTGCAGTTCCTCTAATGGCCACTTGAGGCTGGCTCCAAAAGCGATTCAATCCCCATAGACACCCATGTTAAAATGCCCGACTTACAACAGAATTAAACATGTTTATAGTAAGCTTAGGCAGTATCACGATATTACGGTAAAGTGTTTAGAAATCCTGACTGTTTGATTTTTAATACTGTTAAAAATACGGACACTCTGCCTTCTATTAATCTCATACTGAGAGGCTGCAGATGTATCATATGTAGTGCACAACATGCACCACCAGAGGTCAGTCTCTACTGGTGGAACAGGCAGCTGAGCTGGTGACTGACGATGGTAGGGATAATGTTACAGGACTGTAAACAACCAGCTAGTAATGGCAGAGAGACTGCAGGGAAAAAATGGCATGTTTTCACATTTAAGTTGGTAAATTAAGGGTTTATTTTTGGCCATACCAGAACTGGTGATTGGTGGAACAGTGGATTAACTAACAAAATAATTTACAAGACTAACTAAAATGTTTTTGATAAGTTTTATTGTGTTTTGTCGAGTTTGAATGAATGTTATATGATGAGGTAACAAGGCGATTAAGCAAGTCTTAGTTTGGTGAGAGACAGAAACTTGAATTCAGAAGATGTACGGTTGTATTTCCCTGTTTAATAAGGAATAGGTGCAAGATTATTACCTTTTCTGACATTTTGTGAGTTTATTGTTTATTTATCAGACTGAAAAAGCTAAGAGCTCATGCAACATTTACTGTATACCCTGGTGAAGTTTTAGGAGGTCTAAAGGTATGAAAAATAGAAACCACCCAAGGTTTTGGTCTTTACAGCTAATTTGCCCATTTATAACAACTGTACAGGGGTGGGACAGAGGTTATACAACTTATCAGTTAACATTTTATTAAGGCATTAAGTTATTCATGATTAAGGGCCTGGCTAGGGAAAACAATCGTTAGGTCACATATCTGGTATAACACCAGATTCAGTAAAAGTGTAGCTGTAGCTTTTACTATTTCACTGTGTTTTAAGTTCATCAAAGTTAATTGTGTAATTTTTGTTATCTGAAAAAGGTCTTGTGTAGCATTTGCTTTTCCTAAAAAACCCTCTAAAAAGTTGGATGTTAAGTTTTTTCAATACATATATTTTATTTTAATGGTTTAAAGCCTGTTTTTCGCTAGTGAAAATTTGCATTTGCATTATCACAGTTAACCATAGCAGTAAATGCACTGTGCTAACCAAGCTAGCAGCTAGCATTAGGGTTGGCTCAACCCTCTCACCAAATATGGCCACTTCCTGCGTCAAAAATCCAAGATGGGGACGGCCAAAATTCCCAACTTTAGACATCCAAACGTGAGGCATCTCATACCGCCGTGAAAGGTGGGTCAGTTTATAACACCACCAGACGCCGTCAGTTTGAAAAGCTGCTGCTAACAACATAATATAAGGAGCTGTAAAATCCTTATGGGGCAGGTGTAAGGGGAGGTGGATGGATCCAACAAACCCTGGAGGATACGTCATATGGAGACGTCAAAGTCCATTTACCAATCAGCGATATTTGATGAGTTGGGCTGAAAACACGTTGCCACAAACCAGTGGCTGACGTCACCATGGCCACATCCATTAATTTATACTGTCTGTGCTCAGCAGCAGTCCCAGTTATCTCAGTGGTGGAGAGTACAACAGGCTCCTACTGGAATTGTTGGACTCCATGCGTTGTAAATTCAAAAGGGTTTTAAACAGATGCTGCAGAATTGGCCAAATTTATAGTCCTACTCGTAAAGCTCGTGTTGATTGAAATCTTTATGTTCCATAATCATGAGTTAATTAACATGTGTTAATGACTTCTGAGATGCTAATTGAGAGCCAGTGTTTACACCACAATAAGCAACGCATTCAGGCAGCCGAGGAGAGTTCATCACTGAAGTGTGTAAGGCCCATCGCTCTCTGAGACGTACATTTAATAAATCATGTCGTCCTGTCACAGAGACTGATAATTACCCCAAAGATCACACACTGAAACATTTCTAAAGGATTCCTGAATGTTTTCCCTCTTTCACTCATCACAGTTTCTGCTGTCTCCTCTCTCATTCGAGCAGATTAGCGAGTCTGGATGTGATGTGGTCTCAGAAAAAAAAAAGTTGATTGCTAATTGAAAAATTAGAAAGTCAATTAGAGGCTGGAGATCTAATTAAACTGGAATTGAATGGAAATCTTGCTCCAGACTCAATTGCTCCCTCCAATTTATAATCTCCTCAAGGCGTCTGATTTGTCTGGTGAGTGAATGCAGCGCTCCTCTGAGTGTTGCTAAAATGCAATTGGCTTTTCTAGCGTGGCCATCGGACAGATTGATTTGGATTCAATCACGGTCCCTTCCCCGGCTGAGAAAAAGATGAAAATAATAATGTAAAGTCGTAACGTGGATGGGAAGTCTCTAAACAAAGACAGACCTGTGTATCTGGCCCCTCCCCCGAGAGGTCCATGTGGAGTCGTTTTCTAATTCAGGCCTGAAGCTTACAGGATAGAGTACGCAGTGGAATCCGCTATGAGCTGGCATGCTTGAGCAGCGCTTCAAATGTCTTAGTTAAGGACATCACCGTTATTCTTTAAGGAATTGATGGCAAAATGAAGATGTCACTCATGACAAACTAGTCTGTGTGCACACGCTTGCTGCTCATCAGTTATGTTGTCACACTCTGAGGCTGGCTGTGTCTGTCTGAGATCTATTGCACCCCTCTGTAACACTGTAGCCTCCACTCACACATTGTTTACCTCTCAGTTAGCCTACCTCATGGAAGGGTGTGGGCGAAATTGGTTAATTATAAATAACAACAGCCTGAAGCAGATAATAAAGTATTGATATGCCCTGGTTCTGATGCATGAGAGCCTAACAACAGTTCGTGGCCTCGCAGTGGGTCTGTGACAAACAGCTGCGTGAAAAATGAAGATTGTGTTGGCTAACTGTAATCTATAGTTTTCCTCTGCTTCATTGTGTATTTTAACCTAATATGTTATGGGATTTTATGGGTACTGCTGACTGCTGCAGTTTTTTTCTCTGCCCTAAACATTTTTCCTGCCTCTTGGCCACGAGTATAGAGATCCATGAAAGTGACTGATCGAGCGTTGGGTTGGATATCTGAATAAACAGGAAACAAGACACTCATCAAACCCTGACATGCCACAGCAAGACTGCAGTGTCTTACAGTAAACGAACATTCTTATGAATATTAGATTAAAATACATATTGCTGTTATTGGCTGGAAACCTTGCATCTCCAGAATTTCAAATCACAGTGTTTATTAAGAGATACTAACACATTCGGCAAACATTTAACATAATTCAGTATTAACTGTAGCCCCATGTAAAGTGATTAAATGTGATGTTTCCCAGCTAATCCTCTGCTTGTCTGCGTTAACGATGCAGTTTACACCTTTTTTTTAACTTCTGATTTATTAAAAACTGTTCTGAGCAAAACATGATGCTGAATTTAGCAGCAGACTTCAGTAATAGTAATATAAAGTAGGAGTAAAAGGAATAACTTTTGGTGTTCATTTTTTTATATGATATAAAGGAAGTATGGTAAATCAGTAACACATTCTCAGCCCTAATGACTTAGTCCATATTTCAAAGTATGTTGCAGAGTTTATTTTCTAATGTAGGTTGAGACTGAAGTCAGACAGAGATTTCATGTACTGACACTGAGTGACGGACCTGTCAGTCTACGTGTCATTCTCCTCTACAAATTCTGATTTAATACTTTTTCGCTACGTGTTGTGAAACTCATGTAGTTTTATTTCTCATATCAACGGTAACTTTGGCAACAGGAACAATCCCTTTTTGTTCTGGTTACATGTTCAACACACAGTTGCTGAAGACAAAAATTGAGCTTAGACTGGTTGTTAGTTGTTACAGATACGGACAGTGCAACAGGTACCAGAGCTCCACAAAGACATTTTAGAAAATGCTTAGTGAACATTAGGTGACTATTTGTTAACAGATAAATCAGTATTTGCTAAACTGGAGGCAAATTACTTTGGACTGGGACAAACTAGCAACTGGGACAAACCACAGACAGTCTTAGGGGCAAACTAGCTTACTGCTACTTCTGCTATCTCACAGGAAGTTGCACCCATAATCATTTCTACAGTAGTGCCCTCAGGAATAAGGTGGATAGAGAGGCGAAATCTACCCCCTCCCCTTCCAGTGGGCCATCATGTGACCTTATTTCAGAAAAAATATGTACTGCAGTCAACGGTAAGAAACAAATAATTTTTTGTTCCCGTTTAAATTGGAGCCTTGATTGAGCCCCCAAAAAAATCAATCCCAACTCAAAATGAACCCACGATTTCTGTCCAAGCCTGACCCAAGCCCGAGCCATGGTAACTGTAGGTTTGAGCCTGATTAAAAATTATTAAAATAGTTATTTAAATAGTCTGTAGTTGGTTCTTCGTCCACATTATCACTGCCAATGCAGCTCCTGCCATTTATGCACGAGAACTGCTAGTTTCAGTAAATTCAGTTTCGGCTTAGATGTTACAATCCCTAATGCACACACTTGAGACTATGAGTGGGATTTATAGTGCTGTCTTGGGGGTCCGAGTGGGAGCCAAAGAGTTAGATGGATAGAAAGGTCGGAAAGAGCGAAGGTAGATAGAAGAGTAAGAAGGAGCATAGGAAAGGTAGAGCCATGGAGAGAGGTCTGTGTGGACTGAACTCTCCCCTGCTGGACCGGGCCGTACACTCTACCTCCTCCTACTCCCTCATTTGATGAAGGAAGAGAGGTGAGAAGAGAAAAGAAACAGGAGAAAAACTTAACTAACTTTAGTTGAGGTGGAGTTTAACTGGTCGATTGTTGCACATACTTGCAATTGTGGGCTAGAGTTGGAGCCATGTTGGGTTGGATCGGGTTTGGCCCACTGGGACTCAGGCAAAGAATCAAAGCTCTATTTTGAATGGTGCCATAAATTACACATATGTTTGTTCATTTAAAACAGTTAATTAGTGGCATCATAACTTTCTCTCTCTAAAGCTATGATACCTGTGTGTTTTATACTGGGATATACTTGCATGAGCAATGGGTCTTGTTTGTTCTTTTGCTTCCTGGCTTATAAAAAGACGCGGAGTCTCTGAATATGATATATCAAGTAAGGTATCATTACATTTGTGCTGAGGTAGCAGCCATGTTGGTGCTGGTGTTGTACATTGTGCAAGACGAGACTTCACCGAGCGGTTTCACACAAAACTTATAATATGTGTAATTCATGGCACAATTTAAACAGATTACTGTACATATTTTCCATGATGAGGTCCCACTGGGGGACAACAGATGGGGAGGGACTTCACCTCTCTATAGATGTCAATGTCAGTTTGTTAGTTGGTTGGTCCACAGCTTTGGTCAAGACTGAAATATCTCAAGAACTACTGCATAAACGGTAGTAAAATTTTGGACAAATATTCAGGGTCCCCAGAGGAAGAATTAAACTTACTCGAGTTCTAGTTGGCTTTGTTGTAGTTTGTGTTTAATGCTGATGTTAGCATGCTAACAGGTTAAAGGTCCAGTGAGTACGATTTAAGGGCATCTATTGGCAGACATGGAAAATGATATTAATAACTAAATTTTCATTATTTTATCATCACCTGAAAATAAGAATCATTGTGTTTCCGATACCTTAGAATGAGCTGTTTATATCTACATACAGAGTGGGTCCCCTTGCATGGTGTCCGCCATGTTGTTTCACAGTAGCCCAGAATGGACAAATCAAAAACTGGCTCTAGACAGAGCCATTTATGTCCTTGTGTTAGCCACCGTAGCTCTACTACACGCTTGGCACACAGGAGAAGTTTCAGTTCTGCAACCCCACCACTAGATGTCACTATGTCCTCCACACTGGACCTTTAAGCTTGGACATTGAACATGGAAAATGTTTTAGCTGCAAAACATCAGCATGTGAACATTGTCATTGTTAGCATGTTAGCATGACATTAGGATGTACCTCAAAACACCAGCCCCACACTGGCTGCCAGCGTGGCTGTTGACTCTCTTGTGCACCCACAATGAAGCATCTTCCATTTTATCTGAAAACCATCAAACCCATCACACTTAGAGATGTAATGGTTCCATCTTCCCACTACAAAATATACAAATAAGTTAAACAGATAAATGTTTGGGGTATTTTGAAAAGACATCATGAGGATGAGTAAAAATATGTAATACAATTCATACGCTATCTAATCCCCAAATGGAGCATACATCTCTCTCTTTGCTTTATTATGTAAAAAGCCCTCTGCAAACAAACTGAACAGTCATTTGTTCAGTTTGGGGTTGGCTCCAATAAGCCATTTATCCCCTCTCATTATCTAAGGCATCCTCTCTCACTGACAGGCAAGGCAAGGACAAACGTTCACCTTCGCTTCTCTGCTTGATCTAGTTTTTCTCTTAGGTTGACAGAGATTGCTGAAGCAGGACAGACTGGATTTTCTCTGCAGCATTTCTTTATAATCCCACTTTGAAACATCCAGGATGATGAATCGGACTCTTCTTTGAAAACAGGACCGCAGGTTCTTTCTTTAAAAATTTATTTTTAAAAAAAATCATATTCTGATATGAGTGACTTCTTGGCTGCACATTCATCTTGAAGTTCAGGTTTTGATTGTTGCCTTGCTCAACCTTTGCTGCAAGTTGGGCTCAGCTTCAAGATACTGTAGTTCTGTAGTCCTTTTATTATAGTTAAAGAAAAATACAGGATTTATTTTATTGTTATAACAATACAAGGACAGATCGTCTCACTGACTGTTTACAGAGATTTGTAATGTGTAACTGTGCTGAAAATATGTATACGTTTGATTGCAGCGTTCCCAAACATATAGACCACTAATCAATGTATCTTCATACAACAATTCATATGACATCTTAAAGGTAGCACCCCACAATTGTTCGTAATGTAAAGTCACATATTTGACGTAAAGTTACGTACTTAGCTTAATATTACTTAGGTTAGGTTTAAGTCAGTTACGTAAGTTAAGTTGTGGAAAAGAAATGTAGTTAGGTGTCGTCATGTTACATAATTAATGTAAAGTTACGTACTTAACGTAAAATTATGTAGGCTAGGTTTCAGTAATTACATAGCTTAGATTCGGGAAAAGTAAAGTTACATAGTTTAGATTAAGGGAAAGAAACTTGGTTTTGCATCATTACCTTATGCACTTAACGTTAAGTTACGTACGTAAGTTATGTATGTTAGGTTTAGGAAAAGAAATGTAGTTCCATGTCGTCATGTTTTGTCCTTAATGTAAAGTTACATAGTTAACATAAAATTACATAGGTTAGGTTTCAAATTCAATTCAAATAAACACAAGAAGTTTGTGTAAAATTACGTAGTTTAGGTTTAGGAAAAGGAAAAAAAAAATGCTTACAAATGTTCATGACCATCAAGACGCATTGTGATCTGATCACTCAAATCATTTGCTGAGGTGGTCTGGAACGCATTTGACAACACATCTTTTGTAGTGTAAACACTAACGTATCCCAATGTGTCCTCGACAAGGACTTGTTTTGGTGACAGTGGGCTAAAAATTCGAGTTGGACAAAATGTTGCATGACCATCCCGCGTTTTGCCCTGAGGAAGAAGACATGTTGATTTGTGCTGACAGTGATATCTCCAGCTGTACTGACACAACCGCTAAAATGACTAGTGAGCATGCTACAGAGCAGCTAGCAAAATTGTTGATGTAATAACTGCATTCAGGGCAGTAACAAAATCTGAACACAAGTGGCCAGCTGCGGACACATGATAGGTACAGGAGTGAACAGAGTTGTGTCTCAGCTGTCCACTTGTGTTCAGAGCACCAAAACCCATGTTAATACCAGGTCTAAACAGGCTCTAAGTTCAGCTGGTCTCACATAGGACACAAACACTGGTCTCTTGGGGGAAAGTCCTGCCTTTGTTGGACCTGTCCACCTTATGCAAGCTTTCTTCTTCCTTCTTTCTACTTCCTTCTGTATTCCCATCAGCAATTGGTTACTTGATTGCATCCTTCCTGATTATGTGGGTTATATATTAATTTAAGTGCATTACTTTTAGTGGGTTTCCATATGAAAAGTGCACCAGAACAGCCTGTACTAATGAATAGCTGTAATATAGGGGGCATCTTTACAACCCATTAGAGTTTCAAGGCATATCCAGGCTGCCAGGATTCTCCCCCACCTTTCTTTCTCTTTGTCCTGTGTGCATGTGTGCTGCATATTGTATTGAGTCCAGCTATTGTGTTTTTACTGGTATTTTATCTTTCTCCTTACAGGAACCGAGGTCTAAATGGACTTCTAAGAATATGTTATATTTGGCACTCCAGCCTTTTAAGTAGATTGACTTGTGGCTATTATAGAAAAAAATAGCAAGGGCTTTCTGTAATAGTCCTTTAAGAAACCATTAGGGAGTCAACAGTAATAAATTATGAACAATACTGTAATGAGCTTGCAAGAGAAGAGCCCCATAGAACTTATTAATGATGACTGGCCACAGACACTTAATTTAAAGCATTAACTCTGATTCATTTGTTAGTATTTATCAGAACGGGGGAGCATTTGAAAAATGACTTGCAGGAGCTGAAATGTTATTAAGCTCCGAGCTGAAATTACTTCTGCGGCCTTTTCATGGCACGGGCAGCTCTGAGTCCACAACTCCCCTGCTCGAGTGCCAGTAGGAGTTCGACCTTATCCACAGCCTGGTACTGTACATGTGTGAGGCTGAGAGGGAAAATGAGAGCAAAAAAGAGAGAGGGAACTAGAACGAAAATGTCTCCAAGGGTCTGAGCGTGACTTCCACAACCTTGGCGAGGGGGAGAAGGCCACACAGGCGACCTATGGACAGCCCGAGGCGGGGCAGACACCCCGGCACCTCCAGCAGAGTTCCACCACCTAAACATTCATATCGTTTATGGAGCGTGGCGTAGGGAACAGGGAAGAGACGGGTGACGGAGATAAACAGTAAGGGTCACAGTCTTACTGTGGCTCATCTTCCCGCATCTGTGTATCCCGTGGGTCGACCAGCCTGCCCCCGCTCTCCCTGCTGCTTTGTCCCTGCAGCTGTTGGTGACAGGGCCTGGAGAGAGGGGCGGGGGAAAAGTCACTCCCATCTGGTACAGTCGGATCAGCATGGTCTGAGATGGGGGCGTGGGGGGTCATGTGTCCCTCTGAATCAGTGACAAGACCGCTCTGCCAATGATGACACTCTATCCACTGGGGATAGCCTGTTTTCTTTGCCTGATAGAAATGGGGCTTTACTTTTGGGGGTATTAATTTTCTTTACATAACAACGCCGTTCCTTAGCTGGGTCAATTGGGCAATTAACCCTTGATAACAATAGTAATTGCCATAGGTGTAGATTTCTGTGGGGACACAGGAGTACGTGCCCCCTTGATTTTTACAACATGTATATTTGTCCTTCCCAATAAAAACATACAAGGAGCAGAAGACTTTTATTTTACATCATATACACCATAAACTGATGCAGAAAAGGAACAAATTAGTGCATGAAATTAACCAGAATGTAGGAAATTAAGTGTTTGCTGCTCAAAAGTTTGACAGAGGTCCCTCAAACTCCTTGTTTTAAATGTTCTTTAAAATGATACTCACACCCTTGGTAATTGCCCAACTGGTGAGACTCGGTTAGACTCTGTTGCTTACTTGTGACTTAGAATTATAGTTTTTATAATTATAGGCATTCTGGCTCTCACTGCAAAAATCCTTGTTATTTACCCTCTTCACATATCAAAATAACATATCTTAAAGGTTAGGGCTGCATATGTATTTATTTTTCATTTGATCTTGAAATCCATGGTGCCAGTGTTTTCTCTACAGTCAACATGAACTTTATAGGTTAAAGTAGGGCAGATTTCACTCACATTTAATTACTGTTGTAACTGTATATTGTTCCTTGTTCCCAGGTAGCCAAAATGACCCGGGCCAGCATGGGCATGATCTCGGTGTGATGAAGTTGGCCTGCATCTGGTTGCCTGACTCAGCTGAGACTTGGGATGAATGGCACCCCAGAATCTGGCCTAATAAACTGGCCAAATTCCGGCTGCTGACCCTGCCATCACTGGCCCAGCATCTGCCCAAACTTGGCACGCCAGAAGACATAAGGCAGGCTGTTTATGGTTGCCTGACTCGGCTGACACTCGGATGAATGACGCCCCAGAACGGAGCCAGTTAAAGTGTCCTGATTCCAGCAGCGGACACTGCCATCACTGGGTAATGTATCCATTTTTGTTCAAAGTATCCTTAAACAACAGTTATTATCTGACAAAAATGCACATGCAACGATTTAAATGATAAATCTTAACAAATTAGCCCCCCCACCTGGTTAGGTTAGGTGTAGGAAAAGAATCATGGTTGGGTGTTGTCACATTACATACTTAAGGTAAAGTTATATACTTAAATTGGGGTTATGTAGTTTAGGCTTAGGAAACAACCCGGTCTCACTCAGTCTGGAGCTTAGGCAGTGACTTGCGGTGTCAGACACAGACAAAAAAAGCCGTTCCTTAACATTGGCATGATACCCGGCTGGTTGCCGTTATAGTTTATTGGTGCCTGGCAGCATGAGGGGGAAATGCAGCGGGACAAGAACAAAAGTTAAGATGGCAAAAATCCGAGTGGGGCAGGGCAGGGATTGATGGCAGATGGGTCCAACAAACCCCCACCTTCACCCAACCCTGTTCTTTTTTCCGAAATCCAACCATATGTGTTTGTTGTTAAAACAAACAATTCATGGTCAATTCACGGTTTTGTGGTGAATTATTTTGAAAGAAGGTAATGTGTGTAACAGGCAGAACTTGACGTGGTGTCCCAAAACGTCAACAACCAACACAGCCAGGGTATCTTTCACAACGTATCTGGACAAGGAAAGTTCTTGACCAAACGTCAATATGTGACGAGGTTGGAGTGAGACTGTGTTGTTGGAAAAGAAACATGGGTGGGCCTCGTCACACTGCATACTTAATTTAAAGTTCCGTATTTAACACAACGTGATGACATACCATAAAATAACCCAAAGTTCACTTGGTTTCCCCTGAGATATGAGAAACAGTCTCCTGGGGCAAAGTTGTGTGTATGTTTGACCCATCATCCATTCCAACCTGCCTTTTTATGCAGACTTTTGTTCTTTATACTCCTTACTTATTTACCCTCATTAGGGCATTTATCATGTGATCACGGCCTTCACAATTACGTGGGTGATAAATGAATTACTGGCTCATGATTATGTGAGTTACATACAAATTCTGGTCCATTACTTTTTTATAGACAAACAGTGCATGAAAACAGCCTGTTTTGTTACCTGCCTAGGATAAGATTAGCATTTTTGCTAACCCCAACATGCTTACATGTTGTATTTGTATACTGATGTTCATTAACATACTCCTTCCCTATCAATTAAACAATTAAATAGACAAAATAAAACTAAATATCAGTGTTCCTTGCAGTCATTTGTATGTATTACTCTGGTCTGATAGTCATGTCCTTACCAGACCAGCGGAGACAGACTAAATTACAGTCTCTACTACAGTTTTCTTGTTAAAGTAGTCACAAATAGGCCTTTCTGGCCAATATTTCTGATTACCATTGCTAGCTGTGATTGTGCTGGTCATTTTACATCAACCGTTCATCCATCTGAATGCGCTGTCTTCCATCCTACAAGCTTTTTTCACCCACACAGAAATGATGTTCTGCAAGTGATGCATTCTGCCAGGAAAATTCCCCTGCCCACTTTTGGAGATAATGGATGGGATGTGTTTGTTTTCTGTAAAAGTACAATAATTCAAACCTAAATAAAACTCTGAAACCACTTTAGATGAAAGAGCAGCGAAGAAAAAATAATGGAGCAGCGTCAGTATTTGTTAGTTATAATATACTGTATATAATAGAGTCCTTCAGCAAAAACTTCTCTCTTTCATAACTAACAAAAGAAATGCATCTTTAGTCACATAGAATTTCAGATCTGATCACATCCGTCCTCTTTAAATACACTAAGCCAGAAAAGTTTCTGTTTACTGATCAGTCAACAGTCAACATGTATCATTACTGTATGTGTTTTGTATATGATTGCAGGATTTAAGAAAACTATATTATTTCAGAACTCTCACAGAGCATCTCAGAGACTGTCTTGTGATGTCTTTTCCGTGGGTTTGATGTCTGATGATTGTGGAGGTCAATAAACAAATTGGTCAGCACTGCTTTGGACTTCAAACTGGCCTAGTGTAGTTTTGATGCATGTTTAGGGTCATTTTCTACTTGGAAATAAGATATTTCAGCCCAGTTGCCAGAAGAAAATGTTGACATTGAAGATTTCTGAAAACCATGGAAATGTTTGTACATTTTCTACATGTCATATCAACGTTTCTATGGTGATGTAGTGTACGAGCTGACTTTGACTGTTTTTGGTGACCCATCACTGTGTTCCCACCAGGATTAGTGCCGTGAAAAAGGTTGTTTTTACTGAGACATTGATGCTTTCCAGCCAGGATAGAACCACAAAAAGCAGTTGTTGTTACCAAGACATCACTGTGTTTCAAGCCGAGCTAGTGACATGAAAAGCAGCTTTTCTGCAAGGCATTTGTTTCCTGCCAGGATAATGCCATTAAAAGTGATTGCCTTTTACCTAAACATTGCTGCTTTTCCAATCATTGAAGTGCCACAAAAAGTTGTTATCTTTTGCCGAGAAAAATGCTGCGTCTCCTGTTGGGATAGTGACATGAAAAGCAGTTGTTTTTTTACCGAGGCATCGCTGCTTTTCCACCTGAGCCAGTGTCATGGAAAGCAGTGTTTTGCCATAACGTGTATTTCCTGCCAGGATAGTGCCACGAAAAGCGATTGTCCTTTGCCTAAACATTGCTGCGTCTGGAGTTGCTGTATTGCCACAAAAAGCAGTTGTCTTTTGCCGAGACATTGCTGTGTTTCCTATCGCCATAGTGCCATTAAATTAGTTATTTTTTACCAAGACATTGCTGCATTTCTTGTCGCCATATTGCCACAAAAAGTGGTTGTCTTTTGCAGAGACATTGCTGCGTTTCCTGTCGGGATAGTACCACGAAAAGCAGTTGATTTTTACCAAGACATCCCTGTGTTTCAATCTGAGCTAGTGCCGTGAAAAGCAGCTTTTCACTGAGACATGCGTTTCCTGCCAGAATAGTGCCACAAAAAGTGATTGCCTTTTACCTTGACATCGCTACATTACTAGTTGCCATATTGCCACAAAAAGTGGTTGTCTTTTGCCGAGAAATTGCTACTTTTGCTGTCGGGATAATGCCATTAAATTGGTCATTTTTTTACCAAGACATTGCTGCATTTCCAATAGGTATTTTTAGCCAAAACATGATCGATCTTTTTCTAACAATAAGAAAAAAGAATTTTTGTGCTTAAACCTAACTACATATTAACAACAGCATTATTGAAATGTAAAGTTCCCACGTATTTGCTTCATACATATAATGTACAAAATGTATCGTATCCGTGGTTTTTAGAAACGTACAGTGCCAACATTAATTCTGGCAGTTGGGTTGAATATTTCCACATTGTAGCAGCAGCCATCCATTTTTTTCAACCTAACTGGATTAGACTGGCTATCATAATTATCACTGGGATTTGTAATTATTAAATGACAGCTCTCTGGGGATTAATTTGGGGGATGAAAAGTCAGACAATTAGAACCGTATATCTTGTCAAAAGTAAAAATTAGAGACACTGATATTCCGTCCTTTTTTTCCCCCTTTTACAACACCCAGTTCATATTTGCCCTTCTCTCCTGGTTGACTTTACCTCCATGTCTAATCCCCTTTCCTTTGGTGATGAGCCAGTCAGTAATTGCTTGATGAGCAGTCAGGGAACATGAGCTACAATTCCACCTTGTTTTCAGAGTGATCCTAGTGTGAAGGGCACAGACAGAACCTATAAGGTGACTTAAATTACTAATTATGCCCTGTGCTTGTTAGCTGGAGGGTCAGTGGACCATGCCAGCTGTCCTGCCCTCTGCCCCCCAGACTACCTCAGCTGTTAATCACAATGTCACAGAGACTGATTACTTGGCAGCACTCGACTTCCAATTTTCATTTGAAAGGAAATGGAATTACAAGAGAATGTCCAATTTAATGACTAATGTATTAATCATCGAAAAAAGGAGGATTTACTTGCAGTGTAAATATGCTACATAAATTTTAAAAAGAGATAAAAGCATCACAAGGGTCACTCTGTCCACTTTAAATCACTTATCCAGCATCTATCCAATAATATGCTATAAAATGTTCCTGAAACTGTACTTCTGACAGTTTAAAAAAGTACCTACATAAGTACTTGATGACAGTGGTTTCTCAGTGCCATTTCCAATAGATGTCTAACGTCCCTTCATGGCCATTCCAGTAAATCATAGTGAATAACAGTGATGAAAGTGAACAAATGAAATCAAATAAAACAGGGTCACACATCACTGGAAGGGCAACAAATGGGCACTGAAATGGAAGTAATTTTTTTCCCCCTTGTGTCTCAACAAAAATGGGAAAAAAAGCCATCAGCTCTGGTCAAAAAGCAAGTTGTCATTTTGCCTAAAGCACCGCTAACCGCATCAACAAAAATATAGGTCTGTGTGGAACTTTATATGACAGAGGAGGGTCACTCATTTTAATGTAAAAGGACAGTTCTTTTGTGAAAAAGCGCTGAGCGATTCAAAAAACCCGGGCGAGGTAAAAGCGGTTTGAATAACCTGAATCTTATTCAATTTGATTTCTTTTCTGTTCTGCAGCAGCAGAGGTATTTTCAGAAGGAGGGGAACCAGGTAGTCTTTGATTTATCTGATGCCTATAGAAGAACATATTTGAAAATGTTTGCATATATGAATTTGAATCCAGAGTTTATGCTATTACAGATCACACTGCTATGCTTCCTTTAAATTAAATGGTGCAATTTCAGTGAAGACAAAAAATATACCAGTAAATATCCACATGTCAGTGCTTAATAGTTCTTTATGTTGTAAAAATGTATTTTAAAATGCAACCTTTTATGTATATAATTTCTGTTTTTACCACCACTGCTACTAATACTAATAAAAGCAGCATTATAGTTATCATTTTATTATAATTTTCTTTTTTCAACAGATAACTTGAACAGTTTCAAATGTGAGGATAAGGGCAGCCTAAAGAAAACAGGCCCCACACTGCTCTAAATAACTACTTCTGACAGTTGTGAAGGACTAGCATTTTAAAATGGAACAAAATCATAGCAATTGAATCCAGGGAAACCACTGAGGGACTGACTTGTCCAAACAGAGCGGTTGAGCGTGCTCATGACATTGCAGTCCTCTGCTCATCAGTGTGCACTCATTTTTATTTTATTTTATTTTTTTATTGCCTAGATATTATGAAATCTTTTCACCATCATTATTACATTGTATTAGAATTCAGATGGTATACTGGCAGCGTTAATGTAAATCTGAGAGTGCAAAAATCCACATCTTGCCAATGTTTATGTAAGCTTATTCCCATCGGAGTTTATTTAACACTTCTGACAGTTCTGAACAGCTGCCCCAGAACCACATCTGCTCTGAGCGGACAAACAACTCCCCAGTCAACTCAAAATATATAATGACTGAAAAATAATTTTCATCTCAACTGAAAAATAGACAGCAAAAATGTTGATATGCTGTGTTCATATCAGGACTCATATGACATATTATTAAAATGAAAATTTAAAGAACATAATTATAATTGGTAAAACATGTTCCTCGCGCTCATTTTTTCTCACAGAATGAAACCCTCCCTGGCCGCTGCCCTAGAGAGCAAATGGATGTTCAGTTTGTCCGCCCTGGCAAGCAGCTTTCTCTAGGGGGGTATGAAACATGCTGGAGCCCATTAAGAGTCAATGGCCACCATGTTAAGCACGGGGAACGTGGCCTCACCTCTTCCCTAATGATGTAAATGCTTGCTGACAGCATCCCCACACACAGCTTGCATGATGAATCACACAGACCGGGTAAACAGTAAGTATTACCTGTCTCACTGTTGACGTACAATTACATGTATGTGAGCGCCTGCGGACATGTGCAGACTAATGTGGTAACAGCCCATATTTTTTCATAACTGTGGCTGGTAGACAGTAATACAATAATGTTGTTTGCTGTATTTTTGTGGAAACTTTTGGAGCACACTGACTTTTTACTCTTTTTTAACTTATCCACAAACTGACAGTGCAACCACAAAAATCTGGTTTAGTGCATGCTGTAATGTGTTACTATGTCACTTCTCTCATATTTTCCAACCCTCATCCACCAGACTAAGAGCCAGAAAAAAAATGTAGGCATGGTACAAATCTGCAAACCACAAATACATAGCATTTATATATTATTATGTTGCAGATTTGTTGTAACCTCAGCTTTCTAACAAGTCTGTGGTTAACATGTGGTTAGGTTTACGCACAAAAACCACTTGGTTGCAGCAATGGGTCCCTCTAAACCACCCATGTTCAGCAGCACAAAAGGCACCAGAAAAGCAGCGACAGGTCCCTCAAAGATCTCCACATTTAATGGCACAAAAGCAGCTGGAAAAGCAGCAACGCATCCCTCAAGCACACCCACATTTAACAGTATAAAAGCCGCTGGAAAGTGTTCAGTGACACAAATGCCGCTGGAAAAGCAATGACAGGCCGTTAAAAAACACTTATGTTCAACAGTACAAAAGCTGCTGGAAAAGCGGCAACAGGTGTCTCAAAAACACCCACATTTGATGACACTAAAGCCACTGGTAAAGCAGCAATGGGTCACAGAAAAACACGTTCGGTGGCAAAAAAAAGCTGCTTGGAAAGTGGCAATGGGTTGCTAAAAAAACAACCAAGTACAACAGCACAACAGCTGCTGAAAAAGCAGCAACAGGTCCCTCAAAGACATCCACATTTAACGACAAAAGCCGCTGGAAAAGTGGCAACTCGTCCCTCAAAGACACCCATGTTCAGTGGCACAAAAGCTGCTGGAAAAGTGGGATTTAGACACTAAAATTCACCCACATTCAGCAACACAAAAGCCACTGGAGATGTAGCGATGGGTCACTAAAAAACATCCATGTCCAGTGGCACAGAAATGTACAAATGTAACGTAACCATGATTTACTGAAACTTACAATGCCAACATTTTCCTCTGGCGACTGGGCTGCCTCCACTCTCTGTTCCCATTATTTTCCAGACAGATTTCACTTGATTTCTGAGCTTTCTTTATATTATCTGTACACTGACTGACATGCAGTCCTGACAGGTTGTATATGAATCATCTGTGAGAGAAACAGGAGCGATGGCAGTGGCTGCAGGCCATGCCCCTTTGGGGAGCTCAAACCATACTCATATTCCGACTCTGCGTTCCTCTCTCCTCCCCTCACCACACCCCCCCTTCCGCCCCTGCAGGCCTGGCACATGTGTGACATATAATTGATTCATTAATAATGTGAACAGATGTTTCTGGTCCAGTCTGGCATCATGCCAGCTTGCCAGCGTACTATTTTACTGCCACAGACTGCCAGACTGCATCCCATTAAATGCGCATTGACACAGAATGGAAGAAGGTGATGATTTTTTTTTATCCTTAAGAGAATGGAGGGAATTACATAGGTTATTTATTGTACAATTTCTGCATGAGCATGTTAGGGAGATGCGTGACCCACCAACAAATAATGCTTTGTCTTGGCACTCAGGGAAATTGTCAGTGTATGAGCATAGCAGCACAGTGTTTTGACCCTGATGTGCCTCTCTGTTCCAGGATTCAATACCAAATTACCAAGTAAGTGGGCATTTCTTTATGAGCTGCACAAGCTTTAATGACACTCAATTTGTATTGTGGACAAACTCAGGTGTGGTGTGTTTTGTGTCCCATTTCACAAAAGAGCCATTTATACTAAAGCACGACTGCACAACCATAACAGCCCTCGGATTAGTTACACGGTAACAATAATAGGTCCCAATCGTGATTTTTATTATGTTAGATATTGCACGATAGATATAAGTGTATGTCAGTTAATTTGTGTTTGTGTGGGCATTTCCATTTGTGTGGAGTGACCATCATCATTATCACCTCCTGCTGTTGAGACCCACCGGCCTGTCACACCTGGTCAGGCTCCAGTCCGGTGCTCGCTGGTAGACTATCAGATCACTGTTAATCAGAGGGGGCTGAGGCTGAGAGGAAACACAGTTGTGGGATGTGCAGCGGGAAGTAAAACAAAATGTCATCTCCATCCATGGCGGCAACACAGCACACTCACATCTTATCATCAGGCAATTGTGCATGCAGAGAATATGAGTTTTCACTACTCTGGAAGGATAATAAGTATTGTAGCCGAGATGTGGGGGCTTTTGTTCTAATGAGATGGAAAGGAGAGGCTTTAGAGCTCATGGTGAAGGTCTAATTAATCAGTCTCTGTGGCAGTTTCCCACAGCTATCCATTAGGGTTTCATTCAACAAGTCACCGGAGCTTCAATCTCACTTTCATTGTTGGAAATAGCTCCATAATAATAACATGATTGCGGATTGATCACTGGAAGGCTCTGAAGGGAAATGCATGCGGTGAGGAATAATGATGCCCTGCATATATCTGTGTGAATAGCCCTCAACAAAAGGATTTTATACAAATTCGGGATTCATAACCAATTCGAAATTGTTCCAAATCAATTATGTTTTTCCATCAACTTGAAACAGCTTGACAGCAGCCACAAAGCATTTTCACCAGGCTTACCCACACTGTGCGTATGAAGCACCGGGAGAGCATCAATTTTTGTTTGAGGTGAGAACTACTGCTGAGAGCTATCTGGGCCTTCAACATAAAGTCTGAGCTCCCTGTGGCCAATATAGCACAGTTGGGATGGCAACCGTCTGCTATAGATTAAAGACGAGTAATACAGTCTGTTAACATCCGCTGCCCTGCGAGATCTCACCATGGTGTCTGGGTATGGGGCCAGAGGTTTTAAGAAAGGCTACATACGTGGACATTTAGATTCTTTTAAATGACAGCTTATTTCTTCTTATGTTGTTTTGTCAAGTTCAATACGGCACTTTTAAGATATGTTGCAACAATGACCCAACAACAAGAAATAGGTTACTTGTAAAATAGTGTGTAATATGTCTGAGTATCTGTCTGGGCTTTCGTCACCCCTCTCTTTGGCAGATGGATAGTGCAAGCAGCCCAGTCGACAGAAGAAAATCAGGGATCTGTTCTGGGACCATTGCTGTTTATATTAGACATCAATGAAATATGTGTAATCTCCAAAATAATGAAAACAATATTATTTGCAGATGACACCAACTTATTGTGCTGTGGTAACAACTTGGAACGGCTTCTGGATGATGTGGAAAATGATTTAAAAAAACTAAAGAGTTGGTTTGACTACAATAAACTAACACTGAACTTAAGCAAAACTAAATTCATAATCATAATCGTGCAACCTCCACAATCAAAAAACTCACAATAAACGATATAGAAATAGAAAGAGTATCTGAAATAAAATTTCTTGGAGTAATAATTGATAATAAACTATGTTGGAAACCACACATTAATTATATTAAAAATAAAATATCAAAATCAGTCGAAGTCCTTTACAAAGTTAAAGATCTCGTGTGTCAAAAGTCATTATACCTTCTGTACTGCTCATTTATACTTCCATACATAACTTACTGTGTGGAGGTGTGGGGGAACACGTACAGTACCAACACCAAATCAATATTTACACTACAAAAAAAAGCGATAAGAATAGTAAACAAAACTACCTACAGTGAACCGTCAAACCCACTCTTTATCAAACTAAAAACACTCAAATTTAAGGATTTAGTCGACCTCAAAACTGCACAGATTATGTATAAAGCTAAAAATCAGTCATTGCCACAAAATATTCAGAATTTGTTCCGAGCAAGAGACAAGCACCATAACTTGAGAGGATCTGACATGTTCAATAAACCCCTGGTAAGAACTAATTCCAAATATCACAGCATCACAGTCAAAGGAGTCAAAACATGGAATGAATGTACAGACGAAATGAAAAACATCCGCACTTTAAACAAATTTAAAAGATTGTTCAAAAACAGTAGATTGCATGAATATGAAGCACAGCGGGCATAGTAAGTACCTTCCTTCCATGGGTATCCAGTTCACATTACAGCTGGGTTTTCTCATGTCACTTACATATAGTTAGAACCAGAAGTGTCCCAACTTGCATTTGTGATTGTACTTCTTTGATTATGTATGTATGCATACTGTCATGCATCTCTGAATCTATATTTATTTGTAGCAACATTACTTGAAGTAAGGGGTAGGTCAAGATAAGTGCATCACTTCTACCTACTCCTTTTCGAATGCTAAATATTTACCTCTGTTACTATGATTGTTTTTTTTGTTTGTTTGTTTTTCTTGTATGACTGATTACCTTATTGATCACCTACATTTTGTTCTATTTTATCTATGTTCAAAATAAAGATTAAAAAATATATATATATTGGCATTGTACTTAATGTATGTAATTTATACAACCTTGAATACAATACATTTGTATGCTTCATACGTATGATATCCACCTTTGTGAATTTGTGTAGTTTATCAGCTAGGTTTTTAAGGTGGAGTGGTCGGAGGATGGCATAGCGCTAAGGCATGGAGGGGGGATAGCATGGGCAAAGGAAGAACCCATAACATTTTGGAGCGGATGCACAAATTATCAGTAGATGGAAGCAAAGTTCAATAGCAACAAAAGTAGTTGTAAAAATGCAATGACACCACATTAAAATCCACCTTCACGAGTTCCAGTTATACTCTCAGGTAGCGTACACATGTAGCTGCTTAAACTTCACACAGAAGTTCTCATTATGGAGCGCTTTGGAGCAGTGATTTCAGGGAAAAACCGTTACAATTGTAAAGCCGCCACAATAGACCCTTTTACTGTTAAACAGTATGACCTTTTTTTGGTGGGCGGGGCTTAGCTGGAGGCAGAACAGTTCTCCACAGACATTAGCTAGCACTGGCTAGTGAGTTTATGTTAGTTTGTTTTAGACAATGGAGGAGGATGATGCGAGCGGTGCGTTCAGAAATACGCGTTGGTGGACTGTTTGTAAATTCGGAGTACTGTCGGAATGTACCATTCAGTTATCCAGAGCACCGCACTCTCAGAGTAGCAGAGTTTACTCTGGAGCAGCAGAGCCCCGAGCGGAGTGAATGTCTGATGAACGTAACGGTTTGTTAATTCATGTAGAAATATAACGCTCCGTTTCTTCGACCAGCAGGGCTGTCATTTTAGTGTAGAGCGTCAGATTGAATTTACGAACACACCATGTCAGGTCACTCATTCTCCGGGACTGCGAGTGTTACTTGAATAAGTAAACACCGACCAACGGGACCGGACTGGCCGACCCGTATGCTCTCACTCAGTGGATAGATGATGTCACAGGAAGCTTTGTGGTTGATTACTATGCTAATCTTACAAAAGAGGACAACACTTTGTTTTGCTAACAAAGCTAATGTTAGCTAAAGCGCTAAAAAGTTAGCGTCACAGAGAAATCCAATATTCCTCTTAATCCCTCCCCAGTTTCTGATGAGGTGGACATGATAACCCTTAATACACATAACGTTAATCATCCCTACAACAGGAAATACTTTTTCCCTAATCTGATATGAAGTGTGTGCTGCACATGTGAGCATTTTTGATCATCGCCGCTGTCCAGTCCTTTCGTCTCATTTAACCATAGTTGTCTTTGTTTTTGTTGACGGGCAGTAGCGGCTGGTTTTGAGCCATGACTCCTTCTATTCTGGCTCCCAATAACACAACAAGACGACATTTTAAGACTCCTATGTAGCCTACAGCCCTGTGGTGGAGAGTCGTGTTTGCCTCCAGCTAATGAAATGACATCACTGTGACGTCAGACGCATATCTGCATATCCTAGAGGACTGGACTGTTGACCTTGGCAGAGATCTGTGTCTCTGCTGTCTGAGTGGCCTCCTAGTTGTTATTGCTCTCTGGCTGTTAAAGAAAAATGAATTCTTAAAAAGCAGTTACATACAATATGCACGTTCTGCTCCTATAAACACTTAAAATAAGCTCTACCTGCTTTTGCCCTCACGCCAAGTCTAGAAAATTTAAAAATAATACAACACCGTCATCAAGACGCTCTCTCCTTCAAACGTCCTCTACCTCAGATCCTCCTGTGCTCAGCCTGTGTAAACGCTTGTGTCAGTAAAAGTTTGTGGCTTATTTTTGCAGCAGCTGGTGATTCGACCAGAAGCTACCCCTCAGGCTTAACACTGCAGGCCTCATTAATGCAAATCTAGCTTTAACAGACTGATGGGAAATTGGCTCCCTCCACTCAGTAGCGAGGCCATTGAAAAGGCAGGAACAAGGTGAGAACACAGAGAGGTTAAGTAGCCCGGGCACAGGATTTTAAAGCAAAGGTTTGTATCAATCAACTGGTGTGCACGCAGACACTAAAACCTGTGAAAGCCTGAAATAAGAAATATAGCATCGAAGTACATTTTCAAGCAAGTTTCTTGTACTTTAGGCAAACTTTGGAGACTAAATCATTATTCCAGAATCGGAGAGTGAAGTAGAAACAATTAATGTGTCACTGCTCACAAGATGCTCATGCTGTTGTCTTGGGTGGAAGAAGAGTAGAGACAATAATCATTTTAACAAAGGCAAGGACGTCCAATGTTTCTATGTTGCTAAAATTAGCAAATGTTAGTCACTGTGCTTGTTGTTTTTCTGGGTTCTTGTCACTTCGAGGTTCTTGGATGTCGGCCTGTCGTGTTATTCAGATGAAGCTCAGACTCACCAATTAAATTGACATGGCCCAAGAGTTTCACCATCAGTGTGACTGTTTTATAATGAGGACAAACATGCATGTGCTGCATGTTTATTGTGGGTATTCACAACAACACTGGGCAAATACTATTCTAATATTATGTGCAATGACATCATTATTCTGAATGCTGACACGGTTGAAAGTAAAACATAAATTGATTTAAAGAATCCGGAGTAAATAAGGTTTAGAACACTATTTTTACAACAATTGTTTTGTTCCTATATTGTTTCATTGTATGAGGTTTCATCTGATTCCTAACAGCAACTAAGAAATTGCACTGTGCAGTATCTTGTTTCCAAACCATTTAAAAATGTCCGAGTTAATAGCTGGTTTCATTGGATGCGCCCACCTTCGATAATTATGGCCATGCGATAGGCTGAAACTTGATGAACTTAGACAGAGTGATATTGGCGGAAAATTAGATTGAGGACATGTTGTTCATGGTTACACAGCAATGTTACACTGAATAACAAAGATTAGCACAGAAAGCAGAAATTTACCTCGCACTTAATGTTGTAAGCACACACATATTATCATGAGCATTACAGATATGTACTGAATATATATATATATATATATAAATAGGTGTTTTCTCTGTCACCTTGTATAATATTAAAGCATGCATGTGTGCATTGTGTTTTAACACATGGAAAAACTCTTTCTGCATGCTTAGACACTGCCGGACCGAGCACATTCAGCCCCCTTGCTCCCCCCCAAAAAATATTCTGATTTATGTATTCTATATTTATAAGATATGTGCAAATTTGTAAATTTCGAGTTTCTATATATATGTATATACAGTATATGTACTGTGATCTAGATGCCTTTTGCCTTTTCTGTTTCTCTCACTCTAATGCTCTATACATAAACCCCACTGTACCTTGACTCTGACTGACTATGATGAGTGATTATCACCCACCAGCCCCTTTTACACTGCTTGTTCGAGCCTGAAATTTTGTGCCTTTTTTCCACCTCTGGTTTCTGTATAAAAGATATGATCACAGAAGAGTTGTCTCGCTTTTAAGCTGGCCCTGGTGGTAGTAACAGTGCCAAATCAACGTTTGAATGAAAGGGACAGTCAGCAGGATGGGATCATTGACGTTTTAACACCATGTTATGTGTGCGACCCACTGCTGAGACATTTAGAAAGCAGCTAGAAGCAGTTAGCAGCTAACTGGAAGAAAAACAGCCACCGAAAAAGTCCGCAAATTGGCAAAACAATGAGGTCCAGGAGCTCCTTACCCTTTAGAGGAGAGTTGAAAGAACAAGATCAACCACCATATAACAGGGATGGTAAATGATTGTAATTGCCATGTCATGCCATTGTTGTCTATAAACAGCTGCAGACACATGTGATATATGTCACACTAGTAGCAGATTGCTGTTGTGTTACATGTCACGCCTGTTACGCCTCTTTTGCTTCCAGGGTGGCGGCATGCTGTCTAAACTCACACACTGGAACAGCTTGATGCCGCCATATTATGGTTCTGTGTAAAAATCATAGACTGTAAAAATAATGGACATGGCTACCATGACGTCACCCGTCGGTTTCAGGGCTGCCATTTTAAAGCCTTGAGTCTGGCATTTTGGCCATCGCCATCTTGGCTTTTTGAAGCCAGATTTGGGCACTGTGGAGGAGTGAGAGGTGGATCTGACTGAGTCTGACTGACTTTAAGCTTTAATAAAATGTGAACAGGTGAGTTATAAAAAAGAATTCACCCTCTGTACAGTTGTCATGAGTGGATATTAGTTAAAGAGAGCAAAACTGTTTTTCATAGCAGGCTGTAAACAGATTTATTTCTGCTGTTAAGTTGGGCATTTTAACATGGTGGTCTATAGAGTGCCGAAGTCACGCCCTGTCCGGTAGAGCTCATGGGACCTTAGATCGGAAAAAATATGAATGGCAGTGAATGAGGAGAGAAATATTATCTTTTGTTCCCGTTTGAGTTGTGACATGAAATCTAAATATGTTGTTAATGAATTTAAAACATAAATTTTAAGGTCAAGAAAGTCATACTTTGTGGTAAAACTGTTGAGATATAAGCTTTTTAATTAGAAAGACTCAAGAGTACACAGGAGGAGGTCGCGTATGTGACGTCATAGCTTTCGCTCGCTTCCTGCAGCTTGGCCTCCCCACTGAAATTCCACTGTTTTATGATTAATCGATTTATGATTGAAGATGTCTGTGTGTTTTGTGCCAGGTTGCAGTCACTCCAAGCTGCAGGAAGCCAGCGAAAGCTATGACGTCACATACGCGACCGCCTCCTGTGTAGTTTTTCTAATTACGTTTTTTTCAAAAGCTTATATCTCAACAGTTTTACCACAAAGTATGACTTTCTTGACCTTTAAAATGTATGTTTTAAATTAATTAACGACATATTTGGATTTTATGTCACAACTCAAACAGGACCAAAAGATAATACTTCTCTCCTCATTCACTGCCATTCATATTTTTTCCGATCTAAGGTCCCGTGAGCTTCACCGGAAGGGGCGTGACTTCGGCACTCTATGGGGATTCACTGGAGCAAGCCTCTAGTGGCCATTAGAGGAACTGCAGGTTTTAGCACTTGCACATTGGCTTCATTTTTCAGCCCCAGAGTTTGCCGCTTGGTTAAAAACACAAAAATGGCGTAAAGAGGAGACTCCATTTAGCCCAATCTCTGTGTAAAAAGGGCCACTGATGAACACATTAAGGTGACCCGCAATGCCAGGACCAGACGTGGTACCCCTATTACAGACCGACTGCTAGCATCAGATCTTTGGGATCATTTTCACCCTATGTATGTTTTTTATTTAATTTTATTTGTCTTTTGTTTTTTCAATTTTTTAAAAATAAATTTTAATTTTTGAGGGGGTGGGGGTGGATTTTGGCATTATATAAAGTAAATACGAGCAGTCATATGATGTTAGGGGAGGAGACAGTCACTTGGCCAGCCTGTGTCCATCGGTCCCTGCCACGCTGTAATGAGGGGACACAGCAGCACTGCAGGTTAACATTCTGCCCATCTCCTGGAGACACCATGTCAATATGGATTAGGGGGCTGAAGGAGCCCTGGAGGGAGGAAAAAAAAGAGCCTCTCCCGTCTTCAATTACAATAAGCAAACAGCTCCTGGAAATGAAAGGAAGAGAGGGAGGAGATGCACTTTAGAAGCATCGGGTCCAACCCACACAAGACAAAGTAAACATTATTAGCCTAATAACATTTTCAATTAGCTGTAACTCGCATAACCGCAAGCTAATGGAACACGAAGCCCAAAATTAATTAGAAAAAATAATTTGTAATTACAACATGGTTTAAAGGCGCTCACAGGTCCCAACTTGAATGATGGTACACAGAATTTGGCCTAATTCTCTGTAGTCATCCATGAAAAGAGTGCGTGTGAAGATATGCCTCAGACTGTCCCCGTGCCGTGCAGGACACCGCAGGAGCACGCTCTCTCTTCCATAATAGTCCCATTACCAGTTCTTCCTTTACTTCTACCAATACGTTATGGGCTATTACCACTACCATATTGAAGATTGTGCCCCTATGATATGTTTATGGCACATTACAGTGCAGATACACTTGTCTGAACAATAACTGTCTACCCTCTAGTGTTCTAAATGATAAAAGGAGATTGAAGCTGTTTTATGATCAAAGTGGAGTCCAGGTGCTGTATCTGCGCCGTCACTCACCATCTGCTTCCCCGAGCATCATCTGCTCCTTTGTTTTTGTGTTCAGTTTCATTAATGCTGATTTAGGATTTACATTTTTAACACATTTTAATGTTAAAAACACAACTTTTGATCATCAAAACAAGATGTTTGCTGATTCTTCCTGATGTTGTTTTTCCTCCATGAATGAGCTTTCCACAGCTCATCTCCCTCACACTCAGTCTTCCCATCCCTCAGCCTTTGAGTCATTATGATTCTCATGTCGACTATTTGTCTTGTCGTCTGGCTGTTTTTCATAAGATGGAGGAGTTCCACGCAGCCGGTGAATGTGCTAGCGGATTGGCCGCTGCGCCATGATGATGTATAATGAGCACTACTGGAAAGATATCACGCTCATTTTCTTTTGTGTGTTTAAGAGCAAGGAGGATCTTAACATGATGTCTGGGCTGTGGCCCAAACTAACCGTCCAGCACGAGCCTCGGAATAACCACCCAGATTTCCTCAGCCGCCCACACTGAGGGTCCGTCACAGCTGGCTGGAGCACGCACAAACTGAATAGAATGACAAATACGATGTGGACGCCCATTCGTCCCCAAATTATGCAAATTAGTCCTTTAGGTTGTCACATTTCCAGTCATTAGTTCGGCATTAAAGGGACAGTTCAAGTACACATATTTTTCCTCTTACCTGTAGTGCCACTTATCAGTCTAGATTGTTTTGGTGTGAGTTGCCGAGTGTTGGAGATTTCGGCTGTAGAGATGTCTGCCTTCTTTACAATATAATGGAAATACATGGGACTCAGCTTCAGTCTCTGTCAACAGCAGTACGTTGCTTAACTTCCGTGCAGATAGATTTGGTTTGTCAAAGACACTAGAAAAGCAACACAGTACATAGAATAAGCAAAACAGATTTGTCACATAAACTCATTGTGTTTAAAGCTATAGTGCGTAACTTCTGTCGCCCCCCAGCGGATAATGCGTTATTACAACAAATAAGCCGGCACTTCCATGTACACAGAGTAACACTGGCCTCACACTGTGTACACAATGCTACACAACATGGCGAACACCAGGCTGCTAACGTTACATTACGTCCATGGCACCATTTCCAAGAAAATAATAAAGTACTAGGTCCAGTACATGTAACAGCAACACATACTACTCATAATATAATAATAATAATATAAACCAAGTCACTTACTTATCCAACAGCAGCAAGGCAACATCCGTGTCTGCCCTCAGCCCAATTTCTTCCTTTGAGGAAAAGCGACACCAATACAAATCCTTGTTTGCCTTCTCCATTGGTCACTTTCCTTCTGTGCTAATAGACCTTCAGCCGAACGTCCAGGCTTTTTCTTTGTGGTAAGATCCACTTCTCAACCGTGTCTCAGCCACTTCTTTGGGTTCTCTGCCATGTTGCTTTCTCTTTCTACCTGCGCTCTACCTCTTGCTATGAGACTCTCCGCGATTCCTCCTCCTCCCTTCTTGTTGTGAGGTGAAACGCGGCATTTCCTGTGTACTACTACTTCCTGTGCGCCAGCGTGGGAATGTCGCCGGTTGACATACAAACTAAAAATGATATATATTGAAAAATACCGCAAGATGTTAGAGGAGCCGATCGGCTTAATCAGCATTGTGTCATCTCCTCTAGTAGTGGCTCGGGTGAAACGGACATTTAAGGACATGTAGAAGTTACGCACTATAGCTTTAAATATATATCTTTAAGCGTTACAGTAATGGCTGAAATGACGACAGATATGAACAAGTTTGCTGGTTTTATATCTCTGCAATTTAATTTGATGGCCAGTTTTCCACCCTGAAGTGTTAGCATTAGGGATGCGCGCGATTAGTCGTCTAAAGCATTAAACGTCTGCCCCCTCGCTAGTCGGCAGCAGAAATATTAGTCGGTTAAACCAATTAGTGTTTTATTTGTGTACAAGGCCGCTTAACTGTCATGCAGCCACCCGCCACTAGTAGGTGCTACAGAGCCAACATGGTTGTTGAAGAAGTGATTAAAGGTCCAAAGGGCTCTTAATGCACTCAGTATTTTTTGGGACAATATTTCAAATACTTCACAATAAATTGTGCTAAATTTTGACTCTTTTCTGAGTGTTTTCCCTTTTTTAGACCAGTCGACTTGTCTTAATTAAAATTTTCATTTGGTCAACAGGGAAATTAGTCGTCAGGAACGTCCCTAGTTAGCATGATGTCACAGTGATTCGGTCTATAACACTATTAATTGCAAACATGTTTCAATACCATCAGAATATCTTTCTGAGTTCTGACAAGCTTCAGAGCATGTAGTTTACTTTCCTCTAAATGACAGTATTATATATTTTTGTGCTCTTTTTATCAGCTGCGTTTGAAATATCTCCTCCCCTGATCCAGCGTGGCACTCCTGCTTCTGCTTGAAAAGAAGTTGACAGGGTCTCTGGGCTTTCAGTTTAGTTTGAGAAGTTGCCTTTAGGGTCCTGACAAGGACAGCCGGCTTCACGCACCACCTGCCAATAATGTTAACAAGGACCCACAGCCCACTCGCTGATGTGGCCTGTTCCAGCACTGGAGGGTTTGCTGGCAGTAATGGCCATATCTTTCCCACATGGTGTCCAGCTCTCAGGAATCCTCCCTGCAGCTTGCAGTGCAGCGCGGCCTCCATACAGCCGCAGGACACGGCACACATGCCGCGCGTGGCACAGCAACTCGCCACAATTACCACAGCACCTGCACGTACTCTGGATAGAACCACATCTCTTGTGTTAACTGATGATACATTTTATATTATTTATAATATTAAATCAGATCTGCGGAACTAATTGCACTCAGTAGTATCTAAAAAAACAAGACTGGTGGAAATACACCAAGATACAAGTTGTTTTCATGATATTTAAATCTCTGTAGCCACAGTTTAACTCAGAAGTGCATTTACATTTGCGCTGTTGGATAAACAATGTTAACAAGACTCCAGAATTTAAGGAGTCTAATCAATGTAAAAATATGAGTCATCAGTATTATGTCTCCACAACATTTCTGCCTGATTAGGCACATTTAAAGACGGTGATAGGGAGAAACAAACCATGCAACATGCTTGAACAGAACATTTCTGAACCAGAACAACTGGATTGTTGTGTATCAGTCGTATCATTTCACGGTGCTCAGCCAATTTAAACGCAGTCACTTCTCTTCCCCAAACTGTTATGGCATGCATAATAAAGAGGTGGTGAAATCATTTGTCAAGCTTTGATGGAAGTTGTTTAGTACCCGGGGGATGGGTGGTTGTTGGTTTTTTTTGCCACTTTCACAGACTATGATGAGGCAAAGGCTTTGTTTGTTCACTTGACTCAAAAGGCCCCAACATTTAATACTTAGAACAAAATTATTATCAAAGCATTTTGTGGACACGGGCTTCCCCTCACATGAGAGCTAATCAGTTTTAATGGGTATGTGTGCTGTAATCGTGGTGCCAAACACAGTCCCAAGGCTCTGGGCCTATTACACTCTGTAAAATATTAATGACTCTCCAGTAAAAAAACATTTAAAGCAAGTCCCAGAAGAGCCCAAACATCTTACCCCCCGATGAGAACACTTAGACAGCTCAGCTGTCTGAAAGCGCTTCTCTTCTTAAGCTTTAAACACCGACCTTGGTAACAGTGTGTCATTGCTGTTCTTAAAAATAAAGGTATTGACTAAATAAAAGCTAAGCCACTGTGAACAGAGTCTTAAGAAGAAAGAAGTTTGGGAAATGTCATTTTATGAGGTATCTTAAAGGGACAGTTCACCCCAAAATCAAAAATACATATTTTTCCTTTTACCTGCAGTGCTGTTTATCAATCTAGACTGTTGTCTGTCAGCAGAGTCTGAAGGCTTTGATGTAACGCCTTCTATTTCCTGTTGGAAAGGGCTGTTTGATGGCAAGGTAAAGCAGTGAAAATATTTTAAGTATAATGTGCAATTAAGATGACATTGAATTTTTTAGGTTGCTAGAAACTATCCAACTGAGCAGTGTTTGCTCAACGCCGTTTGATTTTATGCACATGACAAGGGGATTTCTAGTTGTTATAATAAGTTATTGTAAAGAAACATTATGATTCGATCTGTATCTCTTCATAAAGTTCAGTTAGTAATTTATCGATGGCTACCTTAAAGGAACTGTATCGTATATTCAGACCATTAATATAGCAGCAAAAAATTGCTTAGTTAAGACATCGAGGAGTAATGGAGACTTGAGCAGAGAATAAAGTCACACTCTCTCCATTCTTTGTTTTGGTAGATGGTCTGGTGGCGCATTCATGTGAGTGCATGTGAGTCTCTGTATGTGTAGCCCACAGCCTAGCTAAAAGCCCGAACCGGTCTCACTCCAAACTTGTCAAATTCCAATTCTTGGTCAGTGGCCCTCAGCATCAGATACAAACACACCAAGGTACCCTTCAGAGGCAGTATCTGACACACCGGGCAGTGGCCATTTTTGACGCTCTGAGCAACTGCCATATTATAAAGAGTGAAAAATTTCCACACAGGGCAGGTGGAAGGGGAGGTGGATGTGTCAAACAAACTCTGGACTTTCACCCAGGAGACCTCTCTTCATGTCCAATGTGAAACCAAATGTCTATCAAGTTACCATAGACAACGTAGTGTGCTAGTATGTGCAGCATAGTGAAGTCTGTCATTTGACTTGTGTGACATGTCACGTGACATTACATTATGTTGGTAACAAACGGAATAATTTTAAGTCAGACTGTCCCTGTGCTCTTACTTCACCCACAGCCCTTTGATAATTAATTCAGTAACTAGTAAATTCATAGGTAAGACATGAGAAAGAAACATGCCTTACATTATATTCCTTTTCTGCCAAAATATTCCCCTAAATCCTGCACACTGGACCTTTAACAATGCATATTTGATGCATATATGAAGGCTTTTGACAAAAACAGCTAATGTGTATTCAAATTTGTGTCATGAATAAACACATTTAACATACTCAGTAAAAAGGCAGAAACTCTAAAACTCTGTAGATATGCATTTTTGATTATTAATTAAACAAAACAAACTGATAAGACACAATCGTAGCCACAATCTCCTGCTGTACTCACTCCCACATAAACAGAGACGCTCACATACTGCACTCTTTGTTTTGTTTAGTTTTTCTGTTATCTCCATCCTGATGAAGATACTGTGAGATCAATACTGGTGGGCATTTTAAACCATCAATATGTCAGACTAATGAGGGCATTTAATAAACTTTTCTCTTTGCTCTGCCTCAGATCGCCTCAAGTGCTTTTCTTTTCTGTAACTATCAAGAAAACTGAAAAGTTCAACGATGGAAATTATTATTATACTTGTGTCCAGTAACTTTTAAATCATCTCAGAGTTTTCTGGAAGTCTCCCCATGTTGAAACAAATGAAAGACAGAAAAATAAGCACAAAAGACTTTGGGGCAAGTGGGATGGATTTTTGCAGTGCACGCACTCACTCACACACATGCACACACACACACCTGTCGTCAAAGCTTTGTCAACACTGACCTCCATCACAGCCCCTCCCTGTGTCGTCTGATGTGGCAAGAACACCGCCACGTGTTTGAACGGCCCATAAATTAGAAGCTGCAAATGTTTGCACAGTTTAACCTTGTGTAGGTGAGGGCTGATTGAGGAATACAGAAACAGAGCCATGTGTGTTAGTGTGTGTCTTAGTGTGTGTGCATAGGGAGGAGGAGACAGACAGACAGATCTATATGTCTCTTGAGCCCTTCTCAGAGCCGTCTGACCACAATCATCATTTATGAAAAAGCAATCCTGAGATTTAAAAGCGCTAATTCTTCCGTTTTGTATATTTTGCATTGCTTTTACGTTGAATGTGTAGTGTTATGACAGCAGCAAAAAGGAAAAACACACACACACAATGCACCATCTGTTGTTGTGTCAGCTGAGTGATGCTGATATACTGTCCTGGGAAACATCCATATGTGAAATCAAATTCTAGTTCATAGAAAGTTTTAATATCACCGGCTCATGTTTCAGCTTAAAGGATCTGTAGATGACATTCCGAGCATATCGAGGATTCAAAGTCTGATTCAGGTTGTCTGCACACAGCTCTCGACGTGGATGTGACTGAGCTGGTAGCAGCTAACAATGCTTGCAGCTTGAACAGCACTAACAGCTAATCAGTGCTAAAGAAGGTAACAGTCTCAAACATAGGGGCGGGGGCGACCAGATGAGTTGGTGTTGTGTTCACACATTCCTGCCAGACGCCGCGATGGACGTGATGGAGGTGGCGCAAATGACACGAAATACACAAATTAAGCAGCGCGATTTTGCTTCATACGCTTATTCGCAAGAGTTGAAAAATCTGAACTTCAGCGACCAATGTGTACCGCAGTAGGCAATCAGCATTAAGATCCTTTGGGGACGTATGACGCCAAGGATGTACCGATGGAACTTCATTAATCGATTCAGCAATGTCACGTGCGTGTAACGTGAGTTAGTTGCACGTATGAAGTAAGTCAACACAAAATTTTCTAGGGTTCAAACTCACTAATTCACGTCATGTCAGGTGTGAACACAACATTATGCTTCTGAGACGACGCTGTAAGTCGGGGCAGCTCTGGGCACCCCACTAACATCAGCTAAGGGATGGCGTGCCAGTTTACGCTGGTTACCTGCATTGTGTTTTTCAAAATAAACTTCTGTTTTCACAAGAAAATGTACAGTTTCTGTTCATTAAATGCAGACATTCTCCTTTCAAAATAAACTACTAATAAACTACTACTTAGGTTTTAGGTTTGCTTCCTTAAGGGTATGCAACAAAAGCATGTGGTTAGGTTTAGAAAAAACATCACAGCTTCTCTGGGTAACTTGATCCACTTTAATGTCCAAAAAAGAACATAGGACATTACCTGCATTACCTCTCATTACCTGCACGTAAGGTGTGCGGTATTAAAAAGTTCCAAATTTAATGTAAAGATCAAAATAAAATACATAAACAATATATGAATGTAGTTAACATTAAAATAAGGTAGATGCAAAATAATGAACAGAGAAAAACAAGACAATCTACTGGATACGTCCTCACAAAAGTAAATCTTATCGTACAATAATATAATAAGTATGATTTCTTTAGTGTATAATCAACTGAAAATTAGGTCCCGATTTCACCCGAAAACTGTAAACCTTAGTTGCGTTTTGGCTGATCGTTTACTCAACAGTGGCGTTGTTGGTGCCTGAAAACGCAACATTTTGAAAAGGGGTTCCAGAGTGCAATTTTTTGGAAACGATACCGTCTCCGTTGTCATGTAAACTTGCGATATGCAGTTCCTCTAAAAAAGTGAGACTTTTCGCACATGCGCATTACGGTTCAAGTCACTAGGCATGCGCAATAATGTCGACCATCACAACAACAATGGCAGACTTGCAAGCTCTGTGCGCTGCTCACCCTGTTGAATTTATCAGCGCTTCCCCATCATAGTGTAGATTTACTGTAGCAACTCCACTTCGTCGTCCGTCCAGACAAACGTTCGTGCGGTTGCCATTTTGTTTGTTTATACATCGCCGCTCTGTAGAAGGAAGCGCATGTGAGCAGGTGTGTTGTTTCATTCCAAAGTCACACAGCCAACTACTGGCCTGGTATATATACTACAGCGTTTTTGGTCATTTTTGCGGATCTGTGTGCACGCCGATTGTTCTCAAAACGTTACGTCTGAACACAGAACTTTTTTCAAAACGATTCAATTTTCAGCAGATTGTTTTCCTGTTAACATTGCCTAAGAATCGTTGTGTTTTCGTTACCTTAGAATGAGCTGTTTTTATCCACATAAGGAGCGGGACCTCGTCCACAGAGTCCGCCATCACTGCTATGTTTCTACAGTAGCATAGAATGGACAAACCAAACACTGGCTCTAGATAGGGCCATTAGCTTTTGTGTCAGCCACCATAGTTAGCAGCCTAGCAGCATTGGAGAAACACTCATTTGTACTCATTCTTTGTTTTTACAGGTTTTAATCACCTGGTCTGTTTGGTTTGAAGAGGAAGAGACCTCTGCAGATAATTCAGCTCCCGGTTAAAAACCTCCTGAACAATGAAAACTAAAGGAAACCTAACCAGGAGTTCACCCTTGGCACACGGGAGAAGTTTCAGCTGGGAGCACAGCACTGTTTTGATGCCACTAAATCCTCCACACTGCTCCTTTAACTTGTATTATAAGTCCTAACTAATTTGCCTCCTGCTTACATGATGATAATTTTTTCAACACATACATGCTTTGTCAAAGACAGCCCCTTCAGCCAACCTTCAGGAGAAAAAAATATCCATCCTCACCAACTGTTGGGCAGAATGAAAACTCTCTGACAGGAGTTTGTCTCTCCCATTCTGCTGACAGCCCATATGTTTGCTCCTAGATCTCCACTCCAGGGGCTCCTGGAGCTGTCAACATGTCTCCGAGTCCAGGTGAAACTGAGAAAAAGACAGATGAGAACATCTCGGCAGATGATGTGCTTTAATGCTGGCTCAGAATCAAATCCAGATCCTCAACCGGTGCGCCTAACGCTCATTAGGGCGGAGGCTTGGATATACTGTATAAATATACATGCAGATGTTTATTTACTCTCTTCCTCTGGCAGGTTATCTCGAACAGATTGTGTCTCCTTAGCGCTGACACATAGGTGCTGACATGTAGACAGATGGGTTGCTGCTTGCCCTCTTGGTCTCCTTCTGATGGTGCCTACGAGGATGGATGGGCTTATTTTTAAGGTACAATTGGTCATCTTGCAACCTGCTTTGTATTTACTTAGTGATCCACTTGCATAGATCTTGTTTACTCTCGGTAAATAACTTCTAATCATGAGCACATGCTGTGCTTACGGGAAAAGCCAAATAAATAAATCCTTCTAGTGCATAGCTGCACACGTATTGGAAAAAAAAACAGAGATGGCAGCGCACATTGAGACATTCTTTGGCAATTTAAGCGTGTATTTTTGTATTTTAGTGTATTTTTACAACATGTTGGAATGCTTACGTCTTTGCCACATGACACAGCTGTTCATACTTGATGCCAGTTAGAAGCTACAGAAAGTAGAAGCAAGCTTTCTAAAGATGCTACTTTGCATTTCTGAGCTGCAGCTTGATGAGGCCAGCCTGTGTGTGTGCGTGTGTTTGCATGTGCACGTTCGTCTGTCTGTCTGGCTGCTGTGCCAGGCTGGAGAGGGAGTCAGGAACAGTTCCACAGATCTAGGCATTAAACTAATGTGCTGGGATCAGGGGCCAGCGCCTCGCAAGCTGTCTCTTTGGCTGAAGGCTATAATACAAATGGGCAGTGAGCGAGCACTGGCGCTGCGACGATGGCACAGAAACCAAACACCTGCCTAAGTCCTGTTCCAGGCCCCATAAACACATATATTTCCATCTATGCAATGTCTCCTCCGGTTGTGATTAGTGTGATCAACAATGGACCCAGGTGACGAGATTAATGCGCGGCCGCATTGTCAACCAGAGGAGCTGTTTAAGAACCCACGACTGGCGGCAGCCCTGGCTGGAATCATACAGCACAATAGGAAACGCCATTATACTTTTAGCAAGCACATGGTGCTGCTTGTTAAATGTACGTCTGTCACTATTTATCTGTGATTTAGCTCTCACTGACCACAGCTGGGGGACTTTATACTGTTCAATAAGATGATCAACAGCCAGGCCATCAGTCTTTGTTACAAATCATTAAATGTATGAGAGACTGTGGCCGTAAACTGAAGAGTCTCCATCACATCAAAAACAGATTTATCTCAGAAAGAGCTTGAGACTTTTACTTATTTAGATATAATATGAACTAGATACTGTATTTTATCTGCTGCAGGAAGACTGAGACTTAATAACTCAATATGAAAGGAGCTTTATTTTTACTCCCAGTGATGAATTCCTCTTGACACACTCACTGGCAGAGGAAGTTTCCTGACTGTGCTCCGGAGTGAAGCCGTTTCTTCTATTCAAGTGGATTTTTTTTTTCAACTCCTCGAGTCATCTTTATGTCTCTCTGATTTCATCTCTGATCCGTCTCTGCCGCAGCATTGGGCAGAATGGAGGAGCGAAATAGGAGGAATGGATTTGTTGTCACACCGCCATCAACTCTGAGCCCCTTGACACCGAGAGTAAGGTAAAGAAAATGAAAACCGGATCCCTCTGAGACTTAAGGTATTGTGTCTTTTCAAAAGGATATGATGCAGAGTTTAGATTCATTACCAGCTGAGGTATCCGTGGAGTGTTGCTGGTGATTAGGTTGCACTTTACAACCCGATGAAGTCTGCCGGAAGATTTTTTTTCCCTTGAAATTGTGACCTGCTGCCTATTTCCTCCCTGAGCTCTCTCCCATCGTTGACGTCACCGGGGTCCGTTCCGTCTGCTGTGTCTCATAAGAGACTTACATTCTCTCCTTGTCTGGCATTAGCAATTACCGCCACCGTGGAAAGGTCAGGAGATGTTTTTAAAATGCGACCCAGGCCTTTGGCTGACTGCTCCACTGAAATGTTGTCATACATTTATTGGGTATCAAATGAGGCTTCTGCAAGTAGTGCCAAGTAGAAAGCCTTGACATTCTGACATTTTATAACCAAGGTGAAAGCCTGTCAGGAGACTCTCTGTCTCTTACTGTGTAATTCTTTGTGTTTGATAGTTCAAAAATGAATTTGCAGTTCAACTGTGTGCATTTTGGAGTGTTTTGATTACAGCTGTCCTCAGTGGTTAACCCTTAATCGACTCACCGCCGATAATATTTTTGACTAGCTATGCATGTCGGCTTCACTGTGAATTTCTCTATTCTTCCGTTTACTTCACTGCGCACCGCCTAGGTCTGGTGGGAGCTAATCTTAGTTACTGCCTGTATGCTGTCCCAACAGTGTTGCTATGGAAACCTTGGGCCCACTCTTTTGGTTGCCCTAGGACACCCTGGCAAGTAAGCAGCACAATTTTGAGCTGTACCCCCACTTTAGCATTGATAATTACTGTTAGCTGTATTTGTGTTGTTAGCAGTGTCAGCACACCTAGTGGTGCTAACATAGTCACCAGTGCTAAAGGGGTTTTTCAACTCGCAGTGAAGCTGCTTACTCACCTGGGCAACCTAGGGGGTGACTGGAGGGCGGCTACTATCGACTGCAGCAACATCATGCCATCACCAGGATGGCATTACTGGTGGTAATCACTGAATGAGTGGTGCTAATAACTACCACCCAACCTGGGTGGTGCACAGTGCAGAGAAGTCAAAGGCTAGCTAACCATTGGAGACCAGATGGTGGGCAGTTGGTATATGTCTGCGCATGTTGGCGTGGCTAGCTGGCTGTATGTCAGCAAAGCCAACAGAAGATAGAATAAAAGGCCAGACATTTACATAACAAAACATCAAATGTTCACCCTCTTTAGATCCACAGTGTTTTGAAATGTGGTGCTAAAGCTCAATGGGTCAATGAAGCGCTGGACTAAAAGGAAAGCCTTCTTGTATTTCCCATCATTTTTGCTTTTTCTTAAAAATTAACTGGTTAGTTACCGTTTAGTGTCAGGCTGTTGAAAGCAAATTTCATTGAAATTAACATCCCAAGGCTGTACCGAATAGTTTGAAGCTTCAAAGCTTCGTTCGCATCATTGACATTTAAATTCCAAATCAACATTTGAATGCTGTGCCGACTCATGTGATCCAAATATTTCCAATAACCACAGAGTGTTGTAAAGTCCAAAAGTCCAAATTTATTAAATAAAGGTAAACGTCATAATTTCCAAAATTCACAAGTTTTTTTTCCTTATTAAATACTCTGCTTCAGTCCATATTTGTTGAAGTTAACAGTTTCACTGTGGTCAAAAACTGTTCGCTTGCTGCACACAAACAGAAACACACACCTGTACTAATGGAACGGTTTAACAGCAATCTCACCTACCCAGTCTCACTCCCAACTCGTCTATACTGATGCTTGCTCGGTGGCCCTAAACGTCAAACAGCGACGCTCTAGGTACCCCTCCAGCATCAATTTTGAACATTCAGGGATGGCGTATCAATTTACGCTTGTTACATGCATTTTGTCTCTTTTCAAAATAAACTCACGTTCTCACAGATAATGTACAGTTTCCACTTGATAAATGGATATAGTCTTTTTTCAAAATAAACTTTCAACATAGTTAAGAAAGCTTTGTTTTTATAATTACTTACTGATGTTAAGGCAACAAAGGTATGTGGTTAGGTCTAGAAAAAAACATTATGCCCTGTAAACCCCATTCCATCCATGACAAAAAAATAACTCAACTGGCTTTTGGTCTCAATGCCAAAATTAACACAGGCTCTCGGGTGAAAGTCCAGAGTTTGTTTGACCCATTCACCTTCCTGCCTGCCCACCTAATGCTGACTTTCTTGCTCTTTATACTACGGAAGTTGCTCAGAGCATCAAATAAATGCTCCCGCCCAGTGTGTCTCATATCACCACTAAAGGGTGCCTTTCTGGCTAGGTATCTGACGCTGAAATCTGCTGACCAAGCATATTGATGAGTTGGAAGTGAGAGTGTGTTGGTCTAACAGCACCATAAATTACATTTCTTCATCAAAGAAATTTGATTCAATCAAAAATAGACTGACTAGTTTAATCTGACCGGTCATTTTATTCAACTTGAATTTTTTATTTGAGAATTTTCTTTCTTTTTTAGGGTGATGACATCATAAAATATGACAACAGACATTTAAAGCTTCATTCGAAAACCTCAATAGAAGCTTCACATGAAAAAAAAAGACATTTGGTACAACCCTAATTTAAACACAAGAACTTTACATGATAACTTAAGCTCCTGTTTATATTCTAAATGTATATTTAATTTCCATAAATGGTGACACGTTTAATAGATATGGATCTAATTGACTTTGCTCTACTTTAGAGGTAATTATACAGACCTGGAGAGACAATACCGTTTTCAGCAAGCTAGAAAATTAATTCCCATGTTCGCAGCATGTTTAATTTACTTTAAGGTTGATAACAGAATTGTCAAATATGTGCAGTAAGCACATTACATATCATAATTAGTCTGTTTCTCCCATTCAAACCAGATTACACACGCGTAGTGTACAGAATATACGACACATGCATACACGTGTATCCCAGGTAACATATATTTCAGATAACCCTTCACATTCTTATCTAAGTTTTTAATTGCTCGTAGTTTCATTCAAAGTTTTAAATCCTGTTCATTAAGCTATGTCTGTGCCATATGATGTGGGCTTTTTCAGCAGAGGGAAGAGGTTTTCCCACTCTCCTCCATTTTGATTGTAATGGTAAAGTGTAAGCCCCTAATGTGAGCCTAATTCACTTCACCCCTCAGCAGTTTAGGCTTTGCCTCATCCATCTCACTTAGAAACTGCACAGCTAGCCAGATCCCCGCTGTATAAAGACATCAGCTTTATTACACTGCCTAACACAAGGATGCTAAATTATTTATCTTATTTAGCTATGGTATTGCAAATAACTGTTGGACACAGAGTCGTGGGATTCTGGTTATAGTCTTTCCTGCTCACTATTCTGCTGCATTGGATTGTGAGGGAGGTGCATGAATAATAAAGATAAAGAGAAAACATTTTTCAAAGGTCACATCTGTATATATCAGATTTTGTTTGCTTTGCATTGTAGAGGCTCTGTGAATGCCCATAAACACAGCGCTAACTGTAATTTAGCTGTCATGTTTTGGCAACCTGCTCTGTTTTTTCAATGAAATAATTCAGAAATGTATTCATGTATTAAAAAATCTAAAGAGATGTGACAGCAAAACAGGTGTTCTATTCACATCAGCAACTTGATAGGAATATTAAAAAGCAGGGATAAAGAGCACGCACATCACATAGGCTTACAAATGAGACAAGCCAGTCTTTGTAGCAAGGAAAGATGAAAACTGCCCCATATATAATTATAGGAAATGCATGCTGGGATATAGATTTGCTCCGGGCTAAATGGAACACAAGATGGATCATGGCCTTTTGATGAAACATTTTCTGTGTCAAAAACATGAGAAAGCACTAGGTGCCTCACATTGCAGAAGCCTTTAGCTACAGCTAAGAGTTTTACATTCAATATGCATTCATCACGTTACCTATCAGTTAAAGGTCCAGTGTGCCCGATTTAAGGGGATATATATATATATTGGCAGATATGGAATACAATATGGTAAGTATGTTTTCCTTAGTGTGAAATTACCTGAAAATAAGAATCACTGTGTCTTTGTAACCATAGAATGAGCCATTTATTTTTACATAAACAGCAGGTCCTTCTCTACAGAAATCACAGAGGTGCACCACCATGTTTCTACAGTGGCCCAGAATGAACAAACCAAGCAGTGGCTTTAGAGAGGGCCTTTCACGTTTTTGCCTTTTCGAATTTTCACGTCGTTTCACATAGTTCAATCAGGACAGACTCGTTTTTTTATAGTGAAAAGAATATTTATTAACGTGCACATACGAATGAAAAATGGGAAAAGTCTTTGGCAATTGGACCCCATAGAGATGGTATGATTTAAGACGTGATGAATCCAACGTCAAATAGGATACGCCCCCGGGGTCTAGACGCTGATGGTAGAGGTGGTGAAGACGAGATGAGAAGAAGATGGAGAAGTGCTGATGATCTGGATGAGTAGAGGAGTGAGCCTTTGTTGAGCTTGTCCTGGACTCTGGATACGACGGCTGGGGGTGATCGGGGTGGACAAGAGGACAACAATCCTGCCTAAAATGACTGCAGCAGAGGAGAGAGCAGATTTCAAATTTTGCAGTGGCATCCTGATTGGCTGATAGAGATCGTGGCAAAGTTTGATTGGATAACTAGAAGAGTGAACGCCCATAGTCAGCTGATTAGAGGAAGCAGTGTGAGTGGGAGGGAGAGAACCGCGAATGGATGAGCACGATGAAAGCCTTCCCGATTGAACTTACGCTGAGCTTCACTTAGCGCCCCCTCCAGGACGAGAGTGTCGCAAGAGTTATCAGATAAAAAAGGTTAGCACAGATTAGCAGTTCCCAAGCTGGTGGCCCATCTCTGACATGCCAAGCAGCATCAGAGAAACACTGATTTTTATGTGAAACTGCTTTATTCAGTGTTTTTTAATGGTTTCAATCACCTCTGCGTATAATTCGGCTCCTGCTAAAAACCTCCTGAATGTCTGGATCTTAGGTTCGCAGACAGAAAAGGTAAGAACAGGGCAACCTCTAGCTCACCTGGTAGAGTGTGCACCCGATGTAGACGTCATCCCCCATCTCTCTTTCACCTTTCCTGTCTATTGTCAAACTGTCTGCAATGTGCCAAACAGCATTAAAGAAACATTGATTTGTAACATGGAACTGCTTTATACTGTGTGTTTTTACCGGTTTAACTCACCTGGTCCGTTTGTTTTGGAGAGAACCTCTGTGTGTCTCGCCTTCAACCTTTTGTTTCCCTGCATCCTTTTCTAGTTTTTTTGGATTTAGCCTTTTTGGATTTGTTCGCCTCTGTTGACTTTCATCCTGTGTACCAAACTTCTGACCAGTAAAGATTGTGTTATTTCACCCGAACTGTTTCCAGAGTGGTGCGTTTGAGTCCACTCTCACATGGTTCACTACGTGTTAAAGACTGAAGGAATTTTAACCAGGAGAGGTTTCAGCTGGTTGCAATCTGCAGTCCTCACCGCAAGATGCCACTGAATCCTCCCGCATCTTACGCACTGCTCCTTTAACCTTTTCTGTTTTTTAACCTTTTTATTCTGGTTATATTGTTAATGCATTTAAACAAGCTTTTTTCCTCTACTGAATAAATTAATTGTTGTTTAAAGTAATTAGGAGATAGGTGTGTGTCTGGGTATGCAGAAACCCACAGTTCCATGGATTGGCTGGATCATTATCATCTGGTCTGCTTCAGCCTCTGTGGGCGCTGGCTTTGTGTTCAGGCTCCCTTGTTCCACCTCCTTGCAGCAAGGAAAAGATAAGGCCACAAGAACAATGGGAGAGCCAAGGTGCATCATTTGTTTAGTTGATAAATTATGGATAGAATTTCTGATAGCAGACCATGGCCTTTACCTGAGTGTGACGCCTCCCTGTGCCCTTATAATGCCATATTCCTCCTCTAGCACAACCATAGTACGAATAAATAATGATAAGAGGGCCAACTGTGGGGGGGGGTCCAAGGTTTGAAGAGGGAAACTAAAAACAAATTCATTCGTGACCTTGCTGCACAGTACTGATCTTTAAAGGTTCAGTGTGTAGGATTTAGATTTGAGATATATTGGCAGAATTGGAATACAAGATAATGAGTTTTCTTTAGTGTATAATCAGCTGAAGATAAGAATTGTTGTGTTTTCATTATCTTAGTATAAGCTGTCTTTATCTAGATAGGGGGCGGGTCCTTGTCCCCAGAGTCTGCCATGCTGCTCTTCCATGTTTCTACAGTATCCCAGAAAGAGACAAACCAAACACTGGCTTTAGATGGGGCCATTTATGCTTTCACATTTCTGTGCCGGCCACTGTAGTTAGCAGCCCCTCTTTTTACCAGTTTAAATCACATGGTCTGTTTGTTTTGAAGAGGAGGAGACCTCTGCAGGTAATTCAGCTCCTGTGGAAAAAAACTTCCTGAACATCTGGATCTTAAGTTGTCAGAGAAAAAAGGTGAGCACAGGTTAGCAGGTGCTGGGCTAGCAGCATGTCTGCAACGAGCCGAACAGCATCAGAGAAACACTTGTATGTACATTTGTAACGAGCAACTGTTTTATTCAGTGTTTTTATCGGTTTAACAGTTTTGTTAACGATTTGTTAACCGTTTCACAGTTGCCCATCAGCAGTCGCCTGGCCGTTCACACCAGGAGCGATGTAAAGCGCTGTCTCTGTCTGCTTGTGTCTGTGTGTGTGACTGTAAGTGTGTGTTGCTCTGCATACTTTCACACTCTCTGTTTAGACACAACTGACAATTATGTGGAACCATGGATGCATATTTTAACATTTATCATAATCAGATAATTTATATCATATCAAATGTATCCTTTATTCATTCATTTTCCGTAACCGCTTATCCTGTTATGGGTCATGGGCTGGAGCCTATCCCAGCTGACACTGGCGAGAGGCAGGGTTCACCAGACTATCACAGGGCTGACACATGGAGACAGACAACCATTCACACTCACATTCACACCTACGGACAATTTAGAGTCACCAATTAACCTGCATGTCTTTGGACTGTGGGAGGATGCTGGAGCACCTGGAGAAAACCCACACTGACATGGGGAGAACATGCAAACTCTGCAGAGAGGGGCTCCCCCACCCTGGGTTCAAACCAGGAACCCTCTTGCTGTGCTGTGTTATGTCATTTGAAATAGAATATCAGTGTGTTTTCTTGCTAGATTGGCTCGCAGAAACGCTTAAGTAGATGCCGAAACTATCATGAGCCCTCCAGGGTGCCATGCTGCGTCCAGTCTGAACAATCTAATCTGTTAGCATGGGTGCCAAAAGCAAGTGGGCAGCGCTCCATGGAAGATCGGTGCGCTTCGAAGATATTCCGCATCCAGTGTGAACCCGGCGTAAATGACTGGGTCCATTTGTCTGGGACAGGATAAGACCTCTGTGGATAATTCGGCATCCACTGAAAACTTCCTGAGCTTCTTGATCAAAAAAAGTTATCACACATTCGCTGGGTGAGCGGCCCGTCTGCAATGTACTAAACAGCATAAGACAAATACTGATTTGCGACGTGAAACTGGTTGGTCCATTTGTTTTGGCAACACATTCTCTCTCTGACCTCGTTATATATCGATGTTTGGTCATGGACTTTCCACATTCAAATACGACGTGCAAGGTACCCCGGATGAATTAGTTGTTACATGCATTGTCTTTTTTACAAAATACACTTCAGTTTTCACAGGAAATTTACCGTTAACATACAGTCTCTTTCAAGATAAACGTGCTACGTCATTACACCACTGCAAATTGACATGTTTTTTTCCTTCAACAACAAACGCATCTGGTTACGTTTTGCCTACACACACATGTGGTTGGGTCCAGGAAAACAGAACAAGATTTGGCTTTGGCTCCCGCCCGCCCTACTTTCGCCGCCTTAAGTTTCATTCTTTTCGCGCCATGTTTCCCCTTGATGCTGCTGGGTGTTCCTTAAACTATAATGGCAACTAGCCGTGTATCATGCCGATGTGAAATGACGGCTGTCTGTGTCTGACGTCGGAAGTCACTGCCCAAGCGCCGGATTTCGACAACTTCGGAGTGAGACTGGGTTGGTTTTGGAGAGGAAAAGATCTCAGCAGATAATTTGACTCCTGGTAAAAACCTCCTGAACAATGACCACTGAAGGAATTCTAACCAGAGTTTCATCTGGTTGCATTCATCACTACTACATGCCACTAAATCCTACACACTGTTCCTTTAAGCATTCCGTAATAAACGGAAGGAAAATTAATCTCTGTTTATTTTTTTTAATTCAGTGTCTGTCTTGTTTGAGTGCAGCCAGATTTTCAATTTCGTTATGGTTCTCTTGTCCCTCCCAATTCTCAGTTCAATCTTGGCTTGAACCAGTCTCCCCCTCCATTCTCATGTTGCAGCACTTGTGCCGCTGTAATTGGCTCAGTTTTTTACACCTCCTTAAGAGCCAATCTGAGCACTTGCAGCTACACACAGGGCTCCATACACAAACTCCACCAAGCTTGAGTGAGAGCTTTTACAAAACCTTAGTTATGATAAAAGTGATAATAATGTGGGAAATGGAGTTATTAGTGGCTTCTGTGACAGAGGTATGAATCATATGCCATTAAAAGGGTTGCTAATTGAGACTGGCATGAAGAACCGTGCTTAAGCAGGTACTTTGCTGACGTCAGTTTTAAGTAAGCGGGAAAAAAAGACATTTAAATAAACCATCTTTGCTGGAACCAGTGTCGAGAATAATTTCACAATCTTTACACACAACAAGCAGCAAAACCCTGTATGAAAGAGACTTATTTAAGGAACCAGATAAAATGATGAGTTTGTCTGAGGCAGGACAAACAAAACCAAGTGAAATTTCACTCTAATGGGCTACATGTCACGAAACAAACAGCAAAAATTGGCCACAAACAAGAAGCACAGCCACTGGGAATCAAAGCTCCCACACAGAAAATGGAAAAATAACACCTTGATTTACCGTGTGAGCAAGAGCTACACCCCTGTGAAAGACACCCCTCTGAAAAGTGTTTTTTTGGAGTAACAGGGACAAATGTGTGCAATTTCAGAGACTCAGTCAGAAGACACAGGCCGAGGGAGAAGAGGAAGCTTTTTCCACTGTCACCCTGTTCCTTGAATTTTTTTTTCCTGCCTCTCACTGTGATTAATGCCAGCTAAAAGCCCCTCTGACCTTTGTGATAGATTTATGGACTTCACGGTACAATAACTTAGTGTTTCCTTGTGCATTCATTTTCCCTGCATTGATATTTGTCATTTAAAGGGTTCAGAGTTTGGCCTTTTCCCTCCTACATGAATTGTTTGCTTCCTAAGATGATTGGTTCGCAGTCCCTCCGGCTTGTCACTGGGAGGTTTAAGTGGTCTGGTGTCGTCTCCTCAGGTCCAGTACAATTCACTGGAAAGGTTGTTCACAAGATGATGTGAGCCACTTATCTTTAATACAGCTCGGTTTATTCGTATTTTGTGATGAAGATGCACACGGTATCAGCCCAGAGATCACGTACAGATGTGTTATATAATATCCTGTTTTAAAGTGTGTGTGTAGAAAGGGTCACATTTCATGGTGGCCTTTTTCTTAAGTGTCTCTTGTCTCTTAGAGCAGTGGTTAACAATCACTATTTATTTCACAGAAGAACTGAGCTTAATGTGAGGAAGAGTCATAAATGACTTTTTTTGGTGATATGTTATATTTCCTCCATGGTTATTTCTGCAAATGTAGTTGACAATTATAGTATGCTGGTCATTTCTAACAACCAAAATGTTTTCAGATGGAGGTTCCTGAAGCAAAATCTTATCAAATGGGGGTCCGTAACATTATGTGAATCAATTTAGGGGTCACTGACATTTAAAAAAAAAGGTTTGGAGCCAGTCTGGAGCCACAAGGCAATTTCTGACCTGTGTAATGACTGAAATAATTCTGAGAACTTCTCCTTAAAACAAAAAGAATAGGCTTTAACAAAGAGGTCCTTTGAGTGGGACTTATTAGCATGACCAGCATAAATTCTTATTCAAAAAAGTATTTAAAAAAATTTTAAAAAAAGATTTTTTTTTGACAGAGTTATTCGGAAAAAAAAGGTGAGCACACATAAGCAGGTGCTTGGCTAGCGGGCATCTGCAGCAAGTGGAACGGCACTGGAAACACTGATTTGCAATGTGAAACTGCTTTATTCAGTGTTTTAATTTGGCTCCTGGTAAAAACCTCCAGAATGTCTGGATCTTAAGTAATGGGAGAAAACGGTGAGCACACATTAGCAGGTACTGGGCTAATGACCTGTCGATGACAGGCCAAATACCTTCGGAGAAACACTGATTTGTAGCACTAGTTCTTCAAGTCTTTGAAGAGGAAACTCACCTTACTTGCATCACATCACCAGGTAAGTACCAATACTATATGAAGGCCCTAGATGGCAGTAAGTAGTAGTAGTAGTAGTAGTAGTAATAGTATGTATTTATCATAAAAACTAAACTATCACTCAATGTGAGCTGAGAAACCAATATCATTGCCATTTGTTTTGACTTGTGGCTGCTTATTTGGTTCATGGCCAGTGTAGCTCAGTCTAAAGTTTCATTTGGAGACAGAAATAAATGAGCAAATTTAACTGTACTCTATTAAAAACAGTTCACTTTAGTAATCTCAAACAAGAGGCAGCTAAAACCACAGGCAGTGGGATACAGGTTTAAGTTGCTTTAATAAAGCTTTTTTTTTCAAATAAATGTTTGATCCCCTATGTATGCATATAAAAAGCAATGTGGTTATTTCTCAATCTAGCAATATAAAGAATAATATTGTCTGACTTGACGTTTCTTTTTAATTATATTGGTTGTCGTAAACTTTTAGTCCAATCAGAACACATCCAAGGTCACTGTCAGTTAGAGGGGCGGGGTTTAGCTTACGCCACTGTGTCTGACGCAATACGAACTTAATGCAACTGATACCTAAAGAGAGTGAATACCGGTATGACACAAATTTCGTTTAACGCAAGATAATACTAGTTGGTTGAAGATGTATTGGAAGCTACAGAAGGTAAATACATGTGTGTGTATTTTTAATAAAGTAACAAATGAATATGGCTTGTAAAAACGGATGCTGACCGCGATTAGCGCGTTAGCATCATAGATAGAACGGTTAGCATGCTAACGTCATGACAACGCGTTAGCATCATAAATTAGCTTGCTAATGACATTAGCAAAGCTCCAGTGATGGAAGAAGTATGGCAAGCCGTTTTAACATTTAATCACTAAGTCCGACTATCCGGAATTACTATTATATATATCTGTAACGTCATTTTGACTAGTAGTAATGTCATTGTGACTAGTATGAATTTTAATTTAAGATACCTGTAACGTCATTCTGACTAGTCAAAACTGAATTACAGATATCTGTAACTGTAGTTTTGACTAGTCAGAATGACGTCATAGATATCTGTAATTCAGTTTTGACTAGTCAGAATGACGTTACAGATATCTTAAATTAAAATTCATACTAGTCACAATGGCGTTACTACTAGTCAAAATGACGTTATAGATATCTATAATGGTAATTCCGGATAGTCGGACTTAGTGATTAAATGTTAAAACGGCTTGCCATAATGGCAAAAATAGTTTGAATCTTACTAGTCAAAACTGAATTACAGATATCTGTAATTAGAATTTTGACTAGGCAAAATCTAATTAGGGATATCTTGAATAAGAGTTTTGACTAGGCAAAATTAAGTTGCAGATATCAGTAATGAATTTCCAGTCTAGCCATTAAATGTTAAAATGGCTTGCCATAGAAGAAGACTGCTCAGATATTTGAGTAGAGTAATAATACCAATACCACAGTATAGAAATACCCAGTGACAAGTAAAAGACCTGCTTTGAAAACCTTATTGTTACTCATTTGAAGTAGCTAAATAAGTATTAGCATTTAAATGTACATAGCCTACCTATAATGCAGTGTGGCCTATTTATATGTCACTGGGTTATAATTAGTGATGCATAAAAGTGTACATCACATTTATATTGCTGCTGGTAAAGTTGGAGCTTATTTTGATAACTTAATATACTGCTGTAATGTAATCTAGAACGATATAGTGTGATTTATTAGTTAATATATCCACATTTTGTATTAATTGTACTAAACTAATGTTCTCAAAATAAATGTAGTGGAGTAAAACTAGCCTACAAGAGTACAAGTGCCAAAAAATTAGTAATGAAGTACAATACTTGAGTCAATGTAGCAGCAGTCTGTGTAACTGTCAAATTGTTAGTGTGTATTTAAAATGCCACCTAGGTAGGGCTGTTAATCGAAAACATTATTGAAATCATAATATGGCCAATCGCAGGAGCTGCAATTTTTTGGTAAGGTAAAATGTGTCACAATACACCAGTATAAATGAAGCATTGTAGCACTACAGACAAGCCCCGGCCCAAAAATCTATTCTAGACATAAGGGGACATAATTTGTTTGGTACGGACCCCAGCAAAAATCACATCGTCATTTTTATATTTTAATAGTGAAAATGAAATGCAACAGTTACCATTCCCACTAAAATTGTTACTCATATTGCAGTCACAATCTGTCAGAATAACTGCAATATGAATTTTTTCGCATATTGTGCAGCCCTACAGCAAAGCTAGAGCTAAAACTAACTGTATGAAAGAGCACATTTATGTGCTATGTGCATTTAAAGTGCTAAAGTGACTAAGGAGATGGACATTTGTGTTCAGTATACAGAGAGGACCAGGAAACTCTGAAACCCTGTGCGGAGCCTCCTGCCTGCTGCAGCTTTGCTCTGTTGCAGAGGTCAGCATGAAATCCACCCACAGCTTCGTCACTTCCATCCCTCTTCCATTCTCCATCCTTCCGTTGAAGATGCTTCAGGTGTTATTCCATGGATTTGTGAGTACCAGTCAATATTACACATGTGCTTTATTTTGGACCTGCATTAGCATATGAAGTGGTCATTTATTTTATGTCACAACCAAGGGGTTATATGTAGGTCTGAAAAGTGAAGCCACTGCTGAAGTGCTTTAAACCTGCATTCTTTCTATTGGCCTGCAGGGGGCGACTGCACTGGTTGCACAACTGAGTCTGATTATGTAAAAGTTTATGCAAAAATAACTCTATTTCCTTCTTGATTTATTACCTCAGTAAACATTTTCCTATTCAGTTTATGGTCTCAATGGCTACTTTCAAGTCCTTTTCAATCCAGCATGATGTTTATTTGTAAATTATGGTCCCATTTGGAATAAAACAGGCGATAAAGCAAGGTTTGCTTTGGGGCGTTGTTACCTTGTGGTTGAGATATTGCTACCACAGTGGTTTCCTCAGGTTCTTAGTCAGATTTCTCATCCAGATATTGTCTCTTCTGGCTCTCAGAAAGCCAAGACGGTGATACCTAAAATGCTCCTTCAGACTAATGGGAGACATCATGGTAGCTGCGTCCACTTTTTTTTGTACAGTCTGTGGCCACGATGCTCCCAAGCCACAGCTCAGGACTGTATTGTTTTATTTAATTTCAACAAAAATTGGTTGGTGCGACATCTGTGCAGGCAGTCAATAAAATAGCTTGTAATATCACTTTGTTTCCAATGGACACACAGGCAAATTACCCTCTGAGGTTGTTAGCCATTGCTTTAGTCCCATCTGTGGTTTGATTACTCCCTACATTGCCCTCTGACTCTGTACAGTAGTTAATCTGTGTTGTGATTTGAATAACTGGGTGAAGCAGTATGCACTGTTTTCACTGTAGCGGAGAAGAAATGGAGATCAGATGGCAAGACTTCAAACTTCTCCAGTGAGAGCAGTTGGGAGTAATTGTCTGGTCTGTTTGCCGTACAGGCAAAAAGCTGTTCTTATCATCAAAGACGGGGGCGAAATGCATATTAACGCACATTAAGAGGAGTGATCACACAATATGTGGTTTTGTTATTCAGAAATGTCCAATAGTTCATCAGAAGAGATCATTGCACTGTGAGTCATTTACTTCATAATGAAGATTTCTGTATTTTTTCCCTCTGTGGTGCAGACGTTGGTTTATATTAACGTTATAAATTTATGTTGGAATGACATTACCATAAGGAAATCATCGATGAAGGATTCTGTCCTGCTGTGCGCCGTTAAATCATCATTAGAGGATGATGTTTTATGATGTTTTTCTCAGGATGCCTAAGAGCTCTATAAGTCCATCTTTTCATGACTCCATATTGTTTAGGAAACAAAACCCAAACATTTCCGAAGAAGAAACCTGGGTTGGGAACTAAATGCACAACACTGGGCCTCATGCAGGGAGCATTATACAAACACATTTTCTCTCTTTTGTTTGTATTCACATCCTTATTTTGTTCGTTCCTATTGATTTCTGGGACTAAGCAGTTTTCTTATTTCTGCTCTTAGGTAGGAGACAGTTTTATAGGTGGTCAAGAGCACTCTTTCCAAGATAATAAAAGTTTTTCTGATGTGAGGAAACATTTTAAATTTGAGGAACATAGATAAATGCATGAATATTATATCATCAAATTTAGATTATTATATGTTGTAGATTATTTTGTGGGCTAAATAAATACTTGGTCCATTGATCCTAATTACTGTAAATTACTGTAAATAATACTGTAAAGTTACTGTGCATCCCTTTGCTCTCAAGTGGTGGAACTTAACTAAGACTTTTAATTAAGTACTGTACTTAAATACAGATTTGAGGTACTTTTACTTTACTTGAGTATTTTAACCTCATGCAACTTTCTTCTTCTGCTCCACTACACTTCAGAGGGAAATATATTTTTTACTCCACTACAATTATTTGATAACGTTAGTTATTAGTAGTTTTACAAATTAAGATTCTTACACACAACTCATATGAAAAGATACAAATACAGTCTAAATGATTATTTAGTTGATTAGAAAAGTAACATTTTGATAGTTATTTAAGTTGTTTTGAGGATTTGCTGGATTCCCTTTTAATTATTTATTTTGATTTATTAAATGGATTTTAACTTTTCTGCATGAGTACTTTACTTTCTTTTGTAACTTTTATTTATTTAAGAAATAAAGAACATGAGGTTGTCATGAGTTTTACAAGGTCAAATCACCATACATTTTCCACTTACATCCTGGCGTTCACTGTCGCACTCTTCTCAACAGCGTTTATACACAATCCATGTCTTCCAGTATTTTGTACATTTTCCATCTCAAGTCTTAAAATAAAAATCTTTCCATACAGTTTATTTAGTTTATAATCCTCAGCCATTGGGCCAATGTTGGAGGATCAATTTGCAACCATTTGCGAGTTATGGCTTTCCAGCTACTTGTCAAAAGTACCTTAAATAAATATTAATCTTTGTGTGGGACAGTTTCAGGTATTTTTCCTTATCATAATGTGACAAATGAGTCGACTAAATCCATCCCAATTATCCTATGAATCTCAGCTGCAATCTCTTGCCAATATGGTTGTATTTTTGGGCATGCCCAGAAAACATGATAATGATTGGCCTGTGAGGGTTGTCTCTAACAAAAGCCCCGGCTCTGTAGGCCTGTTCGCAGTGCTGTTAGTTTAGGGGTGATAAAGAATCGCACAAAATTTTTCCAACCAAACTCCCTCAGGGACCTTGAGTTTGCAGTAGTTGCCTGTGTTTCACATATCTCCGTCCAGTCCTCCTCTGTTATTTGTATGTCCAATTCTTTCTCCCATTTTTATTTGATATGTATTGTAGAATGATTCTTTGAAATTTTAATACTGCCGTACAATCTTGAAACTAACTTTTCAGTATCTCTCATTATGTACGCATTTGAAAATATAGTAATAAGTTTGGGTTCATTTATCTTTACACTTTGAAATTTTTATTGAAGTAGTCCCTAACTTGCAGGTATCTGTGGAAGTCCTGCTTTTCTAGTTTAAATGTCTTTGATATATCTCAATAGCTCTGCAATTGTCCTGCATGATTACTTTTCATACTTGAGTGCCAAAGTATTTTCCCACGCCACAACACCTGTCCTTTAATAGTCTTTAGGGGGTGTTACTTATGCTTACAGGTTACTTATGATCAAGCACAACTGGGTAAGCGCAGATTTGGATGATTGAGAATGTTTAGTGCAGCTTAAGATTACTTCTCTTATTTTTCTCTTCACTGATAATTAAGAGAAACTATAAGAAACATTTAATAGAGTGTTGCTGCACGAGGCCCATTGTGTTCTAATATGAAGCATCCCACGCAACACGATCAACTCGACCATCAAATCTGACCTCTCCCTCCTTCAGCTGAATCTTTCTACTGGCCATTAACAGTAGAGGAAGACTTGCTCAGCTTTCTGCACTCGTCAGCTGCGGTTAGTGTCATGAGTGTGTTAGGATCAGGGGCACTGCTTCCGGCGACAATGAGACATTGCTTGATTTACACCCATTATTTTCTTGTATTTTTCAGTGGGTTATGAAGGGGAAAAAAAAAAACTCTTTCTGCACGGCATGTCGGACTCTGGCAGAGGCATGCAATCGACAAAACATTTCATTTCATGCAGTTATAGTAGAAACTGTAAAAACAAACTTTATTTTTTTGAGAATAATATTACAATAGCAATACTTAAATAATTAGTCAATTAAATGATTAATTGAGAGAAAATGAATCAATGACAGTTTTGTTAGTCAGATGATAATTTATGCCATACAAACACTGGCTGATGACAGAGTTGTGAGAGTCTCTTTTCTTGATTTATATTTCTGTCAGATGAAATAATTTCTTGTTGTCAGACAAAATGAATAATAAGTCTATTTTTGGCATGGTTTGGCATTTGTAATTCATTTTGGCATGTCAGGCTAAATGATAAATTTGCTAATAATAAATGAGCTACTCTCCCCCCGGCTAATGTTCAGTTCACCGTCTGCGTGGTTAGCAGTAACTAACACAGCAGCAGTGGCTAGCATCCCACAACGAGCTCTTAAACGGTCCCAACAAACTCACACTGACACCAAAATGCCTCAAGTCTGTCTTTAATAACCGTGAAGTAACATTAGCTGTGTGATGCTAGCAGTTAGCCCTGTCATGATGGGCATGTGGCCGGGCGGACTCTCACTACTGGCCCGGCGTGGAGCTTACAGCAACAACAGCTACAACCCATACAGTCTGTGGTGTGGTGAAGTTGAGCACAGTGTATTTGACGGACTCAGCGGTTTTACTGATGGGGAGGGGTCAGCAACAGTTTTTAGCCACTTAGAAAAAAAACATCCCACCTAAATATCAACAATAACAGTTTAAGTGTGCGCCCTATCTAGAATATTTTCACTGCTTTATCTTAATGTCAGACAGTTATTCTGATGGGAAAATGAAGTTGTTACATAGTGCTCTTTAAAGCCAGATTCCACTGGCTAACTGAAGCTGTTAATGGCTTCCCCATCGGAATGGGCTGTCTGATGGAAAGGTATAGTGGTGAAAATACTTCCAATATAGCATACACTTAGTACACAGTGATAATTTTAGGTGGGAGTTTTTTAGCTGGCTAAAATAAGGGTTTTTTTGGACCCTCATCCATAGCTGTACATTGCTTAGCCTCTATCTCGGACTCCACCACACTTCTCCAAATTGGAGGTGTGCAAACTTACATCTACTTTATGCAATATACTGTCTACGAATAAGTACCCTGTACAGCCCAATTAAAAAGAATCTGAACTATCCCTTTAAGTTTTTTTTTTTAAACAATACACACACACATTTTACCTCATGACGTTTTTTTTATTGAGGTCAAGGAGAGCGTTTAGGACAAGACATAGGACATGAGAAAATGTTGATTTTCGAAAGTAATGATTGGCGGTGTCACCGATCAACACATTCTGCCAGATAGGTACTGCGCATGTGTAACTCAGCAGAGATGAGAGGGAAGCAAGATGGCTCAGTCTTTAGCTACTTCCATAAACTATATGTGGTTAAAATACTTTTTTATACAGGTATATAAGATTGATGTATGCTGGAGCATTCAGAGGTTGCTTCTGGGCGGGATGTGGCCCGCCGATTGAAGAGGCATGCTGTATATTAATGATAATATAAAACATTGCACCTAATAAATCCTTTGTACATTTGTTGTAATGAAATTTGGCGAATAATGGGTGAAATGGATGGTGGCCACCAAGCTATCTATAGCCCTGGCTGTCTGTGCATGCGAGCAGGAGGAGACAGTGAGATGGGCCAAAGCGTTCAAGGCTCAGTGAAGACATATTTCCCCTTACAGAGCTTTGTCAGTTGTCCCATAACTTAACAGGTGCAGACAGCTTCCTTTTTGTCTCCAATGATTGTCCCGGCACCTCAGACAAACCCTTCTCGAAATTTGGGCTCCTTCATGAAGCTCTCCATCTCGGTGAGTAAGTGCGGCCAGGTCTCTGGCAGACACCGTGAAATGGGCATGGCTCTGGATCACAGAGCAGGCCAGTCAGCCCATACTACCCATAGCTGGTCCATTTACCATGGCCCATTAGTATGATCATGCTTTGCTGGCTCCACATCCCTGCCATTCATTCATCCTGCTGTGCTGAGGGTGTTTGACCACACTAATGTTCAAGGTACTCTGCTCAGCTCACTAGGTAGCTCCAGCGCTAATAGCCTCGAGCTCTGCAGGCAGGTAATGACTACAGACCCGGCTAGACAAGCAGGATTGATAGTTTTGATTAGATGGGGTATCTTAGGGAATGTGATGCTTAGGCTTATTGATCTGTTTTGTGTGTGATATCAATCACGACACCAACCACATATTGCAATTAGGAATGTTGGGCTGATGAAAATCTTATGAACTACCAGGCTATTGTCTTTTAATTGACAAAACAGATGAAACTATATCATATACAATAAAAAATGAAGATGATGAATGATGGTAATGAGGCGTTAGTCATTATGATGATATCAATAAAGGAGCCTCTACGTGTCCAATATACATCAGTATAAAGTGCAAGGTGAAGTTGTGTGTTTGTGTAATGTAGTGTATGACTGGTTGTTTAGGTTTCTGCACATACACTCTATGTGTTGTGCAAGTTTGTCGCACTGTAAAGGCCACTATTCCTGTCATCCCGGTGATTTATTACCCAGCTAGGAGCCCTGTGGCCTGGCTGTGCCCATCTCCCCAGGCCACATGAGTCACATCACATCGACAAACAGCACAATATTGCCCTGCTTCGCTTCACTGATGCCAGCTGACACATGAATCTGTCCGTTGACACCGCAGCGTTATGTTGGGAACCTTGCAGGTCAAGTATCAGAGCAAAGGGTTAATGTGAAAATAGATTAAAACCCATGAGAGTAAAGTGGGATTGGGTTTCACACCTCTTTCAAAATATGGAGCAGTGCCATAAATGAGGTGCAGGTGAGCCGTCCACCATTAGCTACACCGTCGGTCCACATAACTCAAATCTCAGCAACACTTAGGCTTGGATCAGCATCTAAAGGAAATGCAGCAAATGTCTGGAACAGTTGGAGACTGAAGTGATGACTCAGCTTTTCTGGCCTCCTCTGCTGTACAACCTATTCTGTTTCCTCCCCAAGTCACCCCATGTCTCTAAATGCCTTTGTCTAGAATGCACAAATTAGAGGACTAATTAGGCCAGAGGTCTCTGTGCTATTCAGCGTTGCATGAAGTGGACATGGTGTGAACTCTGTTACATCTCTTGACCCATTCTCTTGCCATCCGCAACAGTACTGATATCAGATCAGAGTTAAATAGACAACCAAGGTGGAAAGCTGCATAGATTAGTTTTAAGGATTGTTTTTGAGCTGTTAGTAAAGCTGTGTAATAAATAGATGTGTAATGATCCTTCAGTTTGGATTTATATATCGGTTTAATGATCGATAATCCAGTATCATCGATGCAAAGTGAAAAGATTGAAGCATCATCATCAACTTCAGGAATTGCCTTTATTTTTGAAATTCCCATGGCACGTCTATTGTCTCGTCTTCAAGCTGATAGTCAAGGTAATATTGGTGCCAAATAGATGTCTGTGTAAAAAGTGTAAGCTGGCAGGATTGGACAAGTATGAGGTTTTGATGACTTATTATGTGTGCAATCTCTGCCAGGAGATTTAAAAGGCAGCTAGCAGCAGTTAGCAGCGAACTCAATGAAGAAGAACTGGTGACTCTAAATTGTCCGTAGCGGTTAATGTGAGTGTGAATGGTTGTCTGTTCCTATGTGTGAGCCCTGAGATATTCTGGTGACCTAAATAATACATGTTATTTGTTTAGCTTTGAGTAGAGGACAACATCGCTAGCTGCTAGGCTAATTCATGCAGAGTAATAGTGCTTAAGCTAATAATGGGTGACTAGCAAAAAATAATGCTACTGTTGTTAATCCCTGTTTTACGCATGTTAGTGGAGTCAGTTTATCTTAAACATTACTGCACTTAACTGGTTAAGTTATTTACATTATGTATGTGTTGCTTTTTCGTTTATGCAGAAAACAAAGGGGTAGCAGCTTGTTCTGTAACTGATTATGTTAAATTGCCATGAGAGCTGCAACAATTAGTCAGATAAAACAATTAGTCCAACTGACAAAAAAACAGTTGACAAATATTTTGATCATCGAATAGTAAATGTAGTATTTTTTAGAAAAAAAAAAAGCCAAACATTTTATGATTTCATGCTTCATAAATTTGAGAATTTTATGCTTTTCTCTTTCATTTAAAATAATAAACTGAAATAGCTTTGGCATTTTGGTCTGTTTTTCTGATAAAACACAATTTGAAGACATCATCTTGGGCTCTGAGAGACTTTTCATTGACAAAATGCTTAATGAATAACGGTGAGAAAATAATGGGCTGATTAATCAATAATGAAAATAATCGTTAGTTGCAGCCCTAATGGCCATGTGATAGCTTCTCATATCGATCACAGGCACCTGGATTGAACTGAATCAAATCAAATCATATTGTGGCAGACTTTGTGATATAAGCAAATATTGTATCGTTGTCACTAGAATCAATATAACATTGTTTTGTGATTAAACTAGTGATTTACACCCCTAATGATAAACCAGAAATATATTGACACTTACATTTACTGACCACCTAGTTTGTCATGTTGTCATGTTCAGTTAGAGATTTTGCCTTTGAGAGCTCAACACAATTGCTCCTAAAATAAAGTGTTAGACAAGGTAACCCATACACTTACCAGTGGGCCATGATTTTGCTAAACTTCAGTTTTCTCTTTTAATTTTAATGTTAAATTGACGCTTGAATATTAAAGCCAATGATTTGGTGTTTCCTCATTCTGGTACATTTATTTCACTGAGCACAACTTTCCTGAAATAGCAATAGTGATATTCATGTAATGCTAGCAGCATGGCTCTAGGGATGGCGATGTTGGTCCACCACTTTTTTTCAGACGACAAAACCGCCATGGAAGTTTGTACATTTATGTTCATCAGAGGATGCATCTTACTGGCCTTGTTGATCCCTTGACTTTTATTCCAGCACCAGCAATATTTTGGTATTTTTAGCTTTGATATGTAGATGAAAGAACAGGGATATTTTCATGAAACAAAAAACTTAAGAGGTCCTACATTATAGAGCTGTAACAAATGTATTACAGAGAAAGATGCTAGTATTTTAAAGCACTTGCCCCACAGGCCATCCTCTGAACAGAAACTCTCAGTCCTGCTGTGTTTTGCTCGGTTAGCTGTTAGCTTCATTAGCTCATTCAGCTAAATTCCCCACAGAACTCTGTTTCCCATCGGCTGCTAACAGCTAACTAGATCTGCTCCCTCTGATAACAGCATGAGGATGCGCTCCATTGTAGTCGATCAATTCAGTTTGTTATTTGCTAAGACATAATTATACATAGAAAAACAAAATCTCTTTTGTCCCAGAGGCCTCCCAGAGAAGATCTCTGTTAATCCTAAACACACTTCCAATCGTCACTGGGACCGCGGGATGCCATTAGCCTCAAGCCATTGCTAGCCAGCATCAAGTCCTGTTTGTTTTCATAGAATGTTTAAGTAAAAGGAGCAAATGAATGGAAATGTTTGTGGAACTATAATGCAAGTGTTTATTTATTTTTTTTATTCAACCTTTAGACAGGTAATCTCATTGAGACATGCAGTGTCATGTACATGTATGTTAATTGTATTGGATCATGAATCATGCGGAGACATCTGAACCTTGTTTGTTTTGGGGCCCCAGACATCAGCTGGCTTAAAAGAAGGCAGACATCTATCTCCTTGAGCTGTGATTTCAACCATATGTCCTATAATAAGGCTAACGAGAGGCTGTTAAGGGCCACTAGGTTGGCCCCCTCGGCGGAGGCTTGTTAATGTCAGTGTCACGTTGTCAATCTCTGTGCCTTGAGATCAAGGGCATGCAGGAGTAGGGCACAGAGGGGAGGTGGGGAGGAGGGGATCTCTCATCATCACATTGGTCTTGCACCCCCTTCCCCTAAACCAGAACATTCCCCAAGCACCCTAATTGCCCTGTGAATTATTCACCTTAATAGAGGGATGACACTGGGTCGTCCTGTCTTACGCGTCTGGAGGTCTTAGGCAAGTCCTTTAGGACCGCGAGCAGACGTCTACATATTTTATCTTCTGCAGAGACTTTTTGTCTCTCATCACACAAATTACACTCTCTCTGGTTTCTTGGACGGCACACACTCAAGCTAAGTCCAGTGCACATTCATTTAATGAGTGTGTAGATATAATTAGTACTTACATTTAGAGGCCTGGCCACTGTTCTTTGTGCAAATCTGTTTTCCTCATGGCTTATGTCCAAAACAACAGAAGGAGAACATGAGACCATGTTTATATTCTTCCTCCTTTTTCTACTTCACTTGCCACTCTTAGCGCTGCCCTCCAGCAGAGGAAGAAAATATGATTTATTGACTCAGCACTTTTCAACACTAAAATCTCAGATAACATTCTCTATATTAAATAATTCAGCATGCTTTAAATTAATAATGAATATTCTACTGTCTCAGTAAATGACAATGTAAATGTCACACTCTGAATGACTCATTTGATCAGAATTTGATGCGGCACTCTGCATTTAGACATCAGGAGAGTTACTGTGTAGGAGTGGAGATAATGGGATTGTTATTGAACAGTACTCTTGAGGAACCTTTACTCTTTTTTTCCAGGGTACACCGGGTAAATTCTTTTCTGTAACCTTTAAGAAAGGTTCTGGAGGATACGGAAGGATGTGTTTCACCTCTTGACACTCCTTTTGCCTCTTTAGCTTAGATCCTGGTACCCACAGTGTTCAGTAAAGCCAGTGTCTAGTTCTCCTAGCTGGAAGCAGGCCAGTTAGGAATGTCATTTTATAAATGGGCCGCCTCTGTGATAAATGTTCTCCTGTCTCAGGATCAGGACCCTGACACTGTAATGCAATGGGATAAGGCTATACATAGAGAAAACCAAACTACAGTAGCAGAAACTTTTCTACCTCCACATTTCCCTGCAGAGTTCAATCTAATGTAATTGCAGCATGTAACAATTTCATTTGGGGCTCTGTTGTATGTAGGGGTGCAAGCCTAGTATCTAAGGATTTACATTCATATTGGGCAGTTCTGCACCCAAATGCTTTTTCACTGAATGCATACACTTTGGTTTTGCAAGCGAAATATACTGTTTCAACTTAGCTAAGGGTGGTGGTGGTACACATATTTTTATGAATGTGTGTATCTGTCTGTCAGCAGCTAATCCTGCAAACTACTGGACCAATCATCATAATATTTCTGTGCCCATTTGTGACTGTAATTTCAAGGACCTCTTGCAGTTGTGATTATTCACAATTGTTGAAAAGCGTGTTTTATTGACTGTGTTAAACCGTCATTGATTGCTGACTCCTTACTCCTCTTAGCTTACCAGTAGGGGTTGCAAGTTTACCTGAAATTGTCTCATTGTACAGTCTGTTCAAGGCCACATTTTGGCCTTTGTCATGGCTCAAAAACTGACATTCATAGAAAAGTTCAGACTAATTTTGAACCGAAACATCTGCAGTAAAATTCCAATACCTGATATATTATCATCCACCAAAGTTAGGCAAGATAAGAGATGAATAAATCCTAAATTTTTGTTATTTTCGACACTATCTTGACTGTAGGGGAGCCAGGAAGGACAGTTCATCCGGGCGCATCTCTTTGCTGTCCGGTTGTGACCCAGTTTTGTGCTGACCTCCTCATGGCGTCATACCACGACAAGAGTGTTTCAGAAGCAGAGCATTTTGCCTGCCTGATTTTGTGAACTAACATATTTTGTTGATTTGGTCATTTTCCCTTGATATTTGTGCTTCCACCATAAGTAAGTATGCAGGATGTGTAGTTAAACGGTTTCTGTTTTTGTTGGTTTTCATTGTGTTTACTGTTATTTTAACAGTATTTGTTGTGCTGAAGCTTAGAGACAAAGTCAATACTGTTTAAAGTCCACTTATGAACAACATGGATCAATGATTTCTGTCTGTGTCTTAGTTATTAAAACTACATTCATTCTCATAATTACATACCTATATTTGACATACAGTGCCTTTTAGCAGGAGAAGTTGTTCTGCTCTGTACCCTGCGCTGTCAAAAATTGAAGAGAGTATTTTTATTTGCTTCTGGGATGTGCTGTGGAGCAGTGATCAGCCAGGGCAAAATATTAAAAACACTTTAGTATAATGCAGTTCACTTTAACAACACCACAAACTTAAGCTGGGTATACAATGTGTGATTCTGGGCTGTCCCAGACAGAAGATGACCAAAGTCTTACCACAGACTTGGAATCAAAGACAACCTGGGAAAAAATACTGACAGTGTCAGAAATTTGGGATGACCATCCTACTGTGTGACTGTGACGAACAGATGGATAGCAGCTCGCTGTGGAGGCAAAACACGCTAAAAGAAATGTGTTGGATTCCGACAAAGTGGGGTACCTTGTGGAGTACCGAAGAATGGAAGGAAATTGCGGCGGAGTTAAAGCTGCCAAGTGAGCAACCCAGCAGCTAGCAAACACACAAAGAGACGCACCGCAATATATAGTGACCACAAAACTTTAGGTGATGTGCTTCACAGTTGGAGAAGTAATAACCAGCGCAGCATCCTTGCACACTCAGTATGGAAAGCTATTATCATGAATAGATCCATGTCGCACAGTGTAGCTGCACTAAACTTGTAAGATTGCTGAAATCTCAGTCTGTAGGAGGCTTTACATGACCACAATCTTCAATTAGTACTCCCAACAAACTGACCATTATAACCTTCATAAAAGTAGGTCTTACTACAGGGCTTTTGTATCGGACTGCCTTTGTTTTAGCCACATGTGCCTTATAAAATGACAACTGAGGGTTAGTAATCTAAAGTAATTTTGCCTTGACGTGTTGAAACAGGCCGCAGTGACCAGTTACTGATGTCCTTTAGCAAGGCCGTTCCCAGAACACCGGTTGATCATCATTAAAGGCGTCCCTGGTGCCAGGTCTTCTCTTTGAACTGTAGGAGAACAGAGTAGCCTGCAGACAGTTGTAAAACTACAACAACATCAAATCTGTGTTCTCGATTGGAATTGGAAAAGCTTCATATAAACACAGTCAGTATGTTTAACATTTTAACAACTCTGAAATGTGCCTTTTTGGTATCAGCCTTGCACAGCACAACTTGGTCTACATATACTAGATGAAGAAAACTGTGTTGTGCAGTGCTGCTAACTCTGCTGCTCCTCCTTAACTGACCCAAGTAGCTACCACAACTTGTAACTTCAGTTCATACTGCTGTATTAACTTCACAATATTAGTCTCATTAAACAGGATTAATTAATAATTGGAGGGCACAATACAGTAATTTGTGAGCACAAATTATTCATTGGAGAGAATGAGTTAAATAATTTGAGGGATATGAATTATTCATTTAAGGGAACAAATTACTCATTCATGCCCAGAAATGCTGGCTTGCATTTTAGATATTTGCTATATTTTGTCTAAGGGTGGACTCACAGCTCCTGATTTATCCACACCGACATCTTTAGTGTTCATTGCTATTATAACGTCATTTTTTGTTAACTGCTTTTTCTTTCTTCTTATTGAGATTTCTTTTGTTGTTGTTTTTTAAGCTCTATTTACAGATTGTACACTGTGTCAGACGTCTTTACTGTTGTCACCTTAATGTTGTTTGATAAACAAAATAAAGTATTTGTCGCACATATCTTCTTTCTTTTCAGCTCTGTCTGAATTGTTGCAGTTGCTGAAATCTAAGTACCAAAGCTGTGAAAAGACAGATGTGGATTTGCGCTTGGCTTAGTATACATCCTACACTCCAACAAAACACTGTGTGTGTGTTTGTGCATACACTATGTGTGTCTGTTGTGTTTTTCTACCTTCCTCTGCTTTGTTGTACTTCACACGTTGGCCTCATCTGGGCCATTGTTTCATCAGGGGGTTTGAGTAACTTTGTTATTTTGAGCTGACTCTGCGTACTGTAGGTCAGCTGCCTCTGCTGAGCCCCGTTGTGGAGCCCTCAGCTCCCCAGTGTCCCCCGCAGCCAAACAGCCACACTAGCCGCCAGGCCCATATAACTCCCGCTGCTGACAACTCACAGAGACATCTTTGTAATTTAAGACGTAATTCCCTTTTCCTGGGAGCTGTATAAAATCTATATTGCAACCATAAACAATCCGGGCTTTCCTGTGAGCCTCCCCATCCTCCTTTTTATGTATGCAGAGAGATATTATTGGAGATGTGCAGCGGCAAGCAGTTCTCTTTCCTGAAAAGGCCAAGCAGCAGTAAAGTGGAATGAGGCCATGTCCCTGGTCATCCTGATGGAGCTGGATTTTACCCCCTTTTTAGACTGTCCTCCCTTTTTGACTGTGACGGGAATCTAGTTCATTTTTTACACCGAACAGACTGAAGGAGATGTATAGAGATACACACACACTTTATTATAGTGACACAGGAGATGTATTTCAGTGGTGTCAGGATCTGCAGGATAGACTTTTTTTAGACTAAGGCTCTTAGTTTTCACCACTGAGAATGCTCGAGTTCACACGAGGTGCGTGTCCATCACCCTGTATTTATGTACATTTTAGTTTGTGCATAAAAAAGCCTGAGTGGAGACATCAAAAATTCTAAAAATCTTGGGCGATGTGGAAAAGTTGGTGTGCCAATAAAAGTTAAATGGGTCTACGTGTGATTGAAACAGATTCAGCAAATACATTATGGCCTACAGTCGGGTGGAACACTAGATGTAATCAGAATTAATTTATTGCACTGCAACCACTTTTCTTAATATCTGATGTGATTTGTAGTGTTTGTAGTGTGGTTTGTTGTATGTTTGTTTGGTTAAATGATGTATTTTTCTTGGGCTGTACTTGACACGGAATAATGTCAGTCAAATTGCCAGATCATCTGCCAGAGAATGCTTCAAATTACAGTAACACTAAGTACAGTAACCACAGTGTAACCTTCAGCAACCAGTTGGTTTCCTGGGTCAGGGTCACTCACTGGGCCCAGTTTTAGAGTATCAAAGTATAGTGTAGAGTATAGAGTATTAAATATCTGGCAGAATATACAAGATAAGAAGTGTTTTCAAGGAGCAAAAGCAAAAACCAGTGCCTCTCTTCCTCTGAGCAGCTGCCTCCATCTCACTCAGACGCACCTTCAGTCTGGGTCCAGAGCTGCCTGTACTGGAGAGCAGCATGGAAACGAGTAGCACTCACTTTGCAGCTACATCTGGGGACCAAAATGTCCCCAGATGTAGCTGCACATTGACTGATAAAAACCCCGCAAAAAACTGCTTGACTTGAAGAGTCTCAGTCTCCTACTAATGACTCAAACTTTGACTTTTACGGGGCAGCCCTTGATTTTTGTCAAGTCAAATCAAATCAAACTTTATTTATAAAGCACATTTAAAAACAACCTCAGTTGACCAAAGTGCTGTACAGTTATTGAAATATAAAATAATCATACACAAATATCATAATAAATAAAACAATGAAATAGTAAGAGCTCAATTTAAAAAACTAAAAATTAGATTAAAAAAGGAAATAAAAGAGTAAATATGCTGCTAGCTTCCGTTCAGCTAATGCGTAGCTGAGGGTTATGAGTTGCGCCCATGCATGATGGTAACAAAATAATTGTGAAGCAATACCTTTCCAGGGTCCGACATTAAGGGTTGCCCGAATGCCCGGGGCAAGTAAAAATAGCTGGCGGGCCAGCAGACCCTGCGCAGACATGCCCGATCGGGCAAGCAGCACCAACTCGGACACACACACATACCGGACAGCCTCTCAGTCCTTAGCCGCTAATGTTAGCTCATGTACAACACAGGTACCACACAGAAACTTTTACAAAGGGTCATAATGTGCTTCTAGCGACTGTCAAATCGCCAGCAAAAGTTGTTTTAAATGCAGACACGGAGGACAGCTGCCTGCTCTCATGGGACAAAGATCCTCTGAGAAGAAAGACAGTTCCCTCTGCTCTGTCGCCAGGAACAAACTGTGAGGCAAAGATCCTCTCTGAGGAAGAGGGCTCACTTTGCTGCAGGGTTCACCAAAACGTTTTTTTGTTTTTTTATTTTAATAAATTGAACACACATTAATGTACAAGATCCTGTAGAGGATTGATACATATAATACAATACAATAAACATTGTCAAATTAAATGAAGGAAGAGGATTTTTTTAAAGGCAAATTAAATATTGGGGATTTATGTAAAAATATACATAGAGACATATAAATAATTATATAATTTAAGATATGTAGGCTATGTTAGGTGAATACTCCTGTCAGTGACCCTGACCACTGGCATTGGCAAAAGAACTGGAGTTGGTCCCCGGACGCTGCACTGCGGCTGCCCACTGCTCCCAGTGTATACAGTAGGATGGGTCAAATGCAGAGGTCAAATTTTGTTTCAATGTATGTAATGTGCTGAGAAAGGACAATAAAGAATCTTCTTCTAATAATAATTTCTTAATAACTAGGAGATAACAAAAGAATAAAGAGATTTCAAAGACTTAAAAAATAAGGGACATGAATCAAAACAACAAGAAACGAGATATATCCCCAGTCATACACACTCAGTATTAATAAACTCAGTACTGTTTTTCAACACATATATTGTTTTGTCTTCTTTCAATGTAGTTAGCACATATTGTTATTGCGCCATTGGTTTTGGCCTTGGTGCCCCACATTTTGGCTGTGATGCCCCAACAAATTTGTATTTATCAAAGGCCAAAGTGGCCTTGCCCTAAAAATATCTTAACTCCAGGCCTGTAATCGTGTATTTCCTCTCCTGTTTCTATCCTTGGAGGGGCCAGTTGCAGTGTGCTGCTTTTTTATGTGCTGCTGCCTCCATTGGCTGAGTGTCTCTGCTGACGTAAGATATAAGTCATGAGCGAAAATATGCACCACACAGCCAGAAAAAGAACCTCTTAGGCAGGGCAAGTAAGAATTTAGATGGGGCAAGTAGATTTGAGAAGTACTTGCCCAGCAGGGCAAGTAGGAAAAAACCTTAACGTCGGACCCTGCTTTCACAATAAAAGCCCTAAGCATATATACTGCATCACTGCTTACCAGAAGGAAGTTATTCACATGCTGAGGCTGTGGTGATGATGTGCTCTTGATATCTAAATAATTTTGCTCCAGATTTTGCTCTAACCCCATCTTTAAAGTTGTTTTCAACATAAGGTTAAGGTTCTTTTATTAGTTTTTAAATGTCTTAACGGTCTTGGGCCTTCTTATTTATCTGACCTGCTTTTACCATATCAACCCTTGCGGACCCTGAGGTCCTCTGGCACCGGCCTTTTAACCATACCACAAGTTAGGACTAAAACACACAGGGAGGCGGCATTTAATTACTATGGCCCCCGATTGTGGAACAGCCTGCCGGAGAACCTCAGAGCTGCAGAGACTGTTGATGTTTTTAAAAAGAGGCTCAAGACTCATCTTTTTAATCAGGCTTTTAACTGATCTCTTTATTTATCTATTTTAAATTCCTCTTATAATCCGATTTATCCATCTATTATCTATTTTTTATTTATTTTTTATATTCTTACCTTTCCTCTTTTTACGTTCTTATCTCATTTAACCTTTATCTTTTGTTATTTTAGTTAGCCTATAGGTTTTAGTTTTGATGCATTTTATGTCTCTGTTTTAGATCATTTTTCCCTAGCTACTAACTCAGTTTCATGAGCTAAATAGCTTTTTGTTGGGTGGGAGGATTGGGTTTTCTCTGTTCTTTTTGTTTTCTGTTTGGATCTTTGTTGTTTTTAACCTCTGTGAGGCACTTTGTGTTACTGTTGTATGAAAAGTGCCATATAAATAAAGTTGATTTGATTTGATTTGATAATAGTATACCTTATTAGCTCAATGAAATGTACTGACACAATTTTATGTGTGACACAAAAAGGCAATTTATTATTTTGGCCGGTAAAAAACTATACTTGGCCGGTAGATCCTTTCATCTACCAGTCACAGTTAAAAAGTTCATTTTGGACACTGGCCTGGACGCTGGACAAATTTCAGATTTTTTTTTGATAATAAAGTGGATTCAAACTAAGTGATGTACCGTCACTGTATACGCCACCGGAAGCTCTCTTTGTTGTTTCTGATGGCATATGCACACAGGGTTGTTGCCAGCATCACGTAGCTGTAATATTAGTTGTTCAAATCTCTGTAGCCATTGTCCATTGTGCTCTCTGTTATTTTATATCCACTGTTTATCACTGTTTGAGATGTGACTGGCGCTCTTCTTCTGCAGTGATATAATGGCACCTTACTGTAGAATTAGCGCTAGATACTGCTCACTGCTGATGAACCAACTCCTATTATTTACATAACAGTCGTGGATGGAAAAACACAAAAAATTGCATTTACTTTTGCTGATTTTTCTGAAAATTTGGTTAAAATATGCACTTAATTTGGATGGAAACCCAACTAGTGTTAATGAATACTTTTGTACATGATGGTCGGGTTATTCCACCGAGTCATTGTTCTGTTGTTAAAACATTCCTCTTTTTCTCTTTCCTTTTTTTTCCCCAGTGTGCATCCATTTAGAGCAGTGGATAGTGATTCATGACAAATAAGTGAAATAATCATCATCATTATTTTTTCTGGTTATTTATCATTTGCCTGACAGAATGTCAAAAGCACTGAATTTCAATTTGGTATTGTTCTGCAGTAGGGCTAATTATGCATGTCTAAGTCTCCAGCTACCGTAACGATTTGTGCTTATGAGGCTGCTCATTGTGGCAGTTCCATGTGTCTGCTGCTGCAGAGGCTCCAGGCATTATTCCACTTCAGCCTGACACTGGTGTCTCTTCCAATTCCATCTCATTGCATTAGTCATTAAGCTCGGCACTGACACCACCCATCATATCATTGCCTTAATCACATCTGAGCTCCACTGTGTACATATGACCATATCATTAACACAGACTTCCATCCCTTCTCTACCCCTCCGTCCCTCCGTGCCCTTCCATCCTGCTCTCGCTTTATTTCTTGTCATAGATTTGACCCTGAGTTCCATCCATCACACGCAGTTGTCCAGTATCTGTGCAGTGATAAATGACATTCCCTTTACAATGATTCATTTAATGATCATTTCCACTACCTCATGCAAAATTATTCATCCTCAGGGCAGGTTGTTGGGGTGGTGGGGGTAACTAACAGTGATGGAGTACATTGTGAGTTCTCAACCTTGTGCAAAATGAAAAAAAAAAAAAAAAGAAATCTCACCATACTCCTACCATTAGCCATCCACCAGAGCAGAGAGATATGGTATTGGTGGGATTTTTCTATCTCCTGTCTCCCGGGGTAATGATGAGGGAAGTCTGGCCAGCCACACTGATTATAGGAGGGCGTGAGTGTGTGTACATGTGTGTGTGTAGGTAATAGTCTTTCTGAACTTTGCTGAGGCGGTGATTACAGACACCCTGACACCTGTCTAATAGACAACTTCTGTAGGTGAGGCCAGCTCCCATCTGCAGCTCTGGATTCTGTATCACATGTGTGTATGCACTTGCACACAAACTCATGCTCACAGCCGCATTTTCAACCACAGGAACTATTTGTGTAGAAACATAGTGATAACAAGAACTTTTGCCCAATGGTAATACATTTTGTTCTTTTCGGTTCAGTAATGAATTTGTCAATGTGCAGCCAAGTTACCAGTGGAAAATGTTGGTATTGTATGTTTCTGAAAACAAGGAAGATGTTACATTTGCACATTTCATGCATATTATATCAATGTTTCCAAAGTGATGTGGTATATGAGGAGGTGACAGTGTTCGAGACGAAGTAACAACAAAACCGATTATGATTTAGAAAGTCATGCTGTGTTTCCACTGCCCATTTGGACACCAAATGTGGGTGTTTAGTAGCAACCATGCTACTTTTTTTCCTAGCAGCTTTGTAGGCACCAAACATGTTTTTTTTTTTGGCAAAGTCATTGTGTTTCCAGCAGATTTTTAGGCACCAAACATGGATGTTTTGTAGCAACCTGTCACTGTGTTTCCAGCGGATTTTTAGGCACCAAACATGAGTGTTCTGTTGCAACCCATTGCTGTTTTTCCTGCGGCTTTCTAGGCAACAAACATGGGTGTTTTGTAGACACTTAGTTTTGTCTGTATTTCCAGGGCATATTTAGGCATCAGACATGGGTCTTTTATAGCAACGAGTCAGTGTTTCCAGCAGCTTTTTAGGCACCAAACGTTCGTGTTCTGTAGCAACCCATTGCTGTTTTTCCTGCAGCCTTTTAGGCACCAAACATGGGGGTTTTGTATCAACCAAACGTGGGTATTTTGTAGTGACCTCTCAGTGTTTTTCCAGCGGTTAAAGGCACCAAACATGGTTGTTTTTTTTTAGCAATGTCACTGTGTTTCCAGCTGCTTCTTATGCACCAAATGTGGGTATTCTTTAGTGACCAGTTACTGTGTTTCTAGAAGCTTTTTTTTGCACCAAACAAGGGTGTTTTGTAGCAGTCAATCAGTGTGTTTCCAGCGCCTTTTTAGCCACCAAATGTGAGTGTTCTGTAGCGGCCCATTGCTATTTTTATGTCCAGTGGTTTTTTTAGCCACCAAACATAGGTGTTTTGTAGCAACCTGTCACTGTGTTTCTAGCGCCCTTTTGGACACCAAATGTAGGTGTTTTGCTATGACCAGTCACTGTGTTTCCAGCAGCTTTGTAGGCACCAAATGTGGGTGTTCTGTAGCAACCTGTTGCTGTGTTTCCAGCAGCTTATTTGGCACCAAACGTGGGTGTTTTGTAGTGACCTGACACTGTTCTTACACCTGGGATAGTGCTGTGGTGTTTTTTTTTTTTTACCAAGGCATTGCTGCGTTTCCTTCCAGGATAGAGGCACAAGAAGTGCTTTGTTGTTTTTCACTGATGAATTGCTGTTTTTCCAGTGGAAGTTGTGCTCCCAAAACAGGGTATTTTGAGCTCAGAGATGATCTTTTCCTTGCCATAATCAAGTGTTTTTATTTGCCTAACCTAACCACACGTTAACCACAAGTTTCAGCGTATTAGCTACATAATAACAACGTGCTAATGTTACGTATCCAGGGTTTGCACATACAGTGGTGGAAAAAAGTTTTCGGACACCCCGTGCATTTGTGAAATATTGCATTAAGAATCACTCTTAGGTCTTCAAGTGCAATTTCTTTTAGTAAAGTCACAGCCAAAATACTAAATAAATCCTAAAAAAGCCATTAAAAACTTAAAATTGATTGGTTCCATAAAAATACATAAGAAATTTTGAGTATTGGGTAATTTTGGTACCAGTGATGAAGGTCGTTCTTTTTATTAAAAGACACAATTTATGTTGCCAAGCTTCGTGTCTACATAAAGCCAGCACATTTGAAAGTTCTTCAGACACAAAAATGGCTAAAACAAGGAACCTAACGCAGGAAATACACCTGAAGATAAAGATTCTCAGCCAGGAAGGGTACAGCTGCCACCAGATAACCAGGAAGTGCAGATGCAGTCCTTCAGCAGTTGGATACACTCTGCAGAAATACAGACGAACCAACAGCTTGGAAGACAAACCAAGATCTGGGCATCCAAGGGTTTCTTCAGCAAGAAATGACCGCATCCTGATCCGCATGTGCAGGCAAAACCGCCGAATGACATCACAGGAGCTTCAGCAGCAGTGGTCAAACCAAACTGGTGTCCAGTGTTCCACCCGCACTGTACGTGGCCGACTTTTAGATCATGGCTTAAGGTCCTACAAGGCTATCAAGAAGCCCCTGATCAATGAGAGACAGAGGTTAGCGTCGTTGGGCCCAGGCACACAAGAACTGGACAGCCAGGAATTGGAAGAAGATTTTGTGGTCAGGTGAGTCCAGTTTCCAGCTTTATCTTCCTCCTACTAATGTGAGGGTACGCAGAAGGCCAGGCGAAGCATTATCTCCAGCATGTACAGTACCTACTGTCAAGCATGGTGGAGGCAGTATCATGGTTTGGGGATGCATGAGTGCTGCTGGTGTTGGTCATCTCACTGTCTGTGATGGCACATTGAACTCTACCAAGTATTGTACCATTCTCGAAACCCACATGCTCCCTTCTGCGCGTGCACTGTTCCGTTGAGGTAAAAACTGGATGTTTCAACAAGATAATGCCCCTTGCCACACATCCAAAGCCAGTAGAACTTGGCTGCAGGAGCACAGTATCCAGGTCTTAGAGTGGCCAGCTCAATCCCCGGACATGAGCCCCATTGAAAATCTGTGGTGGATTATCAAAAGGTCTGTTTCAAAGCATAAACCAAAGAATTTAGAAGAATTAAAAGCAGTAATTCAAGAAGAATGGGACAAGATTACCCCTCAACAGTGTGAAAGGCTCGTGGGGAACATGCCAGCCAGGATTAGAGCTCTACTACGTGCCAGTGGCAGGACTACTAAATATTAATTTGATGATGTGATGGTTTATTTATTTTTTGTTCAGTTTTGAACACATTCTCTGTTATTTGTTGACTTTGATACCGACAATGTTAAGAACTGACATATTGAAACTGTCAAGAATTTAGTTTTGTTAGTTTTTCTTGTAAACAATAAACAAAAAAATATAATTTGTATTTGTTTGTATCTGTCTAATGCAGCCACACCTTTTGACACACAAAAAAGATTTTTCCACAAATATTTCATGATAATATTTGAGATTGTGTAAAATTTTGAGGGTGTCCGAAAACTTTTTTCCACCACTGTATGTACAAAGCCAACATTTTTCCTGGCCATTGATGCACTGTGAAACAGTACAATTAAGCTTTTATTTATACAGAAATGCTAAATGATGCCTGTGTTACATTTACTTTATAGAGCTACCTATACGATGTGTCAGGCCATCTGTCTTTTTTTTATTTTGCTCCAGTTTGTTTGCTCTGACTAAGTGATTGTAATCCGTGAACTGACAAATCTAATTCAGGAGTGACAGTGTTTTCTCTCTCACCACGGTGCACTGAAATTTACTGTTTTATTTGCTTCCCATGCTCCCCATGCCTATAACAGCATCCACCTCTCAAGATGCTGTATATCTAACTATTTTTAGCCCAGAGTGGAAACATGCAGACAGTGTCGTTTCTGGACACGAATGCATAAAACGGCTTTCATCTGCCGGATGACTGCATATATAGTAACCTCATAAAAGTGACAGGAGGCAAAGGGGGATTTTATTTGGTCTTCACCTCATAATGTATTCATAGTATCCATATTTTCTTGTTAACATATGTTAGCTATATTGTGGTTTAATGCCAAAAATGAGCTGTAGTCTCATCTTCTTTCTGATGGATATGAGCAGTTTGCTCTGCAATCCTTTATAGAATGTCATCTTCATTTTCGAGCACATTATGATAAGCCACAGTGGTCATGTCATGGTTGAGGTTTTTTTTTCTTTTTTTGAGGAAGGGGGGCTGTTTGATGGATTAAAGGCACAGAAGCCATGACATTTTATCACTCTAGTACAACAGAGGTCATTGCATGAAACCATTCACTTGCGCACCTCTCTCTCATTGTAATGTGTTCTGTTGTAACTTGTTCTGAGAGACTTTGAGATAAGCGAGAAAGTTAAGGGGTATTCTGTGCACTGTCATTGATTTATCTTTTAACATTGCGGGCGCACATGGAAGGGGGAATCAAATTTTTGCAGTAACACAATCACATCTCCTGGATAAGCTAGCTAAGCTGTTCCACACCCTGAATTTAGATTTAATACACCAGATGTTTCTACTACACAATATACTGATTGGGTTACTACAGCCGGCTGGATTATTGGGATGCCTAACGTCTGTTTTTGCCATGTAGTCCAATACTGTGTGGAGACTAGCCCGTGTGCTGCAGGGGCCTACAGTATCTATGACAACAAGGATCTTGGCACTTCCTCGGGCTATGGTGGATTAACCATATCTCTAATATACCCCATTTTAAGGCCTGACTGATGATTGTCACACCCTAGGTCCTCAGGAGACACTGCAGTCTGCTGCAATCTGAGGTTTATATGGAATTAACGCAGCTGGACTTGATGGTAAATGACAGCTGCTGAGTCCCACCAGGGACCCACCTTAGCAGGATAAAGGTATTTCAGCCCGCTCTTTCTTCAGCGCGTGTGAGTCTCTGTAATGAGCTTTGCTCGGCCACTCAGATCCTCGGAGAGATAGGAGATCTTCTGTTGGCTCTTCTCACCACCCTGACAAGATATTACTGCATAATCAAACATAATTACAGGAGCATGTCAGCACCATCTGCGGTAGAGCACCATGGTTGTAACTAGGGCAGCAGCTAACAACTGTTTTAATTTTCGATTACTCTGATAGCCATTAGAAGTTTGGGAATGTACAAAAGTGGACTGTGTAACATAAGACTGTGGATGGCTTTTCATTACACTCCCCTTTTCTCCATAGGCACTGAACGACCGCAGGTAATGGTCCTTTTCAAATGACTCTCAAGTGGACTTATTACAACATGTTAGAGGAGTTAGGTGAGAATAATTAACAAAGAGATGAAGTAGATGACAATAATTGAACTGGTGGTTAGTGGCATAAATGTGACACTATGATGCAGCCGTTAATGTGTTCCTTTACTTGACCTTTTAGATTAAGAATGTTTATTGTGTGGGAAGATTGTAATAAACACAACAGATTTTTCTGCCTCTGTGCTGGTAACAGCGGTGGCTGGAAGCATTGTGTTTTTGGGTTTTCTGTCTGTCCCATTCTCATGAAGGCCATATCTCAAGAACACCTAAAGGGACGTTCCTCAAATTTGGTAGGCGGTAATTCTAGTTTTTGGATAATCCAATTTAAATTTTACATTTAATGGTCAAAAACCACTTTAGTTTTTTAGTTGATTTTTTGATGCGTATTTACAGACTATGTAAACCCAGACTGCATCTGAAATGTAATGACTAAAACAGTATGTGGGATTTTTTTGAAAGTCTGAAACCTTTGTATGATACCAATAGTATGTGAATTGATTCAATAATTTTCCATAGCTGCTTATCCTGTTAGGGGTCACGTGGCAGCTAGAGCCTATCCCAGCTGACATTGGGCAAGAGGCAGGGTTCACCCTGGACAGGTCACCAGACTATCACAGGGCTGACACATAGAGACAGACAACCATTCACACTCACATTCACACCTACAGCCAATTTAGAGTCACCAATTAACCTGCATGTCTTTGGACTGTGGGAGGAAGCTGGAGTACCCAGAGAAAACCCACGCTGACACAGGGGAACATGCAAACTTTGCACATAAGGGCTCCCTGCCCCAGGTTCGCACCGGGAACCCTCTTGCTTTCAGGTCAACAATGCTAACCACTGTACCATTGTGCTGCCTAGTTTGTGAAATGTGTACTATTATCACAGTATGCAAACAGTGGACACTATGTCAGCATATGTATCCCAAAATGCAACTTGATAGTGATGACTATGTTTACAACAGCACACAGTGACTGTAACATTAATAAGTGTGTCATGAGTCTGCTGCCTGATGTGCAATCTAGAAAACAAGATAAGGACAGCAAGATTTGGCCTTTTGTTAGCCATGCTAGTGGCGTGGCTCCATGCATGTTGGTCGGTCACTCCACCATTTTGATCCAGACTGAAATATCTCAAAAACTACATGGATTGCATGCCATGAAATTTGGTACACACATAAACAGTATTCCTGTTAAGTATTATCTGGTGAAGAAGATGCTGGTGACATAACCTTACACAACGAGTTTACATGCGCTTCACATTTTTTTTAACAGTCAAAGTAACATTACTCCTACAGACGTAATGAAAAACCAAAAACTTCATACCATGGTATACCTTGGTTATATATCTCCAGCCAGCAGGGAGGCTCTCGGAAACTGGCATGGTAATTACAGCTCAGTGCGTCCAAAAAGGTACACACTCAGCAAAAGTGTTTCCCCTATAATTGTACAGGCCTGACTGGCAACCAGTCCAATGGAAACCCTCTCCAGGCCAAAAAAATCATTTTCTAATGCCCAAAATAATGCCAAATATTCATTCCAGTGGATTTCCTTTTTTCAGGTTGCAGCAGTGTACTAGCCCTCCCCACACACACACACAGAGCAGAGCAGAGACAGGTGAATCGAAGATAACTTTGTTGCCAGTTGTGTAGTGGAGGGTAGATGCAGCTATACGGGATATACCAACCTCTTTTTCTGGCTGTATACCCACTTCCTCCTCAGTAACCTACCCATCTACCTAGTAGTACACCCTCTTCATCAGCTATCAATACACCACTGGTTGTGGGTACTGGTTACAAACAGGCTTTGCAGATTGCTGACAGATTAGGTGTTTTTGTGTTTGCAGCTGAGCTCAACCAGAGAATATTTAGTTTAAACAGATCGGTGATTCTATTTAGCTCTGATTGTTTACCATGAAGTTTGCTGGAGGTGAACTCCATTTAAAAAACATAGCCTTTTAAATGCTACATTGCTTGTTCGCAACTGGTCATAAAGTAATTCAGGAGACAATTTGGCCTTGTGTGCTCTGATTAAGTTGGCATGCAGTTAACAAACTAGTTATAATTCTGTTTTAATGAAAACTCAGCTTCCTGCATTGGCTCCTGTTGTCCTATACCACTGTTTGGGAAGACAAAATAATGTGACAGATAAACCAGCTCTAAAAGGGACATATTTTCTTTTCAAATAAGTGCTGTACAGTGGATCTAAAGCAGTTAACCTAGGGGAAACACTGAAACCTAAAGCTGCCCACTTACAACAAGAGGCAATAATCTGCAGCACTGGCCGAGCTATTGTTTTTCTGTGCCAATATTTTTTCTTGTTTTTCTCTGCAATATTACTCACAATGTGCTCTGCTAAAGCGCACAGACAAACAGATACACTCATTGTTGGAGTAGAATTTGACCCTTTTTGCCAAAGCTTTGTTAAGGGCAGAGAGTGAGAGATTTAGATGGAGGAGAAATATGATTCATTCACATTAGAAATGTATTTTACGCTTGGGTGAGAATTATTCAATACATCTTTTAAATTATGCGGTCATATTGTTTAAAAAGGAGTTTTTGTTACCATCTGTGCTGAAAGTATTAACTCTTTCTGGATCTCAATCTCAAAAAGCGACATAGGATTAGCATGACATTAGGGCTGCACAATTATTGGAATATTAATCATTGGGATCACGTTTAAAATGTGTGGTTCCCTCGTAGGAAACTTCACTGCATATTAAATTCAAGCACTTTCTGAACAGCCAGCCTCTGCTTTTGAAGCGCTGCCATGCCACTACGTGTGCACCCTGCAGCAGCAGCCTGTGAAAAACTTTCTTGACTGTTTCAACTGCAGACAAACAAAATGAAAATCATTTGTCAACATCTGTTGTTTGGAAGTATTTCGGATTTAGGAGAAAACAAATCACATGCAAAGAGTGGATGAGACTTGTGTCTGTGTTGCAAAAGCAATGCAGCTAACTGGTTAAACCACCTGAAAAAAACACCACAATCTGCTGTATGATGAATGAATGAAGGCCGAGAAGAATAACATTGCTAACATTACTGTGCTGTTACCATTAATCCCTGACCTTATCCAGCATCACCTCAGACACTAATCACAGTGACACTGCAGATACCTATCCAAAGCAGATGCACTGAATTCAGGTGAAAACCATTACTTTAGGACTTATTTTAATGCAAAAATTAGTATCTTAGCAGGAATGTCACACAACATAAAAATTAAATCAGTGCTCTTTTCATTTAAATTTTAAAGTGCAATGATAATATTTTGTCCCAATAAACAACAAATAATCATGAGGAGTAACTGATCTCAGTTAGAGCTGTGCCGTATCATCTCATTCATGATAATACCAGTATAGTTTTTGATATCAAATGAAAAATTCAGAACGTGATACTCAGCTCCGGACTTCTCAGACTCTTTTAGTGACTTACCGCTCAGAGGGAACTCATTCAGTGGCTCCTCTGGCAGCAGCACAGTGTCTCTCTCCCTCTCCTCTCTCACCGTATGCACACGGTAGTCGGTGTCGTCAAGTGATTTTGTCATAAACCTTTGGTAATGTAAACCTACGTGATGCTCGCAGCTCAATAAAAAAACTCCATATATGTGAATGTGTGATAGTTGTGGTATCATAACAGCCTGTCACAGGTTACAGCGTGATGATTAGAGGAGAAATGGCAGAGCATATAGGTCCAGGTGGAAAAAAACCCCATCTCAATTATTTAGGATTTTACTAAAAGAAGGAAATCTAGATAGATCCCAGGGGACATTTTTTGTATTTGGGAGCTGTTTAAATGTGTAATTTGTGGTAGATTTTATTTTGTTGAACTATTAATATTGTAAACAGAATTTGAATCTCACTCTGAGTTACTATTGTTCACAAACTAAAGAAATAACTGATCATTTTTGTTTAGTTTTTACTGAATATTTGAAGGCAAATCCCTGCATGATATGTCTTCTCTTCTCAAACTATTACTGTTTTGGAATATAGAGACTAAAGATTATTTCATAGTAATCTCACTTTATTAACAAATCTTTGTCATAATGTTTTTGTCTGCAGAGGTTTTTATATTTGCAGTTACAGTTTGAAGGTTTTACTGTTTTCTTTTTCTTTGTTTTTCCAAAAAAAAGTCTCCAACTCAGGTCCCTGAGCTCTCTGATGGACAGAGCCATATTGTTGGTCAAGTTTCACAAACATCGTTGATTGTTCATAACCCAGAAAAAAAAAAAAAAAGTAATTTCATCCGCTTTTGATGAAACTTCCTCTCGCCGGTGATAGCACTGCAGGCTTTCTCCACAGATACAATTATCCATCTGGCCTTCTGACTTAAAGCAATACAACAGCAGGAGAGTGACACCAGGTATTAGAAACGTAAAGGTGAAACAGCTTCTTGTGCAATTGTACTCTGTAGAAAAAGACTTCTTAGTGGGAAATAGAATAGTAAGTGGGGTATTGCATCTTCTGCTACACTCAGGTGGTCTTTGTTATGGCTGATTTTGTACACCCCCTAAGAGTTTCTCCTTGAATTAATTTATGATTTTAATATAGTTTGTGTGCATGAATAGTTTGTGTATATACCAAGCCTGGGTTTGGGTACAGCCTCGCTCTCCCGAACAAGTCTCTTTTGTATTCTTCAAGGTAAATGCCAGCGTGACAGTCTGAATGCTAATGACTGCAACTTTTGAAATCTGTTTTAACATGACTCGAATGCGCGATCTGAAGAGGCAGAAGAGATTACATTACATTTTTTACATTATAATATCCAGACATAACAGAGCTGGTTCACATCTGAGCACAAAAACTGAGCAGTCCTGAACTAACCAGGCATCTGTCCAGTAAATGCAAGTTCTAAATTCAGTGACCTCAATGCAAGTGGCAGGTCTGTCCTATTAAAAGGTCTCTCCTCCCTGTCTTTGTCTCTGTGTAAACAGATCTTTAAAAGGTGATGAGGTTGCCTGGCCTGTGCTGCTTTATCTGCAAAGTTACGATTGTCTGGAGAAGATGACCCCAAGCTATTGATTTGTGATCCCTCATATGAACACACACAGACACACACAGACACAGACACAGACACAGAGACACACACACACACCTACTATGTTTGGTTTACTTTCACTCTTCCGTTGGCCTTCTAAAAGGTTATTTCTGGGCAGCTCATGAGGGTTGTAGGCGAGAAAGAAACATGAAATCAGACTTTGAGAGCTTCTGCATCAATATCCATAAAATGGAAATGCGTCTTTATAGGTACAAAACAGATTCCTCAGGAAAATTACCTAAAATAAATAATTACATAAAAAGCCATCTGGACTATTACCAGCTCCTTTTCCTCCGCAGCCTCGCCATTTCTTGTCACTTAGCAGAGGCCTGACTGTGTCAAATCAATGTCAAATTTGAATGTTAATAGAATCTTAAATTATTCAACATGCAGTTTAGCCCATTTGAACTATTCCCTGGCTCCAAATGACTCCCCCCATATAAATATATGATGGAGAAATAAGGGTCTGGCCTAACTCCAAGGTGTGTTCAATGGTGGTAGTAATACAGGGTTTTAGTTGAGAGCTGTTTCAATTGTCAGGACATTTTCCTAACTTTATCATTACAATGATAATAATAATCATTATCTCTAACATTACGTAGTTCAATTGCTTTTTAAATTGGTGCTTACTGATAATAAGTTGTAGTAGTTTTATATATGAATATGCATTATAACATATTTCAACCAGGAGACTAATTTGAAGTCATAAGTTATAAAACATTGGTTATATATTTTCTATAGATTACATAGAAGATTAGATTATGGACAACACCCATCATTTCTCAGAAACTGCCTCCTTAATTTTTAAACTGTAAAATCAAGACAAATTTTAACTCATTTATGCCCCCAGCTGAAATTTCAAATTTCAGAGCTCTGGGCTTGCTGAGGCACAGTCTGAATTTTTTTTTCAAAATCTATCAAATTGTTTGACTGAAAAGTTTGAGTTATTAACATCCATGCTCACAGTTAACAACTGAATTGATGTAGAATTTACATTAAAATGAACTTTATTTAAACATTGTTTTACATGAATAAAATCTATAACTATACATATCTATGTCCACACATGCATCCATACAGTCATACTCATACACTTCATACATCATACACTTACATTCATACATTCATACATTTTCAATGCCATAAAAACAAGAACATTACAACACTACAACATTATACAAAAGTTAGTTTTTCTGGTAACACTTTACTTGAAGGTATCTACATAAGGGTGACATGACACTGTCATAACTATGACATGACACTGTCATGAACCTGTCATAAACATTATGTACATGTCATAAACGTTTATGACTGCTGTCATTAAGTGTCATTCGGTTTTTGTTATGACAAGTTGACATTGTTTGGGTTGTCTTGATTATGACAACTTGACATTAACATAAAGACATCTTCTGGTAATGTCATCCTGGTTAATGTCAAGTTGTCATTATAAGGACATCCCAAACAAATTTGATGCCAACTTGTCATGACAAAGACAGCTCCTGGTAATGTCACTTTGATTAATGTCAAGTTGTCATAATCAAGACAACCCAAACAATGTCAACTTGTCATTACAAAAACCGAATGACACTTAATGACAGCAGTCATAAACGTTTATGACATGTACATAATAATCATGACAGGTTCATGACAGTGTCATGTCTTAGTTATGACAGTGTCATGTCACCCTTATGTAGATACCTTCAAGTAAAGTGTTACCATGAGACTACTGTATTTTTTTTATTGTAGCTAACACTCTAGAATAAGCAATAAAATATAGGGATTTATATTATTTTTAGTACACAGTTGTTATTTCAAAAAACAAGATCTTAAGTTGAATAGAAGGAAATAGAAATGTCCACTGAAACTAATGGAGAATGGCCCCTTGAGTGAATGTTTCTACCTGCCTAATAATAGTTCTGTGCAACTTTTATTTACATGGAATATATATATATTAAATCCATTAGCATGTGGGCACCAATTATAATAATAAAAATCCCTATATTTTTATTCCTTATTCTAGGGCATACAAAAATAGTCCCATGAGTCTCATGTGCCTGAAGAATAAATATAGTATGATAAGACAGTGGCTGCATCATAACAAGCTGAAAATCAAAGATATGCACACACGTACAGTTAAAACAGATATTTCATATGATCAAAATTTAAAACACAATTTTAGCTTTTTTTCACTCATTTTCAAAAAGAGTTTGACCATTAATAAAAGTTTGATTTTTTTTTTCACACGATTTCAAGACTTTAGATTCATCAGAACAAATATTTTCAAATATAATTTATTTTAATAACATCAGACAATCCTGGATTCACATATTCTTCCTCCTTCCTCCTTCTTAAAACCACAGTTTTTGAGTTTCACTATAACATCGTAACTTTCTCTCAATGAAAAGTTTCTGAATCTGCAAAAGTAAGTGTAAAGCTACCATTCTTTGTGTCGGACTCCTTTTAGCTTTGTGAATTTCATTGTGAATTTCGATGAAAAATATCAGGCTCAACTGCAGGAAGAACTTTTGGCTGGATGAGTCTGAGTAGATCTTTCATCTGCGCAGAAGTCTCACTAGTCAGGTGCCTCCAGCTGTTCTTGTTTTTTTGGCCTGTCCAAAAGTAAATGTTTTTTGGCTTGAGATTTAAACAGAATTAGTGATTATTTTTGTGATGAACTTGCATTTAAGTGGGATGAACAAAATATGTATTTGGAATACTGAGTGCAGCTGCTAGAAAAGCTATTACAAAGACATAGCTGAAGTCAGACACCCCATCTATAGAGTATGATATCATTCATTTTTCCATGAAGCACCCTTCATCTGTTTAAATTTGTTAATTCAGCTCTTTAATCTTTAATTTTATTTATTTATCTTAAATGAAAAACTTCCTATGTTCTATATTTGCGTGTTATTACTACATAGTAAAACTGAAACTTACTAAAAGTACCTAACTAACGATGTCTGTGTGACTGTTGTTCTTAAGTCTACCAAAGAAAGGTTAAAAAAATCATTTGAGCTTGTTAGTGCAGCTGAAACTTTCTTTGAGAGTCACATGATGACAGTGCTACAGGGCAGATAGCACCTTTGCACACAGCATTGTCACAATCTGCAGTTAGATGACAAGGGCTTAAATCCCTATATCACAGTGACCTTTTAAGGAGCGCCATCATCACTGCAGCGTTATTTCCACGTTCCAGTGCTGTGTCTGCGCCGCTGTTACCCTCAGGTGCTCGTGTCAGTTAGCGTGTAAAATATAACATACTCAAGCTTAAAACTGGTACGGGTCAGAGCCACTAATGGTCTGCAAAGCTTTATTTTTTTAAAGTTTCACACGTGGAGATATTGGTATTTCAGATGTGAGGAGAATACCAATAACGAGCGGGGTGTTTTTATTAGGAGGAAAGAGGATGAAATGTCAGCGGTGAGGGACAGTGGCTGACTGATGTGGACTGTGAATGGGCTCGTGGCATCATCTCAGAATATGATTTATTATTGCAGCGAAAAAGCGCCGAAACTTTCATTGAATCACCGAGAAATCATTTATCACTTTTATTAGTCTCAAGTATTTGGTTTGCTATTCAGCCCAGAGCCATCCAAATAAACACAGAGGAGGAAGTCAGGGACATTGGACCTCTAATGGCTGAGAGAGGCAGATTCTGATGTGTTCCAGATGTTTTATGATTAGACATAATGGCCTTCTTGAAATGGCAACTGAGGCTGTAGCCAGAAACTATTAAACTGTCTGTTTGCACCCATTTGAGAACAATGTACAGCCCCGGAGAATACTAAACATCTATCATGTAATTAGGGGGCCTGCACACCATATGTAAAATCAAGGCTTTCTCAAATCCTGAATATGAGAAAATGACAGTGAATGGCGGTAAATGGCAGTCGTCATTATTCTTACATCCATCTGTTCGTATAACATAATCACATCACTTGCCCAGTCCTCTAACAATAACACACAGACAACCACCTGCTCACACTAACACTATAAATGCATCTGCTGGTGAAGACACCAGAGTGGAAGTTTCACAATTTAGCCGCGCAGACAGACGCTCCATTGTTTACCTTGAATCAGCTAACAGCTTAATTCCACAGGGCACAACCGTCCCGCCAGTGATCAGCTTTTAAGTGATGTTCCATTGAGATGCAAACAAATAACGACAAGTCCTTTGTAATTCGTCAAACTTGTGCTTTGACTTATGGGATCTTTCAGCCAGCTGGTCTGAAATGCCTCAGCACACGTCTGCGACTTCTCCGACAGGCTGCATGCATCCCTGTTTTTATTTGTCTTGACCTTGAGAGCGTTTTCCCGCTGTTCCATATGCATGCTTTTATGAAACCACGTGTCACTCTTAATGCCGTCGGTGCGCTGTCGTGTCAATTTGACGCTTTAAAATATGTGACAAGCTTTGAGAACAACAAAGCCCCCACACTTCAATCAAGGGAATAAAACACACACGCATACAGAAAGGCGTGCACACACAAGCAGAAATCCACATACATGCACGCAGTCTCGCAATCATGCGCAGACACACAGGATATATAAACAGAGAGGGGGGCGGGGTGTCAAACAAAAAACTGTCACATTTAGCTAGATGAGACACCTCAGCAATAGCCAGTATGCGGTGTTTCTTCCCTGCGGCACAGTCATTTAATGGACGATACCCAACAGCGGACAGCCAAATATTAGTTTTCTCCGTCTCCCTCAGTACATAACTAGAGGGGTTCACATTCCCTCCTCCTCCCTGCCCACCTCCCTTTACCCCCAAATTGCTCCTGCGCTCATTACCTCTGCAGGATTGATGTTTTCTTTTCATAAAGCACCAAGCTGATATTCCACGGACTCAGAATTAATAAAATATGAAGGACATTAATATTCCCAGCATTCACATTTTGCTATTATTGCGGAGGTGCTAGTGAAGCCCCTGACTCGCCCAGCCTGTCAATCACCCTCCAGGTACGCTGCTGCCTCTCTGCCCCAGTCAGGCTGGAGGTGAGCACCGCTGACAGACTTCAAGCAGCTCCCTCAAGGGCATTAAAGGGCAGGTTATGACATAGGCAGGTGCGTGTCTCTGCATTTAGGACATCCTTGTTTTAAGCTAAATGCGCTCAGAGGACAGAGAACAATCTTTTGTCCTTGATTTTTGATTTACTGTTGATATGATTTGTTTGCTGTAATGTCATTAAATAGTCTTTTACATGACACCCAGTAAAGCACCACACTATCTTGCATACAAATGGCTGCACACATGACATCATTTTTTTCACTTTTAGTTTTACATAACTACTGAGCAGTATATAAAGAATCCTGGTAGTAAGTTGAGGTTTTGAAGATTTTTATTTTCAACATTACCATGCATACACATCTCCTGCTTTCCTAAAGACAGAGCACAATTAAGTCCTGCCCACACCAGAGGGGAAAACAGTTAATTGCTCTCTGTTGGCTTTGTATTGCGTGTGGGTGCCTCCTTTCCACTTCTGTCTGCTAGCAAACAACAGAAAAACGCCTAAAAGCTGCTGAGAGGTGGGATGAATACCAACAGGGTAAAGAACCCTGAACTAAGTTTTTATAAGCTGCTAAACAGACTAACTGAGCCTTTAAGAAGGTGAAGGTGGATATTACATTGGGAATGTAACTTTTATGAAGCTGAAGCTTTGTGCCTTGATGATTATTAGATAAGTTACAGTTGCTAATTTGGCCAGACAGACTAAGTTATGCAAGGCATTGTTAGGTTAAAGGATAACTTTGTCTTTTGTCTTTCCTTTGTTTGAACAGCTACTCTGGTTTTGTTCAAATAAACTATTAATTCACCCTGTTAGATGTGAAAATAGGCTGGCTCCATACATGCTAAAATTTCTGTTTATTTAAATTGACTCTGGTGATTTTTTGATAGTGATTTTCAGGCTGTTCTGGTCCAAAGGATCTTAATCTGTAACTGAGAGGTGTATCTCTGTAGGGATCGTTTCTTTAACTTGTTAAAAACTTACAACAACACCCTGATTCCATCAGTGTCAAAAACAAGCACTGTTAATGGACGTAAAGTGAACTTGCACAAATGCCCTGAGTAGTTACATTGCAGCCTTTTCGCGGCTGCCGGCTGCAGCAGTCTCACTCAATACTGGACAAATTTTAAAAAGTGTTGTCTTCATTAGTCACTTAGACACAAAAACATTGGAAAATATGGTCCAGTTACCTGTTGAAAAGTCCATTCTCACTGAGGGCGAATATCTGCCCGGATTATTCCCGCGGAAAAATCTAAAAGCTGATTTCATGGATTCTTATGGAAGTTTGCACACCGGGGCGGAACTTTCATGCGATGAAAAAATTTGCACCCAGACTTTGACCCCCATGGAATTCGCTGGTGGAACTACACAGCTGGGCCAATGAAATTGTTTGTTCATAGTGACGTTGCGCAGACCAGGGAGAGTCCACAATCCAGTCAGGCAGGACAGTATGGGAAAAAGGTTGATAAAACTTGTTTCACAGCACCCTGTCCTTTTTGATAAAAGACGGGATGATTTTATGAACAATGAATTAAAGGACAACGTCTGGCAGTCCATTATCCAGCTTGGTGGCTGCGGTGAGAGTGGTAAGTGCTAAAGAAGGTTGATGTTGACGCTTTTTAAACATTAGCTTGCTAGCTCGCTGCTGCTGCTGCTACTCTTGTCCATGTTCACCCACACCCGTTCACACTGCGTGGACTTGGAACACAACAACGTGAAATTCCGTGTCCATACTGCGTCTGTGTGTATGGTTTAAACGCGCAAATCCGTCCCGCATTTCCACATCGAAGCAGTGAGAATGAACCTGATTGATGGTCTTAACTGATGATTCGAACAAATAGTTGTAATTATCAAAGTGTTACACTTCTGACCGTTCAGTGGGATCATTTCTCCAAGAAAAGCAAGGTAAGGAGAAGGAACACTAAGATAGGGGGATAATATTGAGTTTGTCAATATGCATTTTCCTTTCTGGTAAACTAGGTTGCTAGTTTGAAGAAAGATATTCGCACATCCAACTGTCTCAGATGCAGGTGTATTGGAGAATATCACTTGAGTCTTTGAAAAGAAAATCCCGCACACTGCTCTTGTTCAGCTTCACAATTTATTAGTAACACTTTCGGGACCTTCGTCAGGAGTGTTCAACACCATTATTTACAACATTGCTACGGTTACATGATGGCTCCTCATTCAGAATGAAATAAATCTGAATGAAATCATTCAGAATTAAAGTTTTTCCAGGTAGTTTACATGGGAAATATTCATGCCGAGTGAGAGTTTACACGGGAGATCAGTTTAATCGCCTTTTAATCACCTTTTTTCAGGTCCGCTCGAGGTTTGGGGCAGGGAAGGTTTCTGATTGGATAGGGGGTGCGGCAGATGTTACGTGTTTACGTTTACCGGAAGAAAACACTGTAGTCCTCGTTCCGGATAACAAGATGCTTGACGACGCTGTTCTTAGTGCCTTTTTCAGGCTTGTTTTGCTTATATTCTTGAAGAAGCAGTACGACAGCAACCTTGTTCTGCTAATGCTTCGTCTGTTGAGCAGGAGAAGAGAGGTAGAAGGTCGAAGAAGAGAGACAGAAGACCGTGCTTTGGCGAATGGAAACCTGTTAGTGCAGCAAGTCGCGCGCGCTATATCAGTAATCGCGCCAAAAGGGCAAGGAAACGAGCATGCGCAGAAAGACCGGAATGAACTTAAAGAGGAATGAGTGTATACAAGTGCGAGAAATTCTTTCATTCTGAATTAGAAACAGACCCTTACATCGGAATAAATTTTCAATCACATTGGCCGTTTTCATTCCGAATTAGGTGTTTACAAGATCACTTTTAATAGGAATGAACTTTCATTCTGAATGAAAAGGGAATTAAACTGTCCATGTAAACGCACTCACTGAGCTCAAATAGGAACTGCTCCACCCATTTCACAGATGTGTGGGAATAAATCAGCTGTGGATTTGTTTCCCAGTAACTGACAGCAGCATGTGCACCATATGTCGCATATCCCACAAAAATTGGTTGCTAAAATAATCCTTTGACATGCTGAAATCTAAATACTTTTAAGCTAGCTACAAGAATTTTGTTAGCGTTTCAGCCCTTGGTTGCATAGTGGCGTAGATGGTTTTCTCCTCCAGTGGGCGGGGTTTTCAAAGTATGACATGTTGCAATCTTTCCATTGATGCGTAAAGAGAATTGGACAAAGTGTTGGATCCTTATTAATTCCTATGAAAGTTGCTCAGTAGGGCAAGAAGTCAAAAACGTTAGGGTGCCACTTATAAAATTACCTGGATGATCAGCGCTGTGGCACGTAGAGCAGGCGCATTAGAGGCCTCCGCCAGTTGAGCCGGCTACTTCCTGTTTAGCGCCTGGGTAGCTTGATTGGAGATAAAATGGTTCTATCATGTGGATCTCTGAGACTTTCCAAATGTTAATAGATCAAATAGATCATATTCTGATAAATGTAAAATTAGTCATTTTGTAGGGGCTGTAACGTTTAGAAATGTACCCACTGATTTGCAGATGTCTCTTTTGCCATGTAAGTCAATGAGAAAGTCTTTCTGCATCACAAGGCATCACGTTTCGGATGTAAGTACAGTGTTTGGCCACTGTGGAGATTTGCTTCAGAGCCGGGTGCACTTCCTGGGGACCTGGATCTGTCTTTGTAGCATGATGAAGTGTTAATGCTATTTATTTGCTTTTTAAAACATAGATTTAGCTAGGGAAGGGTAGTTGTGATAGTGTGACGGGCTGAGGACGACCCTACTAAGATGTTTTTTCTTTTGTAACACAAACCATGTCCCTTGCTTTTGAGCATTTCTGTAATTTTGCAACATGCACCTTCCTCCAGAGCTTCTTTGCTTTTAATGCCCTCCCTTTGTTCTCCACCTTTTCTCTTTCGCCTTTTTACCTGTCCATGTTTTTTCCACACAGCTCGGCCACGCTCACTCCATTCACTGACAGTACGTTGTGTTGATGTGTATGTGCATGTGTGCGACCAATCGTGTGTGACCATCAGGTTAAAAGCAGACGGGGGGGCCGACTGTTTACAGCTCTGAGTGTTTCATCTCACATTTAACATTGTGCAGGCCACTGGGAGTCTCCTGGTGCTCCTGATGGCCAGTCCAAGCCTGATCCACAGTATCTACAAATACTTTTACAAATAAATGTATGTCCATATGAACCACACAGGGAGCAGCTACTGCATTTTTATACCGCCAGTGTTGCAACGAATCTTATGATGAAATAGGGATAAATAAAACATTTAATATGCCTCCTTACAATTTAATTTCGCTAACTTTTCTTTTTAAAAATCTTACAATGCAGTTTGTTGATTACACGAAACCTTTTCTTTCCTTTCTTTGTTTTCATTTAGCCAGCACACTGGACAAAGCAGCATCCAGACAGACCGAGACGTGCACATATAGCATAGTCTGATTGCCTTATGTTCCTTTCTCTCTCATCATAGCATAGGTTGTCCAGCACTGTGGCTCTAGGTGGGTTTGTCTGACAGTCTTTAAACATGACAGATAAGAGAGAATAATTAATTTATCAGAGCAGGCCAGGCTTTAATCCCTGGTGTCCTGGTGATAAGGGAAGGTTTCTTCTCCCCTGATCCCTCTGCCGATAGGGGCTTTTTCCTTGGCGCTTTCCCGTTAATAAGCCTGTCAAAGAGGCACACGACTCTGGGCTCTGTCCTGTACAGGTTATCTCGCCGCCACACGTTCCCATCTCCTCCCTGACAGCCGACAGCAACCAGGTCGCCGGGCCTTTGAAACCCTGGGAGAGCAGGGCCTGTGGGCGTCTCTCTGAGGCGGCCCTGTCATTTAAACCGGCTAATTCAAACATCAGGTGGGTTCGAACCCACAGGAGATGCGGGAGAAAAGAGAACACAGGCCTGACAGACCAATGGATGGACCACACTCTCGCCAAAAGCTGGACTTTAATAATTCTCTTTTAAGGCAAATGAAAATGCAGACATGTTTAGTACAGCTCCGCTCCTATTGTGCAGCCCCTACCTGTCTCTCATTCTCTCTCCATCTGTCTCTCTCCTCCTCTCTGAGCCCTTAGTGAAATTGACTGGTTGCTTCTTAGATGAAATGTGTGTGGACATTTTTCATCCTGCTATAGAATGAAGTGTATGTCTGGATGGTAGATGATGAGATCTGTGCTGAAGCTGTGTCTGGCAGGAAATATGGTAATGGCATGGCATAAGCCTGTAGCCTTGGAAAGATGGAATTTACAGTATGTGCGCAGTAAGCAGCTTCAATTTGAATAACTCAAAAAAAATTTTTTTAAGTATACACTCCTGTTTATCGTGGAAAAATTGTTCTCTGAAAGTCTACATAAATTGAGCAATGCATTTTTTTTAAATTGTGAAGCCACTAGATGAGGAAAGACAAACAATTGAGGCTAAATCTCGAGGACATACTGTGAATATACGCCGCATTACAGATGCAACAATGATAGCGGCTCATTTAGTTTTTAATTTGGAGGCTGAGTGGCCCGCAGAGTGAGTGAGGAGGACAGTGCATATCTCAGGGGAGCAGCAGGACGTCTGCTAAGTAGCAGTGTGCGTGGTGGCCTTCGCTGCTCTGTGGTCCTTCATCATTTCCCTAAAGCCTCACCTATTTTGCAGGCTGACTGCATGTATTATCATATTTTATGTGGGTCATGAAAAGCACAAAGAAGTTGCACTGCTCAGGAGAATTTATGTGCATTTGTGTGTATGTTTTAAGTAGGTGCGGGTACCGCTCATGTTCCAGTAACGGTACTTTACTTTCACTGTAATAACAATAATGTAATTTTTGAACAAGCTGCAGGGGTGACTTTATAGACTAAAACACAGTTCTGTTCCTCTGCTCTTTTCTAATCACACATAGAGCTTATCTTCTGTCTCTGGCTGTCTGTCTGTCTGCTTGTGTGTGTAAATGTGTGCACGCTTGTCTAGCAGTGTCACTAGGCTATTACTAAAATAATATAGAAAAGAAAATAGACCAGATGTTGAAAATAAAGTGGCAGATCAAAGTGGCAACCTCCGAGGCTGAAAAATGAAGCCAATGCAGTGGTGCCAGAAACTACAGTTATTTGAATGGCCACTTGAGGCTGGCTCCAAAACAGAGTAAATCCCCATAGACCCCCATGTTAAATCTGAACTTTACAGCAGAAATAAACATGTTTACAGCCTGGTTCAAAAAATGTTTTGGTCTCTATAGCTAATTTAAAAATTCATGACAATGGTAGGGGGGATGAACTCATCTGCTTACATTTTATTAAGACCCAAAGTTATGCATATTTAAGGGTGGGGCCACTTGAGTGACAGGCTGTCTGTGAGAGGAGTCAAATCCATCCAAATATGGCCACTTCTGGCTCCGAAAAACCAAGATGGCTGTTGCTGAAATACCGAACTTGAGGCTTAAAAACGGCAGTCCACAAACCAGTTGGTGACGTCACGGTAGCTACGTCCTTTATTATACACAATCTGTGGGCAGATCAGTCCTGCAGCTATAGTTTTGGCTTCCTGGGAAGCTGATGAACTGCCCGCAAATTTGACCAAATGACCAATTTTCCTGTCAGGGCGCTTCTGCCTCTCCTGTCTGAAGTTGAACCGGGTTGCTCCCCAAATACTTTGCCTTCCTTCATGAATGGCTTTCAGGTTTCAGGGTGCTTCACAGCAGCTCTGCCTCTTGTCTAAACCCAGCATTTCCAACCGGATGCGCTCTCAGATACTGACCTTTGGCACATATGGATTTGAATTGATAATCACGTTACGGGCTGAAAAATGAAGCCAACACAGGAGTAACCAAAACTTCCTCAAAAGGCCACTAGAGGCTGGCTCCTGAAGTGAGTCACTCCCCATACATTCTCGGAACCCAACGGCTGTATTTGGCGTCTGACTTCCGGCAGACGGCGATACAGCCTCTGGGGGCAGACCCCAGATTTTTTGGCATTCCGGTTTGATTTGGGCGGAGGAGGTGAATTTCCGTTTCCAACTTCCGTTTATATTTAAGTAAATATGCTGAACCATTGCGATGGATTCAGAGTTTGCAGTGACGCCAATTATGTTCTGCCGCGTTAGTTCACCACAGTGTGAGTGTTTAACCTGGCAACAACTGCAGCCGGCTCAAACATGATTGGTCAATATCACGCGGACTACAAACAGCCTACAACCGGAAACCAGGGCTCTTCCGCTCTTCTTCCGGAGGCAAGATCTCCGGGGTTTGCCTACAGACTCTACATTCACTGAAGGTAGAGTCTGTATATAGAGACTACTCCCTATAGACCCCCATGTTAAAATACCTAACTTTACAGCAGAAATAAATATGTTTACAGCCTGGTACAAAAATGGTTTTGGTCTCTTTCAACATTCATGACAACTATACGGGGGTTAAATTTTATAGAACTCATCTGTTCGCTTTTTATTAAAGCTTAGGTTGCGCATATTTAAGGGTGGGGCTGCTTGACTGACACATTGCTACAGTCTGTGAGTTAGATCCAGCCCTTGCTCATCCACAGCTCCACCCTCTCATCCAAATATGGTCACTTCTGGCTTCAAAAAACCAAGATGGTGCCAGCTGAAACACCTAACTCAAGGAACAAAACAGTCCACAAACCAATGGGTGACACTGTGGTAGCTACGTCTAATATTTTATACACGTAATTTGGTCTGTACCTTTAAATACACCAAGTTTGGTACCCAACCCGAGTGTCAAGTTCCAGTTGTATGTGCACTAAACATAAGAACTGCAATTCAAGTACAGTTAAAACTTGAGCAGTTGGTCCAGAGTGAAGATGATATCACTCCCTTAGACATCTTCACTCTTACTTCTTACCATGTAATATATGTTTTTCAAATCCACTCTTTGCTACTCTGTTTTATTATTGATCTTGTGTACTCTGCTTTTTTATCTTTGAACCAGCAGACCAGTTTACGCACAACAATCAAGTCAAGGTCAGTTCTGAATGATTTACTTTGTGTCCTCGCTCTGCCAGTCTGTCTCTGTCTATTTGTCTGTCTTCTGGCTAACTGGAGCACTTCAGCTTTTTCGATCTGTCCAGCCCAGGAAAAAAAAAACATTTAGCCAATGCTGCTCCTTATCTCTCTCGCTCTTCTAATCTCCTGTGAGCTGCAGGAGTGGAGGCAGAGGGGCTGTCATTGTCCGGGGATGTGAACCTGCAACCTTTTCAATTTCACCCCGCGCTTCAAAGCCCTTCCGCCTGGACGAGCGCACGTCCTGGACAAAGGTGCCATTTGCTTTTCATTTCCTCCACGATAAGAGAGGAGAAAAAGTATTGTATATTGTAATGCTCCCTCACCTTTCTGACATCAGCAAAATTGAGGTGCAGGCGAAAGATCAATACAAATTAAAAGTAAATACAGAAAAAGGCAGCGAAGAAGAGGAGATACATTACCATGTTTGGAAATCCATTTGCTCTGGCTTCTCTCAGCCACAATGCTTTGTTTGTTCAAGAAAGGGTGAGGACAGAATTGGAAAGTTAGAAAGCTGAGAACTAACACTGATATCTTCTCAGAATTACATTTTAAGTGATATTGATTGGGCGACAGGGTTGTTTGTGGGTGGTTTTGTTTGCATCCTACTCAAACTCCCAACCCCACATCAGCCACCATGCAGCAGCTGGTGTCACCAGTAAGCTGTGATGTCATTCCTCATCTGGACTGGCTTAACTGGGGTCCCAGCTGCGTGGTCAATGTGGTGGAGAAACAGTGTTTTTACACACGCTGCTTTTATTTTTGTGCAATGAGCCACGCTGCTACAGTTTTAGCTTCCACTCTTGATTTATTGCAGCATCCTTGTATTTTTCCCAACCGGACATTTCACTGTTCACCACTCCACTTTACTCTCCTGGCATCCTCTCCCCTCTCCTCTGCGGCATTAGAGGAAACCTGCAACCTGATATTGTATCATTACAGTCGCAATATCTACACAACATTAAGCAAATTACATCTGGCTGGCAACATGTTCCAGCGTCTAAGCACACCTCACGGCGTGGCAGGTGGCCTTGCATCGATCAAACGCAGCACTGCCAAGATTGGTCGGCAGAATGGGGAAAATGGCTGCTTGTGGTAATTGTGTTTCTCTTCCTACTATTCTGCCTCTCTAACAGTCCTGCATTTCCATAGGAATGGCCTGATGATGTTGCCCCTATCCACAGGGGTGCATAAGTGTTGTGGAAATGAAGATGCGCTGTTTATTTTAACACCTACACTTTTGTGATATCTTTTCCAGGTGTAAATGTGAAGGTACAGCAGTAAAAACGCTGAAAGAGGACATAAAAAAATGTTTAATCTGAACCAGCCCTGGAGTGACTGCATAATCTGCTCATACAGGAAACATGTAGTGTATGTGAGGCTATCATAGTGTCAAACTAAATCAAAACTAGCCTCTGGAAAAATATGTCTCTGGATACATAAAGAAAAGGTGCAGTTTTTTTCATCATTTTTTAAAAAAAACCTGTTTATAAACATTTAATACAAATATAACACGTGACATAACAAACTAGAAGGCCACTCGGAGAGCGCAGACCTCCACCAAGGCCAAATGTCCTATCTTGCAATGTTAATGAAAGTGAAAAATAATTTGTCTATCTGCCCCGTGATTCGGATCCCCTCCAAAATTTAATGGGTTCCTCCTTGGCCCGTGCTACACCCTTCCACTGAGTTTCATTAAAATCGGGCCAGCAGTTTTTCCATAACCCTGCTGACAAACAAACAAACTGAACTGAAAACATAACCTTCTTGGCGGAGGTAAGAAAACATTTATAGTGTGACTAAACTAAAAACTGGATGAAAGTTTCAAGTCAGTTTCACCTCAACAACACGGCATCTGTAAGCCAATGATGTCATGATGAAGTGACACATCCTGCCGAACACTTTTACATCACTGCAGCATTGTGAGAGGTTAAACCACAGGTGTTAAGCAAAAACAACATTTTTTAGAAGCTCTAAAGTCATTCTATAGAATAAAAAAAGGTGATGGTGGTGGGGCTGGGTTGGAGGGGGTGTTGAGTCCACTTCACCTGGTCAGTACAACATTAATGGCCGAGGCTATGGGGGCCAAAGGCACAAAGTAAGGCTGGGTATTACATTGGCATCTACCATGTTTATCCATCACCATGACCAAAACGCCCATTTCCCTCTGCACAGATAAAACACTAACGCTAAAATCTGGCTTGCTTATCGGAACGGTTAAAGTTGACATCCACTCCCGGTACAAATGACTCTACAGTAGTCACGGATATTTATCAGCTCCAACTCTGATAGGCTCTGATTTGCATCAATGGAAATTCGGTACTCAGGTGGATGCACTGATTTTCGCCCTTTTTTCGAGTGTGATACAGTAATGCGCCGCCACAAAATACCTTCCGTCTCTGTCTGAGCAGCGCTTGAACATCATTAGAATAGTAGGTGGCACTATGTTTGAAAAAGAGACTGAATAAGTAACATAAAAAAAGAGAAGTAATCACCTTAACATCTTCACTGCCCTTCCAGTGTGTCTGTGATGTTGAACGTGACACACAACAAAACAAAGAAAAACAGAAAGGCATGTTCATCAGTTGCTCTTCCTGAGGTTTCTGCCATTTTCTTTCCCTGTTAAAGGAGTTAATTTGGGGATTTTTTCCTTATCCGCTGCGAGGGTCCAAAGGACAGATGGATGTTGTATGCTGTAAAGCCATTTGAGGCAAATTGTGATTTGTGTTATTGGGCTTTATAAATGAAACTGAATCGAAATCTACTGGCAGCGAGGAAAGGAGTTGAGCACCTATTTTTTATCGGGTTTCTTCATGTTTATCTGCATATACGTGCTTATTATTGTGAAAAAAAGAGTATGAAATAGAAATAACCACTTCCACTTGGTTGTGCGCGTTCACGTTTAGGCTAGTGGTGTCCCAAAACAGAATTGAGGTAGTGGAAGTGGTTTCCAACACTTAAAACCCGCCCTAGATTCCAAGGGAGCCCTGACCCACACTTTCAAGAAAGTGGAGGATGAAGTTTCCCAGAACACCTTGCGAAGTCAGCAACTTGGTTGAACACAACGTCAAAATATTTAAACAAATCGACTCACTAGAACAAAATCGATCAGAACTAGAAGGCGTCGTAGGTGCCTCCTGTTTTCAGCATTTCTTCTTTGTTGATTCATCAGACGGAGAAGAATAAACTTAGCAGAGTTGAGTTATCTCGCAAGAGGGCACTCAATACCAAGTGGAAGACTTAAGGGGTATAAATGGGACTGGGCCTATATCTAAGCCCAGTATCCCTAGGAAGTACCTCCATATTGGACAAATCTCTACCTCACGATTTATGTCCAGTGCTAGCACGCAGTACAACGCAGGAAGTTATGTGCCGTGCCCTATATTTGGTGAGGCTGATAATAAGGGTGTTGGGATTTGAGTACAGACCCACAATAAATGTTTGCAATTGCGTGTATTTGTAGAAAAGATTTCCGCACACTTAAATCTATGGTTTGTTTCATTTTATATTACATGTATTAAAAAGACAATCTTGCCCCTACCTCTTTGTACAAGTTGCCTCACCCTCACTATTTTTTACAATAATTAATGTGCTCTAACTTTAAACCTGTCCATTGGTTAAAGCTTCAAAGTTCATGTGACTTCTAGCTAAAAAAAAATCTGATTTGTTTAATAGTTAAAAACTGTAATGATAGGACATGCAGTTGTAGATGAGATGTGACCAGATATTTGGCTTGTGAGACACCCTTAGATCATTTGGCCCAATGTTAATTCCTACCTTGTCTCCAATTGAGTGTGCTGACACTGAGTGAGTGACTTTACAAGCTATCGTGTAACCCGGCAACATCAAGAAACAATCAGCCAATGCCTTACAAGTTTAGGTTGTCCACTAACATGCCCTCTCTACACTTCCTGTGAAAAGATGCACACACAGTAAGCTGATGACAAACACCCCGGGAGACACAGTGGCATTTGCACTGTTATTGCTTCTGTATATCTGAGCGGAGCCCTGGGATTACCATCAGTACAAATTAAAAACAAATAAAGGATGCAGAGGAAAACAGAAGGCAAAGATCTGGATCTATTATGCTCTGATTTATGGACCACTGATCCATAGCAGGTTGGGTCAGTGAGCTAGTGAGTGTGCATTCTAGGAGCCTCATTGCCAACCTCACCTGCCAGTCAATAACCTATTTAGTTTAATGTCACAGCCTATACGGGTAAAGCATATTGACAAGCTGCAGAATGCACCTTCAAGAGGCCCCCAGCTGCAAGTGCCAGATAAACTGCATTTGAAAAATTCATTCTTTCATTGCCCCTGAGTCCTTAATAAATTATTAAAGTCCTCCCCCCTCGATGAAGTATGGGGAGAAAGTTATAGTTGAGAGCTAATGTCAGTGATTTAGGTGATCAGTTGTTGCAAAGACAAGCCAGTATTCCCACATCGTATTTCCAGCTAGGTCCACGTGCTCTCAGAGGTGACAGAGTCACTAGTTGGCCTTTATGAATCTTTCAGAGGAGGAAAGAAGGGAAGAGATGGCATTTCAACATTTAATAAAGTGTCATTCCTCAAGTGTAAAGCTGCTTCTATATGTTATACTGTAGACTGACACTTTAAATATGGTCTCTTTTGCTTTTTGAAGGCCAGATAAATATTGAAGAAGACGACAAATCAAAGTGCACGATGAGACTCATGGCAGCTCTGTTTGAACTCGCTTTCTTAGTGGAAGTAAAATCAAATGTTGGCATACAAACTTGCATCCTTGTGTGTGTCTCAAACATTCTGTTGCTTGGATGACATCTGAAGGTGACTCCTTCCACAAGTCTACATTTTTGATGCCTCTGTCCTGTCGCAGTCAATAAGCCATTTAATCTTGGTGCTCAGCCGAGTCGATGCAGCCGATGTCGTGTCCGGGGCTTATGGTAGACAAGGCGAGGGTTCTGCCCAGACCTGATAAACCATTCATTTCCTTGAGCTCCTTTGTCTTCCATTCGGTTCAGAGAAAAGAGCTCTTGGCCTATTTCAATCATGGATGCCTCTCTTTAATGAGCTGCTTTAATCCTTCGCAGCAAACGCAGCTTGCCTTTCGGCATGACAAAAATGTACTAGATTAGAGGATTACTCACATTTATGTATTCATGTACTAATTTATGAACACAAGCCATTCAAGGAACCCCGTGCAAGAGAATGAGAGTTGATGTCTGTTTTAATGTTCATATCAAAGCTTGTGTTGCACAAATTGACATTGCTGAAATGTTTGATTCATCCCTCTGGGATTATTAGCAGCTGTATGTTTTCACGTTCATTGTATTTGTTGAAATAAACAATGGCTGTTTTTACTATATTAACTATTCACGTTGGCTATCATTGTCCTATAATCAAACAGCTTACATCTTCTCTAACATTTTCTTATCTCATTCATTAATTCATTGTCTGTAACCGCTTATCCTCTTAGGGGTCACGGGGGGGCTGGAGTCTATCTCAGTTGACATTGGGCGAGAGGCAGGGTACACCCTGGACAGGTCACCAGACTATCACAGGGCTGACACATAGAGACAGACAACCATTCACACCTACGGACAATTTAGAGTCACCAATTAACCTGTATGTCTTTGGACTGTGGGAGTACCTGGAGAAAACCAAGGCTGACATGGGGAGAACATGCAAACTCTACACAGAGGGGGTCCCCACCCTGGGTTCGAACCAGGAACCTTCTTGCTGTAAGATGACAATGCTAACCACTGTACCACCGTGCCACTGTGCTGTTTACTTATCTCCCAGCTCAATAAAATTAGAAGACAATAAAGAAACACATTCATCACTTCTATCAATCTCAATCAGTATGACATTACATAGACGTTAGACTCTTACTTTAGACAGACGTTAAATTTTGGTCGGAATAAAAATGGGGTTGACGATATTTTAAATGTTTAACATTGATAGAATTTTACGTTGTGTGGACGTTAACATTGTGACGTGCAGACATTGGGTTTTGGTCCCCATACCTCACGACTAAATGTCGTTATTCTGTGTCAAGAAGACGTTGGACTTTGGTAACTGAACAGCACAACTTAATACCAACAAAATATTAGAATTATCAGTCGTCAGTATTCTATATCAAATTGACACTGGTACTAGATGTTTTCCTGTCATTGAATTTTGGTCACTCGATGTCACAACCTGAGCATCAATGTCTAATAACATTGGTGGGCAGCCAGGGTGATGAGATGGACCATTAATGTTCCACAGTTGAACTATGTTTTGATGCAGGCCTACATTTACATTGCATGTCATTACAGCAGACTGATGGGACCAGTCTTGATAATTACTTGAAAGATATTGACCATTAATGAGTGACTGAAAATTACAGTACACATAGTTTACATTTTGACTTTAATGGCTTGTCAGTTTTCTTGTTATCATCAGGGTGGCCGCAGGTTCTTAAAAAGTCTTGAAATACACATTAAATACACATTTACTAATAAAAGGCCCTAGAACAGCGGTTCCCAACTAGTGGGTCGCGGGCCCATTTTGAATGGACCGCAAGTGTCTTGCAAACATGTCAAAACACGCTTTCTTTAAAAGTACAATAAAATTCCAGCACAGAGCTTTAATTTTGAAGTAACGTTTCCTGCTGTAGAGTGAGTGACTAACTCACAGCTACTTGACAGAGACAGCAAACTAGCTCAACGACATGGCCAAATGCAAATATGACACTGAATATATTAAACTGTGTGGACCTTGAACTAATGACTAAGGAGAAATCTGGACCCTGTGGCTAGACCAGTTGGGAACCACTGTATTAGAATGTATTAATTGTCTTAAATTCAGATTTGACGAGACTTTTTAGCTACATCACTATGAGAATTTCCGGTGTTGGCTCTGCAGGAAACATAATAATTTTATCTGAAAGGAAACACCATTCAACAGGGGAACAGACTTTGACACAACACTTATATGCACACAATCAAGGGCAGATTTTCAGACAATGGGTCCCAGGCACAGATACACAAAAGGCTCCAGCACTCCTCTACATAGGAGCAAGACACACAGACTGTACAGCTTTTTATCCTCTTTTTGTGTTGTTTTACATCTATTTGTAGTCCTAATGCATCTTATTTTGGTAGCTCTGTGTCTCTGTGGTTGTTTTGCCCCTTTTTGTAGTTATGTTGTGTTTCTTTGCAGTTCCTTTGTGGTCTTTCTAAGTGTCTTCCTGGGTGGCACATGTGAGTGATGTTTTGCAGGTGAAGGACAGGGGGCATTGACACTCAGGGCTGCTAGCCTGTGCCAGGTTGGCCCATTCAGTGATCCTTCCATGCCCATAGTGCCTGCATATTTGCTCCCTCTACTCATTTAGATCATGCAGTGAATCTGCATTGTTAAATTAAGGCCCTGCTAGCCAGCCTGCTGGTTAGTTTATTTGTTTCTGTGCTTGAGCACAAACAGTATCATCAGTGTCATTTTACCTTACTGCTCATTTTGATCTGACATCAGAGAGTTTAATTTCACTTTTGGTATGTATTTCCATAGCTAGTTTTGTCTTAAACTACATTTAAAGTGGTATTAAAAGGGTCTTCAAAAGTCTGAAATTGTTTTTATCTGTAGCTGTACAATGCACCTATCTCTTCCCCAATAAGTTTACATCTAGGGTTCTCTGCTGCTGCTGCTGCTGTGTGTGGGAAATATAAATTAAAATGCGTGATTGCTTTCCAAAATAAACACTGTTTTGTGGCTGAAAGATCAGGTCCATTGTAGGTTTTGTTGGAAACAATCAGTGCGAGGGGTGTTGGTGGGCAGACAAAGTGCAGTGGGACGCCTCCCAGGCTCCTCTGGATCTGGCCACAGAACATCTCGGTAAATGCGGTCAGACAGATGAGTCTCGCCTCGGAGCGCTGCCTCCCAAGGGCAGAGTGACATTTTCTGGGGACAATATGGGACCGCAGTGACATAGAAAACACCCTCCACCCCCCTCCCTCCCCTCTCCTCCATCTCTCCATCCTTCCCTTCATTTTCCCGCTCCCTCCCTCCGTCTCTCTGCTAATTTCTCTGGTCCTGAGTGCTGCAGTAACTGCCTTCTGCCTTTTCATTCTGTTACAGGTCAAAAGACTTGACAAAGTTCCAAAAGCCTGGTGGCACTACACCGGGGAACAAAATGGATGAAAATGTGACTGGGTTCAACAAAGGAAAATGAATGGAGACAGGAAAGACACAGCAACAAATACATCTTCAGAAAAGATTTTTGTGGAAAGCTCAAGTGAAGTTAAAAGCACAGAGGACCAGTGAAAAAGCTGAGTTGCTTGTATTTTGATTTTGAAGATTTAAGGTTGTCTTTAGCAGTGCTTTGCAAAATAGCATCACTGTTGCTAAATGCTACTCATAATATTGCTTTCATGATTTTAAAACAATGCATTTTATGACTGAAAAGGACAAATAGAGAATAATCATCACACATACCTGAGTGTTCCACTTTCTGTACCTTCATTATCATCACCATACATGTAGACCAACACTTAACGCCAGTTGTATGTCAGTGTCTCCACATGTATTTACTGTTTAGCCTCCTGTACTGTGCTGTCATCCGTTTGAGTCAGACTGCACATCTGTCATTGCGGATTGGTACGGTGGTCTGTGTGACAGATGAGTCCTTCCCTCTCAGCGGGGACTCTCTCCGGGGAGGTGCAAATTTCTGCGCATCCAAGCATTGGCAATCATGCACAGCACCTTGATGAGAGACAGGCCCCCGCCACTTGATTGACTGGCATTCTAACGCGAGGCGATGGCTACGAACGCCACAGGCACAGAAACATAAAGACCGTAGGCGTGCAGCCCAGGTCCTCGACACACAGAAACACGCTTGGACACACAGAACGAATCACTGCACATTAAGAGCTCATCTTTCTCCCTCTCCCCTGTACTTAATAATGTGACTAGCTGATATCCATGGCTAATCTCATTAGGCCATGTCACAGAGCAGGGGCCAGGTTTGCACTGAAGCCGCACTGACTGGGTATTACCGTTGATTACACAAATACAAGACACTCTATCTTGGAGGAAGATGTTTTATTGTCCACTTCAGAGCGATGTAGCGTGTTCAATCAAGGTTTGGAGAGTTTCTTGACATGGGCTGCAGAGGGTCAGAGACAATTAACTTTCAAGGGTCTGGTGAGAATCAGGGTTAAAAGCATCCAATCAAGTCAAGCAAGTAATTTGCTTTCCCTTGTGTTGCACCGGTAAGCCAGTTAGTAGTCGATCCAATTAAGACTTTGGTTCAGACCCATTGTCGTCCTGCGGTGGCGTCCTGCAGGCAGACACAGAGAGCAGGAAGAGATCTCGGTGGAGGGCTGTCTGTCACACAGGGATTGTTTGACACTCGGCTTTGATTGCTCCATTTTTCTGTGCTGGGTTCCACCGTAGGAGGCTAACAGGCCCAGTTCAGGACCGTCTCTCTGTCTGTCCTCCCCAATGAGGACACGCTTAGCTCCCGCTGGGTCAGCGGGACACTGATTGGGCAAGAGACTCTGTTCCTGCCGGGAGTGAGAGAGAGGATGGACCCGGCAGTCCTGCTGTTTGTTTAAGAGCAGGAAGCCATGTGGAAAGGCCTAATGTCTTAATTGGCTTGAGTGGCAACGGACGGTACCTGACGAGACTCATTAATCAGAGCGGGGTGAAAAGGCTAGAGGCTCGGATAACGAGAGGGAGAGACAGAGAGAGGGAGGGAGACATCAGGCCAGTGCTGTGTGTCAAGCAGGGCCCCTTAGCTGCTTTGTCCTCCTGCCTCGCACCAATCCAAGACACCCACTGACACCCTCGCAGCTGTGTCTGTCACACTCGGCCACTCAACCACAGAGTAGAGAATGAGGATGCAACAATAATTAGAATCTATTTACACCCACACACATACATGTCCTGCACATGCATGGAACAAACACAGCAACATGACCAAAAAAAAAAACCCTCACCCACTCACAATCAGTGCCATGGAGACAAGATCTTTGTTGTACAGAGTATGAGTTCTATCTCTGTTTGCCATGTCCAACATGGCCTTTGCTTTCTGCGGGTCATTTCAAGCTCTGTCACACATCTCTGACAGCAAGCCCCGAAAGACTGATATATGAACAACACACACACATAAAGAAATAATCACACACGCGTATACACACGTACAAAAGTTCTCCCTTTGGGCCAGTCCATCAGACAGCAGCCATTGTGGAGGGACTGATGTTCCTCTGCACAAAGTGAAAACACTGCTCTTTTCTCCACTGTCTTTCTCAGTGTGTCCTTTCAGCATGTTTGCCCCGATCTTGTCCAGGTCACTTCACCTAATGGAGTAAAATTAAGGCCCTGAGGTCAGGAGTTGTCCTCCGGACACAAACATCCATGTTTCAGGACAAGGGCTTTGTTTTTCACTGTTCTGCCCCCGTGTCTCTGCCCCAGGCTTGCTGAGAGAGAAGTCACTTAACTGCCTCTTAGGTTGCCATTTTCTCTGGCTATTCATGGGCATACCATTAAAGCGAGGCTAGAGCTTTATATTTGTGTCAGTGCATTTGTCGGCCGTCTCTCTGTGTCCTCCATTTCTGTCGCTGACATAACAACCAGTTGAAACATGATATTACTGTAATGCTATTGAAGAGCAGCTCTAATTTAATAACCAATCTCAGATATCTGCAGTTGATGAATGTTTGTTGCTCAGTAATAACTTTGTTTTATTGAAAGGTTAAAGCAGCACACTGTGGGCTTAAACTATTGTTAGTCACTTGAAATATAGTGCATGGTGTTTTTATGCACAACTGTCGTCAAATTGGACTTAAGCTCAATCCCTCTTGCCCTGCCACATAGCCCTTATCTCTACATTTTGCGTGTTCATGTCTAGCAGTAGGGTCCCAATTTTTGTTGGGATGTAGGTTGGGAATATATGGCCTTGCCAATGGAGGTTTTTCAGAGGCACACTCCACATGAGTGTTTTAAGAAGTCATTGGCAAAATGGCTGCACAAGCAACAAAACAAACCAACAAATGTATTTTCTACATTATTAAAGATTTGAAAACCACAATAACAAACGTAATATCTTAGTTTAATGTTGTTTCGATGTATTATGGTCCTTTTCTTTATAATAAGCGTAACCAAAGGAATTGCTAATGTGCTTATGTCTCGGTAGCTAACTAGCTAGCTAGCTAACATTACATTGTTATTGCTCATTTGTGTGCGAGAGTCCCACAATTTGACATATTTCCATATTTCTTTCCCGTCCTTTGATGGCATATAATATCTGTAATTTAACTAAAGTCCAGCAGTTTAGATGCTGCACGTGTTACTGCTCCTCCAAAGCCTCTTACAGACTTTGAGATTTTAGCAGTCTTATAAGGTTAGCGCTAGTCTCTATATACAGACTCTACATGCAGTGAATGTAGAGTCTGTAGGCAAACCCCAGAGATCTTGCCTTCGGAAGAAGAGCGGAAGAGCCCTGGTTTCCTTTTGTAGGCTGTTTGTAGTCCGCGTGATATTGACCAATCACGTTTGAGCCGGCTGCATTTGTTGCCAGGTTAAACGGTCCGAGGCGGAACATAATTGGCGTCAGTGCAAACTCTGAATCCATCGCAATGGTTCAGCATATTTACTTAAATATAAACGGAAGTCGGAAACAGAAATTCGCCTCCTCCGCCCAAATCAAACCGGAATGCCAAAAAATCGGGGGTCTGCCCCCAGAGGCTGATGGCTTCCTAGAATGGGGTTAAGTGCAAGCAACACTGTGCGACATGGATCTAATAAACCTGGGTATGCAGACTGTACGATGACAGCACCTACTGAATCACAGGCTACGATGTACAATAGCTTCCCATATTAAGTGTGTAGGGATGCTGCACGGGTTATTACTTCTCCAACTGTGGAGCACAACATAGAGGGTTACATTAAATAACCCAAAGTTTTGTGGGCACTATATACTGCGGTGTGTCTGTCTAAGTGTTTGCTAGCAACTCTGCCGCTATTTACTTCCATGCTTCGTCCATCTTCATCTGATAATGGTAAGGGCTGGAGGACACCTCACACAGGCACAACTCCACAAGGTTTTCGTCTTTGCTGGAAACCCACACATTTCTTTCCTTTCTCCATGGCGAGCTGCTGTCCATCTGTTTGTTTGGGTTTAGCACCAGTGTGTCATTTCATACTACATATCTATTGGTTGATTAGAAGATGTAGGTGATAACAAAACTCAAACAGTGAGATTGTCATCCCAAATTTCTGATCAGAATTTTATCCCAGGCTGTCGTTGAGCGCAAGATCGTGACAACAGCCATCCTTGAACCTCTCACTGTGCGACGTAGGACCACTGTTTTAGAGCCATGACCAAAGATATCTCCACTTTCTTTCATGTTGGTCATCTTTTGCCTGAGACAGCTGCATCTGTTTGGGTAAATGCCATCAGTGAGGATTACAATACTGGTGATGTATCGGGGTCTTGAATAGTTACCATATTTCATAGTGGAAGATTTCAACCACTTCCCCTTTGTAAGTCTGTTCTGAGGGGCAAAGGGGCAGTGGAAAATGATGGGAAGGGGTAAAAATAAGAAATGGGAATAGTTCTTTGCCTTTGAATTCTCTGTACATTAACAGCTGCCTCTTTTTCACACTGCAGCTTTCATTTCCTTAGCATGTAGTCCTTTTTTTTTTTTTTTTTACTTTGTTTTGGATGCTGTATTTTAGTCGCATCACAATGCATGCACATTATTATGTAAATGTTTGCACAATGTTATTCCCTCTAATGGTTTTCCACAAAACATTTGAGCACAAAGGAGAAAGCACACAGAGGCAGAATGGGAGGGAGTCAGTGGTGCTGAATTTGCTATTGTTTGTGTAAATTGTGCCCACAACACTCAAGTCTGTGGAATGATGAAGTCAAGTCACATCTTTTTCTTTATTTTGAACTTTATTCCAGTTTTCAAACTAAGAAATGTTTTCTGTTTTCTTGTTTTTATTGCTGCCAGCAGCTCTTGCTATGAACACGCTCACTGAAACATCGCCTACAAGGCAAAGGACAAGGATCTGTGTATCACACAAGACTAGCCTCCTTCAAAATGATCACTACAGACTTTGACACACCACCTGATCCAGCTGCCTACTCACTGTTCCACTGCGAGGCAACAACATGAGCATCTCTACTGTATATGCCACCTACATGCTCAGTCCCACACAGTGCTTTTCCATCAGGCAATGCGCACTATGGAGGGGCAGTTTGCCTGGTGGGCATGGTTTTCTTCAACTGTCCGCCCACCAAAACTCATCATCTTAATTGTCCCTTCTGTTGATGTGAAATTCAATAAAAGTGGCAGGGACCATTTTGAATTGATTGTGAATAGATGCCACTGCCTGGCTGTCTACATTCATGACAGCTCGAGGAGAGTTGATGTACTGTATTAGACAAAGTGTGAGTGTGTGTGTGTGGGCTCGCATGTGTGCGTGTGTATATTTAGAGGGTGGGGTGGGGGGGGGTTTCTTCATTATCTTGACTTGAAAAGTGGTTTGCTCGGAAATGTGGCACATCGGTGACAAATTGTGTCTGCATTGCCCACCCTCTGTTTTTTTACATAACCTTGCTGGTAGTGCATAGCAAATCTGTCTCTTCACATTTGTATAGATATGTTCAGTTGCTCACGGGGCATGAATTCCTCATTGGCGCTGGAAAATGGGGAGGTAAAGATGAAAAACCATCAAGTCCTTACTTTTCACATGGCTGCACTCAAGTCATTGCTCTTTGATAGCATGCCCCTGCAACTTAAGCTGTGAATAATGATGTTTTTTAGTCCTTTTGACCTTGCCTCATATATGAAACCCGACAAATATTTAACGTGTTGCATTTCCTACACCGGCTGTCTCTTGGGACACCATCAGCACCACTCTTGTGGCGTTTGGCTTTATCTTCCTGGGCCCACCTGTTAGTGTCACACTGAACTATGCAGCGACAGGTGATCATCTGGAAAAAGGCATTCATCCATCTGGAGAGTTCAGCACTATGGCACAGGCTGGTGACTGTGTGGCCGATCAGTAAAGATGCATGAAAAGTGATTTCTGGTACTCAGTGCTAAATGTCACACAAAATACAGCTGAAACATATGAAAGGTGCACATGACTCCTGCAGGTAATTCAGGAAGTCTTTACATGTGTCTGGCATGTTTTCACCCAGGCAAAGCCATGAAATGCATTTGACTGCTTCTTTTTTTATAAATCAGTATTGATCAGCAGAGTGTGCTCCTCTCCAGATAGCAATCAAGACACTGCAATGCTCGGTACCCATTTCCTCTCTCATCCTCAGGCTACATTGATTTTATGAAAGCGGCGCTCTTCTGAACCTAGTTGGTACTTTAAAACTTCATCGTCCTCTAGCCCGTTATTATCGTGGCTCATGAGCCCTCTCTGCCCTTGGGAATGGCAGCTATTGCAGAAGATGCTGCCAGAACGTTTGCCTCATTGCCATTTTATCTACGCATTAAAAACTTCTTCTTCATTCCTTTCACGCTTTTAATCCACATTTTCCTGCGGACGTCAAATGAGTTTGATTTTTTTTTGTTGACATTTCTCTTTTAAGAGAAGTTGCACTTTGAGCTCTTTGCACTTTTATTTTGAAAACTGTTGGGTGAACATGTTGAGACCATGTGGTTGCTGTATAACAACCTTACACTGCAACTTATGTGTAAGATTAAAATTGCTTAGCAGTTTAGTGCAGCTTCCAACAATCCTTGCATGTAGGATATTCCCAAAGAATAGTGTTTCTCAACTTTTCCAGCCTTAAGGTCCACATTTTACTTTAGACTTCAGGGTCCAGATTAGGCCTGTCCTGTCACAATGTTATCAACTTATCGTATGATGTATGGACATGTCCTCTGTCATTTTGCTGACCTCGATAGTGCCTGTTGTGTTTACACATGTGTTTGCAGACAAAAGAATTCAAAAGCATTTTAGCCAAAATAATGCCAGAATAAACAGCAGGGTTTTCATGACCATTATAAGATGTAGGCACAGTAATTGTCCCTACTTTTTTTTCACCCTTACTGTATGTTCACACAGAGCGCGAGTGAAGCGAATTACTCGCGAGTAATGCGTGAGTTTGGACACCGGACCATTTTGTTAATTCGCATTATCGCGTCAGTAGCGCAAGTAGTGTCCCTGAGGCTCTTCCATTTCTTTTGACATTGATCCACTGACAAAAACCACAATCAGTAGTAACAGACAAGTATGTTATGGCGGGGAAGCCAGCTCTGCTAACTGGAGCTAAGCTAGTGCTAACGTTCATAGTACAACCATTCTGCAAACTACGTAATAAAAGACAGATATTTACAGAATTTACCAGGTAGACCAGTCTCCTTGGTGACTTTCACCCAAGCCTGCTCCTTTTTGTTGCGGTCTCTGTAGAGTAGACACATTGAATCATACAGCTCTGGGTAGCCGCACACCGCAACAATGAGTTTCTCCTCCATCTTGGCATCAACAACTGGACATCAGGGTGTCAAGATGTCACTGATGTCGTGACGCCAGTGACATCGGGAGAATCCCAACGCTGATTGGCTTTCTCCTCAAAAGTTCAATATTTTCAACTCGAGCGATGAGGCGATGGACGTGAATTTCACGTTGCGCTAGACGCGTCCATCGCGCCGCCCAGCATGAATTCGCGTCTAATCGCGTCTTTGCATTGACTTTGTATGTAATCTCGACGCGCGAATTTGCGACTTTGCGTTCTGTGTGAACACCCAGTTAGAGAGCTGGAGCGACATCACTTTCTTGTGTTCCTTTAAACTTGAGCAAATTAGCACAGTTTCTTTCAAAAACATGGGTAAAAAGGCAGCGAGCAACTTGGTAAGAAATGTCATACAAATTGAAAAAGAAAAAATTTAAAAACAAAAACAAGGGGAAAAAAGAAAAAAGACAGAGAAAAACTATTTATAACTATTATTATTATTAATAATACTTATTAAATTTGTTATACAGTATTATTATAATTTATAAGCACTTTTTCAAGGTCATTTTTTTGTTTATTTGTTTTTAGCTGTCTTTTTTTTGTGTCTTTTTCGTGTGTTTAATTTTCTCTTTTTACTATTTTCGTGCTAATTTTTTGGGTCATTTCTTCTTTTATTGCTCATTGCCTTCTTCCCATGATTTAAAAAGAAATCCATCCCCTGCCTACCTTGGTGATGCCAAAGAAAATAAAACTACACTTTAAAGACGACACAGTCTAGCTCACCGGTAGCCTGCAGCTGCATTTTTGGAGTGGCAGAGGCACAGTCCTGAGAGTCGTTAGCTTGCCAACCACTGACAATGAGACAAAAAATCCATCGTCTGTACTTTTACTGTCCAACAACTTCATCCTCAACTCCTTTAGTCCACCAGCAAACTGGTTAAAAGTTAACATTTGTTATTTTTTGTTTTTTAGGACACCAGATTTAACTGAACACACATTTGGAGCCTTGTGATAAATCAGTATCTGACAAGGTAGTAGATAGGATTACATTTGTTGATGACAAATGTGAAATAATTACTGTCTGGACACTCCTGACTCCCTCTCAACCTTTCCCGTTGCCCCTCCAGCTCTCTCTCTTGCTCTAAGTTTCTCCTCCCTCTGTTTCTCCTTTCTCTCTCACCCTTCATTAATTATAGGCTCAGCATAGGCAGTGCGTCTCACTGCACGGGGTTAATGTAGAAGAGGATATGTCGCCTGGGGAGGCTGGTGCCTGATGCCAGTGAGTTCTCCACACCCCTCACATCCCACTGTGCCACCCACATCCACACTCTTGCTACCCATGTGCCGCTAAATGCACCTCTTAATCTGCTTACAGAACTTTTCTAAACACTGGGCATATTTCCATAAAAAATGAATTTGCCTGCTAAAGTGGAATGACCAACACTGCTGGGTGCTTTTTCATTTTGAGTTCCACTGACAGGAAATAAGTTTAATATTTGGACTCATTTCTTTATTCAAATGAATGCTTTTTCAGTGGTGAAAGACTGGTGTAGGTTTTAGCTTTTGGCTTTTGGCTGTAATTGTGGCGTAGGTAGGAATCTGAGAGACAGACACAACCTGTGTAAATGCTTCACTGGTTTTCAGCTGAGGCGGCCTTGACAGACTTAAGCCCTCCCTGTCACACACCTCATCATACTTACTAAAGCGTTGCATTGAACTGTCTCTTTGTAATTTATAATGTGTGTTTTTAGTCGTGTTAACATCACTGTAATGTACTGCACCGTGTCTGTCAAGTATGCAATTGCCTGTGCTTGGATTAGATGCGGAATACATAAATAAAAGGATTAGTACGATCAGTGTCAATCTCCGTCAGAAATTATTTATATTGCCTAAGGTGTACTTATTCTTCAGAGACAAAGACAAGTCATGATTAATTAGTCACAAAACGTAGCATTATTGCAGTGACTCAGAAGGTGCGGAAAAAAATGAATTAAATTCAGAATATCTGCTCACTCTGACGTATGAATTTTGTTGGGATGCTTGTAATTGTGCTCATGCACAGTAAATCCCCTGCTCTGTTCAGTGAAATGCAACACTCACATCTCGCCTGGGAAATACATTCTGTTATTGCTTCGGATAAATAAATAAATTCAATTACGTCCTATGCATCGAATAACTTGGCTCTCACACAGCCCTGGCTTTGCCTATTTCAAAGTGATTAATGTTGCAGCGGGGAGCGGTAACTAAAACACGGGAGAGCCTTATTGACATTAAAGAAGATATCATCGCACCGGCTCAGACTTCTACCCATCAAGGAAAGAGTCACCCTCACGTCCGTGAGACGTGCAGAACAGAACAAGAAGTTTCTAATTTCAGACAGGTTTATTGAGGCGTCAGATTGCACCTGCCCATGGCGGGTCACGGCTCACACTCCGATGGCCTTTCAGACCTTAACTCTCTGTCTCAATCAGAGAAAATGATTGCCTGGCTGGCTGCTACCTGCCTTCGTCATCCTGTAATTACACTTACTTCCATTTAGAGACACATGCCTAGCAGCTCCGACTGGTACTCGACAGCTCCCACTGAGGGACCATGGGCTGGGTATCAACAAGGGCTCAGCTACACTCTTACTAATAAAGGTGATAACTAGAATCATAAAGGGTACTTCAGCTTGTCCCCATTAGAGAACCCTTTTTGATCTCTGGTAGAACCTTTTTATAAAGGTTTCACTTGCAATCCTTTCAGAGGATTCCGCTTCAAATCAAGTTAAAAGGTTACACCTAGAACCATCTGTGAAGTTCCACCCAGAACCCCCCTATGAGAGGTTCGACAGAGAACCTCTCCATGGTCTAATGGTACCACCAAGAACCCTCTCTTGGCGTTCTATCCAAAACCTTTCCTTCACTCACCCTCTAAGGGTGCCAACAAGAACCCATCCTGTAGGTCTATCAAGAAACCTTTTATACTCCAAGGGTTTCATTTAGAACCCAACCAATAGTAATTGACTACATCACCCATAGATCTGTCTCCCACTATTCAAGTTAGTCCAGCATCAAGGGAACTATCTCCAGAAACCCTGGGCTTGATGAGGCTCCTAAAGGGCTAGGGCTGATGTGGTCCACCACAGCCAGGCCCCCAGGAAAGCAGCTCAGCTTTGCTTCCAGTTTTTCGTAGTGGTCACTTGTGATGTTGCAGTGAAAAAATTACCTGCGACCAAAAAAGCATTACCATTGTAAAAGAGGTCTGTAAAACTGTTGAAAGTGTTGACAGGGCAACTCAAAATGTGAAAGAGGTCAATTATGAGTCTTCCTATTACGAATTTTTGATCAATGGAGATTTTATTGTTTAAAACTTTCGTTGAGCCGAGGAATACGATCTAAAAATATGTGATGTCATCACAATGTAAATAATGTCTGTAAGTGGAGCTGGAACTCATGGGTGGGGCCAGCGGGAGAAACACAGTGTTGTTCCTGTGGGCTCCAGCAACACTAAACTAAACCCCTTAACTTGCCTGAGAAGGGCTAAATGCTCAAACCTGCTATTTTTAAATATCCCATCGAGAGAGACTCTCTCTTTCATTCTGTTGACGATAAACGAGGTGCAGACACCATCTGTGTCACCGGTAATGAGGAAATACGGCAGGCGCTTGATGGAGCAGTGAGAGACAACAACTCTGCCCACATTCAAGGGTACATTTTGTGGTGGAAATGGTAAGTGGACCTAAGGTCTAGGTACCATTTCTGAAGGGTTACTTTTGGTTCCAAAGGTACCATACCGGAAATGTTTGGTGGAAACGAGACTATAGCCCTACAAAGAACCCTTCTTCAAACAGTGGTTCCTCAGAAGCAAATGGTTCTGGGCACAACCTCAGCCCTTCTGGAAGAACCTTTTTGAACCCTTATTTCTAAGAGTGTAGCAGGGAGTAGATGAGGTAGCTGAGTGATGTTCCACTTCCTTAGTATTTATTTAACAGTGAAACTGCACGTGTGACCGATTCTCACCTTTTCATCATCTCTTTTCAACACAGCTGTCTTATTACGATCCGTTATAAAAGTCATTGCTCCCTCTGAGCCTTTCATGTATTAATGCTTTTTATGATGGTTAAAAAAACATTGTTTTTTTATAAGATGAAGGCCAGAATTTTGCGATTGTTGAATAAAAATTCCAAAAACTGCCCATTAAAAGGCAGGAATGTAACAAAAGAGCAGCTCAGGCACGTGTGATGATGCTCACCTCTTCCAAACAAGGCCCTGAGAGGCCGCGGTGGTTCTACCCTAACAGCTGCATCACCCCACAAGTTTGGCTCAGTTTCACAAAGCTTCTGTTGTGCCCAGTTTTGTTTGTTCTGCAAGTTCCACCAAAGCAGTCTGTACTTACTGTGTAAACCCAGCCCAGTTGTTTAGAAGTTAGTTAGGTAGACTCATGGCACAATAGGCTGCGTTGCCATCTGTTAGAGAGAAGAAACATGAAACACTCCTATACACAAGTTTGTTGCCTCTCTCCTTTATGAGTACACATCTGTGCGGCCTCACAAAAACCTGCACGCATCAGCATCACAGTATGTAAGGCTTCTTGTTTTCCATTTGTTTCGGGGTACAGATGGTTCACAGAATGTTACGCCTCTTTGCAATTGCTTACATGCATTTCCCAATACTGACTTCAGTTTGTCTTTAAGAAAAGATGTTACTAAAGGGAACTTCTGTCGAGTAAACGGTAGATTTTTTACTGCTTGGATTTCAAGTTGAACATTTATGAATTTCAAAAAGGTTGTTTTACTGAATTATATAACCATTAACTAAATCACATTTATCTAAATTTACACATTTTTGTCACATCTGTTGTCAAAGTTAAACTATGTATGCTCAGTACAAATATTACATCACAAAAATGAGACTGTACAAAAATACTGCAAAAGGCAGTCATACTAGATATACAATGCTGGATGTTCAGTGCCGCATCAATACCATGTCAGCATATGAAAGAAACTAAAATCAGTGTTTGCCTTTCCTTGCTTTCAGCTTTTTTTGTACGCATGCAAACACTTTTCCCATAGTTATCAACAAAATACAGTACTGTGTCAGTGCTATTGAATTAGAAATTCTGTCTGCACTTGCTTTGTGTTGTGTGTAATTACTAATCTAAGTCTCCTGGTCACTCTTGTATTAATGGCTTGGTTGGTTTTAAATGGATTTTCTGGTTCAGTCCATAGACTGCATGCTATCAAATAATGAATGTAGCTACCATGACATCACCTATTGGTTTGTGGACTCCCGTTTTGAAGCCTTGAGTTTGGCATTTTGGCATTGCCATCTTGTTTATCTGGAGCTGTATTTGGATATGGATAAGATAACACGAGCTGCTAGCTTAGATAGCATGTTACATTCACAGTGACAGTTAAATGTGGTAATGCTTATATGAATTTTTGTTAGCGAAAAAGAGGCTTAAAACCATTAAACAAAATGTACTTACTGAAAAAACTAAATATCCAACTCCTGAAGGCCCTGACACACCAAGCTGACAATTGGCCGTCGGTTGATGTTGGGCTTTTGGTGAGCGTCCACTGCCCTTGTCGCTGCAGTGTGTCCCGCACTGTTGGCATTTGTCGCTACTAGTTGGCTTTTTCTCTGTCAATTCAGCATGTTGAATTAGCGTCGGCCACTGCAGAGCCCATTTGTGAATGAAATCACTCAGATTGACAGTTCAGCGCAGCGCATGAGAATAGAAACAGGAGTGAGGAAAGTAAACAAACAGCTGAAGTCAATAGAGAGTGAGACCAAAACAAACTTGTTGCATAAGGTATGATTATTTTTCTTTCTTCTTATTTTTCTCAAAAACAGACGGCACCCAACCTGACATTAAAGCAGCCAAGGCCTTGGGGCGTTGGTGGCTTAGTGGGTAGAGCAGGCACCCCATGTACAAGACTGTTGCCGCAGCGGCCCAGGTTCAAATCCAGCCTGCAGCCCTTTGCTGCATGTCATCCCCCCCCCCCCATGCTTACCTGTCCTGTCCATTAAAGGTGAAATGCCCCCCCCACCCCCCCAAAGCAGCCAAGCCCTTATGCATAACTTCAAGCCTTAATAACATTTAAACAGGTGAGTTATAGAAGAAATTACTCTGCGTACAGTTGACGTGAACAGGGAAATTAGCTATAGACCCCAAAACTGTTTTTTGTACCAGGCTGTAAACATGTTTACTTTTGCTGTTAAGTTGGGCATTTTAACATGGAGATCAATGGGGATTGATCCACTGTTGTAGCCAGCCTCAAGTGGCCATTTGAGGAACTGCAGTTTTTGACAATTCCTTGTTGGCTCCATTTTTAACCCTCTTGATTGCCTCTTGATTCAGTCATGGGGATGAGGTAAAAATGTATTCTTAGTTGCAGTTAATTAGAAATTTAATACCCAGTTCTTGACATGATGATCACCTGTATCAGTCTTGGTAGACAAGGCTGTACATTCCTTATGGCTAAAGCAATTGGATGGTGAAACATAAGGGAAATAAAACATGTGTCATGTTTACTTTCTAAGCTAAGCTTTCTGAGCTACTTCTTAAGTTTCTCTTACATTTGTTACATCTATTGTATGAATAAAAGGTAATCACATTGTAGCCCTCTGAATCTAATCCAGTTGTGAGGTGCCTGGAAATTGTCATCTCTTTTTCAGTGTGTTCTGCAGGACAAAATACTGACACATGAAAACACATGACAGCATCTGCTGATCAGTCTGACTTAAATTGTTCATAAAATCTGATTGCAGTTATGGCATGAAATTAGCCCTTTTAGCAAATGCCTTTTTAATGTTAAGTGTAGCACTGGTTATGCTTAAAAAATGGCAGCAGTGAGATCTTGTTAGTATTTGTCATAGTTTCTGAGTCTGAAAGTGAAGGCAGGGTAAACATTGGCATACAGACGGACACAACGACAAACAAAACATTCAGCTGGATTGCTCCGACAAACAACACACGAGCCCTAAGTGACGCACCACAGCTGAATGCCTTGACAATGGTTAATTTATCTGTCATGTCCATGGCATATGCCTCAATTAGAAAGTAATTTTCTACAAATGTCATTGTTCAGCTTTCTGGTCTGTTTTTTTCTTGCTTTCCTCAGTGGTTCAGCTGCAACAATGCCATACATTAGGCGCATTATCACCGCCTCCAGGGGCTGTTTGATCACAAAACACAGCATCCAGGTTTCTAGGGGACTGCAAGAGAGAAATTTGGGGCAAGGGTTATATATTGCATCATGATGATGGGCCATTTTGCTGAATGAAACCCAATATGGAATGGCTTTCTTTAGGAACTGCAGAAAATGGCCATCAGAGCTGCGGGCCAGAACAAAGAGGCTTCATTATCGTCTGTGGCTCTCATTCTGTTACTCTGCGAGTAATGAGAAATCAAATGGAATTGCAGAGAAAACTACAAAAAGCCGGAGTAAATGTTTATGGTTACACAACTGTTGGAAATGTGTTGAAGCCGTCGTTTTTTTTCTGTTTTGCTCGTCAATAATTGCATTGACTCCTGGAGGTGGCCGTATCACATTTCTGCAGGATATAAAAGGACAAGTCAACCTGCGTGTGCTGTAATGAGCTTTTTGATTAAGAATGAAAATCCGCTGGAGGGGAGGAAAAAAAAAAGGTCTTGTGATAGACTAATTTCTCTCGTGCCACATCGCTAAGCTCGCCTGCGTACATAGAGAGCATTAAACGGCTGCTGTAGCCAAATGTCCTCATCCTCCTCCAGCCCAGTCTGCCCAGCCAGAAAGCCAAAAACAAGCACTTGTGTTTGACACTTATGCATCTGTGTGCATTGTTATTTAAAATGAGATGGCTTGGTAGCAGCTATTTATCCTTCGAACATTCCCATTAGAGCTGGCTTCAGTCGGCCTCATTCACGTTTGCACTCAGTGGATATGAATCCATGTCTCAGTTGAAAGTGAGCAGAATGGCCTGAAATGGAGAGGAGGCTATTGTTAAGAGAGCATTAAGGGGGTGTGTTTTTCTCTGTCACTCCTTGGATAAGGTCTCTGCCATCAGCCTTGTGGTTAACGCTCTTTTTGTCACACCTCAGCCTTGTTATCTATTACCTCCCCCTCTTTCTATCTCCATTTCACGGCCTTTGTGTGTCTGCGCATCCTGCTCTGCTTCTGTTGAACGTTTGGCCTGTGTGCAGAGTTCATTAGTCTCTTCCTCGCTTCATTACAGCCTAAAGATGGGCTGTCATCACCACCGACGGCTGTGCATTAGTGTGCACCCCTCCACCCCCCCACCCCCCCCCCCCCCACCCCCCCGCCAGTGTGACAGGACACCCAGTGCAGCTCAGCAGGGGGTTGTTGGTTGTGTCATGTGGCATGAGCATGTTTTTGCGTTGCTTATTTGGTAGACAGAACTATTTCGGTGCTCTCACAAGACCCCCCCGGAGCTGTTATCAGCGGAAACAAAAGTCACCTGCCTGTAAGAGATCCAAGCAAATCAAGCAAGAGAGTCCTAGAGGGAGGAAGAGAGAGAGCGAGGGATGCTTCTAATTAAAGCTCATGGTGATTTTGGTGGCAGTGGCGGTGGGGTGGTGGTGTCTGTTTTGCTATGAAGCAGCGTCAGGGCTCTGGTAGACTTCCACTGGCCTTGTATTGACGACATGCTGTGGAAGCATGTGGAGATAATCAGGCTCTATTCAGATGAGGATCAGGCAGGTTTGTTTGCTGGAATCCTTAGCACCCTATCCCTGCCATATAAACACCAGGCATGCCACGCCTGGCGGGAGGCTGCTGCTGCTGCTAGGGGTGACACAGACGAAGCATAGTTGCTGATTAAATTACAGCTTTCATCAAGCGATTTTCTTTTGAGTTGCTGCGTGAGTCACTGCGGCTTCGTATTCTCCCCTCGGTAAACAGGATGAACTTCTTCACAGAGCAGAGGAGCTCAGATGAGTCTATGACGAGTCATTGGGTCTGAGTGAAGGCTACTGAGGCGCTCTGTAGGAAAATTGAACACTGACATATCAGTGATGGAGCCTTGCACTCCTGGAATGAATGCACAGAGATACCATTTGAAAATCTGTCAAGAGGGATACCAGGATATGATGTGAGAAAAGGTGAATTTCTCATCTCTCTTTAAGTGGCGTACTAGTAGTGTTTTTATTCAGTCATCACTTATAATACAGTACAAAGTATGAACAATACAAACTGCATAAACAAAATCAACAGTCTATATATTAAGTAGCGACTAAAAAGGCTCAAGCAGAAGTTAAAGCTTATGTACGCCTGTCCTACATTCTTATCAGTTTAAGCTGCCCTCCAAGAGCAACAAAAAATCATTCACACTTGTAACCCTCCAAAATAACTCAACCGTTCTTTTGAAAACCAAAAATGAATCACACATTTTTAATTCACATTGGCATTGTTCCGCAATTTAACCCAAACAATAGAAATGTGTTCTCTTTATTCTCTTTTTTAGCTTTTTGTATGGTGAGCTTACAGAAAGCTCTCAAATTGTATTTGCTACTGTGATAAAAAAAATTCTGTACACAGTCTAGGAGTGACTATGATTTTGCTTTTAACATTATTTGCAACCAGGGCATCGGTGGCTTAGTGGTAGAGCAGGCGCCCCATGTACAAGGCTGTTTCCGCAGTGGCCCGGGTTCGACTCCAGCCTGTGGCCCTTTGCTGCATGTCACTCTCTTTCTCTCTCCCCCTTTCACGCTTGTCTGTCCTATCAAATAAAGGCTAAAAAATGCCCCCAAAAATATCTTAAAAAAAAAAAAAATTATTTGCAACTATTTTTTAATATCACTGTAGCCAAGGGGAACTGACACTGTGGTCTGGCTGATCTGTAATCTGGTGCACAGGCAGTAATTATTTTTATTCTTTATTTGGATCCCCACTAGGTTCCACAAAGTGGTCGCTAGTCTTCCTGGGGTCAGCCCAAAATTAAGACAAAAAATTTGTACAAAACAAAGTTGTTACAAACTCACTGTACCGAATAAAAATAAAGTAAAATTAATTCAATGTTCCAGAAGTGCCATAACAAACTTTACATGAAGGTATATCTATTATTAATCCGTCTAATACTGAGACCCCTCTATAAAGAACAGTGCTCATCATAAGATTTGTTCATGGACTTGATGTCACCAGACCAGTGGTCACTCGACGTGTCACATACCCATGACAAAAACCACTAGTTTATCACCAATAAACTGAGGTGTATTTTTAAGATGACAGTATGCATGAATAACAAAAGACTAGATTTCAGTTTAGCCTGTCAGCCACAGTCAGCCAAGATGGTAGATTATGCATCTCACACACATTGGCACAGAAAGAACAACGTAGAGCTAATCTGGCTGCCCTGTTATCACCTCTTTATTAGGTGAAAACAGCACCTGCTGGCAGGCTGTGGTTGTCTCTCATTCCCCTTTGTCCCCTCCATGTCGGGTTGGTGCGTTGTGTGCGGCGGGTGAAAAATGTTGTTGCTGAGGGTAAACCTCAGTGAAGCTGTATGCCAGTCCATGCCGTCATCTGGTGTGGAAACTGGAGCCGAATGCTCACTGAAGTTACTGGCAATGTGCTGATTGTGACCGCAGATCCTCTTGCTGCGTTAAGAGTTCAGTGTCTGGGAGGTGTCCTACCCTGAGGTCGCTGCTACTAGAGCTTTCCTAGCAGTTGCGAACAAGTTGAGGGAAGTCCGCACAGGGGATTAATGTGTAGCTGCGAGTGAGCCGCTGCCTTGGTGTTTTCCTTTGTTTCTTTGTTGATTTTGATTTGGTTTTGCCCACCCCGGCAATCTTGATTGCCTATTTCGTAACTTGTAAACTTCTCTTGCACTAGACTGTTTCTTTGCCTTGTTCACCCATTATGGGGATGCATAACACACTGTGGTGTTGAGTACTGAATAACTTGGTTCTTAAAAACAGTGAATTAGTGTGATCATAGTAACCAGCCTTATTAATAATTTCTATGCGTCCTTTTTGTACTAAGACTATTAAATTAGTAATTGTTTTGAAGGTCAACCCCACAATTTCACAGAGTAAGATATATAGGGAAGTATAAGTGAGCAATATATCGTATAAAAGGTCCTATAGTTCAATACATCCTCAGATTTGTAGAGGATTTATATTGCCTTTGACAGTTTTTCCTTTAATGTAGTCAATATAGTGTTTTCATGTTAATATATGTACAATCACAACCCTTAAAAAACTCGGTAACACTTGAAGGTATCTACATAAGGCAGACATGACACTGTCATAACTATGACATGACACGGTCATGAACTTGTCATAAACATTATGTACATGTCATAAACGTTTATGACTGCTGTCAGTAAGTGTCATTCATTCATGACAAAGACAACTTCTGGTAATGTCACTTTAATTAATGTCAAGTTGTCATAATCAAGACAACTGTGTCAACTTGTCATTACAAAAACCGAATGACACTTTATGACAGCAGTCATAAATGTTTATGACATGTACATTATGTTTATGACAAGTTCATGACAGTGTCATGTCAGTTATGACAGTGTCATAACTATGACATGACACTGTTTATGACATGTACATTATGTGTATGACAAGTTCATGACAGTGTCATGTCATAGTTATGACAGTGTCATGTCACCCTTATGTAGATACCTTCAAGTAAAGTGTTGTCAGAAACTCAACATCAACAGTCAACATCAACAGTTTTTAATTCAATATCCCCATCACTTTTCAGTTTTCAAAAAATGAGTTGTCTTTATATATATATATATATATATATATATATATATATATATATATATATATATATGTACAGTTTATTGATATTGAACAAAATTTCGAGAACTTTTAACCCCCTTTCAATTTTTTAATTTTTTTTCCCAGAACTAAATACATTTGTATCGTCTGCAAATTTTATAAGGGACTATGGCCATTTTCAAAATTCAGACATGTTATTCCCATGGTCTAAGACAGTAAACCCAGTAAACCAAGTCCAAAGCTAGTGTGCTAAAACTCTAATTTATGATGTCATAAAGTCTGGAGTTGCTCCATAGACAATGGAATGGGAAACGTTTTAGAGTACACTGAGAGCACCCAGGGGAATGTTCTGCCTGTATGAGTACATTTTCTGTTTCACATACAAGAACACTACAATAGAATAAAGTTTATTAGGGTACGAAAAAGAAAACTAATATTCCGGAGGTCCACAAATCAGGCTCCCAGTCATTGTCTCTGAAGCAGCTCCTGACTTAACACCCTATGACATCACAAGTTTGAGACTTACCCCTCTGGTTTCTGGCTCTGAGAGAGGGTAGCTCATGTTCACAAATACTGATTAAACTTTCCTAGACCATGGAAATAACATATTGGAATTTAGGCAGTGTTCCCCTTTAACAAGTCAGTAAAATTGCAAATATAATTTATGTATAGTATAAAAGGTTTTGGACCAATCACCGACCATGGGGTACTCCACAGGTGACCTTCTTAAATCCTGACACAGTATCAGTAATTTGCACACATTGTTGTATATTTCCCAAGTCGCTTCTCAGCCAAGAATAAGCTATACCTCTTATCCTATACTTTACTAACTTTCTCAATAATTGACTGTGATCTATAGTATTAAAGGCCTTCTGTAGGTCAATATAAAGTACACATATATGGCTGCATGTGCACAGATTCAGGCAAATATAAATTGTTTTAGTCTCTTTATAGGGGTTTAAAAGGCACCAGAACATTCTCTCACCTGTTTTCTTCACAGTGCAGCTTCAGTCTTCTCCTCTCATGCTCTTAGTATTTATACTGACCTCAAGGGGGCAGTGTGGGAGTCTGATTGTTGGGAGGTGTCAGACAAATGTGGATACTAATTCTGTACCTGCATGAAACATGCCCTTTCAGTTGGGGCATGTCCACGAATGTATGCTGCATTTTTACATGAAATCTCATTGGAGCATTTTTCTTAAACCTTGAGTGCATATTAAAATCAGGCATGTTCTCGCTGCTGTCCCTCCTTTGGTCTCTCCCTCTCTGTGTAATGGCGCAGCAGTCAAAGCTCTTTCAGACTGAGGCAGCCTCGGTGCACATTCCCTCATCCTGTTATCTTTGGTGAAAAGCTGACAAGAATGGATGTGCGTTGTGCTGGTGGTTGTGGTGTGTGTGGTGTTAGTGTGTGTGGGGGTCTGGAGTCCATCTGTGGCAGAGCAAGTAGGTTCCTGTGTCATTACCCACTCCACTGCACTAACATCTTCAATTAACAGCAGCCAGATACTGATTACATGTTTTCAGGATGTTGCTCTGCCTCTGTGACCGATCTCCTCATCCTCCGCTGGGCTCCACACTGCCAACAGAAAGCGAAGGTTGCGCTGAACATGCCGAGAAAGCATACGTGCCTTAAGTACCTTTTTACCGCCGGTTTCCCCATGCTGCTCTTTCAGCCTGCAGGGGGAAAGAAAACTAAATGTGACTTAGGAATTGGTGCATAATCACGTCTCCAGGTGTAAAGGAATTTGCAGCATGTTTTTTCCCCTGGCTGCATATGGGGTGCATAATCAGTTAGCACTTGACCTTGACTTGTATCATTAATTCAGTGAGTAAACTGTCAGCCTCTCTCACCAGCTGTGCTCAGGATTGTAACCTTGGCTCCCCGAAGGTCAAGCACTCTTCCCAAGAGTTCTTCGCTCTTCACTTTTCTTTGAGGGTGGGAGCTGTGCAGTCATCTGTCTGTCTTTATTACTTTGTTCCACAGCAAAAATAAGTAGTTACATTACTCTAGTTTTCCTAGCCCAACTCTATCAAAGGCACACATGTAATGTTGGTGCACACTGTCAGACTGTCTTTGCTGGAAGACATTATAGTGTTGTGTTGGGTTGATCTCATGAAAAGTATAGAAATGCTGTGTGAAGAATAAAAGTAGAAGATGAGACAATCCCTGGCTCCTTTCTCACCTCTGCACAGGTGGCTGATCACGTTGTGAAATGGGTGTGAATATCAGATACTCTGAAAGTTACAATAACAGGCTGCAGCATCAGACCGTCAAAAGAATCCATAAAGTTTTTACCGGCCGTCCGACCCTGTCTGTCTCTTTACTGGCCCTCTTTGTGTGCCTGTCAGTCAGGGTGGGCATGAGAGCGTGCTATGTGCGTGTTCTGGCTAATCACAACCAAGTTAGTTTTTTTTTGCTTACATCATAGGCTCTGCTGGAGCTGACTCTGTTTTTACTGTTGTGGCTGTAAAACTGTGAATAAGTTGTTTTGAATTTCACACCCCCAGTGAAATGATCCGTTTCACTATCACATAAATGTAGCCCGATAACATTTGGAAAGTTGCTCGATTGCTGCTGCCAGATGACTAACTAGATCAAATAGAGGCTCTCACTTTACCCCTAATACTAAAACCCCTTCATTGGCTCCCTGTTGAGTTTAGGATCCAGTTCAAAACTCAAGTTCTAACTTACAGAGCATTACACAAGCCCCTTTTACGCTGCCAGATTTTCCGCGAATGTTGGGCCGTTTTGCCGGCAAGCTGCAAGCGTTTATACACACAGCTGGATTGGCGAGTTGATCAGAGGCGCCCAATTTTCCACCTCGTAGGGTAGACATATTGGCGGAACCCTTTTAGTATGAACAGACCGAGGCGCCCTTCCGCAACGGGAGGGGTTGTTGAAAACTTGTGGGAGGAGCTGTTGATGACATTGCACGTGCGACCCACCGGCGATGAATAAACAGGAAACAGCTGATACCAGGAATTCGTGAGCAGCTAGTAGCAAGAGTGAAACGCAAACCTGACAGACACTACAGTAAAGATGAGCAACTGGGGAGACAAGGAATTGCCCGCCCTCCTTGCCCTTGCAAACGAAGAGGCCATTAACCGTCAGATGACGGGGACGGTGAAGGACGGGCTGACGTATGAGAGAATTGCCGAAGGACTGACCAGTTGTGGCATCCCTCCCACGTCACTGTTTACGTCACATGCTGAGCTACACTTTTCGTTACTTGCTCACGCCCCCCATTGCCCCGAAAAAGGCGCATTCTGTATAAACAAAAGTAGGCAGGCGGTATTTTGCTAAACTGCCAATGCTGAAAAAAGACTGATTGGGCTTTCCTGCACATTTGCACAATTCCTGTCTAAAAAGGGCTTCAGTCAGGCTCCCTCTTATGTAGCTGAACTACGTCACCCTTAGCGCTCTCTTTCTTCAATCAAATATGCTACATTTGTTGTCTGTCCCTCGCACACGTGGTGATTGAGCTTTTGTGGCCGTACAATCTGCTGACTCTGTGGTTTCTTTTAAATGCCAGCGAAAGACACGCCGTTCAGACAGGTGCAAATTCTTCTTTTTTCTTGTGTGTGTGCAAATAGTTTTGCTAGTTGTGAACTTTCCATTACGTGGCTCAGGCAGTCATTTTTTTCTTATGACTTCTTTCTTGTTGTATATTGCCCTTGTGAAGCACTTTCTGACCTACAATTTTACTCACTTACTTACTTACTTCCTTATCTACCTACCTACTTATTATGATTAAATCTTTTATCTCCATTCAAGTTAGCATAGGGCTAAACCAGAGGTAGCCGACTCAGTAGGCGGAAGTGTCTGGTGCGCATGTTCTGCCCATTTAGCAACAACCAATGAAAGGATGTCCTGAAATAAATATGATGACAATGTACTAAATTAAAAAAATCACATGGCCTTTATAAGAACTATCCTGCTGAAAGACGATAAACATATCTCAGCTTCTTTTAAAAATATGTAAAATACATTAGTTCATATGTAGACAGTATTATGTTTTTATTTTGACATAAGCATTTTATTTATTCCAGGACATCTTTTCATTTGTTTTCAGTCAGTAAGGTTGTAAGATTTGTGCTATTTTAATTTCTATTAAAGATAAATTAATGAACAATGTATTCACTTTAAAGCATGGCACAAATAATATATGATAAAAATATAAAAATCATAAAAATTTGCTTTTTTTTGGCTTAATGTTGCAATAAATGCCTATATAATTACTCTAATCTGCCACCACCCAGTTGTAACTAACTGTCATACAAAGCCCACTGTTCATACCCCCACCCCTGCCCCAGTCAGTCCCAGTGGATAAGACCAGGTTGGATTTCCTTCCCAGTACACCCCTGCTGTAATGTAATAGCTGAATCCTGCTGTACTTACTGAGAAAAGTAATCCCATGTTACAAAGTAATGCCCACCACTCCTCTGTTCTCATTGTTTTCTGTGGTAGAAGAGTGTTGGCTTCATCAGGGTGAGAGGGGAGATGGAGGCAGCGGTAACTAGGCCAGTGAAGGTTCACTCTGTTGAGCAACAATGGTGTAGTAGCAGGTGAGCAGCTGAGGTACCACGCCAGGAAATTCAATTAGAGCTCAGTGCCTGCCTGCATTCAGTTTATTATGGAGGGGCTAACAAAGTCCTCCTGCTCGGTGTGATAAAGCCAAAGACTGCTGCCTTTTGTTGGTCCCATCAGAGGCTGCACCGATCAGCCCGAGATGCCCTCGGTCCTCCTTTGGCCAGCGAGGGGTCGAACTGTAAAGCACTCCGGCCTTTTGTGGAGTTTTACTTAAAATAATTTCTGCCCATGCCTCCCCACCAACACCCCCACCTGCCTTCAAATTACATTAAGGGTCCTCTAGTGCATTAACCACCGGACAAATCAAATTGCCATTTCAGGAGGAGGATCAGGGTTAAATGAGCCTTTCAAGAGATTTGGACCCAGACTGACTTTTAAAAGCTCATCAAGCAAAACACTTATCCTTGGCGTGCCCTTTAGACCTCAGTGCCTTAGAGTGGAGTCTCCTTGGCTTCTGTTTACAAGGGTACAGTGTCATCTGCTCCTCCTTGTTTGCGGTGCTACAGAACTCAATCAAATAAAGCGTCGCTGATTGAGGCAGGGTCACTGCAGAGATGTTCCCGTCTTCGGCGTGACGTGGCTATCTCAAGTGAAATGAGCCGGAAAAGCTGCTGTCACGAGGTGCCAAAGGAGACCCAGAGCGAGGAGGGAAATGGATTGTAGTCAGAGCCAGATCTGACTTTTGATAACAGGCGAGCCGGCCTTTGTGTGAGCGGACACACTGATGTGCAGTTAGCGGGGGCAGTCATCCTCGGAGTCGATATAGGTCGCGTGAACCGTGAAGGGCAGAGGTCAGCAGAGGTCAGGTGCTCACTTGCACATTGGCTACGTAGCAGTGAAACAAGATTGCTACATGCTAAATGGGAAGAGGTATCTGCAAATCTGATATGAATATGTCTGAAGCACAGACAAGTCCTCATCTGTTGTTTGGTAAAATCATTTTATTAAAGGTGGCTGAGCATGAATTTTCAAATCTGAGCGAGATAAGAGGCAACTGAGGTAGTATGTCATGGAAAACTGGTACACTGATTAACTTTCTCAAGAACATGCGGATAGTGTCACCCCTCTTTTGAATTTATTTATGCAGTTGTTTCTAAAGTGCTTGGTTCCTTTGTTTTCAGATGCAAACTTTTTGATTCCAAAAGCAAATCTGCATTAGATGGCTACAATGCCAAAGCAACTCATCCATCTCCCCTCGTGAGTCTGAGATGTGTTTTGCTACCAACCAGGGGACTCTCAGCAATGCGGCAGCAGTCTCCTATATCAACACCAGTCTCAGTTGTGACTAATAGTCGCTCCTCTTGTGGATTTTACTGCAGGGGAAAAAGAAAAGGTAGTCGTCCACAGGATGAGAGAAATGTTCTACTAAAATCATTCAACCATTTACATCATCAAATTCAGCAAAACCCCTTCACTGTAAATCGATATCATTTTTTCGTGGACAGCAGAAAATCAAACCTGAAACAGATGTTTTTGCTGTTTTCTACTTTACCATACTGGGGCTGTCTTCAGGTCTGGCTGGAGGAGTGTTATATACCTCGAGTAAATCCTCGGTTATTGGTTCCACCAGCCCTGAAACAACAGAGATTGGGGGTGCAGCACACCCACCGTGATTATCGGGGTTGGAAAACCTGATGGCCTAAAGTGTAATTGCTTTAATGGTGGAAAAGGTGAGGGCAGTTTAAAGGATTGATTAAGGGATTTGGTTTCACGCTGAACAAACCAAAGAAGAAGCCAAGGTCACAGCCAGGGGCCAAGACAAACAAATATACCTGTCAGCTCACTCGCTCACCCATGGACTCATGCACATTTTGTTCTCACATACACTCAAAGAAACAAAAACACACCTCAAGTCATCTCACACCTCACTGTGTTTATAGTCTGAAACACATTTTTTTTATTCACCCACAGTCATGCGCACTTCCACAGGGCTGGAACCACTTAAACACCACAATTTATTAGCATTAAATTTTATTGCTTCTTTGCATATGACGTCGCTGTCCAGATGGAGGGCAGGCAACTGGGGGCAAAGACTACCAGCACTGCACAGATGCCTGTGATTTGTGCTGTTTGCAGCTTTTCCAATTGATCAAATTGGAAAAAAACAAAGGCTTAAGTCAGGAAAATAGTAGGATATAACGCGCACTGAGGAGCGGAGTCTGGAGGAGCATGGTCAGATAGAAAACATACAAGCGTTGTGTTAAATATACCCCCAGTTCGATACAACTACGATGTGTTCTTCTCCATGTTTTTGGCCATGATCCAGATTTTTAACAGTGTTTTAGCTTAAGTTAATTAAATGTTACTAAGGGTGCTTTCACACCTGCCCTGTTTGGTTCAGTTCAATCAAACTCAAGTTTGTTTGCCCCCTAAATGCGGTTCGTTTGAGCAGGTGTGAACACAACAATCACACTCAGGTGAGCACCAAAACAACCGGGCCGAGACCTTCTTGAAGAGGTGGTCTCAGTCCGGTTACAAATGAACTCTGGTGCGGTTCATTTGTGGTGAGAACGTGTTCCGACCTGGATCTGAACCAGCTGCAGTCACATGACACATTGTTTGGGTTAAACATGAGCATGTTACAGTCCTGGAGGATTATTAATGTGCACCTCCTCCTGTACTGCCTTAATATGCACATTCAGCACATCCAATGCATCAAAACATTGTTTTCTAGTTGGAGCCGTGCCTCGTTTTCAAACTGTATGGTTTGACTAAAATGAACAGTGACAGCAATATAGTCCACGATGAGCAGCGCTAAAATCAACCTGCGTAGTTGTCCCTCCATTGTGACATTAGAAAGTGTCACATTTATCTTGCAAGTGTACTCTTCTTCAACGTTTTGTTTACTTCCTGGATTTTTCCCACATGGAAATTCTGACCCATTGTTATTTTTGTGAAGAAAATTCACAACTCAAGTGAAAATGGAAAGACCCATTTTCTCCCACTCTGGCTTTTGCCACTCTCTCCATGTCACATTTGGCACTGCACCTACCTGTAGGTACTGAGCTGTCCTCCCTTTCCGTCTCCACACTGCCACTCTCTCATTCTGTGGTCCTCATCCTCTTCGTCATCATTATCCACCTGAATATTACCATCTGACATGTTGAAAGTAGGCTATGTGAGTTATGAATTGACAGTGTGCAACTTGGTCCTCTGTCTTGTTGTGGGTGTGTTTGTCCCACAGGTTACGTCACATAAGAACATCAAACCAAAATCTTGAATGATGGAAGAAAGTTTTGGAGATGGTGTGCAAAGGTGATTTAGACAACATGAGGGCATATTTATTTTTAAATGTGCATCATTTTTGACAAAAAATACAGATGTGATATGCAGTGGCATTTGCACATCTGAATTTTCTGCATTTTCACACTGTTTTTCCACACAAAGGGTTACTTGCATTAAATTTAAGTAATTGCAGTCATAAATTAACAAAACTGCTTTGAGTGTGTGGCACATGACAGAGTCTGAGGGGGCCGTGAACGTCAGGAAACGCATAATGGATGTGTTTTTACCCTCCGGTTCTAATTTCATGACACCCTCTCCCACCCCCTTTCTCCCCAGTGAGTGGCTTGGCATAACACAGGGTCAATGCCACTGCTGAAGATAGTGGGCTATAACCGAATTAGCAAATTCAATCTCCTAAAACAAGATCAGGCTTACTTTGAAAAAAGACTCACTCCACACTTTTAGCGTAATTGCCCACACAATTATGTTAATTTAGAGGTTCTGTACTTAATGCAGTGCCTGTTTGTTCTTAACCAAAATCCTATGCTAATTTAAAGAGAAGGATTTCTTCATTTGAGATAAAAGGCTCAGATAAATTGCATGTCCTTTCTTACAACTGCCTGTAAGTATTTGTCTCCTGGAAGTGTTTTGAGATAAGATGTTCAGTCACAGTAAAAGCAGATTTAGTCCATGCCATCTGAGCTATAAAAATATTTCCAAAATTAAGTAAATGGCTGCAAATATTACATTCTTTTATCTCTGGATCCTTCAGAGTTGCTAAAACATCAGAGTATATAAAGACAAGGCCACACACAGTATTTCTCATCTCTTAGAAATGTATTTGCCTCTGGCCTCTGCTCCTCCCAGCTGGTCACATCTGTGTGAACAAGCAGAACAGGCACAGCCGTACGGCCTGTGTACGGCGCTCATGAGAAGTTGTTGCTTGGCAACCTTAAAACTCTAGGTGATTGGGGATGTCTAGCTGCTCGGTGGATGGGTAGGGTTAATCGGAGAGGTGGTGAGTTTGAGCTAAAAGGGCTGCATTCATCTGAGGCTAACCAGCTTTTCCTATTAATGCTACAGCCCGGCTATTCCGTGCTATCATGTAGTGAATACGGCAGTACAGCAATTTCTGCAGTTGGGATTTGTAAGCCTCAAACATGGATTTAGGGATGTTTTAACTTTGAACATCAAGAATAACATTCATCCCAGGAGTAAAAACTCAGTCAGATGTGTTCTTTATGAAAGACTTGTGCAAAAAGCAGTCATCTCTAAATCATTCTGGTGTTGGTTCAACCCAATTGCCAGAATAAATGTTGGGAATTCAAACTTTGGATATGTAACATTTGTACGTTATTATGCAGTGATTATTTCGAAACTTCACATTCCTTTACATTTTAACAACACAGTGGTTAATGTGTGTTTATGTTTAGGCACTACACGACTGAGTTATGGTTACAAGAAGATCAAACTATTGGTGGCACAGTTGTTGCTGGAAATGGGATCAATGTCTTGCTAAAAAAAACACCTGGTTTAGTGGCACATTCATGGCTGGAAATGCTGCTGAAGTTCCGCTTAAAAACACCCACTTTTGGTGGCACAATCACAGCTGGAAATGCCTCTGATGTTGTGCCAAAAAACAGCCATTTTTGGTGGCACAATTATGGCTAGAAGTGCCATCAGTGTCTCACTAATAACCACTTGGTTTTAGTGGCACAATCACAGCTGGAAATGCTGCTGTGTTGTAAAAAAACACCTGGATTTGGTGGCACAATTACAGCTGGAAATGTCACTGATGTCTTGCCAGAAAATACCCAGATTTAGTGGCACAGTCGCAGTAGCACATGCTGTCGATGTCTCATGAAAAGAACACCTAGTTTTGGCAGCACAATTACTGCTAGAAATAGCGCCAGTGTTGTGCCAAAAAATATGTGTCTTGCAAAAAATCACCTGGATTTGGTTGCACAATTGCAGCTTGAAATGCCACCTATGTCTTACTAAAATCACCCAGTTTTGTTGGCACAGTCATGGCTGCAAATACCACCACTGGCTCATTTAAAAACACCTGATTTTGGTGGCACAACTGCCGCTGGAAATGCCTCTGATGTTGTGCCAAAAAAAGCTGTTTTTGGTGGCACAATCATGGCTAGAAATGTCATTTATGTCTCGCGAAAAAGTACCTGGTTTTAGAGGCACAATCGGGGCTGGAAATGCTGCTGTCTCACTAAAATACACTCAGTTTTGTTGGCACAGTTATTGCTGGAGTTGCCGCCAATGTCGTGTTTAAAAGCAGTAGGTTTTGTTTTTGGTCTCTAACAATGGTCTGCAGCTTGGCAGCAGTCTCACCTAGATGTTGCACCATCCACCATCCCCCTCCAGCAATGACAAAGTCAGCTCATAAACATGTAATCAGAGCTACGTGACTTTAGAAACGTTTGTATGAAACATATGAAGTGTACAAATGTAATGTATCTGTGGTTTGTAAAAATGCCAACATTTTCTTCTGGCGACTGATTCAGAGGTTAGACTTTGAAAATGAAGAGATTATCCTCGTGTATTGGACTCAAGGCATACAAGTATTATTGCATATTTTGTGTGTGTGTCAGTGTGTGATACACTGTGTCATCATGACACTGTCCTACTGTATAGCCAAGGGCATGCCATCATAATTGCTGCGAGTGATTCAATTATGATCCAATTCTGTCTACTCCACGGGGGGCAGGAGGTGCAATGGGACATTAGAAATGGATAATTTACTTCACCGTCAAGAGATGTACACTGCTCCTTCTTTTATCCATGACAAAACACACATGATGCTATGCACCCATTAACACACAGCACAACAGAAATCCCAAACACATAGTCGTAGGTCTCAAACTGCAGTCTTTTTTCCAACAAAAGGAAATGCGCATTTTCCCCTTTTTTTCTTCTGTGACGTCTCATTGGGTCGTGGCTCCATTAACTCTACAACTCTCAGAGGGAAGCTAGCTTCATGCTACATTAGGAATATGGCCTTATGGATTTCACATTAAATGACTTTTCTGTAGCAAATCTCAAAGTTAATAAATATTGGAGCTTAACAAACCTCACCCAGACACTCGAAAATGTACATGAGCTGCAAAACAGTCTTGAGAAAATGCCGTTGTGTCGCACTCAGGAGGGGCGTACAGTAATCTTAATGTTTGCTGCTCTCCTATCTGTGGTCATAATGTGATGAGGCCTGCAGTCTGGCAAACGGCAGTCATGTGTGAACAGTAATCATGTGGTGTCAATCATGCGCCTGAAGCTTTCACTCAGGAATCAATCAGCCTTGGGCGGCTTACAGGCAAATCAACACTTTTGCAGGTGGACAGGATGGACTGGCTGACTGGCAGCTTATTCTGTCTGTCAGCGCAGAGTTGAGGAGAAATCGAACACTGCCTTGCTGCAAACTGGGCATAAGAGATTCGATGACTTTTTTCAGAGTGACTTTCCACCACAAAAAATACACACAACTCACTGCTTTCCATATCATGAAAGCTTGATCTCCCCCTGTGTCTCTTTCTGTCATAAAACACGTATATATTTTAGTGTACTGGAAACGTGATGAGCTGTTTGAATGTTCGACAAGACATGGGAGTAATAACGGAGGGTTAAGTGCAACCTCAATGGTCAGCAGATGATGGATTCCAGTCTTTGCAGACTGATGCCATGATTTGAAACAGCCTCAGTGGGTTACTCACTGAGCCCTGATATTGTCAGTTTTTTGGAAAGAAGGATATTGAAGTGTGGGATCTATTCCAACATGCCTCTCCATCTGCTCCACACAAAGAAGTCTTAAAAATAACTGGTGCCTCAGATGGACCACGGTTCAGGGGGAAAATTATCCTTTGATGGCTGGGTTCAGCACATGGATTTACACTGCAATTAAAAGCCCAATTAAATGCCCGTTCACTCTGTTTCCTGCTAATAGCGATATGTGTTGTGGGGCCGCGGAGAGTATGTACGGCTGTGCTGCCATCCAGCTGAACTTGGCCTTTGTCTGCTGCTGCAGATCCAACCTCTGTGCTGACGTGCTTCATAAACATTTAACTGCCATTTTACAGAGCTGTTACGATTCACACAGAGACATGCTGGGTGTCCCTAACAACCCCCCTTTTTAAAATTACTGACATTGTAATTTACCACTGAGAATGCAGTTGGTAATTAGCCACAAGTATCAACAAAAATGGCAACAAAAGCAACGGTGCATCCGCAGAGACACACTATTGTGTAGTTCGTTTAGATTGGTGTGCGTGTTTGGGGGTATGATGCCCACCCTCCTGGGCGCTGCTGGGATACTTTTGTTCACATTAGTCAAACAAGTATAGAATCATATTTTTGTTTTTGCTGCATTCAGACTTCATTAACCTTCAGGGCACAGAGGTGCATGATGGCAGAATCCAGTTATGATTTAGCATAGCTGGGTTCCACATTCACCAGTGCTGTTGTGGTGACAGAATTTCCCCTGTGTTGACCAAGGGTGGCTTTTTATTCATATTCATTTTATTTATTGATTGATTTTAACTCTAAAATGTGAGATACCACTGTGACGTGTAACCGAGGTAAATAACTAACAACGCACGGAGCAAAATTACTAAAGAAAGCACAAATAAAGGAAGAACAAAACAAAAACACTCACGCAAACCCTCAACAAGGTAGTAAATATTATATCAGAGATAATAAAAAGTGATAAAAATACAAATATTTATATACTATCCAAACCCCTGCTCCCCTAAGTCCAAACAGTTCAATCCATTTAAACCTCTATGTTCATATTATATTAGTGTCTACTGTTACTTTCCTTTTATTTAGCTGAGGTGCATTATGGTTCTAATATTATGTTTGTCCCCCATTTTCTACGTAGCTCTCCCATTTGGCCCACAGTGTGCGTACCACTCTAAGATTTCCTCTGCTTTTACATGTTTACTGCTCCATTTCTTCTTCATTTATCCTGACTATAGTGCTTTGTGAATAAGCTTTATTGTTGGGTTATTATTAGGTATATTGTTGCTTTTAAAATCATGAAGATGACACAGTTTTAGTTAACTGTTAAATGCTCAACACCGTAGGGCAATAAGGCGCAAAAAGGGCCGCAGTGTTTTTTCAGCTGAGATGCTTTGGTTGTGCCTGGTTGCTATGATACAGAATATCTACAGAAGTAAAAATGTTGGCACAAGGTAGAGTGCTGTGTCTGGGTAATGGGAGGATGGACCTGCTGGTCTGTGTGGGTTCAGTTTTCATTTTTCCTCCATTGTTGTTGTTCAGCGATGTGACCAACTTTCTTTGTAAGCCATTTGTCCCGCCCCTTCTCCACTGTGATTGGCTGGGTAAAAAGTGACAGTGACGAGCAGCTGCAGTGTTTTACTCAAAGTGAAAATATTTTCTAACTCTTGGCAACCAGAAAAAAAGGCAAACATGCAGCACTAACCGCAGAATAGATGCTCTGCCATGCTGATAGTGTAAATACCATAGACTAAAAATAATGTAGCTAACGTGACATCACCCAATGGATTGTGAACTTCTGTTTTGAAGCCTCAAGTTCGGCATTGGCTGTCGCCTTCTTTGTTTCTGGCCCTTTGGAGCACTGAGGACACTTGGCTGACAGCCTGTCACTAAAGCGGACTGCCCTTAATTGTTGCGTAACTCTAGGCCCTAATGAAATTCAAATGGTTGAGTTATATAAAAATTCACTTCTTGTACATTTGTCATGAATGTTGAAATTAGCTATTAATTTGCACATGGCTGTAAACATGTTTATTCCTTCTGTAAAGCTGGGTATTTTAACATTGAGATCTATGGAGTGCCCAAGATAAAATCTGGGAAAGAAATAGCATTTTATCACCCACGGTTCCCCTGTCATAAAGTTAATGAGTTTTTTGAATGGATTCATAGTTACATGCCTGAATTAAGCTCTGTGGTTAACACAAGCTTTAGAGACTTTCAAGTTTTGTTCGGAAATACCCCCCTCATAAACTCTGAAGCTTCTGTGTGTCTTTAAAAAGGCAGTTGCTAACAAATGGTTCCATGAGACTACATATCGTCATAATGCCTAGCTGCGCCAAACACGGCTTTACAGTCTTGTTATGCTGGTCAAGTTAGGTCATATGACTATGGTGTGGTTTGTTTATAGCCTAACATTAGCTATTTATTTGTGGCGATTGTATTTAGGCTTCTGAAATCATGAGAGTGGTGTTCATTTGTAAAGGTTATCTTGCTAAACACAATGTTTAAGTGTCATATATGTTTGCCAAAGAGCTTATTTTTGGCAATAATTCAAAATCCAGTGGAAAAATCCCATAGATTTTTTGACAAGAGAACCAGTGCAATGCTAACTTCCACGTTGACATCTAGAAAAAACTTAAAGGCGCTGTATGTAAGAATGTGGCCAAAACGGTTACTGCACTCAAATTCAAAATACTGCTGCAAGTCGTGTCTGCCCCCCCCCCCAGATTCGAGGTTACTGGACAGCGGCACGCTGGAGACTGATTTGTTTGCCCATGGGCAGCTGCCGTGGCAGGGCCACGTCGCTGCGTCCTTGATCTTTGGTTTTCCAGCGGACCATTCGAGCAAGTCCGGCTTGTCTGCTGCTAACGCTGAGGAGGAGCCAGCTGCTAATGCTATGTACCGGGACACTGCTAATGCTGCTTGCCGTGCTGCTGTAGCTCAGTCATAACTGTAACTGATGCTGAGACTCTACTGACTGCGTGACTGGTAGACGGTGGTGGGTGGCGCAACAGGCCAAAACACAAATTCAAAACATAAACATGATTTGCAGACTGTGAAAATGTTTTTTAAATGCGAATATTCTGGCTGAACTATTGTTGTTGGTGAGATCAGTATGTTATATGAACATTATTCCTTAGTCTCTGTGACATATTAGGAGGATTTTACGACTATTTGCTTTAGATTTCTTACATATAGATCCTTTAATTCCTGGGGCACTCTATGGGGATTAACTGGCTTCTGGAGTCAGCCTCAATTGGCCATTCAAAGAACTACAGCTTTTGCCACTTCCAAGTTGGCTTCATTTATCAGCCCTGGAGGTTGCCACATGGCAAATATGCGGCGCTCCCATGAAAAAAAGAAAAAAACATAAGCATAGTGGTTGCTTACCATCCTCCGTGATTGGCTTGTCAAAAGCTTGGCATTTCAGTTTTCATGACAGTCCTATCGTTCACATGGGCACAAGACTGGTGAAGGGGGTTGGTGAGCGACTGTTTGCCAGATTTTATTGTATAGCTCCGAAATGTGGGAAATTCATCATTACAGCATACATGATTTGCACACACGAGAGAAACTGTGACAGTGAGGCATTGCACCAATCGTCATGGCCTGTATGGGGTTACATAATTAGTTACTTAAATTATGCTAAAGCTTTATGGTAATTGTGAAGTTTGATTATTTCTTTTTAATTTCATCTTTTTTTCTTGCATTAGACATGAGAGACAATCCAAAGTCATCATTCATGTCAGCAGAAATTGTTTTTTTTTTGTTTCCTGTGTAAAGAAAAAGGAAAAATAAGAGGAGACAAACAACATAAAAAGAGAACAGAGAATAGAAAATACATCCTGGAACAAAACAGACCCAGTGTCATGCAATCCAGATATTTCTCCACTATTATCTAGCATTAACAACATTTGGTTCCATTTTTAGCTAAAGTCACTCAGTAAGATGCCTCGTTCTGCATTTCTCACGCACCCTCCAGAAAGTGGCTGCGACAGCTACATTTTCTTTTTCTATTTGACATTTCCTGTGACCACAAAAATCCTGCAACAACGTGTTTGCCTCACAGAGAGAATAAAAAGAAATGAAAACCCTGAAAACAGGAGTGAGGATCTGTGCTCCTGGGGTTGTCTCTGGAAATCATGCTGGAGACTCCCTGCCATCAGCGGTGTTTGGTGTACAGCGCGGGGCACATGCCAGGGCAGGCTGCACAAAAATAGTAGCATTACTAAGGATCTTAGGGGGGGTTTGGCTGGTCATAGCTCTCTGGGGAGGAAACCGTGATGTGTTCTCTCACTTTCTCTCAAACACCTACACACACACACATACACACACACACAGAAGGAGAAAACCAAAGGCCATGCAGCAGAGAGGAAGAGAATAAAGAAAGGGAGGAAGACATTGTGTAAGATTAGTTTTCTGTGCCCAGTGTCTACAGGCAGCAGTGACGGAGCTTAGGGTCATCTGTGAGAGACTGAGCCAACACACAAGTCACATTCAGGGACAGACAGGGTCTCCAACTGCAGCATGTCTGTTGTTTCTGTCTTCTTTGTTTTGGGTTTTATTGCAGCTAAGTTGAGGTGAGGCTTCAGAGACGTCAGCCAGGTTTTGTCCATAAAAACAACTTTATTGTTCTTGTTTTTAGCTGTATGTCTACATCAGTCTATCTTCCTGGAAGTTTTCTTGGACGTATGTGTAAGAACAGTGAGAGCAACCTAAAGTTGGAGTCAAATTCTTCGTATGAGTGCACATACTTGGCCAACAGATTCTGATTCTCTTTGAGTAGTGCTCACAGTTAAAACAGAAAGTACACCAAGTCAAGGGCAGATCTCTGTCAGGTGGTCTCACGAACAGATCGAGCTCTGCTGTAAGGTACTGTATGTGAAATATAGATACAATATAATAATGACCCCTCCGAGAATTGCCACCATAACGTGGTGGAGGGGTTTGTGTGTCCCCATGGTCCTGGGAGCTGTATTGTCGGGGCTAATAGCCTCTGGTAGGGTCTACCAGGGCCAAGTGGTCCCAGGGGAGGGGCCAGACTAAGAGCGGCTCAAGAAGACTACGATGAAACGGCACATTCAGAGACAGAGTACCTCACCCAGTATGGGGACACCGGGGCCTCCCTCTTGAGCTCGACCTGGAGGGGGAGCTTGCCAGCGAGTGTCTAGTGGCCGGGCCTTGGACCACGGGGCCTGGATGGGGCAAAATTATGAGTTTAATCTCGTAATATTATGACTTTATTCTCGTAGACTTACGACTTCATTCTTGAAATCTACGATTTTTCATTTCCTTTGTAGGTCATAACCTATTGGGTATAAAATGAATCTTCAGATCCTTTGGTTCCAAATGAAAAAAGCTTTTCGATGGATGTCAGGATTTTTGTTTGTTGGGGTTTGTTTTATTATAAGGCTTGTTTTTCAGGGAAGTTGCAGCCTCTACTGGCTGGTGTAGAGCAGTGAGCAGTCAATGACAGTATACAGCCGTCAGTAAAACAAGTTTTTTAATAAATGTGAGACACAACAGCCACACAAGATATTCGACTGATGGGACCAGTAGTTTGTGAGATCAGTTGCAGACAGGCGGATAAACACACACACTTACGCACAACGTGCAAGCTGGCACAGCTACTCCTCTTTCCCACCTCCGTCCCTCCTACCGGCGCAAGTCGGAAAGAGGGAGGAGAGAAGGCGTGGGTTTTACACATCCGATTCACATCACACCAATCAAATGAGCCCCTCTCCTTGCCCTTAAATGCGCCGCGCGAAGGCGCAATGAGAGTTTACTCAATTCGCCATGGCAGAAGAGAGCAGCAGCGTCAGACGGCCAGACTGCTCCCAGGAGGAAACTGATGTTTTGGTCTGGGAGGTCTGCTTGCAGTGTCCGCATATACAGAACTGTGAGCAGACCTCCACGGGCTGATGATGCAAGGTAGCCTGGGAGGAGGTCACCACAATTGTAAATCAGTGTTGCGTTTCTCTCGTGTGCGCGCGCTCTCTCTTTCTCTCTCGCAGTCTCACTCTGTTTCTTTTCTTTTGACTTTTCTAAGATGACAGATGCTGAATATATACTCCCTATCTGATGCTGTGGCTGTTTGTGGTTGGCTGAGAGGGATGTGAACTCATTAGTTTGCAGCTGTGTTAATCAAATCAGGTTGGGTTTCCATTACGCGTGCCAAACGGTGCCAATCCCTTTTGATCTGACATCAGATGTGACGGGACAGTCAATATAGAGATACATTTATGTGCTGATTGCAGATAGTTGCATTGAATAGTGTTTTTTGTGGGTATTTACATTCTGGAAACCTGCCTGTGCGGTTTTGGTGACGTGTGCGCACTGTCTGCTGGTCAGCCAAACTTCAGCTTACACCGGCTGCGCTCCGCCTGCGCTGACAGTAGACCTGGTTTCAGCTGGCGAGCTTTTAGCGCACCTTCGGCGAAGCCTTTTGGCACGAAACTGTCACTGCGCCAAGCTGGGTCTGTCGACACCTCCCCCTGCTGCGCCACCACACCCATCTCAGCGCACCTCGGTCTGCAAAACTACCAAACTGAGCGCGCCTCGGGTTGCGCTGCTCGAAACTAGCTCTGTGCGGGGTTCGCCACCCTGCGCCGCGCCGGGAAACTAGAGGCCTTGATCTTCTTCCGGATTACAGGGAGATAACAAGTGTCGTAGTAATTTCTATTTCCCTACTCAGTGGACAATGACAGATGCAAAGTATGCGTGTATGTCTGTGTCTGTGTGGATGTAGAGGATGTGAAAGTACATTTGTGGCGCTGTAATGACAGAATATACAGAATATAGAGTTAGTGGACAGTAAGCAGCAGAAAAGTAAATACCACCAATAATATAAACTAATTCTGTAACAGAGAGTGTGTGTCATGTCATGTTTGCCTGTGGTGTTTCAATGCTGCTGCTGCTGTAGCGTGTTATAACTGGCTAGATGAGTATTGGTAATGTAGATTCGGTCTTGCACATCCTGAGAACATCAAATAATCATCAAATAATTTGTAATGTATTCCATTTGTTCCCTCAGCGGCTCAGGGAGGTTAGAGGAGTCAGAAATCCCCAATCCAAATACGGCAATTTTATATTTTCTTATAAGACCGGAGCAGCCTCCATCCCAGAAGGTCATTTCCATTCTTGCTTATTATATTTGAAAGCATCACTTGAAAAAGGTTTGAAACAGAGTTCTTCTGTATTCACAGAATCAATTCATTCTGGAGCCATCAGGGTGTGTTTATTCATCGCGTGTCTGAAATTGATGCACATTTCATTGCATTTAGAGTTACACTTCTGCTCGTTTTGCATGCATTTGGTGAAAGGCGTTGCAAAGGCGATGTGCCTCAGAAATGTCTTTGGGAGAACAGATGAGGAATTTTAAAGGCAGTCCTCAGGCAAAACCTACATTTTTAATATCATTTTTATAGATAATGATAGCCCAGAACTCCTACAGGATACATTTGGTGCTGCATTTGAGCTATTTCATCGGTGAATAATTCATGATTAAGAAATGAAACTTTGAATTAATCTAATTTGAATTTTAATCTTTTGCCAAAGCGACGAATGATTGAAAGACCTGGTGTAAGTATCCAGATGCTATAGTAAATGCTTCTGTCTGGCCTGCTCTGATTTACAGGAAGTTGAATCTCAAAGCAGTCCTTCACATTACGCTGCAAAACCTGAGAACCTCCAGCTGTGAAAACATGGATTATTGTTCATGCAAATAATGTAGCTCATGGAATTACTGATGATGAATATGGACCATATGGAACGTAGAGAAAGTGATTAGCATGAACCAGATTTGTTTTGTCTCTTTGTATGGGATTGTATGTTTTATATGGACACATATTAGCATGTTTGTGTTTGCAGGCTTTTGGAGTGAGAGTGCTTCGTGTCCTCCGTCACGTATTCCTTGTGTCCACGTTTTTATTTTTTCTGCCTGTGACAGTGAGGACAAAAATGAAGGAGTTAATGACTATGTCAGATTGCGATGCTGGCATTTTCCTATTGACATCCTCAATCCCCCCATTTACATTTCATATCTGGACGAGCCACTGGCTGGGGCCTCGTGTGAAAGGCCAGGCTGGATTAAGGTATCACTGTGATTGTATGCTACCTTATGGACAGGCAGACAGGCAGAGGACCTAAATCCCTGTCTGGAGCAGAGCAGGTCTCAAGCTGCTGGTAAGCTCTCATCAGTCTCACCCTCTGCTTCACCGCTCTCCCTCCCTCTCATACCTCGGAGATCAGGCGTGATGGCATGTAATGGTGGATATAATTGCTTTGTCCTCTATCTGTCTTTTTCCTCTTCTCCTCTCTGGTTGGAAGTAACCAAATGGAATGAGGTGACGTGTGAGGAGAGCATGAACTCTTTCTGATTTGAGGTCCAGTGTGTCGGATTTAGGAGGATACACTGGCAGTACAATAAGTATGTTTCCTTGAGTGAAAATAAGAATTATTGTGTTTTTGTTGCTTTACAATGAGCCGTTTATATATCTATCTAGGGTGCAGGTCCTTGTCCACAGAGACAGATATGTCGCACAGCCACGGGCAGATTATGAGACACTGGGCCCCTGGGCACAGATGTGCAAAAGGCCCCACCCCCTCTCCTACATGGCATCAAGAGACACAGATTTGTGGTGGTTTTTCCTCTCCACTTTTTTTTTTAAATGTTTTTTGTGTCTCTTTTTAGTCGTCAGCATCTTTATGGTTGCTTTTGTGTCTCTTTAATTTCAGACAACATGAAAACAACAACTTTTATGTCTACAAACTGAGGAAATAAAAGACAGTTTAAATTAACTTATAACTCAAGTAAAATCAAGGAAAGGCTCTCTGATTAAAGTCTGTTTTACGACGGGACTTAAAAGAGATCACTGACTCGGCCGACCTGATTTCCTCGGGCAGATTGTTCCAGAGCCTCAGGGCCCTGACAGCACACAATCTGTCCCCTGTCCCTAGTTTTCAGCTGGGTCTCTGAAATGGGCAAAAGACCTCTGCTCGAGGACCTCAAAGTATGTCCTGGTGTGTACGGCACTAAGAGGTCGGCAATATAGCTGTGACAGAGACCATGAAGAGCCTTAAAAGTAATCAGTAAATTCTTAAAATCTATTCTAAACCATACTGGGAGCCAGTGTAAAGAGGCTGAAACTGGAGTGATGTGATCACGTCTCTTGGTTCTGGTTAAAAGCCTGGCAGCTGAATTCTGAGCAGCCTGGAGTTGATTAGTATATTTTTGATTCAGTGCATCTCTTTGTCATCTTTTCGAGCCTCTTCTTCATCAGTATGTGTTAATATGAGGGACACTTTGCAGGTGAAGGCCATGGTAGGCCCCGACACTTTGGGCCCCTGGGCCTGTGCCTGGTAGGCCCATTCAGTAATTCATCCATATACAGGAGAAGATAAAGATGTACTTTATTACTCCCCAAGGGGGAATTCAATCTTTCACTCTGTTGTCATATACACACAGGCTTGAAATACACACACATGCACAAACAGGACCTATACATGCATTAAATGGAGAGATGTCAGAGAGAGGCGGCTGCCTTTGGACAGGCACCCCGGGCAGTTGGGAGTTGCCCAAGGGCACTTGGTGAACTGGCACCTCTCCAGCAACCAGTCCAGATTCCATGCATGGTCCATACGGGGACTTGAACCGGCGACCCTTCGGTTCCCAAGCCAAGTCTCTATGGACTGAACTACTTCCATGTCTGCAGTGAAACAGAACAGACACACCAAACACCAGCTCTAGATGAGGCCATTTGTAGGGCGTTTTTACGTCAGCCACCATACGTGGAAGCCCCTCCGCGCTGACCAGCATTGGAAAAACACTGATTTCATGTAACATGAAACTGCTTTATTCTGTTTTTTCGCCGGTTTTACTCACCTGGTGTGTTTGTTTTTCAGAGGAAGAGACCTCTGCAGATACTACAACTCACAGTGAAAACCTCCCAAACATCTGGATCTCAAGCAAGGTGAGCACTTGTAGCAGTTGCTGGGCGAACAGCGACATGCTAAACAGCATTAAACAAATGCTGATTTGTGTAACATAACATGAATCTGCTTTATTCAGTGTTTTTACCGGTTTAATCACCTGGTTTGTTTGTTTTGGAGAGGAAGAGATCTCTGTGGATAATTCGGCTCCTGGTTAAAACCTCCTAACAATGAGCACTGATGGAAGTTTCAACTGGTTGCAATCTGCAATCCTCACTGCTGGATGCCACTAAATGTCCTTTAATCTCACTGTTCCTTTAAAAAAAAAAGTGCTTTCTGTCTCATGTTAAGAAGCAAACGTCAGATTGGCTCCAATCCGACAATATTTTGTTGGTGTATCTGGCAGTGTTTGTTCCTCACCCACATATATCTGGTAGCTCAGTACAAGTCAACTGTTTTCATATTGATGCAAAGCATTAAGTAGCAGATGCTGCGTGCTGACTGAATATGTTGTTCTCTCTCTGTTTAACAGGGCTCATAAGCCCTAAAATCATGTCTCAGTTCTGCAAGCTTGCTCCCCGCCACTGTAAATAGCCACTATCAAAAAGTGAGCTAAGGTAGAACAGTAATCCCACCCAACGCAGCCAGTTGTCGGGATTTTCCCTCCTCTTCTTTACAGATACTACGGATAAAGCGATTGTCTTATTTCCTCTGTAACACTCGTGAGTCAGAAAATGTGTTTCTCATTGTTGCGGAACTATCCTCCACAACCGTGAAGGATAAGCATATCCAAGGTCCCTTATTAGTATGCAAAACAATGCATCATATTTTTTCCACCATGTCTCATTTCCAATTGCGAATGAGGAAGGAATGAAAAATATGCGGGAGATTACTGCGTTAAACAATTTGGTTCTGCTTAATAGTGACTCCTTTGATTTGGTCCCGGGCCCCTGAGATGAGCGCGGATGAGGAATGATTGAGATGCACGGTGGAGCTCGTTCCTGGCTGCTCTGCTCTGCTAAGCAGGCCCACTTCACCATAATAAGAGGTCATCCCTGGAGGAGTGTGGAAATGTGTCTAATTAAAACAAAATGCTTTATCAAGAGCTGAGGCAAAGTGAACAGCCCGAGTAAAATAAATAGCCAGCAATTTCCTGAGATTCACATTCTGATAAGCATCATATTAAAACAGCCACCTATCTAATGGAAGTGCTTTGCATTGTGAGAGGACTTTTGATAATTTTCTCCGTTTCGCGCTTTTCCTCGCTCATTTTCTTCCCATACCCCGTCCTGTAGTCGCGAGCATCTGTGTGTCTGTTGGTGGTTGTGCATGACACATAAACTGAGCTTGTTTTGTTAGGCATTTTGCATTTTGCTCACCTGCGGTTCAGCAGGAGTGTAAATTACTTAGTGCTGTGGGCACAAAGTACTTAATTGTTTTTTTATATCATCATTATTCATCTTCCCTGACAGCTCAATTGTGGCACTGATGTGTTGAAAGATGGACCATCTGTACTTTTGCCACTTGCTCTCACTCTCTCCCTCACCCGCTCCATCTCTGATGCTATTTCCGAGGTGCCATGTTTCCATACTGATGACATCTGAGTTCATGATTTGTTGCCACGAGTCTGATGTTTGAGATTACAGCACAAGGCTGCGGCTCGTGGAAGTGCCTCCGAGCAAGGACAAAATAATAATAATAAAAAAAAGAACAAACAATTTAATACAATGCCTCACTCAGCAAACATATCAGAGCAGCTTGCAATTACCACGTCTCCTGTGATTGCATCTCTGTGGAAATTAATTGCTATTTTAATTTTGTTTTTCCATTGACGGATCCTGACAAGCTTAAGAGATGCCTCCGATGAGACACGCACGTTTGGGCCACAGATCAGGCACATTATGTTCAATTGAACTTGAGGGTGGGTTGTTTTCCCTCAAGAGGGGACAGAAAACAAAATCACAGCTATGAAAGCGTACACTCACTGAGATCATCGCTCTGATATGACTGCCACCGTCCTCTAGATAGTTGCAATTTGTTGACTAAAGCTTGAGCAGGGCGCAGTGGTGTTAGATTTAATTTTACCTCTCTCCCTCTTCTAATATTTTCCTGTGTGATATATTTCTCCTCAGTGTAGAGCAGAGAAACTGGCCGATCATCACCACATGGTAGTGGGCTGCCGAGGCTCTGTCAGTGGCCCATTACTGATGTAATAGGCCACCTGTACGAATCAGTTTCTGTGTGTAAGAGTGCGTATGTGTGTGCAATTGCTGATTGCATGGCGGTAGTCCCTAGAGCCTCTTGAGTGTGTATCCGGTACCCACTCTAACAGGTGGATAGTGGGAAGTAAGTAGCGGGGGTGGACTTTCATAATGGACCCGGTTCAAATGCCACACACATCCGAGTCCCCAGACACACACTGCACATTCTGGACTTTCCTGTTTACAGCTCTGCAGTGACAAGTGCAAATAAATTTACTCTGGTTATTACCTACGGGATGCAAAGAAAAAATAATGTATGTTTGTAATAAGGTTTGTATGTGCATGTTAATTTTGACCAAAGATATTTCAAGGTATAATCTGTTAGGCCCTGATCAGGCAGAGTGCATTTTTGCAGCCTAGGCAGCTTTTTGTAATTGTTTTCAATGCGAGTGAAGTGTTTTGCTGCTGCTTTTGCGCTGCTGAGTGCCTTGTGTTTTTGCCAAAGCGCCCCAAATGCCTCAAAGTAAAAAACTTAAATTCAGAACAGAAAAAACACCCAAAGTCATGTGTGTTTTATTCCCACTGTCCTAAGAGATGAATTAAGAAGTGGGCCTTCTGTAGTAGCAATGCAAAATTGCAGCCTCAACTACTTTCCAGCTGTAATTTGCCACAACGATCAACAGCAGATTGTCAAACTGTCCTCGATTCATCCTAAAACAGGTCTTGAACCAACCATTCAGGCAAAGCTACTGATCCAGCTGGTTGTAGTCTGCATGTTTTCTCCTTTCTCAAGGGTCTTATGTACCCAAACAGATATCTATATTCATTTGTCCAGTCATCAAGTGCCCTCTACCTGTCTATTATTTATGCAGATTTGAAAGATCTGTAAGTTTACTTAACAGCAAAATAGTGGTTAAGCTAAGGATAGGTGATTCTGAGTGCTTTGGTAAATGGACTACACTTGTATAGCGCCTTCTAGTCTTCCAGCCACTCAAAGCGCTTTTCACACTACGAGTTCCATTCACCCATTTACACACATATTCATATACTGGTGGCTGAGGCTGCCATACAAGGTGCCACCTGCCACTTCGTTTTTAACACACTCACACGCTGATGAAACAGCCATCAGGAGCAATTTGGGGTTCAGTATCTTGCTCAAGGATACAGACTGGAGGAGCCAGGGGTCAAACCGCTTGTCCTCCGACTCATGGACAACCTGCTCTACCTTCTGAGCCACAGCCGTCTGCAGGCTGCAATAAAAAAAGTCAGCGTGGTGTGCCATGTGTTGTGCACCCTGCAAAACTCACTCTGCCTGTTTTGTTTAACATTTACATTTTTATATAAGATGGGGCAGAAACGAGAAGTAACTCGATTACTGAACGTCACAGATGCAAAATATTTGCATGGATGATGAAAAGATAGGCCACAGAAAACAACGGAGAGTGTGGGTTCGTTTCGTTCATTTCAAGCTGACACAAAACAAAAACTCTTTATAGTGCGTCAGCGCTTCAGCATGTCAACACAAAGCATCCAGTCCACAGAGCGAACTCGACACGAAGTAACATTAATGTATCTCAGTAAACATTTAATGTAAGTAAATATGATTGCAAGTCGAGATTAATGCTCAACAAGAATGTACTGTATCGGCCAATTATGCCGATTTCAACCAGCTCTGTGTCGCTGCAATGGGGGCAGGGTCTTCTCTGTCATCCTTAAAAAATTCCGGATGACTTGAGACCTGAGGACCCATAGGCATCGATTCAAGGGGGACACTGGGAACACTTCCACCCTCAATATTAAGAACACGTGCACCCCCCACCCACCATCACCACCATTAAATAAAAACATTAAAGTAATAGAGAATTTTTATTTTGACCAAAATATAAAATAATGCACAAATCAGTGCAGAAAAATGAACCACAATGCAGGAGAGTCTTTGACGCCCAAAATGTCCAGATGCAGAACACCCAACCACCAGCTCCTTATGTTAATTATGGATAATTATGCTGATTTTCAACCAGCTCTGTGTTGTTGCAATATGAGCAGTAACAATAAATGCAAATGCACAATGCATAGCCTTCCTCCAGGCTGCCAGTGCCCAGGGCTGCTCCGGCGCCCCACCAGCGGATGAGTTAAAAGCTCCAGCGAGCATGGAGGAAGTCAAACACTGTTCATCTGCACAAACTGTCCACACTGGTTTCACAAATTGACTGCGGTGTGTTATATTCTGTGTTAAGTGTCTGCACACACGTACACACACCCTTACTCCCCTCACAGTGCTGCATAAAATACCCCAAAAAACAAAGTACCAGATGGTGTAAGCAAAAGTATTTCTTATCTGATTACTTGATTAATCAGTAGAATACTTTATTTACTAAAATAAATGATAGCTGCAGCCTTCATATAAACGTTGAAAAAATAATTAGGTTAGCCTAAATGTTCCCTGTAATAACTGACGTGGTTTATTGTTGGAACAGAAATAATTGGTGTCATATGCATAAGATTGACAGTTTAGTATTTCATCTAATTGTTTCCTGGTATTTGTTTTTCTCGCCAGTCAGGCTGATTGCTTCCACGGGTCAGAGAAGAGAGGGAATGGAGTTTCAGTGGAGTCGACAGGTTGCCACATTCCCTTGTGATATCTTCAAACATGGCTGGAGGGAGAAAGAATTAAAGGCATCACTAGAGGCCCCTTTGAAACCTTCCAACTTAGTATGAAATCGCTGCGTGCGAGCACTTTGATCAGCAAACGGTCAAGCGGCAGCCATGCAGCCGGCCATCTCTCCACATTACCGTTGGGAGCCTCATTCCCAGCACTGTGCACAACCCTTCCACCTGACCACTGTTTGATTTGCTCACTGAACTGATCTTCCAACAAATAAGCTTTGTGCTTTGCCACGAATTACCTCTCTCTATCTCCCGTCGCACATGCCTTGCAGCATCACTCCCCCTCTTTGCATGCACCCAGCCGCCCTCAGTACATCCGGAGATAAACAGTAGGTAGTGCACATCACACAATCATAATTCTAGCAATTAACCTTCTCACCCACTGTGGGCTTTGAATCCTGCTTCACTCCTTACAGAAACACTCTCAATCTACCGGGTCAGATTCCAAATGTAAACACAGATATAAAGTGGCCAACGGCGTGCTTATCTGACAACACCCTAATGACCAATGATGTGTGCTTTGATTTCAGATCCGAGGTGGGAAGGTGCCAAGACTGGAAGTGGCTGAGTTATACCACTGAGAACCTGGATCATCTTGACTCAGCTGTCTGCTACTGTACATAAGAGACAGGACTTAGATGAAGGTCTGTGACAAGAGGTGCATCTGTGAGCACATCAAGAAGCAAACACTGTGTCTTTGCATAAAATGAAGGCGCTTGAAGGAGCACAGACATGGAGCATGATACACAGGCACGCAAGTATGGATATTTTCCTGTTGGATTGCCTGTCACATGATATTTGTGCATGTTGATTGACAATCCAGCCGTCAGGGTGAATGTTGGCATTGTATGTTTCTGCCAACCACAGATTTGTTACAACAAATCATTGTTGAAACTAAAATTTGGTGAGGTTTAGGCACAAAAACTACTCGGTTATGTAAAGGAAATTATCATGTTTGGGCTTAATATATCGCTTTTCAAGGCACATTCCTGGCAGGAAATGTAATAGTATCATAGTGAAAAAGAATTGCTTTTCGAGGCACTACTCCAGTGGAAAATGTAGTGATGTCTCTTCCTATTTGTGGCTATCCCGGCAGGAAAGGCAGTAATGTCTCCCTACAAAACAACCGCTTTTTGTGGCACTATTTCAGCGGCAAATGCAGTGATGTGTCGGTCTATTTGTGGCGCTATCCTGGCAGGAAACAGTGATGTTTCTTTAAAAACAACCACTTCTTGTGGTGCTATCCTGGCAGGAAATGTAGTAGTGTCTTCGTAAAAAATAACTGCTTTTCAGTGCTCTACTCTGGTGGGAAACACAGCAATGTCTCTGCCTTTTTGTGGTTCTATCCTGGCAGGAAAGGCAGCAATGTCTCACTACAAAACAACCACTTTTTGTGACACTGTTTCAGCAGCAAACACAGTGATGTCTCTGAATCGGTGGCACTATCCCGGCAGGACATGTAGTAGTGTCTTAGTGAAAAATAACTGCTCTTTGAGGCACTACTCTAGTGGAAAATAGTGACATCTCTGTAAAAAACAACCACTTTGAGGCACAACTGCAGCCGTTTTGTGGTTCTATCTTGGCAGGAAACGCGTAGATGTCTTGGTAAAAAGCAACTGCTTTTCATGCCATTTGGTTCCTGAAAAGCCGCTTGAAACACAGCCATTAGGCCCCAAAACCCAGAACACCACTCTCCATTGACAAAGTCAGCTCATATACTGCAGCACTTAGGAAACACTGACATGATACGTATGAAACACAGAAATGTAACGTGTCTATGGTTTGCAGGAACCTATGCTGCCAACATTTTCTTCTGGGGACTGAGCAGTGATTGAAAAGAGAATCAAATTTTAACAAGTTTAAGAAATATAATCCCATGACATGAATGTTCCATATAATGAATCAAAGGCTCATTCCAGCCACAGTCCGTACCATTCTCCCGTATCTCTTCCTAAAAATGTTAATATTTAAAGCTACATATTCGTCCTATTTCAAACAATCTACTCGTCTTTTCTTTTCCACTGCTACAGAATCTGCAACCAGCCTCCATCAGTCGATACGTGTCCTACAGTGAAACATGACTGATAGAATTGTACTGTGTGTAATAACCAAGCTTCACCTTGCAAAATGGGTTAATCTATCATTTCTCTCTGCACAAAACGGGCAAAACCTGTTCCAGACAGTTCTGTGTTCTTTCAATATGAATTGAGTTATGTTCCAATCAAACAAATCACAGCTTGTTCCAAACAGGGCTACTCCAAACAGGGCCATGAGTAATGGATTGAAAAAGTCTGTATTTGATTACCCCTGCCGCCCAGGGTTGACTAAGATCCATTTGAGAGGTAGTGCGGTGGAATTCCAATATGGACACCCTCCAGCTATTGACCCTGTCTTTAAGTGGGCGCTGTGCTTTTAGTGTACTTACACTGGTTGTTCCACATCTTCTTCCTCCTGGCAGTTTTGCAATACTTTTGATGGCAGACACTGGCTCCCTTTTCCCCACTCTGCATTATTGATGCATCAGAGAATGTGGATAGCCTACTTTTTGTCATAACCCACCGAGGGCACAGATGCAAGAAGATAAGGGGTTGGTGTTGGTACGTTGTATAACTATTTCAATGTCATTCTATCATTGGAGTAGAAAAACACGTATTATATATAGTATGTGGAACAATGGGATCCAGTCCAAGTCATATAAAAATAAAAGCTATAAGTCAGCACTTGGCAACAAATAACTGAGATCACTCCTCAAAGATTTATCATGTATGGATAGAAATGAAAGGAATGATAGACAAGTGCTTTTTGGGTGCCTTCCAATTGAAATGAATGCAATGCAATGGTATGCACAGCACAAGTAACATGAACCTTCAGCTTTGTCTGCAGGTCCTTAAAAAGTCTTAAAATACCTAAAATCCAATTTTATAAATAATTTAAGGCCTTAATAGTCTTTAAATAGTCTTAGAGGTCCAGTGTGTAGGATGTAGGGGGATATATTGGCAGAACGATGATGTAATATAATTTTCTTTAGTGTATAATGAACTGAAAATATGAATTGTTGGGTTCTCCTTACCCTTGAATGAGCTGTTTATATCTACATAGGGAGCGGGTCTTCGTTTATGGAGATTGCAATGAGGCATTGCCATGTTTCTAGGGTAGCCCAGAATGGACAATCCAAAAACAGACTCAGAGAAAAATGGGGAGCACACAATAGCATGTTGTGGGTGAGCCGCCAATCTCCGAGATGCCAAACTGCATCAGAGATGCACTGATTTGTAACATGAAACTAGCTTATTCTGTGTTTTTAAAGGTTACAGTCATCTGGTCTGTTGGTTTGGAGAGGAAAAGACCTCTGTGGATGATTTGTCCACTTTTGTGTCAGGATTGGCTGCAGAATGACTTGGCAGAGATGGCTGCCATCTTGTTTTTACATGGATTAGTGTATTGTACAAATGATCCTTCGGCATGTTCACTGACAGAAACTTTGTTGTGACTTTTACCTCTCTAGATACTCAAGTTTGATCGTCTTCTTGGCGCTCCGCCAGGGCCACTAGATGGTTCAAAAAAGTGTCCATGAACGAGGACAACAGGTCTAAGTTGAGTAGAATGAAGTTTAAGGTTAAGTGAACCCAAAATGTGATGTCCTCATATGAGGACACAGGGTCTCAGGAGGATATATATATGACTTACCTTCATACTTACCTGGAATGCTTGTGTAAGAAAGATGATTTGTCCAAAAGTTCATCTTAAATTTGGCTAAAATTTAACATTAGTGTAAGGGTGCTTTCAGACCTAGAGTTGTTTTGCTTTGGTCTGAATCAGGGACTAATTTTGTCACAAAGTTGCATAATTGCCTAGAGTTGGTTCGTGTTCTCACGACAGCATTTACAAGCGGACCAGATCAAATGCCTTGTGTGAGAAAGCTGCTCTTGATTGGTCAGAATTTCCATGTGGGAAAAATCCAGGAAGTAAACAAAACACTGAAGAAGAGTACACTTCCAATTTAAATGTGACACTTTCTAATGTCACAATGGAGGGACAACTGCGCAGGTTGATTTTAGCGCTGCTCATCGTGGACTATATTGCTGTCATTGTTCATTTTAGTCAAACCATACAGTTTAAAACGAGGCGCGGCTCCAACTAGAAAACCGACGGACTGTAACATGCTCATGTTTAACCCAGTCAACGTGTCATGTGACTGCAGTTGGTTCAGATCCAGGTCGGAACACATTCTCACCACAAACAAACTGCACCAGAGTTTGTTTGTAACAGAACAGAGACCACCTCTTCAAGGAAGTCTTGGTGTGGGTGTTTTGGTGCACACCCGACCGCACTGAGGGGGCAGACGAACTTGAGTTTGATTGAACCGAACCAAAGAGGGCAGGTGTGAAAGCACCCTAAGTGTCTGATACCTACAGACACTCTGTCAAAGTAAGAGACAAAAAGCAGATGTAGGCCACTGTGTCACTGACACTGCGGCAAATTCTAGGTACAACTTTAAGGATCTGAAACTCAGTGTTTTTGTGATTGACATCCCCAAAGTTGGAGCAGTTTTGAGCTGCTTGGGTCCTCTTGTATTAAGAGGTGTTATACATACATCTTTGAGCCGGAGAGAATGAGGGAGAGGATACTGATCCAAAACTAGAGAGCAGAGAAAAGCAGAAATGCAAAAATGGAGGAGTCCTAGTAGAGAGAGGGGGAGAGGGATGTTTCTGGGCAGATACATCTCAGCTTTGGTCTATAGATGGCAGTATTCTTACAGAAACAGTTGGATGAAGCGTGTCACTGAGTGGCTTCAGTGTGTGCTGCGCAGGCAAAACTCTGATGGGTAAGAGCATTTTCTTTTCATAATGTAATGCAATCTCCAGTTGCCAAATGTCAATATTAAGTCAATATAGTCGGTTATAAAGACTTCCAAAGGGAGTGATAGAACACTGTGTGTTATTATGTGTGTGAATCCTTCTACAGAGAGTTATCCAAACTGTGGATTATAGTAAGTATGTGAGGAACTAAAGGCATCTTTTTGGTAAGGTGGTGATTTTAATTCATTTTTTAGATGTGAGGGTTGGTGCTTTGCATTTGAAGCACTTTGTAAAGACACACAAAAATATAGCAGTGTTAGAAAATATGTCTTCCCTGTATATATAGTCCTAAATGTTGCTCCAAGTCTCTGAATTCAGCACAAATGTTTCTTTAACGTATCCATTATTAATGTTTTTCTTTGGGCGGAAACAGTTAACACCATAATGAGCCGGAGTGTGAGGGGGCTGGGTTTAAACGCGCAGTGTGCCAGTGGCGGCGTACACACACTACTGTACACTGATGGAGCCGCTAATCTATGTCAGTCCGGCAGAGCCCTGTGAGAAAGCAACGCTGCGGGTCTGAAGCGACGCTGCGAAACACACACTCACACACACACCGGCCGGACGGACGATGATGATGGCAAAGCCTGACCGCGGCTTCTTCATCTAACCTTGTGCAGAGCAGCACCGGGAGGACGCTGAACCCCGAACTGAAGGAATGTGCCGTCTCTGACACGCTGTAGTAAAGTCCCATCAGGAGGTCAGCTCAGATGCTGGAGGCTCTGCTGCCAAGTTTACGCACCGAATCTGCGATCACTCGCCGCGATGAAGGTTTTGAATGAATGACGCCACCGCCGCCGCTTAACAGGTTCCGTAGCCACATGTACCGGAGGAACTAGTGAATGTAAAGGCTGCAGAAGCATCACCGAGAAACGAAGCTTTGTCCACACACAGCATTTGGAAACATTTTTTGGTTGGACTGTGGATGTGAGTGTAGCGCGTCAGTTAAAGCCTGAAGACAGACAGACAGCTGGAGGGGGGACAGGAGGACCGGGAGATCCAGTTTAAATGAAGAGGTGAGTGACAACGGCTTAAATGTGCAAATATTTGAATCCCACACACACACACACACACACACACACACTGTTCTGTAATTTCCCACACTGCGGAGAGACAACTGGACACAGGCATTTTCATGTTTCATTTTATTTAGGCTGCGGGCTGTGAGAAGGTAGCAGCCCGGGTTTAATATTTCATCACCACAGCTCACACTTAAATGAATGCTGATGTGTGGCTGTAAAATATTATGGTTTACAACCCCCCCACCCGCGCGCTGTTTGTGCATATAAGATCATTGCACCTCCAGCTCCAGCAGGCTTTACGCACAGGTGTTGCTCTGGATCCTTTACTATCATTTATCCTCTATTCTCATTCATTAGAGCTGAGCTGCCTCCTCATGCACCGGTGTCAGTGAGTTACAATCTGCCTCACAGACGTGATGCTTCCAGTTTGCATCAGAGCCGCTGCTGCTTTGTGTCAGTCAGATCTTATAGTGGAGTATTTAATGAAGTTAGTGGAGTTATTTCTAGTGTCTTGGTGCTTGGATTCCTCTCAGTGCAAGACTGTCTTGTGATTTTGATTTGCTGACCTTGATTGTAATTTCAAAATGATGCGTGCCCTTCTGTTCAGTGTCACAGGATTTGTATTTATAGACAACTTAATATTTTTTTAAGATGTATTTGACTAGTTGGAGGCGACAGATCTGGACATGATGTCACTGCAACAAGTGAACCCTCGGCCAGTAGTCAGAGCTGATTATCGTCCTACTTTTTACATGCACTAAAATATATACACTGATTTAGTTTCACAAGGTCACCAATCTGACACCATGTGAACATTTCCCTCTCTTCAAGTGGTTAGAATCAACAACAATCTGGTGTATTGTCGCCAACTGGCATCAATTTAGGACTCCACATCGACTCTAGACTCTCATCTGTCCCAATTCAGCAGATGCACCTACAAATCTTCATTCTCTGTCAGACTGCCAGCGCTCCGGCGAGCACCCATGACAATGACTCTAAAGAAAATAAATGTTGTCTTAAGTAGAAAATTGCCTTACATTTGCATGAAAATAACTTACATCTGCCACGGCTGACGGGGAGCATATTAATCCCTCTGCTGGTGCAATCAAAACCCGTTCTTTCTTGGTGAGATCACTGCTTTTTTTTTTTTTAACGTGCATGTGAAGCGTGACCCACTCACATCATTATTTTAATATCCATCTCAAAGTGAAACAGCAGTTTGACCCCAAAGCAGCCACCAGGGTGGAAATTGCTGCCTTTGGAAGAACAAACCAGCACTCAGCATTGGCTTGATTATCACATGCTGATTATATTCACCTAATTAACTCCAATCTAATGGAAAAAAAACACATTCGCTGATAGTGTGGTGCTGCCGCTGAGCGATCAGCCCCTCTGACCGGCTGGCTATTCAGCAGCTGTTGTATGGCAGTTTTAAACACTTCTATTAGCTCTGCTTTGCTTCAAATGTATATCCATCATTTACAGTAACCTTACGTGACACTGGTTTATTGCTGCTAACTCGTTCTTTTGAAGGCGAGCTCATACAAGAGAATTGCTGTTCAGAATATTTTCAAAGCTGCTGTTGATCGTCTCAGTTTCTTCTGAAAGCAACAGATCGCAGATGGTTTTGCTCTCTTTTTAAATAATGGAGGATATGAGCAAAGATGTTAAGGATTCTGCTCAATGAATCGCTTTCAAGTGATGCCTTTGAAGGCACGCCGTCCAAGAAAAAGCCTTTCGAGAAGCACAACATCACACATACGTCCAATCAATAAGGTTAACCTCGCCGAGCTGGAGAGAAATTGCCTCGGCTGGACAAACTTAGGTCGAGCTTTGTGGAGTAACGGTTGATGTTTCTCTGCCACTGCTTCTCCACTTCACCTCTCCGTAGGGGGCTGCGATATTTTTGATTGGATTTAGGGTGCAGCTGTGTGGTCAGAGAGGTACTCTGTTCTTAGTATTTCTGATGTCGGGCTGATTTGCATAAGTCTGTTTCCCCCTGGGGAAAATATTCAGGTCTAGCATTCATGGTTGTTTTCGGCTGTGCTCAAACACAAGATAAATATATATAACTCAGGGTTGTGCAGGATCTGGTCTTCACTCCAAATATTTCATGTTGACTTTAAAAATAGCTATTTTTGTGTGCACACATGAGCAACTCTCTGACTGTGAAATCTCTGCTCTAAAGAGGAATCGGCCCTCGAATGCACCCTGTGGATTGTTTGAAGAGCGTCTAATGCACCCTCTGTGCAAGACTGCCTATCGCCATAGCTACCACCGCCACCGTCAGCATCTGTGTGCGACAAACTCTGCAGATTGGCGCACATGGCTCAAGAGCGTCCTCTGTTGATGAGCAGCAAAGAGCCCAAGTGACGAGCTGAGTTAATTGTGAAGGCCACAACGCGAGGACGCAGCCTCTTTCCACTCAGTGCCTCCTGATTACACCACGCAGCTACTACCATGACATTACTACCAAATTTCTAACTGCCTGATTTGCTCCTGAATGAGTTGCTGCCTTTTTGTGTGCTGTGTCACCACCAGCCTTCACGCAGCACACTGCTTGCTCCTCTCTGGATTCCCCCCTTAAGGCAGCCAGACTCACCACAGTTTAGCTTGAGAGATTTTGACAAGTCGTTGAGCATGCAGGCAGAATCCTTGACCTATTTCTTAATGAGTGAATACTGCAAACGCGCTCAGCGGCTGTGTATTCTGAACCCCCACCTCCCCTCCCTACAGCAACCCCCACCATCCCAACTGTCTTTTGCTCGCACACATGCACACACACGGCAACACATGCAGATAATGGTGCTTTTGTGAGTTCACTGACTCATTCTCCCACAGATATAGGTCCTCCCTTTGCTATCTGCTGGAGTGCACAAACAGCGAGTGAGTGTTTGTTTTAATGCAATTGGCCTCCCGTCTTCCCCTCACTGTAGGCTGTTTATCTGAACCTCTCAACTGTCCAGCTGTCACAACACAGATCTCAATCTCTCTGACCCAAACACACACGCTCCACTCGCTCAGCCTTGTTATGCGCATGTTTGTGCGCCTGGGATCTGCGTTTATGGCGAGCACGCACATGTGAGGATTGACATAAGGGAGATCTGGATCTGTGGTGACATTGATCAAGTGGAGTGCAGCCGGGTAGAACATTTAAGTCTGAGAGGGCTCCGGCGTCAGTGAAGATCACAACCTCCACGCGGCAGGCGGCTTCGTTTACATCCTCCTGTGCTCGCAGTCTCTACTCGGGATAATTGTAAACAGCAAGAGTTTTTCTACCTGTCGCTTACGCTTCAAGCGGCAGAGATAGTCTCTCTAGGCGATGATTATCCTAACAAACGCTCGTTTTAAGCTGTTGTTGGTTGTAGAGGAAGCACTCTGCTGATATGTTGATTCAGGAGTGTAGGAAGTGAGAAGTCTGTCTCTCTGCATCTGGAGTAACATGATACAAAACTTTGTTGCAGGGAGTCTGAAACTCATATGGGGCAGGTATCAGGCTAAAATTGGGAACTGATGTTTGGAGAGCGTCCAACATGATAGCTTAAGTTAGAAAGCAAAGCATATTGATTTTCAGACTCTCTCCATTACATAGACGAATGTTAGATCTCTTTCATGAAGAAGCAGATGATTTTTCATGTCTGGGCTTACACTGTGCGCCTGAATACATTTGGTAGAAATGTTGTTTTGATGCATCTGTCCCTCTGCTCTGTGCCAAATAGTAAAATCCAATGTTGCGTATCCTCTTGTAAAGCCATTCCCTTGATGCTATAAGCATATAGATCTTAAGATAGAGCGTTACTCTTTGATAATCCCCACACAATCGCAGATGTTAGAAAACACCACAGGACTACATTTAATGGTCTAGTCATGCTGCTGTAGCCGTTTTCATCATCTTGAGTAGTCGTGCGCGTTGCCTTCAGTGACTTATTGAATCGTTGAAACCGTTTTAAATTGATGACTACAGGCCACTACATTGTTAAGTAGCAGCTTGCCCAGTATGAGCAACACATAGCACAGAGTGCAAAAATCAATGCCACTCCTTTGCATTTCATTTTTCATGATACACAGGGAGACTGCACAGGGAGACTGTACTTTCTGTTTTTTTTTTAAAGGCTGTGATTACTTGACAGAAAAAAAGAGGCACCTTTCCTGCTGTTTACTGAGCTTGGATTGTTTTACTCTGATAGGCCTTTTCACAGAGTTTCTTTTCCACATCTCTGTCAAGATGCTTTTTCTTTTTTCGCAAGAAAGCTGTGTGTGTGTCCGCAGCTCCCAGACAGGCTCCAGTCAGTCTCATCAGAGGTCCATCGGGGAACGGTTAACAGTCGTCCCTCTGCCAGACGCAACCGTGGCCAGTCCAGATCCTGCTCTCTCTATTGATGGCAGCAAGTTAGCAATGAACCCCAGTGTGCACTCTGCTGTCCCAGAGGCTTGCCAGCTTGCTGAAACAAAGCCTTTTGTAGGGCTGCTGAATCCAACAGATGGAGAAATGGACAGTAAATGAAAGTAGAGGCAAAGGGGAATAAAGGAATTTAGTGGAGCATGTTTGCGGGTAGGCATTTAGGCTACTCCTTTGGGAAGCGTAACACCCTCACAATGCAATACTGGCAGAACTTAAATGTTCTCTCGTTGACATGCTGCGAGAGCGGCTCTGGGCCCCAATGCGAGTGGAGAAGGCAGTCAGCTCACGAGGGCTCTCCAGGGCCTGGGAAGCCTTTATTAAGATGTTAATGGAACTGCCTTCATGACACATTTCCACGGGACAGGATCCCTCGCCTCTGCCATTCTTTAGTGCCTCAATCTGCCTGCCACAATCATCAGTCTCTCCCCCTCGCACAACAGCCTGTTTAGGCATTCAGCCCCATCTCCACATTCCCCTGCCCAGGCGCTCCCTCTCTTTATCTGATCCCTGCTGTCACAAGCCATCCTATATTTTTACCACGTGTAACAAAATTACGCGATGCCAGCGATAAGGGCAGCAATCCTGGCACAGGGAGCCGCAGAATAACAAGTCTGGCTGTTTGTTTGTCACTGATCTTCACACCGGTTGGAAGTCAGACTGTCACCCCAGCAAGCCATGAGGGCTGTTATGATTTTTTTTTTCTCCCTCTACAAACACTGTCAGCTGGTAGCTTGTTTCCAGGACGCTACCTACACCGCTTCCCCTCATTCGCCGTAGCCCTCAAGGCTGCCCACTGCAGCCTGAGCAGCTTATCAAAGCAACAACAACAAAAAGAGAGGGGGAAGAAAGACCTCAAGCTTTACATACAAATGCCTCGACTTCATTTTCATGAAAGGCACTGAATGCATTGTCTCAACCATTTTCTCTTTTCACATCCGTTTGAATATAAGTCAGTTTAGCCCGGCACCATCAATAATCAATTAGCTGGTGTCATGGGAGGATGTGCCGTTTTTTTGTTTGGTGGAAACTTGACAATAAGTGAGCAACAAAAAAGGAGCGGGAGAGAGAAGCAGAGTGGGAGGGGGTTTGTGTTAGACGCCAAGGGGCAGCTGTCAGGAGCAGATGACAGTGTGTGTGTATGTGTGTGTGTGTGTGTGTGTGTGTGTGTGTGTGTGTGTGTGTGTAATTTGTGCTTGGCTGCGTTTGTTTGTGTCCATTTTAATTTATTTTTGTTTGACTGCGTGGCACATGTGTCTTTTGTGTGCGAGTGTGTGCTGCCTGTGTGGAAGATGAGGCACCAGGGTAGGCAGCGAGGGCAACACCATGCTGCGCTGCCCACACTGCCCCCTGGTGATGAGGATGCCCCGGCCTGCCACTGTCGCCATGGTTACCACAGGAAAAGGGGTGCAGACATTGCTTGTCTAGTCTGCTCATGTGCCATAGGGGAGCCGGCCAATGTCAGCTTTATCCTTCCACTGTATACTGTACACCGCCGCCAAATTATCATACAACTAGGACTTCTTTTCAACTCAAGGGGGCTATTACGGCCATTAGCTCTCTCAGCCATTTCAAAGCAGTGTGTAATTTTCTTACAAGATTGACTCCTGGTACTATTTGCCCAGGAATGGTAAAATCCAGTAAGTTACTATATTTACATGAACTGAATTCTCCCTATATTTACTGGATTTACACTGAATTTCCTCCTGGGGATGTAGGCAACACAAACAGTGGTGCCCCCAGAATCTTCTTAAAGGGGTGGCCAGATGGGGCCGCTGAAAATCTTGGGGTGTCACACCAAAATCAAAAGCCTTAACTGAATTTCAGGAATTTGATTATGCTATTTAAGTATACAGGCTTGTTGAAAACAATGTACCAGTCAGTGTTATGTGTCTATACATGTGAAGTGATTCATTGTTCTTCAGCTTTAATTTGAAGTAGTGCATTGATTATAAGGAACAAAATATTACTGGAAACAAGCCTTCTGGAGTTTACAGATAAATGGGTACCCACAGAACCTATTTTCATTCAGATATCTTGAGGTGAGAGTTCAAGAGAGGGATCCATGGATGGATAACTGAACGGGCCTACTGGGCACAGGCCCAGGGGCCCAAAGTGTTATGGGGCTTCAGGTCACTCGAAGAGGGAGGGACTCAAAATGACCATAAAGAGACACACAAAGACTATAAAGAGATGCAAAACAGCTGCAAAGAGACACAAAGACACTCACATCACTACAAAAAAGGGAAAAACAACCACTAAGAGACATAAAATGACTACAAAGACACACAGTATGGCTACAGAGAGACACAAAAAGACTACAGACACAACATGACTACAAGGAGACACAACAGGACTACAAGGTGACACAACATGACTACAAGGAGATGCAAAATGACTACAAAGAGATGCAACATGACGACAAGGAGACACAACATGACTACAAGGAGACGCAAAATGACTACAAAGAGACACAACATGACTACAGAGACACAGAGTGACTACAGAGACAAAGTGACTTCAAAGAGACACAAAGTGGCTACAGAGAGACACAGAGTGACTGCAGAGACAAAGTGACTACAAATAGACAGTGACTTCAAAGAGACACAAAGTGACTTCAGAGAGCACAAAGTGACTACAAATAGACACAAAGTGACTTCAAAGAGACACAAAGTGACTACAGAGAGACACAGAGTGATACAGAGATGCACAAAGTGACTACAAAGAGACACAAAATGACTAAAGAGATGCAAAACCACAACAGTAAGTGGCTGAACAACTTCAATTGTTTCTTGCTCCTATGTAGGAGAGGTGGTGGGGCCTTCTGCATGTCTGTGCCCAGGGGCCCCCTGTCTCATAATCCAGCCATGGAGGGACCCCTTTGAAAGTGACCATGCCAGTTTGTCCCTCAACAAAAATCAGCCTAATTTGGAGCATTATTTAACCCCCTCCCCAACAAGGTATGCTGATGTGGTTGGTTCCAGTGGATGCCTTTGCTTGTCTTGTTTCACAACATACCACTACCTTCACGCTAGCTTAAAAATGAGTGCGCCACAGCCTCTGAAAGACTGTAATGTCTGCCTCCAATTATTTTTTGCCGGGGGGGCAGTGGAGGGGTCATGGCCCCCATGCCCTCCCTCTTAGAAGGCACCACTGAATACAACACTCAAATTCCCCTGTTTTTGCTGCAAGGCTCACTGGCATGTAGATACCTGCTCCTATGCTCTCGTCATTGTTACTATTTTGCAGTGAGCCGTGGCCTTATCTGGGAGGAAGGCGCTTCACAGTGTGAGGCAGGAGCCTAAACTCATCCTCAGCCCTCAGACGAGAGGAGAAGAAAAGAAAAGGGGAAATATGGCCTTCCAAATTGATTCTTTAGTGAGATAGCAAACAGAAAACCCTGTCTGGAAAAGTCCTCCCCCTTCCTCTTCTATCTTCCTTCTCTCTCTCACACACACACACACACACACACACACACACACACACACACACACACACACACAAACACACACACACATACACACTCTTGATAAACTTTTTCCACTGTTGTAGACCACAGTAAATTGAGCCAAATTGATGATGAAAGACCTCGAAACTCCCACAACTTCAAAACATAGAGTGTGGCCCGCTGTGGCGTCTTACTTCCCTGCAATGTTGATAGAAGCATAAAGGCAAACAGTTATGCTGAGTGACTCTGCTGCTGCTCACTGAATTGCATATGTGACTTATAAACATGGGAGGTCCATGTAGTTTTAACTTGGATGCCTCGTCAGGGAGGCAGTTACTGGGAGGGAAATAGAGGTGGGAGATATATTGATTATGCTCAGTATATCCCAGCTTATTCCCTGTGGGATGAATTATATACTATATCATATCAGCAAAAACATCAACACTTCTGGCACTTTATTTAACTTATATTACAGATCTTTATTTACCTTCAGTATAAAAGTATTTTGCTTAACTTTATTATAACAGTACTTTATTTAACTCTTTTTAGCATAACTTTATTTATTTTACTATATTACAGTTCATTATTTAACTTTATTATTATGACAGTATTTTCATATAACTTTTTGTTACTACTGTATTTAAATTTGTAACATGATTTATTTAACTTTATTGTGCAGGACTTTATTTAACTTCATTCTATGTTATTTGACTCCTTGTAACAGTACTTTATTTAACTTTATTGTAACAGTAACATATTTAACTTTATTGTAACAGGAACATTTTTAACTTTATTGCAATAGGACTTTTTTTTACCCTTATTAAATATCAGTAGCTTCTTTATTTAACTTTATTGTGACAGTAACTTATCTTTATTGTAACAGTACTTTATTTAACTTTATTGTAACAGTAACTTATCTTTAATGTAACAGTACTTTATTTAACTTTATTGTAACAGTACTTTATTTACCTTTATTGTAACAGTAACATATTTAACTTTATTGTAACAGTGCTTTATTTAACTTTATTGTAACAGGAACATTTTTAACTTTATTGCAATAGGACTTTTTTTACCCTTATTAAATATCAGTAGCTTCTTTGTTTAACTTTATTGTGACAGTAACTTATCTTTAATGTAACAGTACTTTATTTAACTTTATTGTAACAGTAACATATTTAACTTTATTGGAACAGTAACTTATTTAACTTTATTGGAACAGTACTTTATTTACCTTTATTGTAACAGTAACATATTTAACTTTATTGTAACAGTGCTTTATTTAACTTTATTGTAACAGGAACATTTTTAACTTTATTGCAATAGGACTTTTTTTTACCCTTATTAAATATCAGTAGCTTCTTTGTTTAACTTTATTGTGACAGTAACTTATCTTTAATGTAACAGTACTTTATTTAACTTTATTGTAACAGTAACATTTAACTTTATTGTAACAGTAACTTATTTAACTTTATTGTAACAGTACTTTATTTACCTTTATTGTAACAGTAACATATTTAACTTTATTGTAACAGTACTTTATTTAACTTTATTGTAACAGGAACATTTTTAACTTTATTGCAATAGGACTTTTTTTTACCCTTATTAAATATCAGTAGCTTCTTTGTTTAACTTTATTGTGACAGTAACTTATCTTTAATGTAACAGTACTTTATTTAACTTTATTGTAACAGTAACATATTTAACTTTATTGGAACAGTAACTTATTTAACTTTATTGTAATAGTACTTTATTTACCTTTATTGTAACAGTAACATATTTAACTTTATTGGAACAGTACTTTATTTAACTTTATTGGAACAGGAACATTTTTAACTTTATTGCAATAGGACTTTTTTTTACCCTTATTAAATATCAGTAGCTTCTTTATTTAACTTTATTGTGACAGTAACTTATCTTTAATGTAACAGTACTTTATTTAACTTTATTGGAACAGTAACTTATTTAACTTTATTGGAACAGTACTTTATTTAACTTTATTGTAACAGTAACATATTTTTATTGTAACAGTAACATATTTAACTTTATTGTAAAAGGACTTTATTTACCCTTATTAAATATCAGTAGCTTCTTTATTCAACTTTCTTGTGACAGTAGTTTCTTTGCTAGTTTAGTAGTACAGCAGTGTACAGTTTAGAGGTGATTTCAAACATCATATTCATAATATACTGTATTATTTTGATGTAGCCTAAAAATACTGCAGTGTCTTTCACAGGTCATATCTCTCGGCCCTGGAAGGAAGGATTTTGGATATATCATGAAAAGTTTGGTCTAAAGCTCCTGCCGCCAGTCCTGCTACTCCAGACTCTTTACTTTGGCCCAAGGTGATTTATAGTGTCCTAGCCGGGGGAAACGAACTCTCCCCTGAGACAACAGTTATGTTTATGCATGAATATATGACTCTGATCCACGCACAGAAGCCAGTGGGAGAAAAGGGATGAAAGGTACTTAAAAAGTGAGGCAGCTTGTCATAAAACCCACACAGAGTCTGTTTGGATGTGTAGCTGCTGTCTCTGGCACGCTCGGGGCTAAACTGTTAATAACACTTTATGAATGTAATTGCTTTTGTTGTTGATTCTGACCTCGGCCCGACCTTTAAGATTATAGCTTTGCGCACCATAAACATAGGTCTTTGTGGAATGTGTGGGATACAGAGGAACAATAAATCCTGTTTTCCCCTGGATGCATTTCTGGGAGCCCGTCTTATCAAACGATATCAACAAAACGGCCATTGTGAATCACGCTGTACAAACTAAATTGAGCTACACTAACAGTGTGCTTGGCAAATGACTGATATTTGTTCCTGCCAGCCAAACATTATCAAGATGAATCTATCGTAAAGGGGAAGTCAGATGTTGTTGTTTCACTGCTCTTACTTCCTACTGCCCCTTGCTATCAAAGGGAAACACTCTATGTACTCAGTGGAACAGCGGGAGCTCGCCCAGACAGACGCATTATTCTGCCTCTGTCGCAGCCAATGAAATGTGAAACATGACAGCAGCATCTTCATGTACCCCGCATTAGACAGACGGGAAAATCATTAAGAGAGACTAAGTGACATGATGCGATATCACGCCATGCAAAAACAAATAATCAAAAATCACTATGTCCTTACACATCAGCTGCAATGTAGGTCAGACGCATTGTCTTTTCTGTGGTGTTTAAGGAGAATGAATCAGGGTTTCTTCGACAATTATTCAGAGTGTGACAGTCGAGCCTTTTGCAGCAGAGGACTTTAAATCCTTGTGTTGTCCGTGAAGATGTTGATTAAATATGACTGTGCTGAAACATTTGCCTGCCTGAGGGAGGCAGAGGTAAGGGGGAGGGGTGGGGGGGTGAGGAAGGCAGGGGACTGGGCAGGTTTGTACTTGAAAGCAATGAATGAGCATCCTTTCTTGTCTTAATCTGCAACAGTTAGGGATTTACACTACGGGAGCTAATGCTGTTAACCAGCTGATCCACACAGAAGGTGCATTCAAAGGATATTTGCCATGTTAACTGCTGCTACAGCCTCGACTTTACCTGACACACCTTTGTTTCCATGTTCATCTTGCAGGGAGGGTAAATCTGGGAATTAAGGAGATTTTTTTCCCTCATTGCAGAAGGCATCTCTGAGCTTGTAGGTACAGTGTTTACTGTTAAGTACTTTGCACAAGCCTCATTGCCTCTACTTGCTGCGAGCCCTCCCCCACATTTCACAGAGAACATGTTCAACCTGACAGGGGTGAATAGGTGAGGGAAATTTGCATTTTATTACAACGCATGCACAATGTTTCAGGCGATATTTTTTTTTGTGTGAACATAATGTTGAATATAAACAATTTGCTTTTGCAGGGTTTTAATGAATGTTTTTATTCGCAAACAAATTTCACATATCACTGAGGAGAAGATCAGCACAATTAGGCATTTGTTTTAGTCGTCTCTTTTTCGAAGGCTACAGTAAATGGTTTGTTCTTTGTTTTTTTTTTTTGCTTTCTAAAGCTGGTGATTAACAGTATACTGTGTAATCTCCTCCGCGTCCACACTCCTCCCTTTATCCTGCTTCCTCTCTTCGCTCTCTCCTGTTTATTTGGGGGAGTGGAAGAGTGAGAAACGGTGAGAGTGAGCTGGGTGGAGGGATGCCAGAGGGGACTGGCATGTGGCTTAGATGCTGGGAAATGTCAGCACATTTTCACATTGACCTGCGTTTGGGACCTGAGCCTGCATTCGGCTGTGCATCCTGAGACAAAGAAGAAAATTAGAAAATAAAAATGAGGACAGGCTGCTGGGCAACTGTTGAATAGGTCCAGTGTAAAGTACACATTAGCACATTCTTACTCATGTCAGCGCACACACACACACGCTTCTTCTCACCACAGTGTAAATCCTTCATGGATTCCTTGAGTGCAGACATTGACAAGCCCGATAAAGGACACCTTGCCTTTGTTTGTTTTGCCAAGGCTACAGAGCTCATGGGTTGTGTCGTACAAAGCGTGAGTTGCTTCAATGGCTTAAGGTCTGAAAAGCTGAAATGCTGCATGTCTGCCTGCCTGTCTGACTCCCTGAGGCGCTGAACATGTACAGTAGCTCTGTGTCAAGGTAAACAACCCCGCCTCTCTTTGTACACTGCTCTTTGACGCAACCAATCATAATAAGGACAGTGAAGAGAAGAGAGCAAAACTGTCGACTGAAGGACAGCCAGACAGATTTTACTGCAGGGGCCATTATTCCAGTGCAGTTGCTTTACAACAGTGCGAGAGCCACAAAAGAAACCTGTTTCTAACATTATGCGATATCTGAGCCGCTTGTAACGTTTGGCAATAAAGGGTCTTTACTAGGGAACTGTTTAAATGAAAGGAGACGGAGAGGAATTAGCTGCAGAATAACGGCACTATTTAAAGTGCATTAGTAGCCAAGGTGTATGACTCCATTTAACTGAAACACTGAGTAACACTGAGAGCTGTCATCCACAAGATTACTCTGAGGGAGATTATACAATTGATACTCCATTTCAGTTGTAGATGGGAGAATAATTTTCCGAAGAATGTAAATATTGGATTCATATGAGCGACCTCTAAAATGAAAGCCACATTTAACACCTGCTAAAGACAAATGATCATATTGCTACTGCAGGCTTACATGTTGAGTTTATGACTGATCAAGGTCAGGGGTCATTGAGTAGGACTTAAAGGGACAGTTCACCCCCTAATCAAAAACAGGTCTTTTCCTCTTTACCTGTAATTTGTCAGTCTCAATTGTTTTGGTGTGAGTTGCGCAGTGTTGGAGATATCGTCCGTAGAGTTGTCTGCCTTCTCTCCAATATAATGGAACTAGATGGCACTCAGCTTGTGGTGCTCAAAGAGCCAAGAACAAGCAATGTCTCTTTCCAGAAATCATGACCCAGTTACTCAAGATAATCCACAGGCCTTGTTGTGAGCAGTTCCATGTAGGAACTATTTTCTTTCTACTGAACTACCCCTCCAACCGTATCACTGTGCAGACGGAAGTGTACATCTACTGCTAGCTCACCTAGCACCACTGAGCTAGCTAACGTTACAGCTCAGGCAAGGAGGACACTTTTAATGTCGACATCTTGTACTGTCATGAGTCTCTTTTTCTTGAGTAGATGCATGCTTCTGTGGAACTGTTTTCTTTCTACCTAACAACAATTGACAACTATATCAGCACGCAGAAGAAAGGGTGCATCTACTCATGAACAAGAGGCTTGCGCTCATGACAGTATTAGATGTAAGCAGTTGATGGGTGTAGTTTGGTAGAAAGAAAATAATTCCTGTGTGAAATTGTTCATCAGCCTCTCTTTCATGAGTAGATGCACGCTTCCTTCTGTGTGGTGATATGATTGGCAGGTGTATTTGGTTTAAAGAAAACAGCACCAAGGAAGTGTGCATCTACTCATGGACGAGAAACTCATTCTTGTGACAGATGTGAACATTAATGGCGTCCTCCACGGCTGAGCTGTAACGTTAGCGAGCTTTGTGGTGGTAGGCAAGCTAGCAGTAGATGCACATTTCCTTCTGCGCAGTGATACAGTTGGCAGGTGTAGTTCAGTAGAAAGAAAATAGTTCCTACATGAAACTGCTCACAACAAAGTGGGGATTATCTTGAATTACTGGGTCATGATTTCTGGAAAGAGACATTGCTGTTGAGTTTTTCAAATGTATTTTTTTGTGCTTTGAGCACCACAAGCTGAGTGCCATCTAGTTCCATTATATTTGAGAGAAGGCAGATATCTCTGCGGCCAATATCTCCAGCACTCGGCAATTCACCAAAACAATCTAGACTGAAAAACAGCACTACAGGTAAGAGGAAAAATATGTATTTTTGATTTTGGCATGAACTGTCCCTTTAAAGAGCCGGCTGTGAGAATGCACTGAGCCTCTGGTACAAAGCAGAGGAAGAAACAGGGAGGTCTGAGTTTTCTTTACTCGTGACACTGAGTCAGACGGGAACAGGAGAGGAAGCTGGAAGGGAGGGTCGGAACAGGAAGGCAAACTGTTTTCATAGAAGTCAAGGGCGCAGTGTGCCAGCCAGAGGTGTCATTCAGTGACACCAGGGTCAGTGAAAGACAACTTGGGAATCACTGACTAACTAGCCCTGCCCAGTATAGGCCTGTAGATGATCTAGGTGCGTGTGGAAGCGTAATACTCCAGACTAATGGGAAAACTCTCTCATTGACTCAGAGTCAGTCCCAGCCAGACTGAAACAGCAGTGAACCAACCACCAAGTGTCCTAATTAGCCCACTTCAGCATGTTAGTCTGCCCCAGCTGCTCCTATTTATGTTACTGATGAAATGCTGAATGGGGCTTTTTTCCCCCCCTTCGTTACATTTTCTCGAGGGTAGCAAATAGTCGATTTTATCGTTTTTCTCTTTCCTGTTATTGCACTTTTTTTGCTGGAGTATGATTATATGTTTTGCCTTCTGCTGATGCAGTGTGTGGAGGAACAGCAGCAGCAGGGCTGTTTTGTTTGGCTGAAAGGGTGACTGCCAAGTTCCCGACCCCGTGTTTTGCCCCCATCTCCCCCTTCGACTAAGAAACGACATAATGTGGTGATAGGAGGAAATACTCGGGCTGCCCACTGCTGTGTTTATGCTGACTCTAACGTGAGCATCAATTTCATCCCATCCTCTGCCACAGCACACTTATCATGGAGAGGTTTCAGTTACATCTCTCAATTGGATGGAGAGGGTGCTGGCTTGCTTGCCCGAGCCTCATTTTACTGCCTCACTAAACCCGTGGCCCGGTATGATCGCTTTTAAAGCAGTCAAGCCACAGCGTCTCTCCCCCAGCTTCATCATCTATGTGTGCGGTCTAAGGAAAAAGTTAATGCGAGGTAAAAGCTGCCACTGAGGAATCCAGATCGCCTGGATTTTGGCATTGGTCATACTGACCAAGCATGGGAATGCTCGTTTCTTTGATTTATTTCCAGTTATTATTTCTCTGTCTGTTCATGTTCTTTATTGCTCTCTTTTTTTTCTCTCTTGATATTGCGCTTTTCCTCTCTCCCCTCTTTATTGCTCTTTCTCTCGCCTCTCTCTTTTTGGCTGTCGGGTCTTTTTGTCTCTCTCACTCTGTCTTTTTGCACTATGGGATCTGGTCCCAGCCTGCCTCACTTCCTTAACAATGAAGCAGATGCTAATTTTAATCATCTTACTAGCAGAGATTAGTCTTTGATCAAACTTAATGCTCAGAAAGCAACTGCTGCATTCGGCTTCAGAGGGAGAGGGAGGCTGTGCTTGTAAATGCGATCTGGTGACTAAGGCAACGCTGGATACTCAATGTGAGCGCTGTTACACTTAAGCCCTTTATACGTGTATTTCTCTTGCCCAACATTTTACATGATGCGCAGTCAAAGCATTGTAAGAATTACCAGAGCTGGATTTAGACAATTCCTGCTATGAATGTCAATGTTTTTTCCCCCCACAAGACCTACTTATGCGCATGCAAGTGTGTGTGATTACATCGATGACATGCTTTCCAGAGAGGCCTCTCCGCCGGGTGCCTATATCAAGATGTAGTACAAGAAGAATACTGACGGACAGTTGTATGAGGCTCGGTGGCCACATATAATGGATGCTCTCCAGTGTCTGTCTGAGGAATATGGATGGCCTGACTATCTCTGTGTTATATCTACAGCAGAGCAGGGGACAGATTCAGGAGCCTGTGGCCTGTGAAAATGAGTGTGAAGCACTTATTCCCAGGTTCACTGATGTAGTGGACTGGCTGTAGTAGCTCTTCATACAGCTCCAGCAGAGCGGCTCTGACAGCCAGGAGTCTTGTACAGTATAAGCATCTTGCAAGTGTGCTATGCGGCAGTTGCCTCTATCTCTTTTCAGGATGTTTGACTTTTCTTGGTTGTAACCCTACCCCAGAGTTACTGCAGGTGTAACGACTGGAGGAAAAGAAGGGTTAAAGGAATACTTCACCTCCTATATGATCATTAGCATATCAGTAAGTCACTCTGTGTTATGTTAAATTTGAGAATTAAACTTTGTTTTTCTAGCATGTCCTCCAGTGAACGAAGAATCCAAAAAAGGAGAAAATTCCATTTGACAACAGCAAAACCATGTCAAACTGTTTACAGACTTCAAACGACTCATGCAATATAATCCAAGTCTTATTTATCTAGTCGTTCCATTCAGTACTTCCCAAACAGACAGCCCTTTCTAACACGGAACTGAACTTAAAGTGAAACTTATCTACAATCTCTTTAAAGCCATGCTCCACTGCTATGTAAATACTGGCAGCTACTTTATAGTTTTACACATAGTTTCCACTTACATACTGTATGTGTATGGAGACAAGGCAACTGGAAGTCCATTTATTCCTATAGAAATCTCTGTGATATCTGATGTGCCTGCGAAACTGGTCAGGAATTTGCCGCAGGTGCATTAAAAAAAAATAAAATAAATTCTGTGGATTTCCGAGAGACAGCATGACAGTGTGCTAGCTTAGCTAACAGGCTGCTAACAGGCTATTTTCCTCCTTTGTCCCGGTAATGTTCCAAGCTCATATTCCAAACTACTGGATGGTGAAAAACGGAAAACTAGACCCTTCCCCATGGCTACAGGTAGTTTCTATCAGGTTTCTGTCCATCTGTAAAGAAATGCACTTCCTTACGTTGGACATCATGCATATATTAACAGATCTATGGACACCAGTCTCGTAAGTGGAAACAAGACGAAAATACCTGTCAGCTCTAGTTACATTTTTATCTGTCGTAGTTTTAGTTTACTTTTAGTTGATGACAACTCACAAAGTTTAGTCAACAAAAAGTCATTCAATTTTAGTCAATTTTTAGTCGTTACTTTTACCCACAATGTTTTGCTCCTTGAACTTATTCAATTAGGCTAAAACAGCTATCAGAAATTTGAATCAAGGTGACAGGTTACATCAGTCATCCACAGTCAGACACACACGGCTGCTATTTCACTGTCGCATTACAGTTCATAACTCACGCTACCCCCTGACGTTGCTCTGATGTGAGTGTTTTGCAGGCTAGTGAAGCACCATGGCGCTGACTATTTACTGGAGTTTAACAGTCCTTTAGTGCTCCGATCTCGTACCGCTCATATCAGAAAATACCTGCAAGCACGGCCATGCTTGGCTTCCTAGTATAAAACATTTTTCTGATATGTTTCATAAAATAATTTGTCCTCTGGTCTCATTTCGAATGTCTGATAGTCCACTGCTAACATTTAAGTCCCGTCTTATTTGTCACTGAAAACAGAACATGCATATTGCTATGGTTTTTGTAATCAAAGATCTATTTTTGGCTCATCAGCGTCACTGATCACAGGAGCTGTTGCCGCCACAATTGGTAGTTTGTGCTATTGTGTGATTTTGGATAATCTGAAGGAACCCTTTGAAACGTCAAAGTCACTCAATACCATCAACAAACTCATCGATGGGTGAGTAACTGATATACAGATGGTCATTTGGGGGGGTGACGTATTTCTTTAAGGAAGGTAGAATCAAGGAAAAAAAGCACACTAGGCAAATAATTTTCTGTGGCGTCCAAGGCTTTTCCGTGCTGCCTGGCTGTTTAAGGCCTCAAAATATAATCCCAAGAAGACCACAGAGCCATTCCTCTTCTCCCTCCTGTCCCTGTGACTTTGAACATAATGAGCGTTGGACCTTTTCCCCCTCTGATCCTTTGCTGTTCTCCGTGCTTCATCACAGCGGTGGATGATAATGCTTGTACAAAAGCTGCCTCCACCTCTTGCATATTATGAAGCACAATACTCAACCTTCACAGCTGTAGTGAATAATACCAGGCTATGCTATTACTTTGCCAACATGCTATTTTTCATCATAGACCTTCTAGGTCACCATGACATTCCTTCCTTCCTTCCTTCCACCTCCCACTCTCCCACTGCTGCTCACCCATCCTACTACAGTACGAGCAGGTGGGGAGCAGTTGTGCCACATGTGTAATAAATGTGCTTCACAGTATTTTGTGCATGCCTGTACTCCAGGGCACATGCTATATGTCTCTGCTGTGAAAACTCCCCTGTCTGTGAATTTTTGCTGAGTTTCAAAAATGTTGTGCTCTATTTTTCTACAAAGAAAAAATGTTGGCCATTTTAGAGCATCCTCGTCGACTCATTTTGCACCCATACGGTATCATAATTCAGCAGTACACTTGTGTTATTAAATAAACATCTGATTTTCTTGGCAAGGTTTACAACAGTTCCTAAAACTTCACACTGGTGTGTTGATAGTAGTGATATGCCTGCCCGACTCTCAGGACACTGGCTCACAGGAAACCAGCCAGTGCTGATTTTCCACTGTATCCCAGCCAGCGCTGCATCCTGCGCGGGGTTCACACGGAACAGGGCCGGAAGGCACGCATGTGCGCTTCAGCACTGCTCCAGCAAGTCGCTCAGTCAGTCAGCCAGCTTGCTCTCGCTGGCGCTCTGTCCCATCCTATTCTGTCCTGTCCTGGCATGGCCTGGCAGCGGCTGCCGCACTCTGGAGGACGATCAGGTGGATTTTTTTTTACAGCCAGCATGCGCAAGGCTGAGCTAATGCCTACTGCAGTGCTCACTACTGTTTTATTATTCATATTCATTGCAAGTCCTAGTTGGACTTGCATACAAATGTAGTGTAAGCTTTTCTCTGAGCTGTGGTCTGTGACAGCAGTTTTGAAACTTTGCGTCCCTTTGTGCCAGACTTTAACCATTTCTATAATTTCTCAAGAAACATGCCGAACCAGTCTGTGCAACTCAAGTTGTTTCCTGTCCTGTTGCTCATGAATCAGTCTTTTAGAGAATATGTACCAGCACATTATCCTCTGTACAGTGAACCCACTGAACACTTTAATACATTTATTTAAAAGTCAACATTATTATGAATTATTGTGATGTAGGCTGCTCACAATTGCACTACAGCCGTGGCACATATGGGCTCTGTTCTGTGCTGCCTGTTAAAATGACTATAAAGTCTGCAGTACAAAGAGAGATGAGCAGCATTGTTCTGTTCTGTGGTGAGTTGTGCACCAAGTCTTCACAGAAAACAGTGCATTCTGCTTGCTAGGCATGTATCCGTCTGTGTGAGTAAGCACCCAATTTCCTCACCACATGCTGTTATTGCCTCTCATCCAAAGGGAGATTGGGCTAAGTAACTAGCCGCAGACTTGATTTTGTGGTGTTTTATCACCTCTGATGAAATTAGAGGGGCCTCTACCAGGCTGAGGTAGAGAGAAAAACACACTGAGAGAGCAGCAGAGAGGCTGAGCCCTTTGCTACTGTGTGATAATGCATCTGTTATGTGTGCCAGAGCAGAAAGGGCCTGAAAATAGGCCTTAATGGTCCTCAGACCGTGGTGTATATTCGCGAGGCAGGCATCATTATGCTTGGGGTCAGAGCATGTCTTGAACACAGTGAGTGAACGTTTCCTTCCTCCTGTAAAAGTTTACATAACAAGCAATACAACCGACACATTACCTGATATTCACTGGTACTTTACTATAGAAATATGAATCTTATTTCCCAGATCATAGGAGTGAAATATAAGAGCCTGTTTGTACCTGGTATTAACATGCATTGCGGTGATCTGAACACAAGGGGTTATCTGAAACGCATCGGGGACTGCCCATTGTTTTGACAGGCCCAAAATTTGAAAGCCCCGATAACCTAAAGAATGCCCAACTGGATTGAAAGCCCATTTCTCCGAAAACCTGTTATCCCAAAAACAAACCCCCATTGCTCTGAGGTCTTGTTTCTCCAAAATTGCTCACTCCCAATTGCTAGAACAAAGGTTTGCATTGTTGGTTACGTTTCTACCTAAGGACACGTTACACTTGTCAATGCTGTCTTGAATGGTTAGGTTTAGGCACAAAAACCACTCGGTCATGGCGAGGAAAAGAGCATGTTTTGGCTTGAAATACCCGCAATTTGTGGCACAAAATTGCTGCAAAAGCAGAGATGGGTCATTGAACAGCACTGGGGTTCGGAGGCTGAGACAGCACCAGGAAACTGAAACTAACTGCAAGGTGTGTATTTTCAGAGAAACAGGACTTCATAGCAAAGGGGGTTTGTTTTTGTTTTGGATAACGGGAATGGGCTTTTGGTTCACTGGGACATACTTAGAACTAATAAGGCTTCAAAGTTCTGTGCTGTTGGAACAATGGCGTGGCCCCAACACATTGTCGTTCACACCCGTGTCTATCATGAGTCTTCAGTCAACCACGTGTTCATATTTTGTTACTGCATGCGTCACCTGCGTTAAAGGGTCAAAGGGCCCCACATACAGTTGCTAGCATGCTCACTAGTGACATCAGTGTTTGTCAGTTCAACACGTAGTCCTTGTCAGGGACGCATTATTTACATTGGAAAATATGTGGTTAAATACATCCCAGACCACCTCCAGAATGGAGATCATTCATTTTCTGTAATCACTTATCTTGGTAGGGGTCGCGGGGGGGCTGGAGCCTCTCCCAGCGTCCAGGGTACACCAGACAATCACAGGGCTGACACATAGAGACAGACAACCATTCACACTCACATTCACACCTACGGACAGTTTAGAGTCACCAATTAACCTGCATGTCTTTGACTTGTGAGAGGAAGCTGGAGTACCTGGAGAAAACCCACGCTGACACGGCAAGAACATGCAAACTCTGCACAGAAGCGTTTCCCCACCCTGAGTTCGAACCAGGAACCCTCTTGCTGTGAGGTGACAATGCTAACCACTGCACCACCATGCCGTGTAAAAAAAAAAAAAAAATTGGACATAGCCACCATGATGTCACCCATTTGTTTGTGGACTCCTGTTTTGAAGCCTGGAGTTTGGCGTTTTGGCTGTGGCCATGTTGGATTTTTGGAGCCAGAAGTGAAAATAATGGGACAAGATGGTAGAGCTAACCCTGATGCTAGTTGCTAGTCTAATTAGTATGGTGCATTTGCAGTCAGTGGTTAACTGTGATAATTCTAATGCTGGTGCTAATTTTAGCTGGCTAAAAACATTCTTAACACAATTAAAACAACATGTACTTAGCAGAAAAATTGAATATCCAACTCCTTAGAGGGTCTTTCAGTACAATCAAACGTTAACGAAGACTGTTTTAGGTGGCTAAAAATGCAGCTACAGTCAACTTGCATGAACTAAAAACATATTAAAATAGCGTCAGCTACGCCTACACTCTGTAAATCTGGGATTATGCTATTGGCAAGTTGTCTCTGAAACAACCATCATGTCTGTCTTTGTTGGGGACGCATTAACATTTACACTACAAAAGAGATGTTGTCAAAAGCGTCCCACACCAGTGGTTTGAGTCATCAGATCACAGTGCAGCTTGGTGGTCGTTTATGTTCGTATTTAATGTGTCCACTTGTGATTGGATCACCCAAGATGCATTGTTAATACCACGTATAAACAGGCTCAATGAGTTTTTAGAATCATGTTCAGGCCTCAAGTTTTCAAGTCTTGCTCCTGTTGCTGCTGTGACCAGACACAGACCTCATAAACAGTCGGTTCTTTCATTTTTCGTCATGAATCCTTATCTGTGTTATTATTTCACAGAAGCAGTCTGGCTTTGGTCAAACTCTAATGTTTGGCCTTCTTTGACCCTTAATCTAGTTTGGCGGGAAGACAGAGCAACAGACAATGTTAGGACAAGGCATGATGTTTATACTCTCGCGCTCAGTCTGTAGGGAAAGAGGAGCAGGTCATTGGGGTTAGGCGGTTTAACTCCTCACAAGTGCTTCCACAGCAATAAGTCACAGTCATGAGTGTGAGATAAGCTAGCCAAGTGTGTGTGTGTCTGGAGCTACTGCTTGACCCTGAGCGGACCGGGGTTGTGAGTGGACTGTGTCCTGCATTGAAGCACAGACTTGAAGAGCAGCCATATTTCCAAGCCTCTTAGTGACGACGGGAAACAGGTGTTTATTTATATGGTCTTGCTGTGTTTGTCAAAATGTCCGTGAAGGAGTGTGGCTGCTGTAAACATCATTAACCCGGCGGAGAGAGTCCCAGAGGAAACTGTCTGCTGTCCTGGATGAACGCGAGGAATTAAATCGGCCTCATGCACCATGCAGGCACAAACAGAGAGACGGCAACTCACTAACTGCAGCTGTCTACCTCACCAGACTTACTCTATCTCTTGCTTTATCAAGGTTTGTGTCTTTGCCAAGCGTATTGTCTTTTCTGTCCGTGCCAGCGCCATGCACGCTGACAGCAAACTGTTCCAGGATTTGGAGTGGTGGGGGGATTAGAGATCACACATACTCCTCTGTCATGTTAATTGCATTGATAGATAATTGATTTTTGTATGGATACAGCTGCCCCAGCAAGCATCACATGTCCGTATTACATCATAATGCTGCTCAGAGTTAGATCACAACCCCCGTCCATGGGTACTGTTTGTCATCATACTTGAAACAAACACACCACATGCTCCTTCACCTGTCTAGCCTATCCCCTTTAAGCCACACAGCAATTCCCAGTGATCTTGGACAGTGTTTTTGATGGAGCAGCTCAGTAGATGAGTGTGTTTCCCGTTGTGTTTTCCAGTGCCTGGGTGTTAGCCAACCTGGAGTAGCCTCATCCTCTCAGCCGGCGTGTGATTACAGAGCTAGACCAGGATATATCATACAGTCCTAAGATGAAACAGTAGCAGGAGAAATTGAAGGGATTACTCTGACTGACAGGACTCCCATCATTTTTTTTCCTCCCCCTCTAGAAACTCTTACATAACCGTTCTGGATTTTGTCTGTGTCCGCTGAGCAAAATAATAGGTCTTATTGTCTAATGAGTAGATATGGTATACATTTAGAGCCAAAATAATCGTACTATAGAATTTTGTTCACCTCCTTTTCCTCCTCAACGTGTCTCTGCTTCTATTCATTCCTCTCGCTCTTTTACCAGTCCCCCCCCGCTCCCTCTCGAGTGTGCCAGCCAGGCTGTGTAAATTTGCTCCAGATAATAGTGGACGTACCATGCCAGCTTCTGGAGTTGTGGCTGCTGCTGTGGCTGTAACGGCTTGTTACCCAGCTGGAGTAATGGCTGCATGGCTCCCGCTCTTTCCTTCCTTCCTTCCTTCCTCTTTCCCTCTGCCTGCCTGCCTTTCTTTTATTTTTCTGTCTTTCTCTCTCACACTCAAACTGGGGGCACTGTTTTGTCCTTCTCACTCACTTTCACAGGCCATCATTCACTGTTTCTGTCCCCTTATCTCAATTCCTCTTGTGCTGTATTTTATTGCTCCCTTTCCCCCTCTCCCCTCTTCCCTCCCCTTCCTTCTTTCTTCTCTCGATCCCTCCAGCAGTAGTCACCGTGGCCACTGAGCCATGCTCCAGCCTGACTCTGATCCCGATGAGACAAATGATGAAGCAGGGGGCAGAGGTGGAGGGGATTGAGTGGGGATATATGTGACTACTGAAATGGAAGCCATTTTTTTCCCATGCAGTATTCTTCATTAGTCTGCCTCTGTGAAACGGCAATGCTTCACACACACTTCATGGAACGAGCGCTTAATCACACACATCTCAGCTCACTTGCAGTTTGTCGGTGCTTAACTGCAGATTTGGCGTGATTATTTGACAGAAGGTTCGGTCCATCGGTGCCCTGTTCTGAGTGGGCAACTGCACACCAAAGGTCAGAGTCCACGCTTTGTTTAGCAGAGTGCAGCTGCAGGCAGATAACACCTCTGCAGGGAGAGCCTGTTGATAAAGAAAGCAAATACATCAACACAAACCAGTGCACATAGACGCACACTGTGATAATGCTGGTGCTTACACATGCACACACAGGTCGTGCTGTGGCCTGCCCTTGTTTGGGTTACTGTCGTCTGTATCTTCTTGGCTTGGCTGCCCTCACTGTAGCTGGTTGTCTCTCTTTATGTTCAACTCGGCAGCACATTAATGACCTGGAGTTTATGTAATCCGATTGCAGCGGGGCCAGACAAACTGAGCTACTCATTCATTTCATTCCAGTCTACTCCACACAGGACGCGCAATTGCCTGCTCGTTCAGACCAATGCCCCTCAGGCTGTCCTTTGCACCTGCTACCTGGTTCACCAGCCAAGTTCTGTAGTCCGCCAAGTCCATTTGTCTGCCTCAACAACTTTTAAATGTGCCATAAGATTTGGCCAGAAAGAAGCAGTCTGTGATATGAGAAATGTAATGTATCATGCAAGTGCAAATTAGAAGTTTAGTTCACAATTAAAATGAGTGGCTTTACTAAACTGCCTGGAATTTATCCTTTAATTTAGAAGATCAGCTGAATTTATTTGCTTCTCACACTTCATTCCTTACCACAGACTATATAAAATAATGATTGTAGCCACTGTGACATCACCTATTAGCTTGTGGACTCCCCTTTTGAATTTGGCAGTTTGGCTGCTTGGATTTTTTGATGATTCAGCTAACCCTAACACTAGCTGCTGGCTTGGTTGGTGTTGTGCATTAGCAGTCTATGGTTTACTGTAATTATGCTAATGCTAATTTTAGCTAGCAAAAAACAGGCTTGAAACTATTGAAAACAAAATGCACTTGAGTGCACATTTGATATATCTTAGAGGGTCTTTTACTACAACTGAACGCTGAGCAAGACTTTTACAGGCAACCTAAATGTTGGAATTAACTTTCACTGACCTAAAACACGCTCAAAATACGACAGCTAGCTGAAGTCTACCAGTGGTACACTTCCAGGCCCCCAGGAAGTGTGCCAAACTTTGAAGACAAATTTCATAGTGGCCAAACAGTGTAATTACATCCGTCATGTGATGCAGTGTTGCCCAAAAACACAATAAATCAGTAAAAAAAAATTGAGCGTAGCAGGCCCTTGAGATGACTTCTTTCAATATCAACAGGTCTCCACCTTCAACACTGTATCCAGTTCTCTTTATACACCCATGACAGCATGGTTACATATCTAGCCAACACTGTCGCTGTGGTAGTGACTTGTCAATGAATGGCACCCACCTGTAACTCCAGTGCAGTGGTTAGCGTTGTCGCTTCACAGCAAGAGGATTCCTGGTTCGAACCCAGGGTGGGGGGTGTCAGCACCACGCGACCCCTAAGAGGATAAGTGGTTGAATGAAATGAATGTGAGCCTTAATAAAATTCAGACGGATGACTTGTATAAAAATCCACCCCCAGAACATTTGTCATGAAACTTGAAACTATAGTCACAACTGTTTTGTTACCAGGTGGTAAACATGCTTATTTCTGTCATAAAGTCGGGCATTTTAACATGGGGGTCTGTGGGGATTGACTTGCTTATGGAGCCAGCCCCAAGTGGTCATTAGAGGAACTGCATTTTTGGGCACTTCAGCGTTGGCTTCATTTCTCAGCCCTGGAGGTCACTGCTTATATTCCTTACTCACCCTTCCAATATACAGTAGATATAGGAAGGCACAAAACATGACATAAACCTGACAGTGTAGCACAGGCCAATAAAACAATATCACAGCCTCTGTGACACCTCTATGACATAATGACAACGATATAAAATTTAAATGCCTTTGGACAGCAGGTGATTCATATTTTACAGGTGTTTATTATCTTGAGTGACGTGAGTCTATATATGTCCTGTCTTTAATAATTCATATACACAAGATTTATTTTCAGATTCACCAACCTCTGAAAACCACCACAGGTACTTTACCTTTCATGTTGTACAATTGCATCCTTCCACACACACCGTCATTATACCACTATATTGACTCAAAGTGACAGGATCGGGCAGCATCTGCAGCGTGCTTCAGGAATAGTTAAGGCCCTTCGATTTGATAAAATGTGTATGGTGTCAATCAAAGAGCCTGATTCAGTACCAATCTGTATGTGAGCTGAGCTGAGCTATCTGTATGTGAGCTGAGCTGAGCTATCTGATCCTGTGGCCTCCACTGACATCCCGCTCTGTTTATTTTCTGCGCCCGCTGAGGATTCACTCTCTTCTCACTGAGGCCCTTTACAATTTAGATTTATGGAAATACCTCCTAATAGAAAGCTGCTTTCACAGGATGACAGACAGCGATGATGAGGCCTGCACCACATAGCTACTGGTAGTAGGACTGCCTGAGAAAGATCACGGCTCAGGATTTAACCTTCGATTTAATAAGAGAAGTACACGGAGGCTGTTAGTTGTGTCAGCGGAAACACGGATTGAGAAAAGAAACTGGGATAATTTATGTATGTCTGTGTCTTTCTGTGTGCCCCTGTCTGTATGTGCACATGCCTTTGATTTTGGATGTGGATACGTGCACGTCTGAGCTTATACAAGAGCATGAGTGTGAGCGCGTCTGTGTGTTTTGGAGGTGACGGCTGTGGGAGGGGAAACAAAAATCATTAGAATAACAATGACTTTGTAATCTCTCTCTGTGGATGTCATAGGTTTTAGGCGTAATACCAGCGTGTGTTTGCTCAAACAGAGTTTGAAGTGTGTGAAGCAGGAGGGGGGCTCGGCTGAGACGGGGTTAAAGGGAAAGATTAGATGCACGTGCCCTTGTTTGCATTCAGGGATAAGCAGCTATGCCGAGACTCAATTATTCTTGTGTCATGATGACATGCTTTTTTTGTGGAACATTTTAAAATGTGTGTGAGGGTGTGTGTTTAAATAATCTTTTATATGCATTCACTGGAGTAATAGCTCTGAGAGGCTGAGGCGAAATGAAGTACTGTGACGACTTTCAATGGGGCCAATTCAGTAGAACTGAAGGCCTCGCTGCTGGCCTTTAAACTCAGATGTCATAAGCAAGTGCACTGATATGGGTCACTGACAAAGATAGTGCTATTAAATACTGGATGCAAAGTGTTCTGTTAGAGTGCCTTTAGAGCACATGCTTAATTGTGGACAAGTGCGCATTAATTTACTATGCATCACTGAATTACAGCTCGTTTAGCAATAGCTCAGAGCCTAGCACACAAGATAAACAAAAACGTTAAAAGGCAACGTTAAAAAATTGTGCAATGATGGCTTTGAATGTGAAACAGCAGTGACTGTACTGTTCTGACTTTAGGAGCAAATCACAATATTTCTTTCTTTAAAGGTTCAGTATGTGACATTCAGACCATTAATATAAAAGCAGATCACCATTTGCTCTGCAAAGATAAAGTGGAGTAATGGTGTCGTGAGCAGAGAATGAAGTCACACTGACTCTGTGTAGGGCTGAGTATCATTTAAGAATTATGATACCAGAATCTTAAAGTGATACTGATACCAATATAGTACATCATTTGATTCACATAATAAACGGAGTGGAGTGTGGTATAGCCATAATTTTGAAAATTTTGGTTGTATCTCTGCAAGCTGTGAGATGCCAACCTCATCAACACACCGTGCATGACTTCACTACACCACAAACTCTATGGTTTGTGGCTGCTGCTGCGGGATTGTGAGCTCCCTGCCCCGGACTGTTGTGAGAGTCCACCTGGCCGCACACAGTGACTGGGCTAACAGTTAGCATCACACGGCTAGGGTTACCTGACAGGTTATTGAAGAGTTTAACAACAGAGTTGAGCCATATAGGTGTCAGGATGAATTTGATGAAACCGTTTAACGGACATTAGCTGCTACTGCTGCTGTGTTAGCTCTCGCTATACTGAACTGACCATTAGCCAGGAGGACAGCTGAGGCAGCAACAGAAAGTTTGCTGATCCAGCAGGGAATCGGAACGCTCCAGGTTTAGATCAAATGCAGGTATTTTTTGACTGGAGATATTTCGATACTACCTGAGACTGGGTTATTTCGGGCGATACCTTAAAGTTATCCAGTTGCGATACCCATACCTACCACTGCGTGTGTTGTAATCTAAGCATCTCTGAAGGTTCTTGTGATAGGCCAGTACAGCTGTACCCACTGGCTAGCCTATCACAGCTATTTTGCACTTTGCTAATATGACAGTTGCCTCTGCTATCAGGATTGCATCATCCTGGACATGTAGCACCCACCTTCTGGTTTCCCGCCTAGTCAACACTGTTGGCTTTGTCAGAACTGTTGATGCTGTTGCATGCATTTTATAGAATTAGCACCATTAGCTGCTAGCCGCTCTCCCCGTGTCAGCGTGGGTTCTCTCCGGGCACTCCGGCTTCCTCCCACAGTCCAAAGACATGCAGATTGGGGACTAGGTTAATTGATAACTCTAAATTGTCCGTAGGTGTGAATGTGAGCGTGAATGGTTGTCTGTCTCTATGTGTCAGCCCTGCGATAGTCTGGTGACCTGTCCAGGGTGTACCCTGCCTCTCGCCCGATGTAGCTGGGATAGGCTCCAGCCCCCCCGCGACCCTCAAGAGGATGAAGCGGTTAGAAGATGAATGAAGCTGCTAGCCGCTAGCTGCTAGCTCGGCTGCCTCCATGTTGAGGACTGTGTCCAAAAAAACCTCAAACACTGAATTCTGCAAAGGGCCCCTTTAATGTAATGGAATGTTGAATTCTGTCACAGAAATGAAATATTAGGCATCATCAGTACCTCCAACACCACAGCACAGGAAATGATAGTGGCTACTGGAGGGCCTGTGGTTTCTGAGGGTGTTATCCCCCTGCTTTCCTACTGTGTTGTTTCCGTGTGGTGGCTGGAAGGATGGATGAGTGCAGAATAGATGTGTTGAGTTTTGTTGGAAGCTGACAGATAGAGCTGGCACTGGAGCAGAGAAATCCATTTCCCATTGAGACAAAAGAATGTATAAATATAACTCCAGCTCAACAACTCAAGATGCCAGCGTGTCCTCTCATTATCTCTGCTCTTGATAGCAGCAAAGAGAGAAGACTAATGGACTAACCTCTGCTGCTAATCGCTTTTTTATAGGCTCCTATAGAAGAAGATCTCCCTTTAGGGAAGATTAAACTTTCTATTTTTACTGTGCAAATGGCCACATCCACTGAAAAGCTTACCACGCAATGAGCAAAAAATATTTTAAACCTTTTACTTTTCTTGACGAGCTGGCTTGTTGATTTTTGTTCCAAGCTGTCTCTTTGATTTGCAGTGTATCACTTTTACTTAAGCATTAGGATTTCACGCTTTACATTAATGATTCACGGAATAACACATTAATCCAAGGCATGAAATTACAATCTCCCATTTCCGTTTCCTATCCGACAACAATGGATTTAGCACCGTAAACGGATTTTGGTTTATGTTCTTTATCTTTCGCAATACAATTGCTGTAAATATGAATTTAGGAGATCAAGCAAATTTGGCTGCATTGTTAAGAAGCTTAGGATATGGGGACAAAAAGGAAAAAAAAAATCAAAAGGCACAAAGGCAGAAGACCTGCTGCCTGTTCCAGGGTGACAGAGGTTTAGAGCTGCTCACGCTCCAGAGGCCACTTCCTAAAGCCTATTCTTTTCTGATTCAGTTTGCAGGTTGCTGTGCTGCCCTCAGGCCGTTGTGTTCACAACCTTCAGTGATGGTTTGCTTAGCTTATTATTTCACATTTTCTCAGTTCTGGCCTTGCCTATTCCTTCCTCTGCCTCTTTTCATGAGATAATCAGACACAATGCAGCTCCCTTTGACCACAGTTGGCACGGCCACTGCATCTTGCCCAGTGGCTGGGGAAATCACCAGCATTTCAGCACAGGGACACCACAACCAGACACAGTGACAGCCAGTGGGACCAGTTTGTTTAACAAGCGCTCAGAAGCAGCCCGGCTGAGTGTGCCAAAGCAGTGTTTTGTGTGCCTGACTATTCATTATGAATGGGAAGTTTTGGAAAAAAAAACCTGGCTTTTCTCCGAGCCATGATCACAGCTTGCGTGTGTGCTGGAATGTGAGTGCTTTTTCTGTCTCTCCCGACTTGATGCTCATCTTTCTTTTCCTTCCATGTCTGCCAAAGAGATTGTCAGATAAGTGAGAATGGAAATCAACTGACAATAACCATGATATTCTGAGTTTTTTTGGCACTTTTATGGTCTGATGTGATGTAACATAGTGAAGCAGTTGACAGGTTGTCATCATGTCACACCATCTTTCTTCCTACGTCAACAAACTGAACTTATTTCAGAACCAGGACTTGTTGTGTTTGGTGTTGTCTGAGGCAGACACATGTTGATTGTGTGTTAAAATACTGCTGATATTGCAGATAGTGATGACATAGGCACGGACGTTTCCAGTCGTGTCTTTGTCGGCTCTGCTAAATTTGTGCTAAACTTTAACAAAATTTAGGCTGTTACATCTATTCTGTAAGTGTAGGTGGTGCTTTTTGTGGTTGGCTTTGGACAGTGGCGCCGTGTGGCTGCGAGTCACTCATCGGGATAAGGAAACCAGCTCACCAGTGTGTAAACTCTCCTCTCCTGACACCCTGCTAGCTAGCCAGGCAGAGGTTTTCAAATGTAAACATTAGTAAACATCGATGAAAGATGGAGAAGATGGGCACAGGGGAACTACTATCCTGCCAGTCATTGTATAGGCATTGAAAAATAAACTGGACAACCTCCATGCTGCATCAGTTTCCAATGGGATATCAGGAACTGTAATATCCTTTGATTCACCAAAACTTGGTTAAATCCTGAACAGTGCCATTCAACTAGATGACTCTTTTTCTATATACGGATCTGACTGAGCAAAGGACTCTGGCAAGAGAAGGAGAAGAAGAGTGAGCTTTACGGTGAATAAGGACAGGTGTGACGGTGGGAATGTGAGGTGTTGTCCTTTACCTGCTGGAGATTACAGCTAAACACAGTTCAGAGACAGCTGCAGAACGGCGCAGGGAGGAGGAGCGACCATATGGCCATCTTGTTGAGTTTGGGATGTGTGGCTAGATAAGACATCCCACAGCCAGAAACCATGGATACCAGAACCATCTGGAAACATGGACAATTATGAAGAAGCATCCAACAATGTGCTAGGAGGCAAAAATGACTAAGGGTACTTTCACACCTGCCCTGTTTGGTTTGGTTCAATCAAACTCAATTTGCCCCCTAAGTGCGGTTCGTTTGGGCTGGTATGAACAAAGCAATCACACTCAGGTGCACACCGAAACAACCAGACCGAGACCTTCTTGAAGAGGTGGTCTCAGTCTGGTTACAAACGAATTCTGGTGCGGTTCGTTGGAGCCGCGCCTCGTTTTCAAACTGTATGGTTTGACTAAAATGAACAATGACAGCAATATAGTCCACGATGAGCAGCGCTAAAATCAACCTGCGTAGTTGTCCCTCCATTGTGACATTAGAAAGTGTCACATTTATCTTGCAAGTGTACTCTTCTTCAACGTTTGCTTTACGTCCTGGATTTTTCCCACATGGAAATTCTGACCGATCAAGAGCAGCTTTCTCACACAAGGCAATTGATCTGGTCTGCTTTTAAATGCTGCCGTGAGAACACGAACCATCTCTAGGCAATTATGTAACTTTGAAACAAAATTAGGACCTGATTCGGACCACAGCAAGCTAACAGTCTGAAAGCACCCTAAATTACAGTGTTGAAGGAGCTGCTGGGATCACATTTCACTGGAGTCATACCTTGTATAATTCCATGATACAAATACATGATTGATGGAATAATAGTTGGTTGTTGTTAGAGCCACAGCAACAATGGCAAATGTGGTTCTCGCAAACGTTGTAGTATTCAAGCTTACTCTCAGTTTCAAGACCACTCTCTTGGTTCTTGGTTTCGTCTCTGACTTGATTGCATTTTTACTCAGTTTTGTCCTTGTCTCAGACAAAGTGTAAAAGGCATTTTATGTCTATTTGTATTTTATCAAGACATTTCCCATGGTACACCTATTGTATAAAAGACTCCTCAGGGGTTTTTATGGCAACGTGGATCTTTCAGATCAGTTTGAGGAGTGCCTATAGTTTGCATGTTCTATATTTTATCGTAAGTGTTTCACATAGTGTGGGACTCACATGGGTCTGGTCTAGGTCTTCACTCGGTCTCACCCTGCCTCGGTCTGGGTATTGGCTTGGTCTTAACCCTTGTCTTGGTCTCGATACACTCTGGTCTTGGTCATGATGATTTTGGCTACATCACTTGTTTTCACATAGCAGCAGCATGTTCAAAGCTGCTGACTTATACTTGCAATTAAAAGCTAAAAAATGCTGCCTTCGTTCTACTCTACCCGTAATTGTATTCACTGCCGACACAGTCATGCCCTCTTCTTTTTCTAGGTCAATAGGTAACTGTGTTTAAGTATGAATCATTCCTGGTTGCATTTATATGTTAATTTTCTTCTCAGTGATTCTGACTCCACATAAACAACAAAAGACACAGCTTTGAACTACAGAGCACGAGGGGTGATGCGGTGTTGTTCTTAATCTTTTCAAGTCCTCAGCTGCATAGTACAGAGAAGTCTCTGTCAAGTGCAACAAAGCAGTGGTCATGCAATCAACTTAAACAAAGACTTCATTCCCTCTGTTACCGAAAAAGCAATATGAATGGATAACCTTTGTGGAGCTTTTTATTTACACCATTCAGACGCTCTCTTTCTCTGCCTCTGCAGCTGTTGCCACAACATGAGGGAGTGATGCATATATTTCTCCCCACGACTGTGGAGGAGGAGAGAAATAAAAAGAGAAAAAAAAAGATGGATGGGAGTAAATGTTGTATACACATATACGATTAAGGGGCGGGGGTGTAGCAAGAGCTCTAAAGGGCAAAAGGCTGCGGGGCTTGAGCAAAAAGCTGGCTCAGCAGGAGGCTGATTATACCACCAAAGGGATCCACTTTGCACATCTAGCATGTACAAACTCAAACAAAGGAGCATGGCAGCGCGAAGGCAGCTGAAAGTGAGGGTGGGGGTCTGGCCCTCACTGCTTCTCTAGAGGCAATGGCACTTTTATGACCGTGCTAATAAAGTGCTTCTGGGACAGAGCACCTCCCACACCTCCGCCTGCGCACACGCCAAGAACAGCTTGACTGGGCCTTAGGACCTGTGTTTATGGACACATGGATCAATACACTCCCTAAGGGTCTATATTTAAGTCTGAGCTGAGTAGCGTACCCGTTGATCACAGGGGGAGGGGAGGGGCCCCAAGATGGCCATTACCAAATCTGGAACGAGGTCTATGAAAGGGCAGACACGGTTCAGAGGGAATCCTAAATCGGCTCTGCAAATCAAACCTGCCTTCAACGCATAGTAACCTGGATTTGCGGGATCTCTGCATATAGCACTCCTTTTCCTATCTTCACTTGCGAGTGCTTGTTAATTCAAGGCGCAGTCGCTGATTATTCCAGCCACATCTTTCACCCTTGATTCTCCGTGCCCTCACTGCTGGAAATGCAAATCTGGAGCGTGACAAACGATGTAGGGCCGTCTCTGACACGTTCGAGCCCCTGGCGTCCCCATGTCGCTCCCCAGTTTACCTCCTCCAGCGCCACAGTAATTACCCTTGTTGGATCGCTACGCCTAATCATACTTGATTTTGGGATGCACTGCCATTGTCTCCACTTGTTAGCCCCTCACACTGCTTGGTTCTGATAGAGTACACTGATAATACTGAGGGAATGAGGCACACAAACACACACACACACACACACACACACACACACTCTGTATATACTGCTGGCTGGTGTTTTTATGAGGAAGCTGTGTACAGATCTAATACGGTAGCTGATTCATTTAAAGATGATTGTTGTGCCGCCAGTGATTAATCCCTTCACGATCTGATCATGTCAGCAGGAGATGAATAGAATAAAAGGATAAAAAAACCAACAGCAATGTTTAGAAGAATCATAATTAATAGGTTCAGATCCTGTAAAACCCCTTAAAGAGCAGAGAGCAAGGGGAGGGGTGTGTGGAAGTGGCTCCCAATTTGTTCTCACTTTGTTCCAGTAATAAGATCCAGGCCTTCCTTTCCAATGGACGAGATAATTAACTCCTGGGGACAGACAGCACTGAGCTCAGTCTCTTGGTTTATGGCGCAGGGAGAGAGATCTCTGCAGCCCAGGCTGAGCGTGGTTGCATAAATTGCAGACTTTGCTTGATGTATGTTTTTACAGATAGATATGGAAAGGGGACAAATGATAGGAGTGTTGGTTGATGGGTTGTAGTCAGAGTGAAAATGTGAGGGAGGGGGTGAATGTAGGAATTAAATGAGGGGACTGGTGTTTTAAAGGGAAAGAGCCCAGGCAGTGTAGCTGTGTGGTTATGTTTCTGGTATGGCATCTGTTGTGGTGTTTCAGCAAAATGGTTACGGTCACAAATGTTGTTATTATAATGTTTTGGAGCTTAAGATCATTTTAACTTTGTTTAATGGGTGAAAGATGACTTTTCAAAGTCCTCCTCCTCTCAAAAATGTTTATGTCCCTCATTATAAATGACCTTGACTACAGAGTGCTGTAGTGATGATGTTTTTGTTAGCCAATGCAAAGCTAGCGTCGCTCTGGTTCCCTTGTCAGAAAGCAAATGGGATTTTTCCTTTGGATTATTGCAGAAAATAAGCTCTGTGTAAAGAAAGGTTTGTGATACTTACACTCTTTAGGATTTTTGAATTGCAAATGCGGAAGTAAAAATTAAATGTTAACCTGTGAGCAACCAACAACACAGCTGCATGAACAACCATCTCTACCAAAACAAGCTTGTAAAGACGCATTTGGTGTGAGGAGGTTCTGTAGTCTCATTTAGCCACTTATTAGCAACCACCTGTTTAGCGTATTTTGCATATAACAAAACATCTCTTAAGCTTGTGTTAACCACAGACCTAATTTCAGACATCTAACCAAAAACCCATTTAAAAAAACCCACTGACTTTGACACAAGGGGACCAGGAGTGCTAAAATGCTAATTCGCTTCTGGGTTTTAGGACTCATATCTGTAGCTTTCTATCTTGACTTGTATGTGCAAAGTTAGCCACTAGAGAGGTGTTTTCACAATCCCATACCAAAGGAGGTGATGTCTGTGCACTTGCTTAAAATCTGAGATTCAAGTGTTCACTGGGCAAGCTAGATTAAGTATGTCACTAACACAAAGGCCAATTGCTGATTGATACGTGAAACACATATCACTAGGGAACAGACTTCGACACAACACTGACAAAGAAACCTGAAACCTCCAGCACAGAGCAGATTTATTACTGTAGACAGCAGAGTTAGCATTAGCATAGTCAAAATTTTGACAGCAAACATAGTAGAGTGTGCAGATTTGGATGTAAACTGAACCCTGGAGCTTTCTTCCACTACCTACCATAAACTCTATCATAGCAGATATTATCGTTTGTCTTACAACATTTAACGCTGTGTCAGCCCACAAGTTAGCCTTCAAGCTAACACACAACAAATAGAAGAGGCTAACTACACTTAGCATTCTGATACAGGTGCACAAGAGACTCCTCATCTGAGTCTGGGTCTGACTAAGACTAAAACACATATGGTTGAGTTTCTCTGATGTTTACTTTAATGCTAATGCTAGCGATCTTGATGCACACTGCTCTTTCACCATTCAACTTAGCATGAGCAGTGTTGGAGAAAGTGGAAAGTAAAAGTTAACACAAGCAAATTTCTCATGAGGGAAAAAGAGAAAGAGGTTTTTTTTAACTATTATGTGGGAAGATTATGCCGAACAAAATATTAGTAGTATAAGTATTTTTACACCTTACCTTAAAATGTGTCTGGAGAGGGACTTAAAGTTTTAAGACCTAGGCTTAAATGAGTTAAAGTACATTTTCAATTGACTTTAAGTGTGATGACTCACAGCCAAGTGTCCAAGGCTTTATGTGAAATGTGAGTCCAGTGCTCTGTTCTTAGAAACCGCTTGCTCACTGTGTAACAGCGGCAGTGGTAGTATGAGTCAGGTCAGTCTAATTTCCGTTGCTGTAACCTGCCTCTCTTTCCTGCATTCTCCTGCCCCGTCCAGCAATTCCTTTGTACCATTATGCCTTCCGTTCATTGTCTCTTTAAACCTCCACTCCCCTTCTCCACAGCTCATCGCCTACTCAGGATGAACTTTGACCTTTTCAAGCAGTGAAAGCTTTTCTAATGAAGAGCGTTTTCCATTTGGTCACATGTGCTTCCTTTGCAGGATGTGTTAGTCATACTGTGATATCTAACAGCTTCTCTCTGTCTGTCTTGTTTTCCTTTCCAGAAACATGTGAAGACCCTTGTGGAGATTTGACCTGCAAGTTAGCCTTCAACAACAAAAAGGCGAAGGTCTCCTCCCTTCTTCCCCTCATCCGTTCTCTCCGCTTCCTCTGCAGTTTCCTCGCAGGCCCGTTAAACATGGAGGGCCGGCAGGCTACGCGCAGGACTTTATCACCTGACCCCAAAGTAGGAGCTGTAGCTTCTCTGCTAGGCTTCTGGCTCTTAGCGATCCCTGCTTTGTGCAGTGGGCAGACATTCACTAGTTTCCACCCTGAACGTCGGGACTGGGTCTTTAACCACCTGACGGTTCACCAGACCACAGGAGCGTTGTATATTGGAGCAGTAAACCGTGTGTACAAGCTGTCAGGCAATCTGACCCTCCTTGTTTCCCATGATACAGGCCCAGAGGATGACAACAAGGCCTGCTACCCCCCTCTGATAGTCCAGCCCTGCTCTGAGCCCCTCGTCTCTACTAACAATGTCAACAAGCTTCTCCTGATTGATTATTCCCAAAACCGCTTGCTGGCCTGTGGCAGCCTGTACCAGGGTGTCTGTAAACTGCTCAGATTGGATGACCTTTTTATCTTAGTGGAGCCCTCCCACAAGAAAGAGCACTACCTCTCTAGCGTCAACCAGACAGGGACCATGTATGGGGTTATTGTGCCGTCACAGGGACAGGATGGCACCCTATTTATTGGCACAGCAGTAGATGGAAAACAGGACTATTTTCCCACCATCTCTAGTCGAAAGCTGCCCCGTGACCCAGAATCCTCTGCGATGCTCGACTACGAATTGCACACTGACTTTGTGTCCTCTCTCATCAAGATCCCATCAGACACACTGGCCCTGGTCTCCCACTTTGACATCTACTATGTTTACGGCTTTGCCAGCGGCAGCTTTGTTTACTTCCTGACTGTGCAGCCCGAGACGCCGGAGAACAGCATGTCATCGAGCGGATCCACCAGCGACCTCTTCTACACCTCTCGCATCGTCCGCCTCTGCAAAGACGATCGCAAGTTCCACTCCTATGTCTCTCTGCCCGTTGGCTGTGTGAAGAACGGCATTGAGTACCGCCTGCTGCAGGCCGCCTACCTCGGCAAACCAGGTCGCGTTCTTGCCGCCTCGCTCAACATCAGTGCCCAGGATGACGTGCTCTTCACCATCTTCTCTAAGGGCCAGAAGCAGTTCCATCGCCCACCGGATGACTCGGCGCTCTGCGTCTTCACCATCCGAGACATCAATGCGCGGATCAAGGACCGTCTGCAGTCCTGCTACCAGGGGGAAGGGAACCTGGAGCTCAACTGGCTGCTTGGGAAGGATGTGCAGTGCACCAAAGCGGTGAGTTACAGTGATAAGATGCTGATGATACACAGAGCATGCACTTATTGTGATTACAACTGAAACAAGCCTTTTCCATGTGGTGACACTGTGGGGAAAATGTAAATGGTCCAAAGCTGCTTTTATTGTGAAATGTCGAAAGTTTAGGTTGAAGCAGGATCTCACTGATGTGCAGTAGAGGATTAGCCATAAGCCACATGAAAAGGCAAGAGAATCATTAATGTACTGTACATTTTAAAACTGTACTTTGTAGCCTTTATAAAAATAGCTTGCCATATTGGCTGAAACTGTCACCACATCTTTGCATTAGTACATTAAATGCATGATATGTCAAAAGAGCTTTTAATGGCAATTGCCACTCATGAAGAAAGACAACCAATCAGAGCTGAGGAGTCTCTAAGGCTGCTGTCAGTCATGTCAATCACTGCCCGTGAACTGTGGTCAAACTGTCGAACTAGGCAGCGCTCAAATATAAATCAAGTTTCTGTCACTGCATTGCTTATTTCTCGCCTCAGATGTTTCAGGAAAATAGTTTTAAAATGAGAAACTTTGTGACCCATCCGCCATGCTGGAAACAGTCAAGCCAAAACAAAGTACTGCTAAACGGCCTCAGTAAAGTCTCCCATTTCACAACCTAAAGCGTGATTTATACTTGAAGCACGTGGCACAAATTGGCTTTATTATAACTCACAGGATTCACAGACAAAGCATTTGTCTTTTGCTGGACACATTTTCCCCACAAATACAACATGCTAACGTTATTAGCACAAGCCTATGGCATTTTACATTGTATAAATTAGACCAGCTGAGATTTCCTCTGCTCATATGAAGCCAGGATAGATCACACACAAGACTTAAAATGTTATTTTGTGGAGGCTTTATTGTCTTCACGATTTACTGTTTTTTATGTGTGAAGTTAAAATAAACAAAAGCTTCGTTTCCACTGAGGGAAATGGTTTCAGCTTACAAACATAGACAGGAGGTCTGTGTCACCATGATGTGTAATTACATTTCTGGGGAGGTGCATGTCAGGCTGTGGTGTAGGTTATGGTGTTGATTTGATGCAGAGCTATAAATCCCACTTAACAGTACACTAAAATATGTTTCTGAAAACATTTGAGGTGAGAAATAGGCAATGCAGCAACAGAATCTTGATTCATATTTAATCAGCACTGCCTCGTTTGACAGTCAGAATTCCACATTTACCAAACAGTGTCTACATCTTGATTGCTCCCCTTAAGTAAAATCTTAAACATTAAGGGAATGACCAAAGCTTCTCAATGAGCCTCGAAACCTCAGCGTTCAAAGTTTTAGGGCGTGTGCTGTAATGAAAATAAACACAGCTGTCATTAGGAAGTGCTTTTGACTGCCTGGCATAGCACACACTCTGTTATCAAACGGTTCTCACACCACATGTAATCACTGTACATCAAATTGTTCTGCAGCTCTGATATCACACAACATCCACTTTCAAGTCTTTCAATGAGAGATATTCGTTAATGAGAGACGATTTATTTTTCCTGACAACCATCAAAGTGATAATACTCTCCTCGAGCACAATACAAATAAACACACTCCCCCCCCCCCCACCATCCTGTCCTGGAGCGAGAAAAAGTAGTCGAAGGGGGGGCGTCGCTCAAGTTGCTCTGCTTTAGATGCTGGCATAGATCACACACCAGTCTATTTCTTCTGAAATCCCCAATTATCCTGTAATACAAGGCCATGTATCTGCTGCATGTTGTCAAGTCGAATTAAGTTTCTTGATTTTCCCTCATTCCCAGGAGGCTACAGTCCTCTGTGCTTTCATTCTGTAATTGCTAAGAAGAATTTAAGAATATTCAGACTTAATGACTAGCTAAGTGTAAGTAAGTAAGTGTAACTAGTCTCTTACAGTGTGTGTATGTGTGTGTGCTGTATTTAAGGTCCAGTGTGTAGGGTTTAGAGGGATATCTTGGCAGAAATGGAGCATAATATATGAAGTGTGTTTCTTTAGTGGACAATCACCTGAAAATAAGAATTGTTGTGTTTTCTTTACCTTAGAATGAGCCATTTATATTTACACAGGGAGCAAGTCCTTGTCCACAGACCATGCCGTCGCCATATTATGTAGCCCAAAGAGGACAAAGCAAACACTGGCTCTAGATAGGGTCATCGGCCACTGTAGTTAGCAGCCCCTCCGCAATGAGAAGTGTTGTAAAAGCACTATTTTTTTTGCATGAAACTGCTTTATTCAGTTTTTTTATGGGTTAAGTCACCTGATCCATTTGTTTGGAGAGGAAGAGACCTCTGCGGATATTTCAATAGGTAAAAACCTCATGGAACTCTGGATCTTAAATGATAAGAGAAAAAAAACAGAGCGCACATTAGCAGGCGCTTGGCTAGCAGCCCGTCTCCGATGCGCCAGACGACATCAGAAAAACACTGATTTGTAACGTAAAACAACTTTACTCAGTATTTTTACGTGTTTTTATCAACTAGTGTTTGTTTTTGAGCAAAGACGACCACTGCGAATAATTCGGCTCCTGGTTGAAACCGAATTGAATGTCTGGATGATGAATAAGGTAAGCACGCATTAGCAGGTGCTAAGCTACAGCCCTTCTCCGACATGCCGAACAGTGTAGAAGAAACACTGATTTGTAACGTAAAACTGCATTATTGAGGTGTTTTACCGGCTTTAATCTCCCAATCCATTTATTTTGAAGGAAGAGACCTATGTGGATAATTTAGCTCCTGGTAAGAACCTGAACAGTGAACACGGGAGAAGTTTCAGCTGGTTACAATCTGCAGTCCTCACTGCTAGATGCCACTAAACCCCCTTAAATCTTACACACTGTTCCTTTAATACATTTACGTAGGAAAGGCTTGTGATGGAGAGCATACATGTGAGTGTGTGTCTGTGTGAGTGTGGGATGGAGCTGTGGTGTAGGTCTTAATATATTTCTAAGGTTTAATGATATCCCTACCCACACCATGATGAGAGCCACTGACCAGCTTCCTTTGTTGCTAATCCCCTCGGGTCACTCAATTGACCACTCTTATTACAATCAGTACATTCCCCATTAGCACAATGCCAGAGGTGATTGTCAGGAGGAGGGAGACATTATCTCAAACAGGCGCTGTTGGGTTTCATTAGCTCTGCTGAGAAGGCGGCAGAAGAGGTTGGAGGAAGGAGAGTAGGCGTCAGAAGGAGACACGGTGGCATATAGCGATGACAATGCTGACGTTGGGAGGCTTTCTATCTGCGCAAGCTCAAATTAGAACCTTTTTCCAGTTTCCCACAAGAGTCCCCAATCATCTCAGTTCGCTCTGAAGGGTGCCAGCCGTCACCTGCAAAGCTGCACCTCCCACTCCATTCTTTAGGCATGAGCTGCCAATACCATTCTGCTCTCCTTTCACACTGTACGCTGGGGACACACAAGCTTTGTGTGTGTAGCCACAGAGATAAGAAGATGTAAAATAGAGTCCTTAAGACCATGTCCTCATGCTCAATGAGCAGCCAATAAATCCATAGTATAATATGGATTATGCAGATAGATGTCAATGGATGAGGAACTCTTAAAGCCTATACAAATTACATTTAACAACCCGGATATGTCAACCACGCTAACATTGTCTCCCTGCTGTAAATCCCCCCAACTCATGCACAGTGTGGCTGCTTTAAAGTGCACATATGTTCCACATCTTGTGTTTCTTAAATAAATATGTTCCCGATTCTTGCTGTGTGGTATTTTTAGAGCGCCTGTGTCTCAGATCTATCAAAATATGAGGTGAATCAAGGTTAGACCAACCAGAGAGATCTGTTTTTTTTGTTAACCGTTCACCGTCCCTGGCTTGGTTTCGAAGTAAATTATACATGCCTTCCCGGTGACTTTCCTCTGGTCCGTTTGTAACAGCAGGTAGCCACCGAGCTCAAAGCGGAGAACCTTAATTATACCCCCAGCTCTCATTCCCCGTCTTGCAGACATTTTCACTGTGTGTACGCTTACACGCAGGCCAAGGCTGAGGCTGGGAATGGAGCTGAGGCTGAGCCAGGGGATTCAGACACAGCAGCCAATCAAAGATTTATCACCCAGCCGTCCAGCCTTCTGCCATCTGGAGATTCACACCATCTCTGTAGTCACTCCCAAGGAGGGGAGCCATGATGGGATTCTTTCTGTATCAAGCTGTATGTGTGTGTCTGTGTGTGTGTGTGCGTCTCTCTCCGACTAACACCATTATCCTGTCCTGCTTTTGCTCACGACCCACCGACTAATTAACCACTGGTGAGAGCAAAGGGGAGCTGGTATTGATAACACTGATATACCTTGGGAGGGAGACTCTGAGTGCAGATATCCCGTCACATGTAATTCATCCTTCATTTAAACTGGAACACTTCGTGCCATTGTTTAACAAGATTATCCAGTCAACTGTTGAAGCAGCCCAAACTGTTTTCTCAGCATAGATTAAATATTATACTGTATTGCGAGTTATTCGATAAGGATTAATCACACCGGGTGACAGTCTATTTTTGTCTCACCACAGCTCCACTAAAGATAACCAACGCAATCTGCATGAAACAGTCAGAGACGTGGCAAATCTACATTTCCTCACTGCTTGTGAGATTTGTGATAAGGAAGAGGAAAAAGTGGGGAAAAAAAATGTGCAAGAAGGTGTACGAGAAAACTCCACCACATGGAATCCAGGGGGATCTGGCTTGGCAGCCAAGTCTGCTAAGCGTACATCATCTAAACAATCTAGATATAATCAGAACCAAATGGTCTGGATCCCAACAGACCATATGTGGAGTAGCTGCATGCATTTGAGGCAGCAGTAATTGATAAGCCAAAGTCTGGAACTCCTGGCTGTTTCTCAAGATAGCTGCTAGCTTCCCCATCTGATTCATTTTGTGTGTCCGTGTCTAATCAGCATATGTTTAAAACAATTATATACAGTACATTTGATTTTATAACCGTAAGAGAAAAGAATGAGGTAAGCTTATATGATTTTTTTCTTTCCTCCAATTTAAATACTGCAGTGGAGTACCCCTCAGCGCTCTGTGCTATTTTGGGCAAAGGAAATACAAGGAAATGCCATAAAGTGGGGGGCGTGACTGTGAGAGCGGAGGCGATTGTTCCCTGTCAGCATTATTGCTTTGGCTCCGCTCATGAAAATCTGCGTATAGTATTTTTACAGCCACAGTGTGTAGTGAGAGGCTGAGCTGCCTCCCAGAGTGGGAAATGTCACTCAACATAGTCTGCTTATACCGCGCTGACAGGGACGAAGACAGAGAGGAGACAAAGATGGATATAGTGGCAGATAGAGAATTAATGAGTCGGGGTTGAAGAGAAGGGGATAGAATAAGATAGTGTTTGTGAGCAGGAGGCTATAGGATGTATACATGGGAGGAGAGCTGGGCCCTCAGCCTGCCTAGCCATCTCACTTTACTCCACATGGCACTTTGAGGCCACTGCCACTCAGGCTGTCTCAGCTGACCTGATTCACCACCAGAAAGACCGCAGCCTTGCTCCTCATTCACCACCTCTTCATACCGTATTCGAGACTGACCGCAGGACGGAGTTGAGTCTTCACTCGAAGCGATTCTTGTAAATATACAGCCCAAACTTAATGAGACTTTATGATGGTGATTATTTGCTAATGAATGGGTAAATACGGTTCATTGCAGCCTCTTCGCTTAGATGCATATCTCAGCGTTGCATGGGTATCACGCGCTGTGTTTGCCGGCGCACGTAGTTATCATGCAGCGTGTGTCTTCCTGCAGAGGTGTGATGATAGGCCAGGGTAATGAGCCACGGTGAGAGCAAGGTGGAGCTCAGTCAGGCGGAGCTGAAACATGTCTGCCAAGTGGAACAGAAAGGCAAGCATTTGTCTGGCTGGCAAACTTACCCGCACACCTCCACCTCGCTCTGACCTCTCTCTGTCTCACTCTCGCTCAGGATCACCTCCCTCACCCCCTCGTTTCCGTCTCAGACACTCCCTGACACCGCCATTGTTTCCACAACTTTGACCATCGCTCTCTCCTTCTGTCTCACTCCGTCACCTTCATCTTTCCTCCGTACCGAGCTGTCTTCTTTTATAATGCTCTGCGTCTCGGCCTCTCCACTCACCTAATGTCTTATTCTCTTAGTCTGTCTCTTCTCAGAGGTATTTTTGTCCTTCCCACTCATATGGCACATTTCATGTCGAGGGTTTCTGTGTTTAATGTGACACATTTATATCTCGCAATGCTTTTCTGCGTTCCACTTCACTTCATTCATACTTTTCTTCTCCTCTCTGTCTGTAGCCGGTGCCCATTGACGACTCTTTCTGTGGTCTGGACATCAACCAGCCGCTTGGTGGCTCCCAGCTGGTGACTGGTCACACTCTCTACACCGAGACTCGGGACCGCATGACCTCCGTCACCTCCTACGTTTACAATGGCTACTGTGTGGCCTTTGTGGGCACTAAGAGTGGACGCCTAAAGAAGGTGAGTACCGGCTCCTCTCCTCCTCTCCTCCAGCAGTTAAAGGCCTGTTGTAGGATATTTCCGCTCACTTCATCACTGCGATGCATAAAGACTCCGGCTGTCCAGTGGTCCGTAGGGCACAGACACCGTGAAGTGGTCCTATTTCCGTGCAGATGGATCATGGTCACAGGGAAACTTATCTCTTTAATATTTAATGCCTGCTGTCAAATCGTTGGAGAGGGGTAATGGCGATGGCTAGCTCACTGTAGTGGTCATTACCAGTTCCTTGTTAAGTGAGCTCCAGTGTCGCAGTGTTGAATAACCTGCGCTGGCCCATTAATTTTAATAGGCACCTTTCTGCCTGTGGCCCACTGAGAGGCAAAGGAGAGAGCAGGCCCAGGCACTAAACCTCCTAGTCTTGGTTAGAGCGTACAGACGCCACAGAGGGTTAAGGGCTGCTGGCCAGTTAATAATGATAGATTTTGCACCTCAGCCACAGGACACAAGGTATTAGATGAGCTCACTCACTGACAGGATTGAATGCTGAGGAAAGTAAGTGCTGTGCTCTCGGTTCAGGGTGATATGAGGAGTGAGACTGTCAATCAGATATGTCTGTGTTTTGCTGATTAATTTAGAGAAGCTGCTGCATTGTTTTGCTTGGACTATTTGTCAAATGTGAAAATGGTAATGCCACGTTTTAATGTCCATACATAATGTGTTTTTTTGCAGGTGCATTGAGTCACTGTAGTCGTTTGTCTTGCATACTGATGGGGCTTTTTAGACTTCATTTAGACAGTGGTTTGACACAGACTGTATAAACTAATGGACGTCTCCACACTGACGTCACCCAGTGGTTTGTGGACTCTTGATTTGAAGCCTCGAGTTTTGGCCGTTGCCATCTTGGTGTTTTGGAACTAGAAGTGACCTTATATGGATAAGAAGGTGGAGATAATGGTAGCTGCTAGCTTAGTTTGCGTGGTGCATTTGTAGCTAGCAAAAAACATCCAATGAAAAAGTAATCACAGGAAAAACTGAATATCTGACTCCTTACGGGGTCTTTGTGTACAACCAAATGCTGTACAAACAACCAAAACGTAGCAGTCAACTTTTAAGAGCTGAAAACATACTGAAATGGCGACAGCTACAGCTACATCTATATTTTGGGAATCTGGGATTATGTCATGGTGTACCTGTTACACAGTTACCTGACCAAAGTCCTTGAAATGATAGCGATGTAGCAACAGAATCACTTTTTACACAAAGTGGCCATGTCTTTAATTACGCATAACTTTCAGCCTTAATAACATTTCAATGTGTCAGTTATATAGAAGATCACCCCCTATACAGTTGTCATGAAGGTGGAAATCAGCGATAGAGTCCAAAACCTTTTCTGTACCAGGCTATAAACATGTTTATTTCTGCTGTAAAGTTGGGCATGTTAACATAGGAGTCTGTGTGGATTGACTTGTTCTTGAAGCCAGCTTCAAGTGGCCATGACATGAACTGATGTTTTTGGCACTTCCACATTGGCTTAAGTTTTCAGCCCCGGAGGTTGCCGTTTGGGTTTGAGGGACTCGTCAGAATTTATTTGGCTCCTCCTTCCATGGGGCTGCCCGTTTAAATGACAGCAGGAGTGTACCACACAGCCATAACTGGCTCATACAGCCATCCCTCCCCCTACTCAACAACAGCTGCAAGAAGCTCAGAGGAAGAGACTGAAAAGGGAATACAGTTGATAAAACCATTTTGATACCTCTTTTGGCAAGTTCTCTGCTATTTCAAGCCAGGCAACTCAACACAAACGATGCTGGCCTGGGTTATTTTGGTCTCCATCTATTCATAATTAAATCAATACACCAATCAGGCTGCGGTGGCAAGAATATTCATTCGATGTAATCCCCTGTTTGAGCTGTTTAATAATTTAGCACCTTTTGCAACTTGGTTAAATGAGATGAGACAGGAAAGAGTGTTTTCCCCACTGTGTTGCCGTTGCTTGCATATTGTTTTTATCTCAACGCTTCCGTAGCTGCTGCTCGCCTTCCCACAGTTTTCTGTCTCTGTCTTCTGCTTCCTGAGAATCCATGCAAAACAGCCTTGCGTGCTGCTGTGTACCCCTCAGAAGGGCATGACTGTAACCACAGTAACGCTAACATGGGGGAGGAATTGAGGATATGAGAAGGGCACCTAGAGAATGGGTGCCACGGTCTAGTGGCTAGAGCAGAAAGCACTTAACCACTGAGCCTGATCCACATGACAACAGAATAAGCGACATGCACGAGCAGAACACATTAGCAAGCTTCCCAATAATGAGTATCATCTGATTTATTGTCATCATAATTAGTCATCATCCTCTCACTATGCAGTTGTCTAGATTAAAAGAATGATGGAAGTTCTCTTTCTGATAGAAGTGTTCTGAATACCTTGATTATACCATAGACTCTATATTGATAATGGACACCACCACAATACCAAATCTAGCATAAACGTTTAGGGCCGACGTCACAATGACGTTAGTTTTAGCTGGAGGCAAAACACGACTCTCCACCACAGTTAAGATGTCGTCTTGTTGTGTTATTGGGAGCCAGAATAGAAGGAGTCATAGCTCAAAACCAGCCGCCACTGCCCATCAACAAAAACGAAGACAACTATGGTTAAATGAGACGAAAGGACTGAGGCGATCATCAAAAATGCTCACATGTGCAGCGCACACTTCATATCAGGTTAGGGAAAAAGTATTTCCTGTTGTAGGGATGAATATGTTAATTAAGGGTTATCGTGTCCAACTCATCAGAAATTGGGGAGGTATTCAGAGGAATAATGGATTTCTCTGTGACGCTAACTTTTTAGCGCATTAGCTAACTATAGCTTCAATAGCAAAACAAACTGGAGGAAACCGTTCAAGTGTCGTCCTCCTTTGTAAGATAGACATGATGTGATAGATGTGTAATCAATCACAAAGCTTCCTGTGACACCATCCATCCACTGAGTGAGAGCATACGGGTCGGCCAGTCTGGTCCAGTTTACTTATTCAATTAACACTGGTGCTCCCGGTGTGTTCGTAAATTCAGCATTTAAACATCTGTGGAAATTGACTCTGTTTTGGAGCCAGCCTCAAGTGGCCATTTAAGGAACTGCACTTTCTGGCACTTCCCCACTAGTCTCGCCACCAGGCAATCAGAGATCTCCGCCTTCTGATGGTCTGGGGACACTCCTTTCTAAAGTGTGTTTAATACACCGGAGAAAACGGCCGGCAACAAAGCAACGCCTCTTGCATTTTTGAAAAGGACACGCCCTCCCGGAAATGTGCGCTCCTCCTTTTCTCGTCCGCAAGGAAACAAACACACAGAGAGCTTGAAAATGGATGCCGAGAGTTTTAACTCCGTTTTATCAAACGTGTGCTCAGTCCACAAGATTGTGGAAATGAAGGACTTACAGCGACTTTGTTTAAAACTTTTAACGCAGTCAGACTATGTTTACGAGCACAAGAGTTCAGCGAGCCACCGAAGCACTGCCCTGTGGATTTACTATTGGTTCTGCAACTTAGGGAGTTTTTTTAAACTCTGAAATTGTATACGCCCATCTAAACACAACATCAGGGAAAAGGACATCAGTCTTTAGTTAAGCAAAGCATCTAAACACTGACTTGTGAGTCTACCTCCCCACTGACTTCATTTTTCATCACCAGAGGTTGCTGCTTAGATTATACCCAGCGGAAGATGGCATAGAAAATAGCTAATATCTGGTGTGAAAGTTGCAGATGGTAACCAACTGAAACTTCATGTCATGTGAAGTTGAAGGCTCATTTTGACGCATTGAATACACAACAGTTCTCATTCTCAGGTGATTACAAACTAATGAAGACATAGTTATGAATATTATATACGATTACAGCCAACAGATGCCCCTAAATCCTACACACTGGACCTTTAAGTGTAAGAAAACTTTGATAATTTCTCTCAGCGAGAATATCTGGATTGCAAGTTTCCCCCTCTGGTTTTGTTCAGTGTGTATTTTAGTGAAACTATACTGTTGAAGCAAGAGTTTGCTGGACTTTATTTGAACCCCATTTGTTTGAAATCATGTGATCAGACAAAGCGCTGGCCCCACTGTGCAAAGATTTGCATGCAGGTACGTTATTGGACAAGAAACGGTTGTGATTTGCATGCAGGCAGATGATTCCACAAGCGCTGACTGTCCATGTAATGGGCATGAAAGAGAGAGTGACCACAATTAGCCTACGTTACCTACCATAGCAGTCTGCAGCAGGGTGGAAAAAGAAAACATTACTTTTTCAATAGGTAATGAATAATCAATAACACTACATGGTGGTAGGGTGAGGAAGAGGACTGCTTTGCCCACGGTCAGTGTTTAAGTGTGTGTGTATTTCTGTCTGAAATATGCATGTGTTTACATTCAGGGTGTCATCAAGTCACTCCCTCGGGTGTCACAGGGAAGGCAGAGGGATAGGGTGACCCGATGAGTCTCGGCTGCAGCTCCTCTGCAGAAGCCTGATAAGCTCCTCGAGAGTTGCATGAGACATGTAGACAGGGTAGGATGCTACAGGCTTCCTTCAGATGTGAGCATGACGCAGCTATAGGGCGACAAGATTTGATGCTTTGCTGGTGATTCAGTTCTATACCTTCACCTCTTTCATGCAACCGAGAGAGACAGACAGATGGAGAAAGGGAGGGAGTGCGGCGGCGATGCACGGTTAGGGGGTGTGAGTGTGAGCCATGATGAGAAAAAATAAGAAAAAGAAGTAGCAGGAAGAGGCAGAGATAGAAGGGGAAGGTACTGGGGGAGGGAGGAAGGGACCGTTGAAATGTGAATTTAGTGCCGCCAAAGAAACCAGGGCTGCACCGCTGCCTGTAATTGGATTGGCTCCTTTCCCAAAGAATCCCCCCTCCCCTGCCCTCCATCTCCCGCTTCCCCATTCAATCCCGCTCCTCCTTACCTACACCCCCACCCCCACCCCCACCACCTTCTCGTTCTCCCTGCAGACCGGCTCCTGTATATGCTGCTGTTTCCTGGGCTTTGCTGGAGCAGGGCAAAGCAGGAGGGATAGTGTTGGCGGATGCCGCTGCCTGTGGCCGGCTTTCGCAGAGGATTGATTGAGGAAGAGGGGTTAAGAGGGTGGGGGGAGTGAGCAGACACGAAGGTGAGGAGAATGCATATATAGTGGAAACAATAACACTACAGCTGTGAGCCTCATACAATGTCGGAGCGCTCACATGCTGTGATCATGTGTACAGGGTGTGAAGTACTTACAGTTGACTGTGTGACGGAGGACCAGACAAACAAATCTATACTTCCTGAAGGTCGAGTCATTCTCATCCAAGAGTGAAACCTGCTCTCATACACCAGTTATGTGTTAAATGTGGAGACGTGGTGTCATGAGGGTTTCAGAAACTGGTTGTGGACTTCTGGGTGGCACCCCTGGAGGCGATGATTGATCGTGGAGGCCAGTAGATGTTCACCTCAGCAGAAAGCAGCTAGGGGGCAATCAATATTCCAGGCCTTCGTGCACTTTTTCTATCAACAGGGAAACCAGCTTCAATCACGACCAAAACCAGACCTTTAGTTCACCATAAGCTTAACACCAAAAGATGTTCCAGTGAGCTGGAAGTCCAGCCCAAGTTAATGTCCTATTTAAATTCTAGATGTAGATTTACATGCTCACCAGGCTGTACATTATACTCACCAGGCTCCATCATCTACATTATCACTCTTATGTACCCGGAGACCAAAAGACTGCTACGAGGGCTCTGCGAGACAGATTATAGAGATAGGCGATCTGCTATGCAGTTTCTTCTGGATGCACATTACCCAAGAATTGCATCATCTAAATTGGAATTGGCTGTGTGTGGTTCACTTTGTGCTTAAGCACAGACACATCCCACATGGGGACTGGAATTGGTGGGAAGCAACAACGGCATTAAGGAGGAGAGGAGCTGCGGGGAGCACTGCCTTTGATATAGATGGAGATGGAGGGCACGGTTGCACATGTAAAATTGGATGTTGAAAGACATCGCAGCCATAGATGAACGAGGAGGTTAAAGCAAGCTCAGCAGAGGCACATTCAGGATTCCTCTGTTAATCAGACGCAATTCAAAGACAGTGAGAATGATCATCCCTTAACCCAGTTCTTTCATACAGAGCAGCAGGGGTTAAAAGCTGTTGAACCTGAGACCACAGGGATACACTCCCAGATGGCATCCTCTCCTGCATTTTGCAGGCAGCAGAGTTACTCAGGCCTGTATAGATTTATTTATTAATTTACATAATATGTAATTGAGCCGTGAAGCCTGGACATGAATATATTTCTTTTATAAAAATAGCTATTCTTTCACTAGTTTGAGGATATTAGGTACGATTGATTTGTACTGTGCCCGAGTACAATTTTCCCTCTTCTCCTCTCCCCTGATGCTCAGCTTTCACATCAGTAATGTTCCACACCCGAGTACACTTGCGTCATCATTTACGTGACATTTTTGTTGTGTTACGGTGTTGAAATGGGTGAGGGCACTGCTGCCAGGGAGCCATCATCTGCCAAACCTGGTAGAGCATCATGTCTGTCAGGTGCAGAGCTCTCGGCCTCTTGCAGGAGCTCCAACTGCAGGTAGCAGCAAAGGCAGATCTGGGTCTGACCATGGTGGGTTGCGCTACCGTCTGATATAGAGGCATCAGTATGAAAGTGAGAATGATTGATAGACGTTCAGAAAGACCTCGTAGTAGCGTTGAATAGCAGTCCACTTCAGTGTTGAAGGCGGCAATGAAGGTAGATCTGGGTCTGACCATGGCGAGTTGCGCAGATGTTTGATATGGATGCATCAGTATAAAATGCGACCATTTGATTGCCGTTTAGAAACACCTCGTAGTCCCATTAAATAGCAGTCCACTTGGGTGCTTTGTTTCAGTTGGCATTCACACCTGATGCGTACACATGAAAAAGTACACAAGACCACCTTATTAAGTGGACTCTGGCACAGATTGGTGTACCATGCCCGTTTATGGTACACAGTTTTCACACTATTGAAATGGACTGGACTTTACCCAATTAAGGGACTGTTACAAAAGTGTAATCAAATCAGATGCTTTTAAGGAGGTGAATGATGTCATCCGAATCATAATTTAAGCAAGTCAGGAAAGTAACACAAGAATAATTTCGGCATTATGTCAACGGCTGAAGGCAAATGACAAACATTCAACTAAATATATCAAGGTGAAATGGGAGAAAGAACTCAGATGAAGATTGGTATAAGAAGTGGAAGATACACCACTCAACTACTAATTCGCAAACCTAGAGGGAATTCTCATGAAAGAATCCGACGTGTTTCTTTATAACACCAAAAGTGGAAAGCAAGCATTTTGATAATTGACAGAAATGTTCACGAGAGTGCGGCTCTTTTGATGTCATGTTTTTTGGAAATGTCAGAAAATAACTGTATTTCTTGAAATGATATGTAAAAAGCTTAAGCACATACCAGGGTATTAGGTTTCTCACAGTTTGGTGCTTTATCTATGTAATGTTTCTGAAGAAGATGTTATTGCTAGTGATAGATACTTGATCAAAATATTACTAGTAGCAAGCAAGAAAGTTATCACTAGGAACTGGGGTAAAGAAACACATCCAATGAAGGACCAGTGGCATGAAAGAAATCTTTCTGATGGAGAAATTGACACATAAACTGAGACTACAAGAAGCACAACTAGGAAGATAACGGGAGAAATGGACTCTATACAAGACGCAAAAAGACGAAACTGGACTGGAGTAATAATCAGTAGATACACTGGACTGGACTTTGGGGTCAAGTGTTTGGGCTCGGCCCCTGTAGGCTAGTACTTCCTCAATATTTTGTCTTGAACTGTATGCTTTGTTTTCTGTATTCAAACACCATCAGTTATGGTGGCGGATGTGAGTGTTGAAGGGAAATCAGCGGTTGATTAGTGCTGGGTTGTATCAGCAGTAAACCATGGATGAAAAAATGTCTTCCAGCTCTTTATCCTTCAAGCCTTCAACCATGATGTGCAGCTTTCGGCCTAATTAATTCTTCTCATCATGCCCTGATGAGTAATTGGGAATTGGTTTGGATGGTGCCCCTGGCAGCTGAAGGGGGCAACTTGAAAGGGTGGTTCAGGTGTTTAAACTGGACAAGTCTTGTTGAACTGGTTAACGGAGCAGAGGGTTCACGGCCGACTCACCTGACCCCCGAATAGCAGCGAGGATGCGTCTGTTGTGCAGACGGTGCTGGAGTGTCACTGAGGGGAGCAGCTGATCGTAGGGCATAAAGTGTTGGGGACTTGAAAGGCTTGTAAATGCAGGCAGCTGCTCCAACAGGGCCCTGGTGGACAAGTGGTAAACCCCCCTCTCTCTCAGCCCTCTGTGCTGTGTTCACCCCCGATGAGCCTCAGAGAGTTAGTTCTTGGATTCGTCGCCCTCAGAGGGAATGTGATCTGAGAGCCTTGCCAGTCTGTTGCTTGTCAACCCAGAGGCTGCTCACCTGCTTCACTTGTCCAGGCCCTGCTTTGGTGCGGCCTGGCTTAACCTGGCCTAGATTTTTACGGGAAAGCGAGGGATCAGCTAAGCAGAGGTGTCATCGCTCTGTTCTCCGGCCCCTGGGCTCAGTGTTTGCTGCTGCCTGGCTTTATTTTCAACCTTGTAAATGAAGGAGGAAGTTGGGGTAGAGAGGAAGCAGGAAGAGAGAGGAGGACAGGTGGGAAAGGACGGAGATGTAGAGACAAACTGGGAGACATACGCAAACTAGCATCAAGGAGTTCATCCTGTTTCCTGTTGCCTTCACACACATGCTCATCATTATGATATATGAAGTATGATATGAACATGAACCCTGCTTGTTTCACTTTATTTACAGCTTTCTGTTGTTTTCAGTTGGTCATTAGTGCGCCCACGTGGGACTGCAAATAAACAAGTGCAAAGAATTAATCATTTTAATAGATTTATTAAACATCTCTATTGTCGCTGCATGACTTGCATTAACCTTGAGCCGACATGAAAAGAAATACAATTACACGTGAAAAGCGTTGTCACAATTGCCACCAGGTAGAATTTGTTTCCAATCATCATGCTCGCAAATTGTTATTTCTCACTGAATGCCTTCTAAAATAGCCATCGCATCACTTTGTTTCAGATTGAATGGCGTGGACCAATTAATCCCACACAGAACAAATAATTGCATCCCTTTGTTAAGCCCTTTGTTTCGTCTGTGTTGTTTAAAATTCAATGAAAACCACCCCACTCAATACACCTGTTTTCGAAGCAGGCGGCTAACATTTCGAGCTTAGCAAAATGACAAATTGGAGTGGCATGGAGACGTCAGGAGCATTTTAGCTGGAATGACAGCTGCTAATATCTATCTATTACAGCAATCTTCAGGACTCTCCATGCTAGATTGCCTGCAACCTTGTTAATCATGTTAAACTAAACAATGCACTCTCAGTTTGCCCACCAGCAACAGCTGGGAGCCAAGAATAGCCTGCAGAAAGGAGGTTTGCTAGTGATTACGTTTTCTCTCCCAAATCAACTTGGAGCACTTCCTCAAAGAGGCTGAATCAGTCCTTCAGTAAAACCAGCACTATTTGGAGAACTGCAAACAGAGGGACATTTTATTTTTTTTGTCATTACTTCAGGACATAAGGACATCTTCTGGATGCCAGCTCATAGAGAGACAATCAACCACCTAACCTCTACAGCAAGACACAATGGCCGATAGACATTTTCTTAAGCCGTGTTTTCACCAAACACTTTATAGTACCCTAAGAACTGGAAGGTAAGCTGTATGAATACGTACCTAAATCCTAGATCTCTTTTGCATTTCTACCACAGTACCCTTAAATGTAGGCAGGGTTGTTACTGGATGCTAACAACTGCATCACTGCTCCATCCAGCTCTCGCTGTATTTCCTCTTCACAGGCAGAATAGAGGAATGTCTGCACCATGCTGATCGTCCAATGACATTTTCAGAACAAAAAAGAACAGGCTGGAGTGTTTATAGTCTCTGTCTTAATCATTGAGATGTATTAAAATAGCAGGTTTGTGCACTGAGTTCTTGTGGAGCAAGAGTGACGGTTCTCTCCTAACCAATCAACAGACTGCAGAGTTTCTAGCTCCACCTCAAATACAGTGAGTGCTGGATGGAGCAGTGAGTGACAACAACCTGCCCACATTTAAGAGTACTGTTTGCGGAGGAAACGCGAGGGTCAAGGTGCCATGTCTGAAGGGTTACTGTTGGTTCCAAAGGTACCATACTGAAAATGTTGGGTGGATCATTGTACTAGGTGCCTGGGCAGAGGAGTGACAAGACAACTGGCAAGAATGGAACAGATCTGTTGGCACCATCCACAACTTTTGACAGTGGAGACACAAAGATAACCACTCTAATGTGTAGCAAACTGAACTGAGTCCGACTGCGTGGTGGAAATGAGGCTTTATATTTCTGTGAAGTGCCTTATGAAGGCCTTCTTTTTGCTTTGAGGGGAATACCCTCTGATCAGCAGGTGGTCTGAACTCTGCTGAACACCAGTGAGGAACTTCAGTAAAGCCTGAAGCGTTACGTCTTGAGTTTCATCTGTTAAAACAGTTTTTATAGTAAATGTTTTGATTCATTGAGGCAATGCAATTCACACGTCTGTGGCGTCTGGAAGAATGACCATTTCATGCTTTGAGTCTTTTTCAATATGTATGTAGTGTATGTGCAGGGCTTAACCTTAGCAGCCGCCAAATGCGGGTAGAATTTGGCAGTAGCGTGTAGTACAGTCACTCTTACTAGCCAATTTGGCCGGTGCACCCGTGGCCTTTATATATATGAGAGCTGCAAGGAGAGGAAGAGGCAGTGAGATGGCGCCTGGACGCAGCAAAATACATGACCCATGACCAGGTCAAAGCATTTAAGTTCATAAAAATGCAGCGCCGTGAGGACATTTCATACACGAGGCGCTGCCTATATAACATGGACTGCTGAGAAACGCATTCAGCCCATGTAGGACCCATTTACACGAGTCAGTCGTCACAGTTAGAAGAGAATCCAGTCTGTTTTGGGGACTTTCATGAATTTGAATCGATTAGAAAAAAATAATTTCTTCTCTGCTGCATAGATTTCTTCTGCTTTGTATTATTTACTGGGGTTGTTAATAAATATTTAATTAGACAAAGTTTTCTCTCGCTTTTATTTTTCAGTTTAGTTTTTATCTTTTCAGTTAATCTTCCTCACTGTTTATGCAGTAAGATGCTCCTCTTTTTTGTCTGTTTTCATACAAAAGGACACAACATTATCAGAGCTGAATATTTGATGACTGTAGCGTTATACTTTTTATATAGTGTTGATTCGGGTATGAATCTAGCTTTTCGAGTAAATAATAATAATAACAATAATAATAAACTTTATTTTTATAGAATCTGCAGATTTCTTTATAGAAATGCAGCCCAAAGCACAAAGTAAGGGCATGGAAATAAACATAATGGACATAAAACAGACAAGAGTTGCAGCAGCGTGAAGCGTAAATAGAAAGAGTGTCAGACCTGTATCAGGAAGTCAGAGCTAGTTAAAGGCTAAAGTGAACAGATACGTTTTTAGCTTACTTTTTAAAATATTTAGCGAGCTAGCTTCCCTGATATCTGTAGGTAGTTTGCTCCATAGCTTTGGCTGCATCCCTGATCTTTGTCTGGCTGTTGCTGGGAACCTCCAATAAACCGGCAGCAGATGATCACAGTGTTGACAAGGGAGTTAGCAAAGTAGCTTGGTCCCAGTCCACGTAGGGCTTTGGACACAAGGAGGAGGAGCTTAAAATCAACTCTAAATGTAACAGGAAGTCAGTGCAGAGCAGATCAGACTGGCCGAGCAAAGTGAGTAAATTGCAGCACAATATAATCAACTTTAATCACATGAAATCTAATTTTCCAACAACAAAAGTTTGGCTAGTGAAAATGCCAAGTGGCTAGTAACTTTAGCCACAGAAACTGGTGAGCAAAAAAAAAAAAAAAAGTCAGGCCCTGTGTTTGGGTGTGGGTATGTGGGTGTTTGTGTGCAGAGGTGGTCACCATACGTGTTTAATCACCACAACCATCCACAGTCTAGCTAATGACTAGCTTGTTCATTGAGTCAGTAGGATGTCTGCGTGACCTTTGAGAACCTGGCCTCCACTTGACCCCCTCCTGCTCTGTTCTTAACCCTGTGCCAGATAAAGAGTCGGCCGGCGGCGGCCCCAGGCTGCAGCAGCAGGCTGTGTCTTTCATGGTTGTCTTTGGAGTACAAGCCTCTCTATCTGCCAGACCTGGTCCAGGCTTCTCTAAACACTTCACTGTTAAAAGGCCAAGGGAAGACTGAGAGCCCCTGCCGTTCCATTCATCCCAGCCTTACATCTGCTTTTCCTTCTCTGATTTACCCTCTCTCGGTCTCTCTCTCTCTCTGTCTCTGTGTCTCATTCCCTCTTTTTTTTTCACAGCAGCGAGTTAAATGTAGCCTGGTCAGTGCAACTGGCTGTCCCCTCTCATTTTCTGTTCTTATTCCCTTCACATTCCTCTCTTTCTTTCCTGTCCCTTTCTCCGTCTCAGTTCCTCACTCTTCCTCCTAGTCTTTCTCTCCTTCTCTTCCCCGGCTCAGACTATTACAATGACACAGCCTACCCTGCAGTGATCTCATTAATCACATTCAAACAGCTCTCTGTTGCTTTCTCTCCCTCTATCTGTCTCCCTCTCCGTTCGCTTCCTCTAATTGCTTGCTCTTTTCTCTGCCAGTGTCTCGAAGGAAGCTTTTTTCATATCTAACAACAAGAGACAAATACTCATGCAGTGCATACGTTTTTACTGCAGATAGAATTTATACATGTAGGCTTAATTTCGGCACTTTAATTCAGGCGATGTGCAGCAGTATGCATCCACGCCGAAGCAGCCAAATCCCGAAAGACATGCATAAATGTGTTGTGCACTAGTTATTCATTAATGCATCACCACAAACACAGTTTTTTTTCTCAGCAGAGATCTTGATTTTATTTATTAGATTTGTTATTGGCTTCTTTATTTTTTAGGAAACAAATTACCCTGTTGAGTGCTTCCCATAATTGGCCTTAACTTCATGAGTGAGATTAATTAACCCATTGTTGTTAGAGCTGCTTTTCCCTAGAGACTGCAGAAAAAGCTTTGCTGTAATCCAGTTTTCATCATATTCTCTTGTTGATTGGGCTACAAATTAAGTTAACGGCAGCATTATTTATAATGCCCATGAACATTTTCTCATGTTTGGAAGCACTCGGGGCCTGAGAGGGAAAAGAAGACGTAGATCTTGGCGCTGCTTTTACACTACTGCTCACTCGCAGAGCCTGGGAGTCATACTATGCCTGTGGTGGCGGATTCTGTGGTTTTTACCAATGTTGGGAGCAGTAGCGTCATTAGGATTGGGAAGCCACATCAAGCGCCACCAACTACCCAGATCCATGTCTTCCTGGTTAGGCTCAAAGATTAAACAAGTGAAAATAAGGCTGAATATTCCCAAATGTTTCTGTTAGTTAGAAGTGGCCTTTCTTATGAATATGGTATTTCTGGCCCACACATCTTGGCAATATTTTATGTGCAATAGAAACACAAGGAAAGGCATTATGCAAGGGATCTGTGTCGGGAGGCTGGGCCCTGCAGCCTATCAATATTCCTGTTTAGTCTGCAGCCAATGTAGGCACCACAGGGAGAACATTTGAAATTCATAGAAATTCTTATCAGTTGTTGCGTCGCTGTTATTGATCTGTTACTGTGGAAACAGCATCGTGCGGGTGTAGGCCTTGTTATTTTTTTTCTTGCCCGAGGTATAAGTCTCAGAGCTCCAATGACTTCCATCACTTCTACCAATCAAAGAGAAAATGTCTCTCTCTGTCAAATGAACTTTAAGTACTCAGTGCTTGACTTTTGTCCTCCCAGTTGCCAGCTGGCATGGAATAGGAGTTTTTTTTTCCTCTTCATTTTTCCCGCTGACCTTGCTGAAGTACACAGAGAGAAAGGGGACAGGCAGAGAGAAAGAGTAAACATCTTTAGGACAGAAAAAAACAAACAAAACAGAAATAGATTAGCGAGCAGCGTCTGTCAAAGTGGATGGCTGGCTTGGTGCCAAGCTTTATTGATTTGCTTTACAAAGCACTTGAATAGGCCAGATAACTGTGATTAGCCAATTCATTACTGCTGGCTCTTAGAGTGGTCCAAAATTAGATAAAAGGGGGGGATAGCAAGGACAGAGGGGGAGCAAGAGCAAACTAATACTTTGTAAACTTGCACAGAAACTCTAACAGTGGCTCGCTACGGAGGGGAATCTTTTTGAAGTTCTTGATGAATTTCCCCTTCTTTACATGCATCGTAATGATCATCCTCATTAGAAGCAGTTACGAAGTGGGGGAAAAAAAGGAAAAACAAGCATTGTTTATGTGTTTGATAGCATGCATAATGATTCGAGATTACTCAAGCAACCAAAACAGCATTCCTCTCATCTACTTTGCAAATGTGTGCCTCCATTTCAAGTGTCTTTTCAAGTTGTGCAGCGCCAATAGATCTCAGAAATGAGAATTGTTTGGGCTTTGATGATATACTAAACTGTTGTCTGTGCGAAGCCAAACTGAGTGTGACAGCGACTAATGTTTCTGTCTGATAGTGAGACAGCTTTACTGCTCCTCTGTCTCCCACTTCATACAAGACAGCAGCAGTTATCAGGGCCCTTAGAGTTAAGCTTGTGTGCGTGACAGCATTGTTTAATGCATTTCTGTGATCACACGGTGTTTACAGGAAGCTTTTATGGGCTCTACACAAATCATTTCTTTGATATATGCTTTTTGACATCCTACAGTCATCTGGTTCATCATTTATTATGGATGTTGTGACAATTAGAATTAGGAATTGTGGTAAAACGCCGTGTTCCGTCTTGGTGCAACATTAAATGCCACATCTGTCCTGTTTCCCTCTGAGATACTCCTGTTTACCTCTGAAACCTGGATGTTGAATCTCTGACAGTGAAGGATGGAGGCAAGCAGGCCTTTATCATTCTCCCCGATTTTCCTCCTGCTCCAATTTCCTTTCTACTTCTGTTCTGTGTGCACTCTATCTCCTCATTTCTCTCTCCATCTCTCCCGCTCTTACCGCAGGGCTGTCAAGTAACTCCAGCTAGCCATCAGCCTAATGAACAGTGATACAGTGCTAATAGCATGTGATAATATTTCAAGCCACTGGTAATCTCCGCTCACTCAGCCTTTACCTGCTCTTCACTTCTGCGCCTTTTAACACACACACACACACACACACACACACACACACACACACACACACACACGGGGGCATCTCTTTCTCTTGACAGCTGCATGTCAGGTCTTGGCCTCATGCTGTCATGAAACAGAGCTGTCAGCCTACACTCCCTCTTAATAGTCCGCCCGTCCAGAAGAGACGACTACAGTCTTAATGGGATTGGACACTTCCTTCTGCATGCCTGTAACACAGTGTGCACCGTGTTGTGTTCACTGGCCGGAGCATCCCAGACCTCACGGTCACCTTTGTTTTAAAAGGTGTTTTTAATGGTTTTTATATTGTGTCCCTATATATATATATATATATATATATATATATATATATATATATATATATATAGCTATATTTTTCTCTTACCTGTAGTGCTGTTTATCAGTCTAAATTGTTGTTGTGTGAGTTACAGAGTGTCGGAGATATCAGCCTTAGAGATGTCTGCCGTTTATAGAATTTAATGGAACTAGATGGCACCAGGCTTGTGGTGCTCAGAGTGCCAAAAAATACTTATGAAAAACTCAACAGCAATGTCTCTTTCCAGAAATTATGACCCTGCTACTCAAGATATCCACAGACCTTGTTGTGAGCAGTTTCACATAGGAACTATTTTCACTTTCTATTGAACTACATCCCTGCCAGCTGTATCCTATCACCGTGCAGAAGGAAATGTGTATCTACTGCTTGCTCATCCAGCACCACTGAGCTAGCTAACATTACAGCTTAGCCAAGGCAACAAGTTCTCATCCCACCTCGTCAAATATCGCCACATTGTCTGTGGATTTTCACGTCTAAATATGATGTGCTGTGTATCCTTCTGTATCTGTTGTTGACGTGTACATTTCCTCTTGGTACGTGCATTGTGCCTTTTCAAAATATGCCTCAGTTTTCACGAGAAATGTAATGTTTCTGCACGGTAGATGCACACAGCCTTTTTCAAAATACACTTACAACATAGGTAAAGCACCTTGTTGTTACATTTATTTTTCACGTGGATAGGTTGAGAAAAAAAACATCATGGTTTGGCTCAAGACCTGGAGACAGGAAGTGAAAAGCAGGCTCCCGGGTGAAAGTCAAGGGCTTGCTGGACCCAGCCACCTTAGCTCCCACCCACCCTATAAGGACTTTCCAGCTATGATATTGTCGGCAGCATTACAAACTGACGCCATCAGGAGGTGCCTTTTTGCGTTAGTGTCTGACACCAAAATCACTGACAAAGTATTGGTTTTTGATGAGTTTGGAATAAGAACGGGCTGGTTGAGGAGGACCCTGTTAATGTTTACATCTTGCACTGCCACGAGCGTAAGCTTCTTGTCCATGAGTGAATGCACGCCTCATTCTGCGCTGGGATGTAGTTCAGTCGAAAGAGAAAATAGTTCCTACGTGGAACCACTCACAACAAGGTCTGTGGATTATCTTGAGTAACTGGGTCATGCTTTCTGAAAGAGACATTGCTGTTGAGTTTTTTTAAACGTATTTTTTGGTGCTTTGAGCACCACAAGCTGAGTGTCATCTAGTTCCATTACATTGAAGAGACAGCAGACATCTCTACAGCTGATATCTGCAACACACTGCAACTCACACCAAAACAATCTAGAGTGATAAATAACACTACAGGTAAGAGGAACAATATGTATTTTTGATTTTGTCTTGAACTTTCCCTTCAAGGTTGTAGCACACTTTCAATATGCTCCTTCCAGAGAACGGGCCACTGTCTGGCCCCTCGAGCAGCGACATAAAGCACAATGTCACGGCCATATAATGCCATTTCACACCGCGCTCACTGACTGGTGAGATCAAAAAAGTGACAGACAGAGGAAGACAGTGTGTTAGAGGCCACAGACACCAGAATGGAGATATAGAATAGGGGAAAAAATATTGTCAGTGTAAAATATGTGACATGTCAGAATGTGTGGGTGGATAGATTGCTTGACAGCCTCTGTGAAATAGGAGAAAGAAGAAGTGCCGAGTTGCAAGTGAAGAACTGAGGGAGAGGAGGAAAATGGCAAGGGCATGTGTGCGATTGTGAAAAAGCACCTGCATCACCAGAAAGCCAATGCCAGGCCACAGAGAGGGCACCAACAAGGTCGTGATATCAAAGAACAGAGCGGGAGCTGGAGGCCACAGGTCAGCTCAGCCACCGCTGTTATTCATTAAACCCTAATGGTTACCGGTTGGGAAAACATTATCTGGGCCTCTGGTAACTTGACTAAAGGTAAGGGTCAGGGCCGAAGGCAGGGGTGAGACATACCCATGCTCGTCGACATGGGTGAACTGTGTCGGATTGGATTAGCAGTCAAGGCGGAGAGGTGATGATTTGATGGAATTGCGGCACAGCAGCAAACCATCAACATTCCTCCTTTTACTCAGCTTAAAAGGGCAGTTAAACGTTTCTGTGGGGAATAACGTGTTACCGTCAGTCATAGTTAAGTGTTTTGGTGTATTTGGCAGCCACAGTTTGGTGCTGCTGGAAGCAGCTGTTGGCTCAGTGGGGTGTACAGATAGAGGAGGTGTGTCTTGTGTTTGTGTGTGTGTGTGTGTTTGGCCTGTATTAGCTGACTGTGATAATAAATAAGCAGGAATGCAGACAAACCAGTTGTAGTTCTGCGTTGGTAACATTTGGGGATTACAGGGCAAAGATCTTGTCTACATCATTTGCATGTTACTCCCCCAAGGTATTAGCCTGTGCTTTGAGAAAATGATAGATGTGTTTTAATGGGACCTATTATGTTTTTCAGCATTTTGTGTCTTCTTACAATGAACGATCTTCATTTAAAATGTGGCCAAAGTTTCAAATAATGAGGAAATTTATGAACAAGTAGTCCCTGACAGCAAAAACCTCAGTTTTATCTACTCTGGCTCCATGATCACATCATGCTGTGCCGGGTTTTTCTATAGGACCATCTGCTCCAGGCACACTACTTCAACTGTTTACACTACACTGCTTCATGTAGCTACATGCTAACATCCGGAAAACATGAAAACTTGGTCGTTGATGTCGTTTCGGATCATATTCCTTCTAGAGCATGTCAGGTTGTGTTTTGAAACTTAGTCGGTGATTTTTCAGTGTAGAAAGTGTCACTACATCCTGTTACATTCATTCCACGGCTGAAAGTACACTGCTAACATACAGGTAGCTACATGCTAATGTCATGGAAACATGTAATCTTGGCTGCTGATGTTGTGAATTTCTCCCTGATTTTGGATCATATTCCTGGAGGTTGTGTTTAGAAGTTTTTATTGATGAATTTTCACAATAGTAATTGTACTTTTCTTCATTACACTCATTTCCTGTCTGCAAATATACTGCTAATGTACATGTAGCTACATGCTAACACCGGGGAAACACGTAATCTTGGTTGCTGATGTTGTTAATTTCTCCCCAATTTTGTATTATATTCCTGTTGGAACATGTCCAGTTGTGTTTAGAAGCTTTTATTGGTGATTTTTGAAAATAAAAAGTGTCACTATTGTCTGTCACAGTCCTTCTCTGGCTGCTAGTACACTGCTAATGTACTTAGGATGATGCTAATGTCAGGTAAACATACAGTCTTGGTTACTGATGTTGCCAATTTCTTCCTGATTTGGGAAAATATTCCTGTTGGAATATGTTTATAAGCTTTTATGGATTATTTTTGATGGTAATAAGTGCGGTTGTACTCCGTTACAGTCATTCTCTGGCTGCAAGTACACTGCTAACATACATGTAGCTTCATGCTAATGTCAGGGAAACATGTAAACTTTGTTGCCAGTGTTGTCCCTTTCTACCATATTTTGGATTGTGTTCCTGCTGACACATGTCCAGTTGTGTTTGGAAGCTTTTATTGATCATTTTTCACAATAGAAAGTTCCCATATTCTCTGTTACAGTCATTTACCAGCTGCAGGTGCACGTCTAACGTGGATGTAGCTACATGCTAACCTCAGGGAAACATGTAACCTTGGTTGCGGATGTTGTTATTTCTCTCCAATTTCGGATCATATTCCTGCTGGAACATGTCTGGTTTGGTTTAAAAGCTTTTATTGGTGATTTTTCACAGTAAAATGTGCAGCTGTTCTCTGTTGCATTCCCGCAGCTGCAATGACGGTGCAGAGACACTGAGATACAGAGGATCTGTAAACAGTCACCAACCAGAGCAGACTGGGCTTTTTTGGGAGGGGGCCTAAAGAGACAGGCGCTAAAGCAGAGCCTTCTCAGACATAAGGTGAATACAGGTGTTCCAGCACAGACAGGGTGAGAAAAACAAAGTGTTTACTGACTATTTAAGGATGCAAACATGTTTTTGTAGAAACCTTAGATACAAGTCTGAACCTGAAAATGAGCATAACAGGTCCTCTTTAACTTTGACGTGTGTGCACACAACATATGCTGAAGGTTTGTGAACTGTAGGTTTTATGGCATGTACACAGGGGCATAATGATTTTGGTGCGGTGCACATACAAATTTTACTCACTTATTTGTATGAGGGAGGTGTGCGAAAACTCCCTTGATCATACATTCAAAAGACACTACGTGTTTCACTCTATTTCAAGAGTGTTTCATCACACACAAATGCATGCACACACACGCACACACTGGGGAGGAAGGGGGGGATTTTGCCTTCCAACTGATTAGGAAACGAGAAACACTTGTGTCATGAGTTTCCCCCCTAATAAGCCCAGATTGTTGCGGTTGGGTGAACATTTTGGGTGCAGGTATGCTGTGTTTAGGCTGCGAGCTGGATGGGAAGGTGTTTGGGGGGGGGGTCAGATGACTGTTTCGACTCCACAGGATCCTCGGCTGAAAGGGGATAGGACGGTGTTTGGGTTACGCCATGCTGAGAGTGCTGTCCTCCTTAAATAAGACACACTTGAACAAAGTGCAGCTGATCAGATTAGCGTGGCTGATCAGGTTTCTCAGCAGGTTGTTGGCTCCCACTGTCTGAACATCTTGACTAGGAAATGCTGTTAGTACTAAACACACTGCGTAACAAAGGGAGTAGAATGAAGGGATTTACCAACACAGTTGTTGTTGAGCTTTAGTTGGAAAATAAATGATGATGGAACACGGATTTTTGCTGAATTCATCTGTGATCACAGAGCCTCGGCTGTTAACGGGGTAAACATCCATCCTTTTGTTCACTGAGTTTTGCTTCTCTGCATCTGCAGTCTTTCTCAAGGGCGAAGTTATTCTTTCTGGCAGTAGAGAAAAATCCTACAATAAAATGGACCTATGGGACTCGGTCTGAAACAATGGTAGCAGGATGAATTGTACCAATCGAGTTGTGCCGGGTTCTATTGTTAAGTTTGCTATTGTGTGACAAGGAGGAAATTGTTTCTGTTCTCGGGGCCTTGATGAATCCACCCTTCAAAAACCAGAGATCATTGAAACGGCATCAGAGGAGGAGAAAAACAAGAATATCATCAGAAAGGCGGCATCTTGGTTTGATTCTCTGTTCCTTTTCTCTTTCTTTCTTCCTCTTATACCCTGCTGTCTCCGGCTATCCTCTGTATCTCTTCTTTTCAGCATCTTTGTCTCTGTTTGTCTCGTGTTATTTTTCTCAATGCCCGTTCCCTGCTCCTGCCTCTGCCCATCTCTCCTTCCCTTTTTCATTCTCCGTGGCTTCTCACCCGTGATCCATCCAGGCCAAGCCACAATCCCTTATAAGGCCAGTGGAAGCCCCCATCTGGCCTCTTATTTCCATATCAGATCTGCAGTAACAGACAGGGTTTATACAGGATCAAGCCAGGAATGTGAGGCTGCTTCTCCATCGGCTGTGCCACAAACCTTTCTGTGCTCTCTGCTCCTGGGCACAAACCTGGTCGCACCTCCTCAGGTCTCCATCTCTTTCGGCTCTTCTTGCTGCCTTATCTCCTCTCACCTTCTATTTCCTCACACATCTTCCCAACATCTCCTTTTATCCTTCCTCTTTTCCTTGTACTTCTCCCCTTCTTCCTCCTTCTCTTCTGCTGCACCTCTCTCATCTGTCAGTATCCTTCATTTCTAACCACCTCAACACCAAACGCGCACAAACATACACTTCTCTCTTCTTTTAGCAGCATCTTAGCAGAGCACACATTCACGTTCGGGGACAGAGACGCGGCATGCTCAGATGGTTGCTTGCTCTAAGTTCATAGCTTATACAGCGATGCAGCCACAGACAGCCAAACAAAAGACTAAGCCACATCTGAGAGCGAGACAAAAAGAAGAGCGCAGTAAAGCCGTACAGTACAACTCCACAACAAACACTCTTAAAACAGGCTCAAAGGACATCTGCGGTTTTTGGGCTTACATTATATTTAAAAGCTCTCTTCCCTCCGTCATCATTACATCTCTCTGTCTTTCTGTCTCTTCCTCTCTATCTCTTATGCACTCACCGAGCCTGTTCCTCATTACAGTTTGATGTTTCCACAGGCTTTTTCCCTCCCCGCCGAGCTTTAATATGTAAAGTGTCGTCTTTCCTCTGTGTGTGTGTGTGGTTTGGTTTGTTGTCGTAGAGAATCTGTTTCTGATTAGGCCTACTCTCACTAAGCTTTCCCTGCACTGCCACATTTGGGCCTTGCTTGGCAGTGGAACCTTAAGAGTGAATCTCATCCAAACCTTAATTGTTTTAAAAAGGCTGGCAGACCTGGCTTTTCTTTCAGGCTCGCTTTTGTTGTGTCTTTCCGTCCCCCCGCTCTCTCTGTTCTCTGCCGGTCTCTCTTCCACCTCTACTTCCATTCTGCCACGCTCTCCTTTGTTCCTCCTTTCTCTCCCAGGGTCTGACACAAATGGAGGGATGAAGGGATGAGAGGGGATCTCATATAGCCTATAATGCTTATCTCCTCTGGGGCCTGCATAGCTCATTAACCTACGTTAGTCTCCACATGCCTCCATTAAAGAGAGACACCTGGCTCCCGAGGGCCCAACAGGGAAATGACGAGTCCAGTCTCCTTTCCCTTCATCAGCATCCGAGACGCAAATAGGGAAAGGACTCATTACACCGCGAGACTGCCGAGCCTTTGTAGCTGCTCTCCCTGTACGTCCTTTATTGTGGCTATAGCGGTTATTGATGCTGATGTGTTGATTTCTCAGTCATGTCAGCTGTGTTGTAATGTGACATGTATACTACACATTGAAATAATGACGTCCACATTATGTTCAAGTGGCTTTTCATGAATAACAAGTAGCTTCCAGCTTTAAAGGAAATCAGAGGAGCAGAGTATCGGGTGTAAAGCGGCGGCTCCGGCCCTGACACACAGCAGCTCTCTGTTCAGCTGGAAACGGACTGTAAGCTCCTGGTACAGTGGCAAGTCTGAGATTAGCCAAAGTCCTTTTCAGAGCCAGGGCAGCATCAGCTGCACTCGGGGTTACGCATTGAAATGTATACTGAGAGTAATTGCCAGTGAAAAGCCTAAATCTTGTTTGGGCGATGCATCCCAAATCTGCGGTTTGGTCCCCTGGCTGGCTCTGGTTAATCTGCTTGGTGGGGACTTAGCCTTTCTAATGTTCCTCCCGTCCACTGTGCAGTACAGAGGAATGCAGAGATAAGCAGAATCTGCCTGAACCATGCCACCTGGCCACAAATCAATGCTATCAAATGCTTTCATTATATTTGGAGATGAAAAGATATGCAGATGGCAGGTTTTGGTATCTATCTTTGTTTAATGTTCAGTGACTTCCTGTTCCTTTCTTTCTCACTTTTCTCTCTCCCCGTCTGTCCTTCATACTCTGTAGTCTTTTCACTTTCCTCCGTGTGCATCTCTCAGCCGTGAATTTCTGGGACTAAAGCGAGTAAGTTGAACTGCATCACTTTAATGTCACACTCCATGTTTTCCACAACACTGACCTCTTTGTCTTCTGCCGCCTGCAGTTTCTCTATCCTCTCCTCTCCCCTTTTCTTTATTCTCCAGTGCTCCCTCTCACCCAGCGTTCTGTGTGTGTATGTGTGTGTTTGTGCATGAGTGTGTCTGGCAGACAAGTGGATGTTAGGGAGCTACAGCGACCTGGAACAGTCTGCAGTTTCTCTTTTCACCATTTTCACATTTTTCTCTCACACTCTTCTTCACTGAGTGTATTTCTCTTCCACTGCATCTGGCTGCCGCTCTTTCTTCAGTCCGTCTCCAGCGCTGAGAAATATTAGCATATCATTGCCGTAAGGATCTTCAAACTTCACAATTAATGGGTTTTTAATGGTTCCCCGGGCCTCACCATTATGTGGCCGGGCTTCTTAGGCTAATCCAGTGGGGACCATATGGGCAGCAGCCCGACTCCATACGCCGGACCCAGAGGTGCATTGAAACCAGTGGGGAAGCAGAGCCAGAATGTATTTAAATCCAAAGGCGCCCAGGGCTTTATTTAAAACCAACGAAAGTTTATTTGTTCGAGGCCCTCAGAGATTGGAGCAAGTGCAGGAGGGCTCTCCTTCTTTTACAGGAGCTGGATTAACAGTCCACTTGGGTTCAAGGTGTGAGAGTGTGCAAAATGCATGCATGTGTGTGTGGACACGGCTTTTTTTCTGCGGCTTACGTTCCAGCCAAGACGGGCATAAAACAAACATCTAGTGGGCAGACTTTTAAAACACACTCAAGAGACCACCAAGGAGCCTGACTATGTCATCCATGTTAGGTGGTGCTGTGGGCTGAAGCGTCAGCAGTGTAAATTCAACGCTTGACACATTGACAGCGTTGGCATATTTAAACCTGTGAGGATTTACAGTTACATGTTCCGTGTTTCAGCTCTCCTTGAAAAGGTGTCTGTGTTGTAGTTTTATGAGCTGCTGTATGTCTGGATGACGGGCCTCAAAGTAAATTCAGAACAAGAACAAATTAAAGGGATACTTTGAGGATTTTCAGCCAGCTTTGTATCATAACAGTTTGGGTAGTATGTGTAAATAATGTTAAGCTTCCCTCCATCTTGCCAGCAACCACATGTCCCTGCTCATTTGCCAGTGAAATTCCGCATTTCACAACATCAGGTGGATTTTTCCAGCTGTTGCTTGAACTACAGGTTGTCCTTTGTCGTTTTTGTGTGCCTGCCACCACTACAGACACAAAGAGTACAGAAGCAGATAGTGAGAGAGAGCCCCTCCCACTCAAATTCAGGTGAAACTGTAAAACTACGCAGTGCTGATCAAACATAAACAAAGATTCGGTAACTGTTTTGTCTATTTCCAGGCTAAAATGTTTTCAGAAACATATTTTAGTGCACTGTGTGGTTGTAACACAAGACTTTATGAACAGGAAGTGGGCACTGTACTGTTTTCTGTATTGTGAAAATGGAGGCTGAGAAAACTAAGATCAAACGGTAAAACTAGACTGTGTTGATCAAATATAAATCAAGTTTTTGTTACTGCCTTGCCTATTTCTCCCTTGAAGCTTTCTGGAAACATATTTTAGTGCACTGTTTGGCTGTAATATGAGAGTTTATGATCAGGAAGTGGGCACCATAATGTTTCTTGTACTGTGAAAATGGAGGTTGACAAAAACTCAGACCAAACAGTAAAACTAGACAGTGCTCATCAAATACAAATCAAGGTTTTTGTTACTGGGTTTCTCGCTTAAAATGTATGTAAAACATATTTTAACTTAGTGTTTTATTATAATATGAAATGTTGTTGCCAGCCACCATTTTGTTTTTGGATGAGCTGGCCAAAACCAATTCGCATTCACCCACCAGCAGGAGTGTTTATGGTCCGGTGCACCACTGTGCATTCTGGTAGTCAGTGCTGGATTACTGAACACAAGCCCAGGGGTCCAAAGTGTCAGTGGACCCCCTGGCCGTCACCTGCAAAATTTCAAATTAACACCTGCCGACCTGGATGAGACTTAAAATGACCAAAAAGAGACAAAAAAGACCACAAGGAGACACTAAATGACTATAAAGCGACATAAACAACTAAACACGACGCAAAATTACCTCGAAGAGACACAAGACAACCACAAAGGAGGAGAGGTGGTGGGGCCCTTGTGTGCCCAGGGGCCCATTGACTCAGAATCCGTCCATTCTGGTAACTGTAGGTTTTTTGCCTCTTGAGCAAAAGTGAATACCACAGCCCCTAATCTCAGTTTTGTCTGGTCATGTAGCTCCAATTTCCAAAGTATTTGTGTTTTTCTGCAGCAGAGCCAGCTCAGTTGTGTTAAGAGACCGTCTCTCCAGCAGTGAAACACTTCTTTAACTCTCTTGCACTGTCCTTGCACCTCCAGTTGTTTTGTTTCATCCCTGAAATTCACCATGGTCGTCTTTGCCCAGAGGCAGCTAATTAGTCACTTGGTTAAATTCAAACGACCAACCATGCAAAGTTTATCTGTGTACGTCTTTAAAGGACACTGACTTATTCTGAAGTGAGTGAACTGGCTTGATCCTGCAAATACATACATTACATGCTCCACCTTCCGCTGCCCATTCACAACCAAACTTTACACACCTTCAGACTTTGTCCTTGTTCACTCTTCAGTAAACTCACTGTGATCCAATTTTCTGAAATGCAATCCTTCTAGATGGACTCGAGAATAAATGACTAAAGGTCGAACTAACTGGCCAAGCAGCTAACAAGCCGGCCGACCACGGTCAACACCTGAGTGGAAAGCAGCCAGAAAAGCTCTTTACTCATTACACTTCCTGTCAATGGAAAGAAGATTAAAAACGACTAAAGACTGTGTCTCCTCGGCTCACGCACTTTTTCCTCAACATGATCCACTTAGGCTTTTAATGTAATATATGTTATATAGGGGGCTTGTGGTGTTACTGTATGTATACAGTTATCTCCCTCCTCCCTTCCTTTCTCTTCCTCTCTTTCTGTGTATGCATGCCAGGCTGGACGCTAAGTGCTGACTCAAGCTGTATGCGTCCCTGTCCAGGTAATGGCCTGTAGCAGTACTGCAGCCTGGGGCCTGCCAGAGGAGGAATGACATTTACTGCCACCTTAACTAGCTCATTAGCCTGCTGCACACTCTTTCTCTCCTTTCACTCCACAGAGGGTAATGAAAATAGCGCTGTTTTACTTTTCCAGTTGTTATTCTGCTCATGCCCGTCAAGGCTATCAAGATGGAACACTCGCATTGTTTTGGGAAATGACTCCTTGTTCTCTCGCTCCCTATGCCGTTTTAGCACGAGTGTTTCCCTCATCCTGTCTTTGAAGAAACAATTGACTGGCTGCGATTCATTGTGTTCCTTGTGAGATATCGCTGCTACATACTCACCTACAGTGCGCTCATCTTTTAATCAGGTCTGATCCAGGAGACTGATTGGCTCTATTGTTCAGGGGCATTGAAATCTGCCTTTCATTCCTTCTAAACAGACAAACACGCATTGGTATTGACACGAGCCGCGCACACCTGCGTACACACACCTGTGCGCACGCAGCACAAACTCACGTCTTCATTATGCCACTTCTTCGGTTGATTGGAGGGTTGTTGTGTGATGTTGATGTGGGACAGACTCAACACAATCCTTCCTCCTCTCCTCTCTGGCTGCCTGACATTTCTCTGTTCTTCATTAGGGACAGAGGGATTGAAGGATCGAGGCACAGAAGCAAAAATGACATGCAAATAGCACAGATGTGATTAAAACATCAACATCAGACACACAAGCCGGGACGCCTTTACTGTGGTGGCTGCATTCAGCTCTCGGCTGCTGTTGACTGACACGAGCGCCAGTGCGATGAGATGTGTTTGTTTAGTAGGCGTGAGAGCACAGTGGCTATACCGTGACAAACACACACCGACATACACACACATGCAAAACAGCGGCTAACATGCAGAGCCCAGTTTGTCCACTCAGGCTGGTGGAATGCCCCAGGCCCGGGCACATCCCGGAGCCTTTGTTCTGGGCATGTTTTCTTATTGATAAGGCCTATAGTGACTGAGAGACCAAAAAAGCGTTGAGAGATGGTGATTGAAAATATTACACAACACACTACAGTACATGACCAAACTACACAAAAAGCTTAAAGGGATACTTCATCCCATATAGAAGCTTTTGTATATCAGTTACTCTCTCTGTGTCAAGCTGAATTCATGAAGTAATCTTGCATGCCTGCAGTGATCAAAAAATCTAAAAACTGAGAAAATTCTTGATGACTTGGGGCACGTACACATGCCACGTCTTCACCCGCCTGGAAAACATGAGGTCAGGCACTACTTTTTGTGTTTTTTTGAGCCAACTGTCAAGAGCGTGGTAGCAGGTTGCATCTGAGGTTGCTAAGCAGCCTTAACAAGCACTGTATCGTAACCTATTTACCCAAAATCCTGAGTGCAGAGCTGATCTTCTTCCAGGCGCTGTTTATAAGTGTGTAGACATATCATCCGTGGGACAGGTGTAAAGGTTTGGTAGCCCTGCGACTTTTCCGTATTTACCACAGACTTATATTTACAGAAGAAGGGAAAGATATCTGTCGGCTGTGACTGTTTTTTCCTTGTCATGTGGTGCTCGCTGCTGCGTTCCAGAAGTTGAACTAGGTCTATCTCAAAGCACAGCCATCGCGCCCTGAAAAATAGGCGCTCGGGAACACATGCGCATCGCAGTGGCAGCGCTCTGGCATTTGAGCGTGTGTGCTGCACGTCTACATTGAAAACAATGAATCTGAAGGTGCAAAAACCGCATGTGTACGGCCACTTAAAGTTATAGAGGTCTGCGTTAAACAATAGCAAAACCATATTAAAACATCCATTTACAAACTCTCTCACAACTCTGCAGTGTAGTTCAAGTCTCATTTATCCAGTTGTATGCTCAGCACTTCCAAAACAGTCAGCCTTTCCAATGGGAACTTAACGGAAAGTGATGTTCTCTTCAGCGCCAGACTCCATTGACAAAATAGTAATTTCACCACGCAGAAAACAGGAGCTGCTTGTTTTTTGCTGCCTCCATCGGTTAGCTTGTTTGTGTTATTGTGTGACTTTGGTGTTTCAAACGGTTACGCTGGAGTCAGCAAAGTCACACAATAACACAAACAAACTAACCGATTGAGGCAGCGGTAGACCAGCAGCTCCTGTTTCCTGTGAGGTAAAATTACTGTTTTTGTCAGTGGAGTTTGGCTTTAAGGAGAGCATAGAGAAGTTTCACTTTCACTTTCTGTTTGGGAAGTACTGAGCAGATGACTGGATAAATGAGACTTGGATAATACTGCATGAGTTGTGTGAAAGTTTGTAAACAGATCTGTAGTTCTGCTGTAGTTAAACCTTGGACCCCTATAGCTTCAATTGATCATAAATTTTCTCCATATTTGGATTCTTGTTTCACCAGGGCACGCAAGAAAAACAAGTTTTCTTCATGATTTTGATGTAACACACAGGGTGGGTAATTAATATACACATGGTCATTTGGGGAGTGAAGTATTCCTTTAATAAAAATTTCATTGCATGGCCGTGTATGAGCAGTATTGTTTATCTTTTTCCCTTCAGCTCATGGTCTTGCATCAGCTTAGTACAGTCAGTTATTTAGTGGCTCTAGTGTTGGTCAGCACTCCCCGTCTGACTAAAAACAGCCCAAGGCCTGTTCTTAAAGTCTGATCCCCCTTTGTCTTCCTTTCACTAATTGACTGTGTGTGCGTGCTTGTGTATGTGTGTGTGCCACTTCACCTCAACCACCATATCCTGTGTTTACAACGTTAATGTAGCGGGTTAGACTGTAGACTGTCTGTGACTCATAATGAGTTATTGTACAGCTCCTCGAAAAGCCATTCGGAGGCATGACCGTGGGCAAAGAGCGCAGAGGCCTCTGCGTGTCTGCACTCACAACAGGTATCAGACAGCATTACAGGTTCCCACAAGAAGTGGATTAGACAGCACATACTCAGCTCCTCAAAGTAAACACGCCTTCCCCTTCTATCCGTGTCAACATCAGTCCGGCGTGCTCTGCTTCAGACTTTGTTGAGGATCACTGGGAATATGAAACACTCTGTATGGCTCTGCGTTAAAATCTCATGCGCTGTCAGATTTGTTTAAGAAGTATTTCAGTCTGTTCTGTTCGTTTGACCCCGCTGTGTGGTAAAGAGAAATGAATCATCGTTGGCTCTCCTGTTCTCAATATTTACTCAGAGAAGTAATGAAGCAACTCTAAAACGCCGCTCAGGGACCAGTTGAATGAAGATGTTTCGGCCTCCTTTTTACTTCTGGCGCAAGACTATGTTTAAACAGAGTTGGTTTTCGATGCCAAACGAGGTACCCATTTGGCCAGCACCTCACACTCTGCTCCATTCTCTACAAAACCCACTAGAGAGGAAGTGTCCTCACCAAGCAAATATGCCAGCTGTGAGCGATCACACAGCCCCTGCACTCACAGCTACTTCATTCTGCTTTAACTGGTCTGGATCTCTGGGTCAGCGCTGGCCAGAACAGTTGTAGCATCCTTTTTATGAGCATTCAGGCCAAAATAAAAACAAAGTGACTGCACGCTGTGTCTTTTATTTCACCCAGTCTTAGCTCATGGCCTCCCCATCATTAAAACAACTGCTTATTTCAGACAACCTAAGTAAGCTGTCTTTGTTAGCTCTGTGTCTGCTTGTATTTTCAGCCTACAGTCTGCTTTCTTAATGACAGCCTTGCTTTGACTTCAGCCTGTGTAAGTGATTGTGGGTGCTTGTGTTTGCTAGCTAGCGTGCATGCCTGTGTTTGCAAATTTTTGTGGCGTTATGTGACGAAGAGGTCTGTTTTGGCTCCGGCGGCCTTGTTTTTGGGGCTCTCGTGGGGGTTTCGGGGGGCCGTGTCGAACCGTACCAGGCTGTCTTTAGGCAGCTCAGCATGGGACCATCCAAGTGTAGTTAACATGTATGAGAGTGGATTAACATGAAGGCCCCTCTCCTCAGGCACACTCTGTCACAGATCTGTCAGGCCTCTCGGAGACCCCTCACAGCACAGCTCTCATCTGTCAACAGGCGGTACCCTACTGACACACAGGGGAACAAAGGCCTGCACGCACACACCCACACACACACACACACACACACACACACACAGATATATGGCTGTAGATGCAAACAAACTGTACATTCACATACTCACGGAGAGGATATAAAGTCACAGACTGTACAAGTACTACACTAGTTGATGTGGCCTCGGGGACCGTGTCTGAAGTTTTTGTTTCATCACATGAATTTTGAAATATGTTGGACATTAAAAATGATGCCTTCATCTCCTCAGACGACCAGCTAAGAGTAAACCACAGCCTGTTAGAGGCAAATACCAGAGCTCTTGTTTAATTCATGGAAGACAGCTGTCCGGGGTTGTAGAACGATGCTAACAAATAACTTGTGACAAAGTTGGATACTTAAAGGGACGGTTAAATAGCACTACAAGTAAGAGAAGAAAGTATGCCTTTTTTATGTTGGCGTTATCAATTTTAAGTATATTGTTGTGGTGTGAATTGTTGAGTGTTGGAAATATCGGCCATTAAGACGTCTGCCTTCTTCTCAGTGTAATGTAACTAGATGGCACTCAGCTTGTGGTGCTTGAAATGCCAAAAAAAATACATGTGAAAAACTCAACAGCAATGTCTCTTTCCAGAAATCATGACCCAGTTACTCAAGATAATCCACAGACCTTGTTGTGAGCAGTTTCATGTAAGAACTATAACAGAACTCCACCCACCCACAGTATCACTGTGCAGGAGGAAGCATCTACTGCTAGCTCACCTAGCATCACTGAGCTAGCAAACGTTACGGCTCAACACAGGAGGATGACAGTACTGTTTACATCTGGTGCTTTCAGGAGCATGGGCTTCTAATCTGTGAGCAGATGCACGCTTCCTCCTGTGCAGTGATACTGTTGGTGGGTGTAGTTCAGTAGAAAGAAAATAGTTCCTACATGAAACTGCTCACAACAAGGTCTGTGGATTATCTTGAGTAACCAGGTCATGATTTCTGGAAAGAGACATTGCTGTTGAGTTTTTCAAATGTATATTTTTGGCGCTTTGAGCACCACAAGCTGAGTGCCATCTAGTTCCATTATATTGGAGAGAGGCAGACATCTCTACAGCCGATATCTCCAACCAGTCAATCACATCACACCTTGCCTTCAGCAGCTTCACTGGCTCCCAGTAAAGCACCACGTTGACTTTAAGATCTTACTCCTCACCTTTAAGGCCACCTCTCTGAACTCTTGCACATCCACACCCCCAACCGCACTCTAAAGTCTTCCTTTTTCAGCCACCTCACTGTCCGCCAGCCCGCCTGACCACCATGGGGTCTCGAGCCTTTAGCTGCTCTTGAACTCCCGTAGCATCAACTCTCTCTCCACTTTCAAATCTTGTTTCATAACTCATCTCTTTCAAATAGCGTGTTCAGTCTGACTCCGGTCCGTCTAGCCACACACATCCACAACACACCAAAACTATATAGACTGATAAGTAGCACTACAGGTAAGAGGAAAAATATGTAGTTTTCAATTTAGGGTGAACTGTCGCTTTTAATAAAATCATTTAATTTCATATGTCTGTGAAGTGAACGAAACACAACTGGATCCAAGGGACACATACAGTCCCCTTTTTTGCAGTGGTAGTTAACTGCTTTTTCATTTCATGCAATCTACTGAATGGCGGCTATAAGACTTTCAGTAAATTTAATGGCACCATTTCCATTTGTTTAAATTACCAACCAAAGGACTGAAAAAGTGACACACTTCCCAGTTACACTGTACGTCTCGCCGCACACACCGTGCATGAAACAGCAAATTAGCCACCTCCGAAAGATCAAAGGCGCAACACGGATGAAAAAAAGTCCCGCACTTTAATTAACTTTAATTAGTACATTCTGAAACCTTAGTTACTGTTTGTTGTCGGCTGTCGTACATCTCCCGGCCTTATGAATGCATCAGAGACAATCTGGTCTCATCAAAGCCACTTACTGTATTGTGTGTGTCCTCATAGCTGTGTAAATGCGAGGGGCTTGCCCAGACACTGGTTGACCAAGCAACCAAATGGAAAGCCAAACAATACGGAGCATCACATGCAGCAGCTCGACTTAGTGCGAGTATAAACCAAGATAAGCTCTTAATGAAGTCGTCATCATGCACACAGTCATGGAAACAGACACGTGATGCATGTAGGCGCTGATGCACTCAGCTGTAATAACACATTTTGTGATATAATGATTGTAAATAAGCTCCGACTTCTTTCCACGGTGAGTTCATCACCTCAGCTGACGTAATGTCGGGAGTATAAAAGGAGGGTCGTGCATGTGTGGAACATGACCGTCATTAATAATAATGTTATGGATTCCAAAGGTCAACCAGCCGTCACGCTGCATTAAAGCACAGGTGATTGATCCGACCGAAACATGATCGATAGGTGACCCCCGCTGAGGCTCTGCACCCCAGCCTGTGTAGGTGTCAGTTGTCTGTGTGTGTGGTTGATTTTGTGTGTGTTTGTGGCGGGTTGCAGGCCGTGCCGGCGGTCATGGCCGCTCAGTCATCCGGGGAACTACAGGAGGCAGCTGCACTCCGCCTGTTGGTGGGGGGGGGGGGATTGGGGTGAGGTGAGGTGGGCCGAGGGGATCGAGAGGAGGGAGCGATAGACGGGATCTCTGGCTGCCTGGCTGCTGGCTGCAGGCGACACGTCAGCTGGGCCTGTTCCCCAGACCCCCTCTGCGCCATCCCAGCCTCTCTCCCCAATCAGTGATGGACGGATGGTTTGGAGAAGGAGGAGGCGCACGGCCAGTTAGTTCCGCCCCACAGCGGCCTGCTTTATTGGGCCTTCATTGGGGATTATTGTTATTGAATTATGGAGGGCCTCCCTTCAGATGCTCTCTGGCAGGAAGTGGGGACGGCAGGGCCTTCGCACAACTGCTGATGTGTGACCCTCTTTCCCGCCCTCCTCACCCTCCACGTCTGCTCCTGCCTCGTAGCTTCAGTTAGCGTACGCCCTTTGGATCCCCTCTGCAGACACGTGCAGGTACACAGGCTCGGGCAGAGGAATGCACCATTTATAGTCATTTGCCTTTTGGCTGGCATTAACCAAGCATTAAGAGAAACGGAGAATAAATAAACGGAAAGTGTGAGGCAGACAGATGAAGTGTATGACGCGGGTCATATGGGGAGAGCTGTGGGTGTATGAGGGGGTTTCCTGTCTGTTCACCCTAGTCCATCCCCGTCATTGCCCTCAGGACTTTGCATTCCTCACACCCATCCGTAACCCCCCGCCCCTCTCGCCACTGCTGTCTGGCCTCAACACCCCTCAACCCAAACCCTCGCACACGTGTTCAGTGGAGGGGCACAGACTGAGAGACACCCAAGAGACTGAAAACCATTTATGCATGTATGAACGTTTACACACACACACACACACACACACACACACACTCGTCATCTGCTCAGCACCAGCTCCATGCCTTTGTAAGGAATTGAGATTATGATTCCCCATTGTGCTGCACCCAGAGGATTACAGTAGGTGATCCTGGCTTTGCTGATGTCTGGGACCTTCGTATATGCTGTAGATTAGACACTGTAATTTATATGGAATCACAGGATTGGTCGATGTTGTGAAACTATTATGGCTAGACACCAAACTGAAATCTTTGCGGCGATGTTTAGCCGATTATTGCGAGGTAATCTGGTTAAAGACACCCTGTTGGCTAAATCTGAGGGATTAACTTTATATCCAGGAGGAAATAGTTCATGATACCATGGCCGCCGCAATAATGTTTCCTCTCGACCCTCCGACACACTCCGTTCACTCTCTCACATGAGATAGCTTATGGAGGGATTTAGTGACCTTTGACCTCAAGCGACCCCCCCTTCCAACCTCGAGTGGCTTTACACCTACATGAAAGAACGTATGACATCTGCGGCTCTGCATTAACACTCAGGACTCTCCATACATACAAATGATCCTCCCGGGACACCGTCTGTAATAACAAAGCTTTAACCTTTTCTTCCTGTTTGTGGTGTAAAATAACCAAATAACTGAAATCAGCGCCGTAATTATCTATTTAACATCAGGGAGAACCATTTTATCCCCCCAGAGGGTTCTTTGGAGAATTTCCCCCAGGAGAAAAATTTAGAAACTTAACAGCTAAACTGGTCGTTTTAGATGATTTGAAGCAAAAATCTTAGATCAGAGACTCTTAAGGTTTTGATGACTAAGTGTTGTTTTAGGGAGCAAGTGTACGACTGAGAGCCGCACAGAAAAGTGCACAGTGACTTTTTATGACATCTTTAAATGACTTTTAAATGACATATTTTGTTGTTGTTTTTTTACATTTTGTTATGATTTGTCATGAAATACTGTTGGGTTTTTTCAATATATACTATAATATGACATGATGTGATTTTTTTATTTTGCTTTTTTTATGACATTTTTTATGATATACTGTACAATGACTTATTTATGACTTTTTTTAATTACTTAGATAATTTTTTTAACATTATTTTATGCTATACTATGACATACTATTGTTTTTTTTAACGTCATTTTGATATATACTATAATATGTGTTTTTTTATTAACTATTTTAAATGACATTTACTTTTTTATGATATGCTCCATAATGACTTTTGTATGGCTTATTTATGACTTTTTTTAAAACATTTTTTATGATATACTATGACATACTATTGCTTTTTTCCACATTGTTTAATATATACTATAATATGTGATTTTTTATGACATTTTCAATGACATACTTTTTAAAAACCTTTTCATGATATTTTATACAGTGACTTTTTAATAATCTATTTATGACTTTTCATGACTTTCATTCCTTTTCATTTTAAAGACAAACTGTTTTTTTTAATGTTTTTCAAATATATACTATAATATGACATCTTTAGTAATTTTTCTATTTACCTTTTTAAATGACATTTTTAATGACATGCTATTTTTTATATATATTTTTTCTTTTGCATTTTTTATGATATACTTTACTATGTCTCCTTGACTTTATTTCTGACATTTTTAATGACATATTGTTGGTTTTTTAAATTTTTTTTATATATACTTTATTTTATTATATTTATTTAATGACATTTTTAATGACACTATAACTTTTTTGTGTTATACTATACATTTTCTTTTTTATGATTTTTTAAAATTAACATTACTTTTTCTTTTTTTTTTTTACTTTTTTAAAATGATACCCTACACTTTGACTTTTTTCGAATGACTTTTTAATAACATTTTATGACATTTTATCCACTGACGTTTTTATGACACTTCTATGACTTTTTGTGACATTCTACACAATGAATTTTTCATTACTTTTTTTATGGCAGACTGACACTTTATAAGAACTATCACAGTCGACAGAGACATCGCCTTTGTAACACTCATATTTCATTCTAGTTGTCCGTTTCTTAAATACATTTGAAAGAAATAAATCATAGAGACAGTTCACTGTTTGACATTGGCACCTTTCAAAAAAGGGTTACAAAGGGCTTTACAGATTATACAAAATAATTTAGCTCTACCTCCCACCCCCCAAAAAACTTTAAAAAAAAAAAAGTTTATAAGAATTTGTTTTTACTAAATTGCAACAGGGAGACTGTTCCAGGGTTTAGGGGCCCTGACAGGAAGTTGTAACTCTAGATCAGGGGACTGTTGGGATTTCTGTTGTACAATCTGAGATAATGTGCAGATATATAGGGGCACAACAGTTCACAGATATGTGCTGGTCAACGAAAGGAAGCCAGTATGAGGGTTATGTTGTCTTTTGTTTCATCCAGTTAACAGTTCAGTTATTTTTTTAGATTTATTTATATATTTTTTCATATATAATTCAAAAATATGTTATAATTAAGGCCAGTGGTACTTTGCTGTTTACACAGTGAACTCACACCCTTGATTGAGTTTATGTACACGGTGCAGAATTTTCAGCTGCTCAGGCAGCACAGATCCCAGATTGTTTTCCTTACCCCTTTCAGGTACAGCGGGATATTCTGTACCGAGCCGAAACTGATCCCAACAGTGTTTTTTCTGGCCCGTATTTTGTACCACAACAGTGTGATGATGATGAGTACACTATTCCTCCTGCTGGCTGCAGCTCTCTGGCTCTTCTCTCTCACACTCCACACTATAGGTGGGACAGTGAATCAAGTGCATAACTGATGTCCTCAGGCCTCATTCTGGATGCACTATGACCTTTCCTTTTTAACAATCCCTTCAGGGAGCGTGTGTGTCTGTGTGTGTTTGTGTGTGTCTGCGTGCGTCTCGAGGGGGTATCCACTGTCTGCCCCCCTCCAAGACAGAGAAACAACCTCCCTGGGCCTGCCAAAAACCGTTAACCAACCAAACACCCCGTTCCTCCTCCTCCCTCCTCCTCCTCTTCGTTACTTCCCACATATGGACACAGTTATTTTGCCTCTTGTTGTCGGGGAACAAAGAGAGTGTAAGCAGCGGTCAGTGGGGGGAGAATGTAGACGCATTATATCAACGTGCTATGAATCCTTCCCACAAGGCCTCCACTCTTCCCATACCCCCTCCCCTTTCCCTTCAAAAGATGGAAAAACAAGCCTCTAGGTTTGTGTTGACCCAAACATTTATGTGGTTTTTACAGTACGGAGAACAAGGAGCGGGAGACTTGGAGAGAAAGGGGGAGAAGAAAAGAGACATATTTTTCCACAAAGAGACAGAAAGCCCAGTTGTGGGATAACAGGAAGCCAGAGAGTTATGGGGGGATCTGGACCGAGGTACCCAAACATGGAGCCGTCTGGCCGGAGTCTGTGGTCAGCTCGTGAATAAAAAAGAGAAAATGGAGAAAGCGGGGATTGTGTGATGTGGCTCTCACGGCTTTGTTTCTCCAGCTAATTAAAGACAAAAAGGGGACAGTGTACCTGCTCTGCCAGCTGAGCTCATATTTGAATGCTACATTCAAATCAAGGTATCAATTACATCCAGCATTGAAATCTGAATTTCAAAGCGCTCATGTGTGAAAGTAGATGAACGTTTCCTCCAAGGAGAATGATCTCATCCCCGAATCTGGCGGAGTCGTGATAGAGCAGGAATATGAGAAAATGACAGTGTACTGTAACACGCTTCCCTTTTGGATTTCATGGTAGTCTTGTATGCTTTTTGGCAGTAGATTTTTTTAGTGTAACAAAAACCCTCCACGGCCCCCGCTGCTAATGCTAGACATTACCTCACAAAAGTGGATTTATACAGAGGAAATAGCTAATCCCTCAGGTAATATGGGCATGAATCAGTCAGGCCAGACAGCAGGAAAGATCATGCTCGCTCCCTCTCGCGGCTCCAGCCGCAGCAGAAGATAGCCCCTCAGTGCTGGAGCTGTGCTGTACATGTGGAGGGGAGGCAGAGGAAGAGCTGTCACAACCCTTTATACTTTCACTCTCACTGTAGCTCAAGGCTACAGCAGAGTGGTGTGTGTGTGTGTGTGTGTGTGTGTGTGTGTGTGTGTGTGTGTGTAGCAGGGGAAGAATAAGGGGTGGGGGGAGTTGTTGGTTTAATTCCTCGCGGTTATATGCCTTGCCGGATAAAGAATAGACATTTATGTGGCTGTATTCATGTGCAGGCAAACTCACACCCACGTTAGAGTATCGTATATGCATGCTAATACACCCCAAGGTGCAGTCACTGATAAGTTCAGGGGCACCTTGCTGCTTCCTGTCTCATTTTTTGAGATCCTTCGAATATGCACCAATCAAGCACAGCATCAGATTGTGTCGCCTCCTCCTTCAGGGTGTTATTGCACATCCCCAATTTTCTTCACTGCACACACTACGCACAGACACATACACACACACACACACACACACACACACAAACTGGCTGGCTGCTGACCGGCACTAATGCCCTAATGGCGCTGTCCTACATACTTGGTACGCTAGTGTCTGTTGGCAACCTCACCCGCCCACCCTGAGCTGGAAGCGGATGGGGAGGAGAGGGGAACAAGATGGGAGGAGAGGGCTGTCTTTAGGCTGACACACACACACACACACACACCTCAACTCACTCCCCATGCTCTGCTCTCACTGTGGTTCGCCACCGGAGCAGCTTTAACGCCGGGCCACCCTGTGTGGAACAAGACAAGGCTGATGTCATTAATTTTTCTTTGATCCTGAAATCAAATTATTTTAATATATAATAATCTGCATTTCTTCAGCACATTTATTTGCATGTGAGGAAACAGAGTCTTTAGCCGTTCACACCAATAGTCAAGCCGTGACAGGTTTTGTTGTGCTTCATGGCCACTGGTGAAATTAGAAACAAGTACAGTTGCACTTCATTTAATTGCCTGTTGTCCTTACGTGTTATTTATTTATATAGAATTTGCACGAGCCGTGGTCTCTGTGAGCAGTCAACAGTTTTTCTGCAATTACAGGATTATGGCACATTGAGTTTCCCTGCATTTCCCGAGAATGTCTTGAGTCTTTAAAGCACAAGTCTTTCTTAATGCAACACTCATGTGATACATGTTGAATCTAAGATAGCCATGTTTCAAAGCACATTAATTCAAATTTTAATTTGTACAGGAAATACTAGGTTAAAAGTCCAGTGTGTAGGATTTAGGTTCAGCTATTCACAACTATGTTTTATTAGTGTGTAGTCACCTAAAATTTGAATGAGTCGTTTATATATTAACATACAGAGTGGGTCCTCTTCCATGGACTCCACCTTGTAATTCTATGTTAGCCCCAACGTACAAATCAAAAACTGTCCCCACACGAAGCCCAGTTCAGACCAAAGATCCGCAACAAGACAAGTTGAAAAACGGAAAAAACTTACAATGCACCGTTCTCTAAAAACCTGCCGGTTCACACCAATGCAACTAGATGAGACAGTGTATCATCTCTGTGCAACAACTCTCTGTACTTTTGTTCTGATTTGCAGCTTTTCAGGTTTATTTTGTGGCTGAATATAATTTGTAGCTTCTTAGAATATGAATGATAGTGATAGTGAGATACTGGCTACAGCTGCATTTGTAGTAGTGATGAAACGGTGAAAAACAGGAACAAAACCAGCATCAGATGGACTGTGTTCATAATAAATACGCCACAATAATACAAGTAAGCAGCACCAATTAATTAGTCGGTGACTAGGCGAACATGCTGTCTGCGATCATTTTGACCTGACCAGCAACCGGTGTAGAAACTGGTGACAACCTTTACGCCTCAAAACCAGCCACCGGCGATTTCACCGGCGGAGTTGCAGGTGACATCATCAGCCAGCTTGAGTCAAGCTCAGACCAGCCAGTTCACACCGCTGCAACTTTTCTCTGCAACATTCTAAAACATTTTTGTCTTGTTGCGAATCTTTGGTCTGAACTGGGCTTTAGATAATTTGCGGCTTTGGCATTTTTGCGTTGGCCAAGTTTTCTACTGGCACACAGTAGAAGTTTCAGTTCAACCTCAGTGATAGATGTCACTAAATCTGACACTCTAGACCTTTAGGACAGGCATACATTGTAAGATTTGAGTTGTTTCTGACCTGATTTTTGAGCCACACAACTCTATTTCGAGTCAGACCGAATTCCAGCTTCATCTGGCCGTCGTTTGCGATGCATTTTACAGAGGGAACAAGGTCACATCATGGCCGATAAACTACCCATCCATTGGCTGTTTGGATGAATTCCAAAATCGGCCATTGTCGATTCCCCAGCGTCAGTGCCTTTTTTCCTGACAGCATCTGCGCAAAGTGGCAAGCAGAATGTATGAAAGTGCCCTCTCACGACAGATATGAAAAAGTGAAACAGAAGAAGGAAAAGGTTCAGCGCTCAGGCAGGCCTGTTCAGTGCTCTCAGGAAATCAGAAATCTCAGAAAGACTTCAGAGATTCAATCAAAGTTTACTGGAGCTCACTGATTACAGGCAACAAACTTTTATTAAGAAGGCAGAGTCAATCCTGACTCTGATGAAGACACATCTGGCGTCAAAATGTCTTCCGTCCATGTGCTCCAGTATACTTTGGACCTAATCTCTGAAGTCTCTCCTGATGATGAATGAGAGAAACACTGGCAAAAATGCATCAGTGTGAACCACACTGGTGTGACGTTACAGACTTCTGCTAGCAAACAACCTTACAAACACATGTTTATTGACAAGAGAGGTCAGCAGGGGCCAAGGGGTCGTTTTATAGTATATTTTACACATACAGTGGGAGCACTCAGGTCAGAGCTTGACACTCAGACCGTACAGTATAAGCACATTGCTCATGAGCTTTGGCTGGGGTTGGACTTCAACAACAACATTCCTAAAACAGGCTCAAATCGTGTAGTGTATGTTCAGCTTTACATTCCAATCAAAAATTCCCTGCATAAGCGTTAATTCCTTCTTCGTTAACATAACTTTTAAAAAGTGCTGCGGTGCTGAAACCTGATGCCCTGTTTACCCATTTCCCAAATGTGACCTGCAGCCAAAATGAAGCTTGTATCCATCCCTACCCTTCCTTACTTCCTACCTGATTACCACATGGTGCTGCGTGTCTGTCAGCGTTAGTGTCACAGGCAGAGCTGGCTGGTCATCCCGGTCCGCACCCTGAGCAGCAGAAGTGCCACTGTCTGGGCTCCTATTTATCCAGCCGTCCCTAAACCCTCCACTGCTCCCCACTCCCTTTGCATATGGAAGAGGGAGGTGCAGCGTGATGGAGGTGTGTATTGACCCAGCGAGGCGATGAGGATGGAATACTAATAGGGTTAATAGAATTAATGGTGCTGTCACCCCTGGTTGGGGAGGAGTGCCAGGCTTCTCGCTGGCTGTTTGCAAGCTGATTGCTTTCTGCGTGCTGTAGCTGTATTCTGGCTCCGGTCTGAACTGTATCTCTGTGTCTCTGACTCGTATTGTTATCTGTCGTCTCTGTACAGCTTCATCTGTCTGGCTCTTGTCTTTCCGTCTCAATACTGTATCTGTCTATCCCTCTCTCTCTCTCTTCAGATAGATTAAAGCTGCTGTAATAATGCACCTTTGTTGCAAATGTCCTTTGTTCATTCACTTATTGATTTTATAAAGTGGTTGTGATCTATAAGTCTTTATATTCCCTGTGTCCTTGCGGGGGCCTGATTTGTGCATGTGTGTGTGTGTGTGTGTGTGTGTGTGTGTGTGTGTGTGTGTGTGTGTGTGTGTGTGTTTATGATTCTGCGCTGCTCCCGAGGCAGGCAGAGTGTGTGTAATAATGGAAGGTTGACATTTAAAGCAGTGTATTTAGTGCCACTGAATTAGCATACTTTAACTGGCTGGTCTATTCCTTCTGGAGAGAAGCAGGCATTAAATCCTGACGCAAGATTGGTGGGCAATTTTAAAGAGCTTTAGTGAAGATTCATAGACTACAAAATGTGCTGGCATCACACACACAAACACACACACACACACACGCACAGACACACACACACACACTCTTCCTCTCTACCTTCTCTGTCTCTCTCCTTCTTTTTCAACTCACTCTGACCCGTGTGTGTGCCGCTCGTCTATTCTGCATACGCAGCGTTTTCCTCTCCTGCCGCTTCAGAGCATTTGTATGAGTTATGAGGGGATGAGAGAGGATGGAGGAGTGTGTGCATGTGTGTGTGCGGGTGTGGGTGTGTTTGTGGGATAAAGGAAGATACTCTGTCACCAACACATGTCTCTACTGATGAGTATCTCTGATCCGCTGGTCTACAGGAAGACGCAGGCCTGTTGCTGTTTTGCATGTATAATGTGCGAATGGGGATACACAGCTGCAGTGTACGGAGTCAGCAGAGCCCCAGTGTATACAAGCATGCGCCTGTCTGATGCTGTGTTTGTGTTGCTCCTGGTAAAAGTCATAAATGTGCATAGAAATGTTGGGAACACAAAGCCATAAGTCATTCTCCGCAGTGTTTTCTAATTAGCGGACTAATGAATCAAGGCCTTGTTTGCCGCTCGCACATAGAACGAATATGCCTGAAAGTCATTAGCTTGTTTTACGTCCAGACAGCATTACACATGCTCGCTCGGACATACTTTACAGAGTGGAAGTCATCTCAGGCTCGGCTGAATTATTTATGTACAGAGTAAAGCTATTTTTTAATTCAATTAGTGATTTGCTATTCATGTGTATTACCCTCAAAGACATTTAATGCTAAGTACATTGATCTCATTGGTTGGGTAATTAGACGGCGCAGACACAAACATACACACACACATTATCATTAATAGGTAAAGCATCAATTATACATTGCTGCGGCAGTGAAATAAATCAAATGATGGCGCACTTGTCTGATTATTGCATTTCACACAATGTGAGATATTGTGTTACACAGGTTGCAGTGTTATGGAGGCTATTTCATCACCTTATGGTAGACAGTTTGTACTGATGTTACACGTCTTCTACAGAGAGGGAAAGTCTGAGAAAGAATTTCATTTCCAAAGTTCTCCAGGATACAATAATGTGAAGGAAATTAATGGAGTATAATTAAGAATGTGGAAAATGAAAGCACAAAGACTGTGCTTTTTTTAAAAGTCGTAAAAGGTGCACTATGCAGGATTGACAGTGACTGTTTGCCATCTTGCTCGCCAGTAAAGTGAAAGTAAAAAGACACTTCAGATATCATTCTTGTTTGATGTTTCGCCTCTCTGTATTTGTGTCTTTTTTTTTTTTTTTTTCTGACGTTGTGTCTCTTGGATGCCTGCTGCTTACGGTCTGGTGCCTGATGTCAGTGTCTTTATAAAGCCCTCACCTCACCTGAGCGCCCATGAACGTCCTGAACACAGAAAATAGGACGAAAGTAAGAAAATACAGGCAGAGGGCAGAGTCCCTGCACATGAATACTTCTAGTGGGTCATAAGTGAAGACTGAGAGGGATTATTTCTGTTTGAGTCTATAAATTGCTTTTTATGAAAATAATGGTCATGGTAAATGGACCTGCACTTGTATAGCTCCTTTCTAGTCTTCTGACCACTCAAAGCGCTTTTTAAACTACGAGTCACATTCAACCATTCACACACATTCATACACTGGTGGTCAAGGCTATTGTACATTTGGGGTTCAGTATCTTGCTCAAGGATACTTTAACATGCAGACAGAGGAGCTGGGGATCGAACTGCTGATCTTCCAATTAGTTGACAATCCGCTCTACCTCTGAGCCACATGCATAGTGTATCTTTACTAATACAAAATCATTTCTAGGGCTGGGTATCAAACACAGTACTTTAAGGGTAAAGACGGAATTATGTTGGTACTACTAAGTACTGAGTTACGTTAAATCAATCATTGGCAAAGTTCGGTACCTGAGAGCACATCTGGGTGACAACGCTGGATTTAGACAAGAGGCAGAAGTGCCGCGAAGCATCCCGAAGCCTGGAAGCCAGGCATGGAGCTCCTCATAGCTCTGTGGAGCCACCAGGTTCAGCTTCAGTCAGGAGGCGGTAGCACCCCAAAGCCAAGGAGGCTAAAAAAAGGAGGAAGTTACGATGTCATATTGTGTCATATCATTGGGGTGCAACACATGCGTAGCTGCAGAATATGGCCATCACTGATCCTTTTCACTGACGCGTCCACAGTTGGCCTTCGTTCGGAATATAAAATACAAGTGAGACTTACAATTCTGGAGTTATGAACAGGTCTTTAATAAAACACCCTAAACAAATCCTTGCTGTATGAAAATGGTACCTTGTATATCAGCCGTCATCCTTTTGAATGTATCCAAAAAGTTCTGTCAGGTCGAGCGTGCCAAAAAACACTCGAGTGGACACCATCTCTTTATTTCAAGCACCGTCTGCTGTAACCCTCCAACATCACAGCTCCAGTTACATTACGCATGTGTCATGCCCCATACTTACCATGGGGTCAAAGATGGTATCCCAGCCTTCATTTAATAGCCATACCTGAAGCCAGGAACCAGGCCACAGAGCTCCGCAGCCGCTCAGTCGGCTTCCCAGGGAGCCAATGATCTGCTGCGATAGTTCCAGCATCTGATCTGCTTTCTTTTCAATATTATTTTAGCAATAGCTTAGTATCACTGCTAGATGAGCACACACACACACACACACACACACACACAAAGCAGACAAACAAACAGAGACAGAAGATTAGCTTTGTGTGATTCGAAAAGAGCAGAGAGCAGAATTGCTTTTATGTCTACTATATCACCCCTGCAGCTTGTTCGAAGGATACACGTTTGTTATTACAGACAAAGTAAAGCAGGCCTACTGAAAAATGGTACTGTTGGGTTGCTACTGCATTACCGGTAATGGTACCAGTATCAGTATCAGCTCAAATGTGAACCCAACCCATAATATTTCTCATTTTATTTGTATGAGTGTATGGTGCCTAGTTCACGGTCAGCCCTGCCATTGTTATCTTAGATTGTATCAACTAAGAGTTTCCTCAAATTATATTCTGGAATGATTATTCATGTCCAAACTGGAAAATGTGAAGAAACCCTTTGTTTCAGCTCAGAAAACAAAATAAATGTGTGGGCAGATACCAGAATCACAATGTTGGTGTTGTAACTGCACCAAAAAGCCCTTAACCGATGGAGATAAATCAGGTTTAACTACAGTCATGACCCGACATATCCTGTTTGTATCCTGAGAGAGTGTTTGTGCTGGAATGCTGTTGTTTCCTGATGTTACCGCATGTTCTCACCGGGGGGGAAACCAACGCTGCAACAACCAGAAGTCCCTCGAAGGACGTAGACTATAAATGATCAGCACGCTCTCTCAACCAGTTCATCCTGAGCCAAAGATGGCCCAAACAATAGATGACATAACAGTTTTTTATATCTCCGAGCATATCTACACACACGCGCGCACACACACACATACACACACATTTACACAGCTACACACTTTCAGTTGATTCCCTGCTGAGCTCGTGCCCGGGGGGAGAGGTTACTATGGCAACCCTTGTCCAGCACAGGGGTTTTGGCCTGCTTTTCTTGTGAGCATGTTGAATGGGGTCAGACAATCCAACCGCCCCCCCCAGCTCATCAGTAGCATCACTGTCTCCCTGCAAAGGACTGATTGGATAACCCCTGTCCCTCATAGTTCATCCCTCTTTCTTATCCCTCCCCCCCCTCTTACTTTGTCTCTGTTGGCCAGCCGAGGTCAAAGGTTGGCAGTGTGGTGTCCATCTTATCCTTGTCTCTTTGTGGTACCTACAGAAGGAGCTCTAATTATCACAGTGGCTGCTGGGAACTTGGTAGGTTAGAGATACGGGGAGGTGAAAGGTTGTGACATTCGTCTCTATGGAGCTATATGTGGTATGGGTTGTTATATGGTGTTGGTGTGATGTCATGTAAAGGAGAGATTGGCCTCCTTATGTGACCACCGAGGTCTTTCTGTACTGCTTCTTGCCTCAGTATCACTCTTTTAAACTGCCCAGATGTTTTCATTGATTAATGATCAGTTACTGTGTTCTAGTAGTGACAAAGACCCCCTACTGCATTGCCTGATGTCGCCGTGTCTTAGCCAAAAAAGTTGCATATGAAGACTACAGCAAACAGTCAACCAGCATGTATATTTTGCATCTGCATGAGAGGAAATAACTCTCCAGACAAACAGACGCTGATTGTCTGTAATCGTCATTCAGAAAGGTAAAACCAGAAGGCAGTCTTGACGCTAGTTAGCCAGTTAACACATTTAAAGCAATCCAGTGTTCAAAGAACAAAGCAAATGTTCCGTGCACTAGTGAACAATAACACAAACCATCAGGAAACGTTTCTGCTTAAGTTTGCTTTGTTCTTACTTGTCTTACTTTGTCTTGACTTTAGCTCTTTGTTTACTTTCCTCACTTCCGTTTCTCTTCTCATGCGCTGAGCTGAACCGCCAATCAGAGTTATAACATTCACCAATGGCCTCTGCCTTGTACCCACCAGTGTCTTATAATAAGCACTTCCGCATCCTCCAAGTTTTACCACCTTTCACAAAGATGCACCGTGACAACCACTATTTTAAGAAGGACTTCACATCTACTATGGGCCAGGTGTTAAGATTTTAAGCCCAGTTCAGACCAATGACTTGCGACCAGACTAAACTGTTTTAGAACATTACAGAGAAGAATTGCAGTGGTGTGAACTGGCCTGTCTGAGCTCAACTCAAGCCGGCTGATGGTGTCACCTGCAACTCAACTGGTCAAATCGCCAGCAGCTGGTTTTAGAGCTGTTTCAGCAGCTAATCAGAAGTCCGCTGGTCAAGTCAAAATGATCGCAGATGTTGTGTTCACTTGCTGCAGCAGGTGATCCGACCCCACGGAGGCCTCTGTTTCCGTCCTCACGGTGTGCCAGTGTCGGATGCTGGGTCACTGCTGCTGCTCGCTATATGTGCTTATGCCCCCCACACACACATTCTCATCGACTAACTTATTGGTGCTTGTTTTGTTTCTGCCGTTTCATCACTACTACAATTGCAGCTGTAGCCAGTATCTCACTATCACTATCCTCATTCATATTTTAAGAAGCTACAAATTACTCATCTATCTATCAGTCTCATCTAGTTGCATTGGTGTGAACCAGCAGGATATTAGAACGTTGCAGAAAGGTGCGTAGTTGCACGTTTCAACTCGTCTCGCCGTGAATCTTTGGTCTGAACTGGGCTTAAGCTGTAACTTCACCCTATGTTGGAACTATTTCAGCTTTTGGAACCCTTTAAATGTTGGTGGCATGTAAACTCTGAGCTAAATTAGAAATTACGCTCAAACTAGACTGTGTTTGAATTCATGCATAGCTGTTACAACCCGGTGCACAAATTCCAAGGACAGAAATAACTGGCAGTAGGCTGCATGCAAGCACAAAACAACAAAAACACAGCAATGACTTATTGACTAATCAAGGGTGGCACCAAAAATAAACCAAAATATGAATCTTGCAGATTACCCTTTCAGCATCACCCTGCTATAATCTTTCTCCTGTCCTTTCTCTATGTATCCATCTTTATATGATATATATTTCTACCCTCAGTCTTTCCTCCTCAACATTTCTCTCCTTTCCTCATGTCCTTTGCTCCTCCCGGGCCCCTTCACAATCATGTCTCATTACATGCCACATGTGTATCCTTAATAGGTCCAGCACATGTTGAAGAGGGGCCACGTTAATGTAGCCTTGATGAAGACTTCATTGAGTGTCAAAGCCTCATAGCATTATAATACATTCATCAATAGTATGCTCACTCACTGCTGGCAAATACATCTCAGTAATATCAACCACAGCATGAAGCATATAGGGAAGTTATTCAAGCTCACACACATTACAGGTGTAAAAGGTGGGCTTGATTGAAGTGCTTTTATATTCTCATTTGCTGCGCGGATCCCGCTGGCGATAATTTCCTAGTATCTCACTTCTACCTGCCAATCTTGTCCCACATTTAAATCTCTCAAATCCGGTGGGAGAAATTGAAACAATTTCAGCTAATTTGCCCCTCACCTGAACCTTTTTCTGAGCTACTTTTTGATTCGTGAATCTTTGTGATCTACTTTGAAGTATGCCGAGGGAGAAAACAGAAGGTGTGATATTTTCTTCTGGTTCAGACTGTTTGACATTCCTGTAATAGCTTTTGTATAACCATCAGTGCATTGGCTCTGTGTACAGCTTGTAATAGTTGTGTGATTGCTTTGTTCCCTGCTTATTTACTCACATGAAATAAGTATGGCTTTTCTTCCTTCCTCGAACACGTACACCACAGAAGAAAGAGCTCCACCTTTGAATCAGATTTCTCCCTGGAGAGAAGGCTCCATGATATCTTTTGTTACAACAACATGGGATTATTGAATATAACTGTGAGAACATGGGCTTTTAAAAATAAGTACATTTTACCTTGATAACATACATTGTGAAGGTGCTGTCTGTACATTAAACCTCAGTGAGGGCTAAGTAGTTGTCATCACCAGGGCTGAAGTGTGAATCCTGCTGTGTCTCTGTTGGGAGTATTCACAGTGCTGATCCCTTTTTCTCACCTCCCCCAAGGCCCATACGCACCAGACTGACATCGAAGGACTAATGGCGATAATGGTTGTTGCGTCACCTCACGTCGACTGTGTCTCGGCCGCAAAGTTGCAACAGCGCACACTGCAAAGACTTCAGGCAACAGCCAACTAGCATGTATGTTCTGTGCCTGCGTGAGTGGAAATAACTGTCTGTAGCAGCAGGTGGAGGTAATCTGTATTCACCATTAAAAAAGGAAAACTGGAAGACCAACAGGATGGATTCAAGGCACTAGTTAGCACATTAAAAACACAACCCAATGTTGAAAGAACAAAGAATTTTTAGCATGCGCAAGTGAACAATAACAAACAATTACAGACCATTCCTGCCAAAGAGCTCAGTGGCTATTAAGAAAATTAAAAAGGTGTTTGAGAGAGACATGTATCAAGAGCGGAAGAGTGGGAGGCCCACAGAGACTGCTTATGCATAGGGCCCAGAATTTGGTGCTACGCCCCTGCAAAAAACAGCCGACAAGGGCTGACTAGTGCCAGTGGTGAGGGACACATGGCAAAAACTAGGGAAGCACACGCTAACCAACAGCCCGTCGTTGACCCCTGGCTGACCGTAGTCTTAGTCTTTATGGGTCCTTGCCAGTTTTCATTCCTGCTCTTTGAAACATCCCTTTTTCCCTCCTGTAATTGTTAATTCGCCTCATCTCTCCCTCTGTTTGCTCTCTCTGCTCCTCTCTATTGTTGGGTCAGCTCATAAAGGAAAAGTTATTGTGGCGTCAGCTATTTAGTTTGTATATGCAAACCATTTTTCTCTCACTGTTCGAGTGCCAGTTGAGTAGAAAGAGTGGCTTCTCCTGTTGGCGAACCCCATTTTTGAGGGCTAAGCAGAAAATCCCCTCCTACCACATCCCTCCGCTTTTGCTCTCTCTGATCCTTCTTGGCCTGTGTCCATCACCGGCACGCTGGCCCCTGCTCAGTGTTTTAATGCAGAGCTAAATATAGGCCTTGCATTGTGCTGCTGTGCTTAATATGTGTGTTTGGGCTGATTAGAGTTGAGGCCTGATCTCATCCTACCACAGACCCCATAATGCATGCCGCGGTCTCTGGTTTCTATTTGGACTCGGGGGGCAAACAGGGGAAAGTGCTGATATAATCATGTTTAGGGTTGTGAGTTATGTGACTGAGAGAGATGGCAATATTACAGAGCTAAAATGGAATTGAACGAGTCTAGGATAGAGCTATTATAGAGACGGCTGTTGGGAGATTGGTTGTTGAGACTCTCTGGGATTCAGTTTAATAGGATGTTTGCTTTCGATATTCACTGACAATCAATGATGATAAAAAAAACGTCTATTTGAATGGTCATCATGCGTGATTTGTAGGGTGTAGTCTACTTGCATTTCTGTCCAGTCGGATGAGGAAAGATGTCGTCTAGGAGAGGGTTAACTGCTTTGTACGTGGAGCAGAGAGGCAGATCAATAGGCTTTATGGTGCCTGGCCAAAAATATGAAGTAATTGCCCCCTGTATTGACTAAGGGCTCAGGTCATTTTCAAAGATATTGTGCTACCGTCTGGGCAGGTTAGGGAGAGAATTACACTTGCATGAGGAGTTGAGTCTTTGACCCAATCCCATGTCTTAGTTTTACCTCTACCCCTCATTTTCAAGTGCTGCTTTGCCCCTTGGAAAAGAGTATCAATGGGTATTGGTTGAAATCTCCCTCCATGAAATGGGATAACCCTTCAAGACCCTGATTCATCATCAGTAGTCACTGATGGTGTTTATGAAAGCAGACGCAACTTTGGCAATAGTGTTATTATCACAATGACATTTGCCTTTTAAAAAGCAACATTAGCTCCAGTCCTGCAAGTCTGCACTGATAGTGGTAGAAAGTGCAGCAACTTCACTGCTGGACTTAAGTTAAATTTTGGGCTTCATATGCCGTCAAAGGTTGGGAACGCAACATGCAAAAAAAAATCGTAATCATAATGCATTGAAACAACATTAAACTAGGATAACAAGATGGTTACAATAATTTTTAAATCTTTATTGACAAAGAAAATATAGGTGTGGGTTGCTTTTGTTACCTACAAATGTGTTTATTTATTTTTGTTAATAGACTAAAGGTTTAAAAAATTACGATAACCATTGTGTTATCTTAATGTCATTGTCGTAATGTCATTTGTATACATACCTTTTTATAAAGGACCATTAGCCTATACATGTATAGGCTAATCCAATAAAAAGCATAAGAAACTATTGATAGTAGAATGCGGCTGTCTCCTTAGCTAACTAGCTAGCTAGCTTCGTTGTTTATTGTTAAATTTGGCACATTATATGCCATCAAAGGGTGGTAATGTGACATGGAAACATGTAAAATGTGGGGCAGTTATGCACAAACTGGCAATAAGAATGTAGCTAGTTAGCCAGTTAGCTAAGGAGACAACCGCATTCTACTACTACTACTGTCTTTTTTGGTTATGCTAGCTATAAAGAAAATGATCATAATACATTGAAATGACATTAAACCATAATAATATAATGGATATCAGAATTTTTAAATCTTTTAACAAAGAAAATAACATTTCTAGGTTTCTTTTGTTGCTGGTGCAGCCATTTTGCTGATTTCTCATTGTGTTTGGAGTAGCATCAGCAAGATGAAGCTGTCTGAGCAACAAGAGAAACCCACACCTGTATTTTCTTTGTTATTCTTTGTTCTTTTTTATTTAATGATTTATTTGGTTGATTGAAACTTGAGCTTTGAACCAAATGTTAGTGTCCTGGGCTGGGCTGGCAACTGTCTGTAGCCCATGCAAGAGAAATCATCACTGCAGAAGATGACATATTCTCAATATCCATTTAAACTCGGCACATTTCTTTACCTAAGGGTTGTCACATTTCATAGGGTTGTAAGGTTTCACCCTCTACTCCTTGTAACTCTGTTCCGATGGGCAAAGTGGCACCCAAAAACGAGGGGTAAGGGTAAAAATATTAACTAGGATTGGGCCTTAGTTTTGATCTCTGTGTCTGTTTTTCACATTTGCCCCTCTCCTGCCCCTGCCTCCCTCTGTAGACTGTTTCTCCTTTTTCCTCCAATCTCCACATCTGCCCTTTTTCTTTTCCTCTCTTTTCTTTGCTTTCTCCCTGTCTTGCCTCGTGTTCCTGTCCTCCATCACCACAGAGAGGCCTCTCCGACCTCCGTCTGCCCGATGGGAAGTGACACACAGCGCATATAGGCAAGCAGGCTAACATACGCCTTATGGGAGCTTATATTGTACAACAGGAACGGGAACAAAAGAGACGGCGTGCTGGGCTGCTGGGAGCCATCACGCACACATATACACAGCACATTTCTACATGCCGCTCGCTACTGACACCAGAATTCTTCAGCCTGACACTGGTGATGGATTAGATGCGTTATCGAGGCGGAGAGAGGCTCCATGTTTTCTCCCAGTGCGCAGTGAGAGAAAGTGAGAGAAAGAGAGTGAGACACACACACACACACACACACACACACACTCACTCACATAGGCAGCTGAATAGCCTGTACCCATTCCACCTGAAGTAAAGAAATACAATAGCAGTCTGCTAAATTTCAAGCCGAGTTTCCAGGACAGACATGCGAATAGATAGAGATAGTGAGCCTGGTTGGTACACAATGTTCTGCCAAGTGTCGAATACAGCCAGTTGATTTGTATCTCCGTTTGTGTGTGTGTGAGAATGCTCATTTATGTTTCTCCATGAGCCGTACTCATGTGTAAGGGCACACACACATGTGCATGCATCCTCGTTACACAGAGACAATCAGGATGAATTTGTGTGTCTCACTGGTGTCTGACTTCTGGTGTGTTGGTGATGAATCCCCCGTTCCCCCCTCCCTAGGGTGACTCATACTTCCAGTCCACTCACCCTGATGCAGCCCCAACTCACGCCCAAAGGGTGTGACTTCATCCTCGTCTGGGCATTATACATCCATCTCCAGGGGGACGGACAGTGGATCTGTCAGTGCACCTCATACCCCAGTGCCACTTGTCTTTTACACGGCTGTGAAACATGCAGTAGTCACACTCACATACATGCTTCGGTGTCATTCACACTGGGGACATGCCTCTACTGCTTTTCAAAATGGCTGATTTTGTCTCCACCTTTTAAAAGCATAATTTGTTAAAAGTGTTCTGGATTTTTTTGTTAATATTTGCTCAATAAGAACACATACAATGCAATGTAAATAGGGGAGAGCAGGGTCAGTTGGAACATTTTTATACTGACATGACATAACCTTCCATTACTCAATGGCTACTTCAGGCATGTCCAGCCAGTGGCCCGATTGTAAATAGCCCCGTGGCTTGTTGTTCAATACACTGTATGTTGCCCACCACATATTATTGGTTAAGCAAGCAAGATGTATTTTTTTCACTCACTTCACGAGAGCGTATTTTCATAAACAGATTGTGAACAAGTAAATAAACAGTTACCTAACAGCTGCAACATTTTCAGCTAGGTAGTAGACATGACCACAGCAGTGGTGTAAGAAAATATCAATACACTTGAGAGTCACAAATTTATGTTTTGTGATACTGTATTGATAGCAGTTCTGTAATCTATCTTTGGCCAATTGACCCTCCCACTCCAAAGTAAAAATTTATCGCTAGCTTTTTACAGCTAACTGACCCCACTCTTCCCTATAGAAAAAAAAACAAATGTGCATTGTCCAAAAAAACTAACCTCTGTTCAAAAATTATAATTCCATGCTAGCCTACTGATGCTAAAATGACACAAAAGCTTGCATGTGCCGATAAGTAACTTTAACAAAAACCCTTCTTCTCTAAGTTATCCATTTTGTCTTGATGAACATGTGAAGACATACAGTCCAGAGGTTTAGAAATCAATTAAAATAGGTGCCACATGCACATTTGACGCCCAAACAAAAGAGGACAGAAGAGTAGATTATGCCTATGACTCCGCAGGGATAACATTAAATGAAAAAAGTTGATCTACAGGAGAGTAAATATTCCAAAACAATACAGAAAGCCGGAGAGCCTCACTGAATTATATTCCATTATATGTTCTTGAATCGTCACCTGGTGCCTGAATTTATGTTTTCCTTTACATAAATACATTTCCACCGTAAATTGATACAGGAAAGGCACAAATAGGTTCACTAAATTCACCAGACTGCAGGATATGAAGTGTTTCATGCCCAAAATTTACCCCCAGACCTCATTTGTGTCCCCTCCAATGTGAAACAAAACCTACACCCTTCGTAGTAGCTCAGGCTGTGCACTTTTAATGCCCTTTTTTTCCCCCACAACCTGCTATAATTATTTAGTCTGACATCATACAACCCCCCGCCCCTTTGCATTTTTTAAATGTGTTTAAGACTGTTTTTATTCCCATGGTTTTATCATCTGAGCCCCATGTCCCCACCACTTCTAAACACAAAGTGATGCCCTTGCATACATGTGTAAAAAAGACTGTGACACACCGCTAAATATTCTCTTTGAAGGGGTTAAAAGCTGAGGACAAATTACTTTCTCTACCTCAAAGTTGTGCTTGCAATGCAAAAACCGATGTAGTGCGAGCACCCGGCTGTCACAAAAGCTTTTCAAATCACGGATGCCTCCTGACAAGCTTCACTGGCTCTTAAAACGCTGTCAGCAGTCTGTCACCTGTCATCTGGCCCAAAGTACCAACCAATCTCAACATCCAATTCAAGGCCATTTAACCGAGGTTTAGATTGGTGCCATCAGACGTATTGGATTTGATTGGATAAGGTTTATCATGGTCATCGTCAGATCCCTCTGACCTGTGTCTTTTTCAATCGGCACGACCCCCGCTTCACGACAAAGCTCCCTTTTCCCTCAGCAGAGCCTCCTCGGCGGTGTCTCTGTAAAGGGTCACTGCATTGACACAGAGCGAGAAAGTGTGTGCTGGTGGTTGGTTGTGAGCTTTTGCAGAATCTAATCCAGTGCGTGGGATCAGCCAGATAAAGGCAATGCCTATCACTTCAACATCCAAGACTGTTGAACTGGATTAGCGTAGATACAGGATATAGCTGCCAGATAGGTTACTTAGGAAGTTAAACTTTCACTCTCCACTGTGTTTCTCTCTCTCGTTGAGCACGATATGGTCCAGAGTTTCAGCCATAAAAGCACAATCTCCCTAAAATCAACTCCCATTATACTATTCTGGTACACGGTGTAGGTGGAAGACCTACAATTTGACTTAATCCTATCCTGGTACAAGGTGTTAGTGCGGAGTGTGCGGCACACTGTGGTTTGGTACAGGTTTCCATGCGTGGGTTACAATCTGCTCTGCCAGCTGAAAGATGGTGGTAAAATAATGCACACCCTCAGATGGATCTGTATTGGTGTTGGCAGCCACCTGTACACATGTGAGTCCTGTTTCAGAAACACTAACCTCCCTCAAGGCTAAGGTTAAAAAATAGCCTTTTTCCAAATCTGAAAAGACAGCAGCTCTCAGGTAATTGTTAGCAGCTGTGGCCATTACCGGAGAAACATTCTTTAAAAATTGAGTAGTTAATGTTGAGCAAACATTTGGAGACGGGCTGCAAAATTGAGACCAAATCAGTAAATCGGTAAATAATAGTGTTTTGCTTTTAAAGGCTAAATTTAAACACTCATTTTAAGTCTTGCTTGCTTCTCATACAGTGTAGGATTAAACAATTTGGAAACTGATCATTTTGGCATGTAGTATAATCTCACATTGCGGTGTCTATAGGAGGGACCTGCAGTTTTAGCCCTTTGCCTTCTATCTCTGAGCAGCAGCATCCACAATGCATGCACTGCTAGCACACATTTGATGCACTTTCACCGTGGATTTATTCAGCACTTTTCACTCAGCAAATTGCTTCACACAGACTCACACGGTTGGGGATCCAGTGTCTGGCACTGCGTTCAAAACCAGTGAGACCAAGGGAGAGGGAGAGAAAGAGAAAGAGGGAGAAGGGCAATTTGAATTGGAGTTTGGTCAATCTTCAAACGTTTTTCCAGGGTGCTTACATGGTCTGATCAAAAGCACCCCACTGGCACAGGCCCTTGTAGCCACAAGGGGAGGCCTCTGATGCCGCTGCCACAGCTTCCCTGCTGGCCAAACCCCCCACCTCCCACCCGTTTATGCCTGACTAGGTGCTGTGACGTTAAGTTTGTACACAGCTGAGAGCAGCTTGGGAGCTTTGCCCACTGTTACGGGTAGTAAATTATTGGTATCCCATATGTAGTTTACAGAATAGAAAATAAAAAAATAGATATACTGTATTTATCCCAGAGGGGAAATTTTAAAAAAAAAGTGCTCTGTGACCTCCGTCCATCTATTTTCATCCGCTTATCTGGGGCAGGGTTGTGGGGGCAGCAGGCCAAGCAATACACCCCAGACGTCCCTATCTCCTGGGGGACCCCAAGGTGTTCCAAGGCCAGATGAGATATGAAATCCCTCCAGCATGTTCTGGGTCTGCCCTGTGGCCTCCTACCAGGGCGTGCCTGAAACACCTCCAACAGGAGGCGCCCAGAAGGCATCCTGATCAAATGCCCGAACCAATATCACAAATATAACAATCCTGGAATTTGAAATTTTATTTTTAATACCAAAAAAAGACAAACAACTAAACTGCAAACCAGACTTAACTGAGAAAAAAGCAACTCACATCAGTCCAAGGTAATGTCACGTGCACACAGCTGCACAGAAATCCTTCCCCCTCAACTGACACATAACTCCCCCATTAAATAGGTCCTCCAGTCTACCGCACATCATCATCATCAGTCTTGGCAGAACCATATTAGTGTGACTCATTCTCACACATATTACAGGCGATGACAAAACATCAAACAACAAATAAAATAAATTGCAGTTGATACAACACTGAGCCCAATGCAATAACCCCATGTTTGGGTTAAGCCATGACATCATTGTTGATGTCAGCAAGAACATAAAAGCAGGAAGTTGTTTGGCCGTCACCCCTTTAAAGGTATACTTACATTAAATTTCCTGTATACGGACAATTCAAGCATGCATTTCCTGTTTGGCTGCGATCTCTAGACGGCACCGGCAGATTTTGTGTGTTTATAGTTTGTGATTTATTTATTTATTGCTTGCATCAGAAAGGTGACATCATGTCCTGTTTCGGGCCAAGTGCAGGGAAACTCAGTTGAATGTAAACATAATCTGATTGTACCTTAACTCCTGGACAGCATTGCGAGCATAAGACAGTACAATGAAACTAAACTTTAATTCAAGAAAATTAAAGGTTAAATCAATAGACAATAATTAACTCATTACTTATTTAACTGAAGACTCGTACATTTTAAGAACTTTAAAACAGGTGAAATTATGTGCAGAGCAAAAAGTCAATTATTACCTGAAGGTATCCAAAAGTCGTTTCAAAAGAGAGAAAGTCAGCATGCTCTGAGAGGAGTTTTTATTGTTGATAAACCATTGGTTAGGACTACTGCCAAATGTTTATAGAACAGTTGTAGTGAGGAACTGAAAACATGTGGAACATTAAGTAGGTTTAAACAAAAGTAAATAACGTACAGATCAAATATGCAAATGGATGGTCAGACTGTAGTACTGACGTAGCAGAACAGGGCACAGAAACTTAAAGTTGCCTTTTGTAAGTTGTTTTTTGTCTTTGTTGCTGTTTTGTTGGTGATTTCTAAGCATGATGTGCTGTTAAAGTGTAGGTGTTGTAGCTGTAGCTTCAGCCTACACCTTTGTCGGACTGCAGACATTTCTAAATTATGTGAAATAACTTCATTGTAATGTTTTGCACTTTACTATTTAAGTATCTTCCATTTTCTGTGAGAGGCTGTGACTTTATTACATGAATGTGTAGATTAATATATGATGTTCTTATATTTATTTGCAGACCCAAATAAATACTAAAAATGTTAAAAATCTAACCTTAAAGCTGTAGTCGGTAACTTTTATAAAAATAAGTTCTCTTCATATTTCATGAAACTGTCACTATATCCAACATGATGCTCCTCCTCTTCGTGCTCCTAACGGCATTTGAAAGTATCCACTGCACCTGAATGAAAACAACCAATCAGAGCTGAGGAGTCTCTAACACAGCTGTCAATCATGTCAATCACTGTCAAACTAGTCCGCGCTGATCAACTATGAATCAAAATTCTGTTCCTGCATTGCCCATTTTTCACTTCAGATGTTTTCAGGAGCATTTTTTAGTGTACAGTTTAGCTGTCAGTGCTTATTTTTGGGTCACAAACTTTCTCATTAGTTCTGCACTATAAAAAGAATCCATCTGTTCAACTTAAAACATTTTAACACATTTTTTAATGCTGAAAAGTATCCTTATTTTAAGCATTATCCACAAACCCTATTAATTATTTTTTGAGCGTGGCTCTGATTGGTTGGTTTCATTCACGCGCAGTTGATTCTTTTAATTGCCATTAGGAGCGTCAGGAGTAGGAGGAGGGATGTGATTTTTCCACAGATGATCTGTGTCATGTACTACTGTCAGGATGTGGTGACAGTTTCAGTAAATATGAGAAAAAGGTTTTTCTTAAAAATTACCACTGTAGCTTTAAACAATATTTGTCTGAGTAAGAGTTATTCAGGATTATAACTAACAAAATATAATGCTCAACACAAACAAACCAGGATAGTTTGTGCTTGCAATGACGCAGAATAAAGAGGCTAAACAGATGTGACAAGCATGCTAAGAAATGCCTACATGGAACAAATGCTGTGGTCTCACCCACTTTGTCACAGGCAGTATTTGAAACATGTTGTTTGTACAGTACAGGACTACAGTTGGGAAAATAATCCAAAGTTATTGAAAAGTGGTGAAAGTGGTTTGGAGTTTGAAAACCCAGTAACCCTGTGTGTGCTCCAGGATTTATAGCCAGCTGATTAACAAGTCCTCCCACTCAGTGATGCCTGGGGACAGCTATTTCTGCCCTCAGTTGTCCAGGCCTTGTTCACAGTGGTTCAGTGAGTGTCTGTTTGTATATGGAGAATACAGTGTGCCTCATGTGAATGTTGTGAAAAGTGTGTGACCATCATTCTTTGACATTCAGGACAGCACTGTTTTTCCTTTTCACAAATATTAACTACACACACCGTGCTGCCCCTGGGGTACATGTTTTTTGTTTTTCAACACTCTCATCCATCTTCACTTTCCCCCCCCCCTGCGTTCCTCACTTTACTCAGTTGCAGCTTCCAGACGCTGCTGATAGAGAGAGTCCAGCTAATGGCTGTGACGATGAAATGGGGACCATGTTAGACCAGGCCAAACCAAGGACAGCTCTCTGGGGCAACGGGGGCTGTTTCAGCGGACGGCTCCTCCTAAAATAGAGGCGCAGTAATATTGTCAGAGGAGCTTGAAGGTATGATTCCAACCTGTTAGCAGCCTTCTCACCCAGCCTGATAAATAATGCAGGGTCAAATGGGGCAGACAGGGGATAGGTTTAAGTACCTGAGAGAGCAGGCTAAAGGTTGAAGTAAAGCGATGCCGAGGAAATGGATGTTTGGGGCCTGAGAGTCGCTTACACAGGTACTGTAGGCTAGCAGTATGGTAGCGTGGGAGTGAGTGAGTTTTTGACAGAATTATTTTTGGTCCGAGCAGCACTGGTTTCTCCATTTGCTTGCCCAGGGTTTTCATTTTCCTCTTCTTTTTTTTTTTTTGTCTCGTTCGCCCACCCAGAGGCGAGCCTGCCCTGCAAAGTCCTTCAGATTCAGCACCTCACACACAGTCACTCGTTTCTTCACTTCCTTACAATGCTGTGGGTGTGTGTTTGCGTCTGCATATGTGCCAATGTAACACACTTTGTGAGATTTACCGCTACTATAGAAAAGCGGTGTCGTAATGTGAAAAGCAACTGGATGTGGGTGTGTTTGTGTGTACACGGTGGGATGGTGTAAGTGCTTCTGGAGTGCCAGAGTGTCAGTTATGTTGATTCCATTTTCTCTGTGTGAGCCATAGGCCTGAGCTGTTTCAGGAAAAAAGATACACAAAAGGAGCAGAGGCTGAGAAACACGCAGTATTGGTGACTGGTAAAAGGGAAGGTCATTGATTATTAATCTCTTTTTAAACACCTCTGCACTGCTGATTAAATGTGTTTGCTTAACAAGACAGTTTACTGTTTACTAATTGCAGGGCCTGATAGATTAGAGCTTCAACTGTAGTGTGTCACAAAGTGTTAAACCTCTGCCTGGCAGTGGCACCCCTAGTAATTTTCATAGGGTCAGCTAAATGGGGCCACAGAAAATCTTGGGGTGGTACACCAAAACCATAAGCCATAACTGAATTTCAGGAATTTGCTTATGCTATTATATCACATATCAGGTATTAAGGAGGAATTGCACACTGATATCCTGTGGTTTCTTATTTTACAGTTAATATTAGTTATTATCTGATGTGCGTGGACTAATAGCAGTTTGAGTTCCACAGCTATCCTGCTCTAATGTGTTATGAATCTCTGTATGAATGTGTTAGCCGATTGTTTGCTCTCCAAATAGGCTGGTTGTCCTTTTTCTTAGAGACAAATACACAGATTTAAAGGTCCAGTGTGTTGGATTTAGGGGGATATATTGGCAGAAATGGATCATAGTACAACAAGTGTGTTTTCTTTAGAATATATTCACCTGGAAATAAGAATCATTGTGTTTTTGTTACCTTAGAACGAGCTGTTTATATCTACATTGGGAGCAGGTCCTCGACTGAGGAGATCGCCATGTTTCTACAGTAGCCCAGAACGGACAAACCAAACACTGCCATTAGATAGGGCCATTCGCATTTTCGCATCAACCAGTGTAGTTAGCAGCCCCTCTCCATCAGCAGTGTCAGAAAACACAGATTTTTTTAACTTGAAACTGCTTTATTCGGCACTTTTACTGGTTTGAATCACTGGGTCTGTTTGTGTTAGAGAGGAAGAGACCTCTGCGTATAATTCAGTTCCCTGTAAAAACCTCTTGAACATCTGGATCTTAAGTTATCAAAGAAAAAATGTCAGCACACATTAGCAGATGCTAGGCTAGCAGCCGGTCTGAGGCAAGCCAAACAGTGTCAGAGAAACCCTGGTTTGTGACGTGGAGCTGCTTTACACAAAACGAGGCCTGTATGAGGCGAACTCCACGTCCGACGCGAAAATTGTGATCTATAAAACCTGACTTGATGGGAGACGTTGATCCATGCTTACGAACAATTGCCTGATCGTAGAAATTGTCTAATTTATTTTGGCACACACCATTTTTGGCTTTTATTCGTACGTATATTTTTAGTTTGGATTCTATGCGTTGTTTTATAAATGAGACCCCTGGTCCGTTTGTTTTGGAGAGAAAGGGACATCTGTGGATAATTTGTTTCCCGGTAAAAACCTCCTGAACAATGAAAATGGAAGCCATTCTAACCGAGAGAAGTTTCAGCTGGTCGCGCTTTGCAATCCTCACCACTAGGTGCCACGAAATTCACCGAAATCTCACACACTGCTGCTGTAATTTGAAGGAGTATGTTGGTTATCAGGAACAAAACATTCACTCAGAACAGGCCTATTCATGTTTAGAGGAGACTTGTGGGTACACATAGACCTCATCTCCATTCAGATATCTAGAGTTGAGAGCTCAGGGGATCCCTTTGAAAATGCCATGTCAATTTGTCCTTTGTCAAAATTTAGCCTTGACTTGGGAGCATTATTTAGCCCACTCACTGACAAGCTACTGTATGTCGACTTAGTTTGTTCAGTGGATGCCTTAGGTTGTGTAGTTTCATAAGATACTACCTTTGTGTGCCACAGCCTCTTAAAGACAGTAATATTTAATTATTTTCACTGGTGGGAGCCAGCACTTGTACTGGGGAGCATAACTTCCCCCCTCTGAGGCATCTCTGCAGCCTGGAGAATAAAGGTTTTTCTCTGGACACACTCTGAGACAGCTGTGTGTGTGCGCGAGTGTGTGTTTCTGTGAATTTAGAGGCCCCTGGACAGCGGTGAGGGACTGTGTGATAGCGATCTGATTCAGATGAACTGCAGGCGTGCAGAGGGGAAGGTCGGGTTATCTTGTGATCCCCAGTGGCGGCCTGCTTGGACACATATCACAGCATGACAGACTGCTCCTATGGGTGCACACACACATACACGCGCGCGCACACACACAAAACCCACACTGAAACAGTAGTAGTGAAGAGAACAGCACTGGTCTGGCTGTGCGCCGACATGCTTTATGGATGAGCATGTTTGCCGAGGTCTCCCTCCACGCCGCAGTGTCAGTAACCAGATGAAGACTGGCACGGCCCCCACATCCTGCCTTTCTCCTCCTACATATGGTTTTCACATATGTCTTCTTTTTCAATGTTTTCTTTTGCATGCCAAGGTCAGACGTAGGTCAGCCGTGGAAGGCTCAACCACTTTTGAGCCCTGCCTCTTAGCTGTGCCGCCTGCTGTCTTGTACTCGGCTAACCCTGAAGCTTTGAAAGCAAAGCTCCGGGGGCTTTGTGTGAACTTACATCACGTTCCTCCTACTTTACCATCCAGCAGTTTGACACACACATACACAAAGGCGTGTGTGTGTGTGTGTGTGTGTGTGTGTGTGTGTGCACATTTGCCCCCACCCTCCCAGTTGATTTCCTTTTGACAGACATATGACCTTGACTTTCCCCTCTGTGATGTTTCATAGAGAGTCTGGCTGCTCTTTGGTGCTGTCACCATCTGAATAGATAGATGAATGTTTGGGTGGAGGGAGGCAGCCAGGGATGGACAGATGATAGAGCCATCAGCTTTCATGGGTGGAGGAGGGCCTCGTGACATGTGACATCACAGACATCTCTCACGCCCATCATCTCAAAACCCAACGCTGCCCCTCAAGATTTACCGTCGTGGTTATATATTTGTCCAACAGGATCTGATGAATAAAGAAGGAGCGGGGCCGGCAGAAGCCCGTCTGGGTCAGAGAGGGTCACGTACCTCGAATAAGTCATTAGAAGGCTTTTCCAGTGTTTTTGTAGTGAGGTGGTCTTGGCCTCAAGTTCAAAGCTTTACTGAGGGAATACATCATTCATCAGGAGGGAGAGGAAAGGAAAACAGAGCTAAGGTTTCACAAAGGTCTAATAATATCAGCACATAATTCTTAACAGTTGTGGTAACCCCATCCTACATCAAATCACGGGAGGGGTGACATTAACCCCATACTGTGAAATAATAAAATAAGTGCCGCACATTTTTGACACTTAGAAAAAGTATTTGAAAGTCATCCGTCTGCCTCTTTCAGTTCTTTACTTCCTCCACCCACCTGAATCTCCAAGTAGCTAAATGATAGCGATAGATTGTTTTGCAGATATTATTTGACCCTCATCTGACATCCCTGTCAATCATCCTTCGTCTGTTTTCCCACTCCTGCTGTCACTCTGATATAAATAGCAATCACTGACCTGTTTGCGCTCTGTGTTTCTCAGATTCGTGTCGACGGGCCTCCTCATGGCGGCGTCCAGTACGAGACGATATCGGTCATCAAGGACGGCAGCCCTGTCCTGCGAGATATGGCCTTCTCCCTGGACCGCAACTACCTCTACGTCATGTCTGAGAGACAGGTAGGTGGTGGGAAGACGCACGCACAAAAACCTCCATTCGCTGATTATGCACATGCTCTCTTGCAGGCGAATAGATAGTTTAAGTGTGTGTGCATATGTTTAAATGTCAAGAAAAGTGTGTGTGTGTGTGCGCTCCAGCAGGGCCTGAGATGGCCCACCTCTCAGCATCACCAGCACCACCACCCTCTGTTAGCTATAAATAACCTGGGTGGCACAGCGGGGGACGCTGTGACAGCGTTTGATAATGAAGGAGAACAATGAGGGCAGGGAGAGAGGAAGAAATAGAGAGACAAGGAAAAGACAAGAGAGAGAGAAAGATGAAGGGCACTTGCCGGCTGGCTGGCTGGTTGGCTGAGGCGGAGTATGAGAGGAAGAGTGATGAGGGAAAGAGGGACAGCTGGAGTAGTGTATGACTTAGACAGAGTGAAGAGAGACACTGAGCAAAAAAAGAGAGACAGAGTGCAAGGTCATCCTTTCACACTTCTAATGAAGTGACACAGCATTGCGGGGCGGGTGGGAAGCAGCCGATAGCCATCAATGCAGCTGACATACTAAGTAGGCAAAAGGCGAGGGCAGACGAGGGTGGAAGGGGACACAAGGACAGAGAAGGGGTGAGGAGATGAGAGGAGTGGAAAACCTGGTAGGGTGGAAAAGAGATGAGCTGAAGAGGAGAAGTGACGGGAGAGGAGAGGAGAGGAGAGGAGGAGCAGCTGCAGGGGAGCATGGCAGCGCAGCAACCCCAGAGACAGACGACGTGCGAGGCTGTCAGTGCGAGGTGATAGATTGCCATCCTCTCTCCTTATCTCTGCTTTTAACACACTCAACAACCAGCTGGCCAGAGCTTACAGGTTAGGAAGCGCGGTGGGCGGATGTGGTGTGAAGGAGTTATTTAGACAATGGTGTCCGTAGCTGAGGGAGAGGAGCAAACAGGTTTACTGTAATCTCCAGGTTTTTTTTCTTCCCTCAGCATCTGTGACTAACACGTAGCCGTGCTGTGTGTGATTTGTTTTATTCCACTCTAAAAAACAAAACAACATAAAAATAAAACAATTGAAAAGTTGCTCAGTTTTAGTCAGACACTTGCCTGCTGTGAGAATAAAAATATAACTATGTCAAATGCAATCACATCACCAGTAATAGCTCCGCACTTCAACCAATATTACAGCTGAGATTTTTATTGAGAAAGATATCTGAACAAATGGCAGGCCAAATTATCCAAATCTCTCTTTTATTAACATTTGCACAGCACAGCGCCTTAAAATATTCTTATTGTACGAGTATTTAATTGCATTTTTCTGGATATCTCCAGAATTCAAATCTGCTTCATCCATGCACCATGACAGTGCAACATGCAACTTACAAAGTGAGCTGATGACTTAGTCGCAGGGCCTAACATAGATTCCACAAATAAAGTGGAGTTCGCGCTGAGTTCCCCATATTTACTAAATCCTTTATTCCCACTTACTCCGCAGATGAAACAGGCTTTTGAAGTTGAGCTCATAACTGCTAGTCATCTGAATGAGAAGTGATGTTGGTGAATATTATTAGTATTCAGCGTGTAGACTCTTCTGTCTCGCTCTCCGGGGGTTGGGGGGGAGGATCGAAGCAGACAGACCGACACACATACTGAAACACCCTCGACTACTTTGGGGATGTTGCTCTGCATGTTCAAGGATACCACTTGATAGTCACACCTGACGGAGTAACCAGATTGAGATTTAGCGTGGCCAAACAAACTGGCAAGTTCATGTGTTTTTCATGTATGATTCGTCTACATGGAAATGGCCATATTACATCATATTAAAGGATTTTCCTCTTACCTGTAATGCTGTTTATCCATCCAGATTGTTTTGGTGTGAGTTGTGTTGGAGATACTGTATCGGCCATAGAGATGTCTGCCTTCTCTACAGTATAATGGAGCTAGATGGCTTGGCTTCTGGCACTCAAAGCGCCAAAAACAGCAGTGTCTCTTTCCAGAAATCATGACCTGGTTACTGAAGATAATCCACAGACCTTGTTGTGAGCAGTTCCAGTCACCACGCACAAGGAACTGCGCACCTACTGCTAACTTACTAAGCACCCCTGAGCTAGCTAATGTTACAGCTTAGCTGAGGAGGACGCCATTAATGTTCACATCTTGAGCTGTCACGAAAACGAGCCTCCGTAAGTAGATGCACGCTTCCTTGGAACTGTTGTCTGTCTACCAAACCACACCTGTCAACGATATCACCACGCAGAAGGAAGGGTGCATCTACTCATGAACAGGAGGCTCGTGCTCATGACAGCATTAGGTATAAACATGTCCTCATTGGCTGAGCTGTAATTTAAGATAGCTCAGTGGTGCTAGGTGAGCTAGCAGTTGATGCACACTCCCTTTGTGGGATGATACAGTTGATGGGTATAGTTTGGTACAAAGAAAATAGTTCCTAAATGAAACCTCACACCAAAAACAATCTGGACTGATAAATAACACTGTGTATTTTTGATTTGCAGGTGAACTGTCCCTTTAAGTGTATTCCGTCTGATATAACCTTTATTTACAGTATTGGCTACCACATTGTATTTTTGAATAAAGCACTACCCACTGTAAAATAACAACAGCAGAAGCAACCTTCAAACCAACCCCTGTGCACTACCATTCAGTGGAAAACATCTGTTTGACCTTTATCTTATCATTACTCTAAATGTCACCTCAAGCTACACTTGAAGTCAAACATACAGGACATCACGAGATGTATCTCGTCTGAGCCGCGCTTGTTCCCATGTGCCCGGCTGATGCCGTCTGAGGCCAAGAGCGTGGTGATGGGAGACGGCTAAGAACAAAGGAGGGATGATATCAAACGGAAAGCAGGGCAGATTTGGCTCCAGTTGCATTTCCTACTCTGAATAACAAAGAGGCCCTCTGTGTTTGGCACAGTGGGAAAGAGAGGATACAGAGAGACCAAGAGAGAAACCGACGTTGAATGAGAGCGAGGGAGAGAGGGAGAGAGGGAGACGGAGACCGGGAGAGTGAGAGTGAGAGTAATATTTGCTCAGCGAGGCCGTGCTCCACAATCTGGGCTCTCGCTCTCTCCAGTCCTCACACCTGTCTGTGTGTGTTGTGGCGAAGCTGAGAATTGTGGGATGTGCGAGGCCTTTGTAAACACAAACATGCAGACAGGCACCCACAGGGACATGCACACGCTCACACGACCACACACACATGAAGCACATGCTCCCTCTGTTTTCATTTGCATAGGTACCTACATAATGCACTGGCTCTCCGACTCACATGTACACCAACACAAAAGACACCCTGTAATTACAGACACATGTGAGCACCAGTCTCCCATTCAGTATTCAAATGAAATCTCTGCAAGGCTTTTGGAGGCTTTACATCTTCTCTCACCAGCATATATATAGTATATACACTCACCATCCACTTTATTAGGTACACCTGATGACATGATGACATCACACAGTTGCTGCAGATTTGTTGGATGTACATTCATGATGAGAATCCCCCGATCCACCACATCCCAAAGGTGCTCTATTGGACTGAGATCTGGTGACTGTGGAGGCCATTGGAGTACAGTGAACTCATTGTCATGTTCAAGAAACCAGTTTGAGATGATTTGAGCTTTGTGACATGGTGCGTTATCCTGCTGGAAGTAGCCATCAGAAGATGGGTACACTGTGGTCATAAAGGGATGGACACGGTCAGCAACAATACTCAGGTAGGCTGTGGTGTTTAAACCATGCTCAGTTGGTACTAAGAAAATCTCCCCCACACCATTACACCACCAGCAGCAGCCTGAACCGTTGATACAAGGCAGGATGGATCCATGCTTTCATGTTGTTTACACCAAATTCTGACCCTACCATCTGAATGTGGCAGCAGAAATCCAGACTCATCAGACCAGGCAACGTTTCTCCAATCTTCTATTGTCCAGTTTTGGTGAGCCTGTGTGAACTGTAGCCTCAGTTTCCTGTTGTTAGCGGACAGGAGTGGCACCTGGTGTGGTCTTCTGCTGCTGTAGCCCATCTGCTTCAAGGTTGGACGTGTTGTTGCTTCAGAGATGGTCTTCTGCAGACCTTGGATGTAACCAGTGATTATTTGAGTTACTGTTGCCTTTCTATCATCTTGAACCAGTCTGGCCATTCTCCTCTGACCTCTGGCATCAACAAGACATTTTCGCCCAGAGAACTGCTGCTCACTGGATATTTTCTCTTTTTCAGACCATCCTCTGTAAACCCTAGAGATGGTTGTGTGTGAAAATCCTAGTAGATCAGCAGTTCCTGAAATACTAGTCACTTGAATCCCCTTTCTTCCTCATTCTGATGCTCGTTTTGTACTTCAGCAGGTCGTCTTGACCATGTCTACATACCTAAGTGCATTGAGTTGCAATGATTAACCATTTTCGTTAACGAGCAGTTGAACAGCTGTACCTAATAAAGTAGCCGGTGAGTGTATGTATTATACCGACTGCATATGTATGGATATTCTTTAGTCTCTTACACCCCACTCTCCTCCTACAACCAAAGTTATCTTTCAGTGTGTGACAGAACCCACATCATCGTTCACTCACCCCGGAACATAGTTAATGGCTCCCTGTTTCACATTCAGTCTGTGGCGCTGCCATGTTAAACTGTGCTTTTGTTTTGTAGATGTAATGACAATAGCATCCACCATATTAATGATGTGGTGAGATTGACCCAATGCGAGGCAGCGCAGTGGAACTGATGAAAAGACCTGGCTCACTGACTTTCTCTTCTCCAGGAGCAGTACGAGTCTGCGTGCGTATGCCTTCCTGTAGGGTGCTGTATCATTACTGACAGTCCTGAAATACATAACAGCAGGTTTTCATCTCAAGATTTATCTCCAGACATCTGTGTATATCCACCATGGTGCCTCTATTGAAAAACCTCCAAAACATGTTCGTCATCTTCACAGGACTCACACTTCCAGCTTCGTGTCTTCCAACTGTCCTTGTGCGTCCTGTGATTCTGCAGATCCATCATATGGATTTCCGCCAGATCACATGTTTTGAGTCATGTTGAGTGTGTGTGTGTGTGTGTGTGTGTGTGTGTGTGTGTGTGTGTGTGTGTGTGACTGCCTCTATATTTAGACCAATAATCCAAGCGATTTTGGTACTTGGCTGGGTAGCGACGCCGCCGGCAAACGCAGTGATGGAGAGAAAAAGGTCATAGCTGTTTCGGGAGATTCAGCTGAGCTGCCTCCTAGACACGTCCTCGACTTTTTTTTCCCTCTTCCTCTTTTCCCTCTGTCTGCGTCATATGAAATGCCCCCTGAAATGTCTTACATTCCTGAAACACCTCACTGCAGTTAATATTGCATCAAACGCTGTACATTTCAAACTGAATACCACATCTCCCTGTGCTGTAACAAAGCATGTGAGGGTACATACTGCATAAGTTTTACATGGTGAAGCACATGGGGGCTTTAACCTTTATCTATAAGCCCTACTTTACATACAGCCAGATATGCTGTGCCTACAGCAATACTCCAGAGCCTTAACAATTCCAGTAGAAGCTCTAATCAAACAGGTAGAAAGAGTATTCATGTGTGAATGGCAGCTGGAGCAGAGCTAAACCACTGGTGCTTTTGTCAGCTCATGCAAATTCAGTGCGTTGGATCTGCATGAGTGTTGGCCTGGCTTCGTCCCCACCAACTGGAGGCTGTGTCTGTCTCTTTCTGCCTTTCATTCATTACCAACCACCCCATTTTTTCTCTCTTTCTCGTGTTTCTTTTTTCAGGATGTATAAGCCTGAGAAAGCAAAAGGGCCTCGGCATCTTTTAAGGAAGACTTGTTATGCTCTTTTTTAGGTTTATAACCTGAAAATGAGCAAAATACTAGAATGTGTTTGCGTGCTTTAAGGGTCAAGAAACACTTAATTTTTCTCATGCTGTCTGCACGAAACACCTTTATTCAGCCTCTGTCTGAAAAGCTCTGTTTAGCACCTGTCTGATTGGTCAATGCTTCCAGGTCTTCTGTATTTCAGCATCTCCACACCTTCACTGCAGCCAGGAAATGACTCTAATGGAGAATAGTTGCACTTTCTAACGTGAAACATCACCATTAAAAGCCTTTAAACATATGTTTAACCTGACATGTGTCAGCAGGAACATGGTCAGAATTCTGGAAGAAATTAACATCACCAACCAAGATTACATGTTTCCCTTAGCATGTAGCTACATGTACATTAGCAGTTTAAATGGACTGCACTTGAATAGCAATTTTCTAGTCTTCCGACCACTCAGCGCTTTTACACTACATGTCACATTAGCCCATTCTCACACAGGCTGCCATATAAGGTGCTACCTGCTACTCAGCTTATACGCACTCACATACCAAAGGAGCAGTCATGGGGTTCAGTATCTCGCCCATGGATATGCAGACTGGAGGAGCCAGGGATCGGATCACTGATCTTCCGATTAGTGGACGACCCGCTCTACCTTCTGAGCCGCAGTCGACCATAGTAACGCTTCCGCGGTGTAGGATACTTGCAGCTGGGGAATGACTGTAATGGAAAATTGTGGCACTTTCTACGGTACAGAAATCACAAATAAAGGCTTCAAAACACAACAAGACATGTACAAGCAGGAACATGATCTGAAACTGGGGAGAAATTACCAACATCTGCAAACAAGATTACATGTTTCGCTGGTATTAGCATGTAGCTACATGTACGTTAGCAGTGTCCTTGCTGCTGTGCAATGGCTGTAGCAAAGAATAGCAGCACTCTCGGCCATGAAAAATCATCAGTTAGGGCTTCTAAACTCAACCAGACATATACAACCAGGAATATGATCCAAGCACGTAGCTACTAGTACATTAGCAGTGTATTTGCGGCCGGGGAATGATTAACGGAGAATAGTGACACTTTAAACTGTGAAAAGTCACCAATTAAGGCATCTAAACACAACTGGATGTTCTCAGCAGAAATATGATCTGAAATCAGGGAGAAATAAACAATATTAGCAACCAAGATTACATGATTCCCTGATGTTAGCATGTTGCTGCATATACATTAGCAGTATACTTTCAGTTACAGAATGACTGTAACAGAGAATAGTAACACTTTCTACTGTGAAAAATCACCAGTAAAAGCTTCTAAACAAAACTGGAGATGTTTCAGCAAGAATCTGATCTGAAACTGGGAGAAATGAACAAAATCAGTGTTCAAGATTTCATGTTCCCCAAATGTTAGCATGTAGCTTCATTTAGCTTTGTAAGCTACAGTGTGTGAATACTTGCTGTAGGGTGCCTGGACCAGATGATCATATGAAGAAATCTGGCACAAATGACATCTTACTGTAGCCACAGTAGAAGAAAAATGGTTGGATATTCAGAACGGTAGGAAACCTGAGGATTTCTCCTCACATTTTCCTCATTTTTTAAACTTTGGCCATGTTTAATTTGAACATCTGACACTGTAACACTAAATATGCGAATCAAAATACAGAAAAGCATAAAAGGTGCCCTTTAACACTGTGAAAAACCTTGTATTTGTGTATAATTGTGTGTGCTGCGCTGCATTTTGAGAGTTCAAGCCAACGGAGGGATACAAGCATGCCTGACACTGTGGCCCGCATGAGGCCTTAAGCGGCATTCACTCTCTTTGTTGTCAGTTTATCAACACAATGCAGCGCATTGGGATAAATGGCGACAACTACTCCAGTATCGAATGGGGTCTTTTGGGGCCTGGATTATCAACATTTTTATGAGGCCCTTTCATTCCCTTTGTGGTGTATTGTGCTGTTATGGCCGCTGGCACCCAGCAGTAGGGAGAGCACTCATCACACACGGTTGAGAATCAGTGACTGCATTATGTCGGGTTGCTTTGGTCAGCGGCCAGTACGCAGAGCCCAGGCTATAATGTATTATTCATGGGGAACAATCAAGATTTAACATCTGAAAGGGTTTTGAAGTGATACCTGTGGCGTGGCCTTAGTTCTGCCTGAAAAGGTTTCTGAAAACACCTTAAAAGAAAAAAAAAACAGTAAAAGCACTCACACAAAGAAATTGAAAGTGGTTACGTTTTTATCATGTCTTAATCAAATCTCAAGAAAAGAGGCAGGTGTTGACTTTGTAATGGAGCTCAATGGTTTTTGTAATGTTTTATGGCTGCAGCAAACAAGACTACATAATAGACCTTAACAGACTAATAGTGTTCCTAGTGAAATAGCGTTCGTCTAATTGCCAGCTCTTTATAAGGATAAGTGTGAAATTCTTGCTAGCATGACCAACTGAGGGATACTGAGCTGGCTTGTAAAACAGACTCGTCTTTCATGGACAGACACACAGTCCTCCCCCTATAGAGGCGTTCAGCCATGTGCTGCTGTCACTCTCCAATACACTCTTGGCTCTTTAGCAAACATTAAACCCCCTCAGCCTCCAATCCTGGTACGGCATCCTTACTCCCTTACCCAGCTCCATGTATGGAACGGCAACATTACAGCTCACAGATTATCAGAAAAGAAAAGAAGTCCTCTTTTTTCAACCCCGACAATTTCTTCCAGGTGCTCAGCTGTGAAATTTGAAATCCATGCATGGATTCTTTCTTCTTCTTTTTTTTTAAACCTTTTTTTCTGTAGGCCTCTTCTCAACCTGTTCTCCCTCCAAGCACCCCCCGCCCTCCTTTCCCCCTGGAGTTTTCTGGTTCTCCTCCCTCCTTCTCTTTATCCCCTGGAACCTTTGTTTGGCTGGTGTGGTTAGATTGGGAGGAAATGGGTTCAGTGGTTATCAAGACAGGAGGAAATAGGATCCATTCACACCTCGTCCAGGCTTAGATTAGCTGACATTCTACTGGCTCATCATTATGCAGGACTTTGGTGTGTATGACACGCTGATTTCATGTGTTAATGGGCATGGAACACATGATGGCTTATAGCCAGGCCTTCCACCGTGCACTGTAGGTGTTACAGCTTGTGTAGACTAGCAGCAGTGTTGGTGTAGAGCCTTTTGTTTTCCGGGTTTACTGTTTACCCCCTCTACAACAAGCAGATTGGACTGGCTCATGTCCAGGCCACTCATTCAAAGACTTGAGTGTGTGTGCATGTTTTTCCCTTAAAAGCCTGACTTATTTTAACCGTATATTTCAAAGCTTACTAGAAGATGCTTGCTTCTTTATCTCATAGAAGATAAACACTAATCTGGCAGGGAGGGAAGCAGCTTGGCAAAGGTTCAGGCCCAAATAATGGACACAACAGTAAAGTAAACAAAATCAAAATGGCACAGGGACAAAGGATTAGTGCAATGTGTCTACTTCATCTGAGCCCCTCCCTTCTTTCCACTGCTGGTTAGTTTGCTGTCACGGCTGAGTAGCGAAGGGGTTTCCGGCACCTACTACTACCACAACAAGTGTCCCTTGACCCTGAGTCAGCCCTGGGGCGGTCTGGTTAGCTTGCAGCTGCCACAGAGTGGACAAGACCAGGGGTTTGACCATTGACCTTTATCCCTGTGGTTCCCACCAATCTGTCCATCAGTGACACTCAAAGCACAATAGTCCCAATAACTCGACTACCCACCAGTTGTAACCATTAATGGTGTCCTCCTAAGCTGTAACGTTAGCTATGTCAGTAATGGTGTAGTTTGGTAGGAAGAAAATAGTTCCTACATGAAACTGCTCACAACAAGGTCTGTGGTTTTTTGGTGCTTTGAGCACCACCAGCCGAGTGCCGTTTAGTTCCGTAATATTCAAGAGAAGACAGACGCCATTAATGGTTACATGTCGTGCTGTCACAAGGACAAGCCTCTTGACCATGAGTAGAATCAGACTTCCTTCTGTGTAGTGATATGATTGGGGGATGTGGCTCAGTTAAAAGTTCGTCCTATATGAAACTGCTCACAACAAAGTCTGTAGATTATCTTGAGTAACTGGGTCATAAGTCGAGTGCCATTTAGCTCCATTATATCCAAGAGAAAGCAGATGTAAGACTCACAGGTAAGAGGAAAATATGTATTCTTGATTTGGGGCTGAACTGTCCCTTTAAGTCTTTTCCCACAGTCCATTTTTTACCTTCAGCTGAGGTTCAAAAACTGGAATGCTGGATTTTATTCCTCTCTTGAATGTGAAATGCTTTTCTGCATCCCACAGGATTTAAGAAATATCTTTCTCTTACAAGTTCTTGAATGTTCCCAAATTCCCCTGTTGTATCCGCGGTTGGGCTTTGAGCCACATGAATGGCAGTAAAGAAAGATGTATTGTACCACACTTCAGTTGAGGTCAAATGAGGTTTGTTTTATATGGTACAACTGACAATCCAGGAGGTGCCATATATGCCAGGCAACCATGAAGTCTACATGAGTGTTTATATGAGTGCTGTGACCTGAACAAAGGTTCTCCCGTCACGCGTGAGAAAACTGTGATGCCATGTGCCAACATATGGACCACACATCTGCATCCCATTCCACCCTCATGGCAGCTGATCATGAGAGGGGAACCACGGCCACAGCTTACTAGCATCTATCTGTTTTCCGACAGACCCAAACAACAGACAAACATCTCTGGGACAGCCCGCTATCAGTCAGACAGCAGACACCGACCTTGATGGATTGGCCATCATGTTTTATCTGGGATGTGAGCGCGACGGTGGGGTCAGTTTGGCAACCATAGGGGTTAGGGCCAGCAAATCAATCGCACGGCTGCTTCCTTACCCAGGTGCTCAGCAGCAGCAGGTGGAGGGGGGGGAGCTGCAGCTTGGAACCTTGGGCTTAGACTCTTCGCTGCGTCCCTGACAGCTTCACTTGATATTGACACCTGGACAAATTAGGATAAATTCCCCTGTCAATACGCACATCCAATGTTATTGATGATGCCATTTAGCTTTTCATTCTGAAGAAACCGCTTTCATCCCTGACCCACTTGTCAAGCACCCTTAATCTTGAGCTTTGTGTGTGTGTATTTGTATATGTGTAGTTTGTGCCTTGTGTATTTTGAAGTAAACAACTACTTGGACCACACTTTGCTTTGAGTTAGTGGTAACTTACCTTAAGTGTATGTTTTCAGTTGTGTTAGTATTGTTGTATTTTGTTCTTTTAAATTTTGAAGCATTTTTATTTATTGTTTGCTTTTACTGTTTTAACCATATTTTTATGCCTTCATGCCAGTGATAGCCATGACCAGAGGCATTATGTTTTTGAGTTGTATGTCCGTCCTATTCTTGTAAACATCTCAACATATCACAAAGATGCCTTTAGGGATTTTTTTCAAATTTGGCACAAAAGTCCACTTGGAGACAAAGATGAAGTAAAGGGAATTTCCTCAAATTTGGCACAAACATCTATTTGGACTCGGGTATTAACTAATTAGATTTTAAAGGTCAAGGTCATTTTGAAATTGTGTCTGTCTCATTCTCTTGAACATGATATCTCAAGAAAGCCTAAGGGAATTTCCTCAAATTTGGCACAAACGTCCATTTAAATTCAGTGATGAACTGATTAGATTTTGAAGGTCAAAGGTCACTTTAACATTGTGTCCTTCTCATTCTCGTGAATGTGATATCTCCTTGAGGGAATTTCCTCAATTTGACACAAACATCCACTTGGACTTGAGGAAGAACTGATCAGATTTTGGCGGTCAAAGGTCACTTTGACATTGTGTCTGTTTCATTTTTGTGAATGTGATATCTTAAGAAGGCCTTGGGGAAATTTCCTCAATTTTACACAAACATCCACTTGGTCGCGAGGATGAAGTGATTAGATTTTGGGGATCAAAGGTCACTTTGACGTTATACCCGTCTCATATCCGTCTCATTCTCATCGTGAACGTGATGTCTCAAGACGGCATTGAGGGAATTTCCTCAAATTTTGCACAGACGTCCACTTGCACTCAAGGATAAACTGATTACATGTTGATGGTCAAAGGTCACTTTGACCTTACATTTGTCTCATATCTGTCTCATTCTTGTGAATGGGATGTCTTAAAACAGCCTTGAAGGAATTTCCTCAAATTTGGCACAAATGTCTACTTGGACTTAAGGATGACCTGATAAGATTTTGGTGTTTCAAAGGTCAAAAACAAAACATGAATACAGACACTAATTATGACAAAAATTCACACAATGTCTTACAGGATAAAATGGAACAGGATGGGAGACACTTGGTCAGATACTGAATTGAAAGTGTAGTGACAGATCTGTTGTTCAGTCAGGTTGAAGATGTGTAAAGCATCCATATTTTGTAATCTGTAGCTTTGTTGCAGCAACATCCATATTTGAAGCATTGTCTACTGTCATGGCTACATGTAAGTTCGGACAGACATGGATGTAAACTGTAACTGCAGCTTGACTGGTTCTGCTTTTCATATCTTTAGTCAACCCTGTTTGACTTCACATTAACTTTCATTCTATATCATAATTTTGAAAATTGAAGGGTGGTATTCTCGCTGTGTCTCCTGGTCTGTCCCTCACTTCAGTAATGTCAGCGTCAGCCGATTAGTGGTTTATTTTTCGGTCATGGTATTTGTATCAAATGACACTGCAGCTGTTGAGTGAAGAGACGTGTGGTTTGAAATACTTTTTCAAAGGAAATCTAGTAAGCAAATTATATCTCTCTTGATGGCAGTTAATATGCGTGTCCGTGTTTCATGTGCCCTGTTTCCTGAATCAGATGTGTTGGAAGGGTTTGTCGATGTATATTGACATATATGCTCCATGTGTTTGGGTTAATGCATTTCATCTTTCTCTGTGTGCTGTCTCTCAGCGCCGTGAGGTCAGGGGTTGTGGGAAGTTCAAGGGTTGACTGACTCTGTTCATCAAACCGAGGAGGTCACTCAGTGGGTCACTTAGAGACGTCCCTTCATTGAATTATGTTTTTATAGCATCCATCTGCTTGTCCAATGCTAGTCAGCTATTCCTTCCTCCCAATGACCGATATGAGTATCCTTCCCCCTTTCTGCTATGTTCTGGCAATCTTTTACATGTCTGAATGTCGAGCCCTGTTTGCTTCCCCTGTGCTTGCCCACCTAACAAAGGCCTCCCTCATTTGCATGAGTCCCTGAGCAGGCATTGTTAATTGACTTAAGCCAGGATTAGTGTTAATCAGGTTTTGTGCCCTGGAACCATTGGCCAATCCTAACCTCATTATTTGATAGCAGCACACGTCCTGTCAGCCCCCATCAAGCTGTTAATTAATAGAAGCCTGTGCACCCAGGTCCCAGCCTGAGCCCCCTCTTACCTCCCATTCCCCCATCCATCCATCCATCCACCCCCCCCCTTCCCCGTCTCCCACCTTCACACCCAAGTCCCCTGCCACATCAGCAGAGGTCAGTGCAGAGTAGCGCACTGTACAAGCTGTGAATTTGTGCAGCCTGACGTCCCCAGATAGACTCAATAGCATCAAGTCCAGTATGAACGGATTTCGAGACCCTGTGACATGTTTGTTTGTGTCTACCATCACGTGTGTGTCTGCACATCTCTCAGTACCAGCTAAAAACTCACGGCTGTCCCCCCCTGCAGGAGTCTCTCACTGGCCCGCTGACATAATATGAGATAATGAGGAAAAGGATACCTGATCCTTAGACTCCCTGACACCTCTGTCTCTGTCTGTCTGCAGTCTCCCAGACTTTGCCATTATCCAGCTGACTGTTGCTCCCACAAACGTAGCCCCTGAGAAAGAAATATATAATTCTGACATGCAGTCTGCACTTTTGCGACATTGTTGAACCATGAGGCGTTGGAAAATTCTACACAGGATAAATGCTACTAATTACACATTTTTAGAAGTAAACATTGAATAGATGTTCGGTAGAAAATCATCACTCTGAGCACCTTCAGTAGCCATCCTGTCCTTGAACTTAGCCCCTCATTATCTAGAAACAGTGCTGATTAGGCTTCAGTTTCAGTCTGTGCTTGATATCGTGTTGCTGTGTTCAGATGCTGAATTCAAAACAACTTCCCTTTCTATTCCGTCCTTTGTATATGTTCTTTCATATAGCTAGGTGTGTGGTGTATGTGTGTTCATGCACACTTTGTCCCTTTGCCAAAGGAACAGTCCAGGAGCTATCCTGCCAGAATAATCAGCTCTATAATTAAGAGCTGTGAGTCTGTCAACCGTCATGTCCCCCCTCTCTTTTTTGTCTCTTTCACTCTCGCTGTCTGTCTGCCTCTATAATGGCACTGCATTTGTCTGTTTCCTCCCTGCGCCTATGCAGAATGCTCATGACATTTATTGTGAAACTAATGGCAGTGCTTCACTCCTCCTAATTGTAGGCTTTAATTGCAATAATTATTTACAAGCCTAATTAGAGCCTAGAGAGTGTCAGGGAGAAACACGAGTGCTGGTTGAAGGAATCACGACAGGGTTTGTCAGGAGCCAGGCGAAGAGTAAAGTGAATAGAGTGGCAATGTTTGCTCGATAATTGGGGGAGGCCATGTCTGCGAGTCCCGCCGCCGCGCTCAGTCTCACTTTTGCTGTCTCTTTTTTTACGTCCGTCCTCCTTAGCACCGAGACGGGGGCTGCAATCACCAAGTGAAGTGCAGTGTAGGGTTTGAAGCTGAGCCCACACATCAGTGGAGAGCAGCAGTCTCGGTCCCCAACGACGTGGTAAAGGTGTTTATTTAGAGGTCTCTGGCTGACTCTGTGGACCGATCTTTCCTGTTTGAGAGGGAGCTGACAGCTCACTTCACTACACCACCAGCTGCCTTCTAGGGGGCTAAATAAGTGTGTGTGTACTTGTACATCTTCCATGCATGTGTCACTGACTAGATTTGTTGCTGTGTGTGTTCTAACCAGGTCCTTGGTTCATTTGCTGCAGTTTGGCAAACCCTCAGGAGGTCTTTTGTGTCTATGTGTGTGTGTGTTTTACTGTGTGATGCGGTCATGCTGCCAGGTCTGCAATATGCTCTTTGTCTGTCCTTCACAAGGCCAGTCTTAGTAAACAGGTTTCAGCAGGAGAGCTGCTGGTGTTGATGGGCTACCCATGGCAGCTCAACCCTTTCTTCTCCTTCTTCCCTCACTCCATTTGCTGAGGTTGTGCAACACACACCCCGGTGTCCCCCACTTCTTTCCCCCCTTTCCCTTCTCCTCCTTCCCTTTTTTTCTCTCCTGTCAGTGCAGCGTCCGATGGGAGGACTCAATCCCACAATGCCATTCTCCTCTCCCCTGCGGCTCACTTTGACAAAGCTGTCAGCCTGAGCCCCAGTGATGGATGTAGTATTGTACAGTTTGCGCGTGCTTGTGTGTGTGTCTGCATCTGTGTATGAGAGTGTTTATGTGTCACTGCATATGTGAATGTGTAAGTCAGGTGTCCAGTTTTTGATTCTTGCTGGACAGATGAATGATCTTCATATGCATGGAAAACTTTAAATCATACCATGTACAGAATGTCCTTCACTGATGTGTGTGTGCGGGAGTAGCAGAGATATGGACTTAGAGTTTCTGTAGGACTTGGTCTATGTTTTTTAGTTTCAAGATTCAAGATTCAAGATTCAAGAGGCTTTTTGTCAGTTCTACAGTTATAACAGACATACAGAGAATCAAAACAACACTTCCCTCTGAGCTGGTCCACGGTGCAAAAGGATAAGAATAAACAGGGAAGCCAAAGAGAATAGAAGAGGTCATACAAAAATAAAAAATAAATAAGAGCAATCAAGTAGAGCAAAGATGTAAATGCAATCAGTTCAAGTGGTGTAAATATGCAACAATTAGAATAGCAGCTTGCGTACCAGATGATAACAGTAAATGGTAAATGAGTATATGAGGTTGTTCTGGTCGTCTGGTTAAAGTGTCTGGTGCTTTTTGCTTGCAACCACCCTTTAAAGGGATTATTATATCATTTTTTTAAGTGTGGATGTATGGGCTGTCTATCCATAGTCATGTCGGCACACCTCCACATTGGAGAAGCAGCAGAAGTGTCAACGCGGAGAGTCACCAGACTCCATTGACAAAATAAGTAATTTTGGCTTACTAAAAACATTCCACCAAATCTTCCACCACTGCCTTGATTAATTGGTTATTTTGTCTTATTGTGTGACTTCGGTGAATTCACACTAACCCATTTAAACACCAAAGTCACAAAATATCACACACAAAAATCACTGACCAAGGTGGTGATAGACAAGTAGCTCCTGTGTTCAGTGATGTTAAATCATTGTTTTTCTTAATGGAGTCTGGCATTGAAGAGAACGATATTATTTATACCTAACTTTATTTCCCCATTGGAAATTGCTGTCTAATGGCAAGATAAAGTGGTTAACATATTCTAAATATAGTGTACATGTAAGCAAATTTTTCTATTTTTGTTGCTGACCCCTCCACAGCAGTACCTTGCTTCGCTTCTGTGTCAGACTCCAGCCTGCTTCTCCAAACTGGGGGTGTGCTGACTGACATCTACTGTGTGTAACACACTGACTATGGATAGGCACCTCATATAACTTCACTTCAAAAAATCCAAGCTACCTTTAAGATGATGGGCAAGGCTCTCCGCAGATGTGTGAGAACAACACACACTGACACACACACACACACACACACACACACTCACAGACAAACATTTATCTGTGTCTGCTTGTACATATGCAGACACACATTCGGCTAAAGGAGGAAGATGAATGTGCAGGGATGGATAACATATCTCTAATGCAATATTTGAGGAAAAATATTAGAAGGAGCACAGGCCAGATAAGGCCGGTGATTTAAACAGCGCGTCTGCCGACAGCCTGTTGAAATATTACCCTTCTTGCCGACTTGTAAATCGGATATTTGCAGCCAGAAGGATCACATGGCAGTAATAGATAGGGCCACAGAGTGACGGATGGGGGCTGCGTGGGGGATTTGGGATGGAGAAAAAAACCACGCGACAGATTTGCGGTGGACAAATACTCTTGCCTCCACTCTGAATGGAGGCGGCATCCAGAGCTGTTTTAAGTTCATATGTGGAACCAAAAACACTGTATCCCTCAGAGGCAGAACTCTTATTTATTTCACACTTTCCAAAAGCAACCGGGGAGCAGTTAATTTGGCTGCACAGAAGCAGCTGTCTGAGAGTCGTGGGATGAGAGGGAGAAAGAGACAGAGGGTGGAGAGAGAGAAGGGAGACGAAGAGAGTGAGACACAAAGGCAGTTTGGGCTCATTATGTTGATTTTTTTTCCCTCTTCTGCCAAACAAAAACACCCAGGCACTTTTAGACACACCACCGGAGATCAGTCACTGCTTTCTTTCTCCTTCTCACCCCACAGAGTTTTTTTATAGGCAAATCTAATAATTTTCTCTCCACTGCAGGAGCGTGTTTGCCCATAGCCTCTGTCTCTATATATTTCTTATGGAATCAAATTGGATTAAATCATAGGCGCTATTATGAGGTCTGAGGAGGTCTTTGAGCCTCTGGAGTGCTTGTAGACTCTCATTATCAAGACTGAAGTCCAGGTGAGGAGGGTTTTGTGCGTGATACAAATGCAAACTCGCACATGTGCGTATATGCATGCGTGCATTCATGCTCCTCGCGAATAAACACACACACACTCGCATGCATGTATGTACACATACACACCCAGTTTGGGATAAGATGAATGATGATGTCCCTCACCACCTGAGCCTAGTTATCAAGGCCCCTCCTCCCTATCTGTCTCTCTTTCTCATGTACAGAGACTAACATTCATCCAGGCACACACACGCACACACACACACACTTACACGTATGCACATGCAACAGCCCTTAGAGCAGTGGGGTGTAACCAAACCCTTCATTTGTATGTACATCATGTACACTGGCAGAGACGCTGAGACAAAGAGAACAAACATCCTCACACACACACACACACACACACACACACACACACACACACACACACACACACACAGAGTTGCGCACACACATGCTCACAAAAAAAACCTTACACACTCCGACATGCACTGTGGAGTCCCTCTGTGGATCAGAATTCATTTCTGTCTGCCTTTCCCTCCAAATCAATACCCCCGTTGGTCGACAGACATCCGTAAGTGTGCCAGGGAGGCTCCCTAGCCTTCACACCCTCCCCATACACACACATATATACACACACACACACACACACACACACACACACACTCATGCCTGTTGATGTGTGATGGCCTCTGCTGCTTCCTTATTAACTCCTCACATGCTGACTGAAGCATACACCTCATTACTGGCTGCATTGACAGTCTGGGGTCCCGCTGAGAGACAGACACGTTGGACTGAGACAGACAGGCCAGAGATGCACGGGAAGACAAAGAGGTACAGTGAAGTGACGAACAACAAGACTGTCACTGAGACAACCAGTCTAGACAGGTGGGTAAAGAAAGGTATTGGGACAGGTGGATTGACAGACAAGAAAATCAGTGGAAAAAAGGCTCAGTTGAATGCACACAGAAAAGCAAAGATGTAAATAAACATAATAATAAGTGAGACAGTTACATGGGCAGACACTGTGACTTCTTCTATAGGCACGGACTGGTGTAGAGATAGAGAGTGACAGCTATGGGAGGTGTTAAGTGTAGGCATAACTGATAGTAACGGGTTTTTAATGTAGTCTTTAACTATCACTCATAGAAACAAACTCAGTTGTGTGAGTTCCACAAGCTTATATATGCATTAATTCCCCCTCAACTGAAGGTTAAGCACACTTGAACTCCATTCTTTCACTACATCAACCTTTTTACTGAAAGTGACTGAAGACTTTCCAAACCACTGCTAATGATAATGAGTCATATTAGGAGTTGAAGTGGCTGCTTTTCAGGCACCCTAGCATTAGTGCCCAGTTTGTTATGATGGCTGACAGTGGCTGAGTGGAGGCAGGTCGTCAGGTATGAATTCAGCTCGACAGGAAAAAACTTCATTAGACAAACAAGACTCCGATTCACAAGCTCCATTTACTGTGTGTTGTCAAAGTGCTTGAGCCTTCACAATATATGGAAAGTACTTAGATACATAGACATTGCTTTTAATTACCACAGACTTCATGAAATAATGGATGTAGCCACCGAGACATCACCTATTGGTTTGTGGACTCTGTTTTGAAGCCTGGAGGACAAGAGGGCGATGCTAACCCTAACGCTAGCTGCAAGCTTGGTTAGTATTGTTCATTTCCAGCTGTGGTTATAACTGCGATAATGCTAATGCTATTTTTTGCTAGCAAGTAACAGGCTTAAAAACAAAATGTACTTACTGGAAAAACTAAACATGTGATTCCTTTGAGGGTCTTTAGCCCTGTCAAATGCTTAGCAAGACTTTATTTATTTATTTATTTTTTCCACTACCATGAACTGAAGAGAAGATGGAGCTAACCCTAAAAACAGCTGCTAGCTTGGCTAAGAAGTTTAATTTACAGCTATGGCTAACTGTGATAATGCTAACTTTTTTCTGGCAAAAAACAGACCTAAAACTGGGAAAACTGTACGTTTGATCCCTTCAAGGGTCTTTTAGTACAATCAAATTCTAAAAAAAGACTTGTTAGATGACCAAAACGCTACAGTTACGTACCATGAATTGAAAACACAGAAGAGACCATACATGAACGAGAGGGTGAAGCTAACCCTAATACTAGCTGCAAGCTCATCTCTAGCTATGGTTAACTGTGATCATGCTAATGTTTATTTTTGCTGGCAAGAAACAGGCTTAAACCAGTAAAATAAAGGTACTTACCAGGAAAAGAAAACATTCGACTCATTCGAAGGTCTTTTAGCACTGTAAAATGCTTTATCTGACTTTTAGATGACCAAAACATGACAGTAAAATTCCATGAACTGAAAACACAGAAGTGACCATACTAAAACAAGAGTGTGAAGCTAACCCTAATACTAGGTGCTCGCTTGGTTAGGACAGTTCATTTCGAGCTATGGTTAAATGTGATCATGCTAATGCTAACTTTGGCAAGCAAGAACCAGGCTTAAAACTGTTGAAACAGAATGTACTTTCAGGAAAAAATGAACATTTGACACCTTCGAGGGTCTTTTAGTACAACCAAATGCTAAACAAGACATTTTTACATCACCAAAATGTTGCAGTTTACTACCATGAACTGAGAACACAGTAAAATAGCGACAGCTACGCCTACACTCTATATTACACTGTGGTTTCGTTACCAAACCAATTTTGTCACTTTTGCTAGCAACTTGTAAATGGGTGGCAACCAACTGTCACCTAAAACGCCCATGCCCTTAATAGCATTTAAACGGGTGAGTTAGTACACTCATCATGAACAGGGGTATTCTGTAAAGTTGGGGGCCTGTAAGGATTGACTTGTTCTTGGAGTCAACCTCAAGTCACCATTAGAGGACCTGCAGATTTTAGTGCTTCCATGTTGGCTTCATATTTTAGCCCCAGAGGTTTCCCCTTGATTTTAATCATCTACATTAAAGTACTAAAAAAAAGTGGCATTTACAGCATTAAGACCAGTAGCATCAGTTAAGTTGAGATACTGAAATAAGGTTAAATCTAATTTCAGCATACTACACCCGAATGTGTCATCGGGTGTGTCAGTTTGTCACTTTTTATGGCTGTCTTTGCACATGAGCGCACACGCTTGCACATACACATTTACAAACACTCTGAGGCGCTTTCACAGCTCCCTGTTTCTGTCTCTTAAATGTCAGTGTGGGCCTTTAAACCAGTTGCCAGTGAGCAAGCAGGGTAGAGAGGGGGGGGAGGCTGAGAGTTCAAAGTGGTCAGGCAGCATGGATGTAATTTCCTCCTTTTAGCCTCCTGACTGAATTACTGAGCAAAGAGGCCACCTCGACTGGGAGCCACGAAGGAGAGCAGACGCAGGAGCGCAGAAGAGTGGGTTCAGGAGGGGGTGGGAGAGTAGGGGGGAGATGGTGGAGATAAGTGGAAAAGAAAGAAGAGAAAGGGCCAGGGAAGGAGCCATGGACTTTCAGATCGTATCACCAGTATTCATCTTAAAATCTTTACCTTGTGTAAGAGGGTGCATATGAGATGTGGAAGGGAGTAAAGGCTGTGGAGGTATCATTAGCTGTGCTTGACACTGTGGTATTATGAGAAGCTGTTAAGTCATGCATAAGAAAATGAATGTTTTTTCTGTGCGAAAAAGGTTAATAGTTGGCACAGCGCTCCATTAAGGTTGATTATTCAGAGTGAAAAACACAGTCATTGACTGACAAAGAGAAAGACAGCAAAGAAGTAGCTGAAATTCAGATGTCTTGCTACACTTGTTTTTTTATGAACATCGTTTTTAATGTAAGTTATTAAACAGTGTTGGCACCGAGGGCTTCAGTGGTCTGTAATATATACAAAAACACATTTGAAAGCACACACACACACACACACACGATCAAATCACACACAAACACACCCACTTTTCGGTCTAACCTATTCCCCTCCTCTCCTTGCCCAAAAAAGAGGATTGAAGCCATACATAATTGATACACTCCTAGCTGTATCGACTGTTTGGATTTTTCATCCTCCTCACTGGTCGATTCTCTCACTCCATTATTTCTTTGCTCGTGCTCCCTCCGCTGCCTCACATCCCCCTGTGACTCCTCCCTCTGGTCTGTAATGCCTAAACACACACACACAAACACACCTAAACCGAGATTAGGAGACAGCCTCATCTCCCTACTCCACCTTCCTCATTGCCCAGTGCGCCACTTTGTCTTTAATCCATACAGTTGGCCATCAGTCTGGAGGACACATGCTGAAATTCAGTGCTGTGTTTGTGCGCGTGTGTGGTGTGTGCGCGTGTGTGTGTATTCTATACGGTGTGTGTCCAAATGCATGTCCACGAGAGAAGGGACTCTTGTCTGTGTTTTTGCACAGGGGCACTGTCTGAGGGGGAAATGGGTACTTAACACCCAGAGCTGACAGTGCACCAATGAATTGTTTAAAATGCGTTGTTGGTCCTAAAATATGAAGTTAAAGATTTTCAGAACAAACGCAACTTTCTGAAAATTTGTATGCACTAACTGCTGAGTTATCTGAGATGAATTAAACAACAAGAAATCTCTAGTGGTCAACTCGTGTAATAGCGTGCAGAATAGGACAAAGAATTTACAGTCAAATCTGATTTTGTTTCTGAAGTTTTGCCTATCGTTGACTGATTGTCAAGTCATGTTTAGTTTTTTGTTTGTTTGTTTTTTTCCCTTCTGAACTTGGCTTTTATATGTGTATATACTTGCTAAATAGGCCCTGTTTCATCCGGTGTGTTTGTTCAACCCAGTCTTACTCTGAACTCCTCGATATTCAGTGCTTGGGCAGTGACTTGCAGTGTCAGACACTGACAAAAAAAAGCCGTTCTGTAGCATTGGCGTGATCCATGGCCGTTTGCCATTATACTTTACCAGTGGTGTCAGGAGGAAACGCAACGGGACAAGAATGAAAGTTAATTTCCTGTTGTAACCGAAGTGCATTTTAAAAAAAACACAATGCATGTAACAGGCAGAACTTGACATGGCACCCCAGAGCATCAACAACCAACGCACCCAGGGTACGTTGCACGTGGTACCTGGACGTGGAAGGTCTGTTAACAAACGTAGATATGTGATGAGGTCAGAGTGAGAATGTGTTGGTTTGTTGTGTTGTATGTATGTTGTGCACGTGTAGCTGTGGCTTTCTCAATAGAAGACTTGGTTTCTTTGCCTGCTTGCTTTTCATAGTTGTAAAAAGAACTGACTCTCTCTTAAAGAGAACTCTACATGCACCACCTGCTGATTTTAATCTCAAAAAACTTAGCGCTGTGCTAGTGTTACATTCTTATACAAGTGCTTTGATAAATAAATGTATACCAAAATAGGTCATATATATTGATCTATTGGGAAAAACAAGCAATTTTATATCAAATCAGACATTCAGCACAACCTGCGTTTCATAACCACGTTTTACCTCCAGTGCAAAGATTCGACTGAGAGATGAGCGGTCAAATCAGGCTCCTGAGATGTAATTGTTGACTATTTGGGATCACCCCTAGTGCAAAACATAAGATCTTATGATATATTCTATAACTGATCAGTAAATTAAGGTGTAAGAGATGAATATTTGAGTCTTCAAAGACAGATATTTGTGATGGGGCTGAGGGCAACACATACAGTACATCCCTCCAGAAATCATATGCAGTCTGCCACAGTTTTATATGAATTAAATGTAGCTACTCTTGGTCACACAGTGGTTATTCAGCTGGAATTTTAGACAAAGTCAAGTGTAAATAATTTGAAATAAGCAGAAGAAGAGGTTAGACATTAGCCTGAGCATCAAAGACCAGCAGGACTGGACAGACAAACACACGAGCACCACCTACAGACACTCACACCCACAGCAGAGTCCACATGAATTCCACCACAGACACCACAACAATGACTGTTCATCAGAGGAAATGTCATGAAGAAAACATTGAACTGTATTATTACCGCTTTACTCACACAGTTATCGTTCCCCGGGTCAGCGTTGACACATTATGGCCACTCAGCTTCAGGGTTCAATCTGCGGTCAGGAGGCACACGCCTGACCTGCTCTTCGCCTCCTTTTCCTGCTTGGCAGTTTGTCTCCAACCAGTCTGTTACTTCTGATGAGCTGCCAGGGAGCAGGCCTGCCCAGGACGGAGGGGGTACGGGGGGGGTTAGAACCCTAATGTGGTGTGTTGTTGGGCTACCGATGCTCTTTGGCATGAGGAAACAGCAGTTCTGCTTGATCAAACAGTGATAGCTAGATATGCACCATAGACTAGTATCAGTTCAGAGGGAGTTAGTATAGCTGCCACCCCCCACCCCCATTTCATTCTGTCTTTAAACCCAGCCTTTGTGGTGCTACTGTGTCTTGATGTTTTCAATTGACCCAAATCTCGAAGCTCTGGCCAAATCCAATAAACAAAATGAACGTGTGCATGAGTGTGTCTCTTTGTGTGTTTTCCCTTTGTGTGGGTGAACAGACAGAGAGAAATAAGGAAGAGACGATAAAGGTTAAAAGCTCCCATTTTCGCACCAAATCATTTTTGGAGTATGCGAGATGGCTGTTTGTAGATGAGGCAAGCTGTATCATTTCATTTTGCCTCAGCCTTTTCTCCCTCCCAGGTTGAGCCTCTTAAAATCAATGAATAATATCTACCCTGAATGCTATCTGCTGTACTTTAAAATCAGTTATTCTGAAAACCACCCGGTATAAAAGGATCTGACCTTCGGAAAACGCACTAACACACAATGGTAGCGTAGCTCCCATTGAATTCTCCCAACTCCCATTTATCCAGAACCTACCCTGCATTAGTTCTGTAGACTTTAATAAATGTTATACAGTAGAGAAAAATCAATATTGTGTATTTCTACACAAAACTTGTTTCTCTCAAACGACTTGTCAGTGAGCCCTCTGACATCTCTAACAAGAACAACAACAAGAACAAGTATTCTAAAGGCAATGCCTTTAAGCGCAGAGCAGAGCAGCAGATAGCAACATCTCCAGGGGGATAAAGGTTGTAGTTTTTTCTATGCACAAGACGAGGAGGGGGGGGTTATGTGAAGCCATTATGTGCACATGTGGTTGTAATTAATTACTTTTACACATTTGCTCTTGGAATGTGGGTTTTAAGCCGTCATCAAAGCTCCCAGCTGTTGTGGTGTCTTTGCACGGTCAGCTCAAGGCCTCCGAGGGATCAGCGCTCGCAAACCCCCAACAACCACGCTCATGCCCCAGCTCTGTCCTTAATCAAGCCGGGTGTAATTGGTGTGAGTCTCAAGGCCTGATTATCCTCGGACCAGCCACAACACTTCAACAGAACCCCTCACCTCTCTTCTCAGGGCCAGCCAAGCCTGGGATGGATATTGATGATTGGGTTGAATCACTCAGTGACCTCAGACTCAGGCTATAAAAAACTCCTGGAAAAGTAGTTTATTCTCATTTTCAGTCTTGTTTCCCTCTAAAACAAGTTAAACAAAGTTAGACTGCACAATTTGTGATGTGCACATACGCAATAGCTGAATTGGAGAATCTTCTGATGTCAGATAAGGCAGATTACTTTAAACACGTCACGCTTAATACAAAAGGAAAACTCACACAGTTCTCATCTTTCATGACTAAGACTGCATTTCATTAGTTGTTCAACATGCCCTCGTTGACCTCCCCTCGGCACTCGTCCTCGGGGGAATCCCTGCCGCCATGATAAGTGTTGTTCCATTTGTCTGGAAAACCAAAGTGAACTTGGTGAGATCGATGCTCGGAGTGCTGAGGGAGCAAGTGAACAACAATGGTCAATCCAGAGGTCTATATCATCCACCATGCATGGCAGTTACGCATTTCACGCAACAAAATGCATAGTTAGGTGGCAGTAATGTCGGTAAACTCCGCCAAAGAAGAAGAATAAATTGGACATCAAATGAAATGATAATTAAACATTGAATTTAATAATAACCGATCCAAAATGCTCGTCAGTTTCACTTTTTCTAATATATTTTCATGTCCTGTAGAGGTAGAGCAAGGGCTTATTTATACCCCCTTTATGTACGAAAATTGTTTTAAACATTGTTAACCTCAATGTCCTCATACATCCATGTGTCCTTTATGTTGGCATAGATACAGCTAATAGATGGCACGAGAGAGGGGAGTCAAAAGTTTCACACAATAATAAACAGAGGTGATGGTGGAGGAGGTCGTAATACCTTTTAACAGAGGCATTGTTGTAGACGGAGGTGGTCTGTGAGGCCGTTAAATACATTGCAAGATGTGGATGGAGAATTCTTTTCACTGTATTACCCACCTGAAGACCCGCTGTAGCCACCCAACTCTTACCCAGCTGAGTTACGGGGCTATGTCTTCCAGTTGGTGCCTTGTAAGGAAGAAAAATAAGAGGATAGAGCGATGCTGCTGGTCCACAGATGGTGCAGGGTGGAGTACCTGTGAAGGTGGGCCAGGTGCGATAACCCATCGTATTTTGCATACATATTCATTCCATTGCGCCATTTTTTAAATGTCTTCGTCCTCTCCTATGGTCACGTCTCACCTGAAATAAGCTACACTGCCCCTAAAATCTCTGGTGGTACTGCTCTGATTCGTCCATATCCACAGGCCTTAAGAAAACATGCACAAATATGGATGAAACGAACGCAGATTTTGGATCTAACGTTGAGCATTAATGAGCCCTTAGACGGTATAGGTTCATTTGCCTATAGCAGCTAGTTTCCTGAGAAAATCTCACTGAACTTTTGATAGTTTACTTGAAAATATATTTACTAAGATTGTTGTACTGTTCAGCTTGTGCTTTATTCCCAACATTATCTGTAAGCGCATGGAAAAACTGCTGTTTTCATCATAAAACTCTAGAAGTAATAGATAAGATGATCATGATTCAGATCACAAACAGAAATTTCTAAATCAGAAATGGATGCAGCTAATTACCCATTACAACATCTCTCGACCATTCTTCACCACAGAGTTGTCGGACTGCTAGTTACCAATTACAAATGAGGTTAATTTTAATTGAGTTAGCCTCACGAAACCAGAGGTCTCCCAACTACACTTCGGGGCCATGAGGCTGGAATGGTACCGTTAACACTAATGTTAATCTACAAGAGAAGAGTGTCTGATAAACATCCAAAGCACACCCCGCTAGTAGTCACGCACAGCCTGAAAATGAGCAAAGAAAAGGAGGGGAGCAACATAAAGGAGCCATCTTATTTAGGGTTAGCAACATGCATTATTAAAATGACATGTTAGATTATTGACTTTATCCTGGACTGATAGAAAAGTATTAAATCAATATGATAACATCATGGTGAGAAAGAAAGAAAACTGAAGTGTAAGTTTTCTCCGATATCGTGCAGCCCTAAGACAAAGTCAGCGGGGCAAGGATGGCCTTTGCTTTCAGCACAGGGTTGAGTTTTTGTTACTGTGAGAGAATGCTCTTCCTTGTGGGTGTATGTCAACAAGCTGGATGAGATGGCTCTGTGGCAACACTACACAGCGGATTTGTTTGGGTCTTAGAAAGTACAGTGGGAGGATTTTGTGAGTTGAGGAAAAAGAAGGACCAGAGAGAGGAGGAGAGAGAGCGAGGAAGAGACGAGGGAGACGTGGCTGCCGTCCTCAGGAAGAGCCTCAGTGGGATTACTGGAGCAGATTAAAGAGTAGCCGGTCAGGGAAACAGCTCAGCCGTCCTTGTGTAGTTAGCCCGGACGCAGGAAACGCTGGCTGCCGGGTCACTGCGAGACTGAGAGACTCGGGGGCATGTAGATTTCATTGGTTTTCATTCTTTCAGCAGCAAGTATTTTCTCTGCTTTTGTGCCTTTGTCATTAAGCCTGCTCAAGCACACACACACACATACACACACACACACAAATACACACACACACACCCCTCCCATGCTTTCCCTCTCTCTCTGCTGGAATGGGTATTGTGTTCATGATCGATGTGCCTCATTCCAGTGACGTGGTAGCCTGGCTAACTCTCATTAAAAATGGATAGGATGTAGGGGAACCGCCAGTGTGTGTGTGTGTGTGTGTGCGTGTTAGTGTATATGTGTGTATATATGTCTGTGCATGTTTAAAAGGAGGTGTAGGTGGCAGGAAGTCCCAGAGGTGCCAGCTGTTTACCGTGCACTGCTGAAGGTTTGGAAGGGTTGGAGGGAGTGGTGGTGGATGTGGGGGTGTTCCTGAGGTCAGAGCCAGGCCTGTTGCCTTGGCAACAGCTTGCAAAATAGCTTCCTCTGAATTACTGGTGACGGTGGGATTTTTTCTCTTTCTGCCGCTTTCTCTCTCGCTCAGCATGGCGAGGCACATCTGGCACCACAGCGACTAGGTCTCATCAGAACACAAAGCAATGAGCCGCTTCCACTCTGCTCCGTCCTCCTTTTATCCCTTTTTGGTTTTTTTTTTTTAGTCTTCCTTTTTTTTGGGTCTTGTGTTCCTATCCTGCCCCCGTGCCCCCATCCATCACAGAGGTGCTGTGAGCGTGGCTGGGTCTCAGGGCGGCAGGGCAGAGGAGCTGAAATGGAGCCACAATTCACAGGTGGCCAGAAATAATGTTGGAAAATATGTGCAGTTAGAATTTTATCCTCTGGCCCTTTTTTTTTTCTTTAAATGCTAGGAAGGCAGCAGCACCTTTATTATGCAATGCCCACACCTCTAGCTCTCGGTGACAATACTATCACCTCTCTGATTTTTGTTGTTGTTGAAGGTGTTGTTCTCGACACAACTGCAACAAAAAAAAACCAAGCTACATCCATTATTTATGAAAGTTACACAGTGAAAGTTGTCATGTTGGTGGCGCCAAATGGCAGCAAGAGGTGCCAGGTTGAATTTAGACAACTTCATTGCACAAAATCACGTCAGGTCACATCGACAGTCTAGTGTGTAGGATTTAAAGACATCCATTGGCAGAAATGGTGTAGAATATTCATAACTGTTTTCATTAGTTTGTAATCACCTGAAGATAAGAATAAGAAGTGTTTTTCTTATATAATGAGCACCAAGTTCGCTCTACATGGGACCATTTAGCCTTGTCTCCACCGAGCAGTGCAGTTTAGTTAGGTACGCTTTCTTTCTGTTTCCACTGTGAAAAGTTGTGAATGGTACCAATAGATCTGTTATGTACTGTCCCCATGTTTGGTCCCCCCTCTGTTGGGGTACCTAGCACACAGATCTGGTACTAAAAGGTGGAGCTGTGAACACTGCAGTCTGATTGGTCAGTAGAGGACGGTCACTCTGCTCAGGGCTGAGTTGTGTCTGGTTTTGAGGCTCATGTAACCACTGTTCATACTGTGGAGAGTTTTATTAGTAAACTGTAACTATAAAATTAAAGGATGTCCTCTTGCAGCAGCTGTTGTTGGCGTAAAAAATAACTTTATTCACTGGGCCGACTGACGGCGACTTTTAAGGTGGAACGTTAACTTGTAATGTTACTCAATGCATGAGTTGACGACGTGAATCCATCAACACACCTTACATTTCACAGTGACAATTTTGACCATTACTTTAGTTTTTATATGACATACACTTTTAGTAACGAGTGGATCTTCAACCAGATTATATGAACTGCATGTATGCCAATCCTGAGCTTGCCTGAGAAGGACTAAATACACAAACCTGCTATTTTTAAATATCCCATGGAGAGAGACTCTCACTGCAGCCTGTTTTATTTGTTTGTGAAAATTTCGGAACAGTGGGTGACATTAAAGGGTACTGTTTGCGTTGGCAACGCTCAGTGGAGCCAAGGTCTAGGTACCACGTCTGAAGGGTCACTTTTGGTTCCAAAGGTACCATACCGAAAGTGTTTGTTGGAAACGTAGTGTCTGTATCTGTGGCACAAATGGACCTAGAGCTGGCAAAAATACACCAGACTTTGCGGGAAAATTTCCCCATTAAAGGGGTTTTTGGGCGAGTTTTTCCTTGTCTGCTGTGAGGGTCTTAGGACAGAGGGGTGTTGAATACTGTAAAGCCTCCTGAGGCAAATTGTGATTTGTGATACCGGGCTTCATAAATGAAATTTAATCAAATTGAAAAGAGCAGGGAGATCTGGACGCTGGTAAGATGGAGGGGAGCTTACCATGTTTCATTTACACATACTACCCATGTTGTTAAGATACAAAGCTGGTTGAATATCTACTAAGTCTTTAATACTACTGTAATGTCCAAATCCCTAGCTATAGGTTTCAGTAACAGAGAACAGCCCAGCATTAGTGAATGCTCGGCAATAATAATGGGAGCTGAAGCCTATTCAGCCTGAGCCTTTGAAAGAGAGGAAGCTGTTGTTTTAACCCGCGGCTGTCAGTCAGTCACCCAGGCTGCTCCAGTATGCAACTCCACTGTAGCCTCTCTGGTTGAATAACCCCCCGCTAAGGTCATCTTAAGCAGGAATTTTATTAGCATTCATTTACCGGAGCGCGGCACCTCTCACCGACAACGTTCAGTCTACCTCAGGTCAGCCTTGGGTGTGCGAGTGTGTTCTCTGGAAACAAGAGACAGGCAGCAGAGAAAAGTCAGAGGCAATATCAGACTGCGCGCTTCTTTGTCTGCCTGGAAAACGCAGGAACAACAATCTGCACATCCGTTGTGGCGCTGTGCGTGTGTGCCTACAAACACACACACATGCGCACACACACACAGTGGGAGAAGGGGCTTCATTGTGCAGCCCTGCTGTGTTGAGTGACTGTAGCGTGTGCTGGGCAACAGCTGCTGTGATCCCCCCCCTCACCCCGCCCCCCTCACCTCCACTGGCCCATGCTGGTCTGAACATCAATGCACACACACAAACACACATATACAGTATATACAGCACACACAGACACACACTTTATTTCTTATTCGGCGCCTTTTCAGCTCTCAGGTGTTTGTTTTCCTGTTTACCTCGCTCCCCTTCTTCCATATTACCCTCCTACGTTTTTTGTGTGTATCAGCTGACAGCGGGCTGTGTCTGTCTGTCTTTAGACACCGCTCCATAAGGGACATCCCCCCCCCACTACTCCCTGACTTTCCCCCCGCTGACAGCTGTCTCCACACTGTAACCCTTTCATGGAGCCGGGCCTCTGTGAAAGTTACACTCTAAAGTTTCACCAGCCTCGCACATGTTTTGGGAAGGATCTGAAAAGCTTTTTTTGGGTTAAGAGGGATTCGGAGACTTTGAGATGCACACACACAGACCGAGTCGACTGTTTCCACCAGCCAAGTCTCGTTCCTGGTGGGCTTGTTTGTCATCAGTCGCAGCTTCTGCTGCTGATGTGACCCCGTCTGCAGCTCATTACAGCATGCCACCTGTTTGTCCTGAAGCTAGGCGAGACACACCCACCCACACACACACACACACACAAACAGAGTTTGTTGAGGTGACAGGGGGTTAATCTAACAGGAGTGTCCATGGCCGAGCTGCCACACAGTGCAGGGACTGTCAACGTCCCACCGTGTCAATGGCTTTCTTTGTCCCGACGGGCCCCGTCTTTCTGTTGCCGCAGGGTTTGGGACCGGGCAGACAGGTGGACGGTTATTGAGCTTTCGAGGAGCAAAGACAAAACAAAGAAGGAAAAAAAAAACACAGGCTGAAACATATAGCTCAGAGTTTTCACAGTAACTGACAGTTTTGCAGACTGCAGCGTTTCAGAGGCGGTGCAATAGCGGGCACACGTTACAAATTTGGCTGTCAGCTGTTTTTTTTAATGTGATATATTGTAATAAAGAAAAAACGTTTGATGGACAGCCAGCTGTTATCTCCTCCGAGCTGACAGTTAATTCCAGCCCCATGGTGCTAACAGCAATTAATATCACCCAGTTGTGGGCGATTTGCGAGGGGGTTCGAGAAACACTTAAAAGGTGTTATTTGCACCCTTCATTCACTCCCCCACATTTTGCAGAGGAGACACTTATTAGGCATTGATCTGAGCCTGAGGTTTGGAGCCGAACAGGGCACACGCTGTCAGAGTGTGCTGTCATTATCCAACAAGGCGATTGCCAGGAAATTGAAAGACAGGCAGGAGTAAAAAATTAATCTATGTCAGACTCTGGAATTCAGACTGTTTTTTCTTGTGTGCCCCTGTTCATTATGCTGCACTTAGTTGGTGTTGCAGTGTGTGTGCTGACACAGTGAGATGCAGGTGTGACCGCAGGGCAGCCCCACGGGACACTCGAAGACACACACACACACACACACACACACACACACACACACACACACACACTGACCTCCAGATCGCACAGACCTCTGTTCTGCACAAACAGACTGAGGGCCATGTGGCTGAGCAGAACTTTGTCTGGCAGACAGACAGACACACAGCTAGATTCAACACACACACACACACACACACACACACACACACACACACACACACACACACTCATATATAACTGACAGACGGATGAGTGCATGTTATGTAGCAGCTGAAAACAGTCCCAGCCTGTGGATCACAGAACAACTCAGCTGACACACACTCAGTAGTTGGCTCGCTGAGGAGATGTGTGATTTGACTCTTAGTGCTTCTCCACTGTGTTGTCTTCACATATGTAAATCCTCAACCCTGTGTTTGTGTAAGTTTAATGTCAGTCGCGTAAGCACATAGGCACAAGGATGTTTGTTCTTTATTCAAATGACTGTAGTCCAAAGGCCCTGTGTGGATTAGCGTGGATCCGTGGGTGTGGAGTGTGTTTGCTCTGCGCTGAAAGTGCTTATTCAAATTCTTTGCTGTTGACACTTTCAACATGTTTAGCTTTGAAACACCAATTTTCCTCTCCATTCATTCATACTTTTAAAAAACAACCCACAGTACAGCATTAATAATTACTTTTCACTTTTACAATTATGCTGCAGTCATCTGTTTGTTTAATAAAGTCAAACTCTGCACAAGCTTCGGGGAAAAACGTACCCCCAGTGTGTTTTTTCATTACTTCTAATGCAGTTATTCTTTTCTAATAAAGTTGACACTGACACTGGCTGGTGAAAAATTGCCCTGTTATTCTTCATTATTTTTCATTTTAGATTTTTGTGATGGAGTTGGACTTGAGAAAAGCGTCTGTCACTACTGCTCCATGTGTAGGTGTGTTTGCACAGGCTCTGCCCAGGTGGACAGATGCCCCGGCGCAGACAAGAGCCTATTGATGGCAGAGAAACAGCTTTCTCCGGCCAACTGATCCCACCTGCTCGCCACTGTTTCTCTGGCTTAAGATGAAGGCAACAGTTGCCTGTGCAGTTGACATCTCACACGTTGACACACAGGGGCACAAGTGCACCCCAACAGTTGAGGCACATCATCCCCTGCATCGGGTCAACATAAAACATTAACGTTGTTGTAATACTGACGGGGGAGGGATCATGTGAATAACATGTAATATCATAGAATTATCATATTTAAATGCTGCCAATGAATCAAGGTTTGTTTTGTTGTTTTCTATATGGTGCTGTGTGACTAAATGAGCATTCCTTCAGTACACACACATACCCAGAGGCTTGTTTGTGCGCATCTTATGATGTGTGCAGTGGCGCTCCCAAGGGGTGACCAGAGGAGGCCAAAAAAAAATTATCAGCCCTTCAGCCCTTTTCACACTGCATTTAGCCCCAGCTTAGTTAGCCGTTAGCTAACGCTGTGTTCACACCACAGGCAACAAAGCAACAGGTTAAAGTCATTTCAAGTGGAAGCCAGTGACATGAAGCTACAAATTGACCCCAGACACTCGCTGTTGACGGGCGTGACGCACTATAAATTGAAGTTGACGTGAAGCAATAACCTATCATGTTTTGTTTCTAGCTGTGGTACTGAGTTACTTAGCTTAGTTAGCTGATGCTATGCTAGCTTCATGTGCATTGTGGTGCACACAGGGATGAATGAGGCATCAAAATTTGATGTTAAAATGGGGCTCAGGCATTCATCAAAAGCACAGATATTTTATGACTAAATACAAATTTTAGATGATGTTCAGTTGAGGAGATTTATGGCAAGTAGCAGACCGTGACGGTGGGACGAGCCTACATTAGCAAGTGCTTGAGCAACACTTACACAGCGACTCAGCAATAATGTAGCTGGTCACGCTGTTGCTGTGTCGCTCATAGTGTGAACACAGACTATGAGAGCTGTTAGCCTGGGGCTAAAAAAGCTTTTAACACTGGCACAATCCTCTTATATTCCAAAGATGGCTAACAGCCACTTTAGTTTAGGGCTGGCTAGCACTGCTTCGGAACAGGGTTAGCATCAAATTTATGGGGTTTTCCCTTGAAAATTGTTCAAACACAAGGCGAGTGTAGAACTGAGCTAATGGAATTTGCGTCACGTTTTTGTTGTCCAATTACACGACTTCTACATTTTAACCATGGTAACTAGAACTAACCGAAACTGGAGGTACCTGGCCAGGTAGCTAACCTAAAATAATACATCCATATTTTCAACTTTTGGATTTTGAATGTCTACAGTACTAAAAAAGATTAGTATTTGAGTCTGGCTTTGAAGAGAGTATAGATAAATTCACTTTAAGCTCAGTTTTAAATACTAAGGTTTCAGCAAAAATGCATGTTTATGGAGTGGATAAATGAGACTTGGACTATACAGCACGAGTTGTGTGAGACTTTGTACAGATACAGATGTTTTGTATTGTTGTTGTTAAATGCAGCCCCCAATTAATCAATCAATGCATATTTCTGCCATTTTCTGTGGAAGAATGTGAGAAAAACAAACTTTTCTTTACAAGCTAACACAGGATGACTTAATCATCATGGTTGAAGTGTTCCTTTATACAAAAATATACAAGACTTACTTAAAGGTAGAACAATAGACATTCTTTTCTTGGCTGTTGTCTCTGTTTTTGATGATACAGCACCGCTCTCACATACTGTGTTTTATAATCTGAAGAAGGCTTGTTCCTAGAAAATGTTTTGTTCTATACAATCAATGTTCTCATTTAAATTAAAGCGGTGTATTTGTCTTTTTAAGGAAAAGGACAACCAGCATATTTTAAAAATAATGAATCACCTAACACATAAACAGATACACACACATTAAAACAGGATTGTTGTGGAACTCTAAATGTTAAGTGTGTCGCTGTAATTAGCCTGTATGCTTCAACAGCATAAGCAAATTCCTAAAATTCAGTCATGACTTTGGTTTTGGTGTACCAACCCAAGATTTTCAGTTTCCCTGTCTGGCTATTTCTGTGGTGGATGTGTGTCATACTGCTCTCTGACCTTGACCCTTTCATGTGCTTTCAGGTCACCCAAGTTCCCATCGAGTCATGTGAGCAGTACGGGACCTGTGGAGAGTGTTTGAGCTCGGGGGACCCACACTGCGGCTGGTGTGTCCTGCATAACATGTGAGTATTCCTCAATCGTCATCAGTTTGCGGATACTTTACTCATAGATTCTGTCGGACATCTTCAAAAATGACCTTCAGTTTCCCTGCACGAAGACGTTTATCTCATATCAGATAGAGTTTGAGGACAAGAGACTGTCTGGAAACATAGTTGTGCCTCTGCTGGTTGGGAGCTACCTGCCTCAGCCTCATCATGACTGCTGCCCTGCTCTGACATGACTTGATATTAACAGGAAATGACACCATTCAGTCGCTGTATGACTCACTGGAATTTGGAAAGACGAACAAAAACAGACCAGAGAGACTCATTATTTTACCAGCTCTCCTGGACAGAACTATCATATGTGCAATTTGCTGTGCCTGTCCGTGTTAAATGGACATCTGCTGAAGCATGACTACATTTGTTGTCCATGCATGTTAGAAGGTATTTACCTCCCACTGTAACAACAGCAGCCGCATAGAAGCCATGAGTGACACCTGCTGGAGCTGAGTCGTCACTGCAACAGAAGTTACTTGTTGAAAGCCAGACAGGAAGAAAAGCAGATATAAAAATAAATAAAAGAGCCTGAAAAAGCTTGTATATTTATTGTATTTCGGGTACGAGTCATTCATCACGATATTCATCTGTGAATGGAACTGACAGTGCTTAGATGAAATGGTGGAGAGGGTATATTCAGGACACAAGATGAATGCAAGTCACAGCTAAAGAAGCCGAAAGACACTCTACTCTGTCTCCATCTCTCCCTCTTTGTTTCTTAAGTACACATATACTCTCATCAGTCTGGGCTTCTTCTTCGCTGCTATGTCTTGAATTCCCCACTTACAGCCCCTCCTAAATGCAGCCCCTCTCTCTAAAGGTATAGCTGAATATTTGTGTGTGTCAGAGCCCCGCCGCAATCATCATTATCGTGATGGCGGCCCCTGCAAAGTGCACTTAAAGTAATTTACATCACTCCAAAGCTGGGACAGGACAAATAATTGCCTAGCGACAAGGTAATTCAGCATGTGCCTGCAGAGGTGCGGGAGGGGCTGGCTAAAGCTCTGTATTCTCTGCAGTCTGCGTGCCTTCACACAGGGATCATTTACCACAACATTAGCCTCCGTGCTAGGCTGTTAATCATATGCTTTTGTGTAGGTGTGGTAGGGAATGGAATAATTCAGGTTAGGAGGAATTCAAATCCGCAGCGTTTAAGACGTGCTGATGCTAAAAGGTGATTGGTTTTTTTAAGCTGTGATGGGGAAAGCAGCTGTGAGGAGGGAACAGCTGTTTGGCGTGCAAATGCCTTCTCGATTATGTGTGTGTGGGGGACTTGTGTCTGAGCGTGTGCGTGCATGCGTGCGTGCACGTGGGTTCGATTTTTGTGTACATGCACAAACACTTGTGTGGACTGCTGTACTGTACCGTGGGGAGAAAAGGTCAGCACCCCGATTCACGTCAGATCAGCCATCTGTTCTCTGAGCGTAGCGGACCCTCGTGCCACCTGTCTCTGGCCCTAATACCCCTTTCTCTGTCCTGACCCTGCAATGAGCGTGGCAGGACCCCTGTCAGCGCTGGCTGAGTTACTGCAGAGAGGAATAAAAGTTAAAGGAAGAATAGTTTGGCTGCTCTTGCTGGTGCTCATGTGAACTCCTATGTGCATTTTTAATTGGAGGGTAAATGCAACAAATTAAATTTTAAAAAAGTAAAATACATCTGTATGCCTGACAGAGGTGGAACAGTTGGCGTATAGAGAAGGAAAGAAACACTGATGGAAATAGATTATTTTAAATACATCTTGACCGCTGTTGATTTTAACACGTTACAACAAAGCAAAGTAACATAATGAACACGTAAAATTAAATCAACGCATCTACCACAGAGCCATGGCTAGGTCAGCGAGTGACCCAAGTGAGTTTGGGGTTTGGGTTAGTGTATTTGGATCATCAAATGTCATCAAATGCTATTTAAAGGTGTTTTTTTTCTTTTAAGTCCATCATCATCTCATGGTGTTAGGAAGGCTTGTCTCATATATTTTATTTAGGCCTGTTGATAATATCTTATTTTGAGGCAAATAATATTTGTCCTAGGCAGTGAGGAAAGTCATTCTCTTTTATATTGATATAGTATTATTTTGTGGCTGTTAAAGCCTACTGCCAGCGCCATCTTTATTCTCCTGAGCCTTGTTTTGTGAAAATGGATGAGGTTAAATGTTACATTGTTAACTATTGGCGCCGATTTATTTAGTTTCTTCTTTTGTTTGTGTGTGTGTGTGTCTGTGTGTGTAGCTGTGTTTCCATCCAAAAGTGATTTGAATCATTGGGAAATGCGCATTAAAAGAAATACAAATCCTGTGTGTTTGCATTAAATGTACGGACTTTGGTGAAAACTACGAACTCGCGCGAGTTTTCCGCAGAACCAGAAACAAAACAAGTCTCGCATTCTTCTTCTTCTACGTTTTCTGGCGGTTGGCAACCAGCTTGTAAATGCATTACCACCTTCCCGACCCGGAGTGTGGATATCACCATGGAGAGAGGTGCGCTACATCAGACTTAATTCGAACATAACTGTTTCCATCCCCCAGCATTTTTTTTTAATCAACCAAAACCCGGCTAAAGCGAGCGTATTTTAGTTTGTGCGAATCAGGGGATTTCGAATTTTGACGTTTCCATCATAATTTTCCGATGCGATACTTCTAGATGCGCATCTAAACAGGCTGATGGAAACATGGCTTGTGTGTGTCTTGTAAACTTTGTCAACTGTTAGTGTAACTTTTACAGTTGATGTGCATTATGATGTGTTATATTCAGTGTATTGTGTTGTGTAGTGTGAAGTATGTTTTGTATTGTCGCTATGTAACTGTGTAGACCTGTGTAGAAGAATACCTGATGCAAAGCCAAAGCTAACGGGGATCTTAATAAACAAACAAACAAACAATTAGCTGCTTGAGAATTAGGGATTGGAAGCACCAGAGGCCCCACCATATGATATTCCATCAGGATACTTAAGTCATAATACGATATTATTGCCATTTTAAATGTGTCGCGATATGCTGAGTATTGTGATAACATATATTGCAGTAGATCATGATTAATTATCCTTTTCAACTGCAGACTGTACCAGAGGGAAAACTTTGTCAAAATCTGTTTCAGGATACAATTTTTAGTCTGTTCATGTCACTTCAGTCATTTTTATTGCAGCTAATTGTATCTAGTGGCTTGTTAAATCAATTGATTGTATTATTCTAGTAGGCTACTAAAAGTTTTATTTATATTTGTAAAATTAACAATAATAGTAACGATACTTAGATATTTCCCCCACCCCTTGTATATCTCTGGTGATATTGTGGAGTGACACTGATAAAATGAGTAGTGTAACGAATTCCCTTCTGCAGAAATTATGTAAATTAATGTGTTACTTTTTGAAAAAAGTAATGTATATTGTGTATACTTTTTGGAGTAACTACCCCAAACTGACCTTGACACTGCAACACCTGATTCCCCTACCATAGACAAGACAATTATATCGTGCTGCCACTCACAGTTAGTGCGCTTCTTTACCAGAAAAATTAAAACGCATAAAAAGAGCTGGAGTTGGGGCGACCATTAGCTCACCTGATAGGGCAAGCGCCCCATGTGCAATGGCTGTGTCCTTACTGCAGTGGCCACGGGTTTGATTCCAACCCTCAGCCGTTTGCTGCATCAAACAAAGGCAAAAAGCCCCAAAAAATCATCCCTGCTTCAAATCCAGATGGTGGCCCTTGTTGCATGTCAGCTTCGTCTCTAGAGTGCTGCAGGAAGTGCTTCTGGGTATTAGGATTTCTTTAAGCCAATGGACTTTCACCTTTTTTAAGTAAGTAAAATATGTCATTAAATACCCCACCTGTAAATTCTGAAGCCTTAATGTGACTTATAATGTGAGCAATATTTGTGCAGCTCCACAGTCAAGGACAGATTTCCCTACGGGATAATAAAGTATATCGCATCACATAGCATCGCATGATATCGTATCGTATCATATCGTACCGGATCGTATAACTTTTGTTTGCCACAGAGCTTTTTTCTGCAATAATCCAATGGAAAAATCCCACTGGGCCTTTTGACGAGGGAACCAGGGCGATGCTGACGTTGGCCTACAAAAATTGTCATCCTTGATGCACTCTGTAGCGGCTCAGATCAGAAAAGACGAATTCATTCATTTCAAAAATTATGTCATCGTTCCATCTTATGTAAAGAGTTGCAGGTGCTCGTGTAATTATGTAATCTTGTCAGTTCCTCTTGAGCTGCTTACAGGATAGTTGATGGAAACAGTCAGTTATTGAAGTTCAGAAATCTGCGTAGGGATTTTAATGGAAACACGACTAATGACTAAACTAAAATCAGATAATACCTGTGAACCTTAAGGGAGTTGTTGCAGTTAGCATAAAGGCTGCATGAATGTACATCATAACCAAGAGTTAGAGGAAGTATCTGTCAGACACTGCTGGAGTAAAGCAGCTGCACCCTTCTGGTGAAGAGCTCCCCTCATCCCACACACCCAAAATTAAGTTTCTTGCCAGCCGTGGTGCCATCCATCCACAGCTGTGATCACTCCCGCTTTCCCCCCCATTTCTCCATCATCCATCCCTGAGCCATTGTTGATTTTACAAAATTATCTTTCCCCCCTTCCCCATGTTTGCGTGTACCTCCTTCCCTCACAGCAAAGCTAGCATCTAAGCTATGCCACTCATCTCCTCTCAGCTCAGCGCGCCTCACTGCCGCGCTGTCTCCCATTTAGACACTCTTCCCTCTGGAATAAGCTCCTCCACACTCCAGAGATGGTTGGCTTGCCACACATAAACACCCCTCGCTTTGATCAGCCCCCCTCCCTCTCTCTACAGCTGCCATCCACAATATCCATCCTCTTTTCTTCTCCTCTAAACACTGTGTCCCCCACCTCCCCTTTTTCTTTATGTTTGCGTGTGTATGCTCATTGAAGTGCAGCATTCTAAGGTGGCTAATTAGGAACATAGGAGGACATTAGCTTGGTTTGCGACGATGAGGAGAAGGAGAGAATGCGAGGGAGGCGGTGAGCTGGCCAGGAGTGGCGTCTCTGTCTTCGCTGTCTTTTTACTCTCTTTCTTCTTCCTGTGATTCAGTGTGGTGTGAGACTCTAAAGTCCTTTAATTACCAGCAGCTGCTAGGCATCCACTGAATGCATGAAGAATGAGAGGGGGAAAAAAGAGAGAGGGGATAAGAATGAGGGGAAGAGAATGAGAGAGGGAGAGAGTGTTTGATGCCGCACACTCATCGGCCCACAAAACCGAGCAGCATTTTGATTGCGGCTCAAAGGGAGCTCATCATCTCGAGCGCTCTTCAGTCGCAGTCCTGTGAATGGGTAGTTCAGCCTCCGTCTGACCACAATCCAAAAACATGGAGCTGTAGTGATGCTTTTCTGTGTGTCGCTCCCTCTCTCCCCTCAGCCTGCTTCTCGTCGCCGTTAGATTAGCTCTCTAATCATGCCCAAAAGAGGCTTTTCCATCTCAAAAATGTCCCGCATCACTCTGTTCTGCCTCCATCCTCTGAGCCCGCTCCCACATTCCAGGAGAGGTTTTGTCAAGATTTGTCAGGATTAGTCACAAGTCTGACTTCAGTCCAGGGGCTGAGATTGCACAAGTGGGCCAGCGCCAGGTCACTTGACCAGTGTAGTGAGTTTTCCTAAGTTACACTATTTATCATAAGTATTACGTCTCGACTCAAGTGGTGGATGATGTAGTTATGTAATAAATGCCCAAGAAATTCTGTTCAGTGTGTCGGAATCAGCCCGAGTTTGTTGTGAGGATGACAGCTTAGGGCTATTGGTGTAGTAGGCCCCAGCAGAGAGTGAGTCAGCATTTGAGGGCTGCTCTGAGCAGAATAACATATCACTACTACGCTATGATACTGTATTGTATTGTACTGTCAGTCTGCGTGCGGCTGAACCGCTCAGATCTGTTTCAGTAACAGCCCACACAGCAGCCTGAATGGCACAGCTGTCCACTTGTCACAAATCGGTGTTACAAGCTTAAATGCCGTCAAACGATTTGTTTGGCATCACGGTTGGAGCGCGTTATGTGGGTATACTATGTCCACAGCGAGAGGTGAGGTTTGGGACTCGGCAAATTCTTTCACATGGCAGTCTTATTGTGGAACATGATCTAGGACTTAGGAGAAAGGAGGTAGGACTTTAGAGGAATACTTCACCCCCCAAATGACCATTTGTATATCAGTTACTCATCCGTGTTAAGTTGAATTTGTGGAATGGAGAAAATCCTTGATGAATAGAAGTCTTCGGGGTCTGCTTTTAAAAACACTAAAACTATATCAAAACATCAGTTTGTAAACTCTCACACAACTCATGCAGGATAATCAAGGTCTCATTCATCCAGCCGTATGCTCAGTGCTTCAGTAAACAGACAGCCCTTCTCCAGCAGCGAACTAAACTGAAAACTACTGCCAGTAGTAGTGATAAAAATAGGGCTGTAGCGTCTGGTTTAGAGTTGATTATAACAAACACATTCGAAGAACTGCATCCCTCTGCACCATGAATTACTATTTTGATATCTTAATAGCATACTTGGCCTCTCTAAATACACATTTGTCTGTCAATTACTCACCTTGTGTAATGTTGAATTTGTGAAGAAAACATTGTTTTTCTCGAATGCCTCCATGGTGAACGAAGAATCCAAAAAACAGTTTTAAGGTACTTGCACTTTGAGTACTTGCATTTTATGCTACTTCCTACCTCTACTTTCCTACATTTTGAAAGCAATTATAGTACTTTTTACTTCACTACATATATTTGACATCTTAAAGGAATACTTCACCTCCTAAATTATCATTTATATATCAATTACTAACTGCATATTTAGTTGAATTTGTGAAGAACACCTTGTTTTTCTTGCATGCCTCCACTGTTAACAAAGAATCCAAAAATGGAAAAAAAAAATTCTCGATGAATAGAGGTCTTAGGGTCCACATTTAACAGCAACAAAACTATATCAAAACTAGAACACTCGGAGAGGGCACACCTCCGCCAAGCAGCTCGGATTTCCTGCCATTTTATTATTTTATCCACTTCGCTTCAACAGATCACCACCAAATTTTATCATCTGTTCCTGAAAATGTCATCAAAATCCGTTCAGAGCTTTTGGAGTTATTTTGCAGACAAACAGACCAACGCAAAAACATAACCTCCTTGGCGGAGGTAAACATCTGTTTATGAACAATCACACAACTCGTGCAGGATAGTCCAAGTTTCATTTATCCAGCCGTATGCTCAGTACTTCAGTAAACAGACTGCCCTTTTCCAGCAGCGAACTACACTAAAAATGAAAACTTGTCTATGCTCTCTTTAAGCCAAACTCCATTGACAAAAACAGTAATTTTACCTTGCTGAACACAGGAGCTGAACTAACCCTTTAAAACACCAAAGTTACACAATTACATCAATAAACTTACAGATGGAGACAGTGGTAGACCAGCAGCTCATGTGTTCAGTGAGCTAAAATTACTGTTTTTGTCAGTGGAGTCTGGCTTTGAAAAGAGCATAGCTACAATTCACTTTCAGTTCAGTTCCCTGCTGGAAAAGGGCTGTGTGTTTGTGAAGTGTTGAGCATACGACTGGATAATGAGGCTTGGATTACGCTATTGGATTTGTGTGAACGTTTGTAAACATGTTTTGATATGGTTTTGCTTTTGTTATAAGCGGACCCGTATGACTTTAATTCATTAGGAATTTTCTCAGTTTTTGGATTCTTTGTTTGCCATGGAGGCATTCAAGAAAAACTAAGTGTTGTTCACAAATTCAACATAACATAAAGTGAGTAATTGATAGACAAATGGTTATTTGGGGGGTGAAGTATTCCTTTAAGATGTTAAAATAGTAATTCACACTGCAGAGGGAGGCAGTTGTTCTCATATGTTGATTGAAATCAACTTTAAACCAGACGCTACAGCCCTATCTTTTATCACTACTATTGGTTTTTCAGGCCTTATTACCGTCAGCGTGCTACGAATGACGTCAAACACCGACCATAAAATCACCTCTAATTTACCAATGGCAACAACAATTAGCCCTGCAATGAAAATGGTTGCTTCAGCCCATTGTGGATGTCAGACGGTGTGTCTAATGGCCGACTCATCAGCTACAGCCGCAGTTAGCAGTCAGAGGGAAGCTGCATCCATCTTCCCAATTGTGCCTAATGAGATATCGATCACGAACATGCAGGTCTATCAATATTTCCATAGATTCCTACCACATAGAGCTCGTGCACGTCGGCTACATGATGGCTGGAACACTGCACCAGTGTGTACAGTGCGAGTGGGCGGGCTACATATGATACAGTTAATGATCCTAAAAAACCCCAGTGCGTCTGCATCTCTTGCCTGCTCACTCATTCTGAGATGCTTCCATCCCCGCGCTGCTTTTTCTCTCTGCTCAGCCCACGCAAGTAAAGCTATAGCTTGATGCAGAGCACCGAGCAATGGTCTCTTTGTAAATCTTTTTTACTCCCTTTATCCTCCATCTCTTTCTGCTTTCCCTTACTCAATATCTTTAACAGAGACTGACACGCTTGCTTCTGCATTAACTCTATATATACGTGTGCACATGTGCCTGTGTGAGTGTTTTATATGACTCAGTTTACACCGCAACAGCTTCTCTGTCTATGAGAAGATGAAGCGAATGGCCATACTGTGCTCTGTGTCCTGTGGGCACTGTCCTGCTGTGACATTATCAGCCGCCACAGGAGACAGACCATGAGTTGCAGCAGTTGGTTTGACCCCTGACATGAACTGTACACAACTTTGGGTTTCAAACTGTGCCCTCACATGTCAGCCTGAGCCCACACAGCAACTTGAGCCGGTGGAGTTTACCATCTCTGTTGTGGTTTGAAATTGAAAACCCTGCTTTCTTCCTTTGTTTCTTTTTATTCCTCCTTCCTCTTACCACCTGTGTTGTGCATTTAAATGGATACTCGCACACTTTAGGGATGCAGCAGTTAGAAACAAATGCCCTGAATCACTCAGAATGAGAATAAAACACTAAAGGAAGGAGGTAGCGTGTGTAGGCAGCGCAGCGCAGCACATCACTGCTCACCTAATGATTCCTCTATTCATGTCAGGGAGCCCAAAGCCCCAGCGCAGTCAGTCTTCATACATGTTTACATTAACATGTGTTTCCGTACAAATGCATGTCCCCACACTCAGCTTCCATTTGACCAAATCAAATCATGCCAGTGATTCTCTAACATAATGGGTTACTACTTAAGACTGGTAAAGCTTTGTTAAGCATCATCAAATATTTAATATACATCTCATTCCTCCGCCCCGTACCTACATCTTCCCACCCTGCCCCGCCACCGAAGCATCCATGCTCTCATTTTCCTGTCTGTGTGGCGTTTGTGGTCTGGCTCGAGTAAGGGAAGGAAGGTGATTTTAAAATGGCTCCCCCTCTGTTCTCTCCTTTTAAACATGGTACTCACAGCTAGAGCTGCAATCAGACAGGCCTTCACACTTTCATTGAAGTCCTTAGATGTGGTGTGGGGAGGGGAGGGGAGGAGGGAGTGAAGAACAGAAATCTTTGCCTGTCGCCTGCCTCTCCTGCTCTTCTGTCAAGGCTGGGGTGTGTGTATGTGTGTGGAAAGGTGTGCATAAATGTATGAAGGATTTAGTGCAAAGGACTGAGTGTTATTATGGCTATTATGGCTATGATGTGTATGTGCATGTGGAGACACATTTGAATGTCTACATTATTTGTCTGTGTCTGTGAAGTCTTGAGTAGCCAGACCTTTCACCAAGGTCTGGAACAAGTGGCAACCTTCGGTTTTGGTCTCCATAGTTAAATCCCCCTTCATGACAACTGTACAGAGGTGAATTTTTATATAACTCACACGTTTTACATTTTATTAAGACTTAGAGCTACGCATAATGAAGGGTGGGCCACTGCTGATAGTGTCCTCGGCTTCACAGTTAGATCCACCCCTCGCTCCTCCACAGCGCCAACCTCTTGCCCAAATATGGTGACTTCTGGCTCCAAAAAACCAAGATGACAACGGCCAAAATGCCCAACTCAAGGCTTCAAAACTGGAGTCCACAAACCAAGGGGTGACGTCACGGCAGCTATGTCCATTATTTTTACAGTCTATGGTCTGGAATCACCAATTATCTCTGGCTTGTTTGTGTTTCTTTAAACCAATCACAACCATTTTGGGCAACGTGGAGCCCATAATGCAGGGACGTTGCTGTTGCAAAATATCGTCGGGAGTGAACTCGTTTTGGTGAAGCATTTGCACGTAGGGAGGCAAGCTCTGTCATAAAAGTGGCTCCACAAAAGAAGAAGTGGCGGCACGGTGGTGCAGTGGTTAGCGTTGTCACATCACAGCAAGAGGGCTCCCAGTTCAAATCGAATCCAGGGCGGGGGGTTCGAACCCAGCGTTGATTGTCTCTGTGTACTCCAGCTTCCTCCCACAGTCCAAAGACATGCAAGTTAATTGGTGACTCTAAATTGTCCGTAGGTGTGAATGTGAGTGTGAATGGTTGTCTGTCTCTATGTGTCAGCCCTGTGATAGTCTGGCGACCTCTCCAGGGTGCACCCCGCCTCTCGCCCAATGTCAGCTGGGATAGGCTTTGGAAAAAGTAACACAGATAGCAGAAGGAACGGAGAATCAACATTGACCCTAACATTAGCATCAGCCACCCAATGGCAGGCTTATTGCCACAGTCTACATCCGGTGAGTGTCTGTGTGTTTTAGTGCAGTTGTTCCCAACTGGTGGGTCACGGTCCATTCTGAATGCACCGCAAGTGACTCACAAACATGTCAGGTTAATAAAAAACACACTATTTTTAAGTACAGTGAATTTCTGGCACAGAGCTTTTATTTTGACGTAACATTTCCTGCTGTAGAGTGAGTGACTAACTGACAGCTACTTGACAGAGACAGCAAACTAGCTTGACGACATGAAAGTATGGCGCTGAATAGATTTAACTGTATGGACCTTGAACTAATGATTGAGGAGAAATCTGGACCCTGTGGCTGGACCAGTTGGTTTAGTGTGTATGTGAATGACTGTGTGTGTGTAGTCATGTGTCTGGGTGTCTATCAAAGCCTGGCACAGCAGAGGTGACAGTGTGATTGCCTGTCCAGGGCAACAGAATAAGAAGCAGGCTCTGATGGAACGGACCCTGAGGTCTGGCCTCTGCGACCCTCTTGCGCCATAAAAGGTGCTTTTACACGTACACAACGCTCCAAATTACACTGTACATGAAATATAGGTTAGTGAATTAGACGACAGTGCGTATGTGTGCCGAGGCTTTACTTGCACCTCACAGCTCCAGCTCCAGCTCCAGCAGTGCATCCCACACAAACTGCCACAGGAGAAAACAACATGCTCTCCTTTGCTTTTTTTGTGTTTTTTTGTTTTCCCACTCACCCTACATGACTGCATGAGATGCAGGTGCCACTTCCAACTGCTATCATACCCTGCGGTGGAGTTGTAGATGCCAGAGAGGAGTAATGATGGAAGTGCAAGCAGCTACTTCAGCACCATGGACAGGGCTTAGAGAGCATAACACCCAGGCCGACTGCCTCCAGCAGGCGCCACAGGGAAAATAGCTGCTTATTACAGGAGACAGGCTGAAAGTAGAGCATGCATTTCACCTGCCAATATACATGGAGGTATGTATGCAAGTGTTTGTAGCAAAGAAATTCAACGTGCGCATCACCTTTACCGTGTTATTTCTCCGTGTGAGGGCCCCCACCCGTCAGGAATGTGAGTGATGGAACACAAAGCATCGGCGGAGCTACTGAGTGACAGGTCAGGGCCAGACGGGAGGATAAGGGAGCGGGGGGGGCGGTCAGGAGGGGGAATATGAGGAAGGCAGGAATCTAGTCAACACTCAGTGGCATGCACTTCAGCTAATGAGAGAGGCAAGGGGTCAGCTTCTAACTACACAGAGATAATGGCCATCTCCTGAAACCATGGCAACAGCAGCCATCTTGCACCCCCTCCAACCTCCCGCTGCCACACATCCCCCTCGCTGCGCTCTCATCTTACTTCACCCCACCGAAATGAATTTAAAAAAAAAAAAAATCACAGTGAGGAAAATCAATGCAGGGCTTTTTGTCGGTTAATGACCACCCAGGTTTTTGAATCTGCACCGGCACAGCTCGGAGAACATGCATAAAACATTGTGCCGCGGTCCACACCTGAAAGCACATTAAGTATCATTTTCTGCCGCCATTGTGAATGTAAAAGAAGCACCAAATTGCAGAGGGAGTTACACCTTCCCTAAGAAAGGTGTGCTAATTTTGAGAGTGAGACAAAGGGAGAGACACGGACAGGGAATGGAAAAGTGTGGAGTCAAATGTGTAAAACGAGAAGCAGGAGAGTTTATATCAGGAGTAACAGTGAAAACACCACATTTAAAATGTAAAAAATAGAGATGCCAAAGTGGTGATGAGGGGAAACCAGGTAATCATTTTGAAAAAAAAATCTAAAAAATCCTACTGCAGTGCTCCCTCTCTTTCCTTTCTCAGTGGGAGCTTCACACAACTGCACTAATTCTACACTTTCCTGCTCTCTAAAATCCCCGGGGAGTGTGGTGCATACGAGTGTTTGTGAGCGTTAGCGTGCTTGTGCCTGTTCATGTGAGTCTGCTGGATATGGCTTGAACTTCTGACAACGTAATTACACACAGAAGCTGTGGATGAAGATGTAGCTCAGAGTCGGTATGTGGTTAAGAAGCATGATATGGGCACTCACACAGCACACACACTCAGAGTCAGCAGCCAGCCAGGGGAGAATGGACAAGGGTTTCGTGGTGGCACATCAGCACCGTGGACAGCGGCTGACCCGTCGGAGTCCAATTAGAGCTGTTGCGACCAGACAGCCAGTTAGCTAGACACTTAGACTGCCGGGGTTGGATGAGGATAGAGAGCCTTTGGTGTAATGGGATGGAGAGAACACACAGTTTTAATAAGAGGGAGGAGGCAGCGTTTTAATGAAGGATGTGGTGGATTGTGGGGGTGTCGCGTGGCACTTGATATACTGTCTGACCATTAAGATCTCTTATGAGTGAACGCCGTGTAATTTGCACTAGCTACGTCTCCAAAGTTATGCGGTGATTGAGGGGTATAATTCGGGCGTGTAGTGCTTAGTGCTGTGGCTTTGTAGTTTGTCACTGCACGGTGTGTTAAATCACCCACTGGAGGCGGCGCTGCTGGTGCCACCACTTGTTCCTGTGGTTTATTGGTAACTCCTGGAGGCCATTATCACCTTCTATTTTATAAAACTTTAACATGTCCCAGAAGCCAGCTGCTATTAATGGCAGGAGTGTCATGAAATACACTTTTTACAACAGTGAGCTTTTTTTTTTTATTTTTATTTTTTTCTGTAATTGATGTTTTTAAGCAATCCAACAAAACAGCAAAAGTGTTTCCTGCTATTTCTTCAATATGCCATATGTTCTGCAAAACAAGAAAAAAAAGAACAGTCTGATAATAACAACATAACTTAGCCAGACTCTACAGCGTGTGACATTTACAGCCGCAATCAAGACAAAACAAATAAATCGACATGACTAATACAGACAGCACAAACACTGAGACAGGAAGAGAAAAGATCCCCAAAGCATTTGGTTGGTAAAGTTAGTAATCGACCAGCGTTTTCTTTTCTTTTCTTTTTTGTTTTTCAGTATAGACCAAATTTGAGTCACAGTTGCGTCACAGCAGTTGCGTGCGCCTATTGGTGGCAGAAAAACAGTTGACATACCTGGAATACAAATGTCTTCTTGTGCTGTTTGATGTCAGAATAAGAATACAGATTAGATAACCTTCATTTTTATTTAGGCCTACCAGGTATAATCACTGCTGGATACTTTGTAGATGAGTGTGTGTTGGGCTTTGACTTATTGTCCTTGGTTAAAACTTGTTGAGATGTCCCCATATCATATAATTTAATGTGGAAGGAACAGACAACTTTTTAACTAGCTAGCTATCACTGTCTTCTCATTAAGTCCTTGATCATTACAGAATAGAGTAACTTTCACCTCTGCTCATTTTAGAAAGTACACCATAAGAAAACACGTTCTTTGTTTCGGTAAATAAACAGACAATGGGCCATCGTTTGTTTCTAGCTGTCAGCAATCAGCAGTAGGTAGCACGCTAGCTACGTTAGCTACATTGCTAATGTTAGCGAGCCTTTCATTTTCCCTGCCTGGATGCAGATAAACCGATCTAAATGCACATTATAGGCTATAAGTTAACATAAACAAAGTGAGCAGTGGTGAAAGTTAATATACTTTGTTAGGATTAAGGTGTTAATAAGCTAGCTAGGTGTTAGCTAGCTAGCGCGCTAGCACGTTGAAAAGTTGTACTTCCATATTAAATTATATTATACAGGGACATCTCCTCAACGATTAATCAAGGACAGTAACCCGAGTCCATGTTTGACAAACATGAGTTTTTACAAGTCTTACGATGATTCATTGTTCACCACATGAATAATTAAGTAATTCAAATAAGCCGAACACACACTCCACTACTGACCAGTGATTAGCCTAAATATTGATACTAATTAACTGGAGACAAAGCTTTTTTTTCCCACTATCATAAATTTATGGATATAAAAACAACTCATTGCGATCAGTTAAGAAATATAAACGTTATAGTTATTTTAACATTTTCTTTGGCGCTCACACCAACACCACTACTGTCCCTTTCTGCCACCATTTTGGCTCCACCCACAAAATACATCATCACTGTTTACAAACACAAAAAGGGTCTGTACATCAAAAGTGCAATGCTGAATTGTCATCGCAGAAATATGAAATAAGCATAGTTATACACTCAGATGCCTTCAGATCTTCCTTAATTCTTGGTGTCATAGATTCAACAAGATGCTGGAAATATTCCTCAGAGATTTCGGTCCATATTGACATGATAGCACCACACAATGTGAATCTCCACCACATCCCAAAGGTGCTCTATTGGATTGAGATCTGGTGACTTTGGAGGCCATTGGAGTACAGTGAACTCATTGTCATGTTCAAGAAGCCAGTTTGAGATGATGTGAGCTTTGTGACATGGTGCGTTATCCTGCTGGAAGTAGCCATCAGAAGATGGGTACACTGTGGTCATAAAGGGATGGACACGGTCAGCAACAATACTCAGGTAGGCTGTGGTGTTTAAACCATGCTCAGTTGGTACTAAGAAAATCTCCCCCACACCATTACACCACCAGCAGCAGCCTGAAGCGTTGATACAAGGCAGGATGGATCCATGCTTTCATGTTGTTTACACCAAATTCTGACCCTACCATCTGAATGTGGCAGCAGAAATCCAGACACTGGGACACAACATGTCCTCCTCACAATACCACCGCTATTTGATTTAATTCTTATGACAACATTGTTTAATGTTTCAGTTTTGAGACAATGTTTACCGTGAGTGTTTTTGACATTTTCAATCCCCATCTCTCCCTCCCCTTCCCTCTGTTGTTGGATAGGGTTTGAATTTCTGTCACAGCACTGACAAGTTGGCTTTTTACTCTCGACTTAACTTGTCACATGTATATTTTTTGGCTGCATTTATTGAAACATGAGTATTTATTCCTATCACCATTGTTGTTATTGTTTCATTCTATTCATACCTTTTCTATACTTTGCATTTTGTTTTCCCTCCTATTGTGACTTTGGCTGAACCTCTTGTAATTTATTCAATCGCAGTGTTGCTTAAGAGCTTTGTGTGGTAGCCTCTCTTTTTCTTTTTATTTATCTTCCTGTTAAAAATAATTAACCTTCCTTTCCTTCCTTCTTTCTCTTCTCTCCTCAGCTGCTCTCAGAGAAACCGCTGTGAGCGTGCAGACGAGCCGTACCGTTTTGCCGCCTCCCTCAACCAGTGTGTGAAGGCCACTGTGTACCCAGACAGCATTGCGGTGTCCGAGCCCAGTGTACCTGTGAGTTCACACACACACACAGTACACTCACACACTACAGTACACACACAAAACGCCAAACACCTGTCATCCCCACCACTACTTGCACACATTACAATGAAAAATTAGCTCCCATTTACATATTTCCTACCCACATACGGAGGCAGAACATTTTAAAAGATCCCACATCGCCGTTTGCCTAGTCTTGATTGTGGTTGATGCATAAACATTAGATGGGAAGGTTCATAAGAGCTCTACGTGGGCGTTTCAGCGTGCATATGCTCGCTTGGTACAAAGCAGTCAATATGTGTGCCAAGACATGTTTGTGTGGGTGGGCGTGTAGGTGTTAAAGTTGTCCGAGTGCAGCTGAGTACAGTACAGTGCAGTGAGCGGAAAACAGGCAGATACAGCATCAGGGGAAGTTCTGGTAAATGCTGCACATGTACACGCGTGGACAGAGACACACTGTAGGTCTTTAAATACCCACGCTGTTAAAGGGTCTGTTTATCCAAACACGAGACAACGTATTTTTCTATCCATCCGTCGAGATCTGCTCAGATTTAGATATGTCAGAATTGCAAATATCTGCTTTTACCCCAGCACGCTGTTGCTCAGCAGCATTTGTAACAGTTTGTCAGGTGTATGGATGAGACACCTGCACTTTTGGTGTAAGGAGAGGGCGTGCGTCTAAATATGCAGTCTTCTTAGTTGAGCTGTTGTTCAGTGGTGCTTTGTTGATGCGTTCTCACTCCCAGGGTGTTGACCGCTACAGCTTGGGAAGCATCCGTCAGCACACAAGGCATTCTTTAACGTCTGTATGAGATGTAAAGGGGTGTTGTATGGGTCAAACAAACACAGGACTTTCACCCAGGAAACAGCTGAACATGTCTCTGTGTGCTACTTAAATTCAATGTTGAGTATTCTGTAAGGTATACTAGGAAACTGTACAGGGTTGTCAGTTTGTGTTTTATAAAACATGCTTGCCAGCAAAGCTAAAAGTAAAAGTCAACCCCAGACATTTTACAACATTATGTCTCTTGGATGCCTGCTGCTTACTGTCTGGCACCTGGTTGCTACCATTTTATAAAGCATCAACATCACCTGAGTGCTGTGGGGCCACAAGCCCATACACATCCCCAACATAGACAATGACAAGAAAAGAAAATAATACAGTCAGAGGGCAGAGTATCAGAAAAAAATACGCTGCCACACACTTAAAGTGGGTTGTAAGTGATGATTGAAAGAGATTACTTCTGTATGAATCTATACATCATTTTTTAGGAACATGCTGCATAGTATACCTTTAACTATGTGACATACATGCTCACTTATGTAGGTTAAGTTACATAGCAAACATTCTTATCCATCCATCTATCCATTTTCAACCTCTTATCTGAAGCCGGGTCATGAGGGCCGCAGGCTGAGCAAAGTATGCCAGTCGTCCCTCTCACCAGCAACACTTTCCAGCTCCTCCTGGGGGACCCCGAGGCATTCCCAGGCCAGACCAGATATGTAATCCCTCAAACGCGGTCTGAGTCTGCCCCGGGGCCTCCTACCAGTTGGACTTGCCTGGAACACCTCTAACGGGAGGCGCCCAGGAGCCTGATTGAACAAATTGTCGAATATTTTTTGGCGCATGTCAATTCCGGCTTTTGTTTGTACGTACAGTTTGGATCCTACGCATTGTTTTATAAATGAGACCCCTGGTGATTTACCACTAGAAACATTGTAGTTGGGCGTCATGCTATGGTGGTTGACATGAAAAGGCAAATGGCTCTATCTGTCTGAAGTCAGTGTTGGGTTTGTTTGCTCTGGGTTATTGTAGAAACATGCCAGCGCAACATGGTGTTCTCCATAAACAAAGACCCGCTCCCTATGTCGATTTTAATGGCTCGTTTTAATGTAAGGAAAACACAACAATTCTTATTTTTAGGTAATTACACACTAGAGAAAATATACTTATTACATTATATTCCATTTCTGCTGATATATCTTCCTAAATCCTACACACTGGACCTTTAAAACATGTTCATCAAACTGCAGTTACATCTACAGTACAAGTATGCTGTTCTGTTTTATTAGAGAGATATTTGGTTTACATTTGTAAATGATAACAGCTAAATGTGCTTACAACAAGATCTCAGATATAATATTTAGGGAATTTGGTCCCACAGACCAGGTGCTACTGAGCTATAAGGTAATGAGATGATGACAGACACAACCAGGGTTCTGTACACCACTACACTGGTTTGATATTCAGCACAGACACACTGTTTTCTCTTTGTATTTTGGGTAAGACGGCTTGTTCCGCTTGATGGTTTAACATCCCTGCTACATGTGCCCGTGGCTCTGACAGTGACTCACCCTGCATCGCTCATCTCATCCTCAAACCAGCCCTCAGTAGACCTCACCCCGTTGTCCAGTTTACAAACAGCCATTTACCAAACAACATGTTAGCTGTTGTGTTTGTTTCCTTGTCAGCCATACCAGGAGCAGGGTCATCTCACCGTAAAAACACCATCCCCGAAAAAAAAAAAACAACACTCACAAATTCACACAGTTCACAAATTCCACAGGGGCAGACAGCAATCTCCATGACAACACAGCCTCTTCATGTGGGCACCGAGAGAGACAGAAACACGGAGAAAACAATAAAAAAAAATTACCTTTATTAAAACTCTGCCACCAATTAGGCTGGTCGTCTCTGCCAAGCTGCAAAAACACCCACCACCAGCGGCATCATCGGGGAGGACAGGAGAACAAAAAGAGCAAAGGCTGAACACTCGGAGACAAGCTCACTTTCTGTAGCAGCCTCGCTGTCTGTGTGTGTGTGTGTGTGTGTGTGTGTGTGTGTGTGTGTATCAGTGTGTGTGCATGAGCAAATTTTGAGTGTTTATCTGTATATGTGTGTCTTGACAAAACGATGAGAGCTAATTAATGTGAGAGGTTACTCAGGGAATTCGACATTGAACAAAAGACATTGATTGCTGTGATTGCTGTAATCAAGGATCTCTCTGACACACCTCAGAGCGAAGCAACACAAACATGGTGCAAGTAAAACAGGGGAAGACAAGAGGTCCTCAGCAGCACGGAGAAAAAAAATCATCCATCCTCTCAATGGGTACCAGAGTAAGCCAGCTAACGAGGGAGGCAGTGTAGTCAGCTACTGAGACAGTCAGCATCTCTTGAAAGGCCTACAGTTAAGCTGCTCAGCTGCCTTGCCTGTCCCAGTAGCCCCGCGGTGTTTAGTGAGAGGCAGATAAAACAAAGAGAAACTTCAAACGGTATGGCCCAAAAATAACAGCTAATGGAACAAGGCTGTGAAATGCCATGGTGATAATTATCCAGGCTGCCTCTCTTGGCTGGAGAGCCAGATCACACACCCTGTGCGCAGAATACATTTATTTATAGGCAGAGCAGCTGAACGCTCCAGCCCCGGTGTCACTGCTCTCCAGAGAATGACTTCAAACGCCCCATGTGCATCTGCATGTGTGTGCTATACTGCACATGTACTGCATGCTATGTTTGTGTGTGTGTTTATGCTTGTGTGTCATGTATCTCTGTATCCTTGTAACTTTAGAGAAAGAGGAAACAAAAATAGAATCTGCCAAGTGGCCCTTTTCCCCTAATTTCCTTTATGCAGTGTAGTATTGACCACTGTCTCCATCGCAATCTGTCTCCATCTCTGGAACGATATCCTCCATACTCAGATGGAACATTAAGATCCAAGCACAGCCTGATTTTCTTTATTATGGTGTTGATAACATTTTTAAGACACTGCAACATTTCTTGGCAAAGTGGGCGGACAGCTTTGCCAGCAGCAGTGTGTTCTCTTTTCCTTCTATTTGGAGCTTATTACACTGCTGCATTCAAGATGCTATGTTTTTCACATTTGCCCTAGAATATCATATCTCATCTTTACCAGAGATGCAAGTGTGCCATTAGGGATGTGCCATAAGAGTTGTTTCCTACTTTCTTCGCTAATGTAACACTGCTGAATGCATGGGCGTATGATGAGATAATGGGCCCCTGGGCACAGACACGCTGAAGGCCCCACCACCTCTCCTACACAGGAGCAAGACACGCAGACTGGTGGTTTGGTCTTCTGTCTTTGTTCTTGTACTGTATCTTTTTGTAGTCGTGTTGTCTTTTTCAAGGAAGTTTGTAGATATTTTTGGTTGTTTTGTGTCTTTTTGTGGTGATTTTGTTTCTTCTTTTGGTCATTTTGTGATTCCTTACTGTTGTTTTGTGTCTTTTTGTGGTTGTTTTGTTGTTTGTAGTCAATTTGTCTCGATTTAGGGCAATACGTGTCTCTTTGTGGTATTTTTTGTCTTTTTTTGGTTGTTATGTTTCTTTTCATAGTCATTTTCTTTCTATTTGTTGTTGATTTGTCTCTTTTAGGGCATTTTGTGTGTCTTTATAGTTGATTTGTGTCTTTTTTAGGGCATTGTGGGTTTTTTGTGTCTCTTTGTAGTTGTTTTGTGTTGCTTTGTGGTGATTTTGTGGTTTTTTTTTGTCATTTTGTGTCTATTTGTTGTTGATTTGTGTCTCTTTGTAGTCATTTTGTGTGTCTTTATTGTTAATTTGTGTCTTTTTTAGGGCATTGTACATTTCTTTGTGGGTTTTTTTGTGTCTCTTTGTGGTGATTTTCTTTTTTTTGTCATTTTGTGTCTATTTGTTGTTGATTTGTGTCTCTTTGTAGTCATTTTGTGTTTCTTTAGGCCAATATGTGTTTCTGTGTCTTTATTTGTGGTTATTTTGTGTCTCTTTTTGTTTGTTTTGTGTTTTTCATAGTCATTTTCTGTATTCCTGTCTCTTTTAGGGCATTATACGTTTCTCTGTTGTTGTTTTGTCTCTTTGTAGTCATTTTGTGTCTCTTCGTTGTTGTTATTTTGTGTCTGTGGGGTTTTGTGTGTCTTCTTGTAGTCATTATGTATCTGTTTGTGGTTGATTTGTGTCTCTTTTAGGGTATTTTGTGTCTTTTTGTGGTTGTTTCTGTCTCTTTGGGGTACCTTTGCATCTCTTTGTAGTCATGTTTGTGTTCTTTGTAGTCATTTTGATGCTTCCTGGTTGGTACCTGTTCATTTGAGTGACACTTGCAAATGGAGGTGGTGGGGGCCCTGACACTTTGGGCCCCTGGGCTTGTGCCCTGTAGTCCCATTCAGTAATCCATCCATGCTGCTGAGGCATCATACATCTGTCTGTTGTATCGTCATAAACACATTTGACTCTGCCCCAATCTGTTTCCTGACAAACTTTGTCACATCATATAAACATTGCTGTCATGTGCTCCACCTCTTGTTGCAGCTGCTGGTGAAGGTGAGCCACGTTCCAGACCTTTCTGCCGGCATCACCTGTTCCTTTGGCAACCTGACGGAGGTGGAGGGGCAGGTCAACGGCAACCAGATACTCTGTGTGTCTCCTGCTGCCAAGGACGTCCCCCTAATCCCCACTGACCAAGGTAGAGACAACAAACAGACACAGTCACTGAAAATAAACTGTTGAATGGTTAGCTTCAAAAGAAAAAAAAATCATGATGATGGCGACAGATTACACTGTTAAACTCAGCCTTTTGTAGGATTCCCATTTGTCCCTCTGTTTCTGCTATTTATGCTGCACTAAGCTAACTGTTCATCTGCACACGCTCTGAAACATCTTTATTGATTCAACACTCCCTGGTTTAAGCATGCACCGTCTACATAACAAGCTCCCACAGATCCAGGATCAGATTCCTGGCTGTGAAGTGTGCTACACACAAGGCCAGGCCCCATTAGAGCTGATGGAGGATCAGACTGAGATCCTCTGGCCTGTGGCTGAGCTGCAGCTCGCCACATTACTGGCCTCAGGTTGGGCTAATAGGCAGCGGTCTAACAAGCAGGTTCAATCAGCCAGGGGACGCTTTAGTTGAGGGGACGACAGGGAAGTTGATGTGATGGATTAGTGTCTTAGCATAGCCAGGTCACAGGGTGTTTGCCTCTGACAAAAGTGGAGTCTGATAAACACACAAAGAACAAACATATAATAGATACTAAGTGTCATTATTAAAGTAATTAATTGTATTTTAGCAGAGGTCAGAAGGTCAGAGCAGCCATTTTTACCTCATCTCACAAAATATAGAGTATAACATATTCATCGTTGAGTAGAAGACATCTAAACACTGCCTAAGACAGTGTTTAGGTCCAGGCATAAACATATGCTAATCACCTCTAATATACTATTCATAAAATTCTCCTGACCTTTCAGGCATTCCTCCTGCGTATTTCCATAAAAATACCATAGCAGATCCGGAATCCATTTATTTGCAAACATATATATCATTATGAATACTAACACCTGTTGTTTGACAATAAGTACCTGTTGTTTGCAAGCCAAGATGGCCGCAGGGTGGCGAAACCAAACACCCTGAATAATATATTATGTGCGGTGTGTGGAAATGACTGTGTGTTTTGGGGGTTTGGTAATCCTCCTCCCTGTGAGTAAATGACAGCCCTGTTTGCCCAGAGCTCCCACAGGGAGTGCTGCATCAGGCACTAATATGAATGTTCTCCCCTAGGTAAATGTCAGCCAATCCCCCCGGTAAGCCCTTCCTCCATCCATCTAGCTTTCCATCCATCCTGCCGACTACCTTCCCTGTTCCTCCCTCCTCTTCCGTCGCCTCCCCCCAGCTGTTTATACCTCCATTTTTTACTCCACATTCATTCCCCTGAGGCCACTTCCTCCTGACCTCCCCACTATCCTCCTCCATCTCTGGTCCCCTAGCAAGCCTTTCTATCTGTTGCACATCAACATCGATCGCGGAGTGGTGGTGACAATGACCGCAGGAGAGGCAAAGAGGAGAAGAGAAGAGAGGAGAAAATTAGATAAGATATTAAAGGTGGAGAAGAAAGAAAAAATAAAGGGGGAATTAAAACAAGAGCGAAGGAGCTGGTTGGAATAAAACTGTGAGGACAGCGGGCTTGATGTTGAGCTCGAGATGAAAGTAAAAAAGCTGGCACTCTTCTCCGCTAAAGAAGAATAAAATCCTAGAGGAGGTTTTGTGTGGACAGGAACTCTGTACCACTTTGTTTGCCAGATCCTGTGAGACAAATGTGAAATGCTAGAAGTCAGCTATGAGCCTAGCCCGCCCGATACACAGACTTGTGTGAAACGGAGCCTGATTCCCAACAGGTGCTGTGGAGAGAACGGGGCACTGAGGGTCATTCAAGCCTCCTACACACTGAATGTCATCTGAAATTCACACTCAAACAAACACACACACACATATTTATGGAGTGTGTTTTCTCATGGGGAGAGTTCGAGGCTGTTTTTACAGAAGCAGAGCCAAAACTCTGTCGAGCAATATGCAGGAAAATAAAATTTGATCAGATGAAACGGTTCTGTATGTGACTGAGATTTGCTAATTGCATATACTGCATATTCACAAGCGGTGTGTCTTTTAATTTGGCTTGCATATATAGACAACCATACAAGAAACGCTACCTCTAGATATCTTGTACACATATCTTGCAATTAATTATCAAGAGATGTGGTAAAGCTTTAGATCACAGCCTGCAACGTACAGCATATTTACTCCTGCTACTAATTTTAGTACTATAACAGGGTCCAGTATGACTATAAAACTGAAAGGAAGATGGAGTAATGACTTCTGCATCACCAACAGCTGTTGTTCACCTCGCCAGCAAACACAATTCACCTACCCTAGATGTCACTCTTGTGTTTCAGGATAACCACATGACAATTTGAAGTCATTAAAATGTCTTTTCTTTTCGATTGTGTAACAAACCTATTCAAGGTGCAAGCTTGCATTTATCAGCTCTGTGAATGGCCTCCTTTTATTCCAGGAAATAAAAACAACTATAGCAAGATGAAACACAAGGTATGAATCACAGGGCATTTATTGTTAATATACTCTACTGACAGAAAACTGCAGTTAATTTAGTTTGTTCTTCCGTGTTTTGAGGCGAGTAAAATTGAAACTGTTCTCACGTTGTTCTCTGTAGTTAGAGTATGTTAAGCCCCTTTCCCACTGTGCTAAAAACCCACTAACACCTGCTAACATCTGGCTTTTTGTATTTAATGGGAAAGGATACAATCGGTATTCACAAACAGGACAAATGACTCTGCAATAGTCACAGGTATTTATCAGCTCTAGCTCCGATCAGTTCCAGGCAGTGATGGAGATAAAACACTGGGGTTGATGTCCTAATTTTAGCCCCTTTACCTGCACAATGCAATGACAGGCTGCCTTAAAATACCATTCCTCTTCGCCCAAGTAGTGCTCGAACATTGATCCAAATTTAGTCAGCACTTCCATGGCCTCCATGCTGCTTTCTACTGTGTACTTACCCACTTTTCTGGCCTGTCTGTGACAAACCAGAAAGAAAAACTTAAAGGCATACTTGTCTGCTGCAGGGTCATATACGCAGCTCTGGTCTACTGGCAATGGGGAAAGGCGTCTATCGCCTATTTTTAAATGTAGCAATGAGGGGAACTATGTGGTAGTTCCCCTCATTGTTACATTTAGTCACAGGGTAACTACAAGGTGTGTGGACTGTAATCTAAAGTGTTACCTGGCCCTGAGTCTTAATCAAATCCTGGCCACTGCAAAGGACTCAGGCTTAGTACATGGCAGGCATGCTCTACAAGGCCCTGTTAACTGATGTTAAGACCCAGACAAACCAAACCAACTCCAGAGAACTAGAAGCGATGAAAGTCCCCTGTTGTGTTACCTGACGTCGCCCTGTCTCAGCCAAAAAGTTGTACATGAGCACATCACAAAGACTACAGCCATGGCCAACCAGCATGTACGTTCTGCACCTGTGTGAGAGGAAGTAACTCTCCATGCCAGCAGGTGGCGGTAGTCTGTATAGTCATTCAAAAAGGAAAACAAGAAGATAGGCTTGACACTAGTTAGCACATTAGCATCACAATCCAGTGTTGAAAGACCAGTGCATATTTACGGTTCGCCAGTGAACAAGGAAACATTTCTGCTAAAGTGCTCAAAAGAAAATAATCTTACTTTATGTAACAAGTTTGTTTCGATCTTGACTTCAGCTCTTTGTTTACTTTCCTCACTTCTGTTTCTGTTCTTGTGCAGTGAGCTGAACAACCAGTCAGATGTTGATTCAACATGCTGAATTGTCCAAAAGAAAAGAGGGCTAACAGAGTGGGACACTCCGCAAAGACGAAAGCATCAAATGCTCACTGATGGCCCAACGCTGACCAACAGCCGACTGTCAGCTTTGTGTGTCAGGGTCTTTAATGGTCATACTGTAGCTACCCTGTAACGAAAGAATAGGTACCCAGTAGGTCAATAATAACTACAGTATAAGTTCTCCATAAAGTCTCAAATTGTTATCTCCTTATTCCATAACGTCATATATTGTTCCCCAGTATCTACACATATGTATAAGTACGTACTGTACTGGTGCACCGTAATCATCCAGTACATTGCAGGCTGTAATCCAAAGCTTTACTCAAGTTTTATTGATGTCTGCTGTTCACAACTAAGTGAAATGATGTAAAGATAAAGGGGCTTCACTGTAATAATGCATTAGCACACAATAATTGTCTTGTCTCGTCTCTTTCAGATTGGTCAGGCGTTGAGCTGAGGCTCAACTCAAAGGAGACCGGTCAGATGCTTATCAGCACAGAGGTCAAGTTTTACAACTGCAGCGTCCACCAACTGTGAGTATCTCTCTCTCAGAGCCCATTCATTCTCCTTTCATTTACAAAAACAACGCCCCAGACCTGCTGCCCAAAAACCACCGGATCAATGCTCTGGGAATTAGTTACAATTTGTCCTCAACCCTAGCCGGCCCCAGTCCCCTAAAAATATCCCCTGTAAAGACTAATGTAATCTGATAGCTGACTGCTCCCTGAGCACCATAACAGGAAGTTTCTGCACTGTTGCGCTAATGAAGCCTTCTTCTCAGACATGCTGCGCTACAAAACACACAGCTTTCTGCCTAACAGGTCTTCAGTAGGGATTTCATGCCCGTTTTCATGCCATGTCTGTCCCTGATTGAGTGATGTTGAATTGAATCCCTGGATTGGAGATATCAGTGTCGGCGGTGCCTTTGCAATTGCTCGCTTCATTCCAGTGTGGCAGATTCTGTTTGTGCGAGATCCAAAGTCCTTGTTGACTCGGGAGTATCACTGAATGGAGAGCAGGAGACTAAGGATATCACAGCAGTGATGCTAGCAGGGGTGCAGGAATACTAGAATGTCAAATTAGCCCTTTCACTATCCCCTCGACATTAAAACAAAATGTTGTAGCCGTTGTGTCCTTTGCCAGAGAAAAGCAGGCAATGTTGCTTTGCATCTCTCTAACACACACACACACACACACACACACACACACACACATGTACACACTGCCCTATAACTTCATATGGCTGTCTGCTGTCTGAGAACCCCGTCTGAGTAGCACAGAAAGCAATTACCAGCTCTCACATCAGCTCAGTTAATCGGCGACGACAAACATACTTGTGCACACAGCCACACACACACTCGAGCTCACAAAGAAAGATGCATACACTTGAAAAGGGCATACGCTCTCCCTCGCACGCTCTGATGCCAGCTCTGTCTTTCTCTCCCTCTTGCACACATACTGTACACTCTATTTGCCAGAAGGTGAATCAGCCCTATTCTTCTGAATTAGTGCGCTTGCCAGAGATCCCTCCCATGCTTTTGCAGCGATGAATATTTCACAATAAGCGAGTGTGCATAACTCAACCTTATTTCAGAGGGAGAAAGAGAGGGGGGAGAGCCAAGTGCGACTACAATGCACTCTCCGAACAACTGTTCATGAATACATAGTGTAGTAAATGCCATCACAATCAATTGAAAGTCTTTGCTATGGCAACATGGAGAGAGTATCATGTCTTTTAGCTGCAGGCTGTTACTTCCTGTTGTTTTCTTGTCCAGTCTTGCATCTCTCCATCCGTTCATCCATGTAAGCAGTGCACAGTGTGTGACTCACATCCTGCACTGAATTCTGAGGTCACTTGCTGGTAATAATACCTAAATATGAATGCAAGACTTTTACTTGTAATGGAGTACTTTTGCATTTTGGTTCTGTTTCTACTTTAATAAGGGATTTTAAAGGGACAATTCACTCCAGAATTAAAAACACACATTTCTCCTCTTACCTGTAGTGCTATTTATCAGTCTCAATTATTTTGGTGTGAGTTGCCGAAAATTGGCGATATCAGCCGTAGAGATGTCTGCCTTCTCTCCAATATAATGGAACTAGATGACACTCGGCTTGTGGTGCTCAAAGTGACAAAAAACTACACTTCAATCAGGAGAGACTCATTCTGAGAGAAAAGAATATTCATTTACATGTGCACATAAGTATGAGAAATGTGAAAAGTTAAAGTTTGGCAGCAGCGACAATGGCTGAAGGAGATCATGGCAATGGTTGATTGGCTAACTGGGAGAGGGAAATCTCATAGTCAGCTGATTGGTGGACGTGGTGGGAGTGAGATAGAGAGAGATTGTGAATGGATATAGCATAAAGAAAGTCTTCCTGATTGAACTTCACAGCAGTGTCTCTTTCCAGAAATCATAACCTGGTTACTCAAGATAATCCACAGACCTTGTTGTGAGCAGTTTCATTTAGGAACTATTTTCTTCCTACCAAACTACATCCACCACCGGATCACCATGCAGAAGGAGGTGTGCATCTACTGCTAGCTCACCTAGCACCACTGTCTGTCACACTGTTGACAGGACACCCTGAACTGCAAACAAGCGTAATTTTGACTCCTTTCATTATGAATTTTTGGTCCATAGAGGTTTTATATCTGTAAATTTTTCCGGGAGCTTAGAAAAGCGATTTAAAAACCCATGACATCATCACAATGTGAAGTCCATGAGCTGGGTGGGAACTTGCAGGCAGGGCTAGCTGTAGCAACACTACAGCGCATATTTAGTGGGCCGCATTTGTGGACGTAAACCCTGAAGCTAAGTGATTTTTTTGGTGAGCAACTCCATTGAAATGAACAGACGCCATCCTGGGATCCATCAATCATACATCTATGTGTCACAAGCACAAGCGTCTTGTCCTTGAGTAGGTGCACACTTCCTTCTGCACAGTGATTTGGTTGGGAGGTGTAGTTTGGTAGAAAGAAATGAAACTGGTCACAACAAGGTCTGTGGATTATCTTGAGTAACCAGGTCATGATTTCTGGGAAGAGACATTGCTGTTGAGTTTTTCAAATGTAGTTTTTTGGCACTTTGAGCACCACAAGCTGAGTGACATCTAGTTCTATATATTAAAGAGAAGGCAGCTGATATCTCCAACAATCTGCAACTGGCACCACAGCAATCATTATTGATAAATAGCACTGCAGGTAAGAGGAAAAATATGTACGAACTGTCCCTTTAATGCGTTTTCAGCCACTTGAAGTACAGTATATTCCTCTATTGTGACACATACACACTTAGATATTGTACATGCCAAAAAGCTCACACACAAACACACACCTAACAGCTGGTAATTACAGCGACACTCCAACAATGCAGGGCTAATGGTAATTGCAGGATCAAGCTGCGTCAATGTCTTATTTGTCCTCATTACTCAACGTTCCTCCACTCTCTCGCTCTCTGTCTCTCCTTCTCCATCTGATCCAGGCTACGAGGGCTAATATGCAGCCTAGCGTTCACACATGACATGCAGCGTTAATATATGGCGCTGGTAGAAAATATATGCAGGGAGAACTTGGCCCAGCAGCTATTAGGTACCGTGCCAACCACAAGGGCACAACAACAGCAGGTGCCCACTCGGGATCTGAACTCATTTCCTCTGTGGCACTTCCCCCACTTTGGCAAACTCGCCGCCCCTCCTTGACTGCGCTGCCTTTTTTTTTCCTGACTCTCCTTCCGTGTGTGTATGTGTGTGTGTGTGTGTCCATGCAGGTGTCTGTCATGTGTGAACAGTGCCTTCCGCTGCCACTGGTGCAAGTACCGCAACTTGTGTACCCATGACCCCTCCAGCTGTTCCTTCCAGGAGGGACGAGTCAACGCCTCTGAGGTTGGTGGAACACACACGTGCACGAGCGCACACATGCATATGAGCGAGCTCGCTGACACCACTTTCTTTCCACTTTCTTCCACTCTCTCTGTCTCCTCCTCTCTCCTGCACATTCCCCCTCTCTCTGTTTCCTTCTGCCTGCATCCTGCTCTGTGTTCCAGCTCTGTGTCAGCCTCGGGGCATGTCTTCAGAAAGACAGCCATCTAAGCTCTTCTATTTCCGAATTGGCGTTTCTCATTCAGAGCTCTTGTTCTTTGCAGTGGCAATTAACACTCTATTATCTCTGGAGTTATTGAGCTTAGCGTGTCTTAACAATGTCACAGGATCACTCTGACCCAGTCAATCATGTGCTGGAGATACACAGTGCTTGAAGTATGCCTGTGTGTACAGTGGTTTATATGTGTCTGCGGCTGTACACACAGATAATACCAAGGTTTTTGCTTGGTTGGCCGTTATATGTGTTTCTTTTACTTATCTAAACTCATTAACCTGTATTAAAGGACATCCAAGTGTGCTAATTGCTCCTTTGGGTGTTAAGGTACAGGATATATGCATCTACCGAGAAAACACTCTCAGAAATAAGGGTTACAAACGGGTTCTTCCTGAAGGGCTGAGGTTTTACCCAGAATCGTTTGCCCCTGAAGAACCCTCATTTGAAGGAACGGTTCCTAAAGGGATTGTCACCTCTGGTCTGGAATCACCTCTATTGATTCATTTTACATGTGTTTTGCCATCTTTCCCATCATCATGCCATACAATACCATATTATCCGCTGAAATTATTAATATTATTATTATTTTTATGGGCACCCACTACTTGGGATTTTCGGTTCCCAACCCTCTATAGCAGCCTTACGAAGCCCAGTGCTCCTGGACGAGTTCCCTTGGCCCCTGCCTAACCTGTTCAGCTGATACCATGATTAGTGTGAGAGAGATCTATGGGTAATATAGCCAGTTACTATTTTAAGAGTATATATTCTAAAAGGGTTCCCAGTTGAAGCCCCTGGGTGCATTCTTGTAAGCACCCTCAGAAGCTGGAAAGGTTTTGATAGAACCTCCAGACGCTCTGTTTCCACCAATGTGCAATAGCTACTGTTCTAGTTCCTGCACTTAATTGTGAACCGTTTGGAACATTTCGACCAAAATATAAATGAGTTCATAATTCAGAGAGCTGGTTCCCAGCTGGAACTGTGGTGACATCAGTGGGCGTGTCATATTCTAGACTTCAGGTTGGAAAGAAGTCAGGCAAAAACAGTGTGCAGTGGTGTTGTGAACGGTTGGTGTATGCTTGATAAAAATAAATATCTGTAATAAAAGAATTAAAATTGGCAACCACTGTTTATTCAGGGAAAATTGACTGAGAATTAAGCTCTGAGTTCACATTCAGTGGGTTTGAAGGATACAGATATATAATAGCAGCTGCAATAAAGTGAAGAACAGTAGCAGCAGTGTTTATCAACTGTATCATCAAGCATACACTTGAAATGCTCTAACAACACATACCTGTCTGATTTAAATATCTCTTGTAACTTGTTCCATTTATTTGGTGGTAAAAAACTAAAAGCTAATTAATGAAGCTCTGAACTGATCTGAGGAGTTTCCAGGGATAAAAAATTCTGCGAGCGTGTGTGATGAGAGATGGATTTGACTTTTAAAAGAGAAGTGAGGTAGAAGTGTAGCATTGCCTTATAAACAAAAGGCACTGATCTTGCCACGACTGTTTACTCCCATTGTTCATTCTGCAAGGCTCATTATTAATGATGCATCCTTGATTACAGTGGGTCTGATCAAGACTGGTGGAACTCAGGCTGGTTTACTACATTGCACCAAGTTTCCAGATTTCCTAAAAGGAACCAGTTCAAGAACCACAGCTAATATGGTGGAAAAGGGGTAAAGGAGGGTTCTGGGTGGAGCTATAACACTGCAGAAGGGTTCGATGGATTGAGGTATAGCTCTTTACGATGTGTTCCAGGTGGAAACCTTATAAAAGGTTCTACCAGTAACCAGAAAGGGTCCTTCTATGGGGAATGCCGAAGAACCCAATATGGTTCCAGTTAGCACTGGAGTGTAAGAGTGTACCACAGTGGGCTTCACTCCTGCAGTCTTTTAATTCATACATACTTGCAGGGGAACTCACACAGCTTCATTAATTAATTAAATCAAATGCTTTACTCCATGTCACTATTAAAATAAAGATGGCCTCTCTGTGTATAGGAATCACTATATGATGTCATATCTATAATGTAAGACAGTGGCTCCCAAAGGGTCCAGCCCCGGGGTCCAGATTTCTTCTCAGTAATTAGATCAAGGTCCACATGGTTTAATATATTCAGCGTCATACTTGTGTTCGGCCATGTCGTCGAGCTAGTTTGCTGTCTCTACAGCAGGAAACGGCACTTGAGGTCCATTCAGAATGGACCTGCGACCCACTTTTGGACCACGACCCACCAGTTGGGACCCACTGATCTTAGAGGACTCAAGATTTATGGATGTAAAATGCTAAAGGCCGCTAAGACCAAATGTTCAGCGTGTGAAGCTGCTCTGATAGTTTCTCAGTGCAGATGTTGCTTTCACATGATTCTGCTAACAGAGTTGCTCTCAAACTTGCTGCCTCGTACTTGAAAACACTGAGCACTAATTTAATCATTCTCTTCGCCAACTGAGCAGTTTCAAAATTCCACTCTTGATAATGGGTTGTTGAATGCTCAAACATCAGCTCAGAGCTTTCCAAGGTCACAGGAGTCATTTTTAAATCCTAACTTAAGATCAGTTTCCATTTCAGCCACACTCATTGTCCGTCATACTCATATAAACACCCCAAAACAAAAACCAAAATGTTTATTGTGCTCCCTGTCCTGCGCTTGTCACCTCCAGGACTGTCCCCAGCTGGTGCGCTCTGAGGAGATCCTGATCCCAGCGGGGGAGGTGAAGCCTATCACCCTGAAGGCCAGGAACCTTCCCCAACCCCAGTCTGGCCAGCGAGGCTATGAGTGTGTCCTCCACATCCAGGGGGTCAGCCACCGAGTCACCGCCCTCCGTTTCAACAGCTCCAGCGTGCAGTGCCAGAACAGCTCGGTGGGTGATTGTGCCAGATTAGGTGTAGTTAGCGATGCGTGATTTGTTTTATTTTTAGTTACTTATTCCAGGAGACATTGTACATTCAGAAAAAATATACTGCACATTGGTAATTATATAGGATATATTGCTTTCTGTAGAAAATGAAGGCTACATTGTGGGTGTATGTTTGCATTTGTGTGTTTGTGTACATGTGTGTGTCGTTTAGTCAGTGGAGACACAGTAGATGCAGCCTGGGTAATTACACTGGAGAAGACTGCAGCATGGCTCTGCCCTCCAGTCAAGCACACACTGACTTCTGCAGTATATTCCCAGAGGAACCGCAGACATACACATTTTACTCCCCTCTCACTCTGTCTCTCTCACACACACACTCACACACACGTGCACACACTTGCACAAAGAAAGTCAGGCTGGAATTAAGGGCGTAGGAGGCAGTTAAGGACAGCATCTCCAAAGGCCAGAAGGGAAGCTCAAGCTCCTGCTCAGCTGTCCAATTTCTTCTGGCTTCTCACTCTGTCAGCTCTCTGATGACGAGATGATGAAACTTTGGGGTAACATCGGAAGGACGTTGTGCTGCATCTGCAAGGACTCGTGGGAATTCAAATTCCCAACCCACCCATTGAAAGCCTCCTCTCTTTTTTGTCTCTTTTCCACCTTCACCCCCATCTCTCGATGTCTTTCTCACCATCCCTCGGCCTCTAGTATCTGTACGAGGGAATGAAAATCAGTGAGCTGCCTGTGGATTTCTCGGTGGTGTGGAACGGCAACTTCATAATTGATAACCCGGAGAATATCCAAGGTAAGAATAAAAGATGCTGCTGTCAACATGTGCAGGCAAACAGGATGAAGATGGACAAATCTAACACTGTTCATCATTTTCCAAATCTCTGTGTGCTTGTGTTTTCTAAGCAGAGTTCAAGGTAGTGTGTGTATATATTATTTACATGGTAATCACACATGTATCTTGAAAAACGTATTATTGGAGATTAAAAAGAAGAGATAGCCTGTAGGGATATTTCACTCACAGCAGGCCTGCTCTCTGTTGTCCTTGAAATGAAAAAAAAAAAAAAAAAAACCTCTCCAAAGACTTGTGTAGGTTTCTCGGTTGTTGTGTGTTCACTCTATATCCACACTGCCTCCTGTATCCCACAGTGCACCTGTACAAGTGTGCAGCCCAGCGGGACAGCTGCGGCACGTGTCTGAAAGCAGAGAGGAAGTTCCAGTGCGGCTGGTGCAGCGGAGAGGGAAGGTGCACCCTGCGGCATCACTGCCCCCCCATCAATCCTTACACCACCCGCTGGCTGAATCTGTCCAGTAAGAACGTCAAGTGCACCAACCCACGCATCACTGAGGTCAGTACCCATAATCCTCTGTTTGTCCTTCCCCTGCCTGCCCACACGCATCCAGCTCTGATCGATGTGCAATAATCAGCTGGCTGCGTCTCGTTCTTTATAAAGGATCATGAGACGCTCCCAGGCTTCACAGGGCCGACGTCACAATCACATCACATTGTTAGCAAGAGGCAAAACCTGCCTCTCCACCACAGGGCTGTAGGCTACATAGGAGTCTTAAAATGTCGTCTTTTTGTGTTATTTGGAGCCAGAATAGAAGGGGTCATGGCTCAAAACCAGCCGCCACTGCATGTAAAAAAAAATGTAGACAACTATGGTTAAATGCGATGAGACAAAAGGACTGGACGGAGGTCATCATCAAAAATATAGGAACTGCCCACTGGTCCGACATCCCGTTGTCCCGTTGTTCCGGATTCGTCATGATGCCCTGTGGTTAAGGTCTGGTTAGGTTTAGGCACAAAAACCACTTGGTTAGGATCAGGAAAAGATCATGGTGTGGGTTAAAATGAAAAAGAAAGTGACAAACACATAAGCCGTGAGCCTGCTCTGCCTCAAGCCTTTCCCAGCTGATCCAGAGCCAGTCGCAGCGCACCATCAAGGCAGAAATACGCCCGCAGGGAGCCATTCAGCACCGCGGACTGTCAGACTAATGGGATGTCGGACCAATGGGCTGTCGGACCAATGACATGGACCCAAAAATATATCAGGTTAGGGAAAAAGTATTTCCTGTCGTAGGAATGAATACCATTATGTGTATTAAGGGTTATCATGTCCACCTCATCAGAAACTGGGGAGGTATTAAGAGGAATAATGGATTTCTTTGTAATGCGTTTTAGGGCATTAGCTAACGTTAGCTGCTAGCTAACATTAGCAAAACAAACTGGCGGAAACCATTCACGTGTCGTCCTCCTTTGTAAGATTCGCACAGTCATCAACCACAAAGCTTCCTGTGACATCATACATCCACTGGTACATTCAGACATCTCTCTGAATTTATTAACCTTCCAGTTTGTGCCAGAGTGCACTCTGGCACTTGGAACTTGGTATTTCTTAATGCACCACTCACATCATCTTCCTCCAATGTCTAAAACAAGCCAACAGAACTTGCTAGCTAGCACTAGCTAATGTCTTTGGAGAATTGTTTTGCCTCCAGCTAAGCCCCGCCCACCAACAAATGCCATACTGTTACTGTTACATACTACTGTCGACTTTTGCTCTCAATACTACTTCCTTTTTACTCCCATTAGCCTTTGGTCATGTTTTCGCAGCCTCCCCAGTTAAATTCCGACCACACTCCTAATTTACAAACGGTCCAGTTTATACCAGCTTGATAAGACATTGTCACTGGTGACATTGGTGATACATAGTTAAAGACCTGCTTTGTGTTCTTTACAGCATGTCATGACCATTAAAGCGCAGTAAACCCAGATAACATTTAATCCTGCTTAATTCTATGAAAGCAGTTCTTTAAAATTTGGGCTCTTGACAATGAAACGTCTGATTTGCATTGAGACGTACTGCATGAAAAGCAGCTATGCCACTCGGCTTTGTTTTCCTCTGGACCCAGGAAGAATGAGAATAAGCCTTGAAGAAGCTCCCCAGGGTGTCGGGCCCACCTAATGCCTGCAGATTTATTAATGTTCGGTGTCTTCCCGTCTCGTATGTCTCTCTCAAACTCAGAGAGTATTTGTTGTTGTTGTTTTTTTTCTCGAGTGAAAAAGCATATGCTCCACTGTGTCTGATTGTGTATGTAGCTATATGGCTGTATGTGTTATACTCACAGATGCACATTCATCTGAGAGTTCTTCTCACCTTCAGGGTTTAACCAAGGGCAAGGGCCCTGACATACACACACACACACACACACACACACACACACACACACACCCAGGGCCAGTGATATTCACTTTTACAGGCCTGTCTCTTTGAAATCTGCCTTCTCTTTGTGCAGTATGCACAGATGCCTGCTCATAGATTTTAATGTATTTTGTCTTCTCACAAGGTTATTCCAGCCCTTTGAAAGTAACTTTGGCACCAAAGTTAAGAAGGGAACCGTATAAAACAAGCACACAAACAAAAGAAAGACGTTGAATAAGTAAGCAGCCGTTCCCCTTGTAGCTAGCGAACGGCTACACTTCTTTTTAATATCTTTTATCTTTTACCATTCATCAGAGGGGGACTTGGACCAGACTCAAGTCACAGATTTGATGATGCAGTTAAGCATCCAATCAAGCTGTGGGAGAGGAACATGAATAATTAATAAAACGTTACTGAGCGCCAGTTGGAAAAAATAACACCAAAGATAATTTCACTTGAGTACAAAAATGACACGAAAAAGGCAAGGGTTCAAATTTTATGGACGAAACAACATCCAACAAACTTGTAACAAATCAACACAAATTTTGAAAAACATTCATGATTTTCACAATTTCACTTTCTAAACTTCAATAATTAGTGTCCTCGGTTCCCAAATATGGCATGGTGGTGCAGCGGTTAGCATTGTCGCCTCACAGCAAGAGGGTTCCTGGTTCGAACCCAGGGTAGGGAAGCCCTTCTGTGTGGAGTTTGCATGTTCTCCCCGTGTCAGCGTGGGTTTTCTCCAGGTACTCCAGCTTCCTCCCACAGTCCAAAGACATGCAGGTTAATTGGTGACTCTAAATTGTCCGTAGGTGTGAGTGTGAGTGTGAATGGTTGTCTGCCTCTATGTGTCAGTCCTGTGGTAGTCTGGTGACCTGTCCAGGGTGTACCCCAGTGTCAGCTGGGGTAGGCTCCAGCCCCCCGTGACCCCGAACAGGTTAAGCAGTTACAGAAAATGAATGAATCAAAGAGGTGTATGTGTGGTTTTCCTTCATGTTCCCTCGCCCTCTCTCAGCCCTCTCAGGCATTGCAACCACCCAACCCAACAGTTGAACGTCCTCCACCTCAGCAACACCAGGGTCACGACCTGGAAGTGCTTATTTGTTTTCCCGTAAGTAGGCCTTTGCTTGCTCAGGCCTTATCCTCATCCCGTCTGGCGAGTTTGCTGTCACAGGGGAGTCAGGCCAGGAGGACATACTATTTAATTAGGCCTGGTAACGCACCAGCGCATTGTGGTTAACCCACCAGACCCCTCTACCTCGGCATCGATTCATTTGGCCTCTCATTCCTCCACCGCATGTCTAACTCCAGCCAATTAAAAAGTGAAGTTAACGACTTGGTTAATTGATTTGCTATACTGTATGCAGATAAGACAGAAAAAGAGAGGCAGGATGAAGAAGAAAGCCTTCCCTACTTTTTTTAAAATCCTGCCTCTCCATCCGTCTCTCTATCTGTTTCTGTCTGTATCTCTCTGCGTCTGTCTCCTTCCCTCCCTGTGTGTGTGTGTGTCTCTGTGTATCACTATCTCTGACTCATCCTGGTGAATTACATTATGCTCTCGTGTAACTCCATTATTCTTTCAGTTTGTCATTGTGTGGCACACGCTCATTGCCATCCAGTGGGACATACCTCATCCCCCTTTTCATTAGTGTTATGATCACAGTATGTGATTACCGAGGCCACCACCAGCTCAGACCTTCATCTGTCACTCTGCATGCTTTAAGAGAAAAAAAGGGAGGTTAACTGATATTAAGCAAAAGCTTTAAACTTTAACACTGCGGGAGAGTATGTATGTGAGGACAGGGGAAGTTTTCAATTGTAATAAATCACAAAATTATTTTAAAACAGTAAAGTTTAAACACTGAGCAGCTTTAGGTGTAGCATACCTTGAATTATTGGATCCATCTCTTGTCCAGTGGTGTATCGATCACAACTCCTGGCCTGTTTTCACTGACAGGACCTCAAGATATTTCCAGAAGGAGCTTTACAACTATCTCAAACATCAACAGAGAACATCAGGTTCATGTGTCATCTTGTCAGAATCATAGTAAGGGCTCATAGACTTGCTCATGGTCAACAGTCAGGCAGAAATCCATCATGTATTGAAGGCAAAGAAACATCATTCGTCCACCCACAGCAGCTGCAAGGCGTAAGAGTGTGAGCTAGAGATGTCGGCTTGAGTAGAAAACAGTTATTGCCAAAGCTCTTTCCAGCAACATGCAGTGTGTACGCCAAAGATCGATGCAACAAGTTTAATGTTGCAGGGGAAGTGTCAAAAGGCATTCAAGGAAGTAAATGTAATACATGATGGAAAGAGGGAATGCCAAAAAAGTTATTACACAGAGTTGTAGTAAAATAATATCTGACTGACTCATGATACATCCAAGACGTTCTCATGCCTAACTCGTCTAATGCAGCAGCTTGGTCAGTGGCCCTCAATTCAAATTGTGATGCTCTAGGGTCACCTTTAGCTTCAGTTTTGGATACGATGGTTTTAGATGTGATGGTTTTCTGCTTCTTACATGCACACTGTGTTTTTTTCAGAGTGAAATTCTGTGTCTACAGGAGATGTCCAGTTTTCGTTCCTTACATGAATACAATGCCTTTGCAAAATAAAGGTCAATTTTCATAGAATACGTACAATTTCCGCTCCTTACACGCGCACAGTCTTTTTGAGCCCGGTCTTACTCCAAAGTCGTTGGATTCCGGCGCCTGGGCAGTGACTTGCAGCATCAGAAACCACCAAAAAAGGCGTCCTTTAACGTCGGCATGATACGCGGCCAGTTGCCGTAACATCTGGGGGGAAACACAGCAGGACAAGGACGAAAGTTAAGGCGACGAAAGTCCGACTCGGGCGGACGGAACAGGTGGTGGATGGGTCCAACAAACACCGACTTTCACCAGAGAGAGCAGCGGTTGCGTCCTGTAAGATTCTAAAGCCAAACCCTGTTCTTTTTTCCTAAACCCAACCACTTGCTTTTGTGGCCTAAACCTAACCATTGTGTATTTGAAAGAAGACAGTTCAAATAAACACAAGAAGTTTGTGCTCTAGAGAAAGGATCAGCGCTCAGTGAATAACCTCCTAAGCCCTATGATAAGCTATTATGGCAAGGCTTAACTATACAGACCAGTGAGTAGTGATAACTAGCATGTCTTTGGGGTCATCGGGTGGGAACCTCCTTTCACCAGTGTTTCATCTAGTTGGTCCCACGACACCTCCAGGAGGCTAGACAGTGATCTCTGGCGTCCCACAGACACTCCCCTAATGCCAGGTCTCACTGCTCCCCGCACCGACCCAACAACCTCCTTTACCTTACTTACACATGGCTTTCTCAGCCCGAACATGTAACAAGCAGAACTTTACACGGCGTCCCAGAATGTCACCAACCAACGCACCCAGGGTACCTTTAACGGTGTATGTGGACGTTGAAAGTCCATGATGAGGTCTAAGTGAGAATGTGCTGTCTCTTCAGAATAAATGTCCATGTTTACAGAAAACATACAGTTTCTGGTCCATGCATGTATACATGTATACACAGAAACTTCCGTGTTTACAGGAAAGGAAGGTTTAGGCACCAAAAGTATTTAGTTAGGTTTAGAAAAAGATCATTGTTTCGCATTACATGATTCTTTGTTTCACACAGGACACATACAGCCCTCTCCACACTGCCCTCCTCCCAACGTGGACTTCCTCGTTATTTATTTAATTAATAAGGGCGCTGTGTGCATTGTTATCAGAAGCGGTATTTGATGACCTGGGAATCAGAGCGGGTTGCAGAGTCAGAGTATTGCAGGGTGAATCCTTCCCTTAAGTTCAGGAGATGGATAGTGTTAAAACTGTGAATAGGAGCAAGGAGAGGATGGAGAGTTTGAGTGGGGTGAAGAGTGGCAACACAGAGAACAAAGGACACAGCAGAGTAACTCAACCATGAAAAGGTGGGAAGAGCGGAGGGGAGTGGGGGGTTTGGAGCCCCTGTGGGCTGTCTGAACTCAAGTCTGTTTACAGCTGTAGGTGGCAAAACCAACTCTGCATTAATTTGGACGATTCACATGAGCACGTACTCCAGACACACACAGACGCACCGATGTTTCTCCTGTTCGCTGCCGGTGGAGTTGGCGTTGGTTTGTGCCGCGCCCTACCCCCCTTCGTCTCTCAGTGATTACAGTTTCTTTAAGAAGCAGACATCCCCCTGGTGGGCTGAATTTATTAATAAATTTGGTTTTGATTGTATGCACCAAAGCCCCCATCATGAGCTGATTTGTATACATACTAGCACATTAGTAGATGTGCCTACCACCAGATAGGCCTTTTGAATAATTAATGTTTCTATTAAGTGCCATGGTGCCTCCCACCATGGGCCATTAATATTGAAGAGATGTAAGCCCCTGCTAACAGCAGAGGGAGCGACATCAAATGAAGCTGGGAGTTGGATGGGCATATGAAAGACATCTCCTCAATAGGCTTTGGCTGTGGCTTCTGTATGAGTTTACAGTATAGCAAAGAGGCTTCCCTGCCTCCCAGTGACAGTGAATATAAACATCTAGCTGTTGCCTTAGGATAGAGAGAGTGCAGGATTCTTCTCTTTTCTTTCTCCCTCACACGGCGGAGGCATGCTTATTGTTGATATTTTGAACACCACAGGGATAATAGGCCTGTCAGTCAGTATCATAGTACAGCCTCGGTGCTGTAACCCTATGAGAGCCGCTGTACAGTACGCGTGCTAACCTCCATTAAACCAGCCAATAAAACAAGAACGTGTTGCACACTAAAGCGAGTCTTACAGCCAGACAACACGCAGTAATGCCAGCATCTACACCTTGTGGTAAGATAAAGTGGTCTGTTCAAACACACAGCATCGGTACACTCACTTAGAAAAGCTCAGTCATCCACAAACACACCCGTTATCCCATCATTCTGTCTCTTGTTTTCTCCTCTTTACACACTAAAAAAAAACTCCTTTTCATCACGGCCCGTATCTCTCGCCTGACTACAAGACATTTAAGACCCCATAAAGTATTTAGGATGTAGTTTGTTAGGGAACAAGTGATCAGTGGGGGTTTTATCAAGCCCATTAAATGCTACTCACAATTAAATGTGACATGCTCGAATTAGTCTGCGCAGTCCAAAGACAAAGAGATTAGCTGCAAGCTCCTAAATTGCATCAAGGGCTATTTAATTTCAAAAGCAAAATATCCAGCTACGGCAAGAATGGAATCTACATCACAGAGCTGTGAGGATCCCGCTGTAATAAATGTGTGTATTAAAGGTTGATGATAAAGAGTATACGTTAAAACTGCTGAAATTGTGTATTTCCACAGTAGATGGGGTGATTAAACATTATTAGCTCTGAATTGTCTTGGAGAGCGCCATTCAGCTCCGTCAGCTACTGTAGTAACAGTGACATGCTAGGCTTGCATCGCCCGCAGGCAGCTGGGGCGGTGCATTTCTCTCTGCTGTACGTATTGAGTTTAGCCTTGGCTGCATCAGCACAACTTTCCCCACCATTACTCCAGCTGAATAAGTCAACACTGCACTGACAGACATCCCCGGGCTGCTCACATCCACGGCCATTTCTCTCCAGAGTTTGCATTTCGCTCAAAGTAGCAGATTATCTTCTCAAAGGAGACACTTCCTTATGCGCCTCCTCTCAATTTGGGTCATCTCACCCCTCTTTAGTCTTTCTGTGGTCGTCGCCAAATCCTGCAGAATGTCTTAAGGAAGTCGTGGTGGTAAGTGGCCAACGCTCTGATCCTCTGAGCTGGAGAAATAGATTATGGTACAGAAAGCACAAGAGTGGGAGCGCGGAGTGCGATGTGCAAGCTGCCTGGCTGTTTGTTGGGAATTACCCTCTATTGACAGTGTGACAATGCCAGGCGGGCAACAGCGCTGCTCCTAAAAGGATTACACAGGGAGCATGGCATGGCAGCACTGGGTGGGAACGGGACGGGAGGGGGGGTTAAGGGCGGGAGGGTGTGCATGCATGTCCAATGAGGCTTCCTCTTCCCTCTGAAAGTCTGTATGTTAAGACAAACAAGCACGCCGGTGCTTAGAGGAGGAGGAGGATGTGTCACCCAGCCTGAGGGAGACGAGCTGATGAAAGACAGAGAGCAAAAGACGGAAGACGGGAAGAGATGCAAAGAAGGAGGCGGTGAAATAGAAAGACAAACTCCACCCTTCGAAAGATTATCTACAGAGCAAGAGTGCAGCGAGTTGGTCTGTAAAGGTCATTAGGATCTGGTTTACAGGCAATCAAACCACAGTCTCATGGAGGCTCCTTTATAGATTGAGTCCCTTTGTTTGTGTAAGAAAAGCAGGCACAGAGACAAAGAGCAGCACTTCTCTCAGCCCGGAGACATTGGTGGCGTGAGTCTTTTGAAGTGGTGCTTTTTCTATGATCCACTGATGAATCAAGGCTCTATCTGCCAATGGGGAGCTCAGTCAAATGGGTTTCATGCATGGATTAGACTTGTCTTCCTGTGCTTGGTCCACCGTGGGAAGGGCTCCATTTCAGCCTCAAGGGTAGAAGAAGGAGGTCTCCCAAGCTTTTAGCATGCCAATCTGTGATACAGCAGCGCTGTCCTGTCACCATCCCCGCCTCACCTGTCATCCATCAGGGCTGATAGGACCGAGCGGAGTGGCATCCACCTTCCCTCTGCTGCTCATCCCATTTTCTCTGCCCTCTTCTTTCTTTTAGTCTTCCTCCACTCTTCTAGCCTCCCGTGCCCTCGCCCCCCTCCTTCTTCTCTCTTGTTCTCTCTCAGGCCCTTACATTGCTTATGTAACCATCACTAAGTCTACTCGAATAGCTGCTGCCATCGCCTGACATGGATATATTTAGCCATTATGTTTTCCCCCCCTTCTATACCCTGCATGCCCAAGCAGTGCTAAAAGATTCATGTATTCAGACCCCTCAGGCGGTGCAGTGACACACTTACTTTACATCCAGAGCAATTAATGTCCACTGAATCTAGATTACAATGCCGGCGTCCCACAGGGAAGCCGCAATGCCCCCGGTGGGTGTCACGGGGGGGGGTTAGGGATGGGAGGGGAGGGCGTGCCGCAACACTCCAAGGGTCGCCGTCACGTGGCGCTTTGCGGCTCAGTGAGCGGGCACAACTGACTGTTGGTTTTTTCCCTTCTGCTTGCATGGCCAGTAATAGCATATTGATTGTTTACATTGCACTCAGAGCTCCACACAGCAAAGTGACAGTCATCTCCTCCCCGCTGCCCTCCTCTTTCTTAGTCCCCTCTATCTCTCCTTTTGCTCTCCCTGTCCAATGAACAGCAGTGTCGACTCTTTCTTTATCTCCTTCCTCTTTTCTCACCCCTTTCTCCTCCTCCTTTTTTTGTCAAGGGTTGGATGATGGCCAGGTTAGAGCCTCACAGCGCTCTGCAGCACAGAAGGCAGTGTGCCACCCTGTGCCAAGGTCATGCTGGGCAGCCATATTGTATTTTATGAGTAGGTGATCTGCACTAAGCATTAATATGGCCCCTTGTTAGATTTATTATCCATGGCAACAGTAGCGATTTCTAAGCAGGCGCCTATCCAGAATGTTAATAATCCGTGCCGTTAAAATTGTGATTGTGAATTTATCGGATTTACCATTGTGTATTCTGAAGGAAGGAGCTGATGAAGAAGATGAGGTTTAAAAGTGTGAGGGCGAAGCCGTATATAGACAGGAAGAGCTACAAAACATGTGCCATTAGCTACTTTTGTGATTAGAGCTCGCTCTTGGCGACGTGACTCATGCCATGTTGTGACATTCTGTGGACGCAGGCATGGAGAGTGCTCTTAATTGCTTTTACAGCCACCTGGACCGTAAGAGCATATTTACCCTTGAGCATCCATGGAAACCTGTGCCCATTTATGATTGCGAGACAGAGAAAACATCATTTAAAATCACTTTGCAGCCCAAAGCATTTACAAGTTCCTCCCTGACTTTGCCCCCTGTAGGTGACCCCAGTGGCTGGACCGCCGGAGGGAGGCACACGGGTGACCATCCATGGCACCAACCTCGGTCTGGCCTTCTCGGACATGGTGGGCAATGTGGAGGTGGCGGGGGTGAGGTGCACCCCTGTGGAGGACGGCTACATCATCGCTGAACAGTGAGTCACACAAACAGAACAAGCACCAGCATCATTATTTTAAACTATTGTTGTTATGCTGATTTAAGGTACACAGAATTCAACTGATACTGATTTATTTTTAGAAGACTTCCTTCAAGTTAACTGAAGGTGGCTGGAAATTGTTGGCCATATTGTTCACAATGCAGCTTGGACATTGGAGATTTTTAAAGATTATTATTAGTCATCCCAATTTCTTACGGCGGCATATTGCTGCCATGCCTGTAAAAAACAAAAAGACTTATTACCAGATAAGGTAAAAAATTTGTTATGACAAGATGTTTTTCGTGCTTTAACAAGATATTTTAACGTTATAACAAGATATGTTCACATTATTATGCCCAAGCATGAAGTAGATCTTAATCAAATCATGTAAGGCTCCGTGCATATGCTGCCCACCTGGGAAACACAAGGTCAGGTGCAGGGCGCTACTCTTGTGTCAGCTCTCAAGAGCATGGTGGCAGGTTGCATCTGAGGTTGCTAAGCAACCTTAACAAGCACCGTATCAAAGCCTATTTACCTGAAATCCTGAGTGCAGAGCTGATCTTCTTCCAGGAGCTGTATATAAGTGTGTAGGCCTATCGTCCATAGGACAGATGTAAAGCTCTGGCAGCTCTGCATTAAAATGATCAGCTTTTCCGTATTTATCAGACTGAATATTTACAGAAGATATCTGCCAGCTGTGACTGGTTGATCCTTGCCACATGACATGCGATGCACACTCAGGGTGCAGCCATCATGCTCTGAAGAATAGACACGTGGGGACATGTGTGCCCCGCAACAGGTGTGTCTCTCTGGTGTCTGAGCACACCTGCCGCGTGCCTACACTGAAAACAGCGAATGTGAGAGCACAAAAAACGCGGCATGTGTACGGCCCCTAAATGAGCAATAGTCCTCAATTTATCCGCACAGCGTTTCCTCATTTTAACAAGAGTTCCACACATATTCAACATGTTTTCACTGTATAATGTGAAATATTTAATAGTATAACGATAAATTATCGAGTTATTTCATGAAATGTTTTATGTCAAACAAGATAAATTGTATATTGTTATAAGAATGAAAAGTTTCATGTCATAAAGTGATAAGTTTGTACCTTGAAATAACATGAAAATATCTTTTAAAAACGTTACATGCATCTTGTTGTAACAATAAACTTTTCATGGTATTTTGTGGTACTCATCCGTTTTGTTTTTTTGTGCTGTTTAGTGTTAAGCTTTGTTTAGTTTTGTTTTCTGGCGTGGCAGTAATACACTTCAATAAACACACAACAGAGTTATAAGATAATAAAACATTCGTTAAATCACTTATTAACACTGTTCATACTGTGCATCTGGACTGCGGTATTGTCGTGTCATCTATGGAAAGTAACAGCTAACAAACTCAGATAAATAAATGTGCGCTGTGACAAAAAGCTGTTTTTCCCAACATCTCTGCCTTTAATGAAGACTGGAGCAGGTCCAGACAGTCTGGCCCTGACATTGCTGTTCTCCCCCCCGCACCCCGCCGTCGCCGCAGCACACTAGCCCAGTTCTCTCTCTGTAGCTCATCTAGTCAGCAACAATCCCACAACAGCTGTGTGTGTTTACTTGTGTTTACCTCCCTAATTGTCCCATGCTGTGCATACATCACGTTAAAGCCTGTCCCGCTCACCCTGAACTAATGAAACGTTGCCCATGCTTCACAACTTGCCCATCTCCCCCTTGGCTAGACACAAAGACGTGTGTGGAGTGAGAAACCGTGGGCCGTGTGGTTGTTTAACCTCCCCAGGAGATGCAGATCTTGCTACGGAAAGTCGAGGATGTACACACATACTGCTAAAGAGGCTGTCCTTACATAAATGTTGACATGTTTGAATTAGGATTTTTGTGTTTGTTTGATGGATGCTATACAGTTAGTGTATTAAATACACATTATACAGCTGCTATAAGTCAAATTATTACATAGTGCAAAATCAGTACATTTTTTATATATATATATATATATATATATATATGTATGTATATATGATGTATGTACATCTTAATATATGACAGTATGTGACAATAATAATCATATGTGTATAATAATAGCAGAATTATGACTAATAATTATAATAGCAGTAGTAGTAGGCATCAGGCAGGACCACAGCAGCAACCAACGATTCAGGCGTAGCCGTGATTCGAGGGAACCTGCGAGACAGTGGAGCACAAAGGCTCCGGAGAAGAAGTCGAGTTAGTGACGGTACATTAATGGAAACATGTTGAACATGATAATGCACAGTACAGTTTGACCCAGATTATCACAGACACCCTTCTATAATGTAGTCTGTAATGACATGACGAGACAAAAAAACCTTTAGGGGATTTTTTTTTCTGGTAGCGCACTGGTGGAGGTAAGGCGATGTGGATCAGTGTGGATGAATATAAAAAATGGAAACAATAAACTGTTTATTTCGGGTGGTACCGCGTGTGAAATTTTAAATGTAAAAATATTAACAGAAATCCTGTTGGTAACGTGTTATGTTACTTCATTACTGCTAAAACATAGTCTGTTACTATATGTGTCACTTTTGTAATGCTTTATTCCCAACACTGGTGATGACGTACCTTAAGCTCAAAGTTACGATACGATATGATACGATGCGAAACGATACGATATGATGAGATACGATGTGATACGATACAGAACTATGTAATACAATACGATGTGATACGATATGATACGATGCGATATGATACGATACAAAACAGTATGATATGATCAGTACGATGTGATACGAAACGATACAATACAGCACAGTGCGATACGACACAATATGATACGATATGATGCGATACAGTGTGATGTGATATGATGTGAAATGATACAATATGATGCAATGCGATACGATATGATGTTATGTGATACGATATGATGTGACACAATACAATGAGATGTGGTGCAATGCAGTATGGTACGATACGATACAATACAATGTAATACAAAAGGATATGATGTGATACGATGTGATGCAATGCGATTTGATGCAATACAATGTAGTGCGGTGCAATACGACGTGATGCAATGCGATTCAATACGATACAATGAAGTACTGTACGATGTGATTCGATACGATGTGATGCAATACGATTCGATACCATACAGTGTGGTGCGGTATGTTACGATACGACACGATGCAATATGATATACTTTGTTGTTCCTGTTGGGAAATTCATCACTGAGGGGGAAAGTTGTGTGTTTGTTTGACCCATCAGCCGCCCCAACCTGCCTCATTATGTGCACTTTTGCTCTTTATACAACTTCCTTTTTTACTTTTATTAGCACATTGGTCAGGTGGGTAATACATGCATTACTGGCTCCAATAAAAATATTATAGTAATATTTTGAGGGTTAATCAGCCTGGTTAATTTCAGTCAGTGTGCTCCTTTCACTGACTTGGAGTCAGCTGAAGAACAGTATAAAGTTTTAAATGTACAGTGTAGCTGCGCACTGAGGTAAAGCTGACACACATACACTTCCGCACTTACGTACCCAGTCACACACACAAGCTATCACAGCCGTGGCTCTCAGAGGAGCCTTTAACCCTAATTCTTTCTTTGGCCTACTTCTGCCCTCAGAAGGAGAACAGCTCAGCACTGCGGCACGGCTGTAACTCACACACTCTCAGTCTTATGGTATACATGTGTCACACACATACAGTACATGTGTCTGCACACTTTCTGGTAACATACTGCTTGTTTTGATCGTTAAATCAGGATTTATTAAACTACGTTCGGTGGTATTTCAAAGATACAGCAGCCGCTCATGGATAGCATGGATGACATACAGTATATCTGTGGCTCCTAGCTCTTTACTGGGCAGTTGTAATTAAAATTCACTATGTGCCACTTGGCTGTAGGGGACAATTTGTCAGCAGTGCACTGATCTGACAGCACTTTAATCCAATTGAGGACAAGCTAGGGAATTCATTTATATGGCATGTAGAAAAAAAAATAGACCGAGTGAAATTAAAAAACTAACCTATGACCCCTCCAGTCTAACTTCGCAGGAGTTGGAGTCTTTGTGATGATGTTCTGAGCTGAACTTTTAATCAGAGCCTTTTGGGGTCAGATTAGCTGCAGGTTCATTATCAGCATGTCCTCATCTGACCGTCGCTGTTTGTTTTGAGCCTTGATTCAGTCACCAGGATGGACTGGACTGGGGAGGACAACAAAGGAAAAAAACATACATATTTATGTGTCTTTTATGTTGCTACTTCAGAGGGGTGTGTGAAAGCCACTCCTGCAGTGAAGACTCAACTTTTGTGTTTTCTAGCAGCCAGAAAGTCAGTTTTTAGGGCTGGTGCTGCAGCGTTTTCGTAGTGGCCAAATTGAGTCCTCATTAGTAAGAATCCAGTTTAAAAGCAATCCTCAGGTTTAGCAGAAAGCCAGGCTCTTGATGGAGACTGAGAACATACAATTGAATTTTCAGTTTCCAAAAGCTAAACATATTCCTACAAATAAGCCGCCTCACAAAGGACGGGTGCAGAAGGCCTTCAGGTGGTGATAGCAAGCGGGTCTCTGTTTCTCTGAGAAAAATATCAGCTCTGTCAGTGAGTAAATCCTCCTTTAGCCACTCTCTTCCACATACTTCATCCAACAAAGCTCTCAGAGCCATTTGTTGTAATTCAGATGATCAGTACTGGAGAAAAAATACGTCTGTGCTGCTTCTGCCCCCGCCATCTGCCTCACCACATATTATATCTCTTTCCACACTCTGATCACTTCTTGTACTTCACTACTCCCTGGCACCGCTGATCAATAGACGTCCTCATTTTATTATGTCATTTGATCTAGTCACCTGCAGTGCTGGGCGACACCTGGTCACATGGTACGATAAAGCTGTATTGATCCCTCTGCGTGATTTACATTAGACACCCTGCACTGGCACAGCTCCGGCGCTGTCGGGGAGCCTGCTGGTTGTTGGTGGGAAATTTACTTCGCTCAGGTTGGGTGTGTTGAAGTGCCAAGGGAGGAGGAGCACCGGTCTCATTTAAAGACTGTCATCGAGGGGGTCCCGGTCGATGTCTGGATGTGTCCCGTAATGAAATGAGTGAGACAACAAAAGAAGATTGCATTTAGAGTGGGAGATAAATCGATATCAAGCAGAGAAGTGTTTTGATTACTTTCTCCCAACTTCGCTCAAGCATTTAAACGTATAGACAACTTCTGTGCTTCAAGTTATTCTTTAGAAAGATTGAGTTCTCTCCTGAAATGTCTCGAATAGCTGTTTTGCTTTCCCATTTTATTATGTGCGGCGACTTTAATGAATCCTTTTGTGTCTTTGGCAGGATTGTATGTGAGATGGACGCTGCCCATGCAGACAGCAGACCTGGTCCAGTCCAGCTGTGTGTTGGAGAGTGCAGACCAGAACTGAGGGCCCGCTCCTCGCAGCACTACTCCTTTGTGGTAAGATTGCAGTTACACGTCATTGCTCTGTATCCTGAAGTATAGGCTCAATCCCAATACACCTCTTGCCGCTACCACCCAGCCCTTACCCCTCCGTCTTGCATGTTCACATCTAGGATTAGGGTGTCCTGTTTCTTGTTGGGATAGAGGGGTAGGGTGAAGTCTTACAGGTACATGGTCCCCCAAATGGAGGTTTTTCAGAGACATGCTCCAAACTGAGTTATATGCGAAATCATTGGGAAGATGGCTGCACAAGCAACGAAAGAAACCCACAAATGTATTACAGTACCCCGGGGCGTCAGTGGCTTAGGGGTAGAGCAGGCGCCCCATGTACAAGGCTGTTGCCGCAGCGGCCAGGGTTCAAATCCAGCCTGTGGCCCTGTGCTGCATGTCATCCCCCCTCTTTCTCTCCCCCCTTCACGCTTACCTGTCCTGTCCATTAAAGGCAAAATGGTCAAAACCATCATGGCTAACTAGCTAGCTAACAAACATTACATTGTTATTGCTGATTTGTGCATGACAGTCCTGCATTTGACATATTTCCATGTTGCTTTCTCTGACTTTTGATGGCACATTACACACGAAATGTCACTTAAGTCCAACACTTGTTGCACTTGTTACTGCTCTTCTAATATCAGTACAGATATACTACACAATAAAGATGGACACCGCCTCTCCACTTACTCCCACTGTTCATAAATGAAGCCAAAATAGCCCGGATACAGCTGTTGTCAAGTTGCAATGAGCAAGAGTCTGCAGTATCTCTGAGGTATCAAGTTCGGGCTAATACACCTGTCCAACCAATCATGAGCAGTGTCATTGATCGCGAGCACACCGATTGGCACACAAAGCTGTCAGTCATGATGTCAAACCCCATTTTTATAGCACCAAATTACTAATTAGAAAAACACTTGAGCACACATCAGTATTATAAGAAGTACCTACAATGACAGAAAACGTCTTTTTGATGTTTACCTTTCTCTTTTAGTTAGCCCATGCCCCATCTGCTAACATCAAGGAGGCAGGATTTATGACCTATACTGCAGCCAGACACCAGGGTGGAATTGAGATATTTTGGCGTTTGTTTACTGTCCTCAATTCCATTTCGCATCTCGTGCACTGAGCTGAACTGCCAATCAGAGTGATTTCATTCATCCCTGATGTGCTGAATCGGTCGGAAAAAAGCTGACAGGGTGCGACAAGGGGCAATGGTGCAGGACACACCACACCAACGAGTGTGGCAGATGCTCACCAATGGCCCAACTGTCGACGGTTGCCTTGGTGCATCAGGGCCTTAAGACTTGAGACTTGCTTATGTTTTGCACATGTGACTTCCTCCCACCTCTGGGTCACAAAGTACATCAGTAAAGTGTGCTGTACTCAATATACAAAATATACAGTTAGTTCAATTAAAAGTGATTTGTACTTTTCCTGCAAAGAAATGGTTTGTTGGCCACAGGCAAACAAGGATGTGGATGTTGCCATGCCTACCGACAGTGTAATTAAACAGCTCTGTGTGCCTACTTGTTATTTTGTTATTCCTCCGTAAACAGCAGAGGGTTTTCATTAATGATCTGTGCAGCTCTCTGGTTGTAGATGCTGTTTGCCTTCACTGAGATTGGATCATGAAGCTAAATTAATATAGCCTCATATACTCAACAATTTTGCAAATCAGTGTATTTTTTATTTATTTATTTATTTTTTTTATTTTTTTTTTTACAACTCACAGGCTGAGCTGCATTAAATTAAACACGGCTCAATGGATGAGGAGAAGAAGAATATATTCTGAGATTTCTTGGAGCTCTTGCAGTGTTTCAGGTCAATTCCGTAGGCAATAGCTCGCCCAAAGTGGGAAATGAAAATAGTTGATCAAATGTGATTGGATGGCTATACAGGGTCATAAGAAAGACAAATGAACAATCAACTTGCTAAAATGGAAAGCAGCACTCCACTCGGCAGGTAAACATCATCTACTCCCCATTCTCACACGTTCACACACACACACACACACACACACACACACTTCCCCCGTCTCTGTCATTTGCTGTCTGCTCAGCCTGCAGCTAACAGATAATCTACTTTTCCATTTGCGCTCCCTCACACCTTCACAATTAGCGCTCCCTTAACAATTAACAGCAGCCAGTAATTACTACAGTTGTTTTCAGGGTACCTGCTTTAGCCTGCATCCTGGAAGTCACACATAGCTGACAGTTTTGATGCTCTCGGCTCTGTAAATGTAAATGCGGGGGTACGTTTTTCTCACCAGCGTTACAGCTGCTACTCTTGGAAACGGTGGAATTCCTCGAAGAATACTTTGCAGAGCCCAGAATTGGCACCACTTTCAATTCCCTTGTATTGCAAGAAACCATCACAGAAGCGTGCTTCAATTTTCCCGACAAGACACGCTCCCTGTGTGACCGTCCTTTTCAGCCAGCAACTCTTGTGCACTCTGCAGAGGGGCATCGTAAATGACAGTGTGCATTTAGTTGTTTCTTAAATTGTCGCTTTATGTTTGTGCACATTGAGGTGCGTGCGCCTGTCTATGAGCCTGCGAACGCGCGCACTGCCGCATGTGTGTTTTGCTGTATGACGGGCTGTCTGCTCGGATATTTCTCCATCTGTCTGTGTGACGGCGGGCGAGCTGCCTGCAGCTGTAAACACTAGTTATTTTCAGACTGTCTTTAAAAAGCTTCACTCAAACACAACCCGGCACACACACAAGGAGGAGGATCTCTCAGGGACTCTAAGAGCTCCTGGTTTTATCCTTTTTTCTCCCACCAGCGCTGCACTCCACTGCCATCGGCCTGGCAATATGAATAACTGTAATTTGCTGGGGATCTGTGATAATACGTGAAGGTTTCAAGAGGCACTGCAGAGATGCTGCCCTTTTTACCCTCAAAGTATCCATCTTTTACGCTGCCTTTTGGTCCCTGTCTTTGTTCTTTTACTCTGCTCCTTCCCTCTCCCTTTAATTTGCTCTCAAGGTGTCTCTTAACCTCTCTTTCTCTGCATCTGTCTGTTTTGTAGACTCCCACAGTCACAGGTCTGTCCCCGAGCAGAGGTCCAGAGTCTGGGGGCACCAAAGTAACCATAATGGGAGAAAACCTCGGCGCCGGCAGCAGTGTCAACGTTCAGTTTGGAAACCAGACATGCGAGTTCTTTGGGTGAGACTTCCCTTCTTGCACCCATTTATGCCATAAAAGTGCTATTAGTAGCCCATAAAGTTTAATTTGCTCAAACGGCCTGCATGATCGTGCTTTTGTTTAACACTGACTGTTCACGGAGAAAGGCTTTTTATTGTGCTTGCACATTAACATGAGGTGGAAAGGTTTTCAGCAAAGTGGAAATGAAAGACACAAATTTGAATTTCACAGTTTACAGTTCCATCATTGCAGAATAATGTGGATATTAGGAAGTGAAACTAATCCACTCACTGTGAATGTTGAGTTGTCACCTACATTAAGTGATTAAGAAAGTGTAAAATCAAAAAACTTGAAAGCAACAGGAACATTTCATCTTCCATCTGTCTCTGTTTACTGTCATGCTTTCAATATTTCCCAATATCTTTATATTTTAAAGGGGGCTTATTATGCTCTTCTTTATTTTGTGTCTTACAGTGTTAAAATAAGGGATGTTTGGATAAAAGTAATGAATGTGAGCCAAAGGTTTCCTATTGCTCTAAACACTCCTTTCCAACACTTTTTTCTACTCTAGCTGCAGTTTGATGGTGTAGTGTGACCGATTTTCTTATATGGTCATCTGCTCCAGGCACACTACTGCAACTGTTTACATTAAATAAGCCTACACTGCTAAATGAAGCTACATGCTAACGTCAGGAAAACATATGAACTTGGTTGTTGATAATTTCTCCCAGATTTTGGATCATATTACTACTGGAACATTGTGTTTCGTAGCTTTTCTTGGAGTTTTTTCATTATCACTATTCTCTGTTACAGTTGTTCCCCAGCTGCAAGTACACTGCTAATGTACATGTAGCTACATGCTAACGTCAGGGCAACATGTAATCTTGGTTGCTGATGTTGTTAATTTCTCCAAATTCTGGAGCGTATTCCTGTTGAACATGGCCGGTTGTGTTTAGTAGCTTTTATTGGTCATGTTTCACACTAGAATAGACCGCTTTTGTCAGTTACAGTCATTCCCTGGCAATAACTACCCTGCTAACATAAATTTAGCTGAATGCTAAGGTCAGGGCAACATGTAGTCTTGGTTACTGTCGTTAATGTTCTCCCAAATTTTGGATCATATTCCTACTGGAACATGTCCAGTTGTGTTTCAAAGTTTTTCTTGGGGATTTTTCATAGTATAAAGTGTCACTATTCTATGTTACAGTCATTCCCCAGCAACAAGTACACCGCTAACATACATGTAGCTACATGCTAACGTCAGGGCAACATGTAATCTTGGTTGCTGATGTTGTTACATTCACCCCAATTTTAGATCATATTCCTGCTGGAACATGTCTGCTTGTGTTAAGAAGCTTTTATTGGTGATTTTTCACATTACATAGTGTGGCTGTTGTCAGTTACAGTCATTCCCTGGTGACAAAGACCCTGCTAGCATACATTTAGCTACATGCTAAGGTCAGGGCAACATGTAGTCTTGGTTGCTGCTGTTGCTTTTTCCTGGATTTTGGATCATATTCCTGCTGAAACATGTCTGGTCAGGTTGTGTTTAGTGGCATTTATTGGTGATTTTTCATTGTAGAACATGTCACTATTCTCCATTATAGTCATTCCCCAGCTGCTGCTACACTGCTAACATACGTGTAGCTACATGCTAACATCAGGAAAACATATAAACTTGGTTGCTGATGTTGTTTGTTTATACCTGATTTCAGATCTTATTTCTGCTGGAAAATGTCTGGTTGTGTATAGTAGCTTTTATCGATGATTTTTCATGGTAGAAAGTGTTACTACATTACAGTCATTCTCCAGCTGCAAGTACACTGCGAACATATATTTAGCTACATGCTAAGGTCAGGGCAACATGAGATCTAGGTTGCTGTTGTTAATTTTTCCAGGATTTTGGAACATATTCCAGCTAGAACATGTCCAGTTGGATTCAGAGGTTTTTATCTGTCTTTCTATCTTTTTGACGATAAAGAGTGCCCCAGGAGTGAGTCTTAAAACCCTGAAATGAGTTAGCATTTTAGCACTCCCGGTTCCCTCGTCTTGAAGTCAATGGGTTTTTGGTTTGAAATTAGGTCTGCAGTTAACACAAGATGAAAATACTTTCACATTTTGTTCTCCAATATAAAACACATCAGTAAATACCCCCCTCATGAATTTTGAAGCTTCTGTGTCTTAAACAAGGCAGTTGTTAACAAATGGGTAAATGAGACTACAGAACGTCATCACGTCAAGCTGCGCCAAACGCGGCTTTACAGTTCTGTTATGGTGGTGACATTCGGTCATGCGACTGTAGTGTGCTTGGTTTACAGCCTAACATTAGCTTTTTACTTCTGGAGATTGCATTTAGGCTTCAATAATTGTGAAAGTGGTGTTCAGTTGTGGAGATTATCTTGCTGAACAAAACAGAGCTTATTTTTGGCAATAATCCAAAATCCAATGGAAAAATTCCATAAATTTTTTTGACAAGAGAACCACTGTGATGTGTCGGCCTACAAAGAAACATCATCCCTGGAGCACTTCATGATGGTGCTGAGATACGGAAGACCCAAAACGTTGACCAATTACAGCTGACTGGGCTTTTTTGGGAGTGAAAATAAAGTGTTTTTCAACCATTAAAGCATATAATCATGTAGAAATACAAGTGTGAACCTGAAAATCAGCATAATAAGCTGTCTTTAAATATCGTTTTGCATTCAATTTTAAAACACCTGCAGCACCTACAACAAGCTATCTTTAGATATTCATGCCTCAAACATTCACAGATAATATCACAGTTCTTTGTTTCAGTTTTTCTTTAACTTTTTTGAGCTGCTACATATATCACTGTCACAGAATCTTAGATATATGGCGTGCTGTGAGCGAATGGGGGAAAAAAAGCTCTTGTTCTTGAGATGATTTGTAATACTCCCATTAAAGAAGCCGCTATATTTCACAGATTTCTTGTATTTCTTCCCCCTTGATATTACAGAGAAATCCCCGAGGGGAAAGCCTCTCCCTCTCTCAGAAACTTGTGTAAATCTTAATAAGGTTTTGATGACCTACTGCATTAAACTCTGTAATAATAGCTTCCAGAAAACCTTCTGCTCCTATGGATCTTTTTCATCCACCCCCCTCCTTCACTTTCTGTCAATTTGTTCATCTGGTCTCACTCCATTGTTTTTTTTTTCTACTCTCTTGTCTCTCACAGTTTCCCTCCATCTCACTGCACCCATCCCTCCTTCCCTCTCTTCTCTCACGTCCTCTTTCTGCTTTCCACTCGTGTAGGCATCTATTTTAAGCCCCTTCCACGGTAGTCTGACTGTAATGTTGTAAGGTTGAGGAGTCAAGCCAGCTTTAATGAGATATGGGGCTAATTACTGGTTTGTGTTTCTCCACTGTATTCCTGGCATGGGAGGGAGAGGAGGACGGGGGGTGGCCGTTCTACTACAAGCTCTCCTCTGGTAATGAATTGGGACAAATTCAGGGGATGGGCAGGTAGAACATGGAGCCGTGGAGAGGGAGGGGAAAGGACAGAAGCACATACCAGAGTGGGTGGAGGTGCTGTGTGGACGTCCTGTTAGTCAGAAACATCTTAGAAAAGTCTGAAAAACAGACATTTTTTTCTGTATTTAAGAGTTTGTATTACAAATTCTTTCCAGGTTAGAGCTCTAATTTATTTTTCCATGAAATGACAGGTTTGGTTGTTTGTTGCTGTGTTCTCACTCCGATAATTACAGAACAAGACTGGAAGTACAGATCGCATAATATATTCTGTTGTTGTAGGAGGTGTTGTTTCTCATCTAACTAGAAGCCATATGTTCATAAATGAATAAATCATGCATAAAGTGTATCTTTAATATGACTTTGCAAAACACGCAGATACTTTCTGCACTTATTTACCTTTTCACACAGACGCCTATATTTGATACCGATTTAAAGGAGCAGTGTGTAAGATTTTAGGAGGCTTTAGGGGCATCTACTTGTGAGGACTGCAGATTTCAACCAGATGAAACTTCTCCTGGTTAGAATTCCTTCAGTGTTCATTGTTCAGGACAGTTGCCGTAAAACTTCAATTAGTAGCCCGAGCTATTATTTGCTTAAATCACTGATCTCAACAAGCCTATATTTGGGACAGGCCTTTAATTGCTTTTACACAAAACTGTTGCTCAGCAAAGATCGGGAAATACAATCAAATTGTTTCTGTGAAAAATTACTTGACACTTGTTTCACAGCACCCGAGGATAATACCACTTTATCCTGTAAAGACAATATTCATAACTTGGATTAATTTTTATGAAAAACACTTTTCATTCTTTTGATCTGAGGACCTTTACGGACTAAAGGAACGTAAATAACTCACAGAGTAATCAAGAAATGGACACATATTTTGACTTTATGACAGCTACAGAGGAAGGGAGTCACTGATGTGTAGCATCTTCATATTGACAAAAGTTTAAACATTTATATTCGTATGTGTGATCTGTGTGAACATTAGCTCAAGTGGATAGTCAACAATCAAGTTTTATACATCCAAAGAACTACTATAAAGATAACTGCTTGGCAACCAGGCCAGGCGTCTAATTGAGACAGGCCTTTATTTGTCAAAATGTGTAGCCACACCAGGCTAGTACTGGGCATTTCATTGGCACTAGGCTTTCAGGTCTCTTCTTCTCTAAAACTGGACCCGGTCTTTTAAATCTGGAAAAACATAGAATAAAGCAGTTCCATGTTTTAAAAAAGTCAGTGTTTTTTTGGAGACTCTCGTCGCGGAGGAGTTGCTAACTACAGTGGCTGATAAGAAAATGCGAATGGCTCTTTCTAGAGCCAGTGTTTGGTTTGTCTTTCCTGAACTGTTGTAGAAATATGGTGGTGCAACATGGTGTTCTCCATAGATGATGACCTGCTTGCTATGTAGATCGAAGCGACTCATTCTATGATAGCAAAAACACAATGATTTGTATTTTCAGGTGGTTATACACTAAAGAAACATACTTTTTATATTCCATTTTTGCTAATATATCCCCCCAAAACCTACACGCTGGACCTTTAAATAATTCTTCCTATGCTTCACTTCTAGACGGACCATGACAGAGATCGTGTGCTACTCTGCCCCTTCCCTGTCTGGCGTCGGCCAAGTACAGATCAGCGTGAGCGTGGACCATGCCCAAATCAGGGAGAGCCTCACCTTCGAGTACATAGAAGACCCCACCGTCCAGCGCATTGAGCCAGACTGGAGCATTGCAAGGTAAAGTCATAACTCTGAGATACTACACAGACATGTAAATGCAAGATGCCCATTCTATCCACATACTCAACTCTGAGCCTCTGTGACCTAGACTCACACCGCTATCTAGAGCTTTAGAACCAGCCAGTCCAGGCCAGTGGCAATAAGCAGACACAAGTCAATATTGCACTTTCAATTACTGTTCGCTTCTCTTCCAATTACTCCGGATCTGATAGAACTGCCACAGTTCACAGATTGGAGTGGATAGTTACTGCTGAGACTGAGATTCTCCTATCGAACTCGATGTTGATCCATCTGTTGAACGTCTCTGGCAGATAGATACACATACACCGTACACTACTAATTAAAAGGAAGAGAGGGATGAAGATGAAATAGCGGCTTAGTAGAACAATGTGCTATCAGAGGTGTGAGTCTACAGCAGATGGCTTGGGCTTAGAGACAGAGAGTAGGGGACACTGCAGCAGAAGTGTGACGGCACAGAGGGAGAAGAGAGGGGAGATGGAGGCAGGCAGATATGAGGAAGGGCAAGATACTGGTCATAAGTTTTTGGATTGAAAGATAGAAAGAGAGTGTGATTCAAAGATAGATAGATAGATAGATAGATAGACACTGTATTAAAGGGATGGTTCAGATTTTTTGAAGTGGGGTTGTATGAGATACTGATCCATAGTCAGTGTATTACATACAGCAGCTCTCTGTCAAATCGCCCCCAGTTTGGAGTACTGCCTTGGAAACTAATCAATGTACTTCTGTGGACAGCTGCGAAACATATTTTAGCCGCCTAAAAAAAATCTGTCAGTATAAATATGCTATGTTTAGAATATTTTCACTGCTTTTCCTTGCCATCAGACGACCCTTTCCAAAAGGTAACAAAAGCCATTTTATCTATGTTTGCTCTCTTCAAAGCCACCTTTGACAAAAACATCAATTGAACCTCACAGAATATGGAAGTTGCTGGTCTACCATTCCCTTGTTTAGGTTAGGTTGTTTGTGTTATTGTTTGACTTTGGTGAATCCGAGCTAACCCTTTTATAACATCTAAGTCACACAGTAGTGTTGTGTTCACACCAAATGCGATGCAGATTTTCCCGTCGCATTACTTGTGCGAGTTTGAACGCTAGAATATTTTGTGTTGACCTGCTTCATATGCACGAATAACTTGAGTCATACGCGCGTGAAATTGCTGAATCGACTGATGAACTTCCACCAGTATGTCCTCAGCATCATACATCCCTGGAGGATCTTAATGCTGATTGGCTATCGCGATGCACATCGGTCACTGAAGTTCAGATTTTTCAACTCTTGCGAATAACAGTATGACGCAAAATCACACTACTTGCTACATTTGCCCCCCTTAATTCGCATATGTTTGTCATTCGTGTTGCGTCAGTCATGGCACCTGATTCCAATTTTTCTCTCTCAAAAAATCATCTGATGCAAAATCACGCTATTCACTTGATTCACACTGCTTAATTTGCGTATCTTGTGTCATTCATGTAACGTGCCACCCGGCGGGAATTCACTTCTTTACATGTGATTCACTCGCGCAATTTGTTTTATTCGTGCCTGGTGTCAACACAACACAACACTAACAAAACAGTGTTGTAGTGCTCGGGATTAGTCTTGGTCTCAAGGCAGTTCTCAGGTCCATTTTCTGAAGGTGCTGGTCTCATCTCAGACTTGGCCGCATTTTCATTTGGTCTTACAAGGACTACAGACTGCCAGGATATCCCCTAAATTGCCTGAGCAAAAAAGTAGTGTTAAATAAAGATGGTTTGATTTAATCTCCTTAGTGTCTGCTTGTATTTGCCTGCTCATAGAACACAAAGGAAACTTCCCACACATAAAACTCACCTCTGCAATGCCTTTTGATTATTTTATCAGGACCTTTCTCATGGTACACTTACATGCAGACATACAAACAGCATTTGTTTTCAGTGGGTGTTTTCATGGAAATAAGGATCTTTCAGATCAATTTGAGGAGTGCCTTTGGTTTGCATGGTCAGCATTTTATTGTAAGTGTGTCACACAGCGTGGGACTTGCACTCATCTGGTCTAAGTCTTTAGCTGGCCTCAACCTCTTATAGTCTTGGTCTCATGTAGGTCACTGTGGTCTTGGTCATGACTTGTTCTCGGTTTAGGTGGTCTTGACTACAATACTTAAACAAACTAACTAACCGAGGCAGCTGTAGACCAGTCACTCTTGTGTTCTGTGAGGTAAAATTACTGGTTTGTTAAAGGAGCCTGGATGGCTTTGAAGAGAGCATATATATCAGCCTCAGTTCCCAGTTGTAAAAGGCTGTCTGACGGTGAGGTATTTTTAGGTTTTTAGGTGGCTAAAACTAATTTGCTGCTTCCCCCGTCCACGACAGAACATAGCTTAGTTTCCACAATGCTCCTGCCTGCTTTTCCAAACAAGGGGTGTGCTGACTGCCATCAACACTGACTATAGATAAGTACATCATACAACCCCACTTCAAAACATCCAAACAATTCCTTTAAGAGAGGGAGCAGGAGCATTCAGTGTGTGAGTAGCCGAGTATATAATTTAATGAGCCTATAGACAGCACAAGGTCCATCTACAGTAACTCACTATCCCCAGTGTTACAGAGAACCCACAGCCTGATACCACAGACCCATCTGACATTTATTACTGCAACAACTCTTCCATGGTATCATCTTCATTTTGCACGCCACATTGACGGGCACAACAACAAAAAACAACAAACATCACCAACAACCCAAACAGCTGCAGGGAGAGCTGCACATCCAGCAGCTTCCCCTCCCGCTTTGTTTGCATGCTTTGTTTGTGCTGCTGTGTTATGAAGCCTGGGACCACCACTGCATCCTTATATGCTTGAGCTGCCTTTGGTATTTCAAACACAAATCTGCACCAGTTGATTGTAGCCGGCGAAGTCGGCTAAAAAGCATCTCTAATCATCCCCCACTCCAAAGGCTATTATCTCCTAAAAGAAACTGAGGATGAAAGACAGTTTGATGCGCTCATTTTCGACTGATGGTGAATATTCTGAAGAGGTACATCAGGGTTAGAAAGTTTAGTCTAGAATTGCCTTTGAATTACTTTGTTGTTCTCTCTGCTTTTTCTTTCCAACTTTATTTTTTCTTCCTTTTTTTCAACCTCTCTATCTTTCCTCTTGAATTTAAAGACAGAGAAACAAGACGTCATCAGACAAACATGGCTAAGTAAACCTGTGGAATAAATGGGGTCCGTTTGTCTTTTTTTCCTTCAGTGGCCACACCCCCTTGATGGTGACAGGGACCAATCTGGACGTGGTTCAGGAGCCCAGGATCCGAGTCAAATACGCCGGCCGAGAGTCTGTCAACGTAAGAACCACCACATTGTCTTAACCACAGAGCAAGTACAGCATGTACTCCCTGAATACACGTTCTACATATACATGCTGGAAAATGTACGCTAACAAGGTCCTGCTTGACTCGCCAAATACTGCTATACAAGCAAGCTAAGCGATGTTTAGCTTGAGTTAAAAAAAAAAAAAAAAGAGTACTATCTCTCCTAACAGCCCCTCCAGCTTTCTACGCTTCCCTAACTTCCGCTTGAACCCAGTCGTCTCAAGCACTCCAATGAGCGTCTGAATAATGCAGCTGGCAGTGAGAGTGGTCTGCATGCAGTATTTAATTAAGAGTTTACCCTAAATTTTCTCCAGGCTAAATCTCAGCTCCACATCCCAGCCCCCCACCTCCGCTTAGCCCTGTTGTGTTTTATTGTCGCACACAAGTCATCCTGAACAACATTCTCACTGGGAGCCTGCTGGAGGAGAGGAGAGTTTGAGGAAAGAGGTGTGGGTGGGTCAGTGGAGAGAAAGTTGGAGGTGTGCATGATCGGGGGCGAGGAGACGCCTAATGGGTTTCAATGGAAGATTAACTGCGGTCAGAAGTCTTTGGTCAGCATAAAGAGCCCTTGTATAATCAAAGTCTTGGCTGTGGGAAATCGTTACAAATTGCATTTGAGTCCCTGTCCTGGGGCTCCTTGTTTAATTAAGAGGATGGGATTTCCTTGCCGTGGTTTGGGGAAAGGTGGGGAGGGCAGACAAATGGAGTAAAGGTGAGTAGGAAGGATAGAGAAGGAGAGGGCGTGAAGAATAAGTTAAAGAAAAGTGCCTTGCACTCTTCTCCAATTCTGTACACACTCTATTAACACAGCACAGAACTTTAATACAGTCGTTTCCAGCAGCTAAACTGAACACGTATTTTCCGTTATTTTTATTTGAATAATTGGAAACACTTATGCTTCCTTGTAAGCAGTGTATAAATAAATGTTTATGACACATTATAATGTAATATTAAGCATGTATAGATGTGTTTATTAAAGCTACAGTTGGTAACTCTTCGTCATATTTGTCGAAAATGTCACTATATCCTGACAACAGACAGATAATATGTGAAAAAATCATGTTCCTGTGCCTCCTCCCAATGCTCCCCATCGTGCCTGAGTTAAACAACCAATCAGAGCCGAGGAGTCTCCAACGCAGCTGTCAATCATGTCAATCACTGCTAGTGAATTTCAGTCAAGCTGCACTGATCAAATATGAATCAAGATTCTGTTACAGCGTTGCGTATTTCAGATATTTTCAGAAACATATTTTAGTGTACTGTTTAGCTGTAACATGAGACAGTTTGCTCCGGCCAGCACACAGTGCTCCGTTTCGGCTTAATATAGGTATGTAGTATTTTGCCTCCTCATGTATATAAGGCTTCATTGTACCTGAAGTAAACTGTCCTTGGAGAGATATGACAGTTATTAGTTCACCTCCTTTGCCTCACTTTTGCTGTGCACTTTTAAGTTTTAATTTTATTATGTGACTGAATCTGTGATTCTTTGTCAGACCTACAGAGGACGCTCCAAGTGTCAGAGCTCTGACCTTTCGCCCGAAATAGATTGACTCTGCTGTAACTCTTATTATTCTGTTTTATCACTTTATCAAATAACACAAAAGGCAACTTGTGTCTTTATTTGTTCACTTCTGCCGCAACAACTGTTTTCAACATGGAGGCCAGGTCACTAACGTTCTCATTTTATAGCTAAACAGTACGCTAAAATGCATTTCTGAAAAAAATGAGGTGAGAATGATTTATATTTGATCAGCTCTGCCTAGTTTGACAGTGTGACTGCAGTTCACCAGCAGTGGTTGACATGATTGACAGCCGCATTAGCGACTCCTCAGCTCTGATTGGTTGTTTTCGTTGAGGTATGGTGGATTCTTTCAAGTGCCATTAGGAGCACAAGGAGGAGGCAGAAGAACATGATTTTTTTCACAGGTTTTTAATCTCAGGCACTACTATGTGGATATAGTGACAGTTTCATAAAATATGACAAAAATGTCACCAACTACAGCTTTAAGTAAGGGATTATGCACAGCCAGCAGGTCATTATCGCAAAATGAATGTCGACATGGCAATGTGAGAACCCGACACAAAGCAAAGGGTGTTGAATGGCCCTGAAGGAGGTACATTTCATACAAATGACTCATTTGCTTTGCATTATCCCACTTATTACAAAACTACTTATTAAAACAGTTCAGCATCTTACACAAAATATTGATTTAAAAATGATTTAGTTGAGTGTCTATGATCAGAACTGCGTCCAAACCAACAGCCTGCTATTCACAGCTGTGGTCTGCTTCTCAGAAATAACAATAGATTGCTGTGATTGACCAAAAAATTTAAAATCCAGCAAATTTCCCAGCTCCAGAATGTTCGGAAGATGGGTCAAAGTTTCTCCCATCAAATCTGCTTTTATAGATCACAACTTTTGCGTGGGAAGTGGCGAACGCCTCTTTGAAGTCTTGTTTTGTGCGTACACAATGTTAAGAAATGAGACCCCAGGAGAATTAAGATTCTTTTATTTCTAACCCTGGTTATTATCTGCTGACCCCTTATTAAAAACCCTGCGTGGATGTCCTAACCTCCAACTGTGAACCACAACTCGCATCTAGATACAAGCTCTATTATGCAAAGATATATCAGACAACTTGACACATACCAACTGAAAATATTACAACATATGTGTATTATAGAAAACTGAGAAACACACACATCAGCACATAGTGTAACCAGCTTTACACATTATAACACTCTAGTATGAGGTCACCTAAACCTTATGCCTCATTTATAGAACCTGAGGACAGGTTATTATACATGTATGTACAAATATGTCCTCAGTGCCTCGTCTCACTTGTAGGACTCCACACAGATTTGTCCCAACGTGCCTCCTCCCCCTCTGCAACTCCACCCTCCCTCCCCAACATTAGCATACTAAAATTGGCCCTAAGTGTCTGACTTGCTTAGTGAATGTTCCTTTACTAAAAATCATAACTCTGCCGTGGGCTTTTTGTGCTACAGTGTTTCTTCTCGTAAGGACACAGTTTCCCTGAAAGACCTTTGTGAGTTATGAAACCGTAGCAATTACAAGTCAAAGACAGATCTGTGCTGTTTAATGTTTAGAGAAGAGATGAAAAAAAAAAAAACACTTGATGAGCGAGAGACTCCTGGAGACCTGGTGAAATGGGATTTGACTCATGTGTGTGGGTGCCATGCTGTCTGATTTGTCAGTTTCCAAGGCTTTGAAAGCGAGTTGTTCATCTCCACCCTGCTTCGTCTCTTCCAACGCAAAGAGAAGCCTGTGTCGCTGTCTTGATTGGCCCCACAGCCACAGAGAATAAATTTCTATTAAATGCTAAGGTTACAATTACCCATCCTTCATCCCATCTCCCCCCCGTCTACCCCTTTCCCCCTTTGTCACTGGAGGAAGGCAAACAGCAGAGCAGCCTATAGCAATAAGAGCCGCTGTCTGTCAGCCAGCCTTCAAATGATCACCTGTCTCCCTCTAAATTGCCTCTCTTCTCTCCCTCCCTTGTGTCACCTGCGCAGATTCACAAAGAAACCAGGAGAAGAGAGAGAAAAAAAAGACAATTTTCTTTGTGAAATGCTCTGTATCTGTCACAGGATTCACAATTGAAACATTTATTATAATCTTGATTAAAGCTAAGAGGGTTATTTTCTAGCTCGGGAACATTTCCCCGTCCCAGAAAGATTTCATCTGCCGTATGTGCCACACTTAGGATGCCTGGACTGAGTGTCAGGCTTGGCACATCAGGTGCATTTGAAGCAGCTGCTGATCATAGAAAGTGTTCAGCATTGTGTGCCAGTCTCCCATCACGTCTCAGCCAATCAGTCCTCATTGTCTGACACGCTGAGCACTAGAGACGCCGACTATTACTACGAGCTTTGATAATGGACACTCAGAACTTACAATATACATGTTCAGAATCATTTTGAATTTCACGCCGTGTGCATGTGTCTAACAGTGTCATACATTTCAGCAGTATCAGCGTGAAAGGCTCATTGAATCACTGTGGCATCTTGAGCGTACAAGGGTCAGTGGTGCTACCAAGGTGTGGCCATGGCCGCCCTGAGCCTTGCCACCCCCAGAATTAAATTTATTTTCCCCCCACTCACTCTCTGCCTGAACATACCAGCTCCCATAGCTCTTTTTCTCTGCTCCTATGGCAGCTCGACTCCTCTCCTCACCATTGATGCATACGGAGAACTCTGTTGCTATTGTTGTTGCTCTGTCTCATGTGTGACATAGAATGGAAGAGGAGACACTTGTTGTTGAGGTCGATAAATATCCCGAGCTTAATGGCCCACAGTCGCATCATTATAAAGACAATTGCCGAAAAGATATTGCCTGGCGAGTCATAGCTATGGAGAATGGCTCTTCAGGTGAGAAGTCAAGCTTAAGCTCTGCACACATGATTTTAAGCATAGTTGGAGGAAGTACACATCTTTCAGTAGAAGCAGTTGTTGACGAGCTGCAGCGCGACACCTCCAGTGTGTGCTAGGGGCAGCACTTGATGCGCCTACTCATATCAGATTATTAGTAAAATTATCTATAAAATAAGAAACCAAAGTCAGTATGCAGTTCTATAACTACATACTACAACAGCATAACAGAATTCCTGAACTTCAGTTATGGCTTTTGGTTTTGCTGTGCCACTCCAACATTTTCAGTGGCCCCCATGTGGCCACCCTTATGAAAAATTTCTGGGGGGCGCCACTGCTGAGGGTTTCCTCTTCGACATCTGTGTTGTGTCGCTTCAATGTTGACTGTAAAAGAAAAAACACCACTTGTTAATTCACAATGCAGTGCTCACAGAGGATGTTTGAAGTCAGTCACACCCTCATCACAAGACATCCAGCAGATGATTTCTTTCACGTCCAGCGTGGCACATATCTTAGGGAAATTAAACTACCGGCTCTGGCTTTCCACTCACTTAAATACCACGCAGATCCTTTATGGATGCATCACAGCCGCAGTTAGATTTAATGCCGGTATCAGCAGTCGGTTGGAAAGGCAGGCAAGAGAATAGACAGTGTAGGAGTAACAAAGTACAGGAAGAGCTGAGCAGCCAGCGACTAGCCATCGAATGTTAGCCTCCAGATGACCTTTGACTCTGCGACCCCTCACATTTCTCCTACGCACATCTCCACCAGTCCATCTTATCCCTTATTCCTCTCTCATTCTCTCCCTCCGTCTCTCTCTCGCTGCAGCCCTGGCCAGAGACCTTTGAATGGTTGAGTGGGTGAGTGGGCTGTAGCAGCACAGTAGATCATGGTAATGTATTCAGCCAGAGGGGCTGGAGTGTTACTGCCTTAAAACACCCGGGCTCTGTCCAACACTAGAGAAAGAAGACAGATGAGGCCAAGATTCCAATTATTTTCTCTATCTGTTGACCTGAATTCACTTTATCAATGCTGAACAATGTGTAGCTGCTTTCTCCACATGGCCTGGAGGAATGGATGTACTACTTTATACTTGTATTTGGCATTATATATAGAGAGAGAGTTTTGTTTTTATTGAGATAGAGATGGGAAATGCATGTTGCTTGGAATTGAAGCAGTGTAATGTCATGACTGTATACTGTAGCATTCTGTTCAGACTTAAATTGAGTGGTAGGAAATGATGTTGTGATTCAGAGGAGTATTTGAAAACCCAGTAATCCTTATAAATCCTTTTGTAGACTACACAGAATGCACCATACATTAATAAAAAGTACTTAAAATCCACCCTATTGACAGGCAGAAGTCATTCAAAGCTGTCGTGATGTTCTGAAATACAGCCATTTATCGCCCCATGTTTACAGAGGAACCCAAACACCCCATTTTCTTTATCAAATCCCACAATGCCCCATTTACCCGTCAGTTTTTTTACTCGCTCATCGCTTTGGATTTACACACGTCACACTCACTGCCACGCAGCCAGAAAAACATCCCACATGATAGCGGCAGTTTTCTATCCTGACAGGATTCAGCGAAGGAAAGGATTTATTTAAGTAAAATGGAGAGGGAGAGAAAGAGCTGAGAAAGTGAGGACAGTGTAAGAAAGGAAAGGAAAAAAAAAAACAACCCACAGTATCCGTCTCCGGCAGAACAGATGGTAGTCAGAGCTGTAGTTGACTTGCAAATGCCTCGCCGTTCCAACGTGACAGTCACGAGGATGCTGCCGGAGCATCTGGGCCTGTCTATAGAACATGTCACCATGCCAACAGTAAGATAGCAGCCCGTATCAAACTTAACTTGAACTCTTTTATCCCTTAAACCTTTTAATTCCTTTACACTGATACTGCACGAGTGTAGCAAGAGAAATTCATACAGAATTCATATAGAAAACATTCACTGTCTTTCCTACACAGCAGCCAGGTTACACTGTAAACAACAGCACCATTGTTTTTTTTTACCAGGTAGCTGCTTTGTTATGTATGTCTCACAGTATATATATGGGCATTTGTTTTTTTAGCTGTTCAGATTTCATTATACACTCCTGCCTTACAGTGAAGTGACACCCATGCATTCACAGAACATAAACTTGTTGAAAGTATGTCAGGAGTCCTATCTGCTAGTGCTATCTATTTTTAAAAGGGCTTATCTTCTCGCTCTTGTCACACGCTGCTGCTACAGCTTGTAAAGTGGAAATTCTAAAGAAAAATGTCACAAGACCAGGGAAAGCTACTACGATGCATTCAGGCCTTGTGTTACAGCTGCAGTCTCGCAGAGCTGTGTTGCTGTGTATGTTTCTGTGACAACTGGGATGTTGGAAATGTGTTTCTTTCACCTGTGAGACCGGGTTGTGCAAAAAGCCAAAGAGTTGAAGCCATCGACAGGAAATTAACAGCCAGCTGAATCGAAGAATTGTTTTCTAACAAAAATATGAAACATTTTCTTGTTTTAGTCCTTAAAACTGAAGGATTTGCTTCTTTTCTCTGTTTTATAGACTTTCAATAACGTCCAGGTAGAAAACCCTCGCTTCACGGACATAAAATGAAACAGTGCTGAGCAAACACTGCCTCAGTTGATGGGTTATTAGCCACCTAAAAGAGATCCACCTAAAAAGATCAGTATCAGTTCAAGTGTACATTACATTTATTATATTTTCACCACCCTCTTTGGCATAGCAGGAGCGGAAAATAAGAATCGATCAGGGTCTAAACTCAAAGTAACGCTGTTTGTCACTTTAGTAGCACAGAGGTTAATCCCTCTCCACTGGAAGAACCCTCATCCAGCGAGCTAGGCTCAGTGGTTAAGAGATGTGATGCAACATCTCAAACTCGAGAAACTAAGATTCACATTAAATGGCTTCTCTGATAAATTTATGAGAATCTGGAGTCTATTTATGGAATGTATAAAAGATATAAAAGGGAAGAATGTAAAAAAGTTGCTAAAGCACAATTACAGTTTAAGACAGTGAAAATTCAAAAACAAAAAGTAAAAAGGCAGAGTGTGATCTGTGATGAGATGAACTTTATGTTGTTGTGTTGTTGTCTCCTAGGCTCTGACATGCGCTGACATATCTTGCTGCATCTATGGCGCTGACACTGTTGTCTCAAAGCAGATGGTGCAGTTTACTCTGGTCAGAGAGTCAAAATCTTGAAGTTTTCATTTAATTTTTGTAAAGAATTTTATTTGATTGTCTTTACACTGTAGCAGGAAATGTTGCTCTGTCTCTCTTTCTCTGAATTATCACTGTCATATCAATCACTGTACATTTATTGAGTTGATTTGTTCTGCACACACAACATCTATTGCACGTCTGTCCGTCCTGGGAGAGTGATCCTCCTCAGTTGCTCCTCCTGAGATTTCTACTATTCTTCCCCTGTTAAAGTGTTTTTTTGGGGTCCGAAGAACAGAGGGATGTCGTGTGCTGTAAAGCCCTCTGAGGCAAATTGTAATTTGTGATATGGGGCTTTATGAATAAAATTAAATTAAATTTCATGACTCCGCAATCCAAAACAGTTGCCAGTACCCGAAAGTGTTAGCCCGACATCACGGTGACTCGGTCTATATCACTGACTACGTTTACATGCGCAAAATTTGCTGTTGTTGCCCTTATTTTCTGAAAAGGACAATATTCTTGCTAAGCTGTTTACATGATTAAAGAAAATAAAAATCACACTAATATTCCTATTAACATGCAGCCGATTAACATCTTCCTAGCATGTTGTTTATCACATAAAAATGTGAAATAGTGGAACAGCTGTCACCTGTGCCGGGATTTCGTCAGAGTTTTCCTAGGGTGACCGACTTGTTTGACCGTGCAAACACAGCCTCCCCAACCACCTTCTTCAAAAGGTCAGCGTTGAAATATTTCCTGTTGATATCCAAGTCTTTCATAATAATAAAAAGTTGCTGTGTTTCTCCTTCTGACCACAAATGTGGGCTTTTCTTATGGCCATGTATCTCTACTACAGCCTTTCAAACTATTGGTTTATGAACAATGTATCCATGACAACGCTCAGAGCTGACAGCAAACAGGCAAGAGGTCGTGTGCCTCAGACTGTGGTAATAACCTCAAATTGAGACGCATATTCCAAATGTGCATGTCTAAAGAATGCTCCTAAATTTCAAGTGATATCGGCATATCTCACGTCTTCACTGGAAATACTACATTCGGAAAAAGGCGTAAATTGGGATAGTTGTTCATATAACCTGTATCAGAGTCAGAATATTGTCATACTCAGAACAGAAGTGGAATATTAGTGTGCACATAAACGTTATAAACTGAATATCTTTGGGTTTTGGACTGTTGGTGAGACAAAACAAGACATTGGAACATGTCACATTTGGCTTTAGGAAATTTAAGACATTTTCGGTAAGTTCTAGCATTTAATAGGCCAAACAATTAATGGAGTGATTAAAAAAATACTAATAGTAATAATTAACAGATTAATTGATGATTAGAATAATCCGTAGTTGCAGCCTGAAGTCACACACACACACACACACACACACACACACACACACACACACACACACAGTATAACCTTGTTCTTGAATCGGACTTTATTTCTACATTTAGATTTAACACTCCGCACAAACACTCTGTAGTCTTTATCCAAGAGCACCATAACAAAGTAAGTAAGAAGGCCAGTCCCTCCTTTACCCTCTAAAGTCACTCTGCTGCAACTCGCCTTGCACCATACCAGCAAAATACAATCAATGTAGCCTACACAGAATGAGTTTGCATTGATCTCCCCGGCCTGCTCCCGAGCAGCAGACAACAGGTAGGAGGCGTGGTAGTCGCTTGCGTTCACCAGCTTTGATGATATTTACCTCTAATTAAGTTTCTTCCCCAGAGAGAGAGCTGGGAGGGAGTGAAAGGAGATAAAAACCTCTCTGAGCGGAGTGCTGTGCAGCAATCAATCCTCTCTCGCCTTCCCTCTAGAGCTGAGCCGGGGAGAATGGATGGAAGACAGGTCTCTCATCTGGGAAAACTGGAGAGAAGTAATAAAAGAGCCATAGCTCAACCTCCACCTGAGGAGATAGAGGAGCAATGCCTCCATCCTTTGTGGTTGTTGTCCTCCAGTGTTTTTCACTCAAGCAGTAGCAGCAATTTATTTCGCATTTTATGGCATCTTCCTCTCCAATAAAGATGGATTTAATGACAAACGATAAATCCCTTTCTCTGAAAAAGAAAGAGGATTTTATATGCCAATTATTAGGTTGCTGAGCTCCCTGCAGGGTTTGTGTTGATACCAATGTGTTTCAGTTAAGATCACACTTTAGGTTAAAACAAACAGAAGGCTTTACAACAGATCAGCTTGAGACTCTGTGTTTTATTTTGGAGCCGGCTGTGCTGAATTCACTTGGTTTATCCTGGATGACTGAATCACATTTCTTGTTTCATTTCAGGGTGCTCTGGCTATCATAGCATGATGTGTGGACTGTTTGAGTGCAACACTTCCCCAACAGCGTCTCAAAAAGTGGATTTTTCTCTCCTGTCTTTATTCATTCTCCCCAGGTGTGTAAAGTGCTGAACACCACCAGTATGAGCTGCTTCGCTCCCTCCCTCATGGCAGAGTACAATCCAGGTTTGGACACAGTGAAGCACGCGGACGAGTTTGGGTTTATCTTCAACAACGTCCAGGCGCTGCTGGTCTACAACAACACCAACCTCCTCTACTACCCAAACCCTTACTTTGAGCCCCTCAGCACCTCTGGTGTCCTGGAGCAGAAACCAGGATCACCCATCATTCTCAAGGTAGGAAATACACATGGTGTTTAAATCTATAGAGCATCAACTGGTTCAACCCTAAGCTCGGAACAGAAGGGCTGTAGGTCTGACCACGATAAGCCTCTGGGGGCAACAGCAAATAGTTTGGGAGATCCGACCTGGATCTGAACCAACTGCAGTCACATGACACATTGTTTGGGTTAAACCTGTGTAGCTGTCCCTCCATTGTGACTTGCAAGTGTACTCTTCTTCAACGTTTTGTTCACTTCCTGGATTTTTCCCCCATGGAAATTCTGACCAATCAAGAGCAGCTTTCTCTTGCGAAGAATTTGATGTGGTCCGCTTGTAAATGCTGCCGTGAGAACACAAACCAACTCTAGGCAATTATACAACTTTGTAACAAAATTAGTCCCTGATTCAGACCAAAGCAAGACAACTCTAGGTCTAAAGGCACCCTAATATAAAGCTAAATTGTTGTCAGATGATAGCCGAGGGGTCCGGAGTATCGTTCACCAACTGCTCAAGACCACAAGTGGAAACCAGAACGCTTCCGATACCAAAATCTTGTCCTGTTCCTGTTGTATATAGAGCTTAGTCCAACCCTCACGACAGACTTGGGTAAGACACGCTCAATCATTGTTACTTTCTCAGGATATTGGCTATATATTTATAATGTATTAGATTTTTTCTTATTATATTGGTTATAAAAAGTCTTGTAACTGAAAGACTTCGAATTCATTGAGGAATAAATTTCATCTTTCTGTCCTGATTGCCAGCTGTCCCCACTTACCGCTACTGTGTAATATATCACCTTGTTTGATCTCAGCATGGAGTCACATTTGGCCGCAGCTGCGCCCCCAAACCTGGGGATGCAATTTACAGCGTGTTTAGGGGACATATTGGCTTTGTGGGGTTTTTTAAATTGTCTTCATCTTCAATGAGCCATGTGTTTGTCTGTCTGAGATTTCCTCCTAATTTCGCACCCCTGTGTCCATCTCCACGTGCCCACAGGGCAGAAACCTGGTTCCCCCAGCGTCAGGAGGGGTGAAGCTTAACTACACCGTGCTGATCGGAGAGACTCCGTGCTCCGTCACCGTGTCTGAGAGCCAGCTCCTGTGTGAGCCGCCCAACCTCACGGGACAATACAAAGTCATGGTCAGTATGGAAAACGCTCTGTGTGTTTGTTAGTGTCTATCTTCCTAACTTCTGCTTCCACTCTACTTCCGTCTGTCTCTGTATTTGTGATTTTGTCTTCATAATAGCTGGCCTCTAAACTCCATTATTCGTGCGCTCGTCATTGTTCATTCAGCTGAAGGAAAGAGGTCAAAGGGAGACGAGCATGAGTGTGCTCTGGCTGTCAAAAGGTTCTGCCAGAATCTACTGCAATTATTTTTAGTTGCCTGTTCGCTTATTGAGTGCAAGCCCCTGACTATTTCCCTCTCAACGTCAACGTGTAGGTGGCCGCATGTGTTTGCACTCAGTATCAATATCAGCAGGCAATATTTACCTGTGTTTTGACAGGCTGGCTCCTGCATTGTTGTGTATCAGGTATCATGTGACGTATAGCTCAAGAGAAGTGATCGGATTTTGTTGAAACAGGATGTGTCTTTATTTGTGTTTTAGCTTTAACACAAGGGAACCATTTTTGGTGTTCTTACATAGCTGCTACACACTTATCCAGAGGTGGAAAGTAAATATTTACTTGTACTCAAGTGCTTTATTTAAGGACAGTTTTGAGATATTTGTATTTGTTGTGTACTTTCATTTTATGCTACTATCTACTTCTACGTCCCCGCATTTTGGAGGCAAATATTGTACTTTTTACTCCACTACATGTATTTGTCATCTTAAAGGAATACTTTACCTCCTAGATTATAATTGACATATCAATTATTCATTCCATGTAATATTTAATTTGTGAAGAAAATTTTGTTTTTCTGTCATGCCTCCATTGAAAACAAAGAATCCAAAAATGGAGAATATTCTTGATGAACTGAAGTCATAGGGGTCCACTTCCAACAACAGCAAAACTACATCAAAACATCTGTTTACAAACTCTGAAAGAACTTGCACAGTATAATCCAAGTCTCTTTTATTCAGTCGTATACTCAGTACTTCCCAAACAGACAGTCCTTTCCGATGGGGAACTGAACAGAAAGTGAAACTTATCCATGCTCTCTTCAACACCAGACTGCATTGACAAAAACAGTAATTTTACCTCGGCTAACACAGGAGCTCCTGGTCTACTGCTGCCTTGATCAGTTAGTTTGTTTGTGCAATTGTTGGACTTTGGTGAATCTAAACTAACCCTTTAAAGCACCAAAGTCACACAGTCACACAGTCAAACTAACTGATTGAGGCAGCAGTAGACCAGCAGCTCCTTTGTTCAGTGAGGTAAAAATACTGTTTTTGTCAGTGGGGTCTGGCTTGGATTACACTCCATGAGTCGCGTGTGTTTGTAAAAGTATCTTTGACTTCAATTCAAGAATTGTCTCTGTTTTTTGTCTCCATTGGAGGCATGTGACAAAAAAAACTTAATTTTTCCGGAATTTAACAAATAAGGGGTGAGTAATTAATAGATAAATGGTCATTTGGAGGTGAAGTATTCATGGTTTGTGGAAATCATGGGGGCCAGTTTTGTAGAAACAACCTAAATAGGCAGAAATTTAAAAGAGTAGAGTATTAGAGTATTTAAAAGAAAGGTTGTGGAGGGGAAAATAAGACTCTTTAAGGCTCTTCTAAAATACACAAATGTTAGATTAATTGCAATTGCGTGTTTGTGTTTTTCTGCAGGTTCAAGTAGGTGGTCTTCACGTCTCTCCTGGCGCAGTCCACATCATGTCTGACAGCCTGCTGACCCTCCCGGCTATTGTCAGCATCGCTGCTGGTGGAGGCCTCCTCCTCATCATCGTCATCCTCGTCCTCATTGCCTACAAGAGAAAGTCACGCGAAAATGACCTCACCCTGAAGCGCCTGCAGATGCAAATGGACAACCTGGAGTCACGAGTGGCCCTGGAGTGCAAAGAAGGTTAGTGTTAGAATAGTTTAATCAGCAGACAGACCGAGAGCAGCCCTGTGCAGCAGCCTACTGTTAGATTTTAGATTTTAGAGCCTGATTATGGGTCTTCTTTGCTTTGACTATCCATTTGCAGCCAGTAATTTAGGAGCTGCTCCATCACTCATGTAGCTGAATGGAACTGGTGAATGCATTTTACTCGTGCAGACTGCAATCACATAACAGGCATAATTTGTGCACATAGTACAGAAAGTAAATTACTGCTGGTCTGCGTGTGTTAAATAATGCATTGAAAATTTCTCCAAATCTGGGTCAGTGAGTCATCCCGGTTATATATCACAACACATATGTTCACTCAGTTAGCCCTGCATGTGACCCTCCCTCTCCTCATGTAGTCCTTGCACTTCTCTCTAGTTTGCATGCAGGATACAGACTCGCACACAAACTGACATATGAATACAGAGTTTCTCATTAGAGTAACCCCGACCTCCTCCCAGCGAGAAACACATTATGCTTATTACATCTTATTCACGTCTTAACTGGAGGGGTAATTCCACGTTTATGTTTTTATGCAATGTGTGTATCGTTAGACCTGCATCTAGTTGTGTATTTTGGGTCCTCAAGGTACCAGGATTTTAAACAGAATTTCAATACCTCTTTTGATACCATGGCAGAAAGAAAAAGAAATCCTACACACACATAATAGGATCATTTCTGTTTGTTATTGTCAACCTGCACACAGTGCTGGTACAGAAAAAGTCCTTAAACACACACATCTACATGGTTTGGTTGTTGTTGGAGAGAATGCAGTAACAGCCACAGGTTGAGAACCAGTTGAATTTTTTCATCTGTGCAGCCTCGGGTTGAAAATCTGATTGTAGATCTGTTTTTTTTTAAATAGCTTCAGGTACTTTTGATACTATCGCATGTGTAATTAACAGAGATTGTATCATTTTAAGCACGTGGTATTAACCTCAGTATGTGTTTGCCAAGCGGCACCCTCTGATGCTGAAAAATGAAGCCAGTGACAGTGTAAAAAAAACTGCAGTTCCTCTAACGGCCACTTGAGGCTGGCACTAAGAGTCAATCCCCACAGACCCCCATGTTAAAATGCAAAACTTTACAGCACAAATAAACATGTTTACAACCTGGTACAAAAAACAGTTTTGGTCTCTTTAATTCACCTGTAGAATTAATTATTTTAATTAGACATTAAAATAAAATGTCTACTTTAATATTTTATTTTATTTATTTCATTGTCTATTTTAGTATTTTATTTATATCTTCATCTTTATCTCTTGTTTCCATTCATGCTGTATTTCTATTTCTACTTTGCACGGAGCATTGGAACAAAAACAATTTAAATGTTATTAAGGCTCAAAGTTATGCATAACTTGAGGCATGGATGCCATCCATTAACAATTGTCTGCCACAGCAACGATGATGGTTAGAGAATGTAACCATGGCGTAATCTAAGATTTACAGAGTACGGATTGGTGCAGGAAATTTGTTTTTGGTTAGATGCCTGAAATAAGGTCGGTGGTTAAAACAAGCTTAAGAGACTTTTAGGTTTTGTGCTACAATATAAAATATGTCAGTAAATACCTCACTCATAAATGTTGACACCTTTGTGCGTCTTAAAAAGGCGCTTGCTGGCTAAAGAAGACTACAGAGTGCCACCATGCTGAACATGGCTTTACAGCCTCATTGTGGTGGTGACGTTAAAGTCATGTGATTGTAGTGTAGTTCACTTATAGCCGAACGTTAGCTTTTTACTCGTGGCTGACTGCATTTATGTCTAAAATCATAAACGTGGAGCTCATTTGTGAATATTACTAACAAAACATGTCAGTATCATAAACTTCTGTTTTCTGCAATAATCCAAAGTCAGAGGGGAAAATCCCATTTTTGTTGAAAGAACCAGTGCGATGTTAACATGTGTTGGCCTACAAAAAAAGTCATCCCTGTGGTGCTCTATAGGCTTAGCTAAAGGCTGGCTGTCACTATTTTTACTGTTTTCAGTTCATGAAAGTTAATCGTAACATTTTGCCTTAAAAAAGTCTTGTTCAGCGTGTAGTTGGACTAAAAGTCCTTTGCAGGAGTCGGATATTCAGTTTTTCCTTCTAAGTAGACTTTGTTTTAATAGACTTATGCCTGTTTTTTGCTAACAAAAATTAGCATTATCACAGCTGTAAATACACCATGCTAACTTATCTAAAAGCTAGCGTTGGGTTAATTATATAGCTGTACCCGATTCAGAATTATGTCAGTCTAATCCAATTTGGCTGTTTAATATGAATATTTCACAATTCAGGGGTTTTTATAAACAGAGTTTTGAAGTTTAATTTTGCTCAGTGGGACGTTCACTGGGACTGCAGCATTCATTTAATATAGTAAACACACTGACTGTGCTAACAATGGATTGGAAATGAGCAACGTTTTTTTCGTACACTAGATATTAAACAAAGCCAGAGACTCTATCAAATTAAATTGCTGAGCTGTAAATTTGACACTTGCACTTTGCAGTGAAGAGAAGTAACATTAATTCAGAGCCTTACCATGCAAAGTCTCCTCCCCTCTGTGCTACTGCATCACATCTGCAACTGTCTTCACCAAAAAGCATGGTGAAAGTCAAGAACACTCACTCCGCAGCAAAATTTGGGGACTAAAACGTCCCCCATAAGTACACTGCACAGCACACTGACTAGCAAAAAAAGGACTCCTTGACTTGAAGCAAACTCAGTCGACTGAAGGGTCTCCGACTGGTAATTCGAATCTCTGACTTTCAAGGGCAGCCCCAGTTGATTACACCCTCTTGTCCAAATATGGTCACTTCTGGCAACATGATGGCAACAGCCAAAATGCCAGACTCAAGGCTTTCAGAACAGGAGTCCACAAACCAGTGGGTGACATCACCGTTGCTACGTTCATTATTTTAAAGTCTGTGGTGTTTGCGTGTGTCTGTTTTGGTCTCTGGATGCCGTTAATCTCTTCATCCCAGTTTCCAATGACATTGCAGCAGTATTGAACGCACAGCTGCTTTGAAACACACTCCTCCCTCGTGACTCGGGGTTAAGAGAGGTCACAATAGTCCATCTGACCTTTGACCGTCTATCCAGTGGGAGGACGACACACAACCTCAGGCAGACCCCCGGCTACCGCTCCAAATTGCAGTCCACCAAGAGCGGCCTAATAAGTGCTTTCAAATAAACACTGCTGATTGGGCCCCAGTGTCATCATCAGGTCATTATAGCCAATCACTGAGATGGCCGAAGTGAGGTTTGTGTTAGAAAGTGTTCAGGGGATTTCATCAGCCAGACAGGACCTTATTATTTATCCCCTCCAGCCACCCCTGATCGGCTGCCCCAGCGTTGTTATCCAGCGGGAAAGAAAAACATCCTATTGCGGCAAACTTTCAGAATGCTAGAATGACAGACAGACAGACAGATAGACAGAGCAGGCAAACAGGAGGAATCAGTCACACACAGGCAGCCTTGGGAAAGGAAAGATTAATGTTTTAACCATTAGCAGTGGCCAGGAGTGTACTGCCCCGCGGGGTGGATTTAGACGGGTACCTGGGTTCCTCCTTATGAGTATATACACTCGATGTGTGCCTGTGAGCCCATGTGTTGGTGTGTAAACCCAGGAGTCACAGGGGGGCCAGGGGCCAGGAGGTGAGGGCTAAGACTGGCAAGAGATGGCGGAGTTTCGAGGAGGGTGTTAGGGGACTGCTGCTGCTCCTGTGATAGGCTGCAGACAGGGAGCCTCCCCAAGGGCGCCGAAGCAGAGCAACAGAGCCGTGGGCCTGAACAGGAGTCAGTCAGGATGGAGCCAATTAACTAGTGCTCACCTGCAGCCTCACACTGAGATGACACACACTCTTTGGGGCCTTAGCTACAGCCAATTTACTGTCTGGAAGATAAAATTGAGTGAGAAAGGGAGCGTGTGTGTGTGTGTGTGTGTGTGTGTGTGTGTGTGTGTGTGAAAGGGAGGGAGTGAGGTCTCTGTTTTTTAACGGAGTGATGAGAAATATTGAGTTTCTCTGACATGAAGACTATCTTGGGCTTTAACTGTCAGCTTCATGATAACGGCAGTAAACACCATGAAGATAAGAAGGATTCACGTATTTGGTCCGTTGGGATTAAAGTACGTTTTTTTTATTTTTATGCTGCATGTCTCAAGTATTCCCTCCAACTGGTGTCTCTTTCTTCTCTCCCAGCTTTTGCCGAGCTGCAGACAGACATTAATGAGCTGACCAGTGACCTGGACAGAGCCGGCATCCCCCATCTGGACTACAGAACGTACGCTATGAGGGTGCTCTTCCCCGGCATTGAGGATCATCCTGTCCTCAGAGAACTGGAGGTAACGAGAGCGAGACAGGGAGCAAGGAAGAAAGAGATTGGGAGAGAAGATGAGTGAGACATCTAGGCAGCAAAATGCATGAAGAAAGGGCGAGAGAAAGTCAAACCGAGGTAGAAAGACAGAGAGGGAGACAGCGGTGTCTGCCCTTACTGCTCTCCCTGCAGGGCAACCTCCATAAGCAGCAAAGTGCTTGAGGGGAAAAGGATACCAGTGTGCCACTTATCCTTTCTACCCTCTGGTCTCACACACATATAGCCAGCCATGCTAGGCAGCATACACACACACTCACACATATATACACACCTCACATGCAAGCTCCCTCATGGAAAACAGGGTCCCAGCACATGGCTATTTCATCCACCAGTGGCTGCAGTATGAGGGGTAATGAACTGAGTAATTCCCAATCCTCGAGCAGGACTGTGGGTTCCTCCATCGGGGGAAAAACTGGCTGGTTAACACTTTTTTGCTCCTCGTCATGGGGCCAGAGTGCTGCTGGGAAATGAGTTTATTTTACACGGAGCGGAGTCCAGAGGATGAAACTATCAGGGATAAAGAGATTCGTCATGATAGAGGTCCACCATTTTATTAGTTGATTGTGTGGGATGCAGGATGAGATTGGTTTTACTGGGAAGATGTTGCCTGGTTAAGTGGAAGGGTGGAAGGTCAGATAAGACGAGCCTCATATGGTGGAGGTCAAAGGTGATGTCAGTTCACGTCTTAGTTCAGTGATTTTCAGTAATGCCTTTCATACACTGGAAGTCTTTGAAAATACTTTTACAAGACTGAATTCTGACACCTTCTCACATCAAAATACAAAGTACGTTTTTAGTCGCACACTAAAAGAATATGTAAAAACCAAGGATCTTGCTGGGTCACTATTTGCAAGACTACAAATATATTTCTTTTAAGATTATTTCCCAAGCTGCTCCTGATGGAAAATATCACACAAAACACCCTTTAGAAAATAAGATAATTCTTGACATGCCTGCAAAAACACATAACTCTAGGTAAACAAGATAAAAGGCGCCAAATGTTGACAGTTTTCTTGTCAGTTCAGCATCAATATAATCCATAATTCAAACTTTACATTTTGGATTTCGTGGCCTCAACTTGCGACGAGCCTCCGCTGGTTAGCTGCACTATTTTAGTGGAAGGAGACAGTGGAAATGAGAGGTGGACTGTATCAAAAATTAAGATTTCTCACTAAATTGAGCGCCAGTTGGTGGATCAGATACACACCAAATCAAACACAAGGCTCACTCACTTTACAACTCCAGCAGTTTCTCCTCGTTTTCCACAGTATAAAAGAGCCGAGACTTGTTCCCATTCTTGCGCCTCCCTGGAGTCCCCTCCATGTTTACTGTCTACCGAGTTTGCTGCTTGCTGTTTGGTGCTGCAGAGAGCGCAGCTATTGGGTGCTGACAATGTTCGCATCATTGAACTTCACTATTTGCATGAGCCAAGACGAAAAATTTAGGACAAGATTAGAAAAAGACTGACACAAGACAGATCGGACTGAGTTTCATGGCCATCATATGCACACTAACTGAGGTAAAACTCTCCTGATTTTATTCCAACAAAGGAAATTTGTCTGTAACAGTGAAATAGCTTGAAGAAAAGTTTGGCATAAGCCGAGCATTCTGTGTGACTGTTTCTTCAGTCAAAAGGACCTGTTATAAATATCTAAACTTTTGAAAAACAGTGACCTGTACTCACAGAAGGTGAGTTTTGTCACTTTGGGATTGTCTTACCCCGGCAAGTTCCTTGACATTTGACTTGAAAGTGAAATGGCAGTTACAATGCTTTTTAACAGTCAATAATTGATTAGGATCTTCTCAGTTACTCACCATGAGTGGGAACTTCTGTCCGCCTGGAGTGAAACATGAGTGAGGGTTTTGGAGCCTTCTGAAAAAATCTTTATTTGGGGTGAGACAAGGTCAAGATGGAAGCTGAGTAGCAGCAGTCCTTCTCCAAACACATTCAGCTCATTACTGTTCATAAGTATTCATTACTGGGCATTTTTTATTCAAATCAGTGCTGGCAACACTCTAACATGCATCGTTCTCCCCTTCCTCTGCGGTGCAGGTGTCAGGCAATGGCCAGCAGAATGTGGAGAAGGCCCTGAAGCTGTTTGGCCAGCTCATCAACAACAAGGTGTTCCTGCTCACCTTCATCCGAACACTGGAAATGCAGCGTTCTTTCTCCATGAGGGACCGCGGCAACGTGGCCTCACTTATCATGACAGCCCTGCAGGGGCGACTGGAGTACGCCACCGACGTCCTTAAACACCTGCTGTCAGACCTCATCGACCGCAACCTGGAGAGCAAGAACCACCCCAAACTGCTGCTGCGCAGGTAACACAGCACACGTTTAAACGAGGGGTGTAAATCACTTGTGTCATCACAATACCATATTATATACATTATTTACCATAATCAGTTACAGAAGAAGCCGCCACACCTTACTGTTGCTTTAGGCACCTAAGAATAAAAACACATACGTAAATAATTGTGAATGACTGTGACTGGTGAAGTGCATTAAAGTTTACTTTAAATTGACTCCACTAGCACACGTAAAATATCAGCTTAAGCACTTTTACACTGCATAAAAATGGCTAGCTGACTTTTCCTCTACTTATAGCCAAACAAATCACATGTTATCTTTATTCTCTCCCTACTCGCTGTTGGATTAAGTCACTGCATCCCCCACGGTTGAATTTCAGCCTGCATACACGTTTTTACAGCCTAATATTGTTGAAACAGAGCAGCTAACATTAGCTCTTTTTACACAGAGGTCGCGTTACAGGGCCTTCACAAAGTCCGTTCTTCATCCCACTTTTGCATTTTTACTCAGAACCAAACAACAGCAAAGATCATCTTGGAAGCAAGTTAGGCATGACAAGCAACACATACACATCCAACTCTAGTTTGACATCTAACATATGCTTCAGCAACACTTGAGTTACATAAAGATGGCAATAACAGTCAATGACGTCCCTGTTATATTGCGGCTGATCTGGTCCTCTACTCGGAGGGTAAGGAGCTCCTGGTCCTCATTATTTCCACAATTTGTCAATATTTTGGCTGCTCTTCTACTACTTTGAGTTAGCTGCTAACTGCTGCTAGCTGGTTTTTACATCTCCTCCCAGTGGGTCACCACATAACACATCGTCAAAACATGTCACCCATCACGTTATGCAGGCTGTCCCTTTTACACAGACCTCGATTTGGTGCTGTTACTACCTCCGTTGCCAGCTTTAAGGTGAGACAGCTAAGAGGCCGTACACATGCCGTGTTTTTAACTGCCTGAAAAACGTGAGATTGGGTGCTGGGCGCTACTTTTATGCCTTTTTGTGCCAGTTTTCCAGAGTGCAGAGCTGATCTTCTTCCAGGTGCTGTTTATAAGTGTGTAGGCCTATCGTCTGTGGGACAGATATAAAGCTCAGGGTAACCCTGCACTAACATGATCAACTTCTCCATGTTTATCACAGACTGATATTTACGGCAGAAAGGAAAGGTATCTGTCGGCTGTGATAGGTTGTTTCTCGTTGCATGACAAGCAGTGTGCGCTGCTGCATTCCAAGAGTTGAACTCGATTTATCTCAGAGTGCAGCCACCGCACCCTGGCTATGTAAAAGGGGATACTGTCATGGCGAGTGCAACAAGTCAGCGGAGTTAGGCGCTCTGTCCAGTTTGTCATGTGTTCTGAGTATCTCATCTAGTACCTGCATTGTTTGCGCAGGGCATGCGCTTTTCCTGTTGAACCGTCTTTTCTCTGAATTCCAAAATATTCCCCCACAGCTGATTTAATCCCAAGAGTAAAGTAAATATCCTCATCATCTTTTTATTGGCTGCTTGGTCTTATTTGCCTGGTGCTGTTTGACTGTGACCAGGCGTGACATTGGACTTTGAAACTATTGGATTAGTATTGAATCATTGATCACTGAATCGATACATTTACCTATACTGATGGATCGTTAAACAAACAGTGATATGAGGGCTTGGTTCAGCTGGTGGCAGCTAAATTCAAAAGTTATTTATTAAATGTATTCATTAAACAGTGTGTCACTGGAAGAGCTTTTCACAACAAAGTCAGCAATGAAAAACTTGTTTGTAACTTATTAGATTACACTTCCTGTTTTGACTTTGAACTGATTAAAAAGTAGAGAGAAAAGTGAATTAACATAAAGCAATATAAACAAATTATACATGATCATATTCAGCCAAATCCCTTAATCCTCAGCAGCACTGTACAAAACAGTTTCACTTGTTTGATTTGATTAATTTAAGTCAGAGAGAGTACGAGCACACTGTCAGTGTATATCCATAGTGATCCTGTGCTCAGAGGAGAGTTACACAGTCCTTATTTAGAGACATGTAAAGTAGCGCAAGGCTGTAGGAGGATGTTGATACATATAGACAGATGGATAGGGGATTGATTCAGGGCTGTATGTTCTTCCCTCTTCTTCTTGTGGGTGGATGCATTCTGATTCCCCCCTCGTGTTCACATGTAGACGCCTCACAGAATAGGAGCTTGTAATGACTGCTACAGCACATCTACAGTAAACGCCGAGCGCTCTTCACATCACGAGAAACATCTGAATTTCTCTGCATAATTCTGTATTCTCTGTGGCGCCCGGTCTCTCCCCTGCTCTCTCTCAATGCTGATGTCAGTCTCACTTATCCTCCAGGCTCGGGGTCCTTATGAAACATTCAGAAGCGGTTTGACGTAACTTTTTTTTTCCTCCCCCTCTTCTCCCCGTGTCTCCAGTGTACATTGTTTTCCGGGGGACTTGGGGTGATGTGCTGAAACTTTAAACACCTGCCAAGTCCGTGCCCAAGTGTCCTCAGCTGCATTGGTGGCTCTGTAGGCATAGAAATGGGTTAAAGGGCCGACAGTACTCAGCTCAGAGGATACAGTTCTCTGTGAAAGCCTGACTGCTCTGTACATGATTTTGTGTTTACATGACTAATAAGTGGGGACAGTGAGAGCAGGCAGCTGCTGTACTTTCAAACAACACCTTCATTCTCATGTTAATGCTGCCTTTATTGTCCGTATTTGAAAAACCCACATTAACAGTCAGAGTAAATAACTGCCCGACAGAAAAGAAGCAGACGCTGAACGACAGAGAAGTGGACTAAAGCGACACAGCATCAAAATGGACCTGGATTAAGCTGTTATTTCACATGACAGCAGGGCCCCACGTCACCTCTAAGTTTTCATTATCCTTTCTTATTAGGAACACAGTGGTACGTAATCCTCGGGTCCTGCAGTCGCAGCCTGCGGGGCTAAATGTCCCATAGTTTTTACATTTTACTCCCCGTTTTTCTGAAGAATTTAAGGGATTATCGATTTGACATGGCTCTTTGCTGTTGTTGTCTTCCTCATCGCCTATTAAGAGAAAAGCCGACAGTCAAGCCAGCCGGCTGACTCACACAAACACACACACACACATGTGTCTGTGATGATAGTCAAATTGAGCACGTCTAGAAGCAGTAATTGTGTTTGCGCAGGGCGTAGAGTGAGGCTGCTGGGCTGCGCTTTGTTGCCATTTTCTCGTTCGGTTGTCTTTTCTGTCGGCTCTCCTCGGCCTATTATCGCATATAATGGGATCGTGAAATTCTTGCTGTTGTGTCGGCTAAGACCCCCCTCTGTTCTGGAATTAATGAATCAGCAGCATGTAAACAGATCTTTGTGCCTTTTTTATGGTGTCCAAAATGATCTGTTTGTGTTTGTGTGTCTTAGAGCACACTACCTCAGCCTGCTGGTGCAATAAAGCTGTGACGGCTATATTGGATTCCAGTGTGCTTCCAGTAGATTGGTAGAAGTAAGGGTCACTCTGATGTTGTTCTGAATGAATTATTAGTGAGCTTACAGTCTCCACGCCGAGTTTACATGACTACAGGAGAGAGCAAACATATAGGAAGAACTTCGAGGTCACCCGACCCACTTCCTGTTCTCATTTATATTACAGTGGGTTGAAAGTGCATCCCAAGACATGTTGGAGCAAAGAGTTTTGCTTCTCTTGCCGCTCAGCTGTCGTGGAAAGCTTTTCTCCAGAGGGGAATGCGTCCACAAGCTAGTGTGGGAGACCTTTTTAAAGAAAACCATAATCTCACAAGTAGTAGGATACAGAAATAGATGTATCTGTCACAGAGTTTTAGCATGTTATCCTCATGATCCCTCAGTGAACTGCAGTAATTATTAAAGTTTAATGTGCACAATGGATCCAAGTGGCTGTTTTTTAAATGCTGGTGATATTTTATATGTCTGTTATTGTTAACAGAAGCCATTAAAACAACAAATCATTAAGTATTTTCCAGCCTCTCCAGCATGTCTGTGGCCCTAACCCATTTTTTTTCTGACTGGAGACAGAAATCTTTTATGGCTCATGAACATATACTTTCAAAAAGCCTAATAACCTCCTAAAACAGCTGGACACTGCTGTGGTTTTTAGCAAGCAAACAGGAGTATTAATCTTTCTGTTCAGGACTACTGGGACGTAGTAGCTCAGTAGCTTGGGTTGGGAACTGGAGGGTCACTGGTTCAAGTGCCTGTCCGGACCAAATATGGAGTGTGGACTGGCGCCAGTTCGCCTCCTGGGCACTGCTGAACCCCAACTGCTCAGGGCGTCTGTCCACAGGCAGCCCCCTCGTTTTTACACCCCTCCATTTGATGCATGTATAGGTCCTGTTCGTGTTTCAGGCCTTTGTGTATATGACAGCGGAGTAAATCTGATCTGAATTTCCCCTCTGGGATTAATAAAGTATATCCTCTTCTATTTTAAATGACCAGTCTGATACCCTATCACATCTAAAGACAATGTGAGTTAAGGGTTCACACCCACACAGAGTTTAAAGCCTGCGACTCCACACCAGTCCATTGAAACTGAAGAAGCCTCTTGGAGGAGGGGCGTAACGTCTCCAAGAAACTCAAGCAAGTCCAGTTGCCTACGATATAGCACTTAAGACAGCTACTGGTTGTTGACAATATTCACATCCAAATACATATGATATTGTCATTGTCGTTGTCGGATCGTCATAACGAGTAAAGAGTTTCTTAAGACAGCTCAGACTGAGTTTCATGACCACTTTACACCAAATGATCAAGATCCTGGGAGTGTGCACCAACTGAGGTAAAACTGTCAGGATATTTTTAAGATTATTTTTAGGGCTTGTTGCCTTTATGGCAGAACAGCTGGAGGGTGACAGGAAAGTGACAGAATGGAGATGACAGGCAGCAAAGGGCTGCAGGTTGTAATTGAACCCACGCCGCTGCTAAAGACTCTGCCTTCATGAGGCGCACTCTCGACCTGGTGAGCTGGAGGTCACCCTAGAACTCTCAGGATGTTATTCCAACTCTGTAAATTTGTCTGCAACAGTGAAATAGTCACTGATAATGAGGAAAAAATAGGGAGTGCTGCACTGGGTTAAAGCTCTGTGTAGTTAGATGTGATAAAATCCGGTGCTCTGTAAGCATGAAGCAAAGAGTCGCTTAGAGATTAAAACAACTTTCCGGCTCACTCAGTGTAAAAGTCCATATTACAGGCAGGGAGTCCAAAAATGCATCCGACACGCTCTGACTGTAGTTAAAAATCCTTTATTAGTACATGGATAACCAACACGTTTCGACTACAGAGTCTCTACACCCTTCATCAGGGTGTGAACGCCCTGATGAAGGGTGTGAAAAGTCATTTGGTGTAAAGTCGGCATTAACAATGTTTGTTCACAGTGAAAACTAAGCAGCATACTTTTTAAACTTTACAGTACTTGAGTATGTGTGCTATATAGTGTATGTGCATATAAGAGAGTGTTTGTATACATGGTGCAGAGGGAAGCTGTGGCACAGCAGCAGCGTGGTACAATGTGGTTGCTCCAGCAAAGCAAGGCGCCCTTAATTATTTAGCTGCGTCTCTGCGGTGAGCTCCAGTTCGAAGACGGAGCACTGTTCCATCACTGGCCACAGCGGAGAGAAAAAGCGGAGGACAAGAGGAAGAAACGAAGAGAACGGTTGAGAATGTGTAGGAGCAGCGGAGGAGTATAGGATTCAGCGGCGGTATAAACAACTAATGAACATATTAATTCAGCAAATTAAACGGAGGTTCTGAATGCATTCCACGGGAGACGTTTCCAAGTTACGTGGGCAGCACAATGAAGATGCAGCATGTAAAACTTGTTCTCCGATTAACATTAACACCGTGCCTCTGCCTGCCTCTCACCATCTCTGTGTGCCTCCGACATGCCCACTCTCTGCATTCCTCTCACACACACTCTGTCTCTCACATGGGCAGATTATCTCCTGATAGTATTTTTTCTCATATTTGAGTGTTTAATTGCTGATGCGCTATCTATACTTTATTGGGAATGATAATATTAGATTAACTTATATCTGTCTGCAGTTGCACACTCTCAGCTTAATACAGAGTCCTAACTACAGATAATAATTCCAGATCCGTGATAAAAAAAAGCGGAGAGGAATGTGGCAGGGCGAAAGGTAGATTGAATAAAACGGCTGTTAAAACAACATCCCTCTTCCTCTCTAAGTGTCCGCAAAGATCCGACTGGTGCGTTCGCTGACAGTAGATTTGACTCCGTAGCCTCTAATATGCTTACAGTAGGTCATAAATATGCATTTCACGGGAGCGCTTCATGAAATTTCCATTCATTTGAATTCCTGTTCCTTGCCTGAGAGAAGCTGAATGGGCTGAAGTGGTATATCACAGAATGAAAATGGATGCATGTGAAAAGCCTCTTGGCATAAGCAGGATGGAAAACAAATCATTGTCATTTATTCGAAGGAGTAGTTAACCGCATAATAGTCACTGAGAACACAACAAATGCAGCGGGCTCATGTCACCGGCTGAGCGTAGCAAGGGGCTTGATGTGTTTGAATGCCAGAGGGTGGTTTGTATACGTTAGCTGTTCCTATTATGCTCAGCTTAAAGGTCCAGTGTGTAGGATTTAGGGGGATTTATTGGCAAAAATTGAATATAATACAATAACTATGTTTTCTTTAGTGTATATTTACATGAAAATAAGAATTGTAGTGTTTTTGTTACCTTAGAATGAGATGTTTAGATCTATTTAGGGAGATCACAGTGTTGCACCGCCATGTTTCTACAGTAGTCCATGTTACAGCCTCTCTATGAATTGACGCAGTTTGCAGGGGGAAAAGTTTATTATTAACAAGAATGAAATACTTACAACTCAAAGGATGAAACAAAAGGGGTTGGAGATCCCTCCGACAGAACCAAAACATGAGGAAGTCACTGGGGAAACCACGCTTGGCCGTCAGACGTAATCTCCAACTAACTAAAATAACAAAGCCCAACAATCTAATCCATGCTTGGAATGAAATAGAAACACTCCGCCCCTCAGCTTCCTTTTATCCTCTCCTCTCAGTTGCTCTCAGGTGCTGCACTCCTATAGAGACAGGTAGAGAGGAGCAAGAGGGCAAAAAAACCACACCCACTAGGGTGTGCAATCCAACACAGTACAACACAAGGCCACACGTAACAGCCCAGAATAGACAAACCAAACACTGGCTCTAGTTTGGGCCGTTTGTGTTTTCATGTTGGCCACTATAGTTAGCAGCCCTTCCACATGAGAGCATTGGAAAAACACAGATTTTTTTAAACATGAAACTGCTTTATTCAGTGTTTTACTGGTTTTAAATCACCAACTCTGTTTATTTTGGAGAGGAAGAGACCTCTGTGGATAATTTGGCTCGCAGTAAAAACCTCCTGAACTTAACAGAGAAAACAGGTGGGCACACATGAGCAGGTGCTAGGCTAACGGCCTGTTTCACACATGCCAAACAGCGTTAGAAAAACTCTTTTTTTCCAGATGAAAGTGCTTCATTCAATGTTTTTTTTTTCTCGTTTAAATCACCGGGTCTGTTTGTTGTGGAGAGGAGGACACCTCTGCAGATAATTCCGCTCCCGGTAAAAAAGCTAGCCTGTTCAGACCATCCTGATGACGTGAGCTTAACCTTCTGTTTCACTTTCTGTATCAGTCTGGACTCACTGCCGTCCCAAACACTTTCAGTCTGTGGGAGTACTCTCCTTGACAGACAAACTCCTTCAGCCAATCAGCAAAACAAAACAGCGGGAAATATTTCCTTCATCACCAACAGAGCCAGTTGATAAATCAAGTTTTGCCAAATCCAGTTGTAAGAACGGTGAAAACATCTTATTGTCCAAGAAACTTCAGGTATTCGAGTTAGCACTTGTTGCTTCAGGAACTGCCATTACTATTCGGCAAGCTGAGGCCTTATGTCATTAACCACAACGCAGTCCCTAATGGCTAGCCTGGAAATCCAGACTCAAATCTGAAAATCTGGATTTTGAGTCTGGCCCTCACCGATACACCCTTCCTACCCAAGGGGTGGCATTAACTGAGGCATTTTAAATGCCGCCGCACGCAATTGGATAGCATGATAGCCAATCAGAGCAAAAAACAAGATGACCTGTTCATTGCACTAAGCCCCATTTGTTTGCTGTGTGGGGCTAACTGATATATTATGCTTTTGCCGTATTCCGTCGGCAAAACAGCAAAAACATCCTTCCTGGAAACAAAGGCTCCTAGGGCAGTCTTCTGTTCCTCTCTCAAGGAAAAGATAAGTGTAGTTGGCTTAGCGTTTCTTCCAAAGCTAAACTGAATGGCCATCTTGGCTGTTTACTTTTCTACTCCTACGGTGCAGCGCTGTCATCATCATGTTACGCCCACCCAGAGCCCGCCTCTGTCAGATAGACTGATCTTATTGGTCCGATTGGTGATTCAGTGGGCTCTGCTCGACGGGGCCAGATTCCCGTTCAGTGCAAATTAGAATTTGCTAGGGGCAGGGCATCTGGATTTCCAGGTTACCTAATGGCTGCTTATGTTAGCAACTATAGTGCGTATCCCTGGTTGGCCTCGTTTGGATTTTAATTTCTAGAAAGTGAAAAGAGCGAAACAGAATGTTGACCTCATGTTATCAGGATGGTCTTACCACGGTGGTATCAAGTTATCAGGGATAAAGTTGAGCACACATAGCAGGCACTGGGCGAGCAGCCCGTCTCTGGCATACCAAACAGCCTTGGAGAAACATAGATTTGTATCATAAGTGCTATATCGTAGGCAACTGGACTTGCTTGAGTTACTTGAAGACGTTTGATGAAGATGAAGAAGCCTCTTGGATAAGAGGTGAAACGTCAAGAAACTCAAGCAACTCCAGTTGTCTGCGATAAAGCACTTAAGATTTCCATGACCTGGATGACTGAGAATCTTCGCTGGCATTGATTTGTGACATGAAACTGCTTAACTCTAGGTCTTAACCGGAACAAAGAACACTGACAGAATTTCTAGGAGAAACTTTAGTTGGTTGCAGTTTGAAATCCTCTCTGCTAGACGCCACTAAATCTCTCTAAGTCATAGACGCTGTTAGTTCTGGTGCTAGATCGCTCTCACTGTCCATCACACCAGTCGAGTGAAAACAAATTATAGCATGTACCGTGTCGTGACTTTATGTAGGAGACATATAACATCTCTAGTCAGTTAAGTTCCTGGAAACCACATTTGAAAGGTGCACTCATGCTCTTCTGAGGCGTGTCTTTCAAAAGAACCTCTGGTCTCTTTGGTATTTAAAGATTTGAGATGCCTTCCGCTCTCTTTGTCTTGATAGGGAGAGATTTTAGCTCGCAGACACTCGCATTCTCCTAAAAGCTTTTTGAAAGCAATATCTAAGCTTTGACAATGTGTTTGATTTCCTCACTCACCACTGCGCTAAGTGGAACTGATGCTGCTCCTCATGGTGTTTGGATTGTATGTTTTTTTGGCTACATTAGTGAAATATGTTCTTGCGCCCATTTTCTCTCAGCGCCCTACCTCTCTGGTGCTCATCCCGACCCTTCCTCGTGTCTGTTGTCATTTCGCAGCCTCTCGTTCTGCCCTTCCATTATTACTGAAACTCCTCTGGTGCTTGACGACCCCCACCAGAATGTTCTGTAATAGCCAACCGCTTCTTTTTCATGTTAAACTCTTTGCTCTCCATCTTCTCCTTAAGTTTTGCCTCTCTCTTTACCCAGTTTCTTTGTCTTTTCTCTTCTTTATAATGTTCTTTTAATGGAATCACAGAACATTGCCTCTATCACCTTGAGACTTTTCAATCTTGTATTATTTTTCTCCTCAGCATTTTTGTAATGAGATTTCCGCCCATGCAGAGCAATGGAGTACAGAGTTATTAAGAGAGCGAGTATTGTGTTTGGCATTAGTTTCATTGAAAGACATTCCACAGCCTGCTAATATGGCCCCCCCTCTGCCCGTGCTGCCATTAGGAGACCAGAGATGGGGGTGGGGGGGGATGCAAGGCCCCTCTTAAACACTATGTGGGATAATGAAATCCTGATGTTCATTAATGAAACTCAATTAATAGAAAGAAGGAAGTGGAAGGCAGATGAGGAGGAGGACAAGAAGGGAAAGGAGAGGGAGGAGAACAAAGTGCGTCTCCCTCCCGACATTCAAAAGGAGAGATATTAAGGGGGAGTCAGCGCAGCCCCCACAAAAAAGGCTTTATTTGACTTCCTTCTTCGGGACTTGCTGAGCTTATTAAAATGCTTAATAGGTTCCATTAACTTCTAACACACTCAAGTCTCGTATAAGCTGGGAGGGGCGCATGGTAAGCATGGGGGGGGGGGGGGCAAAAAGAGGCGAATTTGAGTAGAAGAAGGAGGGCAATTACAGAGGGATTTGGGGCATTGTCCAAAAAATCCACAATATATTTAGGTTTATTCAGCGTGGAAATACAGCCTGAGGCGCTTGTTGTGACTCCTTATTATGTTTTCCAATGAAGTTTTTTGTTGTTGTTGTGCAGTATTGCAAGGTTCAGCTTGTGGATACTGTATGTGTAGCTCTTTCTTTATGTACCCTCACCTGTGTGTTTGTATACGCCAGAGTGACAAAAGAGGGAAGAAGCATAGATCTGGTGTGTGTGTGTGTGTGTGTGTGTGTGTGTGTGTGTGTGTGTGTGTGTGCCACCAAAGAGGATGCAGTCACACACGCACAAGAGCACGCACTTCTTCAGCTCTTCAGCAGTGTTTACTCTCTCATCCTGTAGCTGAAACTGGGTGAACTAATCTACATCTCTCTCCTCCCCCGCTGGCACATCGCACTTCAAATAGGCTGTCACCCAGCTCTCCATCCTCTCAACGAGCTGCCAATAGACTGGCCAGCAGTCTCGTTCTCAGAGGAATTGCCCGCAGGCGTGGGAGACAGCATCACAACTGAGCCGCACATCATTCAAAACAAAATATAACCTCTGCACCACTGTCCACAGCAACCGGAGGAGAGTTGTGTATTTGCATGTGAAAGAGAGAAAAGAAGTTTCACTCCATCTCAATTTAATGAGAGCGAAATAATGACTGACACTTTGTCCTGTGTCAGTGACTCAAATGTTATAACCTCCCCCAGCTCACACAATCCGTCAGGGACTTCTGCCTCGGTCCCAGGCTCTTGCTTATAGCCCTCAAACACGAGTTAACGCAATTATCTCCATAATAGTCATAATTTCCCTTTAGGTCCATTCAGAGCCTGAATAGGTATAATCATCCCTGGCACTATTTAGCTCTGAGGAGACGAAAGCCGTCTAGCTTGCCTTTAATACCTGGCTGCTTCGATTCCTGCTAATCCCCAGTTCAGCACACAGCGCTGTAAGGCCTCTCTATCATATACACCGGAGTAATCACAGTAATTTCCTGCTACATTAAGAGGGTCAGTTTTTGTTTTTTTTTTCAGCACATTGCCATTTTAAAATTGGCAACACTCATGTATAAGCTGAAGTAATCATTCGCATCCAGGTGACAATCAGAAGCTGTTACGGTCTTACAAACAGCAGCGTAATCATATATGAGACACTTTATCGGGGTCTCTTAAAGGAGCTCAGTACCACATTCAGAGCACATTGATGATTTAGAGTCTGAGTCGGGACTGTCTGCACATGGCTCTCAACATGGAGGTGGCTGAACCAGCAGCTAGCACCGGTGCTAACAGTGCAAATAATGCTAACAACGACAACAGTGCTGACAGAGCTAACAGTGTTAACCTGGGGGCGAACTGACGACGCTGGCACTGTTATTAGCTGTAACCACCTTCAATCGATGTATGAGCGCAGTGCAGAGCGACAGCGTTCTAGTAGGATACACACACGTGGAGTTTGGCCGTCTACCAAAACAATGAACCGGGAATCTCATAGGTAGCATGACTTCATTCTCTGCTCAGGACACTGTTACTCCACTATATCTTTACACAGCAAATACTGGTTTGCTGCTATTTTAATATTCTAAATGTCGCAAATAGAACTTTTAGAAGTTTTATTTGGTGCTGTGGTAAAAGAAGTACTCAAATATTGTACCTAATAAAAAGTAGAAATACTTTATTCTATAATATTTGTATTAATAATCTGAATCTGAAAAGTAACTAGTAACGTGAAGGAATACATTCCCCCCTTAAAATGACTATTTGTATATCACTTACTCAACTGTTACACGAATGAGTTAAGTGATATTTGCATGTCTCCAGTGGACGAAGAATCCAACAAACAGAACTGTAAGCTGCTGTTTACAAACTTTCACACAACCTGTGCAGTATAATCTAAGTCTTGTTTATCCAGTCATATGCTCAGTACTTCCCAAACACATGTCACACACGTTGAAAATTGAATTGAAATTGAAACTTACCTATGCTCTCTTCAAAGCCAGGCTCCTTTTTTAGTTGGCGTTAGTGTGGCTTCACCAATGTCAAACAGTAAACAATAAACAAATAAAAACTAACAATAGAGACAGTGGTAGACCAGCAGCTCACATGTTCAGCGAGGTAAAATTACTGTATTTGTCAATGGAGACTGGCTTTGAGGAGAGCAAAGGTAATTTTCACTTCCTGTTGAGTTGCCTGTCAGAAAGGACTGTCTGTTTGGGAAGTACTGAGAATATGACTTTATAAATAAGACTTAGATCATACTACATGAAGTGTGTGAGAGTTTGTATAGAGATGTTTTGATAGAGTTTTGCTGTTGTCAAACCCTTTGACTTCAATTGATCGGGGATTTTCTCCACTTTTGGATTCTTCGTTCACTGTGGAGGCATGCGAGAAAATTGAAATTTTCTTCATAAATTCAAAGTAACACGAGGTGAGTAACTGATATACAAATGGTCATTCAGGTGATGAACTGTTCCTTTAAGATGTTAAATAAATGTAGTGAAGTATAAGGTACAATATTTGCCTCCAAAATGTTTTAGAGCAGAAGCAGAAAGTCGCCTAAAATGGAAGTACTCAAGCAAACTACAGGTAGCTCAAAATTGCACTTAATTCCAGTACTTGAGGAAGTGTACTTAGTTCCTTATCACCACTGGATCAGTGTGTGTAGCAGCTATGTTTGAACACCAAAAGCTGGCTGGTAAAATCCACTTTCAGTCCAAAGCAGTTTGGTTATTGCTGTTTTTCGGGCAGTGGTTTTAATTGTGTCTGCATGTGGGTTTGTGCAGCAGTCAAACGACGCAGGCTAAAGAGCAGGCCAGAAGTGTTTTTACAAGATGAGGTGGGAGCTTGTTGTTGCTATTCACCTCAGGTGCTTGTCCACATGAGCTGCACAGAACTAACCCTTTCATCTGTGCTTCATGCTCGTTAACCATTCCCACCTGGCTGTTTGGTATTCTGCCTTTTTTTTATATATAAAAATCTAACCTCTGTTTCTCTAGTGTTCCATGATGGTGCTAATGAGGCAGAGGGGGGATGTTTGTCTGGCATTCAAAGAAAGATATGAGCAGGAATCATAAAAGAGTTACACACGGATCCTCTCGTGCGCTCTGCGGTAGAAACAGTCGAGAGGTCATTGCACACTTGTGTGTTTTCATGCCCAATCAAGCCCAGCAGCAAGCTGTACCTCCATGTGTGATTGACTCGGAAGGGAGGAGAGGCAGGGGAGGAGGAAGAGGGGGGACATGAGAGGAGAGGAGATCGTTTTGGCTGTGATCAGGTGTTACCTGGCTGTGACAGCACTCGTCTCTCTCAACAGCTGAGGCCTGTCACAGCTGCTGATGTCCCGCTGTGTTCAACCACACGTGAATACGCACACTTAGACACACACACACACACACAGGTTCGCTCACATCCATGCATACTCAAGCACACACTCTTTTTAGCATGTGCACGCACACACAGATGCCCTCTCTCTGCTCGGCTCTGTTCCGCTCACTCACTGTGACCACAGTGTTGCAGGCGGTACACAAGCAAAACCAAATGGCAGGATGCACCCACCCAGGATGCCAAGATAACCTCCGTGAAGTCTTGCACATAACCTCATGAATTATGCAACTCTTGTATTATCTAAAGGTTTTGGAATATCAAGAGTAAGAATGGAGTTCAATTTTGTTTTTCCTGTTTTTTTTTATGTAATATCAGAACAGAGTCGGTCGCTGAGAAGATGCTTACAAACTGGTTCGCCTTCCTCCTTCACAAATTCCTCAAGGTTCGTACGCCAAGAAACACATGTAGTGTGTGTGTGTGTGTGTGTTTACAGATATACAAATATAAACCTATCTTGTGTATCATATTAATTTTCTAAATTTAAAGTGTGATTGCACGTTGTCAGATATTTACAGTATGTGGACCTGTAGGTGTTTTCAGTCTAGTGAATTTGTGTGTTTATGCCGTGATGTTCCCTCATGTGTGAATCTGTGGGACTGTGTGCATGTGTGTTCACAGGAGTGTGCCGGGGAGCCTCTGTTCATGCTGTACTGCGCCATCAAGCAGCAGATGGAAAAGGGGCCCATTGACGCCATCACTGGAGAGGCCCGCTACTCCCTCAGTGAAGACAAGCTCATCCGCCAGCAGATCGAGTACAAAACCCTGGTACGTCACACTCCACGAGGCACACAAGCAGTTTGCCAGAGGCTCACAGACACACACACAAACACACGGGTTCACTCTGAGAGATAAAGGTGCTAACTAGAACCATATAGGGTTCTCTGGCTTGTCCCCACGGGAGAACCCTTTTTGGTTCCAGGTGGAAACTTTAATAAAGGTTCAAGCTAGAACCATTTGTGAACAGCTCAACCAAGAACCCCCTATGAGAGGTTCCACAGAAACCCTTTCTATGGCGTGACGGTTCTACCCTGAACCCTCTTTTACCTCAGGCAGCTATGTTGTGAAGAGCATTTTCTAGCTAGGCAGATCCTAACCCATCTGCCTCGGCTACAAAGCACTTTGGCTCAACTCTTGTTGATTTTAAATGCGCTATGTAAATTCAAGTGACTTGACTTTTCCACCAATATGGTTCCATTCCCACACCTAGTTTTGAACCATTCAGAGCATTTTGACCAAAAGTAAATTGGTTCAGAACCTGAAAAGTTGGCTTCCAGCAACCAAAAAATAACAGGTTTTTCTTGGACTAAGGTGCAAACCATGATGGCATCAGTGGGCGTGTCATATTTTTCAGGTTGAAAAGAGAGGATGGAGTCTTGCATGTAATAGTCGTCTACGTCCTCTTATTGTTAATGTCGTAGTTGGTCCATGTTTGTTTTTTGGATAGAAACAAGTATCTGTTAGAACAGAACAATAGCTTGCAGGCAATGAACGTAATCCGCCATCTTGCTATTGCTGTACTGGTTACGTCCATCGTGCATTGTGCAATGCCATTCGTTAATGACACATCCTTGATTACAATGGTTCTGCTCAAAACTGGTGGAAACTGGGCTGGTTTGCCAGATAGCACCAAGGTTCCAAGAATTCTTAGCAGATCTGGTTCAAGAGCCAGAGCTAATTTGGTGGTAAAGGGGTATCTGTGGGTTTTGTCCTGAACCTTTCCATCTTCTAAGGGTGCTAACAATAACCCACCCAGTAGGTCTACCCAGAGCCCTGTTGTATTCCAAGGGTTTCATCTAGAACCTACTCAAGGGGACTCCAAGAACAGTAATTGACCACATTACCCATAGATCTCTTTCGCATTAATCAGGGTCTTAGTTTAACAGATTAGCCTGGGGCCAAGGGAACTACATCCAGCAGCCTAGAGCTTCACGGGACACGTAAAGGCCTGGGGCTGATTTGCTCCAGTACAACCAACTGCACTCATGGTTCATAATCATGTTTTTAGGGGGTGGAGATCTTGTTGAATCACTACTACTACAGCCTTTATTATTTCAATGATGCAGTAGGGTTGGGAACAGAAACTCGGCTCCAAATTACCAATAATTGAATTTTGGCCATTCACGTGGAATTGTATGGCAGGAAATGATGGAAACTGGAAACGTCTATGCCAGAACACAAGTAAAATGCATTGATTAAGGGGACTCCAGATACGTCTGCATTCAAGAATACCATTTGAAACATCGGTGAACATTTGAATATTTGAGGGGGAGGATCTTTCAACAATCTTTGAAGAACTCTTTCTTCCCAAAGGGTTTTTTGATAGGACCCTTAGTCTTACAAAACCCCAGAAAAACCCTTTGGTTAAAAAAGGGTTCTTCAGAAGCAAATGGCTCTGGTTAGGAAGAACCCTTTTGGAACCCTTATTACTAAGAGTAAACACGTACTCTACAGTGTAGGCAGCTCTTGACTCAAGCATTGCTTGATTTTAAAATGAGATAAACACAGATACTAAAGCCCACACTCATACGGTTTCCTAACTTTACTTTTTTGTCTTTACTTTTTCACCACATATCATTTCCAAGATAACATAGCTGTGTCTGCTGGTTTCCTCCTCCCAGTATGAGAAGAAAACTAACTAATGATCCCACAGGCTCCGGTGTTGGTCCAACATCAGGGTAGGTGGCTGTGGAGATCACACCAAACAGTCCCCTTCTACATACACCGGGGAAAAAACACTCACACAGCCAGCATGTGACATGACAATGCTCTGATTGCTCCGACTGGGAATTTGGCTCATTACGTGCTAATACCCCGGCAGAGCTGGAAATTGGTGTCCCGCTGAAGGTGTGAAATTAGATTTTGGGATGCCAGCGAGAGCGGAAATGGTTTCTCAAAGCTCCTGCCATGCTCCAAGGAGACTCTAATGAGGGCGAAGCCTCAAGCTGGACCCAAGTCCAGGCAGTGACGGGACACCTCCAGCCTCTTCCTCTGCTTCCTCATTTCCTTCTGTGATTTTCTCCATCTTATTCTCTCTCCTATTCTCCCCATCTGTGCAATCCAGATCCTGAACTGCGTGAACCCAGACAACGAGAACAGTCCGGAGATTCCGGTGAAGGTGCTCAACTGTGACACCATCACACAAGTGAAGGAGAAGATACTGGACGCTGTTTACAAGAACATGCCCTATTCTCAGAGGCCACGTGCTGTCGACATGGACCTCGGTATGTCACACACACACACTTGTACCCACAGACAATCCAGATACTCACAGATGCAGTTGGCAGGTGTAAAGTCCTTCACACCCACAGATTAATACATCAGTGAGAGAAAACCTAGCCATGTGTACAGATTATCAGTGCATTAGTGTGATAAAAGCTGTGTTCCAGCAGCCCAGCCAGCCCCAGTGTGCCGCTGCCAGGCCTTCTATCAAACTGACTGACAGTGTGTGCTGCATCCCTCCGTCTGGCTGCTTCCGCTGCCTGGTTGTGCCAATAAGACACAGTAGATCGAGATAGAGAAGCGTGCATGTCTTTATGTTTGTGTGTGTGTTTTTGTGTCTGTGACGTGGCTGTCTGGCTGACCCAGGTAAGAGCTGACAGACGGGCCAGCCAGCCTCACGCCGGGCTCCACTCCCACGCAGTCTGCCACTCCCACGCAGTCTGCCACTTCCATCCCCGCCTGTCCGTGTTTTGCCTCCCGTTTCCCTGTCCCTCTCATTTTCTCTCACTTCACAGGGGCGGAGAGAACAAAAGCCCCCCTTCTGCTTTGCTGCAAATCGGCACCGCATCCGCTCCACAATATGACCGTCCATCCACTGTCCTCTCTCTCGTCTTCTTCTATTTCTCACCCTTTCACTGATGCATTGAATATAATATAGTCTGTGCATCTTTGTGAGTCTGTGCATGTCTTCCTGTACTTATGTTTGACTTCCTCCTGTTTTGTTTTTTCTGTAGAGCGTAGGTTAGACGGCTTTGGGAGGATGTTGTGCCAGGCAGGGCTATCATGTGGTCACCTGGCAGAAGCACAAAGTAATAAAACCCAGTCAACAGAGGAGAAAATCAATGATCACTCCCAGCACAAGAGCCACAATGGCTGTCCACTTCCCCGTCAACACCCTTATTATCATTTCATTACCCCACAACGAGCCGTCAGCCGCCAGCCCTGCTTCAATCCTCCACCTGTTTCCTCCTGCTTCCAATTTTTCTCTTTTGAAAGGAGGTGATTTTCGCACGGATCGCTTTTTTTATCCTTTCTTGTCTGCTCCACTCCTCTCTTCTTTCTGACCCTGACGGGCCGACTGTGGCGTATGCTAATAGCGCGCCATTTCCACGACACAAGTACCAATTAAAGCGTGCAGCCTGCCCGCGTATACATCTTGAAATTGTTCGTGTGTAATGTTTAATTAAGATGCGTGTCAATCCAAGTCTGCGAGAGGAGTGCGCGCGCCGAGAGTCGTGCAAGAACGCTGGCCCCTGATATCTACTCATTTGGGTAATGTGTGAAGAGAGATCTCTTCGAAAGTCCTGTAGTTTGATATTCCATCAACTGAGAGGCAAATAAGGCCTGAAAGAGAAGAGTTTGTTTTGTGTCATGAGGAAGTCGTGGTTTTATTTAGTTTATTTTCAGGCTTTAAAGACAATTTTTGTTGTGGCTTAAAAGTTGAATCACAACTTGCAAGTCTGTCATGTGATGCCATGGGGCCCAAAAAGAACTCTTCCCATTGACTTACACTGTGAACAAAACGTCTGTCAATCAGTTTATAAATCACTATCCCCAAGAAATGACTTCATCTATTCAGTCCAATAACATTTTGAAAGTTCAAGTTAGCAGCTAAACTGGAAGTAGCCGGCTGGTGGAAGTCTCTAGTGCATTTATCTTTTGACCCAATGATGTGGAAGATACGCCAAAGGAAGTGGAATTGTTTCTGGCTTCGTGTGCCACTGGCCAACTTTCATAGGAATGAACGGGAGTCGTACCAGAAGTCTATTTCAGAATTATTTCTGAAATATTAGAACAAGTAATAAAACCTTCCCCACAGATTGCTATATTTGGTGTACCTGAATAGAGGGCTGCATTGGGATTGGGTCCCGCCAGGTCCCGCGGGACCCAACCCAAATCTTGCGGGAGCGGGCGGTTTGAACTTTGCTATGGGCGGGAACGGGTGGCTAAAAAAAACCACTGCGGGATCGGGATGTAGCCTATAGCAACAGGATGGAGTTAACAAATGATGTGGAAAAGAAGCTCAAACAAGGTGTGAAGGCGCACTGAGCCCTCTACTTCCCAGCGCTCTCAAAGCTGGCGCATTTCATCTTCAGTATCCCCGCATCCAGTGCGCCTTCAGAGCGGGCCTTTAGTGTCTGTGGGCGCATCTTGGAAGAGAGATGCACAGGATTGGGACCGCAGTCGGTCAGCAACATTCTCTTCCTCCACGGCAATATTATGGCCAAGTGATTCATTTGTTAAATTCATTCGTTAACTTTGTTTATTTTATGTTAGTTATTAGTGTTATTTGAGCCACTCACAGCCTACTCTCATTGCTATTTGTTAATTACATAAAGAGGCATGATGATGCCGGTGTTATTGAGCATAGGCTTTATCTTTATCTCATTAATGTTTCTTATTCAGGTCTCTCTTAGAAAAGAGACCTTAACCTCAGTCACTGCGTGATTATATAAAGGTAGAAAAGTAAATAAAATACAGAGGAGGAGAATAGAATATGAAACAGCCTTTATTTCATTCAAAACTAAATGAAGACAACGAAATAGGAGCACTATTCCTGACCAGTGCGTCAAAAGTCATGCAGGCCAGGGAAACGAAACAAACAACCCCATGAATCTCTTTATTAATAGCCTATAAAATGACGTGTTCTCTCCTGCAGGATGGGAGAAGACACAAAATCAATGCATCTCTATTACTGTGCGGGAGCGTAACACACACGTTGCGGTTGCGGGCGGTAATGGTCAGAAATTCAGCGGGAGCGGGCAGGAGCGGGATGAAGAAAACAGTCCCGCGCAGGGCTCTATACCTGAAGCTGGCAGAAGTGTGTCTTCTTCTTCTTAATAGCCCGTCAGAGAACAGCCCCTGATCGATTATGTAAAGAGCCTGACCTCTCTCTCTCTAAAATGCTAATAAAATATGTTAAATAGAAAGAATAAAGGAAGAACTGGGCCCCACCTCCAACGCTGTATCTAGTTCTCGATATACATATATGGAGCGTGAGTTGCACGGATGCAAATTTGCGCTCCCTAGGAAAGCAAAGGTATGACCAGCCCTGCTCTGCCTTACTCTGCCTCTGATTGGTTTACTCTGACATTCTTACTCTAACCTATCTCACTCCTCTTGCCTTACCAAATCAATTTAACCAACGAAGGTAGTGAGTGGAAGCCAGTCAGAGGGAGCGTAAGGTGGATCATGCCTTTGCTATCTTAGGAAACACAAATTCACGTGGAGGTGGCTGAGCCGGTGGCAAGCAACTAATGGTGCTAACTGCATAAAGAGCACTAAACACCAGCAACAGTGCACACAGAGCTAATGGTGCTAACGGGTGGAACTGGGGGGCGCCATTACTCCACTATATCTTCACATATGGCGGCTGTGGTTCAGGAGGTAGAGCAGGTCGTCTGCTAATCGTAAGATCAGCAATCTGCATTGAGCAAGATACTGAACCTCAAATTGCTCCTGATGGCTGTTCCATCGGTGTGTTAGTGTGTTTAAAACTAAGTAGCAGGTGGCACCTTGTATGGTAGCGTCGGCCACCAGCATATGACTGTGTGCATGAATAGTTGAATGTGACTCATAGTGAAAAAGCACTTTGAGTGGTCGGATGATATATGTTGTATGACATGTTATATCAATGCTCTGAATGTTGCATACAGAACCTTCAAAACATGACTTTGAACCTCTCCACTTAAAGCAAGGCAACTGACATTGTTTGTGGCTCACTGTGATGTATAGTTTCCAGAGATTGTCGTGTTTAATTCAGCATGTGCGTGTTTGTGTCCTCAGAGTGGCGGCAGGGGCGAATGGCTCGTGTGGTGCTGCAGGATGAAGACATCACCACCAAGATAGAAAACGACTGGAAGAGACTCAACACTCTCATGCACTATCAGGTAAATATACACAGAGGGTTTAGTGTGATGTTTTCCTTAATTAACTCTCAAACTTCACCTTTTTTTTTATCAAGAAAAGGCTCATTTCAGTTCAATTTCTGCTGCGGTTTTTATTATGGAAATTGCACCACACACCTTGCCAAACTTTGATGTTTCCTGCTCTTGACTTTTAGGCAGCCAATTTTCAGCTCCTCATTTGCATGCCCTTGCCTGGTGTAATCCAAGTGACAGAATAGAGGACAATTACTGTACAGGTGGCGGAAGAGATGAACCCTCAGCATCTCAGCCGACACTTCTCCCTCCTCCCCGGAGAGATGAAGCTGCTCCAGTCAGGAGGACAGCATCTCTCTCCCGCTTTCTCTCTCTCTGCCCCGTTGACTCCTGCGCCGGCAACAATTAGTCCCGCTGTGACTGCCTGCTTCCGTCTCCTCACATGCAGAACCTCGATTCACACCCCGCAATTTTAGGGCCCATGGGCTTTCCTGTTGCCCCCCTGTTTAACAGAGAGTTAAGCGGAGAGCTAAAGAGCAGGAGAACAGAGAACAAGAGAAGTTCTGCATTTTTCAGGAGAATTTATGGCAGTTGAAGTCGTAAATGGATAAAAAGGGAGACCAGGGGGGAGTGAGAGAAAGCCAGAGTGAGATAATAAAAAGAAATAAAAAAGAATAAAACAGGCAAGGCAGCCCTCTCAGCAGGTCATGAATCTTTCGCAGCACATGCTCAGCCAGCTCTCATTAGTCAACCAAGAGGGACCATCTGCTTAAAGACTGCATGTGGCTCGGTTCTGGGCTACCTGGTCAAGAGCAGAGGTTGGGGCTGAGATGCAGCTGCGGCCGGGGTGCTGAGGTGCTGCGGCTGGGAGACGCAGCTCCATCTAGGAGCAGAAAATAGGGACGAGGTCTGCCGAGGCTCGGGCCCTCATGCTGGGGGTCACTCTGAACCCCTGCCCCGGCGGAGTAAGCAGAATAATTTAACAGATGTAGGAGTCATTAGAAGAAGGGACACATCACAGTGTCCTTCACCCAGGACTCGGCACCATGCAGCTTCTCTCCCCTTTTGACTTCCCTCCCACGTCACCCTCCTTTCTCTTCTCACCTTCACTGACTACATTTACATGCACAAAGTATTCTGGGTTTTACCCTTATTCTTAAAAAGACAATATTCTTACTGAGCTGCTTACATGTCTAACGAAAATGAATACATCACTAATACTTTACATGCAGCCGTCCATACTTCGATTAACGTGCCCCAACATGTCATTTATCACATCAGAATATAGTCGTTTTGTTTCCCACCGGCAGTGGACTTGTTGGACCCTTTGAGCACAGCCTTCCTCATTCCTTCAACCACCGTCTTTAAAAGGTCGGTGTTATGATATTTGCACATATTCAAAACCCGTTGATATCCATCCATCCATTGTCAACCGCTTATCCGAAGCCGGGTCGCGGGTGCAGCAGGCTGAGCAAAGTATTCCAGACATCACTCTCTCCAGCAACACTTTCCAGCTCCTCCTGGGGGACCCCGAGGCGTTCCCAGGCCAGACGAGATGTGTAATCCCTCCAGGGTGTTCTGGGTCTGCCCCGGGGCCTCCTACCAGTTGGACGTAGATGGACCAGATATCCTAGTCTTCCATAACAGTTAAAGTAGTTCTTTTTCTGAACAGAAATGTGTCTTTTAGGCATGCATTTCTCCACCAGCCTTGCAATCTGTTTGCGAGTTGGTTAGTGTGCGTATCAGTGACAACACACAAAGCCGACCGTAAACAGGCAAGAGGCCGTGTGTTGTAAACAGCCCCCAAACAGACCCCAGTGGAGATGGATATTCCGAATGCACTGTGCACATGTCCAAAGAATGCTCCTAAAAAGTGAATGGTACCGGCATATCCCACATGTCTTCAGCTGCCTTCACACTGCCACACAGTAACCGCCCTGACAACCATGGACCACAGCAGCAGGTGCTTTGGTGAATAGAAGTGCGAGCTAGCTTGTAGCTGCCTACTTTAGCGAGACAACAGGACAATATTTGGACAATTTACCAGTCATCCAAAGATTGGTGGAAATGTCATCCCACGCCAAGTTTTTCTTCTTGTTGTCGTTATAATTTCTAGCCCCGTAACTCTGGGTATTCAGACACCAACATTATCAGCTCCTCTATCTTGTCTTCTTTCTGTCTCCCTGCTGTCTGCTACTTGATCGGCCAAAACCAGGCTGTAACTGCCAGATGCTCAACACAGTGAACTTAGCATTCAAAGCAAAATCTTTACACGTGCAAGAGGACAGCAACCATTTCATACCCCAACAACCGTGTTGGAAACCATTTCACCTTTGCTTCCTTCCCCTTGTTGAAATGACAGGAGGTGGCGGTGTGAAAGCAGCTTTAATGGGAAAATGCTCAATTCGGAAAAAGGTATAATTCGGAATATCTAAGCAGAACGTGCAGTTTATGTGAATAGTGAATCAAAGTAGAATATTAGTGTGCATATAAACGTATCCACTGTCTCCACTTTCTCAGATTTTCTCTTTATTTTCATCTTGTTTACTTTCCCTGTTCCCCACCTTTTTTTACGTCTTGCCCACTGATGAGTAATTGGCGTCCTTTTGGCCTTTATTTCCTCCTTTCTCCCTCTCCTGGTCTGAGCACCTCTTCTTCTCTGGTCTCTGCTGTGCTTTAATCCTTGATGAAGCACTGCAGTATGTTTTCTCCACAACATAATGGGCCCCTCTGTTGTTGTTTTTTTAACAATTCTTCGCATCGCAGTCTGTCTACCATCGTTAGCCAAGGGAGATGCTACGGGGCACGCAGTAACACGTGTGTGGCCGCTTCGCTTATAGCAGATCTAAGGACTGCTATTGATCACGCATCTAAGGGTCCCTGCGCAGAACGTAAGGCCCGACACTGTGCAGCTTCAGAGGAGATGCCGGCGGGGCAACGTGGGGAAGAGAAAGAGAAGGAGCATGAAGGAACAGGGCAGTCGGTGGCAAGAGAGATGAGAGTGGGATGGGACAACAGAGACACTTGTGCATCGTTACCGTTTTGATGAGCTGGCAATGGCCCCCTGTGTGTGAGCTTGTGTGTGTTTGCGTCACACGCCGAGCCGCTGCATTGGCAGCTGCGACAGCACATCTGGCCGCCTATCACAACAAGGGAGCACAGCTCATTAGGCCCCAGAGTGAGGGAAAAGCTAGAAGAAGAAAAAAAACGGGAAGAGGTAGAGAGGGAATATTGAAAGGGGGGTCTGAAATATGCAGTGAGACCGAACATCACCTTGAGTCTGCTAATTCTCCCGTAGCAGAGACACAGGGACCAGACAGAGGTATTAAAATTCATAGGGCACACACAGCATCCCAAGAAACCCCATTGGCTATTTACCCTGCCACATGGGAAATAATGGTTTACATAACCTGGATATGGAAATGCACACCTTCTCAGCTCCTTGTTACACCGAAATTAAAAACATAAATGCACACATTTAAAATGAGTTCAGATTCTTTATTCAGCATCTTGGCTTTGACAGTCAGGGGACTGAACTCCCTTCCTCCCACCCCACTCTCGCTATTTCTGTATTTTTTTTTACAGACTTTCTTGCATAGATAAAGACAGAAGATAGAAGCAAATCCAGATATGCACACATACACAGCACAAACCCACATTTCACACGCTTATACACAGACAAACAGGAGTTGAGATAAAAGATTTACGAGATTGGTGAGTTTTTTGGCTGATTGCTGATTTGGATCTTTTTGTTGTTTAATCTTCCAACCCCCTGTCAAAGGAAAGTGTTTCATCACACCTTCTTTCTTCTCCACCTCCCCCGGCTCTGTCATCATGAGAGATGTCGGTGCTCACCCCGCTCCATCTTACAGACTCCAGTCACTTTGGAGCGAGGGCAGCATTAACAATTCTCATAAACAGGACATTATTATGAACTGAAGTTGTCAGACTGCTTCGGTTATTTATGATGATTCAAATTGCAAACGGGCCCCACGTCGTATTCAGTGCGGCGCGGTGTGAGTAATTACATTAATGATGTTTGACAAAGTGTTGATTCATGACAGGTGGACTGTGGCTTCTCCAGCATATTAATATTTGTGCAGGGACACATGGGCAGTGTGTGTTTTGTCTGGAATATTCCTCCTAATGTGCAAATAAGTGACAGTAAAGGGCAGACTGCAGCCCTGTCTCACTTTGGCTGAGACTGCGTCAAAATAAAAAGTCAGTTTGGAAACTTCCATCCCCTGCTGACTGCTGACCTCTGCCTGTCCTCTTCTCTGCGGTGAAGGCAGACACTGATGACCACACCAGGAGAGCCTGCCAGCTAGATCCTGTTACCCACCCTGCAGACATCACTTGGGGGCATTTTGGGCTATTTTCAACAGCCCCAGACAAACTAGATACTACTACATTTCTGTCTGTTCACGAATCCAATGCTCCGGCTGTCTTGGCTCGCTGGTCTCCATTCTAGCTCTGAATACAAATCTCGGACAGGTGGGAATATGAAGAGGAAGAATATTGAGTAAATATTTTAGAGACTCTGCTGCTGCTGTTGCTGCATCCTGAGTCATATCTCCAACAGCAACAATTGTAGTATTTGTAAAAACTCACACTGCTTCTTCAGTGACACATTTCATTGATTAAAACTCAAGCAGAAACCTCCATAGCTGAAAAATGAAGCTAAAGTGGAGTGCCAGACACTGCAGTTCGTCAAACAGCAACTTGAGGCTGGCTCCAAAAGTGAGTCAATCCCCAAAGACCCTTAACTTTACAGCAGAAATATACAGTTGCCCTTTTTGACATACATGGGCTGGTTTGGTTTGATTTGGGCCGTCAGCCCAGCACAGCAGGGGTTTGCATTTTCTTTACAACAGGGCTACCTTCTTGAAGGTGTGTCTTAAACTAATGACGGCTTGTCATGAGTGATAACGTCTAAAAGCAGCAGGCTGATCCACGCCTGAAGTCCACCATTATTTTTGCTGCATGTGTTTTTCCACAGCAGCACAGGTAGAAGAAGTTTACCTGTTGGAGGTGAGCTGTTTGCAGAGGTGCGGTAAGACCCTGTTGTCTGCAGCTCTTCATCAACATCTCACTGTGGCTGTTCCTGCTTTCACTTTCATCCCTGCAGTATTTTTAGACTTGCCTTTATTGAAGAGAAGCTGCTAAGAAAGTCCCGCTAATTAATTTGCTATAGATTCTTCACGATAAAAGTCCTCCTTTATTTTGTCATGTAAAAACTTCTATTGTGAAGTACCAAATGAAGGAAATGTTGAGTTTTCGAGCAGCAGTTTCACACAACTTCTAATATGACAGATAGCAAACATGAAACAGTAAAATGAATCAGATATCTGAAGTAAAAACAGGACGCAGGAGAGAAACTGAACACCAAACCACAGAGATTCAGTTAGAAGCTACAGACGTACTGAGAGCTGAACACACAGAGACTTTAAAAATCGCCTCACTCTCCGGTCTCCTGCGGACAGAGGGGAGTAGAGTCTCACAACAAACACGCTTTGTATGAGTGGGAGAAGGGGGGTCGTCCGGGGTTGGCTGCAGTCGGCGAGACATCACCGCTACCTGCTTGAGGGCGGGTGGTCTGGCTTTTGGACCTACTTCTGAGAACATCCATCTGCAGCGCGGCTTAGCATGGCATGGCGCATCTAAACTGGCAATGGAAACAAAAATCGGCGCGGCATGGCTTTACTCGGCACGGCCAAGAGTAACAATTGAAAAAGGGTACGTGTCGCCCCCAGAAATTTTTCATAGAAATGGCCAGATGAGGCCACTGAAAATGTGTGTGTCACACACAGACTTTGGTTTATGGACTCCTGCTTTGAAGCCTTGAGTTCGGCATTTTGGCCGTCACCATCTTGGTTTTTTTGGGGCTAGAAGTGACCAGTTGGTACAAGTGGATGGAGCTAAAGTGCCAAATTTGAGGCTTCAAAATGGGAGTCTACAAACCAGTGGGCAACGTCACGTTGTCTATGTTAAAACCCAGCTTATATTCCATAAGAAAGACCAGCAGATCAGCGTTTAAGTCTTCATAAGATTGCTTTTGAGAGTTCCATTCACACATAATGGCCCATCTCACATTTCGTCCTTCCTGACAAGAAGTGCCCATGTGCACAGGTCGTGCATTTCCAAGCTGCTGGCAGAGTCGACAGCTTTGATAAGCATTATGATTTTGGGGCATGAGTCCAGGAGAGATGGGACGCCGAGGGGAGACAGGCTAGGACCAGGGCTGTGGGTTTGTGCGGGGAGGACCGAGAAAAGAAAGATAGAGGCTGACCACACTCTGCTGTCTGGTCGACTCTGCACTGTCTAATGGAAGGTCTTATCACAGGCAGGGCCCACAGCCCTTATCACACCTGCCCACTATCAGCCCCACACTGGATTATCCCTGAAGGGCGAATCTGCACGCCTTCAATCATTTACTCTATCACAAGGACCCATCTCTGCTGTAGCCTCTCTGTCAGCCATAAAAAGCAGAGAGAAAGAGAGAGGGATGGAGGGAGGCGTAAAAGGAAGGGGGGGAGGCAGAGAAGCTATTTCATGCTCCCCAGAGAAAATGTATCACAGGAATAGAGCTGGAAACTTCACGGAAGTCCACACTGTTGGTGTTTCAGAGCGGGTCCATGCATCGTCAGCTGAGAGAAGGCCACAGAAATGAGGTTTAAGGAAAGTGGAGACAAATGAGAAGGAGGTGAGGTGAGAGACAGAAGGGGCAAAGATGCCGGTCGTGGATAGCAGGTGGGGGTTAGGAGCCATTTTTCATTTCCTTCAAAGAAGCCAGAGCTGCGTCTTTTAAGAGGATTCCTCCAGATTTCATCCCCGGTTTCAAGTGTCTCTCCAGCGAGGCCAGTAGAGGCCAGATGGCAACTCCAACTAATAGCGCAGCCAAGATTAGTTTGGGAAGAGCGGGAGAAAGGGGTGAGGATGAGAGGCGGCTCTAGAGAGCAAGAAGGGGACTCTGTAAATGCCCTTCCCAATATCCACTAGCTTATTCCCCAACAAGGCGTGGAAAGGAGCCCAGTCCTGCTAAAGCAAATGAAAAGAAGACTTTTCTGTTTTTCTATAGATTCTTTGAGGTATTCCTTTTGGAGCCTGGCATTTGCCTTTTGTTTATTTCTCCACTGGAGGCTCATCAGTTTTTCTTCACTGGGTCTGAAGCAGAAATCCCTCCTCGGGGTGGGCTGTAAATGCCAGCCAACAAGCTGTTTGTTGTTTTGGCTTTTGGAAAAGAACAAGTTTTGTTTGCTGTGTTTTGCATTTTTCTGAAACGTGATGTTATGGTGTACTAACAGCAGCAGCGTTTGAAAGTTTAATCACAGTTAAGTTGCCGTTTCATGATTAATTAATTACCGTGTTAGGCTGATGAAGGATCTCTGTTAAGAGGCGTCTTCAAAACAGATTTTAAAAGCTTCCTTTCCGATGACGTTTTCATCCATTTTTCTCAGCTTATCTGAAGCGACTGGAGCGCATCACACAGGGCCACCAGCCCTTTGTAAATATAAACCGCAGAGGGGAAAAAGGATGAACCTCAGTGTCTGTCTCTTGTTCACACATCCCATCTTCTACACAGCTTTTTCTCTTCGTCTTTGTCTTCGACTCTGACTCCGTGCTGCTCTAATGCTATTATTATACCTGCGTACCCCATTTTCTTTAAGGGTGCAAAGTGTACACCAGATGAGACGTTCAGCATTCTAGTCTCTGACAGTCTCCTCTTTCCGTTTTCCACTCTCTCTTCTTCTCTCTTTCACTCCCTCTTAGCATCTTATCCCAGCTCCAAAGCTTACATCATGTCTCTAATGTTTGTGAAGGGGATGACAATGACAGTCATGTTGAGTACAGCCATCATGCAGCCACAGCACTCTGCTCTGCTGAAAGAAAGCCACGGGGCTGTGGTAGAGAACAGCAGGGAGCACAGATAAGACGGGAAGGGAGGGGCTGCGTAGGGTTCTGGGATATGTTTTGTTTGTGGGATTATTCACTAAGTGCCTTATGTGTTGTCCACGTTTTACTGTAACATGAAGAGTGTTCAGGAAAATACAGTTAAGTAGAAGAAACACCCTGTTCTGATTAAAATATGGAAGTCACCATTATGATTCCAGCTGATTCATGTTACATGTGTCTCTTCATGCAGGTGTCAGACCGCTGCGTCGTCGCTTTGGTGCCCAAACAGACCTCATCGTACAACATCCCTTCCTCAGCCAGCATATCCCGCACCTCCATCAGCAGATATGGTGAGTCAGTAGACCAGATTGCTCTTTTCATTCCCTTGTGAATCTGATGAAACTTCAGTTAAAAGCCTAGTCCCAATTAAACACCCAGTCCCTTTACTAGCCCGGTGTTGCTACACATTTTAACAAATAAAGGCCTGTCTCAATTAGAGGCCTGGTCTGGTTGCCAAGCAGTTCATTTTTCTTACAGAAGTTCTTTGCATGTATCGAAGCGGATCGTTGGCTACCTCAAATTATGTGTCCATTCCTTGATTACCCTGCTTTTAGTTATTCATGTGCCTTTAGTACATAAGGGTCCTCAGATCAAAAGAATCAAAGGGCTTTCTCATAAAAATCAATCCAAGTTGTGAGTATTGTTTAAACAGAATAAAGTGATGTCGTGTCGGTATGTCAGGTGCCGTAAAACAAGTATCACAACAGTTTCTCTCTGTGCTGTCTGTCGGAGCTACATCAAACGAATGATTTGTAATTGATATGTTATTCGAAGCCTAATTTTTATACAGTTGATGATCATACTGGTTCAAATAAACAATTTCCCGATCTTTGCTGAGCAACAGTTTTGTGTGAAAGGAATTAAAGGCCTGTCCCAAATATAGGTCTGTTGATTTCAATGATTAAGCAATTAGGGCTATTAATTGAAGTTTCATGGTATATTAAATGCAAAATACCGTACAGCAGTGACACAACTTACACCTCATAAGTTGGGTGAGCTGCTGACCATTTTCTAATTGACAATGAAAGAAAATTGATTCACAATGGGAATTTTTATGCCCCTGTGTCAAGAACGCCTTTAGGGAATGTCCTCAAATTTGGCACAAACGTCCACTTGGACTGAAAGATGAAGTGATTAGATTGTAGTCGTCAAAGGTCAAGGTCACTGTGACCTTCAGTCTGTCTTATTATCTTGATGTAAAACATAGTTTTGAATGCTCGTTTAGACCTATTTTTAATGTCAATAAGCTAATTTAGACTTAATATGCAGTGTCACCATAAGGCTCAAATATGTTTTGCTGCTCCAGGCAGATTCTTTAAAAATTATTTTTGGGCAGAAATGGCTCTTTTGTTAGTTAAGGTTGCCGACCCCTGCACTAAATGATCAAGGTCTGGTCTGGTTGCGAGAGAACGGCTTCAGTTCCCAGTCGAAGAATCACTGTCTGACAAGAGGGTAAAGCAGTAAAAATATTATAAATATAGTGTACACTTACACAGATATTGATTTTGTCTAGGTGGGCCTTTTTTAGGTGGCTAAAAACTAACCAGTTGAGGCAGCGTTTGCTCAGAGCCATTTCATTCAATGTACTGGGCGTAGGGGTTTTCTGCCTGTAAGTTACTAGCTATGTTTCCATCCAAAAGTGATTTGAATCATTGGGAAATGCGCATTAAAAGAAATACGAATCCTGTGTGTTTCTATTAAATGTACGGACTTTGGTGAAAACTACGAACTCGCGCGAGTTTTCTGCAGAACCGGAAACAAAACAAGTCTCGCATTCTTCTTCTTCTATGTTTTCTGGCGGTTGGCAACCAGCTTGTAAATGCATTACTGCCTTCCCGACCCGGAGTGTGGATATCACCATGGAGAGAGGTGCGCTACGTCAGACTTAATTCAAACATAACTGTTTCCATCCCCCGTTTTGGGAATCAACATTTTTTTTAATCAACCAAAACCCGGCTAAAGCGAGCGTATTTTAGTTTGTGCGAATCAGGGGATTTTAATTCAAATTTTGGTGTTTCCATCATAATTTTCCGATGCGATACTTCTGGATGCGCATCTAAACAGGCTGATGGAAACATGGCTACTGTATAGAAACATTGTGATTGGTTCTATTCAACGCCATAACTCTGAAACAGAAGGTGAGACATTTGGTCAGATACTGAATTGGTGACACTAATCTTGAAACTGCTGGTTGTACAGATCTTCTATGCTGCTGGGATGAAGGTGTGTGTGAAGCGTAAATGTTTTAGAATTTGTAGCTTCTTTGCTGCAACATGCATAATTGAAGCATTGTCCAGTTTCATGGCTTCATATGAGTCTGAAGAAATCATGATGTAAGCTGCAGTTTCACTGGTTGGCAGAGGTGCACAACTGTGAGGCTGTAGTTCTGGTTTTTGAACTTTGACTGTAAATAAGGTGTATAAAAAAACACCAAAATAGACCTTGTTTATTTAAAGTGTTGGGTAGAATCCCCCCAGACCCCCTGCCAGAGGTCTGGGCCAATTATTTATATATTAATTATTGATGTTAGTTTAATAACTGGCCCCTGGCCTCCTGCCATTTTGCACAAGTGGCCCCCGGGCAAAGCAAGTCAAGTATCCTTGCATACGGCATATATATTAGTCAATTATGTACATACTCGCAGGCTTATTCAACAGTTAATCAGCTGTTAATTCCATGCAAATGTAATCATGTTGCCTTACAGACACATCAAAATGTTTTTTATATTAGTTGTTTCACATATGAACAAAGCCAAATCCTCTCTCCCCAAAGCCGTGGTCAGCTCTGTTTGGAGCTGCTCTCCTCTCTGCTGCAGAGGGGGGGGGGGTTTCGCAGCCTTTTTCTCTCTCCAACTGTGTGTGCTGCAGTTTGCTTTCCAGTTCAGGTCCAAACTCTGCTGGATGGTACAATAATGGAAAGACTAGAGAGAGACAGAGATGAAGAAGAGGGGAGAGAGAGAGAGTGAGAGTGAGAATGAGAGAGAGAGAGCCATTGTTTCATTTTAAAGCTGTAATGTCATCATAATAAAAATGCATTCTGTGCAGGACACAATGGGCCACTAGTTGCCTGCACCCACACATGCATACAGCACGTGCAGGATCCTATACGCACACACACACACACACGCATGCAAACACACAACATACTTCAGATGTGCTTGTAGTTTGTGCTGCTGGGTGCCAAATTTGGTGGCATGCCAGACACACACACACGCACAGCAGCACCAAGCAACTTGTGATTGCTAATTATTCTGTGTGAATGATACTTCACACAAACAGAAAAAGATGAGTGAGCATGGCCAATTATCAGGATCGGGGATAGAAAGTGAACACTGCCTTTAAACTGCCTAACACAGAAGAAGAGCTAACAGCATCCTCATCCCTCGGAGCAATTAAGTCTTCTACCTGAGGATACTTTGTGTGAAAAAGGACCTTTATCCTGAATGCATGTGCTGTGAAAGAATGTGAAGTAAAAGTCTCGACATATCAGATGAAGATTATCAGTGAAGATTACAGTACACTCAGTTATTACTGTCTTTTCAGCTCCAGTTTGTAGCAATTAGGGGGATCTATGGCAGAAACTGGATATAATAAGTGTGTTTTTGTGTATAATCACCTGAAAATAAGAATAGTTGTGTTTTCGTTACATTAGAATGAGCCATTTATATCTACATAGGGAGCAGAGATACCCATGCTGCACCACCATGTTTCTACAGTAGCCAGAGCTGACAAATCAAACACTGGTTTGATAGGGCCATTTGCGTTTTTGCATCAGCCACGTAGTTAACAGCCTCTCTGCGATGAGCAGTGTCTGAAAACACCGTTTTTTACAGTAAAGCTGCTTTATTCAGTGTTTTTACTGGTTTAAATCACCGGGTCCACTTGTTTAAGAGAGGAGGAGACCTCTACGTATAATTCAGCTCTCGATAAAAACCTCCAGAGCGTCTAGATCTTAAGTTACCAGAGAAAAAAGGTGAGTGCATGTTAGCAGGTGCTAGGCTAGCGGCCTATCCTTGAAGAGCTGAACAGCATAGGAAAAACACTGATTTTTAACGTGATACTGCTTTACCAAGCGTTTTTACCTCTTTTAATTACCTAGTCTGTTTGTTTCTGAGAGGACGAGACCTCTGAGGATAATTCGGCTCCTGGTAAAAACCTCTGGAACAATGAACACTGAAGGACTTCTAACTGCAGGAAGTTTCAGCTGGTTGCAATCTGCAATCCCACTGCTAAATCCTCCTAAATCTTACACACTGGACCTTTAAGCCTCCAACAGACTGTGTGATTACAGCAATCTTATAAGTTTAGAACAGCTACACTGTGCGACATGGATCTAATAAACTTCGGTACGAGATCATGTTCAATGTATGCAGACTGTACGATGTCAGTGCCTACTGAAGCACAGGCTAAGACACTATTTCTTTCCGTGCTTCGTCCTTCTTTACGCGATCATGGTCAGAGCTGGAGGACACATCATACAGACAAGGCTTCTGCTGCTACAACTCCACAAGCTTTTCCTCTTTGCTGGAATGCCACGCATTTCTTTCAGCTTGTTTTACCTCCACGGCGAGCTGCTATCCGTCTGTTTGGGTGTTAGCAGTGTTGGGCAGAAATGTGTTACGGTAGCAATATTACTTTTTCCATTAACGAGTAGTGTAACTGATTACTAATAAAATTTCAGAAATAATATTACAGTTACTCCCAAACCAAACACACTGTTACAACATTACTTTTGTTATCATGTCACTACTGACTTGAAATACGACATCACATCAGTGGACTCATTTTCATAATCGTCAAGCTGTGCATACATGTCATAAAGCAGCAAGCTGGTTGGAAACACTGACCTTAGTGTCTGGAAATATTCCCTTTACTTTGAGTTTGTCGGGAGGAAAGATGACAAGAACACTGTTGCAGGTAGTCGGACTAAAAGTCTGAAACACCTCGACTACTATGACTGACTTCCAGGAAGTGCACCCCACCAAAGGTGAGGCCTCTGTGGCCGCAGAGGTCGGCTGTAGCGCTACACTGGCTTAAACAAAACTGGAACTGAATTGAAGCTTGTGGTCGGATATGTAGTGGATGAAATGTTGCTCCACGAGTGTCTCTCAGTCTTTCGGGCTGAGCCTTTGGAACATACTAGTCACAGGAAACAGAAAACCTCCAAGTAAACAGAGGCTATCTAGCCTTAGCTACACTTACTGACATTTACCTGCATTTGTATTGGTTGGTTAGTAGACGTAGGTCATAACAGCAGTCACACAGTGCGATGGTCATCCCAAATTTCCGATCAGAATTTTATCCTAGACTGTCTTTGATGGCAAGACCATGACAATGGTCATCCTTGAACCTCTCACTGTGCGACGTAGGATCACCGTTTTAGAGCCACGACCAAAGATATTGCCACTTTCTTTCATGTTGGTCATCTTTCATCTTGGACAGCCCAACATCACACAGCGCATACCGAGCTTTAAACAGATGATGGAGGGAAAAAAGTAATGTAAACAACTATAACTACAAGAGAAGAACTCTTAAAGGCTGAAACTCTTATCTGCATTATGTTGTTTTTTATTATCAGAGCTGAATGTGCCCTCTGCTTCTGGAGTTTTACACCTACATAGTCTCTTCTCTCAAATATCTTAGTCACACGGGATATTTTAATCTATCATGAAATTGCAATGAGATGCTGAGAGGCTGCACTCTTCTGCATCCTTCTCTTACCTTTTTTTATTTATTTTTTGTTGGTGTGTGCATGTGGGTGCTCAAGCACTGGAGTTGGACGTGCGTGGCATAGAAAGCAGAGGCTCCACCGATGCTGGCGTGTGCTCGTCCCTCATCAATCATGGGTTGGCACAGCAGGCACAGCTGCACCTCGACACCTGCTGATGGATTCATACCAATTTCACGTTCAACACTTAGCATCTTGACTCAATTTATACCCCACCCCACTCCACCCCCCGCCTCAAGCCTTAAAATCAGCCAGAACACACTCCCCTACTGCCTGGCTGTGTCCAGGAGCGACCCTCTCTGCAGCTGAAGAGGGCTGTGGGTCGCTGCTTAGTGTTAGGGGAGCTGGGGAGAGGCTGAGGGTGCCGGAAGGATTGAGGAAACGAGGAAATACCAGAGCAGTAAAAAACAGTGACTGGATTAAGATGGGATTTGGGACCTCAATCCGTCCTGCACACAGACGCATAGGTATATTCAACCCCATATTAAACCCCGGTCCCTAGTGGCCACTCCAGAGGCGTAGGTTGGTCTTATTTGAAAGGTGTAAGTGGCTGTATTGGCAGCAACAAAAAAAAAAAAAAAAGCTTTGTTGTTGAGCTCGGCCTTTGAAGCCAGGTCCGAGAGATCCTCGCCAAGATCCTCAGATCCTGAATCTCTAGAGAGCCAGCTGCCAGGAGGAGATGCCGACTAATTAGGGAAAGTGAAACCAGCATCATTCCGAGCGAGTGAAGAGCAAGAAGGCGGGAACACGAGAGCAGAGACGAGGACGATGTATGGATGAAGGAGGGCGGCTGCGGCGCTTAACAAATTAGGCATCTTTTGATGCATTGATTAGAGTGTGACAGCGGTGTTTTTAACGTGGCGTTGGTAGAATGTGGCAGCGAAGAGCCAATTATGAGTTCTTTTAAGAGGAGCCAGGCACAACCTTGTCTCAGTCAGCGAGGCAGGGATTATATACAGAGGGGAAAGGCAGAGAAAATGAATGAGTGTAAAACGGGAAAAAAGCAAACAACTATCAAATTATTCATGACAGAGAGAAAAGAAGGAATAAATATGTAGTGTTTTGTAAATACCGCAGTCCTGCACACTGTGCGTAATAAGATGAATGGGTGGCGAGGGCCTGTGTGCCATCCAGGATTCCAGTTTCAAGAGGGCCGCTGCGAATCAATGCGATGCCAGAGAACCACAACTTCCCCTCCCTTTCATTACTTTGCTGTTCTATGAAATTATCCACCACTGCAATTTCCTTTACAGCACAGCTTAGAGCGGGAGGGGAGCACAGAAGATTCGGCTTTGTAATGAGTTACAAAGGAGCGATGGAAATGAGAGAGAGGCTGTGTGGGGATGTGTGTGGGCGTGCTGTTGTAGGTGCGAGTGCGAGTGTTTAATTTACATGATGCTGCACCTAGGGGAAGCTTTTGTAATCACAGTCATTTAGGATTACTGATAATTCTCTATCTCTCTCTCTTTTTTTTTTTTATTTCTTTCCTGGACAGATTCTTCATTCCGCTACACGGGCAGTCCCGACAGCCTCCGCTCACGTGCTCCCATGATCACGCCTGATCTAGAGAGTGGCGTGAAGGTGTGGCACCTGGTGAAGAACCACGAACACGGCGACCAGAAGGAGGGAGACCGCGGTAGCAAGATGGTCTCTGAGATTTATCTGACCAGGCTGCTAGCTACCAAGGTACATTCATATTCTCCCATATTCTCCCATACATTGTGTCATCATGTCACTTTTCAGGGCTCAAAATACCACGTACATGTGCACGTAAAATCTGAGCTTTCCGCGTAATTCTCAGCTCTACATGGACCTGTGTACATAACTCGGTACAGACTACACGTTGTGCGGGGCTGTGCTGATTTTCACACATAAATCTGAACATCGGATAAAGCCAGGTTCAAAATCCTTGTTTCAGTGGTTGTTAAATTAGAGTCAAAGGTTTGTACAGAAGAAATTTTTTATATCTCTTTTTCAGAAATAAAAAAAAAATATGTCAAAAGCCATAAAAAATCAATAAGTTTTGAGGAATAAAATGTTTTATAAATCAGGCTATGAATGATTCACAAAGTAATCCCACTGTAAAAAAACCCTTCAAAATATAGACGGGAATAAAACTGCAGAGTTTAGTGAATGAAATTGCTGCTGAAGTGGAGATTAAAAAAAAGGCCTTTGAAATATGTATTGTTGAATTTAAACTGTTTTTATTTATTCTTTTATTTTATTTTTTTTTTATTTAAACTTTATTTATCCAGGTTTGCCTTATTGAGATTAAGAATCTCTTTTTCAAGAGGGGCCTGGCCAAGAAGGCAAAAGTTACAGACACACATTAAATCATTACAGATGCACACAGTTACAACATTTTACAGGCCAAAAATAATACACTAGGGTAAAAAATTTGACTACAGGATATCACCATGAAACTTCCCCAGTTGATTTCTTACATTAAAACATTTATCTTTTATACTACAAGTTTTATGAGATTTAATGTTTACATATGCACAGGCAGGCATTACCTAATTAAAAATGCGCTGATTTTCACACATTTCCAGATCATAAATCTAAACATTGGATAAAGCCAGGTTCAAAATGCTTGGTTTAGTGGTTGTTATATCAGAGTCAGAGTTTTTTACAGAGGGAAATTTGGATATGTCTTTTTCAAAAAATCAGAAAACTGTCAAAAGCCATAAAAAAAGTCATTTTCTGCAAGTTTTTATGAATAAAATATTCTGTTAATCAGGTCATAAATGATTCACGAACAAACCCCTTTGTGAAAACCTTCAGAATGTAGACAGGAATGAAAGTGGAAAGTTTGGTGAATGTGAATGCTGCTGAGATTTTTGGCTCAGAGTGTGAGAAAAAAATCATTTTGAGAAAGCCTGTAAAGATATGTAATGTAAAATTCCACACATTTTTAGACCAAAACTAAGACACTAGGTTAAACTAATAAATATCACCATGAAACTTCTCCAGTTGAGTACTTACATTAAGACAATTTTTACTGAAATGTTACGTTTATAAATGCAAATGAGGCTTTATCTAATTAAACATGTGCTCCTTGCATATATCTCCAGAACAGAAATCTGAACTAAAATAAACCTAACTGTGTATTTTAGATGTTTTCTGACCACTAGTCTGAAAGAAAATGTGAAGAATGTTCATTCATTAATTCTCCGTAACCACTTACCCTGGTAGGGGTCGCAGGAGGGCTGGAGCCTATCCCAGCTGACACTGTGCGAGAGGCAGGGTACACCCTGGACAGGTCACCAGACTATCACAGGGCTGACACATAGAAACAGACAACCATTCACACTCACATTCACACCTATATAAAGAATGTTATTGAAGCCAAATAGCCCAAAATCTCTAGTGAATTAGAAAGAAAGATTTCACTTGGAATGTCTTGCCTCAAGAAAATTATAGAGAAAGGCAGCTTAAATTATGTTATATCACACTGATGATTTCCTCATATTTGAACAGTCATTTAAAAGATGACCTGTTTGACAGACAGATGTTAGATTTCTTTTGGTCGGATTCGGCTGCAGCTGTGAACGAAGAACCACCAAAAAAAATTGGTGCAGGTAACAAGAAAAAACATGGCATGACATTTAAAAGTTATGGTAACACATTACTTGAAGATATCTACGTAAGAGTGACATGACACTGTCATGAACTTGTCATGAACATTATGTACATGTCATAAACGTTTATGACTGCTGTCATTAAGTGTCATTTGGTTTTTGTTATGACAAGTTGACATTGTTTGGGTTGTCTTGATTATGACAACTTGACATTAACATAAAGACATCTTCTGGTAATGTCATCCTGGTTAATGTCAAGTCGTCATTATAAGGACATCCCAAACAAATTTGATGCCAACTTGTCATGACAAAGACAGCTCCTGGTAATGTCACTTTGATTAATGTCAAGTTGTCATAATCAAGACAACCCAAACAATGTCAACTTGTCATTACAAAAACCGAATGACACTTAATGACAGCAATCATAAACGTATATGACATGTACATAATGTTCATGTCATAGTTATGACAGTGTCATGTCACCCTTATGTAGATACCTTCAAGTAAAGTGTTACCAAAGCTACATGCACCAGTGCACCAACACAGAGAGTATTTGAGCCCTGTATTTCAATTCATTTGCTGCGTTCGGGTCGTGTTTTTGGAGTCTCTTGCTGCCCATTAATTGCTAACCTCTGTGCACTCTCCTTCTCCCAGGGTACACTACAAAAATTTGTGGACGATCTCTTTGAGACGTTGTTTAGTACAGTTCACCGAGGGAGCACTCTTCCCCTCGCCATCAAATACATGTTTGACTTCCTGGACGAGCAGGCAGACAAACACGGCATTCACGACACGGACGTACGTCACACGTGGAAAAGCAACTGGTAAGACATGAAAGTAATATCAAATACAGAGGGTCACGTGGTGAATCTTTTTTTAGCCCTGCCTGATCTCACTCACACCAACTTCTTTCATCTCTGACTTATTCTCTTTGTCTCTGTCTTCCAGCCTTCCACTGCGTTTCTGGGTGAATGTGATCAAGAACCCACAGTTTGTGTTTGACATCCATAAGAGCAGCATCACGGACGCCTGTCTGTCTGTAGTGGCTCAGACCTTTATGGATTCCTGCTCCACTTCAGAGCACCGCCTGGGCAAAGACTCCCCGTCCAATAAGCTGCTCTACGCTAAAGATATCCCCAATTACAAGAGCTGGGTAGAGAGGTAGGAACTAATGCACTGGCTTTACACACCGCTCTGATCCCCTCTGTCACGTCTTCTTTGTATCCTCTTACAATAAAAACTGGGATCTTCAGGGAAATAGATTCATAATTCTCTTTCTTCTTGCCAACACTTCTCAACCAGATTGTGTAAAAAGCCTTTTGTGAGCGGCTGTAACCAGGCATTCATTGTTCGTGAAAGTGATGTTATGGCTCAGAAAGTTTGACTGTATAAAGAATTTAGGGCTCAGCTGAGCTATAATGTTGTCTGGGTCTCTGCGAGTGATGCCTCTCGTCTGCTTCCTCAGGTACTACGCTGACATCAACCGGCTGCCAGCCATTAGTGACCAGGACATGAATGCCTATTTGGCAGAACAGGCCAGACTCCACTCCACAGAGTTTAACATGCTCAGCGCTCTCAATGAGATCTACTCTTACGTCAGCAAGTACAGTGAGGAGGTAAGTGCTACTTCCACACACACATGCACTCACACATGTACATCTAATATAAGCACAATTCTTTTTGATGCTTCCTGCAGGAATCACAAAGGTTCGTCCAATTCACAAGGGGCAGTTTTGCAGAAAAAAATCCTGAGCAGGCAGAAATGGCACAGGAGTATTTAAAAGAAGGTTAAAAGAAATGTGAATCATTATAGTGACTGCAGCTAATGCTTACCATTCACTAAAAGACTTTGAAAGACTTTTAAAAGACTAAAGTCTGACGCTCTCTCACATCTAAAGACAGTTTGAGTTTTTAGTCACACATTATAAGATTTTGTAAAGACTGGGGATCTCGCAGAGTTGATATTTGTAAGACTGCAACTAGATTCCTTTTGAGATTATTTCCCATCCTGCTCCCGATGGAAAATATGACTCCAAACTCCCTTTAAGAAATATTAACATATAAACATTTCCTTATCTGTCTGCAAAAATGCATCACTGTAGAAACAAAAGATGAGAGACATTTCATATCAAGAGTATTTTCGGTTAATTCACTAAGCCCCGCCCCTTTGTGATGGTCCGTCAGGCTGTCAGAGTAAGCATGGAGCCCACACTGTAACTAACTGCACTCCCTGAAGAAATATGATCATATTTTTGGAGAAATGAAAGAGTGATTCCAGAGAGAAGCAGACAGAGGGGTCTGCAGTCTGTGTTTGAAGGATATATCCAGGATGTCAAACTGACTCAGCAGCAACAACAGGTTAAAAAGACAAAGATAGTTAGAAGCTAAAGCCGAACTATAGGCTACAGATCACAGTGTAAAAGTGAACCACCACATCACTGCTGATCGCCACACAAGACAATGAATATAAAGGGAAACTTTGCTGATATTGAACCAGCTGTGTGGCATCGCAGTGTGTGCAGATGAACAGTGTTTGCTGCCAGCACCCAGACCTCTGCTGTCAGACGGGCTGGGAGCTCCAAACAACGTTCATCTGCACACACTGTGATGACACACAGCTGGTTGATTATCAGCAAAGTTTCCCTGCTTCCCTTCACTGGTTCCTGTACAGCAGGGTCGCTCTTTGTTTCACTGTTATAATCATTAAAAAGCAAAAGCAGCATGTGTATACATTCAGTAGGCTATATCTTCAGTAGCTAGCTAGCTAACCCTACACTTTTCAGGGTCTGATTTTGGTTTTGGAACAGAGAAGAAACATATATCTTTTTCCAACCTCTCCAGGTAACGAGTATCATTAATACATGACGTGCCCCAGGCACAACATTTAGCTCCAAATCCACAAAACCAGCCTGAAAATGAAGGAAATCTGAAACGACTGCATTAGAGCTGTGTTGTTGTCAGAGGCAGGACTTAGTGAAGGGCCCCAACACCATATTTTGCAAGAAGTATCCAAACTCGAAATGTTTGATAAATTTGTATGTATCATCTTAAAAGAAACAGATACTGTGAAAACAATCGGTCCACCCGTCACTGTTTCCAGGATTTTGTTTTGGCAGCTCTGCCACCTTTTATGCAGTAAAAGTTGACTCCTGCTTGTTGTCTGTCGGCAACATGTCGGCAACATTCTTGTTCTCTTTTTTCCCTCCATAGCATGGTGAACCTTTGTTTGCCGCCTGTCCTGTTGCAGAACACAGTATCTGTCTGCCCACCTACCATCTTCCACTCATCTGCTTAAGTGCTCTTAAAGGCTGGCAGCTACAGGCAGAGCGTTTCCTCCTCCTCATCGGGCCCCGATAGCAATCTATTATTAATCTGTAGCACTGTATGCAGGTGCAGCTCCCACTGCCGTCTCCCAAATCCATTTAAGTAGGCTGCAGCTCTGGCCCGGTTAGCCTGACACACGGCCCTTTGTGAGGCACTGAGTAAGAATGAAGAAGCGCTAATGCTAGGTGAGGTTTTTAACGCACTGCACTCTGAGAGGCAGCAGACACTGCAGGAGCGATGGCGCGACATGTGCGGAGTGTGCAAAATGAGTTTGCATGTGTCTCCGTGCATGTGTGCATCAGGCAGCAGCAACTGCAGAGGCAGCAAAGTGGGTGTGTGAGATTCATGGAGAGCAAAGGGGAAGCTGACTGGATAATGGGTAAAAAGAGAAGGAACGTACAGGAAGGTGGGGGAGGAGAGAGAAAATAAGAGATAGAAAGAGAGGGAAAGAGGGAGAGATACTGTAGTCCAACATAAAGGTCAGGCTAATGCTTCCCAGAGGAGGAGCTGACATTAGAAGCAGAATGTCTCCATAAATGCACTCTCTTTCTCTTTCCTCCCTGATCTTCCTCCCTCCCTTTTTACGCTTCCTGTGATCTGACAGTGTGTGTGTGTGTGTGTGTGTTGCTGTATGATTCTGCTCATGAGAGCCCTATATAACGGATAGTCCACTCTAACTCGGCACAGACGAAAAGGACAGAGCAGCACGCTGAGAGCTTGTAGACATTCACTTTCTACTCTCCAGATCAGACACTCCGCCTTGTTAAGCTCAGGTCTCACTAGACCTCAGGGCTTTGGGGAAGTCTACTGAAGACTCCGAGCTGACCCCACTAACCTTCGCCAGTTACGAACAGCTTGGGAACACCGAGGGCAAGGTAAACGTACATTAAAGCGCAGGGGCAAATTTGCGGCATGCCTTTTGTTCAATTTGCGCTCGCAATCTGCCTGCAATTAGTGGCTAATTTGCAGAGGCAGCAGCTCATTACACAATCAGCGCCTTGGACTGCCCTCCAGGTAAAATCAGCAAGTGAAGGAGCTCAGAATGGAGTTCAGAGGAGAATTTATCTGAGATCACCAAGCACAGGGAAGAAAACAATACGCTGCACAGAAGTACTCAGTTAATGAAGTAAACAGTCCAAAACATTTAATAAGAGCAGAGTTCAACTTCACCCGAGAAAAACTGTACACACTAATAATTTAAAAATAATTTATTTGTAGGAATTTATACTATCAGTGCAGCAGGAGTCAATAAATGAGACAGGTGAGTGTGGGGGGAAATAAAGTCAGAGGGAGCAGAATGGAGCAGCAGAAGCTCAAAGCAGGGCAGGTGGAGCACGGAGATGGTGCTGATATAAATGATGTTTCAGTAGAATACAGAGGGAAATGTCTTCATCAAATTTTATTAGCAACTAGAGTTACTGCCTCGTGATTGTATGCCTCCACAACCAGTCAAAATGCAGTTACAGTTCACATCCATGTCTGTCCAGATGCATGTAGACATGCAGTCAATTGACCCTTTGCTAAGTCCCGCCCCTGGATGCAGACTAGCCAATCATAACGTAGCATCGGGCCGGCTCAGACCAGGGTGCGACAACAACACAGCTGTGCTCCATTGTTTCAGATTTCCTTCATTTTCAGGCTGGTTTTGTGGATTTAGAGCTAAATGTTGTGCCTGGGGCACGTCGTGTATTAATGATACTCGTTACCTGGAGAGGTTGGAAAAAGATATACGATATACGTTTCTTCCCTGTTCCAAAACCAAAACCAAACCCTGAAAAGTGTTGGGTTAGCTAGCTAGCTACTGAAGATATAGCCTATGTGTCCCTGCCTTTGCTGAGTCTCTGACTGATTAATACAATGCATGAGTAAAGAAAAAAACTTTCCCTTTTAATTTTGTCATCTTTTCTGTTTTGTTTTTTTTTACATTGTGGGTGACAGTTTCCCCCTGCTTTAATATATTATTCATCTCTTACTTCAGAATATTTGAAACTACACATTGCATAAGAGTGGTCAATTAATATTTTGTTTGAATCCTGAATAATTGAGTGAAACGTTGCATTCCAGTCTGCTGTAGTTTGATGCAAAAATCAACCTGCAGTGGCAAACAGGCGCAAACCAGAAACCATATGTTAAATATGTTGACGTAAAAGCCACTGCATGTGGATACTGACATCCATATCAAAGGTGATGAAGACATGGCCCATATTGTAGTATTTTCTGCTGTTTTATGATCATATTAAAGGCCTTTGCCATGTGCAGTGCTGCCACTCTGACACAGATTCATCCTGACAAGGCAGACACCAGATGAGAGAATGGAGAGGAGAGCCTGTCTGAATTCCTTTTGAACCCGACTTGACAAATGCCAAATTTACAAGAAATGGGCTCAGAAGATAAAACGGGGAAAGGCTAATACACAAATATTTCTCCATGTTGTCAGAGACACAGACAGTGATGTAATTCTTTTCTTCATTCTTTCATGTGGTGTCCATATAGAAACCTAAGAGAACAGGCTGTACTGCAGCAAGAATCTGCTATTAAATCTAACGTATTATAATTAGGGATGTCAACAGTTTGTCATTAATCAGTTAACCATTGAGAATATTATTGACCCGTTACGCATGTTGCTCTATAGGTTAATTTTGCTACCCTTCAGTTTACTACTGTCCATCACCTGGATATGGTGGGAGACAGACAGCCAGTTAGCAGCGTGAACATGTGGAAACATAGCACCCTCTGGTCTCCACTGTTAAGCTAGCCCTGCGCTAAGCTAACACTGTGCGCCATTTAGGTTGCATGGGTGCTAGTTAGCTAGTCGCTCATTCAGTGATTACATTACATTGTGCCCACCCTCTGTTCTCCCCCCAGGTCACCTTAGTGAGTCCATTTTAAGCTGCAAACCTCCTTTAGCATTGTTAACTATGTTAGCACTGTTAGCGCCATTAGCAGCATCAGCACAGGGAGTTTGACGCTGCACCCCTGCGTGCACGTTCAACAGCTAGTGCTTCACACCCCGCAAGACTTATCTTCAATGCATTACCAGCCATCATGTATAACTTTACATTAATAAAGATATAATGTTTATTTTGATTCATTGATTCAACCTCCCACTGACATGGTAGGCTTTGTAATCTCAATAGGATGTTACAAAAATGTCACTGACCAATGATCTGTTACTATTTCATTCTTTGAGGGGCGAGTAGCAGACATCCCAGTTACCTCCACAGCCTCGTTCTACATTTATATGGTGTTGGAATAATCTGAAGCACCCACTGCCCACCCTCTGGTCTCCCCTGGTTAGCTAGTCTTGGCAGCTCTACACTGTGCACCATTTTGATCAGACCGGAGCTACTCAGCGGCCCCATTCATTTGGCAGTTACTGCTAGTATCACCGTCCCGACACAACATCGTTGTTGTGGAAACATTGCGCCCAGCCTCCGTTCTGTTTACTTTACTTTCATTGTTTACTACATTAGCACTGTTAGCGCTGTTCGCAGCATCAGCAGAGGTAGTGGTGCTAACATAGTTAACCATGTTTAAGAAGTTTGCGGCTCAAAATGAAGCCATATACAGGGTTATGGCAATCCTGAAAATGTCATGGGATTGTACAATCACATTTTCCAGACAGATGGCACGATAGTGGGTTCCTGTTTCGAACCCAGGGTGGGGAGCCCTTTTGTGTGGAGTTTGCATGTTCTCCCCGTGTCAGTGTGGGTTTCCTCCAGGTACTCCAGCTTCCTCCCACAGTCCAAAGACATGCAGATTAATTGATGACTGGTGTGAATGGTTGTCTGTGTCTGTGTTATTTGTTTGATAGTCTGGTGACCTGTCCAGGGTGTACCCCACCTCTCGCCCAGTGTGAGCTAGGATAGACTCCAGCCCCCCCGCAACCCCCAACAGGATAAGCGATTATAGAAATTGAGTGAATGAATGATTAGATGGTGCTTTGAAATGCGATGCTAAAGCACACTGAGTCAATGCAGAGAAGAGAAAAGAAAGGCCTCTTGTTTTCGCATCATTTTGTGTTTTCTCTTTGGCTATTTACTGGCTAAATTAACCGAAACTGACATCCCTAATGAGAACCAACAAGGATGCAGTGGTGTTTTTATGGCTGGTGTTTGACCACAGTTTTTCGCTCTGTACAGATCACAGCGGCCCTGGAGCAGGACGAACAGGCGAGGAAGCAGAGGTTGGCCTACAAGGTGGAGCAGCTCATCTCTGCCATGTCTCTCGAGAGCTGAGAGTGGCCGCAACTCAACGAGAGAGAGAACGAGAGAGACAGGACCACAGTCTCTTACAGGACCTCCTCGAAAAAAGGTCCAGCATTACTTACCTCTCATCGTGGGAGCTTCAACCACGAACCAGACCTGGGACCTCTCTGCATCCACAGCCGGACAGACATACAACTGCTTTAGTTTGTGATTCTCTCACCTCCTTCCATGATGGCGCCAGCTAAGGGCCCGCGGACTGCAACAGAGGCCCTGCAGCTGGAGCCGATAATGGCGTAAGGAAGGAACATCAGCAGAGGAGGCAACAACATGGCTTGTATTTATTTATTTTTTGTTTGTTTCTTTTTCTCAAAGGATATTTTCTCTCAGTTTGACAGGAAATTGTATGTCGCGTGGGGGAGGGGTGTGTGTGTGTGCGCGTGTGTGTGCATGAGTGTGTGTTTGTGTCGTACTGAGGAAGACTCCTGCAAAGTCCACGAGAGCGAATGGAGGAACAGATTTATTCTCCACTCAGTCAGAAACTCACATCTGAGTGTGAAATGGAGACAAAAAAAAAAAAAAGGCGAGAAGCAGAGAAGCAGCTCTCACGTTGGACAGCTGAGTTTGCATTCAGATTTCTCAGATTTTATTTTTGTACTTGTACATTTGAATATTATCAGTTGCAGTTGAAATATCCACCCAGGATCCCAGAAGTGTTGTTGTATAAAGACATAAAGAGCGTAACGCTTCATCAGGGCGGTGTGGTGGTGAAAGCAGGCCATGGTCCATGTCTTCTCTCACTCCTTCCCTCTTCGAACTGATGCTTCACACGACACGGACAAAACCTCTGCTCTTTATCCAATCAGAAGTGTACAGGAAAACATGAAACTCGTGCTCATCATCTAAGAGTCGACGGGACTCCGCTCGTGGTGGTCACAGTCCAGCCAGCATGCTTGCACCTAAACCTGAGGATGACGGAGATGATAGTGTATTTTAGGAGATGACCTTAAATCAGCATCAACCTGGTGTCCAAGGCTTTTTTTCAGCAGTTAGGTCATCTGTGTATGTACCGGTTGCCAATCAGTGTATGTGAATGTACAAATGTTTTTTAATTTGTTTGTTTGTATGTCTATTTGAGTTGTGCAAACAGAAAGGGGCTCAGTTGAACTGAGCTCCGTAGATATTTGCAGTAGCTCGTCAAGTGAACAACTCCATTTGTCCGTCCTGGCTCCAGCCCGTCCAACTGCTTCCCAAACATTATTTACTCAAAATCACTTTCTGCTAGAGGAGAGTGTGTATCGTCCGCACTGTGGCTGTCACGGCTGTGACTCAGCTGCTCACACGGCGCAGTACATGCAGCTAGCAGTTAATAGAGACCAGACGAGGGCAATTTGTCTCCGTAGGCTGAAACTCTCCGTTATATAACCACGGTTTGTATCTCTTTGGGAACTTGATTGACTTTATGTGTACTTTGCATGCATGCTATCACACATCTGAAGTGTTCTAAGGGTCCATCTTTGATTTTTATCAAGTGCCAATGAGTTGCCCTGGCTCTTGTTGGCTAGTTTTGATGTTAGCTGATGGGAGATCTTACCCAACCACCACCCATGTCCTCGCACAGACAATAAGAAGCTTAGCTCAGTGGGTTTCAGCCCAGCCGGCAGAAGAATATATGATGTTGTACGTTCCTGCAAACCACAAATACATTACAGTTGTATCAACATTCCTAAAGTGGCAAAGTATACTACATGACTTTGTCACTGAGAGGTGAAAGGGATGGTGGATTGCGTGACACAAAGGCGAGACTCACCTGCCAAGCTGTGTTTCCAGCGGCTTTTTAGCCACTCAGCTATGGATGTTTCTAGCAAACTGTCAGAATCCACTTTGGATCGTGTCACAAATTTTTTTTACAGACATGGACAACTTCTCCAGCCATGATTGTGCCACTACAACCGGGTTTTTAAAACCCAAATATGATCTTTTCCTAACTATAAACATGTGTTTTTTGCACCTAAACCCCACCACACGTTTACCACAGTGTTGTTGAAAGGTAAAGAAACATAAAGCGTCACTACTATCCGTTTCAAATATTGTAAATGTCACCTCAGACTTCCATGTGTCCTTTGCGTTGGCACAGATTCAGCCACTAGATGGCAGTAGAGGGCAAGGGCAAAAGATTTAGACAGCTACAAACATGTCGACGGTGGAGGAGGTCGTAATAATGTAGAGACAGAATTATTTCTACTTAATTACTGATTCGTTCTGCAATTTTTTAAATGTCTTCGTCGTCTCTTTCAGTGGGGGCATTGAACTACGCTACACCGCCCACCGATCTTCAGTGATACTGCTCCATTTCATCCGTATCATCCGATTAAATGAACGCAGAGTAGGGCTTCCTCTGTTTCCATGTATCTAACATTGAGCATCAGATCAGAGTTGTGGTTACCATGTTTACCCCTGCAACCTTGTTTCACCACCGGGTTGGCGTTACCAGTGGTAATTGCGAATGAACGGCGTTGCAGTTAGCTCCCATCTGGCCCAGGTGGTGCACATGGCAGAGCGGCCAAGTCTAACGTTAGCTAACCATTGGAGACTGGAGGATGGGCAGTGGGCGCTATGCTTCTGCATTCTAACGTAATTAGCTGATTGTTAGCAAACAGAAAATAAAATAAAAGGCAAGACATGTACATCCCATAACATTAAAAAGAACGACAACTCTAGGTCTGAAAGCACCCTGAGTCAATGGAGCGCCACATTTTTTCTTAAAAATTAGTGGTTCGTTACCAATTAATGGGTGTCGGACTGTCAGAAGGAAAATCAACGGAAACTAACATCCCTAATTGTAACCAGAAAGGAAACAGTTATGTCTATTTTACGACTGATATTTCAGCAGTTTCTTTTTCTTCTGTTCAGATCACAGCGCCCCGTCTAACACACAGATGTAATGTATCTGTGGTTTGCAGAAACGTACAATGCCAACATTTTTTCTGGCGCTTGGGTTGTGGGTTTAGTTTGACTAAGTGCCAAAAGATCCTGTTGTTTCCAATAGCTCATTAATGTGTCAAAAATCGGTTTATGCTTTACAGAGGGAGCAAAGCTCTCATTTTGGAGTGTAGAGCCGGTTAAAGTTGAAGCTCATGTAACTGGAACGGTGAGTTCTGAAACTCATGAAAGGTACGAAACATAAGCAGGAGGACAGAGATCTGGGAACGAGGGACAAAACATGAAAAACGCATAAAAAATAAGTATGTTTCATGTGACGTGGACGCGTCTCCTGACTGAAACCAAAAGTGAAAAGGCTGATGTAACCTTCCGACTTCCTAGCTGGATGACAACAAACTGTAGATTCCATCCTCTGGATCGGTAATTTCATTTTCTTCCGGGATATGTGTTTGCTTGTTGTTTACATCAAGTACTTGAAAATAGGTAGTATTAAAGGTTTGCACAGTATACTGCAGTTGTGTGTGTTGAGAGCATGACAAACACCAGTAGTGGGTGAAAGGTGCTTCTTCTCTCTGTGGCCTTAGATACCCACCTGCTCAGTGTTCCTGATCTTATTAGTCCTCGACTCGGGCACAGTCCTTTCAGCGCTCCGGAGCCCAATAGTTTTTCGGTGATACCCAGCACCGGCGCTCTGCTGAGAACTGTCTTAGCGAGATAAAGTAAAAAGGGAAGGTGAAGAGGGTACGGCCGGGCTCAGGCAGACATTGCCTCGCTCAGCACTTGGCTCGCCTGAGCTGTTTGAAGAGAAGTGTTGAGAAATGAGGAGAGAGGGAGAGGTAGAAAGAGAGAGAACCCCTTTAGCTCTAGTTTCCTGCTCCGGCTTTGAAGCTGCTCTTTGATCTGAGTCAGTTGTGCGCACAGTGTGATCAGGAGATGGAAAGAAAGAAAAAAAAAAAACATCAAACTAACAGGCAAGGAGAAATGTAGGATGAGGTGATGATTGACACGCTATTACTGTGTCCGGCCAGTGGGGGCAGAAGTGGGAAAATAAGTAGTTGTAATTTGTTCCCTCATCTGAAAAAGCACCTTCTCGCTCCCTGACCCCCGTCTAGGTACACAATGGCGCACATATACAGAACATACACGAAACATAAAGCTTCTTCCTTTTTGATTAAGGTGTCTTCCCAATCTCAGCAAATAGAAATGTATCCTCCTCATACCTCACATTGCTTGTATGGAGTAATGCTTTTTATCATTTTAACAGGACCTAAATGCCTTTTTTCCTTTTTGCAAGGGATGAAAAACAAATGTATGTTTATTAGAGTCTTTCCAACTCTCAGATGAGCTCCCCTGTATTCAGAAAATGTGACGAACGTAATCAGACGCACACAAATTGGTTGGCTTTGATTTTTCTCCTCTCATTTATATCAGGATGTTTCCTTTTTTGTCTGGCGTGATTTTTGCATGCATCTTAATTTAGTTCTGCCTGGTATTCCATATCGATCCACGCCGTCATTAGCCTAACTGCAATTTTCCCGAAAGCCCATCTGTACACGTCTTGCATCACAGCTGAATGCACCTTTTATTTTTTTCTTTGTGAAAGAGATTTTTTTTGTGTTTCCATGCTGTACACTCATTTCTGGGAACATTTTGATTCAGTTTGAACTGAAAAAAATAAAAGTTTGTTTACTCTTTCTGCAGCGCAGAATCCCATTTGACTGCCAGTTGTGTGAGAGATGGATAGATGCTCATGAACACAACCTCATTTCAGCTCCAGCTGATTGCTAATTGAAGATGCTTTGTGCACTTTTTTATGTTGCTCTCGGTGTAACGTGTTGCCGAAGAGATGGTGTTGTAGTTTTGACTGGCACGTGTCATTCCTTATACGAAACAAAGCATTTAATCAGCATTTTTTTTTTTTTTTTGGTTTGCTTTACGGCATCTTACAGACGAATCAAAATCCCGATCAGTGTATCAAGATATCACCGAGTATAAAATGAGTATCCTTCCATTTTAAACACATTGTAAACAAACCCTTTGTAGACACTGGAGTTCTGTAAAATAGTAATTACTGGCAATGATGATGATGACGATGATGATAATAATAATGGCTGTCTGTTCTTCTTGTTTTATAAAAGTGTTGTGAAAATTGTAAGAAACTTTAAAGTATTTAAAAAAAGGTTGTTCTCTTGGTTTTTTTATTTGCTTTGATTTTGTTATAATATATTATTGTGTACCTATTGTAAATATGAAGCACACCTATTTTGCAAGCCAAGGATTCACTTTGTACTGTTGTTATATATAAATAAACTTTGCTGGTTAAAAATTGCATAGAGCCGAAATCTGTCTTCATGTCTTTTTGTTGAGCGACCTACCAATTTGGACAAATATGGAAGAGGGGACCATAAACACCCTGACACATTGAAACTACAGTTCCCATAATGTCTTGGGGGATGTAAACAGGAGGCAAAATACAGCTCCTAACTTGTTAGTTTACAGTTACTGAAACAACAGACATTTCAATAGAACAACAAACATAAAACAGAATTAAAATGATGGGTTCTACAGTAATATTTTTATGGGTGCCAGCGTATATTGGTATCAAAGGGAATAAAAAGGCAGATTCAGTTGCAAATGAGGCTGCAATAAACAGTACACAGATTTGGTAGTTAGCTTCTGCAAAACAGACATCAAGAGCATCATTACTAACAGACCAAACAGTACACTATTCAAAACAGGTAAACATAACACAGGTCGATGTGATTACTGTGGGCAAGAACAAATAGAGCATGTTATAGCAAATTATTGTCAGAAATATGAAGGCATTTGTTTCAAAACCTCACAAAGATAAAAGCAGTTTGATCTAATTAGATATTCTACAAAAGAATTTAAGAAATTAGTGTTATTATTATTCCAGTCTCTTAGACTGTGTTAATTATCACGACTGAGAAGTTGTTTTTTTTTTAAATAATATTATATATAGGAGACATTCTCATCCTCACTCCATGCCATTTGGTGATAGAAGTAGTAGAAGAAGAAGGAGAAGAAGAAGCTGAAGCTAGCATAGCATGTTAGCATGTAGGCTACAGTTTTGTTTGCTTGTTTCTAGCTCACATTTGTTCATATTTCGACAGTGTGGCACTATTAAAAGTATGCCGAATTAGCTATTAGCAGTTCCTGTTAACAATGTACCCATGTATATTCAGACAACTATCGCGGAATTACTTGAATACCGAAGAAAACTTTAAAATGCTGTGTTTCTCATGCAAGATCTGGAGTCGTACGGACCGTCTTTTTTTCAACTATTTCTACGCAGATTTTCGGACGTTTAAACAACATGGACATCGGACATGGTGACATCTTCGGAAAGTGTAAGTCATGCTGAGTATGAGCATTCGTGTATTATGTCTGTGTGTGTACATTTGCCTGAGTTATGACTCGGAGAAGAAGTACAGTATAGTCGCAAATTGTAGAAATTGGGTTCTAATGTAGCTAATGCTAGCTTAAATGTCTCCATTCACTGGGTACCACTGCTGCTGTTGATGAGCAGGGGGTCAAACCACAGTAGTTAAATTCCTGTTGTGTTAGCATACAGAGGTGCATTGTCAGACAATGGGCCCCTGGGCACCTTACAGTTGTTTAGCCTCATTTTGTGTAGCTGTTCATGTATTTGTATCATAATGCATCTTGTTGTGGTTTTGTATCTCTGTGAAGATGTGTAGTGTCTTTTTGAAGTAATTTAGTGTAGGGGTGTAGGGGCCCTAAAATAATATCACAATGTTTGAGGGTATTTTTGCAATATCGATATATATAATTTGTTGGTTAGAAATGCAACAAAATAAGTGATCTAGTTTTACAGTTTGCTTCAAATATTCAGTAAAAACTAAACAAAAACAATATTAATATTTACCACAAATTAAACAATTAAACAGCTTCCAAATACAAAAAATGTCCCGTGGGATCTATATATATATATATATATATATATATATATATACATATATATATAAATCAACAGGTGATTTCCTTCTTTTAGTAAAATCCTAAGTGATTGAGTTATTGTTTTTCCACCTGGACCTTTATGCTCTGCCATTTCTCCTCTAATCATCACGCTGTAATCTGTGACACGCTGTTATGATACCACAACTATCACACATTCACATATATGGAGTTTTTGTCGAGCCATGAGCGTCACGTAGGTTTACATTACCAAAGGTTTATGACAAAATCACTTCACGACACCAACTCCCGTGTGCGCACGGTGAGAGAGGAGAGGGAAAGATGCTGTGCTGCTGCCAGAGGAGCCGCTGACTGAGTTCCCTCTGAGCGGTAAGTCACTAAAAGAGTCTGAGAAGTCCGGAGCTGTTCATAAAACATTCAGGACGCCAGTTTATTCCACACTACTGAGGCTGCTCCTCTTTTTGGAACCACTGCGGCGTCTGTAATAACTTCGCTTTTGTCCATGCTTGTTGCTGCCATTCGTAGCAGTATGATGTCAATATGTCAACAAGTTGAAATATCGCGAGTATCACGATATGAATTTTTGATGTGATATTAAGAATTATACCGTAGTATCGTGAACAAGATGGTTGTGTCGCTCTGCAGTTCCTTTGGATCTCTTTATAGTTATTTTGAATCACTTTTCAGTCATTTTTAATTTCAGTTGCATTTTGCAGGCGAGGGCCAGGGGCCTCCTGACACTTTGGGCTCCTGGGCCTGTGCTGGCAGGCCTGTTCAGTAGTCCCCTCATGCCTGCATACACCTGTCCCTTTTATCCCTGGCAGTACATTTGCCTCACGTCCCTCCCTCCCCCACTATTTTTGGAAACCTCTATCCTAAGGTGATGCCAATTGTGGCCTCAGTCAGGCACATCCCCAAACTCACAGGCGCCAGGGAGACACAGGCCATCCCTCTCCCATCCCCTGTAGCTCTGGCTTCATCCTCAGATCCTGCATTTCCCACTCACTTCCTGGCTGGCGGCTAACAGAATAACCCATTGCCGTAACGTGCTGAATTGTGGTCGTTTGTCTTCATGCAAGTCTGTTAGCTCGGACTGGACTCAGCTTTTCTGCGCCACCGCAGGGCTCTGCAATCACATTAGGTTGCTAATGGAAGTGTGGGTCAGTGTGTTTAGCTGGAATGAAATGGCCCTGAGGTCAGTGATTCCGCAGAGGATGATTGTGGATGACCACTGACGCACAAGCTCATACGTTAGTCCCCTTTCTGGATGCACCTGTCTTTTATTGGCGAGGAAGCGGCAGGATGTAGTCGATGAGTGGGCAGAGAGAGAAGCAGGAAGGAGGTTCAGGTGCATGTGAAAGCGTTAAGTGAAGTCCATGAGCAGAACACTGTGTCTCTGCTGTATCCCGTAATAGCCATCACATTGTCATTGTGATTGTTTTCATCATCCACACTGTGAGAAAATAAATTCTGGCAACCACAGGGCTACCGTCACTTTGCACCACATGAATACCCAACAGTGTCATACCTGTGGCAAAAGCAGATTAAACTGATTATGTAGAGACAGACGGAGGAAGGATCATTTATCCATTCTGTATCACATTAATGAAAAAGTGCAGTTTGACACAGTTTACTGAGGTGAAGTATAATTGACGCTTCTCAGCTTCCTGTTGCAGCCAGTTTATCAAGCAATATGTATTCTATATCTTGAGTCCCTCGGCCACCCCTGCTCCCGTATTTCCTCTAGGGAAGGTCTAATCCCCGCTGCTTCTAATCCTGTACTGCTGAGACCAATTCAAATCCACGCGGGACTTAACGCCCTGTAATGCCTTTACAAGTAGTTGCATAAAGCTGACATCCCATTCGTTCTGGGTAGGATTCTCAGCTTGGATTACAAGGCAAATTCTGAAATAATTACGGTAATGTGAGTTGGCAAAAGAGGATGCCAGGGGTGATTTCAGCCCCATTTTGAAGAATGGTCGGGTATTAATTTCTCAATGAAACAAACCCTGACACCTTGTTGGACCGCAGTGCTGCTCAGTCTAATCCTGATCGTTGTTAAATGTCTTTGTTCTCCCTTCGCCACTGTTTGAGATCATCTTAAAGTAAAGTGAGGCAAACCACTGCATCAAGGATTTGTAGCTCTCACATGTCATTCTGTAGGCCAGTCATAGTATATGAGCTGAGTGTTTTATCCGAAGGTGGTGGGGATGGTGGATGGGGTGACATCCAGGTGTGATGCCTGGCAAGCTGCAGACCACTATTGAGGATCAATATACAACAAAACTGTTTTTTTAGTGAGTCATCGCTGTGTCTTCCAGCAGCTTTTTACCCCCCAAACATCAGTGCTTTTTAGCGACTCATTGCTGTTTTTCCACCGTGAATAGTGTCATGAAAAGGGGTTGTTTTTTCATGGAGACATTGCTGCGCTTCCTGCCAGATAGTGCCATTTAAAGAGATTGTGTTTGTACAAAGACATCGCTGCATCTTTCAGCTGCTGTGTAGTCACCAAAATGGGGTATCTTAAGCCCAAACATGTTCTCATCCGTGGCTTTTGTGCCTAAACCCAACCATACGTTAACCACAGCATTAGGGGTCGCCCTGGCCGATTATCGAGGCCGATAATATCAATTTTTACCGTTATCGGTATTGGTGATTTTTTTCTGCTGATATGTTGTTTTCCTTAGCTGCGCTGTTTTGCCCCTGGCGTGCTTCTCACTGCCTGCACGTACCACTCTAGGCTCTTAAAAGTAAACTCAAGACCTACCATTTTAGCCAGGCTTTTAATTGAGCTCTCCTTTATTTTATTTATTTTTTAATTGTTTTTCATTTTATTTTCTAAATGTTGTATTTGTGATTACCGTGTATTTATTTATTGTTATAAATCTGTTTTTATATAGCTGGCATATTCTTCAGCTTCGTTACTTATTTATTTTTAACTTATTTATTTTCCTATTTAATGAAAGATGTAAAATTACGTTCTTTATTCTGAGTCTTTATCCTGCCTCTGGTGTTTCCTTAATTCTGTGTCAGCTATGATTTTTACGGCAGACATATATATTGGTTGTCAATATCAGTTATCGGTATCTCTGTTTGATAATAATCGGTATCGACATCGGCTCTGAAAAAACCATATCGGTTGATCCCTACACAGCATTGCTGAAATGTAGAATCTTAACGTATCCACTTCATAATAACTAGACATAATGTATCTGCAGTTTGCAAAAAATGAACAATGGCAGCATTTATTTTGGATATTGGGTTGTGTCGTCATGTATTTTATGTCGTGTATACCGCATATTGTGGTTTTGGGTGACTTGTACTTCTAGAGCAGAAAAGCACTCATACCATAGGTTAGATTTATGGGTGACAAATACAGGTGTCCTTGAGCAAACACCCCAAGTTGCCTCTGATGAGTGCATGAAAAATGTTGGGCATTGTGAGGTGCTTCACACCCCACTCCATATCTGCACCCCGTATTTCATTTAGATCTATATGAGCAAGTCACAGGTTGTATATTCTGTTCAGAGTCAGCTGTAGCCCTATTTGCAAGGATAGGTTTAGCGATAGTCTATGTGTTTTTTTAGAACAAGAAGAAATACTTTATTAATCCCCGAGGGGAAATTTAGTTTTTTATCACATTAAATGGAGAGGTGTCAGTGCGAGGGGCTGCCCATGGACAGGCTCCCCGAGCAGTTGGAGGTTTTGTGCCTTACTCAAGGGCACCTCGGCAGCTACCAGTCCACTCTCCATATTTGGTCTGGAACAGGGATTTGAACCAGCTTCCTAACCCTATGGACTGAGCTACTGCTGCTCTAGTATATTGTCAGCAAATCCAATGAAAAGATCAAAACCAACAGTGTATCAGTCTCTCAATACTTTCCTGTATAAATCTGTTAAAAGTAGGTTTATTGATATATATATTTTAATTTTTAAAAAGCCTAAATAGTATTCTGAAACAGCTCAGCAGTGTAGTTTTTTGCAAGCATTACTCAGACAGGAGTAAATAGTGCATTTGTGGAAGGCTATTGTCTGCCAGAGATGGGTAACAACATGGTGTATTTACTGTAGGATCGACTCAAAATGGTGGTGGTCGTGTTCATTATAATGAAGAAACATGTTACCCAGTGCAACAACGTGGCTCTTTGATGTGTTTGAATAGTTAATTGGACAGCAATGGGGTCTATGGCACAGAGGAATAAGCTATATCAGTCTTTAGATACACAGACAACATATATTAGTATAATCAGCTCAGTCTTTCATAGTGTTTGTTGACAACAAAAAAATATATAAGCCCAATTTTATCTGACTTATCCTTTAACAATATTTGACTTTGACATTTCATGATTCTGCAGTAGTAGTATTATCACAAAGCATGCCTCAGAGAGCTGTGCATATGAAAGCAGCAGTGAGCAACGTTAAAAAATGTGTAGATGGATAGACAGAGATAGTACGGGTGGATAAAATCAATACAGCATAGTATCGTGATATTTTTGTGTGGCAATATCATATCATCACACAGTGCCAAGTATCTGGTTTTTTTTAAGTTATTAATATGACAAATACAAATTTAACTTAAGGTAAAGAAACAGATGTTGACAAAGTCTTCATGTGGGGACATAAAAATTAAAATCGCACAACATTGTATTATGGCTTGAGTATCGTGATAATATCGTGGATCTTCTGGTGATTACCACCATAGATAGATAGATAGATAGATTTGACAAGATTTTAAACATACATGACAGGCTAATCACAATGACACACTCCATTTGCTTATTTCCACTGTGCACCTTTATTGCAGTAACTACACCAAATTCATAATGGAGCAAACATCGCAAACCTCGTGCAAAACGCAGCACATGAATGTGGGATTGTGGATATAACAATTTCAATTCCATTTCAATTTCAGTTTTATTTATAAAGCCCAATATCACAAATCACAATTTTCCTCAGAGGGCTTTACAGCATACGACATCCCTCCCATTCAGTTAGCGGGATACCTCCATGTCAAGTGTTTCTCTCACACGCTTAATCTGGTCTCGCAGAGGGCGCTAAATCTGCCAGCGGTTCAGTTTGTCAGGTGTATGCAGCATTTCTGACAGGTTTTATGACGGTGTTGGTCAGTCTGTCTGCTTTGTGTCACATTTAGCTGCAGTAAAAATGGTTAAAGTCAGATGAACAGACTGAAAACTTTATTTTATGAGGTAAAATTGGTGTTGGTTGGTGTTGTTGATAATTTGCAGTTGGAATATAAGGTAATAAATTGCAATATATTGATATTGTAATATATTTTTTATCGCAATAACATTTAATATGCAATAATATTGTATCGTTACCTAAGTATCGTGATTATATCGAATCGTGGGTGCTCTGGTGTTTCCGATCCCTATCATTCATGAGAAATAAGTAATTTGAGGTGTTTAAATTGCACTGATTAGAGGTGATGGAGGAAATGAGTGACGGGGAATGAGAGGAAGAGTTGGGCGATACAATCCGACACGCATGACCGTATGAGCAGGAGAAAGTGAAAGGAAACAGAGATGCAAAAAAAGCCCACTTTTGACAGAGACCACATGAGAGGCAGCACCGAGGCTGAGCAGAACACAGGAGACGAGATGTGGGTGGTGGTGCAAGTTGGTCGGAGGGAAATTGCGAACGAATGTGAATCCAGGTGTCATAAACTCTCAGCACAGGCTCTATTTATAGTCTGGCTCCCCGCAGTTGGAGCTGTCATTCTCAGTGTGCTGTGCAGCCTGTCTCGCCTGCCGCCCGCTAGCCTCTCTCTCATTAGAACTCCACAGCACAACACACGCCGGTCACGTCAGTGGGTGCGCTGCATAATTCACAGGTCAGAGACTCATTCAGCAGCATGTGTTCACACCCAGCCTCTCACACACACACACACACACACACACACACACACACACAGACACAGACACACACACACTCAGGTGCAAGTCACACATACAAGAAATAATATGATGTTCGACAACAGCACACACATGAACAAACAGGTGTGTAATGAGCAGGAGGACATCTTGGAATCATGCAAACATACGTGTTCAGATGAAAAAGGAAACATCGCAGCTATTAATTAACTGATTCACTCATGCATGTGTGCTTAGAAAGTTTCGCTCTGCCATTTGCTGACAACTAGCCCTTCCACTTTCCTGAGCGCCGTGACTGTTGCTATCAGCAGGCGAGGCTGACGATCAGTGTCTTTCTCTGGACGCGACATGTCCCTGCTCCCTGAGATGGTAATGAGGCTCTCCCAGCGGACCCACTGACAGCCTCCTGTTGTGTGGCCTCATCTCTTTTAGCACCGCGCAGCAAAAACAAAGAGGTGGGAGGATGGCGTCCATTCGACCCAGTGCCCCGGGTCCACCCAGACCAACTGTGCTTCCAAAAAGTGCAGGCGTAAGGTTTTTCTTAGCTATGCAAATGCAGAGGGACATTAAAATACACAAGTGCACCCTGGAACAGAGTTGTGTTATGAATACGAAGTCGCAGAACACACATAATTAGATTTTGTGTGTGTGTGTGTGTGTGTGTGTGTGTTGGGGTGGGTGCACCCTGTGTACACACACACACACACACACACACACACACACACACACACACACACACAGTGACACAAACTCAACTATCCTGCTGCTTTCAGGCACAGGGTGCAGGTGAGAAACGCCTGCCAAATTTCCCTAGCTGGAGCACTCGTTTGCATATGCAGATGTTAATTACCACTGGAGCTTGTATGGGCCAATCAGCATGCTGCTGGAACAGCTTGTGCATCTCTCTCTCCCCCCACAGGTCGCCGTTTCCACAGTTACTCCCCTGGCTGATAATAAAGATAATCACCTCCGATTTCCTTCATGGCTCATTTTCTCCTGCTCGCTTCTGAAAGGCCAGAGCGCCGCTGTCTGATTTTCCACGCTGAGCTCTTATCAGCGCGCCAGGGCCAAGGACTGGGGCGGGGGCCAAGTCGACGCACCACCTGCCACACACTCACCAGAGGGGACAGATTCGTTCAGTCAGGGTCTCCGATACGGAGGGGTAATGAGTGCGAGATCATCCATCCGGTATGGTGTAATTGTGGTTGGAATAAAGTCCTGGATGAGAGCGGGGTCAGATCAGATGAGATCAGGTGATGGTTGTTATCACACAGACTGACAGGGTTGAGCCCGGCATGTTCAGCAAGAATGAAAGTAGGTTTTCAAAAACCTTGAAATTAAGACTTGGTCCACTAAATCAGTAGATTATAGCCATCAGATATTTTCAGAGAAGGTTATTATGAGCTAGGGATGTCAGCTGTTAACCGTTAATCAGTTAGTTACGCGTGTCTGTCTATAGACTTAATTTTGCTGCCCTTCAGTTTACTGCACAGCACACTGACTCCAGCCTAGTGAGAGCTAACACTAGCTAGCGTCGCTGCTTATTCAGTGATTACTACTCGTCACACCGTCCTGACCCAACAGCTTTTGGTCTCCCCTGAGGACGCCCTGGTGAGTAAGCAACCCAGTTTTGAATTGCAAATCCCCTTTAGCATTGTTAATACTGTTAGCTCAATTAGTGCTGTTAGCAGTGTTAGCATGGCCGGTGGTGCTAACATGGTTAACAATAATAAAGGGGTTTGGGGGCTTAAATTGAAGCTGCTTGCGTACCTAAGCAACTTGGGGAAGACTATGGTGGCCACCATGTTTCCGCAGCAGTGTCGTCCCATGTTACTCGTGGTAATCACCAGCAAGCTAGCTAGCTCCCACCTGACCGAGAGTGTACACGGCAGAGCGGCCAAGGCTAACGTAAGCTAACCAGTGGAGTCCTGAGGATGGACATTGGACATTATGTTTCTACTAGTGAATGCGGCTAGCTGTCTGTCTGTCTGCAAAGCTAGGGAGAAAATTTTACAGAATATAAAATAAAAGGCAAGACATTTACAACAGCAAACATTAAAATTTCACCACCTCTAAACAGACATCGCTTTGAAATGTGTTAAAGCTAAAGCTCACTGAGTTAATGAAGCGCCAGACTAAAACAGCGCTAAAGGGGTTTTGCGGCTCAAATTGAAGCCATTTGCGTTCCTGGGCTACCAGGGGGGAGATTGAATGGTGGCCACCATGTTTCCGCACCACTAACTAGCTCAGCCAACCAAGGCTAATGTTAGCTAACCAGTGGCATCCGGAGGATGGACAATGGGCAATATGTTTCCACATGTGTGAATGGTATCGTAACGTATTGTATCGTATGGCAAAACCAGAGAGAAAATGTTTACATAAAATAAAATAAAATAAAGTAAAAGGAAGACATTTACAACACAAAACATTAAAATTTCACCACCTCTAAATAGACATTGCTTTGAAATGTGGTGCTAAAGCTGACTGAGGCACTAGCTATGTTTCCATCCAAAAGTGATTTGAATCATTGGGAAATGCGCATTAAAAGAAATACGAATCCTGTGTGTTTCCATTAAATGTACAGACTTTGGTGAAAACTACGAACTCGCGCGAGTTTTCCGCAGAACTGGAAACAAAACAAGTCTCGCATTCTTCTTCTTCTACGTTTTCTGGCGGTTGGCAACCAGCTTGTAAATGCATTACCTCCTTCCCGACCCGGAGTGTGGATATCACCATGGAGAGAGGTGCGCTACGTCAGACTTAATTCGAACATAACTGTTTCCATCCCCCGTTTTGCAAATCAACATTTTTTCGAATCAACCAAAACCCGGCTAAAGCAAGCGTATTTTAGTTTGTGCGAATCAGGGGATTTTAATTCGAATTTTGGCGTTTCCATCATCATTTTCTGATGCGATACTTCTAGATGCGCATCTAAACAGGCTGATGGAAACATGGCTACTGAGATGCTGGACTGAAAGGACAGGCCTCTTGTATTTCTTGTCATTGTCATTTTTATTTTTAAATTGACCAATTAGGTACCGGTTAATGGGAATCACGCCTGTCCTGAGCACTTCAGGGTAGTTTAAATATCTAATCTGGATGTTTAACATTGACTCCTGTGATTTATATTTGTCATTACCAAGCAATGTGTTTAAATTTTTTCACCTCTTATAACATAATTTGTTGTCATTTAACATGTTGCTCACTGTATATCCAGTTGATACCTCTTAAAGCAGCCCATCTGTTATGGGTCCACACAATAGATCCAATTCCCTCTCTCCTTGCCACCCCCCCTTCTTTCTGTTTCCCTCCTCTTGCTCCCTTGAATCCATTGTCCAGATAGAAACGTGCCTGGGATTGCAAGGGCTCGCTTTCGGCACACTTCTTTGAGAATTATTTAAGGCTTAGGAGTTTCTGTGAAATGAATATTTGATGTGGAGGACCTGAGCGTCTCCCGACGAGCCCAGAGCAACACTTCAGAGAACGACTGGGGTGAGGTGTATAGCTCCGTGCTTCAAAACACACACACATACACCTCATTCGCTCATCACCATATCCAAAAAAACACTCTAGACATTTTATGGCGGGTTATTGAATGAAAAGGTCTGCACCGTAAAGTCTGGAGGCTATCTGATCTGATCTGATCTTGGATGAATGTTGTCTCAGACTTTTCTTTTATTTGCCATCTTCCTTTACCCAGTGGCTTCGATCAGCTTTCTTCAAGGTCCCTCACAATAACATGGGTGTTTTTTCTTTTCTTTCTGGCTTGCACTATTCTTACATCTTCCTCTGGCACCCATCTTTACCTCAAGTTATTACATGCTGACAGGTTCATGGCATGGCATTAGTGAACTCCATATGTTTTCTATGGCAACAACTGGGGAGATGTAACACAGGAGGATATCTTCAGTTTTCACTGTTGCCACAAGAGAGCAGAGTTGAGTCATTCAGAAATCTCCCTCCCCTTTGTGACAGGCATGAAATGCTTTTTAAAAGCCTGGTCCTGTAGTGCCATCTCATGGTTTGTGGTGTGAAATAGCTTTGTGGTCATATTTCCTTGTAAAATGAAGCAAACCACTCAAAGAAACAGACAGAAAACCAGTTAAATTAGGAGCTCGCCATTGTTATTTTCATGCAAACACCTGCATTTAACACTTCAGTTAGAGTCATTTAAAAACAAGTATAATCTTTCATATTGTGGTAAAATGAATTTGTAATAAAATCTGTTTCAGCAAAGCTATATTTGAACTTTATGTAGATTTTAATGGGGCCCCTAGAGACTATAATATCTGTCAATATAACCGGCTGGAATCACCATGCTTTATACCGAAAGACCACTGTTAACTGCCGACAGTTTGACTTATGTGGAAGTACTTCAGAGATGAATCGAACAGATACACGTAATGAGAGCCATCTGGGCAGCCGGCGCTCTAATGAATTAATCCTGCAGACCTTATCTAGCCATGTGCTGCCAGAACACACACAGTTTATTATGTACTTACAGGATGCCAGTACTATGGTAGGGTGCTCTCGTCTGGTGCAAATGGCAGCATTTCATTTTCGGTGGTCCTTCTTGGTTGTGAGGTTCTGGAAAGTTAACCATTTTCAAAAACAGGATTTTAATTAGACATCAGAATGAGGAGTGTTTTTGAAAAAGTGCTGATGAAAGTGATATGGTGGAATTCTTTCATTTCTCATCCTTGTACTTCTCTGTCTTTTGTGGCAAATGAAAATCAGAGTAGTTATATAACTCGGACGTTAAGGACGAGTAAATCATTGCTCAACACAACTGCAAAAACTGGAATTACAAATCAAAAATATGAGGCGGTGAAATATGAGTCGTGAAATGCCATTTGAAGTACTTAACGCGCGGGTGTCACTCTCTGCAAGTGCTTTCTTCTGCATCAATATGCATAGAGCCATGATAGATACACCCCTAGGAAAAAAAAAATCTGGATCAGGGATTTAAAGCTCCTGGGGTTATGACTGAGAATCTCCGAGACCCAAAGCGCTCCCAACCTTCACAACCCCTCTCAACCTTGAGCATAAATCACTTCAAGATGTCTACCAAGCCACCCAATCAGAGCCAATTAGGGCTAGTTACAGGCCTGTAGAGTTTGCCCTTTTCAAAAAAACACGGGAAAGGACATGAGGAAGCTGGGGATGAAGAGGAGACTCAAAGGGAGACACAGAAAGGGGGGGTGTGTGTGTGAGGATATTGAGTTTTGCTCTTAACATCTTCTCCTCCCAGCTGGGGTTTTCCAAAAAGTGTTGGAATTGTTGCTATGTTGAATAACTTTCCATGCTGTGTGATATGTAGCCGATCATACGTGTCCAAGACTGAGCATGCATGATCATGCGCTCATGAAACTGTACGTGCGTGATGTGTGCGTTGGGCTGGGCCAGCTGGGACCATGGGATTGATTTTATGAACAATAGGAGTAGGCTCCCTCCAGAGGGGAGTGCTAAAGAAGAACATCTGTATGGGATCAAGGCAATGGAGAGAATGGAAGAGAGTTGAAGGTGGGAGGCGACGGGAAGGGAGGACTTCTGGCGTCAGAGTCTGTGTTTTGGAAAGTACAACGCAGACCTCTCAATCAATAAAGCAATCGGGTCGTGCATATCTGAAGTAAACGAATAAGAGCTGGAAAGTTTCCCCGGCTCTACACGAGATTAACAAAACCGTGTATCATGTATTATTGTTCCTGCAGGACATATTCAGCAGTATTGTGTGTGTAAATTGTGTTTACACAGAAACATTCTTTGGGTTTCCCAGAACATGATGTAATAACAAAAGGGGTTGAGGCTCTGTTGTATTAACTGTTTGCTTCTGTCTCCTCTGGCGGTCTGTTTTCCTCAATAGGACCTGTCAGTGGTGTCCTGGAAGTTGTCATAGTGGTTTTAGGTTTCACCACTTCTTCCTCTTCTTCTTCTGCTTCTTCTTTGTCTTTGTCTTTGCTGAAATAGAATCAATTAACAGAGAGATGAAGCCCCTCTCCTTCCAGTGGACTACCATGGGACCTTATTTTGGAAAAAAAATGTACAGTAGTCAATGGCAAAAGACAAGAAATCTCATTTGAATTGTGCCATGAATTAACATATGATTTCTGCCCGTTTAAAAGATAATTTTGCAAGTCAAGAAGGTTGCAGTCTGTCTTTAAACTGTTGAAGTATAAAGGCCTGGACACACTGACAGTTAGCCGTCAGTGACGTATATCAATGACAGATATATATCTGTCGCCACATCGTTGCTCCTTGATGGCCCCTGTTGGTCCCTGATTCAGCATGTTGTCAATGAATGAAGTCATTCTTATTCGTAGTCCAGCGTAGCGCAGGAGAAGAGAAACAGAAGTGAGGGAAGTAAACAAACGGCTAAAGTCAGGAGGTAGTATGATCATGATTTTCTATGGCATATATGGCACTCAACTTTCTGAGGGTCACGGTTGTAAATTTTGAAACTTTGCCAGAAGCTTGACTTTTTTTTTTTTTTTTTTGGAATCATGCTAGCGCATCTGTGAGCTTGTCACATGTGGTCAAACTGACGTAGCCACAAAACTAGGCCTGTCACTAATGAATGTTGATGCATAATGAATTATGTTGGAATACTGTTTAGTAGGTCATGGCCGACACAGGATTTTTGGTATAATGTTATAGAAAAATAGGGCATTCGAATACTGATTTGGATATGGATTACCATGGCAGCAATCGAAGCTTTGAAGCTTTGAAGCGTTCAGGTCAGGTCATTTTCACTGTTGACTACTGTACCCATTTCTTTATAGTAGGGGTGTAACGGTACACAAAAATCTCGGTTCGGTACGTACCTCGGTACACAAGTCACAGTTCGGTTTTTTTCGGTACAGTAATGAAAAAAATAGACAACTATTAAATATCTTTTACTTATTGGTAACCTTATTAAAACATACCACCACAGCAGTTAACTCTTTTTACACAATTTTTGAATGAAACAAATATATATAAAATCCTGCTTTTTCACATTGTTTGAATTTAACACATTTTTTTAATGAAAAATATAAATATACATTTCTGCTTTAACAGTTTTACTCAATTAAAATAAAAAGTATAGTGCAGCTGGTCAGCTTTAAAGCCTGCTCAGATTCAGTTTTACTAGGAACTTACTTAGCTTTCCCATTTTGTTAAAGTGCAGTAAACAAAACATGCTTATATCTAAAGTGCAGCTTAAACAATTTTACTCAACTCCAGATTGCTTTTTCTAGTCGTGCCGGTTAACGTTCAAACTTGGATGGTGTTGCTTTAGATGCGTTAGCATGTTAGACGTGTTTCCAAGTACATACCCGACCGCTGTTCTGCAGTGTCGGCAAACTGCTTTTGTCTTGTCCACTTGTTTATTTCCATCTTCGTATTTTACCCTGAAACCAAAGTGTTCCCAAACGGAGGATTTAAGGTTTGCGGGTGGGTCTTCAGGTTCGTCAGGCTCACTTGCCATGTTGTCAAAATGGGAGAATGCGCTGCACAAAGTGAAAGTGGAGATTTACAGGACTCGGTCCGTCACTCAATTATGTCCGTCGGGGAACTAGATATTTTAAATGGTTCGGCTCACAAAAACGAAATTAAAATAAAACAAAATAAAATAAAATAATATCCTGCACCCAATAATTCGGTACAGGGTCGTGCCGAACCGAAAGTCACGTACCGAACAGTTCGACACAAATACATGTACCGTTACGGCCCTACTTTATAGGTCAACGTGGAAGTTAGCATAGCCCTGGGTCCCTCCTCAAAAAGAATATCTGATTTTTTTTTCCATTGGATTTTGGATTATTGTGTAAAATAATGTGTCAAACAGATTTTTTTCAGCAGGAAAATCTTCACAAATAAATGCCACTTTTATGAATTTTAGAAGCATTAATGCAATCGAAAGAGGTCAAAAGATAAAGTTAAGCTATACACAAATAACAATACGGTCACATGACTTAATGTGGCCACCACCATGAGGCTGTAAAGCCGTCTTCAGCTTGATGATCTTCTGTAGTCTCATGTAGCCACCTGTTAGCAACCACCTTTGTAAAGGCGTCAAAATATACGACTGACATATTTTATGTTGTAGAACAAATCATAAAAATATCTTGTGTTAACCACAGACCTTATTTTAGGAGTCTAACCAAAAACCCATGACTTCAAGACGAGGGAGCCAGGAGTGCTAAAATCCTAACTCATTTCTGGGTTTTAGGACTCAACTGTGCAGCACTCCAGGTCCCAGGGGGGACAATGGCAGGGCAAGGACTCTATTGCCCAGCACCGTTAGATTTCCTCTTAACAAAGTAATATCTCAATTGTTCACACATTTGAGCCACCCCAGCCCCCCCCCCAGCCCTGACAGTGAGGGGTTTGCTCCACACTGATAATCTCCAGAGAATTCTGCAGAGTTCTGGCTGTTGTGTTAAACTATATGTTGTTACTTTCATTTTGTCTTCCTGTGTTGCTCTTTCCACCCGGCTCTGTTGGTGAGAAACTGGACTCTGGTGCTGCCCTGCCATCGTGGTGCGGAAACGCTTGGCCAGGTCTGTCCCGTTTCACACGGTGTTATGTAACGGACATGGAAAGCAGTGATTCGAGATAGTACAAGCCGAGGGGTTCAGGGTGAATATAAATACATTTCCATGTTTGTCTTTCACTGGTCCGGGGTCATCGCCGGGTCTGTCTGCACACTTCTGGGCTCACGGGGCAGGGTGGGTTCCTGGCTGTTGGGAAACATCACACACAAGGAGAATGGCAGGAAACGGGAGAGGAATTTACATGCGGGAGTGGCGATAGATGGGTAGGTCAGCAGGATGATGAGGGAGGAGAGGAGCTCATCAAGCTGAACGGAGAAGCGCCGGCGGTGTCATTACACAGAGAGGCAGGATTTTTCACAGTTTCCTCCACTCCATTGGTCAAATCATTACTGATATCCGTGCCTGGGAGTCACTCTGCTTTCAGACTCCTAATCCAAACCAGCCAATAAAAAGAAAAGCAGGAAAGACTCAACTTCCAACAATGTTTGTTTTTTAAACAACATAAAAAATAGAAATTATTGTGCCACAGATTCTGTTATAACATCCCAAATGACCTCATTTGAGCTCTTTTATAGGAATACTTCAACCCCCAAGTGACCATTTGTGTTTCAGTTACTCACTCTGTGTCATGTTGAATTTGTGAAAACATTTTTCTTGCATGTCTCCATAGTGAATGAGGAGTCAAAAAACCACAAACATTTCTGATGAGTTGAAGTAAAAGGGCTCTCTGTTTAACAACAGCAAAACTCTATCATAACATCCGCTCACAAACTCTCACACAACTCGTGCAGTATAATCCAAGTCTCATTTATTTAGTTGAATGCTCAGTGCTTCCCAAACAGAGAGCCATGTCTGATAGATACCAAAATGACGGTGAAATATGTCTACTCTTTCGAAGCCTGACTCCATTTACAGTAGGCTTGTTTATGATGAGCCAAGCCTGCACAGATTCCCTGGTGATCGCCACACAATGCGTGCCGGTTAGGTTCGTTTCCGACTTTATCCCAACTTGCTCTGACGTCATACAAAGTGGACAGGGATAATCTGCGAGATCAAGGCAGCCACAGTGTTAACAGCCAGGTGCTGCATTTGCTCTCCTCCAACTGCAAGACCCAGGGCATGATGGGAAACACCTGGCTCTCACATCATCGAACAGCTGACTGGTTTATAAAATAACTGGACAATCAAAAAGAGAAACAGACGGGCAGGAAGTCTTGCAAATACTGACAGACATTAATACAGGAAAGGCAGTTATCCAGTCACAGTGGTGAGCCAATCATAAGCACAGCGTGTCACTTACAGATGTACTATTCTGCATCATCAATGTCTTTACATGATCAGATTGTTCCCACCAGACATACATCTGCTGAGACTGTCCCATTGTTCAGTAACCATTTTTTTCCAATTTAACCTTCCCAGCACCTTTTCACATGCAGTAGTTTCCATCGTTTGAACTGTCCACATATTGAGTGTAGGAGTTTGAGGCTCTTCCCAACACCTTAGAATAATCTGCAGTTCACATTCTAATCATTTACCAATAGAGCTCGTAAGTTGCGTGTTTCCGTTTCCGGTACATGGGACCTTTAAAAATCGATTTCTCATAACGTATTTCAATGGCTAGATGAAAATTATTTTCTGGTCCTGTTTGAATTGCGCCATGAATTTCACATATGTTGTTTGTGAATTTTTAATATATTTTTTCATGCAAAGAAGGCTTCAATGTAGCGGGAAGAAGTTTGATACTGTTAGGTTTTGTGTGAGAGCGCTTTGTCGACTACAGCTCTTCACTGCTCCCGACACGTATGATATACATCACCACTCGCACTCGGCTGTGTGGCTGTGTCTCTGGTGCACTTCACCGCCTCGAAAGAAAATCAAAAGAAAGAACAGCTGTTCTTGTTGGAATAGTGACATTCGGGTACGAAACACACCGGCATCTTGATCTGATGGCTCCGTAGATCGTGGCAGAAGACACAGCAGCAGCACTGTGAGTTGAGAAGTGGAGGGAAAGTGTGATGACGTGACGTCACATAGGCGACATGTAGTCTTTCTCATTACATTGTTTCCACAGCCTTTAACTGAAGAATCATACAATAAACTGTCAAACTCTTAACATGAAAAAATATTATTTAGACCCACACAAAACATTTGTGTAATCCAAGGCATTTAATGACTGGGACCAGAAAATAATAATTTTCTCTCCATTGACTCCCATTCATATTTTCCGAGCCTAGAGGTCCGATGGGGGTCTACCGGAAGAGGCGTGACTTACGAGCTCTATAAAATCCAAAATGCTCCTCTGCAGGGGAGAAACCCAAGGACATTTGAGTCTCATCCATCCATCCATTTTCTAACCGCTTATCCTCTCATAATATCTGCAAATTATTTTATATTGAATAAATTTACCTCTGACTGGGCTGAATAACTAATATACAAATGGTTATTTGGAGGGAGATACAAAACAGATGTTAAACATGGTTGCCTATGACTTCAGTTTATCATAATTTTTTTTTGTTTTTGGATTCTTCGTTTACTGTGGAGGCATGCAAGAAAAGTTTTCCTCATGATGGGGTGAGTAATTGATGTAAAAATGGCCTTTCAGTAATGTTCTCATCAGTTTTGTCACAATTGCCAGTTAAAAAAACAATGGAAAATAAACAACATAAACAAAACATTGCCAACAACTGTTAGAATGACTATAAATTAAAGGGTAGGTTCAAAAAACCCTTAAATCATTTTCAGGTTTTCCTTCCTGTCCATGGCAAATAAGATCTCTTAGTATTCATACTGATGTTGTTGTGACATTCCCCATTACAGAGGAAGCATACCTAACAAAGAACAAAGATAACACCCTGGGCAAAGAGACAAATGAGGGAAAATAAGGCCACCACCAGGACTATTACTGGGAACAGCAACTTAGCCACTGGATCTCTTCAGTGTTCTCAAATTCATGCATTTAAGCAAAAATGTGAGCTTTTAATGTAACCGATACAGCCCCCGTGTTTACTGTATGCCTGTTGGCCTTTCAGTCACATGTCAGTCATACTCCTATGTTGGTTCCATCCAGCTGGATTTAACATTTCACAAAATGCCAAAAAAAGAAGCACCCAAGCAGGCCCCTGAGGGTCAGATTCTCTGCTACCATGTGCCGATCCTCGTGATGTCCTGGCAGTGCCCCCCACACTGCACAGAGATTCCTTGTGCTTTTAATCCAAAATAAGTCAAATGTTAAGATAGAGAGGGTGACTAAAGGGAGGGAAGGAAGGGAGAAAGAGATATAAGTTAAATCCGCCTGAAATACTCCCCTGCCAGGCTTAGCTAATCAGGATTCTTCAGCTGTAAACAGACACATGCTTCACATTCAAATAAGTGTTAACAGTGCTGTGCAAAGATAATCTTCCACCAACAAATATGCCAGAGGAGATGCTGGAAGATGGATGTGAAAACGTGTTGAATATATCCACACATTTATATCACTCTGTCCAGTGTACTTACCTATTGAGGCTTTCAATCCATCATGTTAGGTTATGTTCATTTATTTCTTTTTGGGCAGTTTAAGAGTTAATCCACTGTGTTACACCCAGTCGGCAGAATAAATGCTGCCATTGTAGGTTTCTGCAAATCACAGATATGTAATATTTATTAGTTACTAGCTGATTATGTTGAAACTTTATTAATGTCTTAACAACATTGTGGTTATGTTTAGGCACAATTACCTCTTGGTTATGGTTAAGAAAAGATCATGTTTTGGCTTAAAATATCCACTTTTAGGAGGCACAATCATCACTGGAAAGGCCACAGAATCTTGGTGGCACAATTGCCGCTATAACCTGCACTGATGTCTTGCTAAAACACAGCCACTTTTCATGGCACAATGGCCGCTGAAAATGCTGCCTATGTCTCACTAAAACACAGCCGCTTTTGATGGCACAGTTGCCGTTGCAAATGTCACCAATGTCTTGCTAAAACATAGCCACTTTACTACAAACAAGACTGGAATTGGTGCTATTATTTCATGAACAAGAAAACAGGCTTTTGGTGGCACAATCACAGCTAGAAATGCTGCTGATGCCATGTTAAACCACAGCTGCTTTTGGTGGTACAATCGCGGCTGGAAATGCCAGCAGTGTCTTGCTAAAAACACCCACTACTGTTGGCACAGTCGATGCTGGAAATGCCTCTGATGTCTCACTAAAACACGGCCGCTTTTGGTGGCACAAACGTGGTTGGAAATGTTGCTATTGTTTTGCTAGACAAAGCATGCTTTTGGTGGCACAGTCACCGCTGCAAATGTCAGCAATTTTTTATTAAAATACAGCCTCTTATGGTGGCACAATTACAACTGGAAATGCTTCCAATGTCTCACTAAATACACCCACTTTTGATGGGACAGTTGCCACTGTAATTGTTGCCAATGTCTTGCTACAACACATGCACTTTTGATGGCACAATGGCCGCTGAAAATGCTGCCTATGTCTCACTAAAACACAGCCGCTTTTGGTGGCACAAATGTGGCTGGAAATGCTGCCCTTGTTTTGCTAGAAAAATTACAAGACTGGTGGCACAGTTGCCGCTGTAAATGCCACCAATTTTTTTACAGAAACACAGCAACTTTTGGTGTCATAATCACCGCTGGATATGCCACCAATGTCTTGCTAAAACATAGCCACTTTACTACAAACAAGACTGGAAATACTGCTGTTATTTCACAAAAAAGAAAAACATGCTTTTGGTGGCACAATCACTGCTGGAAATGCTGCTGATGTCATGCTAAATCACAGCTGCTTTTGGTGGCACAGATGCAGCTCGAAATGCCACCAGTGTCTTGCTGAAAACACCCACTTTTTATGGCACAATCGCAGCTGGAAATGCTTCCAATGTCTCACTAAATACACCCACTTTTGATGGCACAGTTGCTGCTGTAATTTTTGCCAGTGTCTTGCTACAACACATCCACTATTGGAGTCACAATCATTGCTGGAAATGCTGCCGATGTCTCGCCTCAAACACCCATTTTTGATGGCACAATCACAGCTGGAAATGCTTGCTAAAAATGAGTTTTGTTTGTTGGTCTCAAACTGTGGTCTGTAGCTTGGCATCTGTCTGACCTAGGTGTCACACCATCAGCCATCCACCCTCTCCTCCACCTGCTAATGATAAAGTCATCTCATATACATGTAATCAGAACTACATCAGTTTAAAAATGTTGATATGATTCGTGTGAAATGTACAAAATGTCCAAGGTTTGCAGAAACACACAGTGCCAACATTTTCTTCTGGCGACTGGGCTGCTGTGTTATTCAAATATTGTATTAACTTTCTTTATGTTTGTTCCAACTTCTAGGATTAGGATAAAGTTATTTCTGTGTAGTAGTGTGATGCCTTTTTTACACACAGCTGTTTATGAAATTGTCTTTTAATGAATTAAAGGAACACTTTATAAAAAACATCACGTAACACAATTGTTTGATTCCTAATTAGTTCCTGCCCATTTTGGTTTGAGTTGTTTTGAGCTGCTTTCTTTGTCCAGAGTTTTACATATTTCTCCTGTTAAGAGTGTCACTGACTAATCCCAGCATATAAATCTGGAAAAAACGCACTTGAATCACAAAAAGGAGTGAAATGATTCCCAGCAAGACATGTTCAAAAACTCTTTAATTTTTGTTTTGCAAATATATAAGTACAAACATATGTACTAAGCTATTGCAAAAATTTTAATGGTGGATTTGACTTTTGTAATGGCCTTAAACCTTTTAAATCATAGCTTCACTTTTATTATTGTGAATCTGATTTCAAGGCCCCTTTACAAACTTAAAAAAGTATCTGGTCTGAAACATACAGGTTGACCAGCGGGAGCACCCGTTCTTAGAGACCAGCCGGATCTTGGCTTGAATCTGCCCCATATGGTTGCATTGTTTGACAAGCAAGTCTCCAGGCAGTCCTCAAAAACCCAGCGGTGGGATTGCAGTGCTTCCAGATGTGGCCTGCCTGGCTGGATTCTCTGGCACAGCACATCACTGTGTGAACATGAACGGTGAACACCCAGCATCACACTCCTACAACACACAGCGGGGCAACAGTTTGTCACTTTTCTGCTGATGTGGTGTAATTACGAAATAGCATGTGTTTTTTATCTATGATGTCAGCGCGTGTGCCTTACACCGTGTAAGAAAAGTTAAAGAAAAAAAAGTGTGTGTACAGTACGTGTAAGCGTGTACGTGTGCGGTTCAATGGATGACTCACTGTAGGCTGTTAGTCATCTGTCCAGGGACACACAAAAAACCAGAGCCAATCATTGCGACGCCATGTGCTTTTACAGGCCTCTCAGCTATGTACACAACATGTAGGAGGCAGGAGGAGTGCTTCCTGTTTACCAGGTTATCTGTCAAATAAGAGAATAAGGACACACTCAGCTTCTTTTAAAGAATATCTCACCCCCAAAATGATCATTTGTATACCCATTATTCATCCTGTGTTATGAATTTATTGAATTTGTGAAGAGAGCTTTTTTTTTATGGGCCTCACAATGATCGCAGAATCCAAAACTGGGAAAATTCTTGAAGGATTGAAGACATGGGGGCTGAATTTAACAACAGCAAAACTATATCAAAACAATAATTCAGTCATTTTCTGTAACTGCTTATCCTGTCAGGGGTTGAGAGAGGGCTGGAGTTTTTTCGTCATGCCTGCATGATAAATGGAGAATCCAAAAATGGAAAAAATTCTTAATAAATATGAGCAAAAGGGGGCTGTGTTTAACAACAGCAAAATTAAGATTTGAGTCAAATGGACTCCACAAAAATGTCCGCAGAATCAGGTCTGGACATTGTCAGGAGTATCTCTTTCACACATGTAGCAGACAACAGGAGTACACCTACTGGAAACACTATATTCCAGTATAAATACATGTGGTTTAGGTGAGGATTGGCACCTGGGTAGAGCATGCAGGAAGCAAGATGCAGATTACACCCACAGTCATGTATCCAATCCTAATTTGGTCAAAAACAACCAAATCTCCTGCTGTACTTTTCATTTGTCTGACGATTTCGGCTTCGACCCTCAGCCACAGAAGTATCCAAACCAAACTCTCTTCAGACATTTACCTGCTCTATTCACACATGAGTTTAATTGGACATTCCACGGATTTTGTACGGAGGAGCTGGTAGGATTCTCACGTACAGCTCCTTCATGTAAAGTCTAGATAATTTCAGGTTTGCAGTGCATATGTGAAAGGACTTATGTGACTTGGACTATACTGCACAAGTTGGGTGGTAGTTTGTAAGCAGCAAGGTGATGCAGTGGTTAGCATTGTTGCCTCACAGCAAAAGGGCTGCTGGTTGGAACCAGGGGTGGGGGGGCCCCACTGTACGGAGTTTGCATGCTCTCCCTGTGCCAGCGTGGGTTTTGTCCGGGTACTCCAGCTTCCTCCCACAGTCCAAAGACTTGCAGGTTAATTAGTGGCTCTAACTGACGTAGGTGTGAATGTGAGTGTGAATGGTTGTCTGTCTCTATAGTCCCTTTCACACTGCCAGATTTTCCGCGAATGTTGGGCCGTTTTGCCGGCAAGCTGCGAGAGTGTAGACACACAGAGGTGGATTGGCGAGTTGATCCGAGGTGCCCAATTTTCCGCCTCGTAGGGTAGACATATTGGCAGAACGCTTTTAGTTTAAACACACCGAGGCGGCCTTCCACAACGGGAGGGGCTGTTGATGACTTGTGGAAGGAGCAGTTGATGACGGCGCACATGCGAGCCACTGGCGGTGGATAAAGAGGAAACAGCTGATAGCAGGAATTAGCAAGCAGCTAGTAGCAAGAGGGAAATGCAAACCTGACAGACACTGTAAAGATGAGCAACTGGGGAGACAAGGAATTACGCGCCCTCCTTGTCCTCGCAAACGAAGAGGCCATTAACTGTCAGATGATGGGGACGGTGAAGGACGGGCCGACTTAGGAGAGAATCACCGAAGTACTGACCAGCCGCGGCTTCCCTCCCACATCACTGGTTATGTCACACGCTGAGCTACACGTTTTGTTACTTGCTTACGCCCCCCATTGCCCCCAAAAAGGCACATTCTGTATAAATTAAAGTAGTTAGGCGGCATTTTGCTGCACTCCCCAATTTTGTTTTTATACTGCCAATGCTGAAAGAAGACTGATTGGGCTTTCCTGCAAATTTGCACAATTCCTATTTAAAAAGGGCTTATGTGTCAGCCCTGTGATAGTCTGGTGACCTGTCCAGGGTGTACCCTGCCTCTTGCCCAATGTCAGCTGGGATAGGCTCCAGCCCCCGTGACCTCTAACAGGATAAGTTGTTATGGAAATTGAATAAATGAATGTTTTGATATAGTTTTGCTGTTGTGAAATGCAGCCCCGTATGACTTCAGTTCTTCAAAACTTTTCTCTGTTCTTTCTCACTGTGGAGGCATGAAAGAAATAGTCTTCCTCATGAATTCAACATAACACAGGGTGAGTAATTGATATACAAATGATCACTTGTGGGGTGAAATAATCCTTTGATAACACCTTTCTACAGTCTGGCTCCGTCAAGCTTAAGGCCGTTGATTTGTAAAAATTAAAGGAATCTTTCGCCCTCCAAAGAACCATTTGTATATTAATTATTCAGTGCCTGTTACATTGAATTTGTGAAGAAAACTTCGCTTTTCTTGCACGCTGAAGAATCTTTTCAGTGCCTGAAAAGAAGAATCCAAAATTAGAAATAATTCTTGTTGCACTGAAGTAATAGACAACCATCCCTAACAACAGCAAAACTATACCAAAACATCCACTTACTAACCCCCACACAACGTCTTCAGTGGAATCTAGTCATAAGTCAGTACTTCCCAAAAAGACGCCCTGTCTGACAGGGAGCTTAACTAGAAGTGAAACTTATCTATGCTCTCTTCAAAGCCAGACTCTATTGATAAACAGTAACTTTTCCCAGCTGAACACAGGAGCTGCTGGTCTACCGCTGTCTCCATCACTTAGTTAGTGTTATTGTGTGTGACTTTGCTAAATCTGAACTAACCCTTATAAACACCAAACAATAACACAAACAATTTGATCCAATGAATTCTTTTGTTCTTTTCACAAACAGACCACTGGAAACAGCTTGTATTTGTACTGTGTCTGCCAGAGCATCACCCTGAAACCTTCCTGAGGTGTAACCACAGCCCCCGTCACTGCAGGAACAGTTACACCACAAACTCTGCAAACTTCTATGAGCGAGTTCCCAACATTTACACCAGGAAACAAAGCTGCAATAAAGATAAAGCTCAACAGGATGTCACCCACTACTGGTTCTAGCGCTTGTTGTACATGTGTACATGTGTAGTCACACACACACACAGAGGGACAAGGGAGGAGGCAGGGACGGTTGCATTGGGGGAAACGGGTTAACAGCAGGCAGTTAGAAAAGGGGTGTGGAAAGAGCAGAAGGAGAGAGGGAGAGAGTGAGGCCAAAGGAGCGGGGCCATATAAAGAGCAACAGAACACAAGCCAGGCTTTATCCTGCTCGACTGTCCCGCTCACTTAGACCTCACAGGAAACTCCCGGCTCCCTCGGCCCTCACACGCTCGCTCATTATCACTTACCACACTTTTACTCTCACACAGTCCCACCGGCTGCGCTGAAGCTGACCAGAGAGGATGGCTGCGTCCATGTGGAGAATGAATGGGCTCTGGAGGAGGATGGCTGGAGTTCTGCTGCTCTGCGCTCTATTGCTCAGCAGTGAGTATTGTTTATAGTATCTACTTTTCCACTCCAATTTTCCCTCCCTCCTTAGAGAGTTATCTATCCACACAGAGTGTTTTTAGTGGAACTGAACTTTTTGCTGCTCCTTTGTGTTTGTCTCTGACATTATAGTAGGCAAAATTCCAATTTACGTCACGCGGTATGTGTGCATCAACGGTGGCTTTTAAAACACTAGTTTGGGGGTTTACTTTGATGTGTTCGACCATGAGGTTGCACACAGATGTAAAGAGGCATGGTTAGCGCTGGGGTAGCTGCAGACACAAAGACTATGCTCAGGAGTGGAAAGTTGCAGTTGAGAATAATTATGCTTTATATCCTGCAGCGCATCTGGGTGGAGCTAATATGTGTTTGAATGCGTGTAAAAGGATTAAAGCCACACACAAACAACACAGCCTCAAAATGGTATGTGTATTATGAAAAACAGGATCAGTTTTTACTGCTGCTGAGTCACAGAACTCCAACGAATTAGAAAGACGTTTAATGTATATGCAGCCACATGTAACACAAGTGACCACATGAGACTTGGTTTCAGCAGAGAGCAAAAATAGTTCCCTCTCCCATCTGCAAACAGTGTGTGTGTGTGTGTGTGTGTGTGTGCGTGTGCGTGCTCGAGGGATCATGTGTGGACTCACTGGGCAGTCCACTCCCAATCAGTCTGAGGCCTGCTGCTAATTGCAGGGTGATGTATGGCTTGGATGGTGTTGCTGCAGGACTAGTTTCTAGTTCAGCCCTATGCGTAACGACTTCTGCAGAGCCAATAGGCCCCATATACGGGCACAGGGGCGGGAAATGTTTTGGAGTGACCTTGGGAGGACTCGGAGGAGTGTTCCAGGCTGATGAAAATAACTAACTTTAAAAGGGAAAAGATTATGAGGACGGCGGAACATGCTCATAGTTTGCACAATAAAAAGGCACACCACATACCGTCTGCATCAGCAGCTTAACAGATGGTAATTAGATTTACATGGAAATCTAATTACTCGGGGCACACCCCGCCAAGAAATGAAAACCTCGATACGGGGATGTTTTTAGATACAACTAATAATCACACTTGTATTTTTTTGTTTGTTATTGTAGTTGATTGAAATATTATACTATCTTACTATCTCCATAATTAGGATTTTGTTTTAGCCACTCCTAATTGTGACTACAGCCATGCCCATCTGGCTGTTTGCCATATTTGCATATTGCCTATAATACAAGGCACAGTTCAGTGATCTTGATTATTTTAAATAGTATCTTCCATAGACATAAATGTCTTGTCCCTGTTTTAGCTTTTAGCAGACAGCCTGTGATTTCTACTGTAAGGGTGTTGTCTCAAGCCTGCTGACCCACCCTCAATTCTTCACCACATCCAACAGCGGTCCTCCGATCACACGGACCTGCCACATTGTTGACACTTGTGTCCAACTGGCATCGCGGTGTGAATTTTTCAGAGGCATGGTCACATTTGGCTCCAAAAAACAAAACTGGAAACCTCACACTTAAATACACGGAATGATTTATTGCTACTATCATTACTGTGATCTACATCCTGCCAGTTGAACCTTTGTCTGTCAGTCTTCTTCATACTTGCGGCTGTTTCTGTTTTTGTTTTGATACGTTTTGCGCCACCAGCCAAGTCACAAGAGACGATGCATCCTCGCTGATCCTTTTCACAATATAGGACTATGTGGCTGCAGTGGTATATAGGTCAGAGGTCTGGCCCCATATGGCGTCATTATTTGTTCAGAGACGCAAATAAATTTAATGTTTCATGCTTGATTTTCGCTGTCCTGATCTACATAAAGAAGACTCTTTGTCTTTTTATACTGATACAAGCAGAGGCGCTCTACTGCACAGCTCCTGTCTTGTTGTGTCTCGTTCTCAGTGTGGAATTATGGTGTTTCGGGAGGTTTAATGAATGCCTCATCAGATTCAGTGGCAGTAATGTGATGTCATTAGCCCCAGAAGGGCAAATGGGTGTGGCAGCTGATCCTAGGCCAGTCTTAAAAGCATACTTTGTAGTATTTCTGCAAAACAGAGAAGAGCCTGACTATTAATTTATATCTCTGTCTCTTATTTGGAAACCATGGAAACCAGCAAAGTCATTTCACAAGGCCTTGACTCACCAATTATGTGACAACATGTGTATGGAGTCAGATATTATGCTTATAGAGAAGAAAAAGTACATTTTCAAGCATCGGGCTGAGTCAGAGACATTGTGCCATCACAATATTAGCTTGGCAGAATATATGTTGTACCAGCTTACTGCAGGCTTAGACTTATCTAAAACATGATTAAAGGCATAGTTTGGATTTTTTTTAAACGGGGTTATATGAAGTACTTATCCATATTGCATACTGTCAGTCAGTCTTGTCAAACCCACCAAACCCCACTGACTTGCTGGACACCGGAGCTGCTGGTCAACAGCTGCCTTCATCAGTTAGTCAGTTTGTGTTATTGTGTGACTTTGGTGAATCCGAATTAACCCTTTCAAATGCCAAAGTCACACAGTAATGCAAATAAAATACCTGATTGAGGCAGAGGTAAACCAGCAGCTCCTGTGTACAGTGATGTTAAATCACTGGTTTCTTAATGGAGTCTGAAGAGAGCGACATAACAGCTTCAGTTCCCTGTCTGAAAGCGCTGTCTGACAGTAAGGTAAATCAGTGAAAATATTCCAAATACAGCCTATGCTTGAAATAATATTGATTTTTTTTAGGTGGCTAAAATACACTTTGCTTCTGACCCCTCCACAGCAGTACATTGCTTAGCTTCAGTGTCAGTACTGCAGCCTGCTTCTCCAAACTCAGGGCGTGCCCACTGACATCTATCAAATGTAATGCACTGACTATGGATAAGCACCTCATACAACCCCACTTCAGAAAATCTGAACTATCCCTTTAATAATGTCTGCAGCTGGCGAACACCTTAGTTTATATTTTGTAGGCTAGAAACACTGATTCAGGCAAACACAAGCAAAAGGATAAGTGGATGCAGGAGAGACAGGATAAGAGCCTTTGATGCATTTGATAAGCAAACGTGTTTAACTTTGTTAATCAGAGCAAACATCCCTGTCATGTATAAGCAGGCCAATCACCTCCACTCTCTGGCAAACAGATTTAGTTTATGCTCCCACTTCCCATGGCTGTCATTCAGTAGTTATGCAGCCGTGCAAATATGTAGCGCTGAAATGGGCATGGACTGCGTTGTTGGATGATGTCATTCAGTGCCTCTTGGAGTATGTTATAAGCTGTCGCTCTCTCAAGATTTTGGGGGAAAACCCAAGCTTTAAATCTGCTCTGGAGCAAAGGGGGGAAAAACATCTTGTCTTGCTCATTTCAGGTTGTCATCTACAATGAGTCTTTCTGTTGCTATGAGAGGGCCTCAGGTGGAGCTGAATGAGCTGTGACAATTGCTGTTAGAATATACAACATTAAACAAAGTTATTCACTCGTGCTTAGGAAATTCCAATTGTGGCGTGCATGTTTTTGTGAGTGCAAAGCCATCAACGCTCAGTAGAGTTATTTTGTATTATTTTTGTATTTTGACACACGCTTAAAGGAGCAGTGTGGAAGATTTAGGGGGATTTATTGGCCTCTAGTGGTGAGGATTGCAGATTGCAACCAGCTGAAACTTTTCCTGGTTAGAGTCCCTTCAGTGTTGATTGTTCAGGAGGTTTTTACCAGGAGCTGAATTATCCACAGAGGTCTCTTCCTCTTCAAAACAAATGGACCAGATGATTTAAACCGGTAAAAACATAGAATAAAGCAGTCTTAGCTACAAGTCAATGTTTTTCCTATGCTGTTTGGCCCAGCACCAGCTAATGTGTGCTCACCGTTTTGCTCTGATAACTTAAGATACGATGCGATACAATACGAGCACACAACAGAGCACAATAAGTAAAACACAACACAACCCCTAAAGTTGGAACAAATTAATTTTTAAAATGATTCAGTTGAAACTTGGGCATCCTGTATCGTCTTCCCGAAGGCAAAACCTTGCGCTTAGCGTGGAGAATGTGGGAGGAGTCATAACTTAGGATCCAGACATTCAGGAGTTTTTTATCAAGAGCCGAATTGTCCGCGGAGTTCTCCTCCTCTCCAAATCAAACGGACCAGATGATTCAAACCAGTAATAAACACTGAATAAAGCAGTTTCACGTTCCGACACTGCTTGTCGTGTAGGGGCTGCTAACTACAGTGGCTGATCCGAAAACATGAATGGTCCTATCTAGAGCCAGTGTTTGGTTTATCCATTCTGGGCTACAGGAGAAATGTGGCAACATGGCGGACTCAGTGAACCAGGACCCACCATGGATGTATAAGGAGATCTGGATACAGTGTTGGAGGCGGGGCCCTGTTTATTCCTTTGTAAGTTATTCAGTGGCACATAAAGCCAAAAAAAAGCTTTATTTATGTGGCATGAAATTACTGGTTTGATCAGCGCTGCCTCCATATCATTGGGCCCACAGAGCAAGTGAACTTGAGACTTCTGCCAACCGAACCGGCTACTTCCAGTTTAGTGCTCCGCTGACTTGAATGGGGATAAAATTATTTAATCTTGCAACTTTTCTAGACTTTCCAAATGTTATCGCACTGAAAAGATGAACCCCTGATAGTGAAGCGAGTCATTTCGCAGGAGTTGTGACGCTCGGAAAAATGTATCCAGTGATTTACAGACGTCTTTTTTTTTTTTTTTAATCTAAGTTTATGGGAAGAAGTACTTTTGTGCCAAAACGCATCACATGACAGATTCGGAAGGCATAATTACACTGTTTGGCCACTATGAAAATTGGCTTCAAAGTCTGGTGCACTTCCTGGGGGCCTGGGACCTGCTCCCAGTGTAGATATAAATGGTTCAGTCTAAGGTAACTAAAAAACCCACAATGATTCTTATTTACAAGCGGATATACATTCCATTTCTGCCAATATATCCCCTCAAGTGGTTTGGCGATAGAAGCCATTCAAGATGGCATGAATTGAACTGACTGAACAGAAAGGACACACAGACTGCTGAATTCTGTTCAGAAAATGTCTGAAAAAATGTCCAGATTAAGAGCTTGAAAAGAACAGGACAGTCTTTACAGCATCCATATCTCTCTACACACAAATGTGCAAGACTTTGTTTCTCAGACAGCAGCTTCGCCCTGCCAACGTAAACAGGGGCAGAATATTGCCACTCTTTCTCATGGCCTTAGGCTATTGACCAGCATTCTTTCGGTCCCAAGTTGTGATGGTGAAGTTTGATTCACGTCATCTGCTGGAGGGTGTGGGTCTTTTTTTATGTAAGCCTTGGCAGATAGTGGTCTTATGTCAGGCTAGGGTGTGTGTCCACTTGGGCCCAAAGTTATGGCTGAGGAGCCACGTGAGCTCGCAAAGTAATTAAACCTGGAGCCTGCGTTCTGTCAAACTGCCAATTTGCTTCAGTGATTTCTACATGCGAGAGAGAGCCAGGTCAGGCTACAGCTGAAACCATTAAAATATTCTAACAAATACTGCCTGTCACCAGTGGCCGTTCTGTTACCTCATCTGCTAGCTCTCATCAGACCATCGCCATAACAAGGGGAGGACTTTTTAAAATTTTCTCCCTCTGAATTATCTTCGTTCGAAGCCGACTCTTTCCCAAAGAAAACATATTAATGATAAGAAAACAAAACCACTGTCGCCACTAACTAAATGATCATCCAGGAAAAGGAGTTGACTTGGAGAAGTAGATCATCTAGCAACAATATTTACCTAGTGAAACAGTCTTAATGAAAAGCAGACGCTGTGTTAGCATTCAAATCTTCCTTTTCCAATTACTGCTGTTCTGGTGAGCTTATTGTTCCTTGTTCCCTTGGCACCCTGCTGCAATTTTACAGCTGTTGGTTTTTACCAGCATAAAGAAAGGAGGGGAGGGGGGTAAAAAGCCCTCTCCTCCTGTTTCTCCTTCATTTTCAGCCCGGAAAATTTGGCGGGACAAGGCCGAGAAACTCCAGATATCACTGCTCGGATCAAAATCGCCCGTATTTGCAGCTAATGAGCAGCTCCGAGATTACAGTGTGAATTCCAAAACAAGAACTTGGAAGTGCTCTCGGCCTCTTGTGTCATCCCCGCCCTGTCAAAACTAAAGTTTCAGCAACGGCTCAGAGATCCCCCTCAGTCTGATTGATCCAAGGTTATGGTGATGTCACGCCAAACACTAGTGGAAAGCACGTATAACTCATAGTGTTTGTTGGATAACCAGCCGGGGCTGTCTTTATGGAGGGGTATACTGTTTACCCTCGGGAATAAAAGCACTTAATGAGCCTTGGCTGAGGCCTTTTGACTGCCAGAATAATTGCTCCTGGTAATTAATGTTCGGTAAAAGGCATGTCGTTGAAGCCATGCTTTATACTTCCTAATTGAAAACACAAGACTGTGCCCTTTTGCTGAAGGTCCTGAGTTTGGACCTGTTTCATTTGTACTGTATGCATGTGTAGGTATGAATAGTATGTGTGTTTCTGTGCAGATTTCTTCTTTCCCTACGCAAAACTGCAGAGTTTAGCCGTATCTGGAAGGATATCAGATTGCAGCTATTATTTCTCAATCTTCCTCTCCCACTTTGGCTCCTTAGCCTCGATCACATCAGAGCCAGATTGTTTAGGGCTATAGGTTTCGATATCTTTTTACAACCTCTCCCCACGCAGTCTCATGTAAAAACAGCAGCTGGAATTGGTCCATGGACATCTGCTGCTGCAGCCCAGTGCTGGTTCTGACACAGAGTGGGGAGCAGCTGGTGTTTCTAGTTTCTAATCCGCTAACAAAATGGATGGACTGTTTTGGAAACAGGTTTTAAGTTTCACTGCACTGCTCAAACTATTTTAATGAGTAAACCGAGGGTTGAATAAAAACAATGGTTGGTGGCGGCTATCAATCAGGATGTTACCTTTGCTTTCATCGCTCTCATGGGTTTTCTCAGCCTTTGGTTTTACCGACCATGAGTAAGTGTACATGAAGGAAAAACAAATGTTTAAAGTCCCCCTGTGGACATGCTTTAAAGTATGTAAAAACAATCTGCTATGATTAATACTTTGTTTAATATGCATTCCCACATAAAAAGTTAAATAAAAAAGGCTCTGAAAAGGGGCTGAAGGCATATCTACACTTTTATCCCAATTGAATTGAAAGTTGAGAAATTCTGATTCTGGGGTCTCATCTATAAATGTAGCCTACTCACAGAGCGAGGTCTGAAAGACGTGTAGGCCACTTCCCACGCAAACGTTGTGATCTATAAAAACAGACTTGATGGGAGAATATTTGACCCATGGTTATGAATATTTTGGAAATGGGAAATTGGCGACGCAGATGGTGAGATGGAAGTCTGGTTGAGGAAACTGACGAATATTTTTTGGCGTGCGCCATGTTTGGCTTTTGTCCATACGAACAACAATGGTGGGAAATTGCAATACCAGCGCAGTTTGGCAGTACTTTAATCTAGAAAATGAAAACAAGGTAGCATGTAGGCTGTGTCAGAAAAAACTGGCATATCATCACTCGACTGGAGCAATGTGCAACCACATTCAACTCAAGCATTTGGATGTTAACCTGCACAGAACGATGGCTTAGGTGAGTTGTTGTCAAATAATGTGCGGGTTTTACATTCAGTAAAATGCCTCTCATTTCAGCTGAAATTTAATTATAAATTAGATGTTGTTTTATTAACTGTAAAGTGACGTCTCATGCTAATGTATTCTTGATGTAGAATAATGACGTTTAATCATAAGGTACGGTGAATAAAACGTCTGCAAATCGTCATAATGTTAATGTCCACACAATGTGAAATTGTTTTGTTGTTGGACATTTAAAACATTGTCAACACAATTTTCATTCCAACCAAAATTTAACATCTGTCCAACATGTTTGATGATATATTGACGTCCAGTGCCAGCTAGGTAAAAGCACATGACCCAAACTCAACGACTAGCAGAGGCATTAGAATGCTAAGTGTAGTTAGCATCTTCTATTTAGATTGTTTGTTAGCTTGTAGGCTAACTGGCAGTGGCTGACACAGCGTTAAAGGGTGTGAAACACACATAATATCTGCTACGATGGGTTTTTTGATAAAAAGTGGAGGGAAGCTCCAGGGTTTTGGTTTACATCCAAAATCTTCGCACTCTACCATATTAGCTCTCAAAACTTTTACTATGCTAACGCCAACTTTGCTCTCTGTACTGCCAAGTCTGTGCTGGAGGTTTCAGGTGTCTTTGCCAGTGTTTAATTCGGTTTCCTCATCGATATGTGTTTTCTGTATTAGACAGTGATTGGCTAACCATAAAGAAGCTAGCTGCCTGGTGAATATTTGAATCTCAGATTTTAATGAAGACATCTGCCCCGTTGGCAGAGGAATGTGAAAGCACCTCTATAGTGACAAACTTTGCACAGATACAAGTCAGTGAAGTCAAGTTCAGACATTTTAGGAGACATGTAGAGAAGAAAAACACATTTTTAAGTTGGGTTTGTTGTCGTTTTGAGTAGATTTACACATTAAGCTACAATAGTGCAGAGGAGCCGCTGTGTTGTACCCTCACGATAACAGTTAGTATGTAATCCCACTCCATTAGCGTGTCTGTATTCTAGTGTTATCTGTAACCCCCAGCATGTTCACCTCTGCAGTTCAAAGAGGTCACTGGCATGCCATGTGCTGTGACAGCCACATCCTGTCTGAGGATGTGCATAGATAACATTCCAAACCTGTTGTTAATTCCTTTTCAGTTTTCTTTTTTTTCAAAACTATCTTGTGTTTTGTTTGAAAACACCAGGGGCGTGGACAGGGTGGAAAAGTCAACTTTTGCCACTCGTCTGTGCAGAAACAAAAATAGTTCTCACGTTCGGGGACCCGAGTGGTGTGGTCTCAGGTCACTGGAGGAGCAAGTAGCGGTAAAGTGGGCTGTATTTGGTTTCCATGGTTACATGGCTTTAGAGTTTTTCATACAGCCCAATAAGTTGGACAATGTAAGATTTATGATGTGGTATTAGACCATGTTATTACCTAGAAGGCAGTGTTTCTGTGCCTGCAGCTTATAGACAAAGAGGCATGTCTAACAATTAGTTGATCAACAAAACACAAAATGACTTGTAATAGATAAACAGTTTTAATTATTCATGAAGACAAGCAATGTCACAATGTTTTATAATCTAAACAATTAATTGAAAATAAAGGATCAAGTAGACAATAATACAAATAATTAGTTGCAGTTAAAGGTAGTGTTTGGTCAATTTCCAGTTTTGCCGGTTTTGTCCGGTGTACGAGCTTAAACTAGTTTGATCTAATTAGGGCTGACCACGACTAAGAATATTCCTCGTCGACCAATAGTCGTCATTTAGGGCCATTAGTTGACGGGTCGCCCGCATGTTTAAGATATTAATCTAATTATTAAATGATATATTTTGGACGGGGCAACACAATGGTTTGAGTTGAACCTTCATTAATATAGGCCTATATTTTATCTACAAGTGCACGTCACACACTGAGCAAGCCGCCTGTTAATGACACTGTGGGCTAATGGGCATGTAGCTACTTCCATGTTTCACATGATACGTCATGTTTGTAGTCGACCAATGAAGATGAGTTTACATATCATCTTGGGTTCGTCCTTCACCTTCTCAAAATGATCCCACACTTTGGATTAAGCGACCAATGAAATTTTCAACTAATGACCTTTTTGGTCGGCTGTTAGAGGGAGCAGCCCTAGATCTAATGCAAACTAGCTGATCCGGCATTTGTCATTATGACACATTGTAGCAAATTAAAACGTAGCCCAATCAGCGACCTGTGCCAGAATCACTGCGCTAAATCCAACTTGTATTGCATTAGTGATAAAACATATGACTGTGTGATTAACATATTATATTTATTTATAAACAGACTAACGTAGGCACTAATGTCTGACAGACTGTGTGCAATACATTGACAAGCTGAGCACTAGCAAGTGGTGCATGTTGTGTTTGTTTACTAGACAGTTCATGGATTTTTTGGGGTGACAACATTAGACATGGCAGAGTTAGTCTCTCAAGAAAAGTAAAACTGCTCCAATGTGGCAACATTTTGGATTTGAAGCTGGCGAAAAAGGTCCTAACTGACCACAAGCAACATAGTGCACCATGTTAAGTGGAACTTCTGTTGGACACCGTTTCTGTCTATTGCAGTCGCTCATTTTAAAAACCCACAATGGACGAGGAATGGCTGATTAATGAAGTTAAAATGAGGAATTATCTATACAATGCCTTCTTATTTGATTAAAAAAACCCTACATAAGGAGGCACCTGGCTGGAGTTAGATCGCCAGGGAGCTAAAAGTTTCCGGTGATGACCACTGATAATGAAAGCTACATGCTGTTGGCTGTATTTAATGTAATTTACAGTAAATATCACAATATAAAATGTGTGTTTTCTCTTTAAAAAGCACAAATGTAGTAGGATATCAAGTACTCACCCATTTTATAAGTGGTTACGTGTCCATTCTGATCTCCAGTGCACAGCTAATAGGTGTGTGGTTTGTTTACATGATGTAACAGAAGCACATATTTAAAGAACTCAGTGTGGAGAGAGCTCTGATGTCACACAATGCAATGTAATAGTAGGACGCTTGTTTGCTGTGACAACACTGTGTCATTTTGGTCCCACTAGGGAGTGGCTGCTGCATCCAGGGTGACACCTAGTGGTGAAATTTGGTATACCACTCCAGTCCGGCTCGATATTAAACCGGTTTGAACATTTTTACACCAGTCTCACGCTAGACTAAACCTCTTTTCTCCATCTTGGTTGGCCACTTACGAAGTCCACCCTCCCTTAACATTTCTTCTTGAGGGGAACAAGAAGAAAGCAGTGACGGGAGATTTTAGGGTCCTCAGTGGACATCTGGAAGCAGAGGACATGTGAGAAGAGGAGGGTGTGGCGAAATATGACAGCCAAGGTGTTGTCTCTATGGTCTGGGTGGAGGACAAGTCCCAAGATTTAGAGCTGAAGCTTCCTCCCCTCCCTGTACTCATGATGTCACACACTTCACAGCTCTCTGACAGTACAGCACATACACAGGGAGGGACACAGCTCCCTCAGGAGACTCACTGCAGCTGCTGTCCCCTGCTCATACACCAACTGCACCCGTTTAATCAGGTGTGACTCAGTTTGCTTCTTCTGCAATTCCCTCGCTCTCCTCCACCCTAAATATGAACGCTGGAATGGCAGGAAGGGTGAAAGATGGCAGTCACAATGGCAGCTACACGTCAGGCAGAGAATGGGAAAGGCGGTGACAGATGAGTGAGACAGGGACATTGTAAGTGACTGAGTATGGGACCAGATAGCACTATTCAGAATATACTTACCCTCTATCTTAGCTACACACACACACACAGTCTGTTTGGCTGCAGCTGCTTGTAACTGAAACAGGGCGATAAAGGAAGCAGAGCATTGTGTGCAGTTAACAATCCACTCATGCAGCGTGCTGATGCCTGTGTTCAAGCTGAGTGATCTTAAACTAAATCTCGACAGGGTCCAAAGACAAAAAGGAGGTACTCAAACCTGATGCTTAAAATCCTTGTAAAAGGGGAGATGGCGCCAGACTGAACGAAAAAATGCAAGGTATTATTTTTGAAGGCCTGGTTGTAGGTTCTATCGGCTGTGTTAATCACCACGGTGATCATTGAGATCCCAGAACATAGCGACATCGTTAAAAACAAGTCCAGTCAGACAATCATAGAACCATAGATGTAAGGAGTTTTTGTGATCTCTGAATATCTCAAAACTTCCAGTAGTTCTCCGCAGGCTTTAACAAGCTGAGAAGGAAAAAGTAAGTATTGAGCAGCAGGGAAGCTTCAGTGTAGGATGATGAAATCAAGCTGTGCGCTGCAGGATTGGACCTGAAACTAGATTTCAAACTGAACACCAGGGTTGGGCCAGTTTTCAGACTGGTTTGTTATTGAGCCAAACACTGGGCCAGACTGGTACACCATATAGCAGCTCCTGAGTGGAACATAATGACACCGTGTCCCAAAGATTGCATGGCACCACATAATATCAGAGCTCTCTGTCCACATTAACTCTTCTAAATATGCACTTTTGTTACGTCGTGTAAACAACCCATGTTGGCCTAAATATCTGCTGTGCACTCAAGATCATAGTTAAGTCAAGTTGTTGTTAGGTTGATGGTCATTTACCAGAATCTTTCTCCCCCGGGGTATCTCCCTTCAGCCAGCTGCCTTCTTATTGAGGTTATTTTGAAGCGAAATAAGGAGTTGTCGTTTAGATAGTTCCTCATTTCAGCTTCATGAATCAGCTGTCCCTCATCCATTGCAACTCTTTCAAAGCGAGCAACAGGAATAAACGGAAACAGGGCGTCCAACAAAAGTTGAGCTCACAGTGACGCACGCAGTTAGGAAGACTTTTATCATCAGCTTCAGATCAAAAATGCAGCCATATCGGTGCAGTTTTAGTTTTCTTCAGAGACTAAGGCCCTGCCTATACGTATCCAGACATTTTTGTAAACAGATATTTTTCCTTCCACTTTATAAAAAAATTCTGTCCACACGATGTCATTGTATAAAGTATCAACTCCAAACGCTCACGTCTGCTACTTTATCTATTGTATTTTGTACATATTTAAGGAGCCATGCAAGCAGCTGCACTATCAACAACACGATCCTGCAAATATTTCAGAATAAAATGCCTTTTGTTAAAAAATGAAGTGATTCTATCCATAGAAACATTGCCAGGGGACTTTTATTTTGAAACGGAAACAGGAAGTGTTGAGTCAAAATTAAATACTTATAGTTTTTTCATGTTTGTGACAGATATAAACATTGAAAGTGTCACGACCGATGGTACCAGAGTTTTGATAAATTTTACCTTTGAGGACGTTTAAAAAAAAAAAAAAAGTGTTTTAGTGACGTGGTCGTGGACGAGAGGCCCAAATGTAGAGAAGAATATCTGTTTACAAAAACTGCCCCTCCCACCTCTGCTGGAATTTTATCTCCTTCATGTTACTGCAACAAGTGCCAGTCCAGCCAGTTTGCATAGAATTAAGCCAGACATTGACCCAATTCTAGTGAACACAACAAGATCAGCAGCATCCTAAGTTAATGTAGCATATGTGTTTTCCCTTGTCTTACCATAATCGTATCAGCATTTTATACTGACGTCTGTTCTCCCTCCAGAGAGAGCTTTGCACTCTGCACTCTCTAGCTGTGAGACTGTAGGTGTGTGCTCATGAACTCATGTGGGTGTGCCTCTCAGTGTGTAAGGGGGAGCTGGAAGGCTTTTCCCCAGCGAGGAGGAGGCTTGAAAGGAGGTTGTCTGGAAGGAAACAGAACCACATGTAAAAACGTAGGATCTGGATTTCAAAACAACTTCATTATGTAAATTGATGATGAGACACAGTCTCCCCCTCCACCTTATCATCCCTCATTCCTGCTCTCCCCGGAGTCCCCTATAGTCTGAATGCCTTGGAAATATGTGGTTCACCACCTGACACAGAGCGAAACCTCCTAAACCTCACATCTGCACTTATCTCATCTCTGTCCCTCACGTATGCATCAGTCTAACTGGAGCCTTTTAATGTGTTTTTGTCTCTCAGCGTTTTAATGTGATTTATTTCTAGTGTGAACTAAAAGTTGGAACTCAAGCAGTAAGTGATTAAGTTGGATACAGGTTTGTCAACTCAGTAATGACCGTTTTTTATCCATTTCTCCATATCTAATCCACTACAGTCAGCTGTGGAAGTCCTGATAATCTTCCAAGGGATTAGACTTGCTTTTTTTTTACTTGATACCAATTATTTTAAAGATGTAACTTTAGGAGCTGCTTACTTTCTGTTTGTATTATGAATTAGTGCTGCTGTGTACTGCAGTTCTGCATGTGGTTTGTCAAGTCCCCAGAAACACACTGGGCTTTGAAGCCAATAGTACATGGCAGCCAAATGTGGAATTACACCGTCCAGGTCCGTCACATGATGCCATGTGGGAAAACTCAAGTTTATGAAACACACACATTTTGTTCAGCAAGGTAATCTTCACAACTGAACACCACTTTCAATGATTTTTAAAGAGCAAATGCAATCACCAGAAGTAAAATACTAACATTAGACTACAAACAGACCACACCAAGGCGGCATGACATAATGTTGCCACCACAACAAGGCCATAATGGCGTCATGATGCTCTGCAGTCTTATTTAGCCACCTGTTGGCAACTGCTCTGCACTCTACCACTCCGAGCGCGCAGTGCTCTGGATAACTGAACGGTACATCCCGACAGCGTTCTGAATTTACGAACAGTCCATTTTGTGCCAGAGTCCACTCTGACACTCAGAATGAGTATTTCTGAATTGTTTTGCCTCCAGCTAAGCCCCGCCCACAAAATACATCATACTGTTTACTAACAGTAAAAGAGTTTCTAAGAGGAAATTAGCTTTTTCCCTTTTACTTTGACCCCCAGACCCCCCCGAAGGTTTGCCCCCAACCCAAGTGTTGACTCCGTGACTGCGGCCTTGTTTTAAAGTGGAATCCAGTTTGGTGACCCTACTGACCAGCAGCACAGTAGCTGCAACACATTCCAGCAACATGTCAACAATCACGGTTGTGGTTTTGTAACTCTTCATAGATGAAGCAAAAAACTTGCCAGGGGCTTTGTGTGCTAAATATGTGAGCAGGCATGGTGCTGCGAGGCACGTGAAGCATCCACCAAATTACATTTGTCATTTGCTGGTGAGATGCCTGCCTTTGTGCTGCCTTATAATTGCTGTTGATTTGTCCAACCACAGGGGAAAAAAAGTGAAGCATTTGAACTGTCACTCAGCGTCCCTGGCCCATATCGTATCCTCTCTTTAGCCTATGATTTAGTTCTTTACATCTGGCATTGCTGCACACCACACACCACGTCAAAGACTGGAACACCCAGACTGAAAGCTTCAAGGAGGACAGCCAGGGCCGGAAATCCACTTGGTGTAGCCCAGTAGTGAAGATCAGAATTGAACCCAAAGGTTAAATAGTCTGCAGCCGCGTGCTCTCTGAGCCCATTGAAAACTCTCTGGAGAGAGGCCGAGGTTGTGTTTATGGAGTAGGAGTGTTATGTATGTTTCTGTGTTTGTGTTGAGACTGGAGGTCTTAAGGCTTCTTCTTGATGCTGAGGGGCCTGGCTGGAAACACAGTGAGATTTCTCACACAGCTGTCTGATGTGTCTGTGTCCACACTGTTGGAGTGTTACTGTGTAATAACTTCTGACATAGTGCACAGAGTCTCAGCATGTGACAGCTGAGTGGTGTGGAGGCATGTCTGTCCACATGCATCGGGAGCATAATATATGTGCTGTATACGTCTATATGTGTGCAGAATCTGTGCATGTAATGTGTGTTTAAACTAGAGAACCCTTTTAAGATACTGGGGAGGTAAAAACCTACATTATAAAACACAACAGTGAAGTGCTTTAAACACATTCCACAGATACCATTTGTCAAAAATAAAATCTTTATACCTATGAGACATAAACTGAGGTACAAGGTTAATTCAGTGCAGTAGAGGCTGAACATAGTTGTCCCACATTATTGCTCTGTTAAACATCGCAGCTCAAGCCGAAGGCAATTAGCTAAAGGCTGTAATAGCACGGTTAAACATTAGTTAAACATTTATGCCCACTTACACCAGTTAAAATGCAGCACGTGACCAGCTTTGGACAACATTCAGCCAGTCGACGCCAGTGTTGAGATAAAACACACTGCAGGAGGGAACCATATATATTCCAGAGCCTGGTCTACAGTGCTGTACGTACACTACCATGGTGGCCAGTTGCCAGCTGTAAAAAAATGATGTAACGTTACCTTTTGTTTGTGTTGCTTACATTCCCACAACGATCCTGGAACATATTCCAGAGTTAAAGTCAGTCGTGTTTACAGGATTGCAAACACACACAAAACATCTGAATTCACCTCACTGATATAAATGTATCTGGTGATTATTTGAATAATGGTAGTGGTGCGCCAAACACATTTTTCCTCTGATTGCAGCATAGTTTTGGTTAGAAGTTAAAGTGTTTACACACTATATTGGTTTCCTTCCATGCGGATAAGAGTGTTTAGAAATGATGGTGAAGGATAAATGGGATTACAGAGCTGTAGCTGTTGTTAGCCACGGATTTATACTGGGAATTAGTGCTCTTTTTTTGATTGGCAGTGTGATCCCTGATTGGACCTAAACACATGTTGATGCAACTTCAGTTTTCCTTAGAGAGACAGTTCACCCCAAAATCAAAAATACTGCTTTGTAAACTTACCTCTAGTGCCGTATATCAGTCTAAATTGTTTTGGTGTGAGTTGCAGAGTGTTGGAGATATCGGTAGCGATGTTTGCCTTCTCTCTAATATAATGAAACAAAATGGTACTCAACAACAATGTCTTTTTCCAGAAATCATGACCCAGTTACTCAAGATAATCCACAGACCGTGTTGTGAGCAATTTCATCTTGGAACTGTTTTCTCTCTACTGAACTACACCTGCCAACCGTATCACTGTGCAGAAGGAAGTGTGAATCTACTGCTAGTTCAGCTAGCACCACTGAGCTAGCTAATATTACAACTCAGCTGAGGAGTTACTGTTTACATCTCATGCTGTCACAAGCAAGAGTCTCTCGGCCATAGCTGTGTCTCAATTCAGGGGCTGCAGCCTTTGAAGAACTCAGCCTTTGTGGTCCACATCGGCCACGTCCTTTGAAGGCCGCATCAGCCAAACTGAACGGTCTCCAAAATGGGACGGTCTGGTCTGTGGAGGATTTCCTGGTTGCATTACAAGTTGTTCTTGCCCCGACCCTTTGGCGTTCCTGTTACCTTGCAACCAGCTGCGCATGAGGAAAGATGGAGCAAGCTAGTAGTTAGTCCTAAATCATGGACCCAGAGATTGTTATTATTTACAAGTATATATTTTATTCAATACTTTAGGAGATGATTCACCACCAGAGATACTGCAGTTTGATATATTTCAGGCTGATGGACCGCTTTCAGGTAAACTAAATAAATTAAGATTGTTTAAGCTGTGTGCTTTTAATTAATAGTAATGTTTACAACAGTTACGGCTAGTTAATCTTAACAACTGTTAAGTTAACTTAACTTAATAATCATCACCAGCACGCAACGGAACTTAAGATAGGCTGGGCCATGTAGGATCCATCTTGCATCCTCCAAATTCTTGAAAAGAAGGCTGCATTTATCCGCCACATTCGAAGGAGCCTTTGAAATAAGACAGCCTTGGTCGTGCCTTCGAAGGCTGCAGCCCCTAAGTTGAGACACGGCTCATGAGTAGATGCACACTTCCTTCTAGGAGGTGATTCTGTTGGCAGGTGTGATTCGGTAGAAAGAAAACGGTTCCTACATGAAACTGCTCACAATAAGGACTGTGGATTATCTTGAGTAACCAGCTCATGGTATATGGGAAGAGACGTTCAAATTTGTTTTAGTTTTACTTTGTTTGTTTGTTTGTTTGTTTGGCGCTTTGAGCACCACAAGTCGAGTGCCATCTAGTTCCATTATATTCAAGAGAAGCAAGACATCTCTATGGCCAATATCTACAACCTTCAGCAACTCACACCAAAACAATCTAGACTGATAAATAGCACTGCAGGTAAGAGGAAAAATATGTATTTTTTTATATTGGGGGAAACTGTCCCTTTAACATCATTAAGATGACAACCAACAAATAGTTCAAACGTGAAAGTTTGCAGTTATCTGTACATTTAAAGCAATATATCGCTAGGGATATTTATCATAATATTAAATTGGACACTGGCGTTCAAAAGGTATCAGCTTACTGAAGCCATTCATTCATTTACCTAGAAAACCCTCACATGAACTTGGGAAATACTTTCATACTTTTCTTAACCTTCCTGTGTCTGAAAGGTTTTAGCACCTTCCCACTTAATCCCAAGGTTATTACAGAAACAGGATCTCTCCCAGAGGACGGACGTGCAGTCAGGAGGCCATGACCTTTTGACTGAGCTGTTTATTTGCATAGGCTGCAGACAGTGAGAAGAAGCCCATATGTGACTACTTGTTAGTTAGAACCTATGACAACACGTGCCAAATTTGGTTTGGTTTTTTAGTTTGGTTACATCCAGTATTTTTATACTGTCTGTGGTCGAACTCTGTTCCTGCCTTGAATACTAAACTTTATTTCCAAAAGTTATTTCCAAGGTTATGGTTCGGTGTAGCAGAAATATTAGGTTGGGGGTAGAGATAAGGTTAGGTATAGGTTAAGGTAAGGGGAAACAAATTTCTAAAAACAACAGGAACTTAGGGCGCTTTCAGACCTAGAGTCATTTTGTGCCAAAGTTGTATAATTGCCTAGAGCTGGTTCATGTTCTCATGGCATTATTTACAAGTGGACCAGATCAAATGTCTTGTGTGAGAAAGCTGGTCTTGATTGGTCAGAATTTCCATGTGGGAAAAATCTAGGAAGTAAAGAAAACGTTGAAGAAGAGTACACTTGCAAGATAAATGTGACGCTTTCTAATGTCACAATGGAGGGACAACTACGCAGGTTGATTTTAGAGCTGCTCATCGTGGACTATATTGCTGTCATTATTCATTTTAGTCAAACCATACAGTTTGAAAACGAGGCGCGGCTCCAACTAGAAAACAATGTTTTGATGCATTGGATGTGCTGAATGTGCATATTAAGGCAGTACAGGAGGAGGTGCACATTAATAATCCTCCAGGACTGTAACATGCTCATGTTTAACCCAAACAATGTGTCATGTGACTGCAGTTGGTTCAGATCCAGGTCGGAACACCTTCTCACCACAAACAAACCGCACCAGAGTTCATTTGTAACCGGACTGAGACCACCTCTTCAAGAAGGTCTCGGTCCGGTTGTGTTGGTGCACACCTGGGTGTGATTGCTGTGTTCACAGCTGCCCAAACGAACCACTCCAAAAGGGCAAACAAACTTGAGTTTGATTGATCCGAACCAAACAGGGCAGGTGTGAAAGCACCCTTAGTCATTGTAGTTTGTCCTGCTGATTTGGCACGTACCAACATGGCCAGCACTTGCAGCTCCAGCAGAGACTGTGACAGATCAGGGAGGCAATTATGGTGCTTTCAGCACTCGATTGCTACAATTTGAGTCAAATGTTGTATTTCTTATCAAAGTCTTAACTCCGTAGAATCTGACACAGACATGATGCTGACATTTCTAGTGTCACTGTGACTTCCACTTCACAATGATGTTATTATCTTCGACAGTCTGCTCAGAAATCAAAGAAAAAGATGTTCCTTGTAACTCCAGATGATGCCTGAGTTTTTATTTCCTTCAGCATCAAAGTAATCCAATGATAGTTATCAGTACATTCATATACTGCAAACAAGAACTGCTAATAGTTAATTAGGCATACTTTTAATGGTGCTAGTTTGCTAAAATGTAAGCCTTTTTAGGCAAATAAAAACAGGTTGGCAGTTCAAGTCATAGCCTACAGCTAACTAACTGTGTCCATAGCAACATTGTATACACTGTTTACACCTCCAAAGCTACAGTTGTCTCATGAATTCCTGCAGGTATCAAAGATAATTAATTCACCAGATAAGAGTCAAAGTCTTTAAGTTGTTGTCTCTCTGTCTGTCTCCCCTCCTTGCAGATGAGGTGATGTGTCAAGACGATCCACCGACAGATGCACCTGCTGCAGCTGGAGATGACAGCACTGGTAGGCGCCTTGATATACGTACAGTGAGATTTGGAATTTTTGAGAAATTATTCCCGAGTTAAGAAGTGACATGACAAGTGACAGCCCTCGACACACCCAGTATGTGCCTGTGTTTAATAGAACTGTCCTTGGATTGTGTTTTTAGTAACAGTTGCTGCGGACTCTGGTGCAGCTACAGGCCCCACCCCTGCCCCAGGTGCGGACCGTACTGCGAGTGCTGCTGCAGGTGGAGTCTCTGCTGCTTCTGCTCCTCCTGAACATATTACAATCCCAGTAACCCTTTTAGACCTTCTAGTTCATAATAGCCAGGATGCAGGCAGCTCAGTCACCACTGCTGCCCCCGTTGTCATAGACGTCAAGGTCCCAGTTGTCACTCGCCTTGTTGTGGTGAGTACCATGTCCAGATGGTGTTTCTTTTCTTTCTGTCCTTTTAACATCAGCATACAATCAAACTCAAAGAAAGACTTTGTTTGATGTTTTCACTGATACATATGTCAAATATACCACATTGTCTTGAGAGAAGATTGTTTTGATGAAGACTGATGTTGCGGTTGAAACCATTTGTGCAAAGTGTGCTTTCTTCTCCTGACCTCTAATGTCTCTCTGACATGTCTCACTCTCCCCGCAGCCTAAGGTGACGTGTGTTGGGGAGTCGGAAATTCCAGAAGGTTCTTCTGTCAAGGCTGAGTTGGCAACAACTGATTGTGTGAGTTTATTATTTTCTTTGTCCCTCACAATATTCCACCACCACCAGAGCTACGTCCTCCCACCTCCTTTATGTCATACAGCTTGTAACAACAGCGCTCCTCTCCTCCCTGCCAGCCACAGGCAGAATCAAACTACCACCAGCCGAGATTTTGGCATGTGTCTTTCAGACCACAGTGAGCCAAGAGGAGAGAGCTGAGTTACCGTCTAGCAACATGTTCCTTTAAAAAAAACCTTATCTGGCCCCCTTCACCTGCGGTCCAGAGGAAGTGGCTTATTCCACTTAGAGCAGGGGTCCTGACTCATTTTAGTTCTTGTTCCACATACAGCACAGTTTGATCCCATGTGGGCAGGACCAGTAAAACCACTGCATGATAACCTATAAATAACAAAACATATTTTTCCTTTTTATTATGCAGACAATCACAGATGGATTTAATAATGGTTTAGCTGCAGCTAAAATCACATATCTGCTGTTGTAAAATCAATTGTCTTCTTTCGCACCACAAATGAACTGCACCAGAGTCCATTTGGAAGCCGACCCCAACCCACCTTTTCAAGCAGTCTCAGTTCGGTTGTTTGGCCACACCGGGGTTCAATCCACAGCTTTCACACCAGCCCAAACGAACTGTACTAACCACGCAAACAGACCTGAGTTCGTTTTAACCAAACTTAACAGGTTGGGTGTGAAAGCACTCTCAGTTTCTTCACATTCAGACAGTCTGTACACTTACATGACATTAGAGAAGATTGATTTCTTGTGTTTGTGCAACAAAAATCGGACTTTTAAAATACATGTCAACATGTTAGTACAACTGAAATTGTACTAAATCGAATTTCTCAAAGTCAGACTAACACACCCAGATAATGTGATTGGGAGTCGAATTCCTCCTGAAAACAATTTGTAATTATGAATTATGAATTGCCGGGCAATTTTAGGCAAATTTACGCAATTCTGGTCAACAAGAGGCAGAATAGGAAGACAACAAGAAAGCTGCCATTACAATGTACATTTTGCATCAGTTGAGGCTTGAACTTACAACTTCTGACACCAAGGAGCATCTTCTATCCGACAGAGCTAATTAGCAGGTGCCATCTTGGCTTCACAAACTGACTAAGCCAGCCACCAGGATGACAGCAGCTGTCAAGGCAGATTTCAAACTGCCGTCATAAATTCAGTTATCAAGACAGAAATCTGAAAATACACATCTTGCGTCTAGACAGCATGGAGATGTTGTTAATTTGTTTTTAACAATGATTGATTTACTCCATAAGTGAAAAACTAAAGTTTAAAAATGCCATTCTTGCTTTGACTCCAGTTGTTCACGTGCGAGCAAAATTTAAACTGCTGTCAAAAATTCAGTTTTTGATATAAAATTCTGATATTTGCCAAACATCATCTACCATGACTCCAAAATTTTGTTAATTTTTTTCATGAGCATTGAAAACTTATTTAGCAAGAATTTGCAAGTGTATATTTACAGTACTGTTCACAGTCAAACATCTTGATGCACTGTAGGCTAAATTTTTGATAAATCAAAAATCTGTGTGGATGGTTTGTGTAGGACAGTCTGAAGATGCTCTGTTGCAAGTTTGGTGTCAATTGGGCAAAAATTGTGGGAGGAGATAGGTTTAAGAAGTTTTACAGTTTTTGAAAAAAACAGAGTGATGAACTTCATAATTTTTAATAGATTTAAATGCACAAAAGTTTCTTCAGTATTGGGGCTACATTTTGGTGAAAATTGCGAAGCTGTAGCACATACGGTCGATTTGTTGTGAATTTTCAAAGTTTTGAACTTTAGATGCTAGCTGTAGCGCCACCATCAGGACTATTGACTTGTGTTTGCAGCTGAGGATATCTGGCATGAGACTGGACCTTTGTGCAAATTTTGGTGATTTTTCGCATATTAGAAGTAGGATTGAAGAAGAAGGAGAAGGAGAAGAAGAAGAAAATCCATTTCCAGAGCCGTGCATTCCTGGACGGACGAAATGTGCAGAATTGTAAAGTTGTCCACCATGGTACCAGTTTAGTTAAACATAGCTAACTTGTTTGTCAATTGTTTGGTCTGTGACGTCATAGATTAATACTAACAAGCTGAAAGGAGGCATATCGCTATTTATCGTAGCAGAGTTGGACATACTTAGGTCAATAAATTGATTCCCCTCATGTGCGTGCATACTGGGACAAAGACAGCAGTCCAATCAAATGACCCAGTTGAGCTGTAACAGTAGCTTGACTTAACTGTGCATGTAAACGTACTGAGTCTTCCTACTCACTTTAAATCATTAAACTTCTTTCCATACATTTCTACCCTTGTGTAGTAAAGCTGGTATTACCACATCAAACTAAAGTTGAAGCTGTTACAGAAGCAGGTTAAGTCGTTTCCTGCCTTAGATACCATTTAAAATCCAAAGGTTTGGCAGGGCCCTAGCAACAGGGTTCCACCAATACTGTTGTAAGATAGACGTATGATATAGATTCTTTTGTACTGAAGCTGCTGATTGACAATATTGTGCTCAGTGTTTAATATCTTTGAATATGACCACAATAGGTGTTCATTGTTTTTTCAGAAAAACCTAGCACCTCATATATGGGCACAGAGAGAGCCTTCTGTCTATACTCTACATTTATTTCATCCATATTTGTGCATGCTTTCTAAAAGCTTACAGATACGGACAAAATGGAGCAGCATTACTGGAAATCGTGGGGACTGTGTAGCGTAGTCCAAGCAAGATACGACTGTAAGACACGACGAAGACATTTTAAGAGTGGCAGAACAGAACGAATCAGTAATACAGTGAAAAGATTTCTCAGTCTACATGTCGTGATGTATTTAATTGCCTCACAGACGAAATCCGTCTACAACGCTGCCTCTGAAACCGTTGACCCAGCGCTCTGGTGCCATCAGTTGAATGTTTCTGTGCCAGCAGTTTCCAGCTATTGGGTCACGGTCCAAAAGTGGATCATGGGTCCATTTTGAATGGACTGCAAATGACTTGGAACGTGTCAAGTTTGTAACGTTTGAAGCACTGTGAATATCCGGCACAAACTTATAGTCTGAAGTGCTGTTTCCTGCTGTAGAGTGAGTGACTAACAGACAGCAAACTAGCTCGACAACATGGCCAAACACAAGTAAGACGCTGAATGTATTAAACTGTGTGGACCTTGAACTAATGACTAAGGAGAAATCTGGATCCTGTGGCTGGACCAGTTGGGAACCACTGCTCAATGCCATCATAAAGGAAGCATGGACGTATGTGGGCTGTGTAGGTCACAATAGCCCCTTTTACACTGCCAGATTTTCCGCAAATGTTGGGCTGTTTTGCCGGCAAGCTGCGAGCGTTTAGACACACAGAGCCGGATTGGCGAGTTGATCCGAGGTGCCCAATTTTCCGCCTCGTAAGGTAGTCATATTGACGGAACCCTTTGAGTTTAAAAAGCCCGAGATGGCCTTCCGCAATGGGAGGGGCTGTCGATGACGCCGTACGTGCGAGCCACTGGCGGTGAATAAACAGGAAACAGCTGATAGCAGGAATTAGCGAGCAGCTAGTAGCGAGCGAAACACAAACCTGACAGACACTGTAAAGATGAGCAACTGGGGAGACAAAGAATTGCGCGCCCTCCTTGTCCTCGCAAACAAAGAGGCCATTAACCGTCAGATGACGGGGACGGTGAAGGACGGGCTGACTTATGAGAGAATCGCCGAAGGACTGACCAGCCGCGGCTTCCCTCCCACGTCACTGTTTACATCACATGCCGATCTACACATTTTGTTACTTGCTCACGCCCCCCCATTGCCCCCAAAAAGGCGCATTCTGTATAAACAAAAGTAGGTAGGTGGCATTTTGCTAAATTGCCAATGCTGAAAGAAGACTGATTGGGCTTTCCTGCACATTTGCACAACTCCTGTTTAAAAAGGGCTATTGTTTAAAATGTACATATCTATTTTCTTACACAAAGGGAGTATAAATGAGCCTTTTGACTTCACAAGTGCACCAGTATTAGGTATGCAGAGTCATCCACTGGGCCTGATTGGCGGGCTGGTTCTGGCCCGTGGTTTGTACGTTTGACACTCACTGACTTAGAGAAAAAAGATTAATGTGTTTCAAAGCGCTACAGTTGGAAATATGGCCCCGATAAAGGCAGATCTTTTCTCAGACATTCCTCAGGCGTTGTAAATCTGGAGACCGTGTTCCTGGCCGGAGACAAATGAAGAGGAGAGTTAATGTTTCCTCTCTCGCTCTGGGGTCCTTAAGAGAAAGGAGGGATCTCAAGGGTGTGGCTTCTTTTTTACATTAGAGAAAAGCCTTTAAAGCACATAGAGGGGTTTTTCAGGATTTTTCACATCAGGAAAGAGTGAGACATCTGTGTCTAACAAAGTACTCCAAACTTTAGAAAATGTCACAATTGATGCCATCTTGGTACAAAATTACAGCTCTGCCTTTCACTGTTAACTCCTCGCTGCGTGCACAGTTGTTAGACAATACACATGATGCTCAAATACAAGTCATTGTTACACTGTACAGTATGCCAGTCCAGGTGCACAGAGCGGAAGAAGCAGGTCAGCTCCTGGTCCACATACTTCAGTTAGCCTCTCTTTGGATCGTTACTGTGTCATCCACAGAGACATCTGCAGAAGTCATCTGTCCAACTCAACCTGAAACTAAACATGGACCACAGTGCCAGGAACCATAGCCAGCTGATGATTCGTTCAAAATGCATGTAGGGAAAAAAAAACACACGGTTCTCTTCAGGCAGGAGCGAGTGAATGGCATGGAAGACAGTGATAAAGGAACAGCCTGTATCAATGGAACAAATTTAATAAAACAACAATGCTCTGAAGTAGTGGAAAATGAGAAAGGACTTCTTCAAACCTCTGTAAATCCCCGACTCATCAGTCACCATGAAAGGCAGCGTCTAATGTGACAAAATAAAAGAAAACACATTGTTCTCCTTCTTCACACAGATTTTAGTATCATGCTAAATCTCTGTGTTTATCTGAAGGCAAATCAATTGTAAGTCATCTGAACTGCAGCCCTGAGTGCACGAGGCCACGTGAGGTCAAGCGAAACAGGTGATGAGTCGTTGTAGGATTCCTGAGAGAAACATGATGAAGACAGATGGAGGGAAGAATAGGTTCCATTCCGTGATTTTGCCGTTCTAGCTCATCCTGCCGGAGTTCCTTCCTCCCTGCCTCAAAGATCTGGGTGTTACAGCCGAGGCCAGCTGTGGGCCCACTCCCAACTAACTGAGGATTCAGGGTTTGCTCACAGTGGTCTTCTGGGAACACTGAAAGCTGTCTGGATCCCGTTACAGAAAATGAAGAGTGTTCCCAAGTTGCAAAGCCTAAAGTTGCGCAATGATGTGATATCATAGTTCGGGGGTTAAGGTGGGAAGAAAGAAGGTGTGGTCAGCAAGTTTTCCATCCAACTGCTGTTTGTCTCCATTACTCACACAAAGGCCTACGTGCGCTGATGGTCAGCGGGGAAAATTCAGGAACACACATTGGATTGTTGGCCCCAGTGATCACCCGAAAGAGATATAATATCTATCCTCTGTGTGTGTAGGAAGCTGTACACTGAACATCTGAGTTTGTGCTCGCAGTTAGGGAATTTATGTTTTCAAAATATACACACTGTTTTATCGTAGTATGCGATGCACTTTGAGATGACTTCACGAAACATGCTGCAAAAAATACGTTAAGATTACGGTTTCCACACAGCTATGCTGAGTTAGCACAAGCATGTATTGTTACATTTTCTCTCTTTCTTACAGGAAGCAACTAAACGCATTCTTCAGGACAACCCTGCAGCTTGGTGCTCCAAGGATGAATGTAAACTAAAAATCTTCCAAAAGGACAACGAGGTGCAGGTGGCCAGTGATGACGGTGGGTGTCTTGCACACGCACGGTTGTATTTATTTGCAACACTAAAGGCCTTTGCACACTGAGTTTGTTTTTTTGTCACACATCTAAAAAATCAACACGACCTCACGTTGTGTCAATCAAGTTTGCTCACTGAGTTCGTCACTAAAATTTACGCAACAGGTTTGATTTTCTGCATTTTTCGCATCCGTCAGAGCCTTTACAGACGTTTGACCAGGAATCAGTGACGAAAACAAGACAAAGGAACGGGGTGCACAGAATCATTTTATAACTCAGATAGCTCACATTCAACAGGTCAGATAGTAATATTCAGGTAGATGATGGCACGAAGGAGAAGGATGTGAAGGACAGCTCCACCCCTTCATTCAGCTTCATTACCAAATGAAAGACAGGGAGGGATTGGTGACAGACAGATAGGTAACTCCAGTGGAGAGAGGCAAAGGAGGAAAAGTGTCTTTTCATTTTGTCATGTATTGCGAATTTTGCAATGAGTAGAACATTGAAAAGCATCGGAATCAGTGTGCAAGGTTTCTATGCATAACAATTTTTTTCAGATGACAGATTAAAAAAGCACATCTGAGAAAAACAGACTCAGTGTGTAAAGGCCTTTAAAGTAGAGAGTAAAGAGTCATAAGCCATGCATGCAAGTTTCTGCAAACCACGTTTCATATGTATCATATGAGCGTTTCTAAAGTGATGTAGTATATGAAATGACTTTGTTAACTGGAGGTGGTGGTGACGGTGGATGGCATGACATAAGCGAGATACCTGCCAAGCTGCAGATCACTTTTCGAGACCACTAAACAACAAAACCGGTTGCTTTTAGGCAAATCATCGCTGCGTTTCCAGCTGCTTAATAGCCACCAAACATGGGTGATTTAAAGCGACTTATCACTGTGTTTCTATTGCGGATAGTGCCACAAAAACCAGTTGTTTTTTAACCGAGACATCGCTGCATTTCCAGCCTGGATTATGCAGTTTGTGTTTTTTTTTTAAAGAGACATTCCCGTAATAGTGCTACAAAATACACTCCTGCGTTTCAAGCCATGATAGTGCAAACTGAAACTGGACAATTCAAGCCAAAACATTTTCTTTCCCTAGCCATTACCAAATGGCTTTTGTGCTTAAATCTAACCACACCTAAACCACAGTACTGTGTAAACATAAAGTTTCAACATATCAGCTATATAGTAACAGTTAAATGTAACATGGTTTGCAGAAACATACAGTGCCAACATTTATTCTGGCGACTGGCTATTGTGTTGCAGGAAAATACTACACAGACCTGAATAATTAGGCACTGATGTATTTATAATTTTTGTTGCCCCTGCAGCTAACCTGGCTACTTTGGCTGGAGCACTCGGCAGTGAACGTGTGAAAGAAAAGGTAAGAGAGCACAAGATGAATGTAACGGTTTGGAGGTGAAACAACCATGAAACCTACAAATCCTTCACTGTGGGGCCTGCAACTGAAATGAACTCTTATCAGATGTCCCAAATCCATGTGACAGGACATACTAATTCTTTAAAGTCAATACTATGTGTCGTAGTATTCCAGAAAAAAAAAAGTTTAAACAGTGACGTTGCGTCCCTGGCCAAAAGTGGTCACGGGTGGACGCCAAAAACTGCAACGCAGTTGTGATCAAACAGCCACGCTGTGACGTCCAATGACTAGTACAACTCAGCAGCCATTTTTTTCATTGTAAAAAAAAAAAACGTTCATGCTGTTCATGTGTATCTACATGTAAATTATACTCGTGTCGTTATTTTTGGCCTGAGTTATTTCGACCAAAAGTCTTTATCCAAGCTGCCTTTGATCTCACATGGGAGATTTAACCTTCAAGGCTTTTCGCCTCAAAGTCAGGTGACGTAGACTAAAGAGCAACAAAGTTGACATAGATCAAAGGTTGAAGTGAATGAATGGATAAAGAACAGGGATTTTCACCCAGGACAACAAAATATGAGCCCCATGTGGTTCAACAGTAGTTTGATATCTGGTTGTATTAACATTGTAATTTGACGTTGTTAAGACATTCAGGAACGATGTCCAGCTGCCGTTTAACTGACGGACAAGTAACATAGTGAAGTCTGCTTTTGGAACTGTTTTTGAAACATAACGGGACGGTTTATTGGACGGTTCAACGTCTTCCTGTTTGCAGGGATGCTGTGTTAGCAGTTTGTATACAAAATCACCACACCTAACCATTTTATAATGACAGGAAATGATCGAATATGTGCAACATTAGAAATGGGTGGCACAGTGGTGCAGTGGTTACCATTGTCACCTCACAGCAGGAGGGTTCCATGTTTGAACTCAGAGTGGGCGGTTCGAATCAAAGGGTGGGGGAGCCCTTCTGTTGCATGTTCTCTCAGTGTCAGCATTGGTTTTCTCTGGGTACTCCGGCTTCCTCCCACAGTCCAAAGACATGCAGGTTAATTGGCAGCCTCTCCAGGGTGTACCCCGCCTCTGGCCCAGTATCAGCTGGGATAGACTCCAGCCCCTCCCCACGGCCCCCAACAGGATAAGTGGTTACGGACAATGAATGAATGAATGAACATTAGAAACCAAACAACTGCAACTTTTGTCACTTTCTAATTAAACGTCACAAAAACATTTCTTGAGATTTAAAACAGTTTGTTCTCTAAGATCTTTCTAGAGCTACAGTTTATTTGGATTCTATTTAATTCATGCAATGCATTGTGGGAGAACAGTGTCCATCAACAGAACAATAATTCTGTATGGTTTCACTTTCACATACATGCTTATTTTTGACCACAGCCTTATATCTCTACCCTGTTTGCAGCTGGGAGCGACAAAGATTCAGGGCCCGAAATCAGAATCATCATCATCAGTATTTGTTGGAATACTGGTCACCGGTCTGCTCGCCGCTCTTGCCATCGCCATTGGTTACTTCAAATGCCAACGCAGGCCTGACGCCAAGGGAGTGAGGCTGGTAAGGACAGTTTCACATTTTGTGTTTAGCATGGATCTTCAGTGTACTGCACTGTGGACCTCATTTACTTGTTTTCTGGTTTACAAGTTCGAGTTGCCTTTCAGTGGTGCACCATTCAGCACAGAGCCCATGAATCGAAAATCATTGTATAGATTTAGTCTTCTCCACTGCAGAGTCTGCATAATGTTTGTTTGATCATGTTCACAATAATTCTGATTAGTTCTCCTAAAATGTTTCCATTATTAAATTTTAACACTGATCTGAGCAGCAGGTGGGTTTTAATCTATATATGTATTTTTTCACCATGTATTTTGCAGGTCTCTGTAATCTCATCCCTCATTATACATTCAGGAACACTGCATAGATTTTCTCAGGCAAGGTTCATGTTTTACTACATCTGAAATCAAAACAGCACTGTTTCCTTCCTTTGGAATCAATCGCCGCCAGCGTTTTAATTAGGGAATGTTGCTGGCCGGCTATCACAGAGAATGCGCAGAGAAAGAGTGAGTGTGCGTTATCCAAAGACCCACGCCCTGCTCTCTGCTGCCTTATTCATCTGCAGCGCTCGCTGTTTCATCTACGAGCCAGGCGCAGCTGTTTCCCTGATCCACTCGCAGCGTCACATGGTGGAGACCACATTTGAGGACGTGTTTGTGTGTGTTTGTAAGCAATAGTGGAGGGGTGGGGTTTGGTGGATACATCTGTGTACATGTGTGTCTTTATGTACACGACAGAAGTGTGTGTGATCAGCAAATCAAATGCACCTCAGAATGTTTTATCCACGTATCTACACAACACGTCAGCACAGTGAATCTGTTCCTTTCATAACAATGTGTGGTGAAGAGGGGGATTTCTATTGTGGCAGCTGTGTTAGTGGTGGAGACTTTAAAGGGACAGTTCACCCCAAAATCAGAAACACATATTTTTCCTCTTACCTGTAGTGCTGTTTATCAGTCTAGATTGTTTTGGTGTGAGTTGCAGAGTGTTGGAGATATCAGCTGTAGAGATGTCTGCCTTCGCTCCAGTGTAACAGAACTAGATGGCACTCAGCTTGTGGTGCTCAATGCGCCAAAATACATTTGAAAAACTTAACAGCAATGTCTCTTTACAGAAATAATGACCTGGTTACTCAAGATAATCCACAGACCTTGATGTGAGCAGTTTCATGTAGGAACTATTTTCTTTCCACCAAACTACTCCCACCAACTGTATCACTGCGCAGAAGGAAACGTGCATCTATTCATGGATGGACGACTCATGTTTGTGACAGCGTGAGATGTAAAAATTCTCAGCATCTGCTCAGTGATGCTAGATAAGCTAGCCAACTCGGTATCACTACCAGCTCATTAAATACCAGTGCTTGGTTTGTGGCCCTAAGGGTCAGATACTGACGCACAGAGGCAACCCTCATCAGCGGTTGAGATGCACCGGGTTGCGGTATTTTTCGACACTCCAAGAAACTGCCCTAGAATAAAGAGCAAGAAAGTCTCCATAGGGTGGGCACAAATGAGGTGGATGGGTCTAACAAACAACAGTTTCCCTGTGAAACTGAAAGTCAATCAGCTTCTTTAAAGAACAGTGTTGTGTACAACACAACTGGTGTATGTCATGTGACATTACATTGCATTAGTAACAAATGTATATATTTAAAGCCAAACCATGATGAGTTCTTTTCTAAACCTAACTATGTACTTTTACTACCTTAACCTAACAAAATACACCTAAAAAACAATGTTTTTACCTCTGATCTGAGTTTATTTTGAAAGGGATTGCATGCATTTAACAAGCGGAAACTGTACATTTCATGTGAAAACAGTAGTTTATTTAAACAAAGACATGATGCATATAACAAGCGTAAATTAACATGCCTTCACTGAATGTCCAAAACTGACGCCAGAGGGTACCTAGAGCGTCATAGTTTGACGTGTCAGTGTTTGCTGAGGTGGTAGTGAGAATAGGTTGAAATGTTTTAACCTCTTGCTGAAAATTACCGTATTTTTTTGCCACGAACAATGCCGACAATGTCCCAACCTCTCGTTAAACATTATCCACTTTTGTCAATACAAAGCTGCTCTTGTTGAAAAATACCCAATTTTGTTGCTATAAACACAGCCAAAAATGTCCCAAGCACTCAGAAAAAAATACAGCATTTGCCGCTATAAACACGTACAGAAATGTCCGAACCTCTCGCTAAAAAATACCTTATTTTGTCACTACAATAATGGCCGGAAATGTCCTGACCTCTTGTTAAATATACCTGCTTTAGTTGCTACAAACATGAAATATCCCTATGTCTCGTAAAAAAAATGTCCAGTTTTGTTGTTTTTAGTTTCAAACAGTGAACTGCTACTGTCTGCTGCTTGACATCCGCCTCACCGAGGCGTCACTCCATCCACGATGCTCTCCTCCTTCCTCCTGGTCAGAAACTCAGCTCATATGCAACTAATCTGAATGACATCACTTTAGAAACGTTGATACGATATGTATGGAACATACAAATGTAACACATCTGTGGTTTGCAGAGATGCCAACATTCCACAAAAACACTCCACAAAACTCCATTGTTGGTTTGTTGCAGAATCTGGACAAATAAAACCAATGCTACCTAACTGGCCAGATCACAAGTTAGTGAATAAAAATGCTAGATGAATACCTAGATCGTCACAGTTTGACGTGTCGATCCAGTGACGAAGAGTCGATATTTGACGAGTTGTTAATAAAAATAGGTTGAGCTAGCACGCTTTCTTCTGTCTTGATACAGCTGACAGGTGTAGCTTGGTAGAAAGAAAATAGTTCCTACATAAAACTGCTCACAACAAGGTCTGTGGATTATCGTCAGTAACCAGGATGTTATGTCTGGAAAGAGACATTGCTGTTGAGTTTTTTTGAATGTAGTTTTTGTCACTTTGAGCACCACAAGCTGAGTGCCATCTAGTTCCATTATAATGGAGAGAAGGCAGACATCTCTATGGCTGATATCTTCAACACTCTGCAACTCACACCAAAACAATCTAGACTGATTAATAGCACTACAGGTAAGAGCAAAAATGTGTATTTTTGATTTGTAGGTGAATTGTCCCTTTAATACACATGTCCAAGCATGCTTTATGTTGACATAAAAAAGTGGGGGTTCACTCTGTCACAAGCAGTAAGTCTCCTGACACCCAGGTGTTGTTGAAATCTTCTGTCTACCCTTCCAGTGATGAGTTCATCATTTGTGCTGTATTTGCAGGCTGAGGAGACCTATCCAGCAGATCAGGAGAACCAGGGAAACACTCTTGTGTCCGTGGCCCCCCTCAACCCCCCTCCGGAAACCCCGGAGAAGCCCAGCGCAAATGGAGAGTCCCCTGAGGCAGACAAGACCCAGCCTCCTCCTCCCACCAACGGCACCTCCACCACCAAGACGGCAGACACCGAGCTGTGAAATAGTCTACAAATAATTGCAGCCCAGAAACTACCCCCGCAAACACACCCATCCACACACACATAAACACACACACATACACACATGCCTATGCAAACTCCCCCTTTCTGAATCCACTCCTGTCCAACCAGAGAGTCCACAGCAAAGTGGACATCAGGGACTAGAACAATTTCCTACATCAGCACTCCTCTTGTTAAAGTCCCCTTGCCTCCCTCTTTGGCTTCGTGCCTCAACAAACATCAGGAAAACTAGTCTGACGATGACGATGGTGGCGGTGATGAATGATGCTGATGACGACGAAGGCTCAGTCCCTGGGTTGTTGATGGCAGTCAGGCTGGAGATGGGAGAAGGGCAGTTCTGGGTGGGAAGAGAGTGTATTTCAGCATTAGTCAGCACTGGTTCCCATGATGACTGCAGCCTCTGGAGTCACAGCCCCGTGCTGGCAACACACAGCAGGGTCTCTGCATGTCATCAGGTTCAAAGCTCCCACCAACCCTCCGCTAGTAAACACGACACAACAAAATCGTTCATTAGTTTATTGTAAAGCCACGACAGACGGAGAGGAAATAAATCACACTGCCTTGAAATCTGTTTACAAACTCAGAGAGAAAATCCATTGGGCTCTGATCTTGTTTGTCTGATTGAGTTACTGATTGCTGCGCAAATGTGTGTGCTGCTTTCCCGCATGTGTGTGTTAACGTATACTTGTATCTGTACTGTGCATGGACTGTGTGTATGTCCATACATGCATCTAAGCTTCCCTTGCTTACTGTATGTATACGTGGTTGAGGACAAGTATTAGGCGTTTGATCGAGTATGTGAGTGAATGGTGCGTCTGAACGTGCATGTGACATTAGCCGTGAACAGTGTACAATTTTTGTAAAAAAAACAACAAAAAAAACGAGTTGACAAAAGTGATGGGTCACCAAGACCCCCATGGTGAGGAGGAGGACGGAGTATTGAAGTTCTAATCATGCCATTTTCTTGAAGAGGTGTAGCCACGGGGAGTTCTCCAATCTATCGCTGCGAACTGTAGTGAAGTTAGTCTCAGTGTCAACAGGCCTCTTTACTAGGGCTGCCCCCTGACAGTCGACCAAACGTTAGCCGACCAGAAAGGTCATTAGTCGGCAAGATTTCATTGGTTGCTTAGTCGCAGAAAAAACAAACAAACGTAAAACTGCTGCTCCTTCTGCGCCTTGTCAAAATAAATCAAAACCATAATTTGTCATATGTTTTATCACTAATGCAATACAAGTTGGATTTAGCGCCGTGATGCCGGCACAGGTCACTGATTGGGCTACATTTTAATTTGCTACAACGTGTCATAGTGACAAATGCCGGATCAGCTAGTTTGCATTAGATCTAGGGCTGCCCCCTCCAACAGCCGACCAAAAGTTAGTTGACCAGAAAGGTCATTAGTTGACAAGATTTCATTGGTCGCTTATTCCAAAGTGTGGGATCATTTTGAGAAGGTGAAGGACGAACCCAAGGTGATATGTAAACTCATCTTCATTGGTCGACTACAAACATGACGTATCATCTGAAACATTGAAGTAGCTACATGCCCATCAGCCCACAGCGTCATTAACAGGCGGCTCGCTCAGTGTGTGACGTGCACTTGTAGATAAAATATAGGCCTATATTAATGAAGGTTCATTAGTACGGTTTTGTGTTTCTCTGTAATGTAGCACAGTGTTAACAATGTTACTGATACTATTCTTTCTCACACCTTCAACTCAAACCATTGTGTTGCCCCGCCCCAAAATATATCAGTTAATAATTAAATTAATATCTTAAACATGCAAGCGGGTAGTCGACGAATGGCCCTAAATGATGACTATTGGTCGACAAGGAAATTCCTCAGTCGGGGGCAGCCCTACTCTTTACAGTGGCTTCATAGTCGCTGCTGAAAATGACAAGACTGACCGTCTAACCAACAGACTCATTAAGGCTGCAGAGCCTCTTACTGTCACCTTCGCCCATCCATTTGTCAGTGTTACTCTCTTTTCAATATACTGTGTATGCTCTTTTGTATCAGTATTATATTGTGCAGTGTGTATAGTATGGTGACTTTATTGTCTTGTTTTTATTTTGTGTACCAACATTTGTTGTGTTCCTTGTATGTGCCAAAGAATTTAATTTCATATCATATGTTGTACTAAATATTTACTTCTGTGGCACCTTTATAAAATTCTATCCAGGTCACATAACACAAAGAAATAGGTTCAAGGGCTATGACTGTTTTATACCTGAGATCAAACACAAAGCAAACTGCAATGTTTTGTTGTCAAACTTGAACAAAGAAAGATATTCTGACGTATAAATGGGATGTCTCGCATTGATTTCTCCTTTAAATCCATCCTGTATCTTTTCATTGCTAACATTCCAATGTGACTTTCATTTTACTAGCACCCTGTAGTTTAAATTGGATTAAACATGAAAAAATAAAAAGCGAAAGATGAATAACTTTTTAACAATTGCATGTTTTCAGCCTCATTTCTTTTAAGAGTGAGTAAAAAGGGCATTGAGGGGTTTTTTTAACCACAGAAACATGTGCACACGTACTTACACACATGAGACACATACGAACGTCTGTGCTCTAACACACAGAGAATTTAAATCCCGCACAGCCCGTAAGGTCACACAGCTGGTTTGCATAAGCAGTAGTAATGACATCACTTTGCACTGTTTTGTCTTTCACAGTTTGGGTGGGGCAGCGAAAACATCCACCAGCTGTCTCTTCTAAACGGCGCAGAGATGTGTTCATGAACGCCGTGTCAGTCCAGAGTCGACACGCCATCCATCATCGCGTTCACATACGTATTTTTAATTCATTTTCTGTCACCATTCACTGTATGTGACAGTGCGACTTGTTTATTTCCCATCCACTCACGCCCTTCTTTCATCACAAGATCCAGCCCCATGTGAATTCCTACCCTGCCCTGTCCCCTTCCACACCCTGCAAGACAAATATTTCCTCAAGGCCACTGAGCAGTCCTGCTGTCACAATATGCCACAGTCATAAAGCCATTACAAAATGTACATACTACAGACATGAATATGTCATCTACAGTCTGAGACGGGCCAACTGCTGCACGGTGCAGATTTACTGTAAGAGGTGTAAATCCCAGAGGATGTGAACGTTCCTGTGCGCACTCAGACATCTCTTTTATGTGCAATCTTGAACTCTGTGAGGTGAAAGCCAAGATCATCTTGTCTAGATTAAAAAAACAAAAGACTCCACCCGTGTGAGAATACCAAGTTCATGTCTCTTGTAATTGTCTGCTCCACATTTAGTCATTCCTCAGGCTCGCGCCTCTGTCAAACTTAAATGGTTGTTTACTCGAATGACAAACAAAAAAAAAAATACATATTTTCTCGCTTGTCCCTGATAGCATTTGCCATGCAGACAGTTTTGTTTGGTTTCTGAGATATGCATCTCTTGATTTTCTGCCGCTGTCCCAATACAGAATGGAATTTAATTTGTTTTCCTTGAAGCACTGAAAAAATAAGCAGCAACAGCTCTTTTGTTGTTCACAACAAGGTCTTGGGAAAACCAAATCTTCATAATACGTATTGGTAGTGTGCATTTCTGTATGTTACATTTTTGAGTTTCATATGTAGTAGATATGTTGGAATTCAGCATTTCCTTACTTTTTAATTTTCAATTATATGTTGTGACAACAGTGTGATTAATGCTTGGCTTGGGTTAGGAATAACTACTTTGTGGCATCCAAATACCTGGTTTGGACGCCACAAACATGACTGGAAATGTCCCAACCTCTCATTAAAATATACCCGCTTTTTGTCGCTACAAACATGGTTGAAATTCTTTAATGTCTTATTAAAAAATATCCGCTTTTGTTTCTACAAACATGGCTGGAAATGTCATGACCTCGTGAAAAAAAACCCCTCTTGTGTTGTTATAAATGTGGCTGGAAATGTCTCAACATCTTGTGTCAAAATTCTCGCTTTTGTCACTAAAGACAAACCCAAAAATGTCCCAAGCACTCGTTGAAAACTAGCGCATTTGGTGCTACAAATATGGCTGGAAATTTCTCAACCTCTTGCTAAAAACGACCTTATTTTGTCACTACAAACACAACCAGAAATGTCCCGACTGCTTGTTAAATATATCCCACTTTTGTCACTACAAAGTTACTCTTGTTAAAAGATATACACAATGTTGTCGCTACAAACACGGCCAGAAATATCCCTGTGTCTCATTGAAGAATATTACTTTTGTCACACGGTCACAGCCAAAATGTCCCAACTGCTCATTGAAAACTACCGCATTTTGTGATACAAGCACTACTGGAAATGTTCCAAATTCTCACTTAAAAAATACCTTATTTTGTCTCTAAAAACAGGGCTGGAAATGTCTCACCCACTTGTTACATATTACCCACTTTTGTCACAAAAAAGCTGCCAAAAGTGTCCCTATCATTCAATAAAAACTACCACATTTGGCACTACAAACATATTTGTTAATGTCCCAACCTCTTAGCGCAACAATTATTTTGTCGCTATAAATACAGCTGGAAATGTCCTGACCACTTGTTAAATATACCTGCTTTTGTGGCTACAAACACAGCCAGAAATGTCCCAACCTCTCGCTAAAAAAATACCTTATTTTGCTGGAAATGTCCCACCCACTCGTTAAATATTACCCACTTTTGTCACTACAAAGCGGCCAAAAGTGTCCCAATCATTCAATAAAAACAACCGCATTTTGTACTACAAACACCTTTGGAAATCTCCCAACCTCTTGATAAAAACAAAACACCTTATTTTGTTGCTATGAATATGGCTGGGAATGTCCTGGCCTCTTGTTAAATATACCTGCTTTTGTTGCTACAAACACTGCTGAAAATGTCCCTACATCTCGTTAAAAAATACCAGCTTTTGTCATTACAAACACAGCCAGAAATGTCCCGACTGCACATAACAAAAACTACTACAGCACGTGGCCGGAAATGTCCCAACCTCTCACTAAAAAATACCTGCTTTTGTTGCAACAAACACAGCCGGAAATGTTGAAACCACTCATTAAATATTACCCACTCTTGTCACTACAAAGCTGCTTTTGTCGCTACAAACATGACTAGATGTCCCAGTCTCTTCTTAAATATTACCTGCTTTTGTCACTACAGACACGACCAAAAGTGTCCCGATCATTCAATAAAAACTACCGCATTTGGCACTCCAAACACCTTTGGAAATGTCCCAACCTCTCACCAAAACAAAACACCTTATTTTGTTGCTGTAAATACAGCTGGGAATGTTCTGGTCTCTCATTAAATATACCTGCTTTTGTTGCTACAAACACTGCCAAAAATGTCCCTACATCTCGTTAAAAAATACCAGCTTTTGTCGTTACAAACACAGCCGGAAATGTCCCAACTGCACATAAAAAAAAACTACTACGGCACTTGGCCGGAAATGTCCCAACCTCTCACTAAAAAATACCTGCTTTTGTTGCAACAAACACAGCCGGAAATATCCTGACCTTTCGTTAAATGTTACCTGCTTTTGTCACTACAAATACAGTTGGAAATGTCCTGACCTTGTTAAAAAATACCAGTTTTTGTCATAACTAACACAGCCAAAAATGTCCCGACTGCACATAAAAAAAAACTACTGCAGCACTTGGCTGGAAATGTCCCAACCTCTCGCTAAAAAAATACCTGCTTTTGTTGCTACAGAAATGTCCAGAAATGTCCCAACCTCTCATTAAATTATACCCACTTATGTCATTTTTGGTCTCAAACAGTGAACTGCTACTGTCTGCTGCTTGGCAGCCGCCTCACCATGCTCTCTTCCTGCTGGTCAGAAACTCAGCTCATTTACAAGAAATCTGAACGACATCACTTTAGAGACATTAATATGATATATATGGAATGTACAAATGTATCATATCTGTGGTTTGCAGAGATGCCAACATTTTATTGTGGCGACTCGACTTCTCTGGGTTATGGAGAGACTGTGTTGTAAATGTTTTTCATTGGAACTACTTTCTATAAAAACTCCACAAAACTCCATTTTAGATTTGTTGCAGAACTTGGACAAATAAAACCGATGCTACCTAACTGGCCAGATACCATAAGCTAGTGAATAAAAATGTTTTATCTGTAATTTGGGCAAACGGACTCTTAATATTTTCCACCAATTGGTCCTTGTACCCCCACAGGATATCACTTCAAATTCTCCTCCACAGCTTTTCTTCAGTGTCACACAAGTCCCTCAGCTCCAGCCTGCTCCCCTCCCATCCTTCATCCCATCCAGCTCTTTGTCCCTCCACCCCTCTTTTCCTCCATCCAGCCAAGAGTAGTGTATGTGCAGTGGAATTTGGGATTACGAACAAAACTCAGCTGGTTGTTTTTATTGTGGGGTGGCTCCCCCCTTAGCGTAGTTACAGCTGCCAAATACGTCATGTTTTCCCCCTCCATGCCAAAGCACGCCCCTTCTAAACTCATTGATGGTAAGATAATATTGGGTGGAATGAGGGGTGGGTGGTAGAGGAGCGCACCCAAGGGACCGAGCGGGACCCTGAGGTCAGGGGGTGTGGTCTGCAGGGTGAGCCTGTGATGGAAATTAAAAGCTGATAAACTTTAAGGTTCATGAAAAGGTTACAGGAGTGCCAGCAGGCAGTATTAACAAAATGAGCCCATCAAGTCTTTGATCCTGCACGATGATGGATTTGAAACATGCAATTTTAAAACTCCTCATCACTGTCTGTCACATCATGTCTCTCATCTCCCTGAATTCCCTGCTCTAGGAAAAAATACAATCAGGAATGTTTACTGACTTCCTTCCTCTCTGGAACATCACGTATGGTGCTGATACTGACCGGAAAACTGTGAATAAAACAACATGACCTCTCTGAAGCGCAGGCAATAACAAGATTATGTCTGTTCACATGTTTTCATGCTACAAAAATGCATTATATTCAGTGATTACTGTGGGCATGTTGCAGTTATTCCCAGAGAATTTAAGTACAAAACAGAAACAATCCCAGCCTGAAAAGGAAAAAAAAAACCTTTACATGGTTAAACAGTAGGCCACTATTTAGATTGGTAAAGTGTAAATACATTTTATCATACATCTAAAAACAAAGATATTTAAACATGCAATAGGTGATTTTGGCCACTTGGGGGCAACAGAATCGAGTTGTGAACAAAATACTGACCCTTGAGGAGTTTTTCTTTTTACTTTTAGTAGGTACTGCTTATGCCTTACACCCCTTTTGGGGTATAGGCTGTTGACAAGGGACCTCCAGAGTACCCGATCGCTGGCTTTCTTTTCTATCTGTGACCAGGTGTATCCCATCATCTTTGTGTCTACCTGCAGATCCCTTCGCCAGGTGTTTCTTGGACGACCGCTCTTTCTCTTCCCCTGAGGATTCCACGTCAGAGCCTGTCTGGTGATGTTTGACATTGGTTTTCGAAGTGTGTGCCCTATCCATGTCCGTCTTCTTCTTCCAATTTCATCTTTAGCTGGTAATTGCTGTGTCTCCGTCCAAAGATCTTTGTTGGCGATCTTGTCTGGCCAATGGATTTTCAAGATTCTTCTCAGCCACCTGTGTATGAAGCTTTGCACTTTGCTAGCTGTGTTATTTGTTGTTGTAACACAACTACTTTATCAAAGTAATGTAACTCCTTACATTTGGTTACTTTTCTGACAAATGTTTCAAACTGTGCAACAAAGCTGAAAAAAGTCCAGAAATAGGCTATACCAGGGGTAGGCCACCTGTGGCTCTGGAGCCGCATGCAGCTCTTTAGCCCCCTCCAGTGGCTCCCTGTGGCTTTGACATAAGATTATCTGGAGATGAATAATGGTTATTGTTTAACATTCAGATTTTAATTTATCATTGTTGTAGAAAGGAAAATTCTTGGAGGAAAATAATATACTGTGGACCACCAATGCTGCAAGGTTAGAGTACTTAATAATTAAATTAAATAGCCCACTGACACTGTAGCCACCTTGTAGTAAATCATATTAATGAACGCTCATTTAGACCTGTTTGTAATGTTGATGGGCTAATTTAGACTCAATAGGCTGGTATCTATACTCAAACGCTTTATTTGAGATATAAGCTTTTCTTATGAAAATAATACATATGTGGATGTAACCATTTTGTAATCACCAACAGTTTGATTAGTAACTGTACTGACATATTTTTTCTCAGTAACTGTAGGCCTAACTAATCACAATTTTTATTTTGTGATTCAATTACATGTAACTAGTTACATGAAGCCTAACTAGTTACTCCCCCACAGTGCATGTATCATGTATTATAGGTTCACCCCCAGTTTATCTAAAAGATGATTTAAAACAAACAAACAAACGGTTATTCAAAAATACAAACTGTTGCTCTGAAATTACTTCCAGAATTACCGAAGTCTCTTTTAAATCATGTGGACGGGAAAAAAATAATCGATCTGCTAACTGACGAAAAAGTATTTAACCTGTTCCCGAACTTCCGCCTCCGTTTGCCAATTAAAACAAAGATGGCGGCCAGGCGGCTACCTGGATAGGTAACTCAGTCGCGCCTTGGAAAACGTTTTACAAATAATTTTTTTATCGTGCAGCGGACTGAATACCTTTTCTTCGCGTTAGTTGAAGAGGTCTTTGTGGATTCAGGATACACAGTCAAAACAGTGGTAAGTGCTTTTAAACGACTTAATGGATTTTCCAAACATTTCTGGTTGGTTAGCTGTTAGCTAATTAGCGACGGTTGTGTTACCCCGGTGACCCGGATGTATGCTAACACCCGAGAGGCACAAACTGGGGCTAGTTGCTTCGTGTTCCTCTTTGTCAAATACGTTACAATATAATTGTTAATATAACATTATTTTATAATTACTGTGACATCTTTGTCTCATAGATGTATACTATCTTCACCAGCTAGCTTAACTGCTGGCTTTTCCCGTCTGCTGTGTGATGCTGGGTAGGTTAGCATCAGATTAGCATACAGTGGGCTAACGTTAGCTGCTGAAAAGATTTGCTTGCTGGGCTTGAAACAATTTACAGGAGTGACACAAAGCTGGATAAACCCTAAACAATGATCCAAAAGACGTTGAAACATTTAAAGTAGCAAAAGGGAAATGAGTTGGGGTGATAATGCTTTATGGTCTTATTACTAGGAGCACTTCCTTTCACAAACAAGTAGTCACGTGATGCATAATTTACTTGAAAACACTGATTATAGACAGGCTAGATGAGGCAATTCTCCAGGTGTGATGTCCATAATATACTCTCCATATATGAGTGCTAATATGATTCAGTATGGCTCAGTGCAGCTGAAGTATCTTCAGATAGAGATGAGTGACTGGAGAGCTGGCTGCAGATCTGACCCTGGAAAGGAAGTTACGACACAAGTCTTTGTATTGTTACTGTGGAGGAGAGTAAACAAAACATCTGTCAGAATTAATTGCAATGGACAGTTTAATCATACGTAGTGTTCTGTGAATCAACAAAAGAAATGTATGATTTTGCACAGGCGGACTCACATTGTATCAAAGCATGAGGGTCAAACAGGGATAGATATCTAATCAGTGCACAATCTGCCAAAATATCCCCTCCAAGATCTGCGATCAAAATGGATAACGTGCTGACAAAGTACAATTAATCCTAACCTGGACTTGATTAACACAACTCAGCTGTTTCACCTGTTTTTGTTTCTTAGGACTAAACCAACCAACCGTAACTAATCCATACATGAACGCCTACAGTTGTGAGCAGTTACAGCCCAAGAGGAAGTTTCAGAAGTGTACTCTACTTGAACTTGATGAAATGATTTATGTTTTGGACACATTGGCAACAGTGAAAGGGGTTTTTTCCCCCCTCATGCAACAACACCCATGCACAATATGCATCCACCCACATTCACACAGACGTTCTCTCAAAATCCAAAGTGCATGACAGCTGGGGAGAAATGTAATATACTTTCAAATACTTTGCAAAAAAAACATGCATCATGGGAAATGTACTATGCAGTTTCAAAGCTGGGATCCACATTAAGGGAGGGGCCCACTATAAGACAAATATGGGGCCCCATTGACTAATGTGCACGCATGAGGGAGTGACCAGACACATCCCACTTGTAACTGTCCTTTCAGACAGCTGTGTCAAAAGCCAGTGAGGTTTTAATCAACACTTGTGCAATAACAGTTTTACACTTTTGGCCCTGTTAAAAAAAATCACTACAAAATTAGTTTAGTGTTAATAAACTGCAGGTTTTCGTCATGTTTATATAATCTCTTTTGCTCTGTACTATCCTTCTGCAGTTTCTAAAGTTGCTAAAATAACAGTTTAAAATGAAGGGACTGTGCTGCATTACAAAAGCAATGAATGTACTAATGAACAAATGATGAAAATTGAAAAGCTCACGTCTAATATTGTGTTTCCATAGCCACCTAAATGGCAAACAACAATGGAAACTTAAATTGATATCCCGTCTGTTTCCTGCACATTGCTCTGTGCTGCCGTTGTCAATTCCCAACATCTGCTGGGGGAAACAATCTGGAAGGCATTGTCTCTTTTTTCCAGTGATGCAACTGTCCACAGAAGGCACATCACACCCTGTAGTAAACTGTAGGACACACAGTTGATTGCATACTAATGATAATTTACTAAAGCTGTCTTAAGTAGTGCAGACAAATTGCACAATAACGCAGCACAGCCCACAATAAAAGCCTACAATAAATCTAATTTATCAGGCTGATAAAAAGGTGTGATGTTAGCTTCTAAGTACTTAAACTGTAATGTTCATTAAAAATGTACACGCTGTGAAACAGGCACATACGCAACATTCTACAAGTGATTTATTTACACCAGCCCACAGTGACATAATTCAAACTTTAGATGGAGTGAAGCAGCCAGAGGAAAGTTTGAGTGTGATTGTTGGGTTAGGATGCCCCCTGCTGTGGCCTTTGGGGCAAACTGGGGGCAATTTAAAAACAGTAAAGTCATAGTCCAATGAAACGAATAAATAGCAAAGTGAAAATAATGTGTATAGTCTTAGAAATATGATTCACGTGGCCCAACAAAAGTTTTAACTTCAGTCTTGTGGGAGTCCTCATGCACATTATGAAAACTACAGTGTGAGCAGCACTAATAAAGCTGCTTGGTTATTGTGTTGAAGTGAATGTATCACTTCAAATTCCATGCTCTGTGGATCTGCTAAAATATATGTCAACGTAGAAAAATATGGACATATTTTTTCAGGCTGCTAACCTCATCACTATTCTCTAAGCTGTACGCTCTGTCGCTTCATAGAGGAAGGGCATTCACAGAGTCTACAAGTAAAGCACACTGTGGTTGAAGCTTTGTGTTGGTAGATTTGTTTCTTACTGAATACCAAGGCCTTGGCGCTGGATATGTAGGCGCTGATTGGTCATTCCTCCTTGTATATGTGCACTTGACAACAGCTCATGATGAAACTGAATGTAAGTCAGTAAGATGAGATCAGATAAAGATGAGAGAACTTAATTGATCTAGTGCAGGGGAACACAAGTATCATAGCAACAAAAGGAAGCACAAGAATCGATCTATAGCACATTTAATAATGTACGAAAAATAGAATACTAAACAAAATGTAGCAGTTGAATTAAATGTTATGTATAAAAATATTATAAAAGTAAAATAAAATAGTCACAACTGCATTAGGAATTAGGAATGCATTAAATTACTCAGTCTAGAAATTGTACTTCAATTCAAAGAAAAATTGCACCTGAGGTTAGTGTTGTCTCAATACTGGAATTTTAAACTCCAAGACCATCCCTTGAAAAATAGTGATATTTTTACTAAAAGACAAATACAACTAGGATATAGCATGATCATAACATCTTGGTTACTGGCAGAGAACAGCAGAATGACTGTATTAAGTATTGACGATGAGAGAGCACAAGAAAGCACAGCTGGTACCGGTGTGGCAATACTGAAGAAAATGAGTATTGAAACTGAGCAAAAAATAGGGAGAGCTGCACTGGGTTAAGGCGCTGTGTAGTTAGTTGTTAAAAAAAAAAATCCGGTGCTCTTCAAGGATGGGGCAAGGAGTCACTTAAAAATGACTGGTCAGCTCACTTAGTGTAAAAGTGTATAAGTCCACAGTGCTGGCAGACTGTCCAAAAATGCATGAAGGCACTCTGACTGTAGTTAAAATCCTTCATAAATTCATGAATAACCAACGCGTTTCGACTAGAGAGTCTTCATCAAGGTGTAAAATGCATTGAAAACAGGTGTGCACTTTAGAGCTCATGTTGGGGTCACATGACATATTGGTATGGCCCTATAGACAATAACCACATTGACAAAAATAGCAAATGAAAATGACATAAATGTATACTTTAAATGATTAACATATTTAGTAACAAGAAAAAGGTTCAATGTGCAATAAAAAGAAAGCAAACAACAGTGAAATAAATTAAGAAATGTTATGGATTGTGACAAGCCTACACATAAAGTGACACAATCTGAGAAATGTATAAGGACAAAAAGCAATATGTGTGAGCGAACAACAATCTCAGAGTGTATGAAATTGAAATATTGATTAATTATTATAAAAAGTGTAACTCAGTATTTCAGTTCTATACACGTTATGAGTGCCTCGGCTGCATTTTTGGACTGCCAGCCTGTACTATGAACTTTTACAGTAAGTGAGCTGGCCAGTCGTTTTTTATCTCTCAAATATTTAGTTTTGATATGTAGGGATAAGTCAGTATTTTTGTGTTTTATGTTTATGCCAAGTTAGGACATTTTTTGTTATTTCACATCAGAGACTTCAGTAGACTATTTGTGTTTTTGTCTGTGGCTTATTGCTGTTTTAAATTGGGCAAGTTTCAGCCAGAAAAGGTGATGTCATGTGTTTCCATGCACCAGCTACAGTTTCACAAAATTTAAACTAAAATGATGGTAGTTATTATGAGTGTCTTAGGGCTGCTGTGAAACTGAGCCTACTCAGGGCAACAAAAAAGTTTATCTTGGGTGCATCGGTAGGATGGACAACCAAGAAAGGACGGCAGAGGAGATACGCGTATGCCAATGCAACTGGGCTGAACAGCCACAAAAAAGGTTCACAGGCTGAGGTCAGTACAAAAAAAAAAAAGTCAATTTATTTAGGACATCCGTGCACAAAAAGAAAGGTGCTCAAAATGCAAATAGTGATTTAAAAAAAGTGAATAAAAACAGCAGCAAACGTTTCAGTCCTCGACTCTCATGACTTCATGACTGTTTTTCATGTCAGTAACACTGATGAAAGTCAAGGACTGGAACGTTTGCTGCTGTTTTTATTCACTTTTTTTAAAATTATTTTTTGCATTTTGAGCACCTTTGTATTTGTGCACGGATGTCCTTAAATAAACTGACTTTTTTTTTTTTTTTTTGCATTGATCTTAGCCTGTAACCTTTTTGTGGCTGTCCAGCCCAGTTGCACCAGTGTGCAGGTATCTCCTCTGCCATCCTCTCTTAGTTGTTTTGAGTGTTAATTAAATAATACCCCAGGGTGTTTTTGTCCCCCAAACCTTAATCATTGCTTGTTTAGATACAAATATCAAATGATATAGACTAAGGGTTTGAAATTAGCACCAGCCACCAGCCAAATGCTGGTCAAATATCTAAGTGGCTACTAGATTTGCTTCACTCAGCCAAAAAAACAATGGTAATCTAGATTTTGGAATCCAACAACCATGGTGGCAGGTGGACAAAAAAAATTAATTTCCAACCTTTAGCAGACACACTTTGAAGAGTGGATATGAAACCTGGTTTTAAGGGCATTTAATCTTTAAATGAAGGCGCCTAATGGATGCAAATGTACTATTTAAAATGCGTATGATTTAAGATAAGATAAGATAACTTAATTTGCCATTTGTATATCTGGACACAGTCTGAGTACAGAGGAATGCTTGTGCAAAAAACACTTGGAGTCATGTCAGAAATAGATAGATGATAAATATCCATCCATCCATTCATTCATTTTCATCCGCTTATCTGGGGCTGGGTCGCGGAAGCAGCAGGCCGAGCAAAGCACCCCAGTCATCCCTCTCCCAGCAACGCTTTCCAGCTCCTCCTGGGGGACCCCAAGGCGTTCCCAGGCCAGATGAGATATATAATCCCTACAGCGTGTTCTGGGTCTGCCCCGTGACCTCCTACCAGTGGGACGTGCCTGACACACCTCCAAATAGTAAAAAATAAAGTGCACAAAACAAAGTGTTAAAAGCAAACAAAAAAGAGGGTTTTACTCATTATAAGTTTAGCACATTTAAAGTTTTTATTGTACATGAACGGGATTATATGAGTCAGTGTAGTTAGTCCTTCTTTGTTTTTGCCATCAGTCTCACTGTTGCAGGGAGAAAACTGTTAAAGATTGTGGTTTATGTGTGAGCATGCTTGTGCTCTGCTGTGTCTCAGGCTGTGTGCTGGATGTTTGTGCCTGAGGAGGGTGTCAGCTGTGTGATGATGCTCATATAGTGTAATTTAGTTATTCTTCATAAATATTATGTTTTTTTCTAATTTGTGACTCAGATTGTAATATAGTAATTTAACTTATCTGATTATTACAAAAGAAAAGAAATAAAACTTATTTATTTTTTAGTTATTTTCATGTTTAATGGGAGAAAAACATGATGAAAGTTTGGAAAGTACGACATCAAAGAGTTTTTGCCGCTGTGAACTTCCGCAGTAAGATGATAATTAGACAAGATTTTAATTTTCTGTTGATGAGAACAGCTCAATCCTGCAAAACGATGTGCTACAACCTCCTTTGTTCATCTTGTAAAGGTCAAAATAATTAAGCAGGATATGAGCTGTTACAGGCAAGATCAATAACTGATCAGATAATAAGAAGTTGCAAGAAAGTAGGTCCTCCTGTGTCTTATATACTGCAAAATCACTTGTATTGGCTTGCATTATCATCAGTGACGTATTCATATATACTGAATGTGTTTTATTTAATTAAACAACATGTTCACCTCACAGTTGCTCTCGCGCTCCCTGTAAGAAAGCTCCCAAACGCGATTTTGAGCAAAACCGGAAGTACAGTGAAGTGTGTCTCTCGTCTCGCCTGCTCTCCCCTTCCTCTCTGAGCCTGTTTGTAAACCTGCGTCAAAAGCACGTGATCTTGTTGACGCTTTTCGGAGCAGCGTCCAATCAGGAAACGGGGGTGTGTGGCGGTGGGCGTGGCGTGTTTGTGTTGCTGTGAAAATGTCGATGGACAGGGGGGGTTTTCATTAGAGCCAGGGACCACTGTGGATTTGATGATAACAGGAGTGCTGATGGGCGGTAATGGCAGCCGTGACGGAGGTGTAACCGTGGACGGGGACCGGACCGGACCGGACCGGGCGTGTGTTGCGAAAGAGGCGCTGTCGGTAAGTCATCCGCCCCCTCCAGGAGACAGCGTTTAATGTCCATCCAGTACCTGCTCCTGTGAATCTTATATACCATCAGTATAAGGATTTAGGTTACAGTGGATCAGTGGTGGGCGGTAGGCTGCTTCACTATCTTCTCATAACCTACTTTTTATCCCTTTGTGTGGTTTTTCCACAGTGTTACAGTTTTAATTCTTTATTTACTAAACGCACAATTTGTTTTCAAACTGTTCTTATTAAAGGCCAGTGAGAATTAGCCTGCAGACGACCGTGATTTGATTATTGCGATGTAGTGCGCATTTTTCCAGCGTCACCCGGAAATAAGCAAGGCATTTGCTCTCAGCTGTTTCCTTATAAAACATGCCTGGGGGGGAGATTGTGCCTCATTTTTTTTTTCTTGAGGAGCCAGTGAGAGGGCAGAGGAGCAGGGTGGGATGGAGAGGTGCGCTGGATGCTTGCTGCAGGAGGATGTTGCGCACTTCAATTTACCTCAGGAGTGAGTGGTCTTTGCATCCATGCCGTACTGCGTATTGATTTCATTTTTGTGCTAGATGTTGTATTAGTCTGTCTTTATTGATTTTTGCTTGTTAGTGGCAGTTTTGATTTGAATATTATTGATTCAACTTTTGATAACCCTTTATATCAGAATTCTAAGTTAATTTTAAAGTTGCAGAGGAGGGGAAATTACTTTAAACTAGTGTTCTCTCAAGAAAAAAAATCATTTGTGAGGAAAACTATATTGTTGCTGCTTTTTCCAGGACATTCGAATTATACGCACTTTGAATTGTGTTGCTGCTGCACCACTCAAAGTGTGTTATACTGCGTTTAGTACAGTATCCATCTGAGTTTATTGTGTTTAAATTATAAAATATGTAAAAATGTGAAATTAGTGACCACGTCATTCAAAAAGCATTTGCTGCGTATATGCCTTAAGTTCAAATTATGTAAGGTTGTTTTTCCCATTGTTCATTTGCAGAAATAGAATTCCTTCAATGGGTTTATTTTAGAAGTATATATATATATTATTGATTTTTCTGTTAATTTTTAAGTGCGTGTGCCTGCTGTTCCACTGCCTTGACTCAGCTTCATCCATCCAGAGGTTTCTATGTCATACGCACTTTTTATTCCTGATGTAAACAAATCCTCCAAAAGCAATACTCTGTCTTAACACAGGATGGCGTATTTCTGCAGGCTCAGGTCTTTTTACAGAGCATCAACTTATCAGACACAGTGCTGTTTGAATGAGTCAGATACTATAAGTATTAATGCAACATTACACAGTGAGGGGGAAACAGCAGTTTGCACGTCTGAATGAGAGCAAGTGAATGTGTGTTTTTATTCATGTTGTGCCTTGTAACTTTGTTGACAGGAGGACTAGCACATCCATCTGTTATGCTCTGGGGAAAAAAAAAGGGCCTGACATCTCCTGACGTCAAAACCCCAAACTGACTGCTGTCGGTTGTCGGATTGATTTGCCGACTGCTTCAGAGGCACAGTAAGAAAAAACTTTGTTCAATGATGTGGTAGAATGAGCTCTGAGGAAATAAATATATTTCAGAGCAGAACGAAACAACAAAGGAAAGCTTAGAAATAGAAATTGCATGCCTCCCAGATAAATATTGCTATTGTTTCTTGTTACAGAGAGAAATAAGGTAGTACGTTAAACTTTCTGAGCCAGTGCTCTTCACAGCAAACAGCCAGCAGCATCTAGGACGTACGGCAACAACAGTGCAGCAGCTCACTGTTTATATCAGTTATTGTCAGAAAGTCGAAGCTGTTGGCCAGGTGCGTATTTTCAATATTTAAAAGCAGGGCGGGGCCAGTAGTCAGCAGTCATGTACGAGCAAAATTATAAAAGTTAACAGTTGCACAGCATCAAAGTGTCACATTATATCTGTACAAAGGTCACTTCACTGCGACTGTGTCCAACACTCTGCTGCTGAGCTAAGGGGGAAGCGTTTGAATTTACTGCGCAGTGTGTTTGACATGTCTCATAATACTGCCTGGGATTTTCTCTGGACCTGCCGACACTTCTTTTTCATCATACAGAGCGTGATGTTGGAACACGTGCCGACGTCCCCCGAGAGAGTTTGCATTCCTCTGAGTGGTTACTGCATACCAGGTAATAACAGGCGAAGATTACACTGTTGACTGTCAATAAAACACTGTTAGAGTGCTACATCTTTTATTTTTATTTTTTCCAAAATATATGTGCATTTAGGAGCAGTGTCCATTGTTCCCAACTCAGCCAAAAACAATATCAATGGAGCTGACTGGGCACCTTTCCAAGGGAGAGATTAAGGTTTAGGAAGTGGAACAGGCATGGCTGATAGATGACATGGCTAAAATTAACACACTGCCCACTGGATGAGGAGCATAAATAGCAGACAGGAAGGACCGGCACTTGAATGTATCTTTAAAGCTGTAGCGCGTCTCTGTCAGCATAAACACAAACCACTGTCACAGTAAAAGCTCCTGTTCTCCCTTAGAGGGTACAGGCTGTTGGGAAAAGGAATAATTTCCATGTTATCAGCAGCACTTGAATATCTGTAATAATGGATGTGGATGTAGTAGAACTGCCAGTGACAGCAATCAAAATCAGGGACACATTAATTGCCTCAGGTATTTGATACAGCAAGCAAAGTCATGCATTTTAAGCACCAAACCAAGTGCTCAACATTCATATTCCTTGGTGTTATTGTAGTCATCTTGCATAGGACGCACATATAGAGCGAGGACGTCTCCATCCCAGAAGAAAAGATAGACCTCAATCCTCAGATCAATACCCTGAGCATCTACCAGTCTGCTCTGAGCAAACATGCCTTGATCCCTCAGATCCCTTACATTTCCCATATAGCTCCAGGGTGAAAGCTGATTCTTTTACCAATGCTCGCCTTTCTCAGTCCTGTAAGGTGAAGCTGTGGGCTCCGTATCCTCTGTCTCCAGTGGGGAATTAGGACATCACAAGCTACAAGTGCTTCGGGGAAGAAAATTTACGGCCACATGAAAAAGCCAAATGAAAATCCAGGCTTGTAACTGCAGGATAATGGAAAATTTAAGACATCCAAATAGCAGTACGGTTTGTGCCTTGTTTAAATGAGAAGGTTTAGGCGGTCAGTGAGTCCGCACTGCAGCACAGTAAATATTCTCAAAAAAGTAGTCGACGTGTTAAGATGTCAGGAATACACGCTGTCCCCTGTGGAAGCATTGTTCCAAGTTTTTAAAAATCATGAATTATTCATGGGAGCACTTGTTAAATGTAAATGCGCACATTGTCATACATCTCTGCGATGACTAAGTGTGTTGGTGTGTTTACCTTTAGTTAACTGGGACAAAGATTGTATTTCAGTTTAGCACATAAAGGGGACTTTATGCTACAGACACGCAGGCAGAGCTAATAGGCACAGCCTTGTTGAGAACAGACGAGCTCATGAAAGAGACAGAACAAAGCTTGTTCCTGTTAATTCCAGTATTGTAGCGGAAGCTGTACCAACACAAATTGGCTAATTTGCCAAATTTAAGACCTCCTACCATGACAGATACAAACATGGTTTTTAATTGGACTTACCTTTACACTGGACCACTGGTCTCCTCGGCCCCTTAGCTGAAAGAGAGATGGAGCAGGGACCCCCTACTACATGTCCTGTTTAAGATGGAGTTGCATATTAAACTGAGCCAACAGTAACGTGTAAGGCTGCCTCAAGTGCCATTTTAAAACGTACCTTGTCATGGTGCAGACAATACTCAGCTAATAAAATAATAATTACTGACAGATTGATATATTTATGTATCATGTTTTAATGTTGAACTTATATTTGAAGGGCACAATGATTTAGTGTAGGTTAGCTAGCTCTCATGATTGCAGGATGACTCATTGGTAACATTTAGCCTATCCTATCGTCAATGCATTATTTTGTAGGATTTCCTTTTTTTTTAGCTTTATTTAATGAATAGGATTTTATCTTTGCTAATGATATTTTGGACTCATGGTAATGTGAATTTTCAGACATATTTGAATTTCATATATACATAAATTATTAGGGCTGGCCTTCGAATCCATTTTTGGACATTCGAAGCTTCGGAGCTCAGAACGAATTTAATTCGAAGCCTTCGACGACGACGACGGGGGGGAAGAGACTCCACGGAGGTCCACGCAGACTAAAAGCGGACTGTGCCCTGTGCGCGCAAAGCTCAGATTTTATGACTGTGCGTACTCCGCTCCGCTCCGCTCGTTGTCAGTAGCGGACTGGCAGTGTTGCATTTAAGGCCTCCCCCAAAAAAACGAAAGCAAAAAAAGCGCCGAAGCTTCGAATTTTTTCTTTCACAATCAAATCCCGTGCCATTGAACAAAGCTTCGAATTTTTTGGGTCAGCCCTATAAATTATAAAAAAAATTATAACATAAATCTAATTGTATTTAAAAATTACAAAAACATTTTGTGGCCCCCTGCAGTCACTCTGAGGACCCACTAGGGGTTCACAGACCCCTGGTTGAAGACCAGTGCCCCACACTAATTACAAATATTTATAGTGTATGCATCTTGGTTTGAGTTTTGTATTTAATAGAATCGAGGGCTGAACGATATGGAGGAAATAAAATAACACAATTTGACAATTGAGCTTTCTGCTAAGTCATCATCAGTAATGTAGATATACGACTAACTGGGTCAAGGCAGATATTAGAACAGCTAGAACAATCTGGTAAGTTAAAACAAATTACAGCACTTTACTGTAATACGGCCCGTAAAACCGGGAAAAGACAACACTTAAGATATCCAAATTCTAAGATATCTAGTCTCATAACACAATAGAAAAAAATGAAATTAAATCAAAGTTACTGATCAAAATGTTGGTGATTATAAAGGGGTTACATCTGAGTATATTCTTTCTGGAAAGACGTCTATATAGAGTAAAACATTCATTCTGTTGTGTTGCATCTTGCCGCAGTGCAGGAATGCCATCTTTTGGCACGGCCTATTTTTGGACATTATTCAGCTTTATTGCCCAGTTTAAATTATTTGTTAGAAAGTAATCAAATTTTAAGTTAGATTACTTTGAGTTACATTACATTTTTAACAGGGTAACTTGTAATCTGTAACCTGTTACATTTCAAGAAAAACCTTCCCAACACTGATTGATGTATTGCCCAGCCCTACTAGAGTCCTTCTACAATTAATTCCCACTATTATTCATACGTCATTGGTTGAAACACTACAGTGCTCTATAATTCAGCCAGTGTCATGTCTAATAGAGCACTCCATATCTGTGTTACAAGTCAAATCAGATCATTTCAATGCTTGTTGATTTTTGTTTGTTTTGTTTTCGTACTCTAAAAAGTGTCTTTCTCCTTTCATCTCCCCACAGCTCCGTCAGTCTGATTTACATTACAAATTAAGAATCATCTGATCAAGGTATGTGACCAATCAGATAAAACTGCAAAGACTCAAGTTCCTAAAATAAACTCTGCTAATGTTTGACTGAACCAAAACAGACTATTTATAAGACAGAGACAGGAACACAGTCCTTTTAAAGGAACAGCTACATTCCCGGTTTACGTTCAGCACAATTAACTTGCAAAGACACTAGACTATTTTTATACTAGCTCTGGCATTTAATAAGATTTATGATTAGTTTAGATGAAAAGCAGTTTTGAATAGAAACAGAGAATGAAACAGTTCTCTGTGTTTCCTTTAGGCCAGAGCTGGGGTAGGAAGCACAAAGAACTGAAAGAGGAAGTACATATGTTTGACCTATTCATGGTATAGCCTCAAAGTGTGGTCGTGACAGTCAATCACCACACACTGTATACTGTTTTTCAACACTTGGTCCACTCTGGAGGTAAAAAGTAGCAGCACTGAATAAGGAACCGCTTGTGTTCTGCGTCAGAAATCACTGTAGTAACCAGCATATGGGTATTACAAAAGCATCGCATTACAATGTAAACAGAGCAGCATGTAAATATTCCCTTTGGTGCAGATTCAGAGATAAGTGGTGTCCCTCATTAACCGTATTTAAAATGCTGAAAGACCATCTGAGTGCTTATGCAACTGATACACAGGCTGGTGATGTGCCTTTAAAACCAGTGGGTTGTCAGGTGATCGAGGAGGCTCAGTCAGCTCAGCCTCACAGACAGAGGAGCCAGTGCGTCTCTAGCCGAGAGCAGAGAGGAGTGCGCCAGAGAGGAGGGCAGCGGAGAGTGAGAGAGACCCAATTATAAGGGGACATGGGGGGAAATGGGGACACTGCAACGTTACAGAGTGGGGGACAGGGAGCCATGGTGGTAGGGTCCCTTTAACTGCAGTCTGCTCATGCTCACTTGCCTTGTGTGGCAGCTAGCAAGTGTGTTTCTGGCTCAGCTTGATCAAGAAGTTGCGTTGTGTAGCCACAACAGTGGTATAAAAGCACAGAGAATTAAGTGCTGCGTCACACTCGGGAAGAGGAATAGCGTGATCATGCGCGCGTGTGCACGGCTGTACGTGTGTGTGCGTGCATGCGCACGTACATGTGCATTTGTGTGGGTTCTGCTCTGTTTTCTGTGTATATGTGTTAGCTGGAAGTAGCAGTCTAATAGCAGTTGTGCTGTTGCAACAAGATGAAAATAAAGAGTGCGTGTGTTTTAGAGGCAGGAAGGGAGAGAGGGAGATACAGGGAGGGAGGGAGAGCAAGTCAGAGAGACAGAGATTTTGGATTAGTTGCTACGTCACTTTTTCATGTCAGAAGAAACAGGAGCTGAGATAACAGAAGCCCAGAGTCATCGAGTTTTCCACCTGAAGTCGACACAATGGTTTCGGACAACCTCGGCTTTCTCCTCCTCTTCCTCTTCCTCCTTGGTAGTTTTGATCTGCTCTGCCTGTCGCTACTATATTTGTGTGTGCGTGTGTGTGTGTGTGTGTGTGTGTCTGTGTAAGTCCTGTGAGCTGGTAATCGGGGAGTTTCAACATGGATGCTGAAGATGTGACACAGTTTCTCTAGCTCTTGTTGTGATAGCATGGTAAGGTGTGTGGTTCGGGTGGGCAGAGGTGCGACAAAGGGGTTAACAAAAGAATATTCTGGAAGGTTCTTATTATCACAGTGAAGCTCGGTCAGGAATGTTTTGCTGAGAATTATCAAGGTATTCAGGCATCGCTTTTTTTTTTTTGTTGTTGTTGCCACCATCACCTTAAGGAAGACGGATGATCATTACAGTGGTGCAAATAGGTGAATACAATCGTGCATGGTGCCATCTGACCTATTATGAAACAGCATTAGACATTTAATACACCATTATCGGAGTGTGCGCAGATGCAGCCAGGTGGACATTACAGCAGCCTTCAGAAACGACAGGATAAGTTCGTTGATTTCGGTCAAGAGGATAACAATTTTCACGTCGCTTCATACGTATATAGATATATATGTATATGTGTCTGTGTTGGAACTGTTGACTGCCGGCCTACTTGTTGTGTTTAACTCTTGATGGAGTTGAGGAGTGAGCATGGGGAGGTAGGCATGTATGAAGGCAGGGGCTGGGTGGGATCCAGCTGTATGTTGCTATCAGACAACAGATCAGCTTGGTGTCTGTGGCTAGTGGCACTTGTGTCATGTGATTTGTTTTCACCCTCCAGGGCCACTGGGATTTGGCAAAACCCTTCCCAAGACACATTTGTTTCTGCGTAGTTAGGAGAGACAGAGATGGTGACGCAGTCATTTCAGGGCTGGACTTCACCTCAGCCAGTCCACGGCTTCTATCTCTCCCTTCCTCTCTCTATCTTTTTATCTGTCTGTCTGTCTCTCTTGGAGAAAGGGAGCAGCAGAAGGGACTAAATGTCATGGCTGAGGATCAGAGAGGGAGAGAAAGAGAGGAGAGGAGGAAGAGAGAGTGAGATCGAGAAAGAGAGGGAAGTTGTTTACCTTGCTCTCTTGGTGACTCTGCTTTGGCTTCTCTCCAGTTCACATGCACTGGACTTCCTAAAGCTGCTGCATCACAGGCCATCGTGCCAAAGCTGGATTCTCATTGGGTGGGAGGAGCTCCCCTGACTCCACAAGCTGCACAGCAGCACTTTATTGGCTTAGTACGAGCAAGCAGCTGGAGTTCAACATCTGATTGGTTTAAAAGCACTCTTCTCTGATACAAAGGCTTTGCAGTCGCAGAAACACTTCTCCATGGAAACATCAGTACCTTGTATGTTTATACGTGTTGACCCGTTAATATTTCCCCTATGTGGGTTTTATGCTTGTGTTTCTCTTGTGAAATGTTTATTGTACCTTCATCATCATCTTGCTGTCAACTTGAGTGATAAACACATTGCAGAAGACTGCGATATTGTACTCAGGGATTGTTTGAGTTAGTTGAAAGAGAGTATCAGGAAAAGAAGCACTTTAAAATCTGTCACTGTTTTTTTATTGGTGCCTTTTGTGTTCGGCTGGGTCTTCAAATTGTTTCATAAAAGAATGTTGGAGATAATTTTCTTTTCTTTTGTTAATATTTAATGAGCAGCTTGTTGTATTTTAGTAGGATACTGAAGGCAGCATAAAAGCAGTACACTTTAGTATCTGTTCATTTATCACACGTATTATTCTTATTGTGATATTTAACAATGTTGTAGCATACTTTCCTCATATCAGTACTATCGTGTAGCCGATGGTGACATTTCTATCTGTACTTGTCTCATTTGACGCAGTGGGCCAACCTCAGACTTGGTAACACATCGTCGTACAGGTGCTACGATTTCCTAATTATTTCCTCAGTAGTTTACTGAATAGAGCTGAAATGTGGACTAATGACACGGAAAATAGAGACAGTGGTCTAAGACAGTGGTTCCAAACTTTTGTCCTTATTAAAGGACCCTTTTTCTATCATTAAGTAAACTGCGACCCCTGACTAAGTGTAATATTTTATGGATATTTCATATTATATTCAATGCCTAATAGTAATAGTACAGAACAGTTGACAAACTGTACAGTTAAGCTAAATAGTGACCGTTTTTGGCTTTTGCCTTTATTAGACAGGACAGACGTAGGTGTGAGAGAGCAGATGACATGTTGCAAAGGGCCGCAGGTTGGAATCACACTCAAGGCCGTTGCGGCAAGGACGATGCCTTTGTACACAGGATGCCCTCGCTAACAACTGAGCTACTTGGTGCCCCATATTTATAGGAACTTTATACTGTATAATTTTTACAGTTTCATTTAGTTCTCTTTGTAGAAATTAATGAAATGCCTAGATGTATATTTTCTCACGACTTTTAAAATTGAGACGGCCTCACGACCCCCTGTGAAGTTTTGGCGACTACCAATGGGGGTTGGTAACCAGTGGTCTAAGACAGTTGTTCCGAACTATTCCAGCCACAGAGTCCAGATTTCTCCTGAGTCATTAGTTTGAGGTCTCACAGTTTAATACATTCAGCGTCATACTTGCGTTTGGCCACGTCGTCGAGCTGGTTTTCTGTCTCTGTCAAGTAGCTGTCGGTTAGTCACTCACTCTACAGCAGGAAACGGCACTTCAAAATACTGCTGGAAATTAACTGTACTTAAAAATAAGTGTGTGTTTTTGACAAACTTGCCACATTTGTGAGTCGCTTATGGTCCATTCAGAATGGACCATAAGCGACTCACTTTTGGACCACTACCCACCATTTGGGAACCACTGGTCTAAGACATTATTTCAGTTTGGTTATTAGTGTTGTGTTTATAACCGTGTTTTGATCTCCAGATGAATTTCCTTGAAAGAACTGCTAAAATATTAATGACTGTGAAAATCTGACATAGATCGATTTAAACCAGAGTGAGTATGTTTGAAGACAACATTTTATTCTCCGTATGCCTGCCTGTGGACATTTTTAAAATTTTTGCATGTTACCTGAGTCTCTCGGCTGCTCTGGCAATTAATCAGAATTAATTAATTGGAAGTGTTCCAATAGACACTGTCTCAATTAATATTAAATTATGTAGTGCCTTCCAGGATCTTTCCTACAGCTTTACACCGACATTATCAGCTCCTCTCTAGGAAATAATGGGAAACGATAGGGCCTGTAAAATAAACTGTTACTCAGGCCTTCCTATTCGCTCTGAACCGTCAGTGCAAAAAGCCCCGCTCAGCATCTTCTGCATCGTGTGCGTGCCTGACACTCGCTGACACCTGCGATGAGGGAGGATTTTAAATCCCCAGACAAGAGAGGTCTTCGTGTCCTCCTGGCTCGAAGTCCAACGTCCAAAATATGCCACATTTCCGAGATGATGCAAGAGCGTGTGTGGCTGCCCATGGTCTGCATTGCAGCTCCAGCCTCTACAGTCAGCGTCTTTCTCTCTCTTTCTCTCTGGCTCTCTATCCTCTAAATGTGCTGATGGTATAACACACTGTATACCACCACTGCCTGTTTATTTCTTTCCTCTGTAAAGACCGTCGTAAAGAAAGAAGATGATTCTCAGCATCAGCGCTTAAGCCAGTCACCTCACCTCGATGGGGGGGTCATTCCTTATGAATGAGTTAACATTACAGTTAGTTAGTCCACCAGTCTGTGTAGGCTACACATCAACACAAGGCGCTGTCGTGACACACACTAAGAGACAGAAATACACTATTCCGGCTTCAGTGCAGACAGTTGAATCATGATGCGCGTGGTTTTTTTTTTTCTTCTGTATTTTGACTTTATAGTATTTTGTAGATGTGTTGGAAAGTACAACAGTGAGCTTACAAAGTGCTTATCATGCATGTTTCACTGCAGTTTACTCACTCAGCGATTTACTGCAGGTATTATATTCCTGTTTCTCTGTAAATGAGGACCGCTGTGAGGGTATTCACCCCCTATGGGCTTCCCCAGGGTGCCTCACAGCACCATCCTGATTCCGTCGTTGACCGCTCTCCGAAGGCCTCCTGTCCCTTTAAATCTTTTATAAGCATTACACAACAGGTCCAGTGGCACACAAGCAACAAACAACCCGAAAAAGAAAACTGACAGGGTTGGGTTGAGCCAGCCAGGCGAAGGAACCAGACACCTACGGACAGACAGGCCCTCTGATCAGAGCCGTCACTGTGGCTACAGTGCAAACACACACACACACACACACACACACACATACACATACATGGCCTTACACACCCCCACAACGCCAAAAAAAAAAGGCTTGGCCTGGTCCGTCTGAAGCCTGATAAGGACTTGTAAGGGCCGTGGGGATTTTGTCCTTCCTCTTATTGTGAATTTCAAAGTAAATTGCATCTGATGTTTTGAGGCTGGGGCTCGGCTCGTCTGATTTGGCTTTAGTCAGTTTCGAGACAAGTAGTATTTGTGGGAGTTGTCATTGTAAACATGAAGAAATGAAGGCAGGCAGACTGTGTGTGGGCGTGTGTTCTGGAGAGACATGGGTTTGAAGCAAGACAATGATTTGTTAGTGCTCCTTTCACCTGCATGCAAAGAGTAAAAACAGCGGGGGGGGGATATTATAAACGGTTGGGTAGTTTTGTACTTTGTTGAAGCACTTGGCAACAAGTCAGTGAACTGGCCACTACCTGTCCTTGCCCCACCCTCTCAGTGTATTGTAGCTGCGTGTCTGCGTCATGGTTCTCATTGCCAGCGATTGACTGCCACTTCCTTGCTTTTTTCCCTCGTAGTGGCTGGAGAGCAACGCACCATCATCCCCACTGTTCTACGCAGCAACAGAGACAAGAGGACTCGTCGAAGTGCGTCTGCATAGAGCTGCAGGTGAGCCCGAAAGACGTGCAGTGGCAGTGTTTTGTGTGTCTCTTCTTGTTTGGCCCTTTCACACATCCGAGAAGCTTGGATCAAGTATCAGATCAGTTGTGTGGGCGTGTTAGAGAGAAATAGATTGAGAGAGGGAGAGAGAGGTGTTCTGGTGCTTTCTCAGTGGTTTTCCATTTCATCACTCTCCCTTCATCTGCCTCCCTCCTCTCTGCTTTCTGTCCTGAAACAGGGCGGTGACTCAAACTTCTTACTGGGCACCAGCATGAGTCTAAACCATCCCAGAGTGCATCACATTTGAGGTCTCTGACAGTCTCCGAGATGCTGTCAGGCTTCCCCTGGAACATCATCCTGGTGCAAAACAAGGTAGAGACAGACAAATATAAAGCTTACTGTGCCTATTATTATTAATTCATCAGCGTAATGGAGACCAATGAGGCATTGTTTAAAAAATTAATTGTTCTACTTGCAAACGGTAAGGCCTCCAGATGAACCAAGACTTTAACACGACAGCGCATCTAACAGCTGTTATCTCCTCGCTGTCCTCTCATAGATCTTATTTCAACATTGCCAGCTGAAAGAAGGAAACAGTGTAACTGTCTGTTGTGATTAAATGTCATGCATACTTGTGCCATATTTTCGTGGGCGTTAGGTTAATGCATAATTCACATCTACAAAAAGGACACGCAATGGGTATTTTTCATACTTACAATAAGCTGTTCTATAAGAGATGTATTTCTCTTTGTACCACTCCAGTCCTTTCACGACTTCAGGTGACGAGTGTTAAAAGTCGGGCTGGGTACTGATACTATCGGCCAAAATAACCCAGTACCAAGTGGTATCGAAACTTCTCCAATAGGGCTGCAATTAACTGTTATTTTCTGGATTGATAGATTCATTTTTTGGTTTATAACGTCAGAAAATGGTAAAAATGTCAATCAGTGTTTGCCAAAGCCGCAGATGACAACCTCACATCTTGTTTTGCCCACAACCCAAAGATATTCTGTGTACTGTCAAAAAACAGTAAAGAAACCAGAAAATATTCACATTTAAGAAGCTGTAATCAGAGAAATTGTTTCTTTAAAAATTACTCTAACTGATTCATCAATTATCAAATAAGTTGACAGTTAATTTCATAGTTGACAACTAACCAATTGCTCTAGTCTAATGATACCTGCATTCAACCTTTTTTTGCACTGGGAGTCTGATCCCAGACCGTCCAGACTCCCCACTGGGTTAGTAACCTTTCTGTTGCTGCTCTCTGGAGCTGCTCTCCTCCCAGCAAATGGTTAGCTCAATGTCTGCCTGGTTAGCACGAGCTAACACAGTAGCAGCAGCAGCTAACATCCAGCACCGAGACATTTAACAGCCCCCGCAAACTCCAACAAACACCAGCACAGAAACAGTTTGACTCTGTCATTTAACCCGTTTATAGCCGTCGTCAGTTTAGAACTACAGTTGCTAACTTTTATGAGAATAACTTTGTCATATCTGTTGAAACTGACACTACATTCTGAACGACATACATGAGACAGTCTGTGGAAGAAAAAAAATCATATTCCTCCTCCCCTCCCACTGCCTCTAGTGGCATGTATGACAATCAGACCGCAGCACTGTCAGCAACAATCAATCAGAGTTGAGGAATCTCAAACACAGCTGTCAATCACTGCTCAAGAACTGCAGTCAAACTGTCAAACCATGCAGCGCTGATCAAATATGAATCAAGATTGTTACAGCATTGCCTATTTCTCACCTCAGATGTTTTCAGAAATATATTCTAACGTACTGTTTTCTGTAAAATGAGAAGGTTGGTCCAGTTGGTATGCGGTGTTTGGTACTGAAGTTTAACTGTATCCAATAGGGCTGCCACTAACAATTATTTACATTGTTGACTAATATGTCGATTATTTCTTCGATTAGTCGACTAATCATTTCATCGAAAAATGTGTTAAAATGCTGAAAAATGTCGGTCTGTCTCGCCCAAACCCCAGAATTATGTCATCTGATGTCTTGTTTCATACTCACGCCAAAGGGTTTCTGTCTCGGGAGAGTGTGTAAAGCTGCCAATATCTGAACGTAAGAAGCTGCAATAAGAGTATTTTGGGGTACTTTTATAGTACTTTTCTATGAAAAATGACTCAAACTGATTACTAAAATAGTCACCGATTATTTTAATAGTCGATTAGTCATCAATTAGTTGACTAATCGTGGCAGCCCTAGTATCCAACATGGTGGCCTGGTCAGAAAAGTTCGTATTTTACAGCAAAACAGTACATTTAAATATATTTCTGAAAAAATATTAAAGGAAGTGGCTACTTTAGAGCCACTTTTTTTTAGCCCTCCTGCCGACAAGAAGTCCAGTGTAGTTTTTTAATCCACAAAACTCGTTCGGGGTATCGGAGGCTCGTCTGTCGTAATCCAAGTGCCCTGAAGCCGTGGCATGCAAAATTGACTTGAAAAGGCGCAATTTACTCCACTTCTATAGCATAATTTCTCACCATGGTCAGTTAGCCTGCCCTGCTGGCGTGCTGTGTTTACATGGCAATTCGCGCGAGACTAGCTGATGGCTAGTGGTGGTGCTAGTTCTCGAGTCTTGCGCGAGTTACCATGTAAACACAGCACGCCAGAAGGGTAGGCTAACTGAGCATGGTGAGAAATGCCGCATGCCGCGGCTTCAGGGCACTTGGACTTATTACATTCTCAAAATGTGGGTTCCATGCACTTCAAATGTTGCTGTTATCCCGGCTAGCTGTTATCCTCCGATACCCCGAATGAGTTTTGTGTTTTAAAAAACTGCACTGGACTACTTGTCGGCATGAGGGTCAGTAAGTACTGTCTGTATTTTCATTTTAAAGTGGCCATTTCCTTTAAGGGGAGAAATAGTAGGGCTGGACAATTAATTGAAAATTAATTGAAACTGACATTCAGAACCTCTAACCGACGTAATCTTGCCCATGTTGGTAATTTCGTGGGGGGGTTTTTTGGGGTTTTTTTACATTCTGTTAACACCTTCCCCACTGTGTGTGTCCATGTACCGTCCCCTTAAAAACGTACTACTGCGTGTGTAGTCATGTGACTCCATCCCGTCCAGTCGGCAACCTGGAAGCATCATGAAGGAAGCAACGTTTGGACACATTTTGGCTTTCGTGAAGATGACACCACACAGAACAAAATCAAATGTAAACCATTTCAGTGACCAAAGGTAATACCGTCAATCTGTTTCAATACTAGGAGCATTATCACGTTACCAAATACGATCAGTGCACGGCTCAAAAAAACAAAGAGACTGACAAGCACCCAGCAGCGTTGCCAGGTGTACGATAATTATCGTATTTGTACGATAATTTGGCCCTCTGTACAATGTACGATCAATAATCCCAAAAAAGGCCAAATGTACGATAATTTGACCATTTCATGAATGTGTGGTTGTAATCAGTATGCCAGAGTTTTTTTGTGAGCCCTGAAGGCATCTGTACCCATGTGACATGTTTCCAGCCAATCGCACTTTGCTTAGCGTGAGATACGGGTGACGTTTGTCTCTGAACAATGAGCACGATTGGCTGAATGGTCAGCTGTACCCGCCCCACGAGGAGCTAGGACCCATCAGGAAGTCGAGCGAGAATGAGATTCAAAACAGAAGAAGAAGAAGAGGAAAAACAGAAGCAAAGAAAATGGAAAAAAAAAAGTAAACCAAAAAAGTAAACACTAGAATGACTATATTTGCCTATAGCGCATCAGTAGGATTGTTATTTTGGTTATGACAGATGTACGATAATTTCCCTCAAAATACGATAATTTTGAGTCTCTGGTACGATAATCCTACTTTTCCCACCTGCCAACGCTGGTGCCCAGCAACAAGTGCCTCTACAAAGCAGCTCTCGATAAAACAAGCATTTACAGAGGCTACATGATATGAAAAAGATTCAAGAAAATAGTTCATCTGTGTGTTTCCTTTAATTATTTTAAAATCACAGTGATAAGATGTGCACTTTCATCAGAAATAATATCCCAGCTGTAATAGTTGAGCATATTTACAGTACAAACCTTGTCAGTGAACTACGAGGGCAAAAAACGAAAACAAAATAATCGTTCATGAGTCGTAATCGAGGTAAAATGTTCAATTAATCGTGATGTTGATTTGAAGTCATATCACCCAGCCCTAAGAAATAGGCAATGCAGTGAATCTTGATTCATATTCGACTGCAGTTCAGGAGCAGTGATGACATGATTGACAGCTGCGTTAGAGACTCCTCAGCTCTGATTGGTTGTGTAACGCCAATAGAAATACTACAAGGCAACAGAGAAGGCAGAGGAACATGATTTGTTAATAAAATGACTAAAGAAAAATTGTAATTAGAAATACTAGGTATAAAAGCATCATCAGTGCAAGTCTCAATGTGTGTCTCACCATTAAATCAGACTGAATATACCAGCTTGAAAAGGTGTGTTTCCAGGTGGGATTTAAAAGTGGAAAGGAAGTCAATATTGCAAATGTCATAAGGGTACGTAAGCTTTAAGGGTACTTATATTGACACTGATATTATAATACTTTAAATGATACCCAGTCCTAGATACCCAATGAGAAAAAGGTGTCTAACTGTTAATACGCAACAGTCATTAGTAACTTTAAAGAATATGCTGTGTGGGCTGAGACTACAGTGGCTCTAAGTTTTTTCAATCCCGGATTCCATAACACATTTTCCAGTCTTGAAAATCTACACTTTAATAATGAGAATATTTCAATCCAAACAGGCAAGTCTGGGCTTTCTCCCCCAGCGCTACTGCCGTATCACAAGCTGCTTCACATCTTCAGTGTCTTTCTAAGGCTTTATTTTAATTACAGTACATGCAGATATCAAGCTACGTGTGTGTGTGCTGCTGCATCCGAACCATTCCTTTTGTTCTCTCAAATTTCTTTGTTTCAATTAGTCTGACTGAAATGTTTCTGAAATCCCCTGAAGGGAGTCCTGCTGGTCCATTCTGCACTGTTTTCAGCTATGATTAATGTTCTCTTCCGTTATCTTTTCAGATTTGAGGGTGTTTGACGCCACAGAAGGATGCCTTTTGTCAGACGCGCCCCTCTTGGAAGCTGGTTTCAGATGGTGGCTTAGAGTATTGTCATCTATCTAGCACCATTTGAAATCAGTGTTCTTGGGGTGGGAAGTGTTTTCACTGGCCAGCAACAGGCAGCTGTGAAGTGTCATGAGAGGAGTCCGGAGATAAAGGTATCACTCCCTGAAGCACGACTCACCGAGCTACTAACCACCGGTCTGCACTGACGTTCTGACAGCTCAAGCTCTTTGTCCTCTCTCCAAGGTTGACCGATTTCTTTTGGTGTTCAGAGTCTGCTTTTGTTTCTAGCACCATTTGAAATCGGTTACAGTGAAGGACAGATCTCATCTCATCTTGAGGAGGATTTTGCAAGTAAGCCGCGCTGTTTATTTTACAGACTGCAAATCGACTGTGGTGAAATTACAAGTGACTGTGTGAAATTATGAATTAAACATTAATTATTCTTATCCTGGATCTGGATGTTTGCAATCGAGGAAGAATTATTCAGATCTTTGACGCAAATTACATTTATTTAAAATGACTTTTTGACAAGACAGATTTCTTGTATAATCGAACGTACTTGGTAATAAAAACCATTCAGATTCTAAAAGTCACAATACCACCCTGTAAAAATACTCTATACGTTGTAAGTAAAATTTCTGCATTTTGCTTTAGTGTTACTATTACTAAAATATGTATGTATGTTCTATTTAAAACTATAATCTGCAATGTAACTAAACAGTCATATACTATAAATGTAGTCATGTAAAAAGTACAATATTTCCCTTTAAAATGTGATGAAAGTATGAAGCAATGCGTGGAAATAGGTGAGTACAAGTAGCTTAAAACTGTTCGTAGGTACAGTACTAGAGTAGATGTACTTGTGACATTTCACCACTGGATGTTTGTCTGCCATATTGATCAAAGGTGTATTTGAACAATTTCGAGTCAAATCCACAAGGTGGCACTGTGACATTAAATATTAGAGGAGTCCTTTTTTTTTATTAGTCTCTGCACCTACAGCTGATATTAGCTATAGACAAGAGACCAGGTGCCCACATGCAGCACTTTTACAGGCTCTGATCTATACTATGACATTTTTAATATTTTTTATGGTACATCATACTGTGACTTTGATATGACACACTGCACTGTGCACTGTGGCCTCACAGTAAGAGCATTCTTGGTTCGAACCAGGGGTGGGGGAGCCCTTCTGTGTGGAGTTGGCATGCTCTCCCCGTGTCAGAGAGGGTTTCCTCCAGGTACTCCAGCTTCCTCCCACAGTCCAAAGACATGCAGGTTAATTGGTGACTCTAAATTGTCCGTAGGTGTGAATGTGAGTGTGAATGGTTGTCTGTCTCTATGTGTCAGCCCTGTGATAGTCTGGTGACCTGTCCAGGGTGAACCCTGTCTCTCGCACAGTGTCAGTGGGGATAGACTTCAGCACACCCATGATCCCTAACAAGAAAAGCGAGTATGACATACTGTACTTTGACATTTGTTTATGACACACTGTACTATGTCTGTATTTTAAACATATGGAATAATACACTATGGCTTTTTTACATGATTATTTTCCTGAAATACTAAACTATGACTTTTATTTTAATTTTTCATTGCATACTATCCTACCATACTGTGGGTTTTTTGATGATTCTGAATGACATACTATACTTTTTTTATTTCTTTTTTTTTTATAGTGTTCTTACGACATAATATACTAGGGCATTGTTGATTTTTTAAAATTTTTTTTTACAACATACTTTACTATGACTATGTTTTTTATAATTTTATGTGACATACTATACTAAATTTTAAGGACATGCTATACTATGACTTTTTTACATGATTTTGGACGACATGCTATACTATGACTTTTTTACATGATTTTGGACGACATGCTATACTATGACTTTTTTACATGATTTTGGACGACATGCTATACTATGACTTTTTTACATGATTTTGGACGACATACTATACTATGACTTTTTTTACATGATTTTGGACGACATGCTATACTATGACTTTTTTACATGATTTTGGACGACATACTATACTATGACTTTTTTTACATGATTTTGGACGACATGCTATACTATGACTTTTTTACATGATTTTGGACGACATACTATACTATGACTTTTTTTTACATGATTTTGGACGACATGCTATACTATGACTTTTTTACATGATTTTGGACGACATACTATACTATGACTTTTTTTTACATGATTTTGGACGACATGCTATACTATGACTTTTTTACATGATTTTGGACGACATACTATACTATGACTTTTTTACATGATTTTGGACGACATACTATACTATGACTTTTTTTACATGATTTTGGACGACATGCTATACTATGACTTTTTTTACATGATTTTGGACGACATACTATGACTTTTTTTCATGATTTTGGACGACATACTATTATGACTTTTTTTCATGATTTTGGACGACATACTATACTATGACGTTTTTTGATGATTCTGAATGACATACTATACTTTTTTTATTTCTTTTTTTTTATAGTGTTCTTACGACATAATATACTAGGGCATTGTTTTTTACAACATACTTTACTATGACTATGTTTTTTATAATTTTATGTGACATACTATACTAAATTTTAAGGACATGCTATACTATGACTTTTTTTACATGATTTTGGACGACATGCTATACTATGACTTTTTTTACATGATTTTGGACGACATGCTATACTATGACTTTTTTACATGATTTTGGACGACATACTATACTATGACGTTTTTTGATGATTCTGAATGACATACTATACTTTTTTTATTTCTTTTTTTTTATAGTGTTCTTACGACATAATATACTAGGGCATTGTTTTTTACAACATACTTTACTATGACTGTTTTTTATAATTTTATGTGACATACTATACTAAATTTTAAGGACATGCTATACTATGACTTTTTTTACATGATTTTGGACGACATGCTATACTATGACTTTTTTTTACATGATTTTGGACGACATGCTATACTATGACTTTTTTTCATGATTTTGGACGACATACTATACTGTGACGTTTTTTGATGATTCTGAATGACATACTATACTTTTTTTATTTCTTTTTTTTTATAGTGTTCTTACGACATAATATACTAGGGCATTGTTTTTTACAACATACTTTACTATGACTGTTTTTTATAATTTTATGTGACATACTATACTAAATTTTAAGGACATGCTATACTATGACTTTTTTACATGATTTTGGACGACATGCTATACTATGACTTTTTTACATGATTTTGGACGACATGCTATACTATGACTTTTTTTCATGATTTTGGACGACATGCTATACTATGACTTTTTTACATGATTTTGGACGACATGCTATACTATGACTTTTTTTCATGATTTTGGACGACATGCTATACTATGACTTTTTTACATGATTTTGGACGACATACTATACTGACTTTTTTTCATGATTTTGGACGACATACTATTATGACTTTTTTACATGATTTTGGACGACATACTATACTATGACTTTTTTCATGATTTTGGACGACATACTATACTATGACTTTTTTCATAGATTTTGGATGACATACTATACTATGACTTTTTTCATGATTTTGGACGACATACTATACTATGACTTTTTTCATGATTTTGGACGACATACTATACTATGACTTTTTTTACATGATTTTGGACGACATACTATACCATGACGTTTTTACATGATTTTGGACGACATACTATACCATGACGTTTTTACATGATTTTGGACGACATACTATACTATGACGTTTTTCATGATTTTTGGACAACATACTATACTATGACCTTTTTTTCATGATTTTGGACGACATGCTATACTATGACTTTTTTTACATGATTTTGGACGACATGCTATACTATGACTTTTTTTTTACATGATTTTGGACGACATGCTATACTATGACTTTTTTTACATGATTTTGGACGACATACTATACTATGACTTTTTTACATGATTTTGGACGACATACTATACTGACTTTTTTTCATGATTTTGGACGACATACTATTATGACTTTTTTACATGATTTTGGACGACATACTATACTATGACTTTTTTTCATGATTTTGGACGACATACTATACTATGACTTTTTTACATGATTTTGGACGACATACTATACTATGACTTTTTTTCATGATTTTGGACGACATACTATTATGACTTTTTTTCATGATTTTGGACGACATACTATACTATGACTTTTTTTCATGATTTTGGACGACATACTATTATGACTTTTTTTCATGATTTTGGACGACATACTATACTATGACTTTTTTACATGATTTTGGACGACATACTATACTATGACTATGACTTTTTTTTACATGATTTTGGACGACATACTATACTATGACTTTTTTTTACATGATTTTGGACAACATGCTATACTGACTTTTTTACATGATTTTGGACGACATACTATACTATGACTTTTTTTTACATGATTTTGGACGACATACCATACTATGACTTTTTTTTACATGATTTTGGACGACATGCTATATACTACGACTTTTTTACATGATTTTGGACGACATACTATACTATGACTTTTTTTTACATGATTTTGGACGACATATTATACTATGACTTTTTTTTACATGATTTTGGACGACATGCTATATACTACGACTTTTTTACATGATTTTGGACGACATACTATACTATGACTTTTTTTTACATGATTTTGGATGACATACTACACTATGACTTTTTTTACATGATTTTGGACGACATACTATACTATGACTTTTTTTTACATGATTTTGGATGACATACTACACTATGACTTTTTTTACATGATTTTGGACGACATACTATACTATGACTTTTTTTTACATGATTTTGGACGACATGCTATACTATGACTTTTTTACATGATTTTGGACGACATACTACTATGACTTTTTTACATGATTTTGGACGACATGCTATACTATGACTTTTTTACATGATTTTGGACGACATGCTATACTGACTTTTTTACATGATTTTGGACGACATGCTATACTATGACTTTTTTACATGATTTTGGACGACATACTACTATGACTTTTTTTACATGATTTTGGACGACATGCTATACTGACTTTTTTTACATGATTTTGGACGACATGCTATATACTACGACTTTTTTACATGATTTTGGACGACATGCTACACTATGACTTTTTTACATGATTTTGGACAACATGCTATACTATGACTTTTTTTACATGATTTTGGACGACATACTATGACTTTTTTACATGATTTTGGACAACATGCTATACTATGACTTTTTTTACATGATTTTGGACGACATACTATGACTTATTTACATGATTTTGGACGACATGCTATACTATGAAGATTTTTCATGATTTTGGGCGACATGCTATACTCTGACCTGTTATGTCCCACCCTTAGGCGGCCCTGTGGGGCTAACAAAACTCATCACTGACCCAATAATATCCACATCAACACCTCTAAAACAGTCAAATCCATGGGATTTATTAGAATGAAAACAAGTAGACAAGACGACAAAAACTCCCACAGTGAGAGGCAGCAGGACCAGCAGTCCCCACACCAGAGCCCCTCTCGTCTGCTGCTGGCACAGGAGCTCTTAAGCACCTTCTCCATGCCAGGTGTGCTGCACCTCATTAGGTAATGCAGCACACCTGGTCAGATCTGCAAAGGAGGGGAAAAAGGGACAGCAGCATAGAACACATACACAGCCGTAAAAGACGTTTTTTCATGATTTTGGACGACATACTTAACTATAACTTTTTTTTTACATGATTTTGGACAACATACTATACTGTGATGTTTTTTCATGGTTTTGGACGACACACTACACTATGATTTTTTTTTTCATGATTTTGGACGACATACTATGCTGTGATGTTTTTTCATGGTTTTAGATGACATACTATTATTTTATGACTTTTTTATGATTTTGGACGACATACTATACTATGACTTTTTTCATGATTTTGGACGACATACTATACTATGACTTTTTCATAATTCTTGAAGACATACTACACCATGACGTTTTTTCAAGATTCTGGACGACATACTATCATTCAATCAATTTTATTTCTAAAGCCCAATAGCACAAATCAGAATTTGCCTCAGAGGGCTTTACAGCATACGACATCCCTCTGTCCTTTGGAATTATGACTAATAATAACAGTAAGAGTAGGTGGCATCATATACGATGACTTTTCTTCATGATTTTGGACGACATACTATACAATGACCTTTTTTTCATCGTTTTGGAGGACATACTATGACTTTTTTTTTTTTTCATTTTTTTGGATGACATACTATACTATGAAAAAACGTGACAGGATAGTATGTCGCTCAATAGTATAGCATGTCATCCAAAATCATGAAAGAAAAGTCAGTGTCGTCCAAAATCATGAAAAAAAGTCATAGACTAGCATATCGCCCAAAAGGATGAAAAAAATCATGGTATAGTATATCGTCCAAAATCATGTAAAAAAAAGTCATAGTATAGTATGCCGTCCAAAATCATGTAAAAAAAAAGTCATAGTATAGTATGTCGTCCAAAATCATATAAAAAGTCATAGTATAGTATGTCGTCCAAAATCATGTAAAAACAAAGTCATAGTATAGTATGTCGTCCAAAATCATATAAAAAGTCATAGTATAGCATGTCGTCCAAAATGATGAAAAAAAGTCATAGTATAGCATGTCGTCCAAAATGATGAAAAAAAGTCATAGTATAGCATGTCGTCCAAAAGGATGAAAAAAGTCATAGTATAGTATGTCGTCCAAAATCATATAAAAAAGTCATAGTATAGCATGTCGTCCAAACTCATGAAAAAAAGTCATAGTATAGCATGTTGCCCAAAATGATGTAAAAAAAAGTCATAGTATAGCATGTCGTCCAAACTCATGAAAAAACGTCATAGTATAGCATGTTGCCCAAAATGATGTAAAAAAAAAAAAAAAGTCATAGTATAGTATGTCGTCCAAACTCATGAAAAAAAGTCATAGTATAGTATGTCGTCCAAAATCATGTAAAAGTCATAGTATAGCATGTTGCCCAAAATGATGTAAAAAAAGTCATGGTATAGCATGTCGTCCAAACTCATGAAAAAACGTCATAGTATAGCATGTTGCCCAAAATGATGTAAAAAAAAAAAAAAAGTCATAGTATAGTATGTCGTCCAAACTCATGAAAAAAAGTCATAGTATAGCATGTCGTCCAAACTCATGAAAAAAAGTCATAGTATAGCATGTTGCCCAAAATGATGTAAAAAAAGTCATAGTATAGCATGTCGTCCAAACTCATGAAAAAACGTCATAGTATAGCATGTTGCCCAAAATGATGTAAAAAAAAAAAAAAGTCATAGTATAGTATGTCGTCCAAACTCATGAAAAAAAGTCATAGTATAGCATGTCGTCCAAAATCATGTAAAAGTCATAGTATAGCATGTTGCCCAAAATGATGTAAAAAAGAAAAAGTCATAGTATAGCATGTCGTCCAAACTCATGAAAAAACGTCATAGTATAGTATGTTGCCCAAAATGATGTTAAAAAAAAAAAAAGTCATAGTATAGTATGTCGTCCAAACTCATGAAAAAAAGTCATAGTATAGCATGTTGCCCAAAATGATGTAAAAAAAAAAAGTCATGGTATATGTCATCCAAAATCATGTAAAAAAAAAAAAAAAAAAAAAAGTCATAGTATAGCATGTCTAAAATCATGAAAAAAGTCATAGTATAGTATGTTGTCTAAATAAATACATACTAGAAACTTTTTATGATGTTTTCACAACATATTATGGCAGTTTTGTATGATTTTTCCGTGACATAATACACCATGAAAAGTATAAAATATTAAAGTGTTTTTTTAAGACGATATATACTGACTTTTAATTATTTTTTTTGTGGCATACTATATGTCGTCATTTTTAAGGACAATTTTATGATTACACTTTGGCATACAAAATTATGACATTATTATGCAATAGTAGTCAACGTTCAAGAGCTATACAAGATGTTTCCAAGGTCCACCTTTAGTCTGCAGTCTGATAAATTATGCTATAGACAGTTTCCACTTAATTTCTCATGATTAGCTTAAAAAAATTTGGGATCTCTCATATTTCAGCTGGGAAGTGTAAGAGTTGCCCCATCGGCCATCAGAAACAAACATGAGGGCACCCCTTCCCATTGGTCAGTCTGAACCTACAACCCTGTAGCTGTGAGGTAACAGTGCTCACCACTGCACCATGCTGCTGCCTTTACAACTTTCAATAAAGGCCCTGAAGGGACTCTTTCAAACTTCTCTATTTCATACGTATGCACATTAAGAAAACACTGGGAACACACTATTGTCTGGTCAGTTGTGACTCAGGAGGCAGGGCAGGTTATCTGCTAATCACAGGGTTTGTAGTTCAATCCCCGCTGTCCATATCTCCCAGTGCTCCTTATGGTTGGTCAAACCTAGCCTCAGGTGTGTAAGAGAATGGTTGAATTACAGAAGAAAATTCAAAGCACAGTCCATGATTATGTTTATTTCATTAATTAATACAAAAGATAGTGCCAAAATAGCACTTTTCTGACTGCCTCAAAATCATACAAAACTCTGGAAATGTTCTGACACAAATTTATTTTAATAAATAAAGATAAAAAGCCAGGCAAGTGCAATTTTTTTCAAAGATCACAGTCTATACATCTTTGTAAGACACAGACACAAAGCCCGTATTTCAATACTCTTAAAGCCTGCCTCTTCTTTGAGTGGTGTGGGGGTGAACAAATACCAAACTGACAGTGGCAGAGAGACGTCTGCAAAACCAATTCTTTACGAGGAAAATAAATAATGTACTCATTTAGAACTTAATTTTTTCTATTTTTACATCATGGGAAACTTTTTTTGAAAGCTGGTGAAGCTACAGGACACGAAAACCAATGTGCCCAACATGACATTACACATGGCTAATTATTTAGCAGTAGCATTAAGCTAAGGCAGGCCTATAATTAGGCCTCCATTAACAAACACACAACAATTGACACACAACAAGCTAAAACACTTCATAATTTGCATTAAGGCATAAAGAGCATGCCTTCTGCTCAGGCACTGTGTGTTTGGGACAGTTTTATAGATCCCTTTGTTATCTCTGGAAAGGTGGAAGTTCAATCTACGTGATGGGAGGACGGGTTTATCGGCTATATGAGTGAGTGATTTTGCTGGTGGATTAACTATTTCAGCTACACAAATGTTGTCATTTCTGATATACAAAATAGTTACAGGCGAATCCACTGTGTTCTAAAGCATAAACTAAAACTGTTGAACTATGGCCGTCCTTACACCTGGTATTATGTGCGTCTTGGGTGATCCGATCCTAAGAGGACAGCTATATGTCTGTCTGTTCTCTTACTTCCACACTCTTAACATCAAATAAACACGTACATCACTTCTGTTTTGCAAATATCAAATGTGTTGTTTTTAACCGGACTGAGGTTTGTCATGCTGCAAGATCACGAGCTCCACACTGGGGATAGCTGCTAAGAGTCTGCTCACACACACACACTCAGTGACAGGGCTAACTGTCTGCATCACATGCTAACGTTACCTAACCGGTTTCAGAGAGAGTTGAGCTGTTTTGGTGTTGGTGTCTGTTCGTTTGATAGTTGTTGCTGTGTTAGCTTTTGCTACCTGGGCACATTTTGGAATGCTGGGAAGAAAGCTGCTCCAGAGACGGTCCTTCAGCACTGCATCTAACCTGTGTAATGGCAGCAACAGAAAGTTTACTTATCCAGTAGGGAGAGTCGGATAATCAAGGATGTCGTCTTAGCAGAAGGTCCTTCAATGTGACAAAATACTGTACACACTGCTGAAAAAATATGGCCATATGCAGCCATTTGATTAAATCTCAGGACGCATTGACAACGCACTATACCTTTACTTGGAGCTCCCCACCTGTGATCCAACTGTAACGCATGTTAATACCAGGTGTAAACAAGGCCTTTTGATTTTTGAATGTTTCTAGTCTAAACAGAAATAATTTAACCCTACCAGCTGTGTTTAAGGTCGAGCATGCATATATTCCTAACTGATTTTGCTTGTTTTAAGCCACTGGTGTAGCTGAGCTATACTGGTCAGGCTGAGCTGTGCTCTGAGCTACAGTGCAAACATTTATATTCATACAGAGCATTCAGGCCTCTGATAAACATGAAATCACATTCCTTCATTATAAGAGCACTGAAACATGCTGCTGTGATGCTGTCAAGGAAAGGGAAGGCATCCCAGACATTACTGATTTGAGTTATGCAGAATAGAGAAAAAAAAACCTAGTTATGAGTGACCTGTCAAAGATGAAGATTATTGTGGACTAACTACAGAATCCGCTTAAAGCATAAACATAGGATTGAGCTCAATTTGTTGAGGTTTCTGAATATCAGGTCGGCTTTTGATACTAATGGCCATGGAGTTTCTTCAGTCTGTGGCATCCATGTGCATGTGGACAGCACAAGTACATTCCAGGACAAGTCCTGTGACATTCCTCTTCTCAACCGACATTTTTCAACCCCAGCAACATTGGACCAGCAGGACCGCGATGCTTACTACAGAGAAAAAAAGAAGTAAAGAAAAGTAATCTAAATTAGACATGTTTAGGCAAAGTGTATGACAGTGATGAGTTTTAGGAGAAGTAGCACAGGAAGTGGTCCGACAGGTTAGTTAGCAGCTATAAAATTATAGAGAAAGGGAGGAAAATATTAGTGAAACATCACGGACAGACAGTATGAAATTCATTCATTCAAGCATCTGCCTACATCATCACGATTCCTGGTCATCACATCATTATCTGTTCATTTGGCATAAACGAGTTCAAGCGCCCTCGGCGGTCCATCCTCTTACCTAGAGTGCTACATCCTCTCCATCTTTTGGAACCACATTGTCAGGAATGCCGCTCCGAGAGCTGTAATCCAATAATGACTGGTCAACGTTGCAGCTTAGGCACGACGAGGTAGATAGGAAGCGAAGCAAGTTTAAGGAAGATCAGAGAAGCAGCCTCTTCACCCACAACACCACACACCGCCCATTGAAGGAGACCTCGCAAACACACACACACCACAGCCCAAATATCCTAATTTGTGTGGGTGTTACTTTGGGATGCAAAATGCTACCTGTTCATTTCTAACAGCAGAAATCAACAGGTCACCACAGCATCATCGAGGGCACTAAAGTTCAAATAGCAGTTTCATATTCCTGGTGTTCCAAAATTTAAAACAAGATCACTGTAAAAAAAAATAAAAATAAAATAAACCCCGCAATGTTCACGCAGTGTATGGGCTCTTCACATTGTTTACATAGAATACAAAGGTGAAGAGCACGCACCTCTTCTGCAGGAAGAAATACAGGACAGTAATAGCACCAAACACTCTGTTGTCACGTTGTCATCATATTTCATTGACTCATGGCCCAAGCTGTGAAACCTTCACGCATACTTAAGTTTCAAAACTTTATAAGAAGCGGTGTGGTAGGATTTATTCAAGTCTTCAATTTTGAAGACTTTTGAAGAGTCACACAAACAACTCTACCCCAACAGGAAATGAAATGTGTTTGCTCAGAAACGTTTCCAGAACCAAGACATACCAGAAACCACTACTTCCTGTTTTGCAGATAAAAATAGCCAATGTACAAACTGAATAAACCGGAAAGTCAATTTCAAACAAGAACTACAGACTTCTTTCTTACATTTTATGGCATACTGTGAGATGACATTTTTATTGAAAATTTAATGGCATAGTATACTATGACTTTTTTTTTAATGACATGCTGTACTGTGACATTTTTTATGCCATGCTATGACTTTTGCATACTAAATTTTTTGGGGGGGGGGCTTTCTTTTTTCTTTACTTTTTTTATGACAAACTACAGTTTGAAATTTTTATGATTTTTTTATGGCATACTGTACTATGGCAATTCTTGAATATAACATTTTTATTACATTTTAATGGCTATGACCTTTTTAATGACATGCTATCCTTTTTTTTTGCATACTATACTATGACATTTTTTCTGATTTTTTTTGGCATACTATGACAATTTTTCTGACATGTTATGTGATACATTTTTTAAAATGAGTTTTTATGGCATACTGTACTATGGTATTTTTATCTTTTTTTTGCATACTATATTTTGACATTTATGATTTTCTTTATGGCACACTATACTATGACATTTTCATGTTTTTGTTGTTTTTTTTTTTTACATTTTACTGGCATACTATGACTTTAATATATTTTTTGACATACTTTACTAAGCCATTTTTATGACATGCTATGCTATACATTTTTTAGGATTGACCTACTATACAATGGAATTTTAATGTTTTTTTAAAGACATACTATGACATTTTTATGACAATCTATACTACGACCCTTTTAATGGCATACCTCACATGGACATTTTTATGACATGCTTTACTATGGCATTGTTATATTTTTTTTTTGGCAAACTATGCTATGACATTTTTGCGACATACTGTATTTTAATTACATACTTTACTATGGATTTTTTTCTTTATGGATTACTATATTATGGCATTTTTAATGGCAAACTAAACTATGACTTTTTTATGCAATACAATAACATTTTTATGAAATTTTAATGGCAAACTATACTATATTTTTTAATAACTTTTTATGATATACTATACTGTAAGTTTTTATGACATTTTGCTGGCATACTATATCACTCTTTTTAATTACATGTTATACTATCACATTTTTATGGCATACTATGACATGCTGTACTATGACCTTTTATGGGATACTATATAATCACATTTTATATAAAATTTAAATGGCATACTAGACAATGACTTTACTATGACCTTACTTGAGGCTTTCTACTAAGTGCTTTGAGGGCTTACTACAGTGCCCCTTAATGACAACGTTGACACTGTGTGGTAGAGAAAACCCTTAGTCAACAGTGCACACAACTTCAACATGCAACACTTAATGGCACTTGACAAAGAGCTTAAACACTGTGAAAATGCTGACTAAATACAAAGCACTGAGATGTGAACAAAAGATGAGGAAGCCACGACAGTGACAAAGCCATTGTAAGGGTTAGTTGGCATAAATGAATAAAACGTGTTACCCTCGCTTTGTCTTGAGGCACGGGCATCCACAGAAATACCATCCACAGAAAACGAGGGCAACAATGACGACTATTTTGATAAGAAAAACAAAATTGATGTTTGAAGACGATGATGTAAAAATGACAGGCCATGAGGCCAACAAATGTAGTGTCATTTAAATGCCATTAGAAGTGTTAGATTGGTAATCCCAAAAACTTTATTTTATGAAAGTGCTCCTTAAATTACCTCTGCTCTTTGTGAGAATATAAATTTGATATTATTTAGCCTTACATGCACATTCCATGGCAAAATGGATATCATGTACAAAACACAAACCACAGTCAAATGACAAAATGAAACACAGCCCTTACTACATGAGTATATTCTTTGTTATTAGTTGACCCAAATAAGAACATGGTGCCTTCTCCAGAACTTTACGGTCTACTTTAACTACCCATATTTTTATTCTGTGGACACAATGATCTTATTTGGGTCAACATTATCTCTTTACATTCTTGATCTACTGTAAAAGGATGAAGTTGAAACTTACGTGTCAAACCAATACCCAACCCCAGAGCCAGGCTATTTCCATTATTGCCTGTAAAGAAAAAAATAGTGGTTTTGGTTATACTGCAATGCTTCTCTGCTACTTTTAAATAAATATGAGATTTCTTTGATGACTTACCAGTTTTGTCAGAATCAGCTGAAACAGAGATGAAAGTTAAAACATTGAACATCAAGTCCATCCACATATCCACACAGACATTATCAACTGGGCTCAGCAGTGTTTTGAGGAAACATTAACGTGAAGGACATTATGAGGAGATAACATGTTTGGCAACAGCTAGTGTGACTGCTTTGACTTAAACACAGTATAACTGCACGACTGCTCTCAGCTCTCCTCATGTTTTGGTCTTGAAATCAATTATATACCTATGATGAATGTAATTGTTATATGTATGTATGTATTTATTTATTTACATCAGTTGACATATTGTTTTCGCAAATTGGAGTGTGTGCAAAATTATGGAAATATTCAAGGTGGAAAGTTTCCATGGGAATTAATGGGAATAAAATTGAAACATTGGGGTTATTTGCTCAGTTGTATTTACCGATTCATTTGTAAATAGAAACTAATCTTTTACCATATCATGAATAGTTCATTAATTTGCCAAATAAATCCACTGACTTGTCAAATACATGCAATGTAAATTGGTGTTGTTTGAGCTACTTATCCATACTGAGTTTATTGTATACAGTAGATGTCAGTCAGCATGCCCCCAGTTTGGAGAAGCAGGCTGGAATACTGAGTAGGGATGCTCGTGATTAGACGTCTAAATGATTAAACGTCCGCCCCTCGCTAGTCGGAACCAGAAATATTAGTCGACTAAACCAATTAGTGTTTTATTCATGTATGGAGCAAAATACTTCTCATTTCAGCTGAAATTTAACTATAATTTAGATGTCGTTTTATTAACTTTAAAGTGAATTGCTATCATTTCTGTCAGATAATCTGCAAGGCTCAATGTGCCCCACATTTCAGAGGCCATTTATTTATATTAGATGTTATTTTAGTGGTTAACTTTTGACTGAGTTGCCATCATGTTCACATTCATACCGCACGGCACAAAATGTCTCGCACAGTGGCATTAAAATCTGACATGGTTGTTGAAGATTGTGATTAAAGGCTTCAAAGGACTCTTAATGCACACAATATTTTTTGGGACAATGTTTCAAATACTTAACAATAAATTGTGCTAAATTTTGACTGTTTTCTGAGTGTTTTTTCCTTTTTTTAGACTAGTCGACTAGTCTTAATTAGAATTTTCATTTAGTCAACAGGGAAATTAGTCGCAAGGAACATCCCTAAGGACGACCCTGAATTTATTTCATAGATCCATCCTTAATTTCATGGCATAAAGAACGGGCATTTGAGTGAGACAAAGACAAAGGAAGTGTTGCCATAGCAATTTCCTGACTTTTAAAATGTAACCACTGAGCAAAGGGAGAAAAAAACCTATGCAAATTTAATCTAAAAGGGAAACCGTGGAGAGAAGTATATAGAATGTTACGTGATACAACCTGTAAGAATATGATAGCATCTGAATTACTATAAATATGTTCATACATAACACGCTGTCTTTTCTGTACAGACCTAAACCAAGTGCTAATTGTCATTTATGACTTACCTTGACATTCTGGAAGTTTAGGTGACCACCGACCATCTCTCCCACATGTCAGGGTGGGCTCTCCTATCATTTTATACCCAGGTTTGCACTGGTACGTCACCAAAGACTGGTATCCATATGGGGGTCGAGTACCTCCAATCCTCTCCGCATTTTTAATATGAGGTTCTTTACATCCATGCACTGTAGGCAAAAAAAATCAAATGGAAATTAATACAACTGTTCAAAACAACTTTTTCCAGAGTATATGAGAGTATCAGTCACTGTTGAGTTTATAGGATAAATAACATGAGGCTATTTAGTTTGTTTAATAAAAGGACAAGGTATGGATCTGTTCTATAGGGAAGGTAACCTTACATGACTTCTGTTGTGATCTGGCACTATATAGAAAATAAAATGAAATAAAATTAACTTGACCTTCAAGGGGGGTCGGGGCACCCCTCAAATATAATGGTAGGGGAAACACTGGTATAGCATAATTTGTTTCGGAAAAATGGATTGGCTAACTGTTTATGGGTAAAATTAACACTTGGGAATGTTTGTTCTTTGAATGAATTTGAGTGAATTCAGTATCTTTCAGATTCAGATTCAGAATACTTTATTAATCCCCAGGGGGAAATTGTTTTTGGATTCACTCAAATTCATTCAAAAAACAAACATTCCCAAGTATAAATTATGATTCTTATAGATCAAGGTACAGTATTTGATCACATTCTTGCAGTAAATCGTCAAAATGCTACAAAAAAATTCTATAAATATCACAACCCTATTTACCTTGTTGCAAGAAAATAAACTCTAAATTCTTTTGTATGCTTCACCAGGACCATTTAACAGCATTTCCTTTACCCCAAAAATATGATTATAGGTTGATCCAAGATATAATCATATGGCTTTAATACTGTAAAACACCTCAGACTTTTGGTGTCATTCACCTCAAAAAGTCCTTTTTTGGCCCAAACAAAGGTTGGCTTATTTGGGGTGGCAGACGGGTGTGCTAAACCAATTAATAACTATGGGTGTAAACCACAAGTTTCATCACATCCTATGCCAGTGGTAGGGGAAACAAAGAAGTTGCACCATTTTATCATGTGACAAACACTATGGCGCTTCAGATGGTTTTGAACATTAACACAGACTTTACCTGATGGGGTGGTGGTGGTGGTGGTGGTGGTGGGGGGTTTAGGTGTGGTTAGTCCTACAAAAACATAAAGGGCTAATCAGGACAGTGTTACCAACACATAGATATATTTATTCACTTTGAATATGTTGTTGTTGGCTGTAGGAACTAATTAAAATACATTCCACACACACTTTATTTGACAGAGAAATTATTACCTCGCTGTTACCCCATATAATTGAACCCCCAACAGTCCAGCACTAGCTACGTTACCATGCTAGCTACATTAGCTATGGCTGATTGAAACAAACATCTGTAATCCTGGCTGTTTGATAATCCAATTGCATTGCCCCATCTGAAATATTTCCATGACTCTATTTAAGTACTTTAAAATAGGTGGGCCTGTATAGCAATATAGCCATACACTGTTAAAGCCCACTTTCCAGGCATTTGCAGATAAGTACATTTCAAGCACTTGCCAACGGAACACACAGGTAAGCACATACGAATACTCTGTAAAATGTCATGGCTGCACCCCTCTTCAGGAAAAGAAAACCAAAGATCATACAGATGTCGGTGACTGAATTTGACGTAATTGGATTATAATTTTGACAAGTCTGTATGCATTTATTTCTTGACATGTCAGATAACTGTTTTGTGACTTGGAGCTAGCACTGAGCCCACACTGTCACTGACTGCAGTCCCTGAGGAAATATTATTAGATTTTGGGAACACTGAAAAGGGCGATTTCAGAGATAGGCAGACAGAAGAGTCTCAGTATGCGTTTGAAGGATCTATCCAGGATGTCAAACAGACTCCGCAGCAAAAACAGGTTAAAAAGACAAAAACAGTTAGCAGCGTGAGCCCAGTGTGCAGATCACAGTGCAAGAGTGAAAGGGAAACTGGGGCATTGGTAGCGCAGTGGATAGAGCCGGCGCCCCATGTACAATGGCGATGCCTCGCTGCAGCGGTCGCAGGTTCGACTCCAGCTTGCAACCATTTCACCCCCATTTCACTCTATCCTGTACATTAAAGGCAAAAAAGCCTGAAAAAAAAAAAATCCAAAAAAAAAAAAAAAAAAAAAAACCAAAACAAAAAAAGAGTGAAAGGGAAACTTTCCCAATTTTCAACCAGCTGTGTGTCACCGCAGTGTGTGCAGATTAACAGTGTTTGTGCCCCTGGGCATATGAGGGAGAGCAAGAAAAAGAAACTGCTGCCATAGCAACTTCCTGATTTTTAAAACTTAACCACTGAGCAAAAGGGAGAAAACAAACCTATGCTAATTTCATCTAAAAGGGAAACCATGGAGAACATTATCTGATTAACCTAATCACATGTAAGAATGTGATAGCATCTGGATGATTATAAAATCATGTTCAAACATAACAGGCTAACTTTTCTTCACAAAACTAAACAAAATACAAATTGTCATTTATAACTTACTATGACACGTTGGAAGTCCAGGTGACCATTGGCTGTCTATTCCACATGTCAGGATGGGCTCTCCGATCATAATATACCCAGATCTGCACTGGTACTTCACTGTAGACTGGTGTCCATGAGGGGGTCGAGAACCCTCAGTCCACTCAGCATTTGCAATAACAGGCTCTTCACATTGAACCTCTGCAGACAAAAAAAAATTAAATGGAAATTATCACAACTGTTCAAAACTTTTTCCAGAGTACATGAGAGTATCAGTCACTGTTGAGTTTACACGGGGAAAATGTTAAAAGACTGGATAAAAAAATGAAAGACACTTACTGATACATGTGGGAGGAGAAGGCTCAAACCCTCCATCATCTGAACATGATATTGTTCTTGATCCAGAGAGTGTGTAATCTTGTTCACAGCTGTACTCCACAACTTCTCCATACTGATAGACTTCTTTATCTGGCCTGAAAGTGCCGCTCTGTACTGGAGGTGGGAGATCACAAGTCACCGCTGCAAAATACAAGTGACATCTTTTAGAACAGAGACAGACAATGAGCTTTTATTTTGTCATGTTGCTCGTATCAACACAGAGAGATTACCGACCTTCACACTCAGGCATCCTGCCCATCCACCCTTGAGCTCCACAGAGACGTGTGTTTTTTCCAACCAATCTGAAACTAGTTAGGAAATCCAAAAAAAAAAAAAAAAATATATATATATATAATAATAATTAACTAACTTCAGACAACAAATTTCAAGAAGGATCTGCAGGCCCTACTGAGCACCTGAGAGTACGTTTTTTTATTTGGAAACATAATTGGTGCTGACATTTTCCTGTTACGGTCCGGGAGGCAGACACCATCTCCACACTTAAGACTAGACTTAAGACTTTCCTCTTTGAAAAAGCTAAAGCTTATAGTTAGGGCTGGCTCAGGCTTGCCCTGTACCAGCCCCTAGTTAGGCTGACTTAGGCCTTGTCTGCCGGAGGACCCCCCTATAATACACCGGGCACCTTCTCTCTCACTCTCACTCACTCACTCACTCACTCACTCACTCACTCACTCACTCACTCAGCCATTCTGGATGTCACTAACTCGGCTTCTTCTCCGGAGCCTTTGTGCTCCACTGTCTCTCAGATTAACTCATATCGCAGCGGTGCCTGGACAGTGTGACGTGTGTGGTTGTGCTGCTGCCGTAGTCCTGCCAGATGCCTCCTGCTGCTGCCGCTGCCATCATTAGTCATACTTCTACTGTTATTATACACATATGATTATTGTCACACATGTATACTGCCAGATATTAATATATACTTTCAACATATTGTACCACAGTAACCAGAACTATGACTATAATATTATAACTTTCATTAATGTTGCTGTAAGCTACTGTCATTACTGCCTGTCCTGCATCTCTCTCTCTCTCTCTCTCTCTCTCTCTGTCTCATTGTGTCATACGGATTACTGTTAATTTATTATGCTGATCTGTTCTGTACGACATCTATTGCACGTCTGTCCGTCCTGGAAGAGGGATCCCTCCTCAGTTGCTCTTCCTGAGGTTTCTACCGTTTTTTTTCCCTGTTAAAGGGGTTTTTTGGGGAGTTTTTCCTTATCCGCTGTGAGGGTCCAAAGGACAGAGGGATGTCGTATGCTATAAAGCCCTGTGAGGCAAATTGTGATTTGTGATATTGGGCTTTATAAATAAAATTGATTGATTTTAGACTTAAAATATCATATCTGTCATTATATTTTAAAAACATGAATTATCAGAGTTATCAGCTTATTACTAACCCAGCGTTGCAATTGACCACTAGTTCATCACCAAACTCTGTCCCTTGAAGGTAGTCAACGTGTCCATTTGGCACTTCTTCAGCAGCGCCACAGTTTCTCCCTGAAAAAAGAAAACCCTCATATGGATTAAATTCCTCCGTTAAAATTGACTGGATATTATTATGCACAAATAATTCAACAGGCTGACTACTTCATATTATCAGTTACTCATCCAATCAAAAAAAGAGAATTTGTTCAAACTGGCTGTGAAATACTGCTGCTATTACCAATCTGAATGTAAAAATTACGTGCTAATATTTACTCTTGCATTTCAGCATCAAAGTACTCCAACTGCCAGCAGTACAAATAATGGATGGAGACCCTCCTGCAGACACGTAGCCAACAGCACAGGCAAAACTAACTTTGGTCCCATCTGGGAATGTGTTTAAAAGAATGTAATCGTCCTTCAAATTCATGTTGTTTCCTCCTATAGGTCTGATGCAGTCTTGAGCTATAATGAAAAATAGAGAAAGAAAAAGATGAACACAGTGAGGACAAGATAGCGTTAGACAAAACACAAGCTTGTGTATAATAACATACAGTATGCAGCAAGCTTATCTGCTCTGCTACTGACCTTTAGTTGTAATGACAAGGCCAAGACTGCTCAGTAGAAGGAAGTAAGTGGTATCCATGACGGTGTATGACAACTCTGAGTGAAGTCAGTGAGTTTTCTGGCAAAGAAAAACACAAACATAAGTATTGCAAAATTAAAAATTATATGTATTATCATGAACAATATGACACGGCACAACCCTAGTTTATACTAGCACTGATTCCAATCACGCAAAGCTATCTTCACAGAACACATTAAATTACAGTCATGCAAGCTTGTTGGATGGATTACTGAACGGGCTTACCAGGCACAGGCCCACTGGCCCAAAGTGTCAGGAGGCCCCTTGGCCTTCACTTGCAAAATGTTACTCAAATTAACTCGTATCAACCAGAAGAAGACTCAAAATGACCATCAAGAGACACATAAGAAACAACTAGAGGTGCAAATGAACCGCGGAGACACAAAATATCAAAAACAACCACACAGAGACACTAGGCAACTACAAAGAGACATAAAACAACCAAAAAAAGACTTTAGATTGCCTCAAAGAGACATAAAACTGCCTCAATAAGGCACAAAATTACCAAATAGCAACCCAAAGGGAAAGAATGCAGCAAGGAGACACAAAATAAGGGCTGCCCCCGACTAAGAATTTCCTAGTCAACCATTAGCCATCATTTAGGGCCATTAGTCGACTAGTCACCCGCATGTTTACGATATTAATTTGATTATTAAATGATATATTTTGGGCGGGGCAACACAATGGTTTGAGTTGAAGGTGTGAGAAAGAATAGTATCAGTAACGTTGTTAACACTGTGCTACATTACAGAGAAATACAAAACCGTACTAATGAACCTTCATTAATATAGGCCTATATTTTATCTCCAAGTGCACGTCACACACTGAGCGAGCCGCCTGTTAATGACGCTGTGGGCTAATGGGCATGTAGCTACTTCCATGTTTCAGATGATACGTCATGTTTGTAGTTGACCAGTGAAGATGAGTTTACATATCACCTTGGGTTCGTCCTTCACCTTCTCAAAATGATCCCACACTTTGGATTTCCTGCCCGACATGTTATTAACTAGCCTGTGGAATAACCGCAGGTACCAGCCCTGGAAATTAACCTGACTCCTGTCTGACTGCTGAGCGTGGTCACTTCCTGTGTCTGTCCTTTCAAATTAAAGTCACACATGGTCCACTTATATAGAATTTGATTTATTTTGACAAGGTGCAGCTCCTAACAGAGTTTCACTTTGTTTTTGTTGGGGGTTTTTCTGCGACTAAGCGACTGATAAAATCTTGCCAACTTAACAACCTTTCTGGTCAACTTATATTTGGTTGACTTTTAGGGGGCAGCCCTACACAAAACAAAATACACAAAATGACCTTACTGAGATACAAACAGAAAGATGCACAACGTCTACAAATAAATGCAAAACCACCACAACCACTTGCGTCTTGCCCCTGCCAAGGACTGGTGATGAGGCCTTTTGCCTATCTGTGCCGAAGGACGCCATTACCTCATAATCTGCCAATGCATGCCAGTTATCTTCAACTGTGAGTTACATTAAACTAAACGGTCAACTGAAGAGTTTAGGTTAAAATATCACAAACAACGATACAAATGTAGTCTCAAATGTATGTACACTGGTCACTTGCCAGTCTTGGTTGGTAATTGTGCTCAGTATTGTCCTTTGTCGCCAAACGTGACTCAATATAAATCAATATTAGCTTATTAGTGTGACGCTGCTTATATACTTTATCTTAACGGTTTTTTCACAGCTTAGCTGTAGCGTCAGCTTCAACTGGCAAATTCGGCACGTTTTAAAAGGGAGAAACACAAGAAAGCCAGCACAGCAGTAAAAGCTCACCCCGTATAATCAGTAACTTAACATTACCGCTGTAACGTATCACCCATGTTTTCCAAAGAGTGGGCGGTAACGAGTCGCGGTTAAACTAGCTGCGTAAACCGAACTCTAACGTCCATTTATATGTAAAATATGCCGAAATTACCTGTAGATCCTAAAGGTAATGAAATCCGCCAAACTGTGTTCACCTGACAGTCTGAATAAGCGCGTTTTCTCTATATTATCAAAGCGTGAAGTCACAGCAGTTCCTGTAACCCAGGCTTAGAGTTAAGCTAGCAGGCTAACGTTAGCTCACCAGTTAGCTAACGTAACATCGTCAACCGTTAATCCTTCGTTGTTTCCAGTCGTGTGTTACAGCAGTGTCGCTCTTCTGTTATCGGTTAATTTCGGTTAGAGCAGTTTGTTAAGGCACGAAACAGTTTTTGACTTACCCAGCTGAGTGTGAAGGATCACTACAATGGTCGCTGAGCTTCTGTGATCTTCGTTTCCTCCCTGAGCATGAACGGGTGTGACTTCCGGTCTGACATAGGCGTGGCTTTTCCATGTATTCAGTTAGTCACATCTGACTCACAGCAAAAGTCAAGTGAGCACGCTGTTAACCTCTATCCACGAAACTTCAATAAAACACTACAAACGTGTGTTTTTTGGACATTTATCGGTGCTAATAACTGATCTGAGTGTCTGTTATGCCTCAGCCTAGCTCCAAACAAACAGTAAATAAATGCTACATCAAGAAAACCCTCTGTAGCTGCTGGTGGAGTGTAACTAAGTATATTTATTCAAGTACCGTACCCACTACTTACTTGACTTCTTTACAAATTAAAATGTTTGCATTAAAACATAGGACAAGTTCATAAAATATGCTGCTTTGTTATAAGGGACTGTTCTTTATTTATGTGGCTGGGGTGGTACTTTTTTTTTTCTTTTTACCATTCCCTGAAGCTACAAGTATTTCTTTGAGTGTCCCTGAGTGACTGGCAGAAAATACATGACCCTCCCTCGACCATAAATTAGGCAGTAGATGTTTAAATCTTCCCCCTTGATGTTTGAAAGTGAAGTCATACATGTTGCTGAGTTCATGCAAACTGTTTATTTGTGGCCAAAGTTTAAATGAGACATAGAATAAAGTGATTTTGATGAAATATCACTGTTTTAAGATCACATCTGGTTTTGTTTTTTTCCTGACGGAGGCACTCATGGCACATGATGCGTCCAAGGACTGTTGAAATTTGAAAATCCAATGACAGTTTCTGTTTTTACAGTTTCAGCTACAATAAATGGTGTAATTTTTTAAAAGAAAACATGTCTGCGTATTTTCTTTAAAAGTCTGCAGTAAAATAAAAACAAAATACAGCCATTTCAATTTATATCCCCCTCCCTTAAGCCAAAATAAAAACATAAGCCCCTCCCCAGTGTTTCGAAAATAACTTGACATGCCTCCCTCTTTTGCATCACCCCTCCTCCCCCCTCATAAGTAACGAACAGTCCCTAAATTAAACTACCCAACAGATTATCCTCCTGAGACCCAAACTTTTGTATGGTATCCTTTTTTTAATTTCTCCTAGTTAATTCGGATCAATTGGACCCGATAAGTATAAAAAACACTGTCAATAATAATAAAGTCCCAATGTCCTCAGATGAGTACCTCCTAATAAACAGTGTCTTATCTCGTTACTGTTGCTAAATTGGTTCAAATTTGTTGCCATATCAAACTACAAACATTATTAATCATAAATAAACAAGTTTGAACCATAAAATGTGATCAGGTTTTGGACCTTGTCCACTTTTGAGTCGGGATCGGCTGCACACTGACTTGGCAGAAATGGCTGCCATCTTGTTTTTACATTAATGAATGAATTGTGCTCTTACTACCACTAGATGGCACAAAAGTGTCCACGAACGAGGACAACAGGTCTAAGTTAAGTAGAATGACGTATAAGGTCAAGTGAACCCAAAATGTGATGTCCTCATATGAGGACACAGGGTCTCAGGAGGATACCATTAGTTGATTAATCAGTTAGATGGCTGACAATTGGCAGCTATTTTATTAAACATTTAAGTGACCCTCTAGTTTATTTTGAATAATTTTTATGTATTGGGGGCATGTTTTAATTTCTATTTTTTTTTACACTTTTTTTTAAATAGGGTACTCTTTCTTTTCATACTTAAACTACATTTTCCTCATTATACTTTCTTACTTTTACTTAAGTTACATTTCAATGCAGGGCTTTTCTTGTCACAGAGTATTTTCACAGTGTGGTTTTTTCCTAAGTGAAGGAACTGAAGACTTCCTCCACCACAGCATATTACCATACAGGGCTTAAGAAGCCAACTGGGCACCCCTTCCTAGAGCTGTTTGGTCCATACGATGCAAGGACAGGGCACTAGATCTAAACGTCCTATAGAAAACCTGAAAGGACTAACGGAAGGTTTAAAGATGGCGTCGCTGTTGTGACTAATTTGCCTAATTTCAATGGTAACAATAGAGACCACTGGACCAGGCATTCACAAAGCGTGATGTAATGGTCCCTGCCCTGGCAGGGCCAATAAGAGGAAGTGATGTACTTCCCACAGAGCAACAAGTAATCGGTCTTTTTATAAAATGTTCCTCTTTCACTATTTTCCTCTCCTGCCCCTAAATCACACAGCCCACTTCCCTTTTATGTCACTACCAAGATCTTAAAAATAATACAAAGCTTGTGCAGGGTGGTTACGGAATCTTGGGAATGGAACATTTTATTTTTTATGATTTGGACAAACAAAGTCCTTTTTTACTTTCTAGTTGTAATAATGACGGGTACAATATTTACAAAAACCAGACAAACCCAACAGCCCACATAGTCTGAAAGTGACAAACAGTTTCTACAGTACATTGTAAGTAGTACAATATTAGGGGATTTGCAGCTTTTCACACAAGGAAAACGGATGGCTCCATCACAGTTACTGGACACCACAAGTTGAAGGATGATAACTCTGCTTTCTAGCTTCAGATCAATGGGCTGTTATAGGTAATATATTGTATTCTGTGTCCAGCACTGAACATAATCCTCCTTATCAAACTCAGTCAGTATATTTCCATGTCATAAAACAACTCATCGCTGATTCATTGTTTGTGCAACAGACTGGTTTCCTAATATCAGGCTGAAGTATTTGAATTTCTCTGAAGTCACTTTCCTTGTGCACACAGGCCTGCATCACTCATAAAATTTACACTCTAGTTTTACCTGGAACAAAGACTAAAGCAACAGCAAGCTTTACATTTTTATTTCAACACTCTCCGTCTTTGAATCATCTCTCAAATCACACTCATGTATCAAAATAAAGCCAACATACTCGAAGTCAGTGCTGCCACATGGCTTTTATAAGGACCGAGTGTTGATGGAGATAAGAGCAGTGCTGTTTGCGGTCAGGATCCGTGGGTTTGGCTTTCCGCTGTAAAACACCCATGGCCTCAAACATGCCCCGCCCCTGTTTCCTAATCTTCTATTGTATGAGCTGTTTACAAGGAAGAACAGAATGAAAATAAGTACTCAGGCTGACTGCATTTGCTTGATCTGTTAAAAATAAATTCACATTCTAACAAATCAGGAATGTTCACAGAGCAACAACTGTTTTTCATCATTAGCCATGGTCAACACTGCCAGTTGTAAAAGTTCTGATGTTTACTGATACTATTTCAATAAATATAAACATAAAGGATGTCAGGTATCAGTTCAAGGGGGATCCAAATGCAGACTAACAGGCATGTTGAATTTTTAATAAAAAGCGAGCTTTAATTCAGACGATAGAAATGATCCAGTACAGGCAGGTAACTAAAAGTCCAAATGCAAGCAGAGCCAAAACTAAATTGAAATTCTGAAAAAACTGAAATCCAAATAGCACACCAGGCAGGAAACGGAGCAGGGAATGACACCAGGAACACAGGGGTGAACACAGGATGAATATGGGATGAATATGGGAACATTACAGAATGCACACAGGACGAGCACAGACAAACTGACCAAGAACAAAGGGAAACACAGGTATATACAGTATCTCACATAAGTGAGTACACCCCTCCCATTTTTGCAAATATTTCATTATATCTTTTCATGGGACAACACTATAGAAATGACACTTTGATATAACTTAAAGTAGTCAGTGTACAGCTTGTATAGTAGTATAGATTTACCTTCCTCTGAAAATTACTCAAAACACAGCCATCAACATCTAAACAGCTGGCAACATAAGTGAGTACACCCCACAGTGAACATGTCCAAATTGTGCCTAAAGTGTCAATATTTTGTGTGCCAACCATTATTATCTAGCACTGCCTTCACCCTTTTGGGCATGGAATTCACCAGAGCTCACAGGTTGCTTCAGGAATCCTCTCCCACTCCTCCATGATGACATCATGGAGCAGATGGATGTGAAGACACCTTGCGCTACCCCACCTTCAGCTTGAGGATGCCCCACAGGTGCACGGGTGAGTTTAGGGCTGGATACATACTTCGCCAGTCCATCACCTTCACCTTCAGCTTCTTTATCAGTTGTCATCTTCTAGGTGTGTTTTGGGTCATTATCGTATGCGTGAACGTAACCGACGCAGTGACGTAGTGAGTGGTGTCCCAGTTCCTAGGTAAAGATTTCAACCCCTACCCCTTGATGCTTCATTTCGAGGGCCAAGGGGCAGTGGGCAAGGGGGTATTGGGATTAGGCCTAATACAGAACAGGTGTGAAGGGAAGACTCTGGAACAGGGAAGGACTAACGAGACAGGTGTGACAGAAAAGAGATGGAAAAACACACAAGGACAGGAAGTAAAACCAGACACAACACATAAACATAACAGGCTGACTTTTCTTTACAGACCTAAACCCAGTTTATTTATGACTCACGTTGACATGTTGGAAGTCCAGGTGACCACTGACTGTCTATTCAACATGTCAGGATGGGCTCTCCTATCATAGTATACCCAGAGCTGCACTTGTACGTCACTGCAGACTGGTATCCATGAGGGGGTCGAAAACCCCAAATCCACTTAGCATTTGTAATACGAGGTTCTTCACACTGAACCTCTGCAGGCAAAAAAAAAATTAAATGGAAATTAATGCAACTGTTCAAAAGAACTTTCCAGAGTATGAGAGTATCAGTCACTGCTGAGATTACAACAGGGAAAATGTTGAAAGGTTGGGGGAAAAAAGAAAAACACTTACTGATACATGTGGGAGGAGCAGGCTCAAACCTTCCATAAGCAGAACAATATATTAATCTGGATCCAGAGAGTGTGTAATCTTTTTGACAACTGTACTCCACAAGGTCTCCATACAGATAGATTTCTTTATCTGGCCTGAAAGTGCCGCTCTCTACTGTAGGTGGGGGATCACAAGTCACCGCTGCAAAATATAAGTGACATCTTTTAGAACATTGACAGACAATGAGCTTTTATTTTGTCATGTTCCTTGTATTAACACAGAGAGATTGCCAAACTTCACACTCAGGCCTAGAAAACAGTTTTTCTAATTTCATAACTTTTCAAGGAATTTCACGACTGTGGTAACCCTGAATTAGATTTATAGATCCATGCTAAAAATTTGTCATTTATGACTTACGTTGACATGTTGGAAGTCCAGGTGACCACTGACCGTCTCTTCCACATGTCAGGGTGGACTCTCCTATCATAGTATACCCAGGTTTGCACATGTAGGTCACCATAGACTGGTATCCATGAGGGGGTCGAGAACCCCAAATCCACTCAGCATTTCTAATGACAGGCTCTTCACACTGAATCACTGCAGGCAAAAAAAATATAATAAATGGAAATTAATACAACTGTCCTTAATGAAGGGTCAATTCCAAACCATTTACAGGCCTAGAAAACAGTTTTTCTTATTTCATAACTTTCTAAGGTATTTCATGACTGTGGTAACCCTGAATTAATTTCATAGATTCATCCTGAAGTTTTATATTTGGCATTTTTAGGGTTCGAGCCCCATGCAGCGCAAGGACCCTTTTGAAATGCAAGGAATTCTTCTTCTTGAAAAGTCATGAAACTTTGCACACATACCACAATTGGTGAAAAATTTGATATTTTAAGGGTCTCATGCTTCAGTGCAAAAAAATGGCTCAGTAGCGCCCCCTACAAAAATTCTATGAAGCAGCCCCCAAAGCTGGTTTAACCTACGTGTACAAAAATTGGGAGGCATATGTAACATCCCAAGATGTACAAAAAGTCTCTTGGAGCCATACCCTAAAGCCAACAGGAAGTCAGCCATTCTTAATGTAATGTGCAATTTTGGCCACTTCCTAGGGGTCTGACTTTAACAAACTCCTCCCACAGATGTGATCCAGTCGTCTTAAAATTTAGTGTGTACCATCCTAAGACACTGGACATCAAAAGTTGTTCAAAGTTTGAGTTTTTGTCAAACTGTGTGATCGTGGGGAGACGTCAAACTTCCATGTTTCCCTACCAAACAGGAAGTGGTTTGTAACTCCAGCATACATGGTCCAATCTGCCCCAAACTTCACATGTTTTATAAGACTCCAGGCCTGAAGTCAACCACATGCGCATTAGGTGTCATGGTGATTGCGCCACTGACTGGAAACAGGAAGTATGACTTGTTGGACAATTATGTATTGATTTACCTGAAATTTACATAGTGCGGTCTACAGTTGATTCACAGCAACATGACATATAATTAGTGTATTCTCCAGCGCCACATAGTGGACACAGAAAGTGGTACAAAATGTGAAACAGGTAATTCCAATGCCCACTCTCTATGAAGGATATACCATTTCACTCCTGCATGTTGACTTTTACAAAAACAAAGAGTGGCATCTGCCGGCATCCTGCCAGCACCCCTGAGCTGCATGAAGGTGCGAGGATCCAATCAGTGCTGCTTGCAGCTTTAATTTCAATGTTGTAATTTCATGACATATATATAATAAAGTGAGAGTAAGAAAAAGAAAGTGTTGTGATAGCAACTGGCTGATTTTTAAAACATAACCACTGAGCAAAGGGAGAAAACAAACCTATGCTAATTTAATCTAAAAGGGAAACCATGGAGGGAAGTATATAGAACATTACATGATTAAGCTAATCACATGAAAGAATGCCACAGCACCCAGATTGTCATAAAGTAATAATTTAATATATTCAAACATAACAGGCTGACGTTTCATTACAGACCTGAACTCAGTACTAATTGTCATTTATGACTTACGTTGACATGTTGGAAGTCCAGGTGACCACTGACCATCTCTTCCACATGTCAGGGTGGACTCTCCTATCATAGTATACCCAGGTTTGCACATGTACGTCACCGTAGACTGGTGTCCATAAGGGGGTCGAGAACCCCAAATCCACTCAGCATTTCTAATGACAGGCTCTTCACACTGAACCACTGCAGGCAAATTTTTTTTAATGGAAATAAATACAACTGTCCAAAATAATAGCTGAGTTTACATGGGGAAAATGCTGAGAGGGAGAACATTTTTTTTAAACACTTACTGATACATGTGGGAGGAGCAGGCTCAAACCTTCCATGGGCTGAACAATATATTGATCTGGATCCAGAGAGTGTGTAATCTTTTTGACAACAGTACTCCACAATGTCACTATAATCATAAGATTCTTTCTTTGGATGGAAAGTGCCATTCACTATTGTAGGTGGCAGATCACAAGTCACCACTGCAAAATAGAAATTGCATATATTAGAACCGAAATAGACACTAGAGTTATCATTAAGACGTTATTTACAAGTGGCTTTCAAATCAGAGAACACAGTCAGTTTAAACTGGTGGTAAAATATTGCTGCTATCAGGAATTTAAATGTAAAATTCAAAGTCATGTTGGGTTCTCCAACAGGTTTGTAACAGTTGACCATAGGTCGGTCCATGATCTGACCATTCTCTAAAGATGGCATCCAGACTGTTAGGTGTAAAGGTCTTCATAGATCTAGTGCTTGTCAATGAAGAGATTAGCTTTGGTAGTCCAAAGGCCGGACTTTATTTTATTCCAGATTGTGATGACCCTCTCTGCCCTGCCTGCCTTGTTGTGTTCTCCCTTGCACGTAGCAGTGGGCGTGGCTGCGGGTAATCAGGGAAGTGGCAGCACCTGAGCTCAGTGAGCTTTTAAAAGCTCCGGCTGCTCACTGCTCTTTCTCTTCCCCTTCCTGAGGCAGCATTTGGTTTTGGGTTTGGTTTTATCTTAGTTTCTGCACTCTACAACATCACACACATACATTGTTTCACTCATGCCCTCACCTACATCACTGACTTTACTGATTGCAAACACCATGTTTAGTTAGGTTCTTTTTCTTATGTTTATTTTTTAGCAAATAAAATCCTTTAATTGGCTTTCCTTGTGTATGTGTCTCCCTCTTTGTCATGGCCGTGCGGCCCGGTTCATGACACAGATTTTGAGAGTAATCTTAGTCCAGTATGACATTTCTTTTGTAGGGGCATCTAGAAAGAGTAGGATTTTCAGTGACTCTGTGCTCATATATTTTTCAATATTAAGGCAGCGTGTGTACACTCCTCCGAGAATCGCCACCTTAACGTGGTGGAGGAGTTTGAGTGTCCCTGTGAACCTGGATGCTGTGTTGTCTGGGGCTAATAGCCCCTGGTAGGGTCTCCCAAGGCAAAGTGGTCCAGGGGGAGGGACCAGACTAAGAGCGATTCAGAGACCTTCGATGAAACAGACCACTCGGGAAAATAGTACCTCACCCAGTATGGGGAAACCAGGGCCTCCTCCTGGAGACAGACCCGGGGGGAGAGGTCGCCAGCGAGCGTCTGGTGGCCGGGCCTTAGGCCATGGGGCCCGGTCGGGCTCAGCCCGAAGAAATAAAATGGAGCCGTCGCCCTGTGGGCCCACTACCCGCAGGGATAGAAATTGGGGTCGGGTGCATTGTGTGCCAGGCGACAGGCAGGAGCGGGGGACCTGGCGTGCCGATTCCTGGCATCGTGGACTGGCTTTTGGTACGTGGAATGTCACCTCTCTAGTAGGGAAGAAGCCGGAGCTGGTGCCCTCAGCTGGGGACCTCAGAATTGCATCCCTGCTTTTCGCAGATGATGTGGTTCTGTTGGCTCCATCACACCGTGACCTCCAGCATGTGATGGGGTGTTTTGCAGCCGAGTGTGAATCAATTGGGATGAGAGTCAGCACCTCCAAGTCTGAGGCCATGGTCCTCTGTTGGAAACCAGTGGTTTGCCCTCTCCGGGCTGAGGGAGAGTTACTGCCTCAAGCAAGGGAGTTCAAATATCTTGGGGTCTTGTTCACGAGTGAGGGTAGAATGGAGCGTGAGATGGATTGGCGGGTCGGTGCGGCTTCTGCAGTGATGCAGGCGCTGCGCCAGTCCGTCATGGTGAAGAGGGAGCTGAGCCAGAAAGCAAAGCTTTCAATTTACTGGTCCACCTACGTCCCAACCCTCACCTGTGGTCATGAACTCTGGGTAGTGACGGAAAGAATGAGATCGCGGATACAAGCGGTGGAAATGAGTTTCCTCTGTGGGGTGGCTGGAGTCAGCCTTAGAGATAGGGTGAGGAGCTCAGACATCCGGAGGGAGCTCGGAGTAGAGCTGCTGCTCCTTCACGTCGAAAGGGGTCAGTTGAGGTGGCTCGGGCATCTGATCAGGATGCCTCCTGGACGCCTCCCGCTGGAGGTGTTCCAGGCACGTCCCACTGGTAGGAGGCCCCGAGGCAGACCCAGAACACGCTGGAGGGATTACATATCTCGTCTGGCCTGGGAACACCTTGGGGTCCCCCAGGAGGAGCTGGAAAGTGTTGCTGGGGAGAGGGATGTCTGGGGTGCTTTGCTTGGCCTGCTGCCCCCGCAACCCGGACCCGGATAAGCAGATGAATATGGATGGATGGTGTTTGTACCATTTTGAATCCATACTACAAAGGCTTTGTTTGTGGATTTTTTTAATGCAATAATGTCATGGCATATATAACAGGCATTTGAGTGAGAGCAAGAAAAAGAAAGTGTTGTGATAGCAACTTCCTGATTTTTAAAACATAACCACTGAGCAAAGGGAGAAAACAAGCCAATGCTAATTTAATCTAAAAAGGAAACCATGGGGAGAAGTATATAGAACGTTATGTGATTAAGCTAATCACATGTAAAACTGCAATAGCATCTGGATTATAAAATATGTTCAAACATACCAGGCTGACTTTTCTTTACAGACCTGAACTCAGTACTAATTGTCATGACTTACGTTGACATGTTGGAAGTCCAGGTGACCATTGGCTGTCTATTCCACATGTCAGGGTGGACTCTCCGATCATAGTATACCCAGGTTTGCACATGTATGCCACCGTAGACTGGTGTCCATAAGGGGGTCGAAAACCCCAAATCCACTTAGCATTTGCAATAACAGGTTCTTCACAGTGAACCTCTGCAGACAAAAAAGTATAAAATGTAAATTAATGCAACTGTTCAAAATAACTTTTTCCAGAGTATATGAGAATATCAGTCGCTGTTGAGTTTACATGGGGGAAATGTTAAAAGACTGGATAAAAAAATGAAAGACACTTACTGATACATGTAGGAGGAGAAGGCTCAAACCCTCCATCAGCTGAACATGATATTGTTCTTGATCCAGAGAGTGTGTAATCTTGTTGACAACTGTACTCCACAACTTCTCCATACTGATAGACTTCTTTATCTGGCCTGAAAGTGCCGCTCTCTACTGTAGGTGGGGGATCACAAGTCACCACTGCAAAATAAAAGTGACATCTTTTAGAACAGAGACAGACAATGAGCTTTTATTTTGTCATGTTGCTTGTATCAACACAGAGAGATTACCGACCTTCACACTCAGGCATCCTGCCCAGCCACCCTTGAGCTCCACAGAGACGTGTGTTTTTTTTTCCAACCAATCTGAAACTAGTTAGGAAATCCAAAAAATATATATATACAGTACAGGCCAAAAGTTTGGACACACCTTCTCATTCAATGCGTTTTCTTTATTTTCATGACTATTTACATTGTAGATTCTCACTGAAGGCATCAAAACTATGAATGAACACATGTGGAGTTATGTACTTAACAAAAAAAGGTGAAATAACTGAAAACATGTTTTATATTCTAGTTTCTTCAAAATAGCCACCCTTTGCTCTGATTACTGCTTTGCACACTCTTGGCATTCTCTCCATGAGCTTCAGGAGGTAGTCACCTGAAATGGTTTTCCAACAGTCTTGAAGGAGTTCCCAGAGGTGTTTAGCACTTGTTGGCCCCTTTGCCTTCACTCTGCGGTCCAGCTCACCCCAAACCATCTCGATTGGGTTCAGGTCCGGTGACTGTGGAGGCCAGGTCATCTGCCGCAGCACTCCATCACTCTCCTTCTTGGTCAAATAACCCTTACACAGCCTGGAGGTGTGTTTGGGGTCATTGTCCTGTTGAAAAATAAATGATCGTCCAACTAAACGCAAACCGGATGGGATGGCATGTCGCTGCAGGATGCTGTGGTAGCCATGCTGGTTCAGTGTGCCTTCAATTTTGAATAAATCCCCAACAGTGTCACCAGCAAAACACCCCCACACCATCACACCTCCTCCTCCATGCTTCACAGTGGGAACCAGGCATGTGGAATCCATCCGTTCACCTTTTCTCGTCTCACAAAGACACGGCGGTTGGAACCAAAGATCTCAAATTTGGACTCATCAGACCAAAGCACAGATTTCCACTGGTCTAATGTCCATTCCTTGTGTTTCTTGGCCCAAACAAATCTCTTCTGCTTGTTGCCTCTCCTTAGCAGTGGTTTCCTAGCAGCTATTTGACCATGAAGGCCTGATTCGCGCAGTCTCCTCTTAACAGTTGTTCTAGAGATGGGTCTGCTGCTAGAACTCTGTGTGGCATTCATCTGGTCTCTGATCTGAGCTGCTGTTAACTTGCGATTTCTGAGGCTGGTGACTCGGATGAACTGATCCTCAGAAGCAGAGGTGACTCTTGGTCTTCCTTTCCTGGGTCGGTCCTCATGTGTGCCAGTTTCACTGTAGCGCTTGATGGTTTTTGCGACTCCACTTGGGGACACATTTAAAGTTTTTGCAATTTTCCGGACTGACTGACCTTCATTTCTTAAAGTAATGATGGCCACTCGTTTTTCTTTAGTTAGCTGATTGGTTCTTGCCATAATATGAATTTTAACAGTTGTCCAATAGGGCTGTCGGCTGTGTATTAACCTGACTTCTGCACAACACAACTGATGGTCCCAACCCCATTGATAAAGCAAGAAATTCCACTCATTAACCCTGATAAGGCACACCTGTGAAGTGGAAACCATTTCAGGTGACTACCTCTTGAAGCTCATCGAGAGAATGCCAAGAGTGTGCAAAGCAGTAATCAGAGCAAAGGGTGGCTATTTTGAAGAAACTAGAATATAAAACATGTTTTCAGTTATTTCACCTTTTTTTGTTAAGTACATAACTCCACGTGTTCATTCATAGTTTTGATGCCTTCAGTGAGAATCTACAATGTAAATAGTCATGAAAATAAAGAAAACGCATTGAATGAGAAGGTGTGTCCAAACTTTTGGCCTGTACTGTATATATGTACAATAATTAACTAACTTCAGACAACAAATTTCAAGAAGGATCTGCAGGCCCTACTGAGCACCTGAGAGTAAGTTTTTTTATTTGGAAACACAATTGGTGCTGACATTTTAGACTTAAAATATATCTGTCATTACATTTTAAAAACATGAATTATCAGAGTTATCAGCTTATTACTAACCCAACGTTGCAAGTGACCAATAGTTCATCACCAAACTCTGTCCCTTGAGGGTAGTCAACGTATCCATTTGGCACTTCTTCAGCAGCGCCACAGTTTCTCCCTGAAAAAAGAAAACCCTCATATGGATTAAATTCCCCCTTTAAAATTGACTGGATATTATTATGCACAAATAATTCAACAGACTGACTACTTCATATTATCAGTTACTCATCTAATCAAAAAAAGAGAATTTGTTCAAACTGGCTGTGAAATACTGCTGCTATTACCAATCTGAATGTAAAAATTACGTGCTAATATTTACTCTCGCATTTCAGCATCAAAGGACTCCAACTGCCAGCAGTACAAATAATGGATGCAGACCCTCCTGCAGACACGTAGCCAACAGCACAGGCAAAACTAACTTTGGTCCCATCTGGGAATGTGTTTAAAAGAATGAATTCGTCCTTCAAATACATGTTGTCTCCTCCTATAGGACTGGTGCAGTCTTGAGCTATAATGAAAAAGAAAGAAAGGAAAAGATGAACACAGAACAAGTGAGGCCAAGATAGCTTTAGACAAAACGCAAGCTTGTGTATAATAGCATACAGTATTTAAAGAAATCTGTCCAGGGGAGATCAAAATCATTTTTCAACTGTTCAAATGTCTTAAGATTATCGTTGATAAATAACTGATGCAGATAAGTCCGTCCATGATCTGACCATTCTTTAAAGCTGGCATCCAGACTGTTAGGTGTAAAGGTCTTCATAGATCTAGTCTTGTCAATGAAGAGATTAGCTTTGGTAGTCCAAAGGCCGGACTTCATTTTATTCCAGATTTTGAGTGTAATCTTAGTCCAGTGTGACATTTCTTGTGTAGGGGCATCTAGAAAGGGTAGGATTTTCAATGGCTCTGTGCTCATATGTTTTTCAATATTAAGGCAGCATGTGTATGTACCATTTTGAATCCATACTATCAACGGCTTCATTTGTAGCATTTTATTAATGTAGTAATTTCATGGCATATATAACGGTTGAACTCAATCTTTTACAGTTTCAAAATAACCAAAGTTTGGGTACCCTGCATGGTCAGTGCTTAGTAGCGCCCCCTTTTGGAAAGTATCACAGCTTCTAATCGCATTGTGTATCCAGTGTTTCAATTCTCATTTGAAGGATTTTCTCCCATTATTCCTGCAAAAGGCTTCTACCTCTGTGAGATTCATGGGCCGTCTTTATGCACTGCTCTTCTGGGGTCTATCCACAGATTTTCAATGATGTTTAGATTGGGGGATTGTGAGGGTCATGGCAAAACCTTAAGCTTGCGCATCTTGAAGTAGTCCATTGTGGATTTCAAGGTGTGTTTAGGGTCATCGTCCTGTTGTAGAATCCATCCTCTCTTCATCTTTAGCTTTTTCTATAGATGCTGGGATGTTTGCTTCCAGAATTTGCTGGAATTTAATTGAATCCATTCTTTCCTCTACCTGTAAAATGTTCTCTCCGGGCTGAGGGAGAGTTACTGCCTCAAGCAAGGGAGTTCAAGGATCTTGGGGTCTTGTTCACGAGTGAGGGTAGAATGGAGCGTGAGATGGATTGGCGGGTCGGTGCGGCTTCTGCAGTGATGCAGGCGCTGCGCCAGTCCGTCATGATGAAGAGGGAGCTGAGCCAGAAAGCAAAGCTTTCAATTTACTGGTCCACCTACGTCCCAACCCTCACCTGTGGTCATGAACTCTGGGTAGTGACGGAAAGAATAAGATAAGATAAGATAAGATAAGATAAGATAAGATAAGATAAGATACACCTTTATTGATCCCATAATTGAGAAATTCCAGTGTTACACCAAACTTAAATAACTAGGCATGCAAATAAGTACAAAAATCCAAGAGTTGGCGATAAATAACAATAACAATAATAATAATAATGAAAATAATAGGAAGTGGATAATAATGAGCAGCAGTGAATGAAAATGAGCAGTGGATAAAGGGAGCACATCTAGTGCAAGTGATTGTATGTGCAAAACAGCAGACAGCTATGGTGTCCATAAAGTGTCCATAGTGTCAATAAAGTGTCAATAAAGTGTCCATGGTGCAGTCTACTGTGAGCAGTGCTGGTTATGTAGCCTGACAGCAGCAGGCAGGAAGGACCTGCCATAGCGTTCCTTCACACACTTTGGGTGAATCAGTCTATCACTGAAGGAGCTCTCCAGAGCTTTTATCTCCTCCTGCAGAGGATGGGAGTCATTAGTCCTCAGAGATGACAGCTTGGCTGTCATCCTCCTGTTTCCCACCACCTGCACAGAGTCCAGAGAGCATCCCACGACAGAGCTGGCCTTCTTGATCAGCTTGTCCAGTCTCTTCCTATCTGCAGCCGAGACACTGCTGCCCCAGCAGACTACTCCGTAAAAGATGGCTGATGCCACCACAGTGTCAAAGAAGGTCTTCAGGAGCGCCCCCTGCACTCCAAAAGACCTGAGCCGCCTCAGCAGGTAGAGTCTGCTTTGGCCTTTCCTGTACAGTGCTGTTATGTGATTAGTCCAGTCCAGTTTATTGTTAAGATGAACACCCAGGTTCTTATAAGATGTCACCATCTCAATGTCCTTTCCCTGGATGTTCACCGGTGTTGGGGGGAGGAGTCTGCGCCTGCGGAAATCCACCATCAGCTGTTTGGTTTTCCCCGCGTTGATCTGAAGGTGGTTCCTCAGGCACCAGTCCACAAAGTCCTGGTTCAGTTCTCTGTACTCCCTGTCGTCCCCATCTGTGATGAGGCCGACTATGGCAGAGTCGTCAGAGAACTTCTGCAGATGACAGGTGGGGGTGTCGTATGAAAAGTCTGCAGTGTAGAGGGTGAAGAGGAACGGTGCCAGCACTGTCCCCTGCGGGGCCCCTGTACTGCAGACAACCAAGTCCGATACACAATCCTGGGTCCTGACATACTGCGGCCGGTCCGTGAGGTAGTCCAGGATCCAGGATGTGAGTTGATTAGCCACCCCTATGTGCTCCAGTTTGTCCCTCAGAAGCGCAGGCTGTATGGTGTTGAAAGCGCTGGACAAATCAAAGAACATGATTCTCACAGAGCTTCCAGGCTTCAGGGCAGGGGGGATGAGTGGTATGCTTCCTTGGTGTTGGCATAAAATAAATCCGGTGTTTTATTGTCTCTGGTGTGGCAGGAAACATACTGGGTGAAGGTGGGCAGGGTGGTGGATGGACAGGCGTGGTTGAAGTCCCCAGAGATCAGAAGGAGGGCCTGAGGGTGCTGTGTTTGCAGCCTACTTGTAACAGAATGGAGAATGTCACAAGCAGACTCAGCTTTAGCAGACGGGGGGACATACACTGCTACCATAATGACATGAGAAAACTCCCTGGGTAGATAATATGATCTCATGCCAACAGCCAGCAGCTCAATGTCCCTGCAGCAATGCTGTTCCTTGATAGCGATGTGCCCAGAGTTACACTATCTATCATTCACAAACACAGCCAGCCCTCCTCCTTTCCTCTTACCGATGTCCGCTGTCCTGTCGTGTCTGATGATCTGGAATCTGTCCAGCGCGGCGATCGTGTCCGGTACTTCCGCGAGATCGCGGATACAAGCGGTGGAAATGCGTTTCCTCTGTGGGGTGGCTGGACTCAGCCTTAGAGATGGGGTGAGAAGCTCAGACATCCGGAGGGAGCTCGGAGTAGAGCTGCTGCTCCTTCACGTCGAAAGGGGTCAGTTGAGGTGGCTCGGGCATCTGATCAGGATGCCTCCTGGGCGCCTCCCGCTGGAGGTGTTCCAGGCATGTCCCACTGGTAGGAGGCCCTGAGGCAGACCCAGAACACGCTGGAGGGATTACATATCTCGCCTTGGGGTCCCCCAGGAGGAGCTGGAAAGTGTTGCTGGGGAGAGGGATGTCTGGGGTGCTTTGCTTGGCCTGCTGCCCCCACAACCCGGACCCGGATAAGCAGATGAATATGGATGGATGGTGTTTGTACCATTTTGAATTCATACTACAAAGGCTTTGTTTGTAGAATTTTTTAATGCAATAATGTCATGGCATATATAACAGGCATTTGAGTGAGAGCAAGAAAAGGAAAGTGTTGTGATAGCAACTGGCTGATTTTTAAAACATAACCACTGAGCAAAGGGAGAAAACAAGCCAATGCTAATTTAATCTAAAAAGGAAACCATGGAGAGAAGTATATAGAACATTACGTGATTAAGCTAATCACATGTAAAACTGCAATAGCATCTGGATTATAAAATATGTTCAAACATACTAGGGTGACTTTTCTTTACAGACCTGAACTCAGTACTAATTGTCATGACTTACGTTGACATGTTGGAAGTCCAGGTGACCATTGGCTGTCTATTCCACATGTCAGGGTGGACTCTCCGATCATAGTATACCCAGGTTTGCACATGTACGTCACCGTAGACTGGTATCCATAAGGGGGTCGAAAACCCCAAATCCAATCAGCATTTGCAATAACAGGTTCTTCACAGTGAACCTCTGCAGACAAAAAAGTATAAAATGTAAATTAATGCAACTGTTCAAAATAACTTTTTCCAGAGCATATGAGAATATCAGTCGCTGTTGAGTTTACATGGGGGAAATGTTAAAAGATTGGATAAAAAATGAAAGACACTTACTGATACATGTAGGAGGAGAAGGCTCAAACCCTCCATCATCTGAACATGATATTGTTCTTGATCCAGAGAGTGTGTAATCTTGTTCACAGCTGTACTCCACAACTTCTCCATACTGATAGACTTCTTTATCTGGCCTGAAAGTGCCGTTCTGTACTGGAGGTGGGGGATCACAAGTCACCGCTGCAAAATACAAGTGACATCTTTTAGAACAGAGACAGACAATGAGCTTTTATTTTGTCATGTTGCTTGTATTACAGTTTTTCTCAATTGTTTACACACAAATACTGGTACTTGAGACACAATGACCACAACATGTAACTCATGCACCAACCCCCTGAACCAATTCTGCTAAACTACAAGCACAATTCCTGCTTTACACTCTTTACACGCAGTTCTAAAACACATTTTTTTTTTCAGAACACTACACACAATTCTCTGCATTTGGCACAATTTTCATGAAGAAAAGCTCTTGTTTTCACAAGGAACACACTGTCATTCAAAATTCTAAAGTTAATTGCCCTACTATGCACACTGACTCATCACATGGGCAAACACCTGTCACACAGTTTTACAATTAGCAATCAGAGCTTTAGCATAAAAGGACAACAGGTGAGCTTTTCTGTTTTGGAGCAATGGATGCCAACATTGGAAACAGAGGCAGAGCCAGAGCCAGAGGAGTGAGAGTAAGAGGAGGAGGATGGGGAGGACGAGGAAGGCCAAGGACCGTAATCTCTGATGAGATCCGAGCCACTTTTTCTGCCTGGAGATGGAAAGTGTATGACCGAAATCCACAAACGCGTATACCCCTTCTCCAAGCTATGGTAGACGCATGTGGAGATATAGCAGTTGATGCTTTTCATGGCTGGATTTGCCATGCTAGGCGATATTTCCCCCGCTGCTTGGCCGGGGAAAACATTGCTTGTGATGTGGATGAGGTGCTGTGTCCAGACCGAAACAGAAGAGAGGATGCAGCATAGTTTTGTTTTGTTTTTTTCACTGTAACTGTATACAGTAAGGGTGGCACAGTGGTGTGGTGGTTAGCACTCTCGCCTCACAGCAAGAGGGTTGCCGGTTCGATCCCGGGCGTGGGAGCCCTTCTGTGCGGAGTTTGCATGTTCTCCCCGTGTCAGCGTGGGTTCTCTCCGGGCACTCCGGCTTCCTCCCACAGTCCAAAGACATGCAGATTAGGGACTAGGTTAATTGATAACTCTAAATTGTCCGTAGGTGTGAATGTGAGCGTGAATGGTTGTTTGTCTCTATGTGTCAGCCCTGCGATAGTCTGGCGACCTGTCCAGGGTGTACCCTGCCTCTCGCCCGATGTAGCTGGGATAGGCTCCAGCCCCCCCGCGACCCTCAAGAGGATGAAGCAGTTAGAAGATGAATGAATGAATGAATGAATAAATGAATGTATACAGTAAATTCTTCTGTTGTTTTGTATGTAGACCACTGTATGTGCAACTTCGTGTTGGTTGGAATGTACACTGTGTACATTGTTTTTGTGGGAAAAATAAAATATATTTGTTACTGTGTATTTGTGTGTTCTGAGTATAAAACAATATTCTAAAATATTCTACAACACACTTATGTATGTACTGTCTGTAGTAAGTGTAACGCTGAACAAAAAAAAGGCCTAAGTCATTATGATGAATGGAGAAGAAGTGTTTTCCATTCATCATAGTGTTTTACATTGAGCACATCAGTGTTCAACTGGTTCTTATAAATGTCTATTCATATGATGGTTTGTGTGTATCATTTGAAAACAAAATACCATTTTGAGAAGAAATAACATTGTTTTGAATGTAAAGTTTCATTTTGCAGGAGAATTGAGGGGTTTTGCCCATTGTGTATGTGTTTTTTGATTTGTGTGTAGAGTTCTGAGAGTATGAGGCATGCTTTCAGAAAATGTGTGTAAACAATCGAGAAAAACTGTAACACAGAGAGATTACTGACCTTCACACTCAGGCATCCTGCCCATCCACCCTTGAGCTCCACAGAGACGTTTGTTGGTTTTTCCAACCAATCTGAAACTAGTTAGGAAATCCAAAAAAAATAAATATATATAATAATTAACTAACTTCAGACAACAAATTTCAAGAAGGATCTGCAGGCCCTACTGAGCACCTGAGAGTAAGTTTTTTTTATTTGGAAACACAATTGGTGCTGACATTTTAGACTTAAAATATATCTGTCATTACATTTTAAAAACATGAATTATCAGAGTTATCAGCTTATTACTAACCCAATGTTGCAAGTGACCAATAGTTCATCACCAAACTCTGTCCCTTGAGGGTAGTCAACGTATCCATTTGGCACTTCGTCAGCAGCGCCACAGTTTCTCCCTGAAAAAAGAAAACCCTCATATGGATTAAATTCCTCTTTTAAAATTGATTGGATATTATTATGCACAAATAATTCAACAGACTGACTACTTCATATTATCAGTTACTCATCTAATCAAAAAAAGAGAATTTGTTCAAACTGGCTGTGAAATACTGCTGCTATTACCAATCTGAATGTAAAAATTACGTGCTAATATTTACTCCTGCATTTCAGCCTCAAAGGACTCCAACTGCCAGCAGTACAAATAATGGATGCAGACCCTCCTGCAGACACGTAGCCAACAGCACAGGCAAAACTAACTTTGGCCCCATCTGGGAATGTGTTTAAAAGAATGAATTCGTCCTTCAAATTCATGTTGTCTCCTCCTATAGGACTGGTGCAGTCTTGAGCTATAATGAAAAAGAAAGAAAGGAAAAGATGAACACAGAACAAGTGAGGCCAAGATAGCTTTAGACAAAACGCAAGCTTGTGTATGATAGCATACAGTATTTAAAGAAATCTGTCCAGGGGAGATCAAAATCATTTTTCAACTGTTCAAATGTCTTAAGATTATCGTTGATAAATAAGATAGGTCCGTCCATGATCTGACCATTCTTTAAAGCTGGCATCCAGACTGTTAGGTGTAAAGGTCTTCATAGATCTAGTCTTGTCAATGAAGAGATTAGCTTTGGTAGTCCAAAGGCCGGACTTCATTTTATTCCAGATTTTGAGTGTAATCTTAGTCCAGTGTGACATTTCTTGTGTAGGGGCATCTAGAAAGGGTAGGATTTTCAATGGCTCTGTGCTCATATGTTTTTCAATATTAAGTCAGCATGTGTATGTACCATTTTGAATCCATACTATCAACGGCTTCATTTGTAGCATTTTATTAATGTAGTAATTTCATGGCATATATAACGGTTGAACTCAATCTTTTACAGTTTCAAAATAACCAAAGTTTGGGTACCCTGCATGGTCAGTGCTTAGTAGCGCCCCCTTTTGGAAAGTATCACAGCTTCTAATCGCATTGTGTATCCAGTGTTTCAATTCTCATTTGAAGGATTTTCTCCCATTATTCCTGCAAAAGGCTTCTACCTCTGTGAGATTCATGGGCTGTCTTTATGCACTGCTCTTTTGGAGTCTATCCACAGATTTTCAATGATGTTTAGATTGGGGGATTGTGAGGGTCATGGCAAAACCTTAAGCTTGCGCATCTTGAAGTAGTCCATTGTGGATTTCAAGGTGTGTTTAGGATCATCGTCCTGTTGTAGAATCCATCCTCTCTTCATCTTCCAGAATTTGCTGGAATTTAATTGAATCCATTCTTCCCTCTACGTGTAAAATGTTCCCTGTGCCACTGGCTGCAACACAAGCCCAAGGTATGATTCATCCACCCCCATGTTTAACATACAAACATACCTTTGCTCATTGCATCCAGAAAGTTCTATTTAAACTTGATCAGTCCACAGGACTTGTTTCCAAAAAACATCTTGTTTATATGTTCATTTGTAAACTTCTGACACCGAATTTTGTGGTGAGGACACAGGAAAGGTTTCCTCCTGATGACTCTTACATGAAGGTCATATTCATACAGCTATGTCTGCACAGTGCACCACCACTCCAGAGTCTAATAAATCTTCCTGCAGGTCTTTTGCAGTCAAACGCTGGTTTTGATTTGCCTTTCTAGCAATCCCACGAGCAGCTCTCTTGGAAGGTTTTCTTGGTCTTACAGACCTCAACTTGACCTCCACAGTTCCTGTTGACTGCCATTTATTAATTACATTACAAACTAAGGAAACAGCTCCCTGAAAACCCTTTGCTATCTTCTTATAGTTTTCTCCTGCTTTGTGGGCATCAGTTATTTTAGTTTTCAAAGAGCTAAGCAGCTGTTTAGAGAAGCCCATGGCTGCTGATTGTTGGGACAAGGTTTCAGGAGTCAGAATATTTATAAAGCTTTGAAATTTGCATCACCTGGCCTTTCCTAAAGATGATTTGAACAAGCCATAACCCTAACAACCTTATTATGGTCTGAGACACTGTTAAGAGTTGTCTGAAATATCTTGGGGTGCCCAAACTTTTGCATGGTGCTCCTTTCCTTTTTTTTAATCTAAAATTGTACAAAACAAAAATAACACATCGATCTTGCTTAAAATGTTGAAAAGCATGTTTCATCTTTAACTTCATGGCATTTGGAGATCAGCTCATCTTCTACTTACTTAACTATTCACAATAATGAAATTTTTGAATGGGGCGCCCAGACTTTTGCATTCCATTGTATCTGCTTGTCCACTAACCTTGAGTTGGAAGGGCAAGGCCAAGACTGCTCAGTAGTAGCAAGAGAGTGACACCCATGACAAGATATGGCATCTCTGACTGAAGTCAATGACCTTTCTAAGACAAAAACAAAATCATGCAAGACGATCTTAGTATCAGCTTCATTAACATGGTTCATACTAATGGTAATTCCATTCCAGCAGAGCCGTCTCCACAGAACACGACAAATTACAGTCTTCTTTTTTGCATCCTCACCTCAAACTAACAAAATTTGACTTTATAGTATGGGTAAATTTAAAGAAACACTCACCTCCAAAGTAAAAAAGATCCTGCAACACATAAAAAATATCCTCATATTTAAACTCTGGTTAAAAAAACAAACAAACAAACAAAAAAAAAAAAACGTTAACAGTTTCACTGAAAATCTAAAAGAAATCCTGTTGAGAATGACAATGGATCCTGGGATGACATTTATTTGTAGGTCAACCTGGAAGTTAACATCAGCCATGTTCTCTTAACGAAAATCCAATGGAATTTTACCATTGGATTTGGGATTATTGCAAAAATAAGGTCTGCGGCAAACAAATGTTTATGATACTAGCATGTTTGTTTCAGCAAGATAATCTGACAAATGAACAACAATTTTATAATGTTGGAAGCATAAATGCATTCGCCAGAAGTAAAAAGCTAATGTTAAGCTATAAGCAAATTACAGCCTACACCATGGTCGCAGAACTTCAGTGTTGCTACCACATCGAGGCAGCAAAGCTGTGTTAGCATGATAATGTTCTGTAGTCTCATTTAGCCACCTGCTCGTAACCGCCTTTTTTAGGACACATAAAAACTTTAAAATTCATGAGTTGGTTTTTACTGATGTATTTTATGCTGTAAGCCACTTGAGGCTCGCTCCAGAAGCGAGTCAGTAGACCCCTATGTTAAAATTTCCAACTTCACAGCAAAAATAAACATGTTCACAGCCTGGTACAAAGATTTTTGGCCTCTATAGCTGGTTTCAACATTCATGACAACTACGGGGGGTGAATTATTATTATTTTTTTTATAACTCACTCATTTGCGATTTATTAAGTCTTCACTTTACACAAATTCAAAGGTGGGGCCCCTTGAGTTACAGTCTGTCTGCAAGGCCTCACCACAATCTATGAATAAGATCCACCCCTCACTCCTCCACAGCGCCAACCTCTCAACCAAATATGGTCAATTCTGGCTCAAAGAAACCAAGATGGCGGCAGCCAAAATGCTAATGCTTCAAAACGGCAGTCCACAAACCACTGGGTAATGTAATGGTGGCTACATCCATTATTTATACAGTCTATGGGTACGCCAAAAAAAAAGGTCATAGTTACAGTATGGCCATTGAAATGTCATAAAAAAAAATCATAAATATGTCATAGTATGCCATAAAAACAACTTTGGTCTCTATAGCTAATTTCTACTCTTTGCTCATCCACAGCCCCACCTCTTATCCAAATATGGTCACTTCTGGCTCCAAAAAACAAACCAAAAAAAAGACAGTGGCCAAACTCAAAGCTTCAAAACAACAGTCGACAAACCAATGGGTGACATCACAGCTCTGTCCATTATTTTATACAGTCTATGAAGAAAAGCCAGTTACTTTGAGAGAAGACAACCGCAAATGATAAAATGCTAATGCGAAATGCATGCTATGACTTTGAGCACATAAAATCCAAAGCAAACCTACCTCCACTAACAATACTACATAGACAGGTCCTTGGGATTTAAAATCTAAAAAAATACATTATTTTAAGAGTCGTATGTGCTATATTGTAGGCAACTGGACTTGCTTGCGTTTCTTGAAGACGTTTCGCCTCTCATCCAAGAAGCTTCTTCAGTTCTAAATGACTGGTACGAAGTTGCAGGCTATAAACCCTGTGTGGGTGGGAACCCTTGCAGAGTCGTAGGGGCCTTAATGACTCTGAAACTAAGAGCTCACGTGACCCCTACGACTCTGCAAGGGTTCCCACCCACATTTAGAACTGAAGAAGCTTCTTGGATGAGAGGCAAAATGTCTTCAAGGAATGCAAGCAAGTCCAGTTGCCTACGATATAGCACTTAACAATTACCATGACCTGGATGACTGAGAATCTTCACCGAAATTATTTTAAGAGGTATTTCTGAAATTTCAAATTTTATAACAGCCCATTATTCAATGGTCATTTAATTCAAATAAATTAGTGAAATTTCTGATTTATGGTGACGATGAAGGTGACATTAATTAGCCAACCTTTAATTTTCTTAAATACAGTAATGGTACAGTTACAGGGCTTCATATTTTAGCATATGCCAACAGTCAAGGACACTCTACACAGGAATTTCTGGCAAACCTTTTTAGGAAGATCTTAGCATTCATTCATTAGGTAAGTTACATGTAATGTAAGAATTCAATGCAGTTTTAGAGATACTTTACAAGTCAGTTTAGCTGCTCCAAGCACTGAACAAAACAACAACAAACCCTAAACGGTGGCTAGCTTGACCGCTGTGCCCCAGGCTTGTTTAGCTCAGCTGTCAGATAGCACTTACAAGTAAATGTGAAGAATTACTTTGGTAGCTGCTGCTGGTGAATTTGGATATCCGTCCTGATGGCTGCCACTTTATAAACAGTGAAGCATTTTGTGTCCTGAGCCGAAAGTTACCAACATATGATAACCCCTAACCACGAACCTTAAATATTGACAACACAAAGTCCAAACATCACAAACACAGTTTTTGCACTTTTATGCCAAAAACTGATTTAGGAAGGAAAAGTTGTTCAATCATTATTTGAGCCTCTAAAAACTCCCCAGTATGTCACAACTTGTCTCCAGACAATCAGTCGGCTAAATAAAAGTTTAATCAAGAAAAACCTTTTTGAATGTTGTATATGGCCAAATAACCAAGCAGGGCATATGAGGTCATAGGCAAGTGGGCACAGATGCCAGTAAGGACCCTCTCCACCTACTGAGTGTTGTCAATACAGAGCATCAGACCTAAACCTCCTGTAGGAAACCCGAGGGGACAAACAGAAAATTAAAGATATTCTAGGCCAGCATCACTCATAAAATTTATGACTCTAGTGCCTGTTATTGGTTTATACTCACAAAGACAGAAACACCAACAACAGCAAGCTTTATTTACAGTTTTTAATTACACATGCTCCTTCAATGAATGGTCTTTGAAATCATACCCATGTCTGTATCAAAAGAAAGATAACATGCTACAAGTCAGAACCACTGCAAGGTCTTCATCAGAATTTCTGAGTTGGACTTTGTAAATAATCCAGGGCCCGAAAATAGGGGCCTGCAAAAGGTCACTCAAATTCAAAGTCAGCCAGAGACTCAGAAATGACCACAAAGAAACACAAAATGAGTACAAAGAGACACAACAAGACCATAATGAGTCACAAAACAACAAAGAAAAGGTGCAAAACAGCTGCAAAGAGACAGAAGCTTACAACTATGAAAAGAGGCAAAACAACCAGAGACAAAAAATGACTATAAAGAAATTCAAAGACTACAAAAGACCCAAAATGACCACAAAGAAACATACACTGACTATAAAGAGATGTAAAACAGCTGCAAAGAGACATAAAGAGACTCATAATGACTATGAAAAGATGCAAAACAACTACAAAAAGGGGTTAAACAGCAGACACAAAAATCTAAAAGGACACACAAAAACACCTCTCACACACACACACGAAACACAAAACAACAACAAAGAGGTGCAAAACAGCCTCAAAGACACACAGAAACTTACAACTACAAAATGGGCAAAACAACCTCAAAGAGACTCAACATGACTATAAACAGATGCAAAGTAACTACAAAGAAATTCAAAATGAATACAAAAGACCCAAAATGAATACAAAAGACCCTAAATTACTACAAAGTTATTAAGAGCCCCAAATGACTACAAAGAGATGTAAAACAGCTGCAAAGAGTCACAAAGAGACTCACAAATGACTATGGAAAGAGGCAAAACAACCGTGACCACAAACAGACATAAAGTACCACAAAAAGCATAAAATGACTACAAAGAGACATAAAAAGTCCACAAAGGGCCAAAAACGAGTACAAGGGGATGTAAAACAGCTGCAAAGAGACACAAAGAGACTCACACTGACTATGGAAAGAGACAAAATAACCACAGAGACACAAAATGGCTATAAAGAGATTCAAAATGACAACAAAAGACTAAAATGACCACAAAAAAACCCATAAAACTACGAAGAGACACCAACTGTCCACAAAGGGCCAAAAATGACAACAGAGAGATCTAAAACAGCTGCAAAGGGACACAAAGAGACTCACAACTAAGAAAAGAGGCAAAACAACCTCAAAGAACAAAAATGACCGCAAGAGACACAAAACAACTACAAAAAGGGGTTAAACAACAGCAGAGACAAACATCTAGAAAGAAACACAAAACGACCACAATGAGACACAAAACAACAACAAAGAGGTATACAATGTCTACAAAGAGACACAAAACAACCACAAAGAGCCTCAAATGACTATAAAGAGACATAAACAGCTGCAAAGAAACATAAAGAGACTCACAATGACTATGAAATGGGAAGAAACCACCACAGGGACACAAAATGACTATAAAGAGATTCAAAATGATTACAAAAACATAAAACATCTCCAAAGACACACAAAAAGTCTGCAAAGAGCAAAAATGACAACAAAGAGATGTAAAACAGCTGCAAAGAGTCACAGAGACTCACAATGACATGGAAAGAGGCAAAACAACCATAAAGAGACAAAAAATGACCACTAGGAGGTTTAACATGACTACAAAGAGACATAAAAAGTCCACAAAGGGCCAAAAACAAGGAGATGTAGAACAGTTGCAAAGAGACACAAAGAGACTCACAATGACTATAAAGAGCGGCAAAACAACAAGAAACACAATATGACTACAGAGAGATTCAAAATGGCTACAAAAGACTATCAATGACCACAAAAAAAACCCATAAAACACAAAATACGACAAAAAATAAAAGACACACAGAACAACACAGATGTGGAACAACTAAAAAGAGACGCAAAACAACAACAAAAAGAGGCTAAGCAACCACAAAGTCTGTGTTTCTAACTCTTTCTGTATACAGAGGAAGGGGCCCATTGTCTCATTATCTACCAATGGCCCTAAAACATGCCCCATGTCCTAATGCTGGATGCTATTATCTGTTTACAGAGAGAATAGAATTAAAATAAACACTCTAATTTTGCTTGATCTGATAAAAATCAATTCACATTCTAACACATTAGGAACGCTCACAGAGTCAGTTCTTCCAGCTGGCATTGTGAAGGTTTATTTTTTAAATTAAAACTCTTTCATTTTAATATAATGTATGACAAATATTATTCTAGTGTTATTTGAGTAAACACAGACACAGATCATTCCTCTTTAAACATATTAAATGGAAATGATTGTGTGTGTGTGTGTGTGTGTGTGTGTGTTTTGGTGGTGGCATTGAAAAGCTATCATTTATAATACATTACAGTAGTTTGATAAACGCTACAGTGAGACACTCTGATAAAAACGCTGACGTACTCACCACGTGTTATCAAAGAACCTTGGCCAACAATAAAACCACAAAGCAATGTCACAGGTGCTGATATGGCTTCCAAAGAACTACCACTGTAAAAGCAGGTCAGTTAACCATATGTGGCATTCGCCTCACACAAGCCCTCCTCCTCCTCCTCCTCCTCCTCCTCCTCCTCTTGGCACGTTTGTGTCTCAGTTTTGTACATTTGAGTACTATGCACAGAAATATCAGTAAGGATGCAAAAGAAGCCCAGCGCAGCAGCATATACCAGAATGGCACTCCTGTCCATGCCCTGAAAAACAAAGATTTGATCAGTGACTAGTTTTCAATCAACAAACACTTTGTGGATCCATTATAGGAGTTATGGATGAATGAATCCAACCTGCTGAAAAACAGATCTTGTTCCGTGTCATTGACTGGAAGTGACCAGTTGGTTGCGTCAGATTGGATTTTTACAGTAGCTTGGCAGGTCGTCAGAGCTGGAGTTGTGGCCATGGTGGTGCTCATTCTGTCAGCGCAGTCATAAACGGGTTGGCCTGATGATTAAAAAGAAAGACATTATGATGGCATTTCTTTTATGAGCTTGTACTTTGTGCAATAAGGATTTCACAACAGCCTCAAAACAAATCACAACCTATGAGTTCATTCTATAAAGCCCATGTTTATAATGTATTATATCTTCCTATTTAAAGCTCTGTGTAGGATGTTCATTACAATTTCGATCTTTAAAATAACTGATGGCAAAAGAAAAATGAGACCAGGGTTCCCAGGGATCTGTAAGACTTTAAGGAGACATTGAATTCATTCATTCATTTTTCATAACAGTTTATCCAGTTAGGAGTCACGGGTGTGCTGAAGCCTATCCCAGCTGACATTGGGCAAGAGGCAGGGTACACCCTGGACAGGTCACCAGACTATCACAGGGCTGACACAGAGAGACAGACAACCATTCACACTCACATTCACACCTACGGACAATTTAGAGTCACCAATTAACCTGCATGTCTTTGGACTGTGGGAGGAAGCTGGAGTACCCGGAGAAAACCCACGCTGACACGGGGAGAACATGCAAACTCTGCACAGAGGGGCTCCTCAACCCTGGGGTTTGAACCGGGAACCCTCTTGCTGTGAGGCGACAATGCACCACTGTGCTACATTTAATTAATTAATTTAAAAATAAGACCGTAATTGGTATTAAAATGTCTTAAATCAATTTTTCAAAAGTTTAACAAATGCTAAGACATGGTGCATTGGATTTTTATTATTTTTTTTCTGATCTTGCTCTGTAAAATCTCAAAATAATTGGTAACTTCTATCTTTTAAAAATAACTTAACACATTAACGTCACACAGATCAGGACAGCGGAACCAACAATAATCATATTTTGTTTCCAGCCGGGATGCTCAGAGCAGTGTATCCATTGTGTGTGGCTAGCTGCCACTGCACACTGTCCAACATGGAAATGTGCATCAAAATTTGGTGTCATGGCCAAACCCGCTACAGGCAACACAAACAAGGCTCAATGGACTTTATGCAAAACGTTTTTATAACTCAGCGCAAAGAAAGTCAGGGCAGTTGAATCCCACACGCAGAGTGAGAAACACAACGTCACCAAGAAAACCTGCCTGAAAACACCACATATTAAAAATCATTTGTGAAACATTGTCCCTAACCCTCAGTAATTAATGTGAGATCATGTTTGGTTTTTCTTTAGATCTGGTTATTGATTGATCTTAAATTTCATTCTGAGTGGCATTAAAAAATTGTTTTAAATCTAACTTGCCCTATAGTTGAAGCAGCCCTGGAGACAATCCCAGTGAGGGGTGCAATGTATGTGTCACAGGTCATGGACTGGTGTTGCTGTGTGCCTCAGTGTCTTTTTTAATATGACCACTAGGTGTTATCATAGTCAAATCCTACACACAAGGGCCTCAGTACACTAGATAAACAACATACAACCACAGTCATTTGAAAAAACAATCATAATAATAAAGCATATCAGTTATTACAATCACTCATTTTGCATTCAAGCTTATAAGGTCTTTTTCTGCCTTGAACGGACTGGGAGTGTGATTAAGGCTTTTCAATATGACTTCATGATAGTAATCTTAAACCATAAGTGAATTGAGGGTGTATTCAGGCAGCAACAATCACCATGTGTTGACTCTGACGTCAGAACCGTCTGAAAAAGCAGAAGTGTCAAAAGTGTATTGGCAAAGAGGAAACAGAGCCGCAGCTTTACATGCAGTGCAAAACTGACTGAGAATGTTTCATTCACTGGGACAAACACAGACAGACGTTATACGTTTAGCTTGGTTTCATGTTTACTTTTATCCTCCATTTATACTGTATAAAGCCTTCCACAGCAAAAATGAAACCATAAAGTTACGCGATTTTGTTTAACCTTGATCTTTGTAACCGTACGATAAAAACTGTAAACAAGTGACAAAATGTTCTCCCAACAAGATTTGCATTCAGAATGACATGAATCTTACAAAATAGTTGTAGATACTGTACTTGTAACAGCGTATAGAAATACTTGAAACCCACAGAGAGCTGACATGAAAGCAGTACAACATACTTTAACCACACTCACCATTCATTGTGGTTGCAGAAGGCAAATTAATGATAGTCAACTTTCACACACAGTCAAAGCAAAGCAATTATAAGATATAGTCAGACTTTTTTGTGAAGTAGACTTGTAATATCTGATGTCTTTTTGCTGTATAAGTACTTAACGTACAGTCTGACTTACTGGAGCTGTGGCTATAGGTCTGCCATTGGCCGACTATTTAGGCCGCCATTCTCCCTTCCTTCGGCTATCTGTCTGTTACCATTTTTAAAATCCCCCTTGCTAAGGGAAACAACCGTAACAATCTCCAAGCTAACAAGTCTGAAAATGACAAGTTTTGACGAAGATTTGGATCATGCAATACGGCCTGGCTGCTTTGTTCTTTCGATGAATTGTGGTAAAGATCTTGAGTGCTAGATCAAAGGCAACTGGACTGAATAGAGTTTCTTGAAGATGTTTCACCTCTCAAACGGTAACAGGCAGATAGGAAGAGAGAATGGTGAGAGGTTTTGTCTTGCTCTTCTTCAGTTCATGAACTGAAAAAGCCTCTTGGATGAGAGGTGAAACATTTTCTAGAAACTCAGATTACCATGACCTGGATTTCTGAGAAGCTTCACCAACTTCTTGTAAATATCTCCAACGCATAAAACTACTTGTGAACACACACAGGAAAAGCCCAGACTCCGTCTTGCAGGACTCTCATGTCCAATGTTGATCTGTTTTCTGACACAGAGTTGATTTGTCACCTCCTTTGAAATGTCTCCAGTAAAACGTCTTTTTTTGCACTGGGGGTCTTATCTCGAACCGTTCCAACTCTCTGCTGAATCAGCAAACTTTCGGTTGCTGCTGTCAGCTGAGAGGCTCTCCTCACAGATTCTGGTTAGCACAAGCTAACACAGCAGCAGCACCATCTAAAAAGACGTCCTAACGAACTCACACCAACTCGATAACGTTAGCTGTGTGATGCTAACAGGTAGCCCTGTCACTGTGTGTCTTCCTCCTAACACTATTTTGCAAGGGCACCATCTCTGAATCCTGGGCTTTGCTTCACATAGGACGATTGTGATTGGTTCAGGGAATCAAAAACAAGCCAGAGTGTTTTTCCCAACAGCAGAATGGTAACATGGTGATTCCAGACCTTCCCCTGGTACTGACACGGTGCTGCTACACAAGACTACTTACAGAAATTAATCTGACTCCTAATAACTTATGCTTTAAAACAATACTATGATGCTTTATAGCATTTCTTATTAATAATTGTGCCAGCATTATGGAGCATTTAAAAGGAATCTATAAAACACAGGCTTCACATAAAGTGTGACCTAATTCTTGCATTGATATTTATAGGAGGCAATACATCACATCCGTTCTTACCCTCCGCACGAACAACATAGATACAGCTGCTGTCTGCAGGCATCAGAACCTGCACCGAGAGAACATCACTCCTCTGACTGCTTATGTCATTACTGGCAATACAGTAATAATCGCTGTCCTTGTCCAAGGTGCCACAGCGTAGGTGTAAGTCTGATGAGCTGTGAAGCAGGAAGTCCTTGTGGTGTGTGTGTTGGTACCATGTGTAACGAACGCCAGTGCCCCTTTTACAGCCACAGCGCACTGTCACCGACTGACCCCAGCATGTTTGTCTGTCCACCAGAGAGCTCAAGGGCCAAAGACTGGGTTTAGATACTGGAACTGGGAACAAAGAAGAAAGCAATATATATGAATTCAGCCTCACAGTATACAGACACAAATGTGCAAAAGCAGTCTGTGATTATATTTTATTCTTACCTTCAGTGATGACCACGTTAACTGAAGTCATGATGTCAGCATTTACTTTGTCAATCCCAACCCAGTACACTCCAGTGTCGCCGAATTGGAGATCAGTGACTTTGACAAACAGTCCTCTTCTTCTTAAATCTAATACCTGAGACCTGTGTGAATTTTTAGTTATACCCTCTGAATCTGCCAGAATCGTACAGGTGCTTCTAGAGTCCCCTTGGCACCAGTACTTTTTACTGAACAGGAATCGGTTTGTGTCATAGCTGCATTTAAGAATGAATTCACCTCCTATATGTGCTGTGATCTTTCGATCACATCGGAGCTGAAGACTTGCTGGAAGACAAAAATCTGAGTCAGCGAATCAGAATCAAATTGCTCATAGCCACAGCAAAAAAAAAAAAGGTTAAAAAAGGTTTCAGGTTATTCCACAATATATTAAACTTTGTTTTTAATTTATTTCATTTCATTTTTCCTGACAATAATTTTAATATTAACATTGTAAGCTTTGTAATAACATGCAAAAACAACAATAGGTCACAGAAAAACCTTGATGTAAATTCAATTTGCAAGTGGGTTAGCAGCACATTTTGGTTTTCAGGTGGTTACTTTAAAATTAAACTCAAATTATCAACGTGAAATAACGTTTGCAACTGTAAATACTCGGTCAGGCAGATCACACACATTTCACACGAGAAGTAATAATTATTACATGATGTGAGAATGTAATTCAATAAAATGGTCATAAGCATATCTTAATATCATGGACTAGATGTCCATGATATTAAGATATGCTTATGACCATTTTATTGATCTATCTATCTATCTATCTAGTTTTTTTCAGTTATCTATTCCAGTTATCTATTTATCATTTCCCAAAAGGTACATAAATTAGTTTAGACATTTTCTAATAAATAAAAACAGTGTTATGATAATTGATACAAGGCTACTCACCATGAAAAAGCAAAACCAAACACAATGTTTTCATTTTGATGTTTCAAGTCAGAGTGTGAGATTTTAACAACTACCAAACACACAGGAAGCTGTAGAGGTGGACTGTGGTGATCATAGCTTCCTGCAGGTGCTTTGAGGGTTGCAGAAATGAGTGCTGAGTGCTGCTATGCCCAGAACACACACACACGAGTTGTTGCATGAATAGACCACATTTCAGATAACTCTCATGTGTTCCTGTAAAAGCCCCTTAAGGCATGTAGAGCCTCAGTTTCATATATGGGTACACTGCATTTTTAATATGGCAACACATTATAGTAGTTTGACGTGTTCCTTGACCTATGAGATAATAGCTCCTTCATTTGACTCAGTCACTTCAATATATTTTGTCACAAACTGGCCTAAAGTCGGTGACGAAAACTGAAAAATTATGAAAACCTCATTAAAAAAATACCCACTTTTGTTTCTAGAAACATAGCTGATTATGTCCTGAACTCTCATAAAGAATTACCCACTTTTGTATCTGCAAACACGACTGGTAATGTCCCAACATCTTATTAAAAAAAAGCCACTTTTGTCACTACAAACATGGCTGGATATGTACAGACCTGTCATGAAAAAATGACCCAGTTTTAGCTAGAAATGTCCTGAATTTCTGTTAAATAATATCCTCATTTGTTGCTACAAACAAAGCCATAGATGTTGCGACTTCCACCTAAAAAATACCTGCATTTATTGCTAAAAACACAACTGGAAATGTCCTGACTTCTTGTTAAAAATTACCTCAAATTGTCGCTACAAACATGGCTGGAAATGTCCCTGCTTCTCATTAAAAAAATACCTGCTTTTGTCGATAAAACACGTCTAGAAATGTCTCAAATTCTCATTTAAAAAATACCTGGATTGGTCAGTAGAAACATAGCTAAAAATGTCCCTGCCTCTCGTTATAAAATACCTGTCTTTGTTGCTACAAACACAGCTGGAAATATCCTGACTTCTCATTATAAACTACATCCATTTATTGCTACAAATACAGCTGAAAATGTCCCAACCTCTTGGTAAAAAATATCTGCTTTAGTTGCAAAAAACATGGCTGAAAATGTCCCAACCTCTCATTGAAAAATACACACTTTTGTGACAAACACAACTGGAAATGTCCAGATGTCCAGATCCCTTGTTAAAAATACCCATTTTTGTCACTACAAACACTGCTGGAAATGTCCCAACCTCTCGGTAAAAAAATCTCCACTTAAGTTGCAACAAATGTGACTGACAATGTCCCGACCTCTCATTAAAAATTCACTCCATTTGTTACTACAAACATGGCTAAAAATGTCCCAACCTCTCATTAAAAAATACCAGCTTTTGTTGCTTCAAACATGGCTGGAAATGTCACAACCTCTTGTTTAAAAAATACCTGTCTTTGTTGCTACAAACACAGCTGGAAATGTCTCAACCTCTTGGTAAAAAACATCTGCCTTAGTTGCAAAAAACATGGCTGACAATGTTCCAACCTCTCGTTGAAAAATACCCACTTTTGCCGCACAAACACAACTGGAAATGTCCGGACCTCTTGTTAAAAAATACCTGCTTTTCTAACTACAAACACAGCTGAAAATCCCTCTATGTCTCATTAAAAAAAAAAAATTCGGTTACATGGCTGGAAATGTTCTGACCTCTCGTTAAAAACAACCTGCTTCTGTCGCTACACATGAAATAAGCTGTAAACAAAGTAAGTTTATAGTTGATTTAATATTAATAATTGTGTTGTACAGGTCAGTAATGAATCCAGCATATGAATGAGTTTAGTGTGTGTGATGAGTGGAAGTAAAAAAAAAAAACAAAAAAAACAAAACAAAAAAAAAACCATTAACCAAACCAGCTGGTGGGAGGGGGAGAGAAGAGAGGCATTAGAGATGAAGTCACTTAAATAGGCTGTGGCCCAGTTTACACAGGTGTCGGTAGTTTCCTGACATCCTTCACCACTCTGGCCTGTTGACTCCTGAACCAGGAAGCCAATTTGTCTCAATTTGTAGTTTCAGACTTGAATCTATCTGATGATGCTTTTAACAATAAAATTCCACAACCCCCTGTGTAAATACAGCCTTGTCAGAATATCTCGTTGTGTAAGTTTACCACAAGGCCACTAGATGTCGCCATGCTACTGATGCAGAGTAACACCTGCTGAGTACAGTGAGCAATACATTGTTTACGTCATATGAACTAAGGCACAGTAGGCTACCTCCTCTCATATGAACTGCATGTCAACTTTTCTGGTAAGCCTGTTCTCAGTACGTTTTCCTTATCACTCTGATGTTTTCATCTTTATATCATGGTACAAGCTTTGTAAGATATACTTTACATATATGTTTCATTATTTTTATCCATACTTTTATTCGCATACAGCGTGTTTTATGTCATAAAGGGAAGTCTCGTATGGATGACTTAATGCCAACAGTTCCTTGAAACAGAGCTCCTCCCATTGCTCTTTAAAGCCTACAAAGTCAAATTTGAAGCTGCTCACCCACTAAACAAATTACATAAGTTTTACAAGAAATGGCAGAGGTTACTGGTAATTAATCTCAAATACTGTGCAGTGGTTTACCAAAACAAATGGCATCTGTGGAGATACAGAAAGCATAAATGAAGACCCAGACAGCTGACTGGGTTAATTCCCCTCTCATCAGAACATCAGGCTTTTCAGGATTCTCAGACACCCTCTGTCTTCACCACTCCCTCTGTTGCTGCCTCCATCCCTACCCACATCCCTCCTCCTCCCCTCTTGTGTGCCCTGAATGTTGTCCAACAGGCTAGACTGCCTGCTCGCACTCTGACTTCGGGTAGCAACAGTTGTTGGTGCAACTTTATATGCATAAATGCGTGGCCCACACTGCTAGTGGGTGTCTCCCTTCCCGTCCCTCTGCGGCGATGTCATGCAATGAAACACCCGGGTGACTTTAGGACCCAGTGAGAGACACCCAGGGGGTGCGGCAGTATTTTTAATCTGACCACAGAACCTGTTAGCTTACTCTTGCTTCCTCTAAGACAGTTCACTCGTTCCCTCACAATAGTTCCTTGATGTGACAGTTGCAATAGAGAAGTGCTCTGTGTAGCAGCAGCAGCAGCAGCAGCAGCAGAGGCGCCACAGCCCTGAACTCAAGCCTCAGTGACCCTAATCCATGACCCCTGGATGAGGACCTTTGTGTCCTGACATGCCTGTGAAAGGTGCACTATCCCAGGCAGTGTACAGCCAGCCATGGAGCAGCAGGCCTGGATACTGAGGAGCTTGCTGGCCCAGCTGGAGAGACTGGAGGCTGTGGATGAACAGGCACCGAATGGCATTGCAGGGGAGTTTGCGGTGAGTCAACTGTCAAGTTCCTTTTGTTGGAGTATTGTTGTTAGTCGTACTGTAGATAAAGAAGACAGATTTCTTCCTAACAGCGATGTTTGTTGACACTGAATGAACTGACAGTACGTACAATCTTAATAGTTTTCCAGACTGCCAAAACGTCACAAAAGGCAACAAGTTCAGGGAAGTAACACGCTGCTATTGTAACGCCACTTTGGTGCTTCCTCTTTGCACTGATGCTTGTCTTTGAAGGCGCATGAACAAGGAAGACTCATAGGCAAATCTATTGTAACATTTAACAACTAACAAGGCTCGTTCAATTAGTCCATCACTTGTTCAGTTATCAGTCATCAGCCTAGTACACACGGAACAATACATGTACATTCACACCCAACACATACCCACAAAAACCTCCTCCTCCGAAGTCTTGACACCCAAGATGACATCATCTGTGGGCTGCTGCCATGGTGATGAGTGACATGCCAGTGCCTGAGGACAGCACCGAGTGCTTCACATGCTGCCCCTCTGCTGTCATGCCGCTCCCACCCCGATCACTCCAGAAGAAGGGGTCTACTGCATCACTTCCTTTAAGAACAAAAAGCACTCTGTGGTGTTAGCGGCGCAGATGGTCCACAAGGCCATTAGCAGACTGTTCGGAACTGCGAGAACTGGCCTCCGAACAAAAAGACCAGTGTCTTAACAAATCCTGTGAGTGTGGACATGCCATGACTTTAATTTCAGTGTCAGACGTTCCACACAGTAAATTCCACGTGGAAATTCTCTCGGTTTGTAAACTGTCATGTCAGTTTCTAGTAAAGTGAGTCATAGATTCTGGTCAGTCGGGGTTGAATCACATAGAAACTGGACATGTATGAATGTTGTGGGATTGGTCACATGCCATTTGACCCCTCATCTTTTTAACTCTCCTTAAGACCAAACAAGTAGTCATGGAAACACTGAAAAAAAAAAAAGCCAAAACATTTTAAAGGGACCGTTCATCCCCAAATCAAAAATACATATTTTTCCTCTTACCTGTAGTGCTACTTAGCAGTCTAGATTGTTTTGGTGTGCGTTGCAGAGTGTTGGAGATATCAGCCGTAGCGATGTCTGCCTTCTCTCTAATATCATGGACTAGATGGACATTTGGTTTGGGGTGCTTAAAGTGCCTGAAAAAACAAGAAAAACTCAGCATCAATGTCTCTTTCCAGAAATCATGACCTGGTTACTCAGGATAATCCACAGGCCATGTAGGAACTATTTTCTTTCTACACCTGCCAACTGTATCACTGCAAAGAAGGAAGCGTGCATCTACTCATGGAGTAAAGTTTTGTGCTCATGACAGCGCTAGATGTAAACATAAATGCATCCTCTTTGGCTGAACCGTGACAGTAGGTAAGCTAGCAGTATTGATGTGCTGTGTCCAACTGTATCGGCGTGCAGTAGGAAGCCTGCATCTACTCATGGACAAGAGGCTTGTGTTTGTGACAGTGTGCGATGTAAATATTAATGATGTTGTCCTTGGCTGAGCCAGCGCGTTCTCACTCCCAACACGTCAAAGACAGTGGCTTTGTCAATGATTTTGGCATCGGATACAAATGTACAGAGACATTTTTGGCGGTATGATACACACCATCAGAAACACCAGCCACTGTCCACAACCAAACTCAAACACTGCCGCTTTGTCAGTGGATGACAGCGTCAGAGATTGACAGACTGAGAAACTGAGAGTGAGAAAGTCTGTATAAGGCAGATGGGCATGGGTGGGTCAAACAAACACCTGAGGTCTCATTTATAAACATTGCATATGCACAAAATGAGGCCTGAGAAAGGTGCACGCCACTTCCCCCGGAAAAGTTGTGATCTCTGAAAACAGACTTGATGGGAGCAACTTTGACTCATGCTCATGAACATTTTGGAGACAGGAAATTGGCGACGCAGATGGTGAGGTGGAAGCCTGATTGAAGAATTAGTCAAATATTTTTTGGTGCACACCATTTTTGTCTTTTGTCTGTACATATATTTTTAGTATGGATCCTACGCTTTGTTTTATAAATGAGACCCAAGGCTTTCACCAAGGAGCCCACTGTTTGTTTCCTGTTTTAAACCAAAGTCAAAGTTATTTTATTAACAACATAGTGTGCTACTATGTATACCATGCTACACTAGTAACATATGTAACATGACATGTTGCACTTGATGTGACAATGATGTTGTTTTCTAAACTTAACCACACTCTATTGTTGCTTCATATTAAGGTAATAAATGTAAAAACAAAGTGTTTTACCTACATATTAAGTTTATTATGAAAAAGATTGTATGTATGTAACAAGCAGAAACTGTACACTTTCTGTGAAAATGGAAATGTATTTTTGAAAAGACGCAACGCATGTAACAAGCGTCCATTGAGACGCCGTCTGTGAACGTCCAAAACAATCGCACCTAGCAAGTCATATTTTGACATTTAGGACACTGACAATGTGGTAGTATTTGATGAGTTGGGATGAGAACAGGTTGGCTGAGCTGTAACTTTAGTTATCTCTGTGCTGCTGGGTAAGATTGAGTCAGTATCAGTGCGCGGTAATACACTTGGCAGGTCTAGTTCAGTAGAAAGAAAATGGTTCCTACACAAAACTGCTCACAACAAGATCTGTGGATTATCTTCAGTAACCATGTCATGATTTCTGGAAAGAGACACTGCTGTTGAGTTTTTTAAATGTATTTTTCAGTGCTTTGAGCACCACAAGCTGAGTGCCATCTAGTTGTATTATATTTGAGAGGAGGCAGACATCTCTGCAGCCGATATCTCCAACACTCTGCAACTCACACCAAAACAATCTAGAATGATAAACAGTGCTACAGGTAAGAGGAGAAATATGTATGTTTTTATTTTGGGTTGAACTGTCCCTTTAATAAATCAACTACCATCGATTTGTGTCACAGCAGTGAGGTGGTATTTAAAATAGAGTTACCTATGACTTGAAAGCATCATACGGTACGCAGCCACCAATATGAAAAAAGATTTTGCTTGATAGAAAAACATTTATTTATCACATTACCCTACCCACATATGCTGAGACTCATATTACTTTGATTCTACCTGCACTGCCTTCATTATGAAAAGTCACGAAACTTTGTTTTGCTGATCATAAGTTGGAGAAATCTTATTTAGGTGTATTAACTCTACACTCGACTATATGTGTGCATTTAATGCCTCAACAAAAGCTGAGGCACATTTTACACTGTAGTCTGTTAGAAAAACAGTTTTCAGCTTTCTGGTCATTTTGTTGTGGAATAGCAGTGACACATAGTCTACATGAAAACAAGCTAATACTGGGGACATTTTCATAATACAGCAGTACTCCAATATATAGTCTCAACAAGTTACTTATCCACCAACATGGTTCAGCCACCACGGGCAGATTCTAAACACAACTTAATTTATCAGTTGGGAAAGTGGGGAAAAAGCCGTTTGACATTCACATAACTTAAAGGAATTAAAACTTAAATGCTGTAGTTGAATATAAAATGATTAACTTTCCCTCTTTTTTCACCAGAGGTTAAAAAGTCAGTCAATGAAGTACCGCACTGACAGGACCTTCCCAACCAAGACAGCAGAGAAGCAGGAGAACATCAAGAAGAACCGATACAAAGACATTGTTCCCTGTAAGCTCTGCTCGAGGCACATTTGACATTTATACATCTGCATTAGATGATAAATATACCTCTGCATCAGGGCTGCTCAGATAAGATATGACAGAGAAACTGTGACTGTGTGACCTCTCTATATTCACACCTCTGACACATTAATGCTCAAAGTAAATGTGGATGGATCAAAGAATAGGCTCATGGTATTACAGGCTGCATGGCATTTAGATGCAGATACACAAACACTGTGATGCAGACAGTGTTTGTGTTGTTTGTGAAAGTGATGATCTGCTCGGTTAAGGGTCGACAACCTATACGATCAAAAGAGACATTTTTTTTACCAGGAAAAAAACAACATAACTTTGCAGAGAAAACGAATCTGTCCATGAGTTACCTAATGCTCTGTTTTCCTCCAAGACTTTCACTTTTCCGGATTTGGAATCTATAGCGAGTCGAGCTAGAGAAACTGAAGACGAGCAAACATTATCTGATGCACAATTTAGTTGGTGAAATGTTAAAAAACATTTAATTAGGTGTATAGGTTCCACACGTTTAAAGTTGAAGAATGTAAATATTTCCCCCGTGCTAGCTTGTTAATCTGGTACAAGTAGAGGCTGGTGATATATTGAATATACTCCATGTATCGTACCTTGTTCCACATGACTATATTGTTGAGTATAAATTGTCACGTTGTTTTTTAGCCACTGGCTATCTACCTCTCTCTGATACACACAAACACAAAGAAAGACTCACAAACATTATACATCACACACACACACATTCCTCTGCCCATCCAGACCACCACCGAGCAACAGAGTGTGAGCAGGGCAAAGGTTTTTTTCTCCTCTGCAGGACTGCAGACCACTAATGTTACTATTTAGACACATTCATGCAGTAACACTGCAACCTGCAAGTAGTATTAATATATGAACTAGAGAGCTGTTAGTTTGTTAACTATTGCTGTTTGTTTGATCAATACTTAATGCAGCTTTATTATAAGAGTACTTTATTTAACTTTATTATGACAGTGTTTTATTTATTTTAATCTTAACACTACCTAATTTAACTTTATTACAGCAGTACTTTAACTTCATTATTACACTACTTTATTCAACATTATTACAACAGTACTTTATTTAACTTTATTATAAATTTACTTTATTCATCTTTATTATGACAGTACTTTATTTATCTTAATTATAACAGTACTTAATTTAACTTTATTTTAACACTACTTAATTTAACTTTATTTTAACACTACATTATTTAACTTTATTTTAACACTACTTAATTTAACTTTATTTTAACACTACCTAATTTAATTTTATTACAGCAGTACTTTATTAAAATGTATAACAGTACTTTATTCAACTTTGTTTTAACACTACTTAATTCAAATTTATTATAACACTACTTTATTCAACATTATTATGATGGCATTTTATTTATCTTAATTATAACACTACTTAATTTAACTTTATTTTAACACTACATTATTTAACTTTGTTACACTACATTATTCAACATTATTACAACAGTACTTTATTTAACTTTATTATAAATTAACTTTATTCAACTTTATTATGACAGTATTTTATTCATCTTTATTATAACTACTTAATTTAACTTTATCATAACACTACTTTATTTAACTTTATTTTAACACTAGTTTATTCAACTTAATTATAATACTATTTTATTTAACTTTATTATAACACTATTTTATTTATCTTAATTATAACAGTACTTTATTCAACTTTATTGTGACAGTATTTTATTTAACTTTATTGTACCTGTAGTTCATTTAATTAAAAAAAAAATCCTTGTACTTAAAATTTAAAACATTTCAAAATATTGCAATATAATTTTTTTTTGCTGTATTGTCCAGCCCTAGGTACAAGTGTGACTAATTGTGTTGACAGATCGTATTTCATTAATTTTTAAAAATACATTCTCTATTATCTATTAAATAGGACAATGTGGAATATGTCAATCTGGTTTCAAGAAATAAATACTAATATAATTTCTTCTATTTCTATTTTATTTTAATTCTTTGTATTTTTTTGCACCATAAGGCTGTGAGAGGTCAAACAGTCAGTGACTTCTGAGTTGTGCAACATTGATATTACAGCTACATATTTCTCTCTCATTTTAGTCGACCACACCAGAGTAAAGCTCACTCTCACCACATCTAAAAATGACACTGAGTACATCAACGCCAGTTTCATCAAGGTAAATTAAGTTTTTTTTTCTAAGCAGCATCCTTTTTTGAAAAAAAAAAAAAAAAAAAATTACACTTTCAGTATATGTATATTTACAGTATGTAACTAATGTCACTAAAGTTCTTTGACTCTCGACTAACAGCTGTGTTTTGTCTACAGGGAGTGTCAGGCTCCAGGGCTTACATTGCTACTCAGGGTCCTCTTCCTCACACAGTACTGGACTTCTTGAGGATGCTTTGGGAGTACAACATAAAGGTATGACCCGCCTGCCGTCTGTGGGCACAACAAGGTGTTTCAACATATACTGTTGCTCTCAAAACAACTATTAGCATGTGTTGGGTAAAATGATCCTTACCTTGGTTACATAAACTGACCTTTTGAACTCCACCAGCAGTGATGTGGTATATTTTGGTACATCATAAATCTTGTTGTCTTGTCTTGGCTCCAGGTCGTGGTGATGGCCTGTCGAGAATTTGAGATGGGAAAGGTAAGACAATTATCTACATGTCCATGCTGCTCCTGCTGCTTGTGTACCATCAACACTTGTGCATTCTGTGTGTCAGTTTACCTTCAGCCTGCTGTGGTTTTATAAACCACTACGCTGGGTCACTGCATGTGTTGGTCTGATGTTTAGATTGAAGTTTGTTGCGCATGTAAGACAGTTTTGAACAATGTGAAATGTAAAATGTGAAAACCACTGTTCTTTCTTTCCTTTTTTTTGGGTAGAAAAAATCAGAGCGCTACTGGCCACAGAAACAAGAGCAGCCATTTGTTTGTGAGCCATTTACAGTTTACTGTGTGAGTACTTTTATTTTCACAGTCACACTTCTTACTTTGACATTTCTGCAGAACTGTTCCATAACATGTGCTGACACACTATCTCACACTATCTTCACACATCTGTGTCACAGAACTCTTGGTTTTACTATTATTAACACAGTACAAAATAAATTCAAATTATCCACCTTTTTACGGTAACAATAAGTACTCATTTTAAAGACACACTGCTGTTTTTCTTCTTAACAGGATTCAGAGGAAAATAAAGGAGATTATCTGACAAGGACGTTACGGGTGACTTATCGCAACGTAAGTAGTGTTTATACTATACTCTGACTGTGAGAATAACTGTCAGGGTGATTCTCCTGAGACAAGCAAGAGATTATCAGCTTATATTGTTGTTAGCTGCTACAAAGACTGGAGGCGGTTGCTGAAATTGACAAGACAATTGTCACGAACCTTGTTATTAAATGTGCTCTGAAAAGAGGTTTGATTTGTTATTGCATTTGCGATGCTTTTATTTTTTCTAGTGTAGCCGAACTTTGAAACAGCTGCACTATTTCAACTGGCCAGATCACGGTGTACCTGACTCCATCCCTCCCATTCTGGACATGCTACAGGAGATGCGCTCCTATCAAGCCCATGATGACATCCCCTTTTGCATCCACTGCAGGTCAGGCTTCCTCATGGAATTTATTTCTACTTAATTCTCCTTAAGAAAAGCGACCTCAATCCATCTATGATCAATAATTTTAGGCCTGTTTCAGGCCTAAAACTGCTTGTTTATTTATAATAAAATCTGCCACAAATATCAATCAGACAATCTGGAATGATAAAAGCATTCAGTTGGAATTTCTGGAGAGGTCCTCACCTGGTTTCACTCTGATTTAAGTTTTTCAGTGCTGGTAAACATATTACAATTACTTATCTAATTCTACACAACGGTGTTCCACAGGGCTCCATGCTTGGTCCACTACTCTAACCATACATGCTTCGACTGGGCCAAATTATGCAAAAACACGGTGGGAAATTTCATAGCCATGCGTAGCTATTAGGCACTCTAGAATAATAAAACCATTCAGTTGGAATTACTGGAGAGGTTGTCACCTGGTTCCACTCAGATTTTAGTTTTTCGGCGATGGTAAACATGCTACAACTACTTATCAAATTCTATAGGATGGTGTTCCACAAGGCTCCATGCTTGGTCCACTATTCTAACTATATATGCTTTCACTGGGCCAAATTATGCAATAACATGGTGTTAAATTTCATAGCTATGCAGATGAGTCTAAATTGTTTGACTGCTTAAAGAGTATTTCAATTTGGATGACTAACAACTATCTGAAATTAAATGAGGAAAGAGAGAGATCTTAGTTACTGGGGCTGAATCAAAGACAAACAGAATTTTAGGTAGCCTTAAAACTCCTGCAAAATAGGTTCAATTTATATTTATAGATTATGACTTATGGTAAGAAATCATTCTGTGTCATTTACGCCAAATACATGGTACACAGATGTGGTGAAACACTGACAGCATGCCCACAGCAGGATGCGCCCAATAGAATAAGCTGAAGAACACACTGACCAAAGAAGCTACTCTTGCAATGTGGACACCAAACTGTTCAACCTGGTTTTTAAGCAGCCGGTCTATTTATTTTTCTCTAAGCACAGCTCTGTGGCCCTACAACAGGTAGAAACTACATAGAACTGTGTAAAAAGTGTGTTTTTTAAAATGTTTAAAATTAATACCTCATTGTACCAAAGGCAGTGTGACGCAGCAGAGCAACCTTGCATTTGTTTTTACATTTCACATTAAAGTAAATCAATCAAATCAATGCATCAGGTTAGTAAAACAATCCAGTGAATTTGTTTAGAACCATTTAATTTAGCCTATACCTTACAAACCCCACGTAACCAACTGCCTTACCTCTTGGCAAAACTCAATACACACACAGTGAAGCTAGCAGCAACCACACACTGCAAAGATGGAGTCTGTGTAGCAGGTAAATACCTCTGTCTCACGCTCCACGTCTATGCCTCGTGTACTTCGGCCATCAGACCACATTTTTCAACCATAGAAATCAAACCAACTATATTTTGCACTCTCCGGTGCAAGGACATTGAATTACACTTTTGTCTTTTCTCATCTTGACTATAGCAGTGCTCTTTTAACTGAACTACCCAAGTAACAAAAGAACAGACACAAAATGCAGCTGGAAGAGAAAGCACAAGTAAAAGACAACACATCACAACCATAGTAGCATCTGTCACTGGCTCCCTGTCTCCTTTACTTTTCCTCCTTACTTAGTCGACTGTCTCTGCCTCTATACTCCTAAGAGGAGCGGCAGCCTTTTCTCATTATCAACCAAAACATCCTAAAATGAATATTTGGCAACATCTGTAAATTTTATAATGATTATTATCATAATTACTGATGGACAGGTCTTGTTTTGTTGTAAGAAAGCACTTTCACACTGACAGAGAGAAACTCTTGGTTCAGAGTGAGTAGTTACTATGGCAAATGTATTGCCTATGGGCAGCATGTATACGTCCCCCCACTATAGACCTTAGAAGTTATTGGCACCTCCTCTTATGAGACAGGAAGTGTGCGTAGGCGGATAGCCAGCGACCCACAAGGTTTAAAGTGTATGTGTGGGCATTTCCCCTCAGTTTTTCCAGTCTTACACCTCTGTCTGATTTAAAAGCCACATCTACCTTTTTAGTGAAACTAACAGTTAAACTCACTTCTATCTATTTACACACGCAACTGTATGAAGTCGCGGATTATCAGACAGTGGGCTCCTGCGCAGAGATATGCAAAAGCCCCCTCGACTCTTCTACATAGGAGCAGGACAAACACACTTTGTAGTTGTTTAGTCTCTTCTTCTATTGTTGTTTTGCATCTCTTTGTAGTCATAACGTATCATTTTGTGGTTTTGTGTCTCTTAATGGTAATTTTGTGTCTCTGTGAGGCAATATAGTATTTCTTTCTTCTTTTGTTGTTTTGCATCTCTTTGTAGTCATAACGTATCATTTTGTGGTTTTGTGTCTCTTAATGGTAATTTTGTGTCTCTGTGAGGCAATATAGTATTTCTTTTGTCATTATGTGTCTCTTAGTGGTTATATTGCCCATTTTTGTAGTTATTTTGTGTCTCTTTATAGCTCCTATGCATCTCTCTTGGTCATTTTAAGCCTCTTCCTGTCTGGTACGTGTTAATTTGAGTAACATTTTGCAAGTAAAGGCCAGAGTTGTAAATGTTGCTGTTGTCCCTGGCTTCATATGAGTAGAGAAAAAGTCCACTAGCCGATACGCTAATTTATACAATGTAAAATCCCATACGCTTATGCTAAAAACATTAGCATGTTGTATTTGTGAGGAAAATGTGTCCAGATAAAGACAAGTGTTTGTCTGTGAATGCTGCGAGTTATAGTGAAGCTGATTTGTGTACTTGTGTTTGAAATTGTCTCTATTAAGCCATGTTTAATGTGTGTTTTGGGTGTGTGGTGGTGACACAGATACACCACCACACAAGTATAAATGACAATGCCGTAGGCCACATATGTAGGCTGCGGCATAGGCTCTGCACACAGGTACACACAAATATAAATCCTGCTTTACACTCTGGGCCTCTGGTCCCATGCCCGGTAGACCCGTTCAGTAATCCTTCCATGACTGCATGTGTGTGTTCTGTGCTTGATTATTCATATGAGGTGTGGGGCCTTAGAAATAATTTGTGTTGTGAATCTGTGCATAACAGATCTTTAAGATGTTTTCTGTGTGCACAAATATAGTGTACATCAAGTTGGCTAGGGGGGATATGGGGTGGGGCCCATGTGAGGTTATGTGAGATTACTGTAGCTGCTTGAAAAGATGAATGGATGAAGGATTTTTTTTTCAATGTGCCATTTCAACAAAACCAAGGATGAGCTTTATTGGAAACTGATGATTTATTGGAAACTGCAGTGCTTTGTTTAGTAGGATAAAAACAGTCATCGATTTTGCAAATACAGATGATGCACAAAGACTGAGTTGAAATACAAAACATTAAATAAGTCACTTACTTCTTGGGATGTCTGGCGAGTATATGTTATTTGGTACCTGAAAGCGTGTTTTGTTTTGATGACTAATTAAAGTACTTTGCGGCACATATTAAGTATAAATTAAGTAACTGTATGACAACTGTCGAAAAATGCGATATGAAAGCATGTCGCGCCATGACAGGCCCACACCTTCCTGAGGATGATGCGTCAGAAGTGGAATGTTGAGTCAGTAGCAGAGTCCAACCTACATACAAGGAAATCACCCCACTTTTGAATGATGTAACCACTAGACAGCTGCAGTCATTATCACTGCAAAATGTCACTTTGTTCCTCAACACTCAGGGAAAGGAAGTTATGTCACAAACCTCTTACAGTGTACTTTACTACAATCAAACCCAAACACTAACTGCAGCCTCTAGAATTACCATTAAATCAACTCCTGTCTGACTCAGTGACACAGGACAGTCATGTTGGATATTATGAATGAGCAAAGTTTCTACAAATGACTTCTCAGCCTGCCCATACAGTATAACGTTAGAGTCAAAGCCTTAAACCTTTTCTATCTATTTATTATTTCTATTGTTTTAACTTAATCTGTGAATTTAAAAGACATTCACTGAGCCTTTTTGAACTGGTTGAATTAGGATCTGGAAATGACTGTCAGCATTTGCTCACAGGAATATGTCACCCAAAAATGACCGTTTAATTAGTCATACTGTCAAGTCGTATGTTCAGTTTCATTTCCCATTTTCTCTAGAACCTTATTTAAAGCTAAACTGAAAGTGAAAGTATCTGTGCCCTCTTCACAGCCAGACTCCAACATCAGTGAATGAATGATGAATGAGACTTGGATTTTACTGCCTGAGTTGTGTGAAAGTTTGTAAGCTGATGTTTTGATATAGTTTTGCTGTTGTTCAACTGGTCCCCAATCAATCAGTAAATCAACATGTCTGCCATTTTCAGCAGAGGCATGTGACAAAAAACAAACTGAGTGTTCCAGTACCCATACTACCATACTATATAGTATGCCAGAAAAAGATTTAGTATGTCCTAATACATAGCCAGGGTGCGCTCCAAATCACATAATTTTTCTTTTTACTTATTTACCTGTTACCAGAGACAGAGATCAACCCGGAGAGCTCTGCTGTTGTCACTTTGCAATGTATGTAGTTTAACTTTGAAGTAATAACTACACAGATTGTAGGTTCTAATATGTTATATTTGTGACAGTGAAATTACATCTGCATTTCTCTGTTGTTGATTTTATAGTTATGTTCTGTTGTTGTTTGTAATATTTATAATTTTTTTGTTCACTCGAATTATTAATATTCCCATTATTACTATTCGACTGGTCATCAGTTACTTGAATGTGCTGTCATCCGTCATTGCGACTTCTGACAGCTGTCAGTCAGCTGTTAAGCTGTCATCTGTTTGCGGCTCAGTAGATATGACGCATCTTCACTACGCAGAAGATTGTGGGTCAGAATAGCCAGAAAAGCACGCAGACGTCATAGAACATCCTGGTACTCTCTGGCACACTACATTTCACATACTATGTAGTGGGACATACTAAATCTTTTTCTGCCGTACTACATAGTATGGTGGTATGGGGATTGGAACACACAGTATATCAAATGCAGTGTGCCAAAAATACCAGGATGGTTTACTACATCCCATCTGAGTTTGCAGTATGCAAGCCAGCATGCTGTTCTGGCTATTCTGACCCACAATTCTCTGCAAAGTGGACGAAACCTTGACTGTCAGAAGTCACAGTGATGGATGATAGCCCATTCAGGTGACTGATGACCTGTCGATCAGTAATAATAGAAATATTAATTGTTTAATTGAATAAAATACTCATAAATATAACCAGCAACAAAAGGACAGAAGTATTAAATAACAATGACAGAGAAATGTTTAGCAGTTGTAAGTTATTGTAAAATAACAACATCAAAGCTGTCTGGGTTGACCTCTGGCCAGCTTGTGAATGGCAATTTGTTTTATCTCCATGGTAACGCATGTATGAGTAAGAGGGTCATAGCATAACATAATGAGGAAGCAGTATTCCCGCTTGCCTGCATACTACATGCAACAGTGCATGCCTTTTAAGGACAGCGGCAGTACCTACTAAAAGTAAAAGAAAAAGTAGGCGATTCACAATGCACCCATCATTTTCCTCACTAATTCAAGATAGCACAACTAACTGATTTACAAAAGGCCATTTTGTGAGTGAAGTATTCCTTTAAACCTGCTTAGTGCTGGATGGGCGCAGTTAAGACCATGCACGACAACGAGTTTCAGAAAATCAAGATATTCATGACAGTGTGCTTGAAAATCTGTTGTTTGCAAATACCTTTTTAAACTCGTCTACGACTAATAATAATTTGGGTAGTCTTGCTGGGGATAAGCTGAGTTGTTAAATGTGTCTTGTTGTTTCTGTGGTTGTAGCGCTGGCTGTGGTCGAACAGGAGCCTTGTGTGTCATCGATTATACCTGGAACCTCCTGAAGAAACAGGTGAGATATTCCTGCCTCTATGCTCTCTGCACATTATCTGCCTAAAGTCAGATTAATTCAACTGTAAAGATTCGAGCTGAGCTGTTTTCTTGCCTGTTTTTAGATGATCACTCTGGATTTCAGTATCTATGACTTAGTTCAAAACATGAGAACCCAGAGGCCCTCGGTGGTTCAAACCAAGGTAAGCTGCTGTCATTTTTTTTTTAATGAAGCATCACATGTAACAAATCTTCCAACAAGCAGAACCACATTTCAGAGAGTTCTTAATGTCAGTCGCTCCCTCCTATCAAAGATCTTGTGATGAAGTGTGTTTTGTGCGTCATGCCCCCAGGGTAACGTCACCTAACAGAGCAGGTTTTTGTTGTTTCACCTCAGGAGCAATATGATCTGGTGTACCGAACCATCAAGTTACTGTTTGAGAGATATCTGGAGACCATGGATGCACAGGCCTGCAGAAATGAGGTGAGCAACCAGGAAGACTCCTTTGTGAATGAGCCATATAAAGAATGGAAATGCGTAATATGTTGCTCCACCAGCACTAACTATCACGCACAACCATCTCGATCAGGAAAGCAGAAACAACATCTGTGGCAGGCTGTGGTTTCACTGTCACCGATATAGAACACAGTCACATGACCTGAGTGGAAAATTATCATATTTGCAGACAGATGAAGGCGTTAATAAAGCGACTGCTTTACCCAAAGCTAGACACTTACCAAGCTGTATTTTATCAACCTGCAAGGGCCTTTGAATTTGCAAACTGTATAATATTACACACACAGTGACACTAAATGTTTGGCAAAATTCATACATGTCAAGCATTAATGCATTTACAACCCTGATTCCAAAAAAGTAGGGATACTGTATAAAACATGAATAAATACAGAATGTGATGACTGCAAATCCTTTTCAACTTATATCCAGGTGAATACAATCCAAAGAAAAAGATATTTAATGTTCAAACTGATGACTTTGTTGTTGTTTCTTTTGAATAAACACTTCTTGGAAATTTGATGCCTGTAACTAGTTTCAAAAAATTTGGGATCGGGGAAACAAAAGATTGAGAAAGTTGTAGAATGGTCGAGAAACAACAGTTTGGAACATTCGAAGGGTAAACAGGTTAACTGGTTACAGGTGACAGTATTCATTCATCCATTCATTTCCCATAACTGCTTCTCCTGTTGCGGGTCACAGGGGGGTGGAGCCTATCCCAGCTGACATTGGGTGAGAGGCCGGGTACACCCTGGACAGGTCACCAGACTATCACAGGGCTGACACATAGAGACAGACAACCAGTCACGCTCACATTCACACCTACGGACAATTTAGAGTCACTAACTAACCTGAATGTCTTTGGACTGTGGGAGGAAGCTGGAGTACCTGGAGAAAACCCACACTGACATAGGGAGAACATGCAAACTCTGCACAGAAGAGTTCAAACCCCGACCTCAGTTAGAAACAGGAACCATCTTGCTGTGAGGTGACAACGCTAACCACTGTACCACAATGCCATCATGGTAGTATCATGACTAGGTATGAAAGGGGCATTTTCACAAGGCTCAGTCATTATATACACATATCCGATATGCCGAGGTGTAACAACTCATTTCGTTTACATCCATGCATCTGAAAACATGGATGCTTCACACACATAAATCCAGTGTCTGACCATATGTCTCCCCTTCTGTTACTGAGGTATGATGTTGAGTAATGGCCAAAACACGTTTTTTTTGCAGATTACGACATTACTTCACAGAGAAGTTGACCTTTTGGACTTAAAATGTCATCACTTCCTTATTTTATCCTATTAGATATTTGTGTCAAATTTTGTCATAAATAGTGTATTAATTAAAAAGTTATGGCTAAAAGCATATTTTATGAGGTCACACAGACATTGACCTTTGACCTTCAACCACCAAAATCTGATCAGGACATTACTGAGTCCAAGTGAACATTTGGGCCAAATTTGAAAAAAAAAATCTTCAAGGTGTTCTTGAATTATCAAGTTCACAAGAATGAGCTAGATAAGATCACAGTGACCTTGACCTTTGACCCATGACCACTTAAAACCTAATGAGTTCATTGTTAAGTCCCAGTGGACATTTGTGCCAAATTTGAAGAAATTCCTTCAAGGCCTTCTTGAGATATCTCGTTCACAAGAATGGGACAGACGGGTTGTAAATGTAAACTTTCCTCATTTATTAAACCTGTTGTGACTCACGCTAACCTGTCAAACTGTCCAGGTGACCACGGTCCCGCCCGCTATCACACCTGACACTGAAAGCGAGCTCTCTGACCTGAGTGAGGACATGGATCTGCTGCCACAACTCCAGAGCCTGCTTGATGAGGAGAGGGAGGCTTTAAAACAGTACCGCACTCCCTCGCCTTCCGCTTCAGATAATCTCATTGACTTGAGAGCCAAGGACACGCAGAGTGACCAACAACAACAATACCTACGCCAGTCCCTTCCTGAGGCTCTGGCCACCACCCAGCACCTGCAGGAGGGACCCAGGACCTCACCCTCACAGCTGCATAGCAGCCAGAGAGCCTCCGCAGTGGAGGAGAGGAGCAATGATGTACCGACACTGAACCCTCCAGCTTCACCAGCCATGGCGGCAGCCATCTGTCTGATGGTGGAAGACCCGTACTTTGACACTCCAATGAGCTCCCCTTCATCTGAGGAGGCTCCAGTGGACTCCAGTGAAGAAGCCAAACAGTGGGCAGTTAGCCCCATCTTCAGCACACCCTCACTGTGTCTGAATGACCAGACTATGGAGCTTGACTCTGCTGCCTCAGGTAAATACGGTCATGCAAGAGCACGTGTTAGTCCAGAGCACAGAGACAACAGGAAACTAGAATTTGACTTTCAGATTAACTAATGTGCATTTTGCAGGTACAGGTGGAGATGATAAAGATGAAGAAGAACCTCCTCCTCTACCTCAACGAACTCCTGAATCCTACATAATCGCTGTGGATGAAGGTTGGTGTTCTCTTAAACTGGAGCATAAACCATTAGTTTCCATGATACAGACACCAATAATGGCTGTGCTTCCAATTATTATCATTAGTTTGTTATCTCAAGAAAAAGAGCTTAGTTATCTCAGAGTAAGAAAGCAAAAGGTTCTTCTATTTCATTATCTGGTGAAAACAAGCTTTATGAATGAATGAACGACTTTATTTTGAACCAAAAATAAACAAATAAAAAAAATAAAAAACAAACAAAACGAAGATAAGTGTCCGAAAAGGAGTAGGTTGAAGTTAAACTTATATGCCCCTCCTCTTTCTTACACTTCTTCTTTGACCACATATTATTTCAACAAATTTCCAATTTTATTTACAAATAATTAACAACTATCCCCAGTCTATTTACCACCTAATTAAATCAAATAAACCCAGTTTATTTACGGTCCAAGCACCACCCAGTGTTACAAATTAAATATGCACTCCCCTAACACAACCTTTCCTCATCTATACGTCAGCCAAAAATCTCTTTTTTGGTATAGTTTTTAAATTGATTTATAATTTTATTGATTTATGTTATCTCAAGATAATAACTTAATTAATTTGCTACTAAAAAAAAACAAGCATACATACTGCAACTTACATACTGCAACCCACATGAGCACTTCATCTGCTGTCGTCTTCAAAAAGGTTGTTCTATTTCGTTTTCTCAAGATAATGAGTTTATTCCCTTTTATTATTTTATTTCATTTTCTAAACACACAAAAAAACAAGCTTTGTTTTCTCGTGATAAGAAGATGATTAACAAAAAGTCATTTCCTCTTATTAGGCTACTTTTGTTCATCAGAGATGGTGTCTTGACAACTGTAGCAGCAGATTTAAGTTGAAACTGTCAAATTGAGGAGTACCTGTTAATGATATTATTGATTGCATCAGATGGTGATGGTAAGGAAGTGGTACCTCAGTCAATAATAAAAATAACAGGTACTCCTTGCTGAGGCGTTTTCAGCTTAAATCAGCTTATAAGTAGCCCAATAAGTTTGTAATTTTCCTCATTTTTTGAGACAACAAAATAAAACAACCGATTATCACAAAATAACAAAGCTCATTTTCTCAAGATGAATAAATAGGTAACTTGTTATTTCAATAAAGGCACTGAAAAAAATTGGAAGCATGCTATGATGCCTACTCTGAGCACATTCCTCCTCCTTTAGGTTTAATGTATATACACATATTTCACAGCTTCTGATCATCTAATTTTATTGTTTACACTGAAGCAAGTGCGTATGGGTTTCCTGATATAATAATCTTGCTGTGTGCTCATATATCCAGGACCTAACATGTTATGCTTGTGTTTGTCAGAGCCCTCAGAACCCTGTGAAAGGTTAATGGTTATCATTCCACCCAATGCTGCTGCTGAGGCTGTCAGGGAGCTGGGAGGCGAGAAGTACAGTGAGTGGAGAATATCTGAAACTCTTAAATATCTTTTAGAGTGTACTCAAATATGCTTTTCTTTCAGTGCCACACTTAAAGGTTCTGTATGCAACATTCAGAGTAAAAATATAGCAGCAAACAGCTATTTGCTCTGTAAAGATATAGTTGCGTAGCGCCGTCAGGAGCAGAGAAGGAAGTCAAGCTAACTCTGTGTGTGTTGGAATCCAAGCTTCTCGGTGGTTTGTTGTGTGAAGTCATTTTGGCTGTGCAGGCGTGTTAGGGTGCTTTCACACCTGCCCTGTTTGGTTCAGTTCAACTGCACTCAAGTTTGTTTGTCCACTGTGTGCAGTTCATTTGGGCAGGTGTGAACACAGCAATCACACAAACATTTGTTTGTGGTGAGACTGTAGTCACATGACACATTGTTTGGGTTAAACATGAGCATGTTACAGTCCTGGAGGATTATTAATGTGCACCTCCTCCTGTACTGCCTTAATATGCACATTCAGCACATCCAATGCATCAAAACATTGTTTTCTAGTTGGAGCCGCGCCTCGTTTTCAAACTGTATGGTTTGACTAAAATGAACAATGACAGCAATATAGTCCACGATGAGCAGCGCTAAAATCAACCTGCGTAGTTGTCCCTCCATTGTGACATTAGAAAGTGTCACATTTATCTTGCAAATGTACTCTTCTTCAACGTTTTGTTTACTTCCTGAAGGCAATTATACAACTTTGTAACAAATTTAGTCCCTGATTCAGACCAAAGCAAGACAACTCTAGGTCTGAATGCACCCTGAGTGAATGTGTGTATCCCACTAGCTAGCTCATCACCGCAGCTTGCACTGTTGTCTCAGAAGTGTAACGTCCATTCTCTGGTTCCTCCCTGGTTTACACCATTAGCCCTGTCAACACTGTTGCTGTCATTTAGCACTGTTTATGGACTAAGCTCCATTTGCTGCTAGCCGCCTGTCACTCCTATGTTGGGAATGCGGACAACATATACGCTCTGAATTCCACACAGAGCTCCTTTCATGTCTGCAATTATATTGTTAAAGTAAAAGTGACTCTTTGATGTTAAAAAATCGGCAACACTGACTGACTGATGATGTTTTTTTCCGTATCACCAGGCAACCCCCCCTCACCTGTCCCCCCACTTCCAGAGAGGACCCCAGAGTCCTATGAGTTGGCCATTGATGAAGGTGACTTCATAAGAAATCGCAATAATTTCAATAATAATCAAAAAAGTGAATATTTGTGAATAAAAAAATTGTAACAATGAAATTTATTATTGTTGTTGTTTACCTTTCAGCTCCTGTGGAGCAGATGTCAGAGGTCAAGCCGGCAGTGAACCTGAACAGAATAGGAATGTCCTCAGAGTGGTTTGGTGACTCAAAGTCAGCTGCCACCACATCTCAGAGTGAGGCGACTCCTTGGATGAGGAGCAAGGTGAGGACAAAGTCTCTGCGCTGGCTGAGGTGTGACTTCCTCTAAGTCACTGCTGCAAAGGCCGGAAAGATACAATTGAATGATGAATGAGTATATTTATATTATTTGAGCACATAATGACATCAGCATCTGTTTGACACCTGTGGTCAAGTGAGAATGTGGATAATGCACATGTGTCACCAAGACCATAAAAGTTAAGTGTTAACTTTTAAAGGAGGTTTAAACCTCATTAAATGAACAGTGTGTAAAATTTAGGGGGATCTGGTGGCATTAAGCTGTGAGGAAGTTCATTGCTCAGGACGTTTTTAGCGGGAGCTGAGTTATCCGCAGAGGACCAGGTGATTTAAACTGCTAAAGACACTGAATAAAGCAGTTTCACATTAGAAATCAGTGTTCCTCCAACACTGTTTGGCTTGACAGATGTGTGCTCACCTTTACTCTGACAGCTTAAGATGGTCACGAGGTTTTTACCAAGAGCCGCCAGAGTATCCGCAGAGGTCTTCTACACTACAAAACAAACTCACTCGGGGCTTTAAACCAGTAAAAACACTAAATAAAGCAGTTCCATGGTGAGAAATCTGTTTTATCGATGCTGCTTGTCACAGAGGGGCCTCTAACTACAGTGGTTGACCCGAAAACGCAAATGGTCCTTTCTGGAGCCAGTGTTTGGTTTGTCCACTCTGGGCTACTGTAGAAACATGGCAGAGTTTGTGGACGAGGCCCCACCATGGATGCATCAAGAGGCCTGGATACAGCTTTGGAGGCGGGGCCTTGTTCATTCCAGTGTTTCAGTCTGTGGCATGAAATTACTGATTTGATCGACGCTGCTTCCAAATCATTGGGCTGAAAGAGCAAGTGAACTTCCACCAGCTGAGCCAGCTACTTTTGGTTTGGCACTCCACTTACTTGAATGAACATTTAATCTTGCTCTTCTAGATTTTCCAAATGTCATTACAACAAATGGATGAAATCCTGATACTGAAACGAATCATTTTGCAGGTTTGTGATGTTCAAAAAATGTACCCACTGATTTACAGACATCTATTTCCAAATATAAGTCAATGGGAAAAGTCTTTTTGTGCCCAAAGGCATCACGTGATGAACTTGAGAGGTGTAATTACATTGTTTAGCCACTACGAAAATTAGCTTCAAAGCCTGGCACACTTCCTGGGGTCCTGGGACCCGCTTCCTATGTAGATATAAACGGCTCATTCTATGGTAACAAAAACACAATGATTATTATTTTCAGGTAAATATACACTAAAGAAACACACCTAGTATGTTATATTCCAATTCTGCCATTATAAATAACTCCTATTCTTACTCGATTGGGCACTGGTTTTGCTTTTGCTCCTTGAAAACACCTCTTGTCTTGTATATTTTGCCATAATATTGTTTCTAAAACTGGGCCCAGTGAGTGACCCTGACCTAGGGAACCCACTGGTTGTTCTGGTTGTGAACTTTAAATTGTGGTTACTGTAATATGAAACATTCTCTAGCACAAGAATTTCCCTCAGGATAAATAAAGTTCAACTGAATTAAATTGAATATCCCCCTGAATCCTACACACTGGACCTTTACGTATCCTGGAATTTAAACTCAGACTGATCGGTTTCTGAAATTAATCTGTATAAAATTACTGTTATCAGACAGTGAGAGCATTCAATGCATCAGTTATGTAACAGCAACATACTTTCGTTTCCTTGCAGAGCCTGAAAGCAAAAATGAACTTCACAGGTAAGATATCTATAATAACATAATGCACAAGGCTGTATGCACTGGCTAATAATTCAGCCAGCTGACAGTTGATATACATAAATATAAATTCAAATTTACGGGTTATGTGCCTTTTTAAAAACTGTTAAGAGAAACTCAGCATCTGCCAGTTGTTATGAAATTAATACATGTGTGAGTTAATCGCAATAAAATTATCTTGTGATATCTCCAGTAGCAGCACCACACCCTGATCTGGCATCAAACACAACCTCAAACCTCCACCCTTACTGTCCATCGCTGGACCCAATGACTCCTCCACTGCTGCCTCAAAGTAAGATCACAAGACTGACTGATGGAATTAAGATCTAAAAACCCATACATACATTTCTGTCACTTACAGAGAAGTTACACAAATGTGTTTAATCATAACACACACACCCACACACAAAATTGATAAGTGCATTCCTTGTTATTCAATAATAAATTAGAGCTTGATTATCTCTGGTTGTGCAGCTGAGGAGAGCCTGACTCCTCCACTTCCTGACAGAACCCCCGAGTCCTTCATCCTCACCACAGACGACAGTGAGTATAGCGCCGCCTCCTTACAACTGAGACACACAGTTCAGCTCAGGCTGCAGGGTTTGTTGTCTAAGTAACGTGATGTTTTGTTCCGACTGCTGTTTTACAACAGTGCACGAGAAAACCACCCTCTGCCTGCCGCCACCCTTAGAAACAACACGGCGCTCCCCGAGGGTGGGGTTATCATCGGAGTGGGATGGCACCGTTCAGCCCAAGAGATTCCTCGATGTTGTTATGAGCAGGAGCAAGGTAATGACAGTCAAAGAAGTCACATATATAGTGTGTTACTGCTCACCCCATCACCAGGAAATAAATGTTGGAATTATACGTTTCTCCAGACAGTATGTTACATTTGCACGTTGTAGCAGATACATTCGCCCCGTTTCCACCGAACACTTTCGATAGTAACCCTTCAGACACGGTACCTAGACCCTAGTGTTTCCACTGCAAACAGTCCTCTTAATGTGGGCGGAGTTGTTGTCACTCACTGCTCCGTCCAGCACTCACTGTATTTCCTCCTTTATCAGTCTGCGCCTCATTTATCGTCCACAGAACGAGGCTGCATGTCGACATTTTTAGAACTAAATAAAACAGGCTGCAGTGAGAGTCTCTCTCCATGGGATATTTAAAAATAGCCAGTTTGTGCATTTAGTCCTTCTCAGGCAAGCTCAGGGGCCCACAGGAACAGCGCTCCGTGACGCTTTTTTTTTTACTCCGAGGTAGGATTAGAATATATGCAGTTCACATAACTCGGCCGAAACAGTCAAAGTTGTCCCAGTGACATTTAAGGTGTGTTGATGGATTCACGTCATCAACTCATGTATTGAGCAACATTACAAGTTAACGTTCCACCTTAAAAGTTGACGGCAGTTGGCCCAGTGAAATAAATTATTTTTTTCTCAGTCTACAGCTGCTGTGAGAGGCACAAACAGTACGAATAGTGGTTACATGAGGCTCAAAACCAGCCACATCTCAGTCTTGAGCAGAGTGACCGTCCTCTACTGACCAATCAGACTGCAGTGAACTGAACTGAACCGTACTGCTCGGTGGAAACGGGGCTACTGAGACCTTTTTTCAACAATGCTTTCATTAGGTTTGGGCACAAAAAATACTTGGTTATGGTTTGGAAAAGATCATGATGTGGTTTAAAATACCTGGGTTTGGAAGCACAATCCTAGTGGGAAAAGCAGCAATGTCTCAGGGAAAGACTTTGTGTGTCACTATGATGCTATAAAGCACCAATGTTTGTCTAAAAGCTGCTGGACACACAGCAATGACTTGTTAAAACACTACTGTTTTTGTTGTCTGTTAGTCTTGAACACTGGTCCCCTTCATCTACCAATGATTACTTAGAAATGACATCACTTTAAAAACACTGATATGACGCGCATGAAAAGTCCACATGTAACGTGTGATTTGCAGAAACGTACATTTTAATCTAACAACTAGGCTGATTACACGCACAAAAGACTCGCCAACTCACTTTCCTATACTCTATTCATCACTTTTCCATTCGCTGATTACCCCGACAAGTTTCCATGTGTTAAGGCTTTAACGCTGTTTTCTTTTGAATGTTCCCCCCCAGAGTGTTCGAGCTAAAAGTTCCAAACAAGGTAAGCAATTTTGTCTGAAGAGTCATTCCTTTCTCTTCTGCTTTTATTCAGAGCTGACAGTTAAAGGAGGAAGCTGGCAATGTTCTATGTTTCTCTTATAAGCCATATACAGTATCTCCAACCATGAAGAGACCAAAATCAACAGTAGTAGTTTTGCTAGTTCATCTCTTAGTACTTTCCAACTTCGCCAGCTTGTCTGAAGCACTTAGACCGGACACATTCATTCCAACTAAAGTCATTAATACAAGCTTTCATGTTTAAAAAAGGGCTCAATAAATCACTGTAACAGCTGGGCGCTGTAGTTTTTATCAAATGTCTCAAACAGGAGTCAATATGGCTGTGAGATTCTGGTGCAGATAAGTGTGTGCTGACTCAGCTCAGTTTAAAGTACAGTGCTCATGTTTATCATAATATTGGAAAATGTCAGAACAATCATGAGGCTCAATCATGTGTTTTAATAATGTTTAGAAAACAGTGGAGGTCTATGGCACAGAGAAATAAGTTGTGTCAGGTTTGGCTACACAGATAATATCTGATAGATTCATTGTTAGTTTTGGTCTTTTCCTCAGATCCGTTTATTAATAACATATTATACTATGACTAATATTTTTCATTACATTTTTGTGACATTATTTATTAGGCTACATTTTTATGACATGCAGTACTGTGACTTTTTTTGTCACATTTTTTTGACATACGACACTGACTTTTTTTTAAATGATTTTTTTGTTACTTTTTTGACATATTATAATAAGACTTTTTTCAACTCTTTTTATGATATACTATACTATGACATTTTTATGACTTTTTAACATATTATACAGTGATTTTTTTATTAGCATTTTCAGTACTGACATACTGTGACATTTTTTATGACATTTTGTGACATACTACACTATGACTTTATTTATTAGGCTACATTTTTATGACATGCAGTACTATTACTTTTTTGTCACTTTTTTTTGACATACTACACTGACTTTTTTAATTATCTTTATATTGACATATTGAACTGGGAGTTTTTTTGTTTGTACTATTACTTTTTTGTCACATTTTTCATGACACACTTTTCCATGATTTTTTATTACACTTTATATTACATATTATACTCTGACTTTTTATGACATTTTTTGACATACTATACTTTGACCTTTTTTTAATGATTTTTTATGACATATTGAGCTGTGAGTTTTTTGCTACTTTTTTTTTTTTTTACATATTATACAGACTTTTTTCAATTCTTTTTTATGACATACTATACTATGACATTTTTATGACTTTTTTAACATATTATACTGTGATTTTTGTTTTTCTTTTTAGCATTTTTTGTATTGACATACTGTGGCATTTTTATGACATTTTGTGACATACTACACTATGACTATTTATTAGGCTACATTTTTATGACATGCAGTACTATTATTTTTGTGACTTTTTCATGACACACTTCACTATGATTTTTTATAACACTTTTTATTACATACTATACTTTGACATTTTTTTTGTTATTTTTTGACATATTATACCAAGACTTTTTTCAATTCTTTTTTATGACATACTATACTATGACATTTTTCTGAGTTTTTTTTAACATATTATACTGTGTTTTCTTTTAAGCAATTTTTGTATTGACATACTATGACATTTTTTTTATGACATTTTGTGACATACACTATGACTTCATTAATTAAGCTACATTTTTATAATATGCTATACTATGACTTTTTGTGCCATTTTAATGACATACTATTTATTACAATTTTTCATTAATTACTGTTGTATGACTTTTTTAATTACATTTTTCTGACATATTATACTGTTACTTTTTTTATGATATTTTGTTGACAAACTGACTTTTTCATTATTTTTTTTTAGATATTATACCATGAGTTTTTGTCATATTGTTTTTAACATACTATACTTTTATGACATATTATACTAAGATTTTTTTTTCAATTTTTTTTAATGACATTCTATACTATGAATTTTTTATGACATTTTGTTGACAAAATTTGACTGTTTTATTACATTTTTTTTTGACATATTATACCATGAGTGTCTTGTCACATTGTTTTTGACATACTATATTTTTTACTTTTTTTAAATTTAATTTTTTATGACATATTATACTAAGATTTTTTTTGTTAGATCTTTTATGACATAGTATACAAAAAAAAATTCAATTATTTTTTATCTCCAACACTCACACCAAAACAATCAAGGTAAAATATTTATTTTTGATTTTGGAATGAACTGTCCCTTTTATGTATCATCTTATTTTTTTCACTGACAATAATCTACCTGTTTGTCACAATGTTGAATTGTGTTCTTTGTTGAGTTCATACAACAGCATGCATGTTGAAGTTAGTATTTAGAAGTACCTATTTTCACCACTGGGAGGCATCCTTTAAAACACAAGATGAGATGTTGACTGGCAAAATGTCAGATCTGCTGATGTTTTATTTACGATTAATCTAAATAATTGTGCTGATATGAGTGGTTGATTATTACTGTGTCTCTGCAGAGCCCCTCAGTGCAGTTTGGCAGGTCGCTCCACATCCTGTGGTCGTGGCTGGAGCAGGAAGTGGTGAGTTGCTTCAGACACTAGAGGGGCTGCACACGACATGATAGCCTCTTTCACACGTACTGGTTATTAATAGAAACATATTTCCTGGTTATCAAATCAGCACATACAAGACCCTGTCGTATGAAAAGTGTTAAGCCACACACATCACACACCTAATGCTGCTGTGGTTCCATTTAAGACTCGATAATAAAGGTAATACAGGTTTTTCACGCTGCCTTATGTAACAAGCGCACTGGGGTCGACATAAGAGTGTTTTCAAATGCGGCACATAATTACATTTTGTTATCTGTTTGTGTTCATCAGCACAAGCGGAGCAGCATGATGTGAACCACAGGCCTCCTCTGAACACTGTGACATCAGGAAACAAAGCAGACAAAAGCAGTGAGAAGGGCATGTCTCGAGCAAGGGTAACACAAGAGATATACACAACTAGTTACAGCTACAGTCAATAACATTTATAAATAAAGTTTTTGACATATTTGTTGAAGCTGTAATTATATTCTGACAGCAGTACATGAGGCAGATGCTCATCTTCCTCTGCCTCCTCATAGTGCTCCCAATGGTATTTGCAAGAATCCACAATAGCTGTTGGGAAAAAAAACAGTCAGAGCCAAGGCAAACTAAGCAGCACTGATCAAATATGAATCAAGATTTTGTAACTGCATTGCCCGTTTCTTGCCTCAAATGTTTTAAGAAACATATTTTGGTGTTCTGTTTAGCTGTAAGTTGAAAATGTTTGCTCCGGCTGGTGGGCAGTGCTTTGTTTGCGCGTGCCTGTTTCCAGCACTACACTAAAATACACAAACACAGACAGCACACTGAAATATGTTTCTGAAACCATTTGGGGGGAGAAGAAGTACAGCGAATCACAATGTTTATTTACATTAACTTCCAGATAGAAAACCAACGCGTCAGGTACTAAAATCAAAAAGCGTTGAAGAAATGCTCTCAGTTAGTTAGTTTTTAGCCACCTAAAAGAAACAATATCAGTTTACGAAGACACTGTATATTTTCACTGCTTTACCTTGCTGTCCGACAGCCCTTTTCAGACAGGGAACTGAAGCCTTTATCTCAAAGCCACCAGCCTCCACTGACAAAAATAGTCACTTCACTTCATGAAACAGGGGAGTTCTCTGTCTGGCGCTGCCTCCATCAGCTATTGTGTGCAGCAAAGCAGTGAAAATATTCAAAATACAGCTCATTATCCAGCGTACACTTTTTAGGTGGCTAAAATACATTTTTGCTGCAGCCCCCGTCCACAGCAGTACATAACTTAGCCACTGTGCTGGTAGATTTGGTTTTAAAGGAAGCTAACATAGCTACGCAGTACATGAAATAAGCACAGCAGAAACATCAGGTAGGTCAGACCACTCTGTTTGACTATATATACTATCTGTGAAAGCAACAGTTGCGGTTGAGAATGACAACCGAAACAAACAAGTTTGCCGATTTCATGTAGCTTTGCAATTCAAAACAGTTGCCAGTTTTTCACACCAAAGTGACTGTGGTTAGCGCAATGTCATTGTGATTTGGTCTACAGACAATACAGTGACAGAATTTTAATTTCATATTAAACGGTGCTTCCTGGTTTGACAGTTTGGCAGCAGGTCACTAGCAGTGACTACAATGACAGCTGCGTTAGAGCCTCTTCGGCTTTGGTTGGTTGTTTTCATCCAGGCGTGATGGATTCAAGCAAATACCATTGGGTATCTGTCTCACATACTACTGACAGTCTCAGCAAATATTGTTATTGTTATTTTTAGTAGTATTACTGTTGTTATTTATAACGTTTCTAACTTACAGCTTTAAGAATTAAAAGTAAAATTTGTAACTGTAACTAAACTTTTGTTTCCTTTCTTCAGAGTCTAAAGTTTTTTAGACACAAACAAAAACGTAAGTGATGCTGATTTAAATTTTGGCTCAATAAATGCCCTGATAATAAAAGTGGCACTAACATGTCTTAAAACTATATTCACAGCTAAAACTGCCCCTCCACCACCTCCTACTCAAACTGGAGCACCACCTCCGCCATACGGTGCCTCATCTTCAGTGTTCAAATTTGGTAGGCCTGCATCTACCTGAATACCACATTCACATATTGTACAATGTCACATACCACTTTTATGACAACATCTTCATCTTCTGCAGGATTTGGGAACCGTTTTGGAAAGCCGAAAGGCCCCAGGAGTTATCCAGAGACCTGGGTTTGAAAAATGGACCTAATGATGAATCAGCATAATGCATTGTGTCGCCCAAGGACTTGGACAGCTGGAAGATTTTTTTTAACAGTATCCCCTGAAGGTACAATGGGAGATCACATACAGTGAACCTAAAAAGCACCAAAGGTTGCATCTCTTCGTCTCACACAGCTCTGTAGCACCCTCTGCAGGGAACAGGAAGTTTCTTGATACCAGCTCTGATGCACTTTGTTTAGTGTATCAACTCAGGTTGATTGTAGTTATTGATCAGTGCATCATTGAACAGCATGAACATCCACTTGGACCAATGACTTGAAGGTTTAACCAAAACTCAGTCTCTAGGATAATTTGCTTTAAGAGGTGGGCAGTCTGCAGTGAGAGGTTTTACACTTCTTGTTTTAATGCTCAAAGCAATGCTGTTAAAGGAATACTTTGCCTAACAATATGATCATTTGTTTATCAATTACTCACCCTGTGTAATGCTGAATACATGCCTTCACAGTGAACGGAGGAATCCGAAAACTGAGAAGATTCTTGATGAATTGAAGTCAATGGGGACCATGTTTAACACCAGCAAAACTACATCAAAACACCTGTTTAAAAACTCTTAAACAACTCATGCAGTATCATCTGAATCTCATTTATTACAGGTCTTGGTCCTTCCTCAACAGGGAGCCCTACTTGATGGGGAACTGCTCCCTTCAAAATCAGACTCCACTGACAAACTTGTGTTATTGTGTGATTTTGTTGAATCCGAAATAACCCTAATTAACAAACAAGCCAACAACTGAGGCAACGATAGACCAGCGAGTGTTCAGCGAGGTAAAATGACTGTTTCTGTCCACTGAAGAGAGCATTGATTCGTTTCTTTTTCAGTTCAGTTTTAATTACAAATGGTTTCAGCTAGGGATGCACGGTACTGGATTTTTTGCAGATATCTGATAATCAATATGTAACAACTCATTTTCCCCTACCTAATTTTAGGGAGCATCAAGTCTCTTCTGTCGTGGATCTAACATCATATTATATATGCAATCTCTTATCGCGATGGCCCACCAGCAGGTGGAGACATGAAACTTATCAATGTATGTAATATTTATTCATTGTGCCAATTAAGAAACAGCATGTTGGCCAATTCTGATAGTTCATTTTGAAGCCAATATTGGCTGTTACAGATGATGAGCCGATATTAGATCCCTCAGGTCTGCTAGTCTGGGTCTTCTAACTGTTCCAGAGTCCAGGTCAGTTCTTGTTCCTCACCTTTGGAGCAACCTCCCTCTGAGCATCAGATCAGCTGACTCTGTTCCTGTCTTTAAATCTCGTTTGAAAGCGTACTTTTACAGATTGGCCTTTTCTGACAGTTGATTAACTTATTGTGTGTATGGGAGCATGTGTATATGCAGCCACGTGTATGTATGCATGCTTACAGGTATATATGTGTGCAAGTGTATATGTTGGTGTAGGTGTTTGTATATGCAGATATTTTATTAGTATTGCTTTTGTTTTGTATTTTCTGCACCAGCTCGAAAGGGACTCTACAAATAAAGTTATTATTATTATTATTATTGTTATTATTATCATTGTGCATCCGTAGTTTCAGCTAAAATGCTGAGCATATGTTCTGAGTACTGAGCATGTGACTGGATAAATGAGACTTGGATATTTCTGCACGAGTTGTGTGAGAGTTTATAAATGGGTCTTTTGATATAGTGTTTACTCCAATTCATCAAGAATCTGTTTTTGGATTCTCACTCATAAACATGCAAGATAAAGTTTTCTTCATGACTTCAGCGTACAACACGGGGTAAGTAATTGATTTACAGACGGTCATTTTGTGGGTGGAGCATTCCTTCAAACTTGGTGTATGAGGAATATATTTTGTTATTTGCGGGTGTGTGAGAGTTTGCGTTTTGGCATGAAAAGAAAACGGGTATAATATGAATCTTTTTCATCAGCACATCGCTTCTCCTGACATAAAGACAACAAACTATGCATCACTCAGTGTACCGTGCGCGTCATTTAATTTAGTTTCTCTGCCGTACTCATATTCGCAGATCCATCTGTAGTTTTTAAATGATTTTAGAAGCATCATATTTTAAAAGGATTATCAGGATATCTCAAGGTACAGTGAATGTGGTGTGTACTGAGTAATATGCATATGATGCAACTGTACAGGTAAAATGTGTTTAAACTGGTTGCACACAAAATTATTTATTAAAAAATATAGAAAGTCTATGCATTCTCATTGTGTTTTTTTTTTCTCTACGTAATCATATTGGTATCAGACCTCTACTGCCTGTAAATTATCACCGACAAAAATGATTAAAAACGTCTCAGTACAAACATTAACAACAGCAATCATTGGTGCTAGAAGACAGAGCATCACAACAAATATGACAAAAAAGGCTGATGTGACTGTCAACTTATTCCTACATTGAGCTATTAAGTCAAGACCTATGACAGCCAGATCACTCAAACAAATGAAACCATTCTGCTTCCTGAATAAGATCTAATATATATGACACTATGATGTTACTGTTTCTTCCAGGTGACATGCAGATGTAGAAATCAAGAAGCATCATGTGAGCAATATTCATTATAAATAGAAAAACAAAAACAAGATGGCTGCTGGGCCAGTCCCCATTTTACCCCCCTCATCATCAATAAATAAACCTCACAGTTTTAAATGAGGCTGACCATATACAGTACAAGGCACAAAGATGTAGTCAGTGGAAGAGAAAAGGCAGTATCACATCATCACTTAATTTATAGAAGACTATAGAACAAAGGCCCCTGTGAGGTTCAGATGAACTCTAACGCTCAGATCAGAATCTCTGCTATCTGTGTTCAACGTTATCTGAGGACTGAAACAAACGTGAAATTCACTTACATCTGTCACAGTGCAGAACACTTCAATTGTGGATACTTTTGAAGGAGGCCTCATTATTTCACTTTGCCAGGACTGAGAAAAAACAACAGGCGTTGGCTGTATAAATCCACACAGTTACACTCATATACAACCACAGCAACCCGCTACAACGGTGCCTTCATCCCCCTCGTGACATCACCTGCTAAAACTAAAAGTGAATTTAAGTCAAGTGAAAAATAACCCAAGTGCACTGACAGCATCCACTTATTCCCAGCAATGATGACAAACATATTTACATACCAAACTCTGAAGACAAACGCCACACCTGAAGAAAAGATTCAGACAATTATTGCTAAGTGCAATAGCCACGGTTGTTTTGTCATTCAGAGGCGCTCCTTTAATCACATTATAATCTTAAATAATCATCACTGGTTATAAATCTGTGTTCTTATGTTGAGCTCAATCCTAAGAAAATAAATAAAATATCAAACACAGTATCAACAGTAAGAAAAGGGGCACTGTATCAAATGCTTTTTAAATAAAGAACTGCGCAAACTGCAACTTATAAAGCTGACACACACAAGTGTTAAGTGCCAGTAGTTTGATTAGATCATTTTAAAAAGGAGCTACATATGACATTCAGAGCATATCCGTGATTCAGAGTCTGATTCAGGTTGTCTGCACATGGCTCTCAACATGGAGGTGGCTGAGCGGGCAGCTAGCAGCACTGTTGCTGTCATTAATGTAGTTCGGTGATCACCACACAATGCATGCTGGTTAGATTTGTGTCTAACTTCATGAAAAAATGGACGATATTCTCACAAGATCGAGGCAGCCGCTGTTTTATGTGCCAGGCCCTAGGGAAAAACACTTCGCTCTCACCTGATCTAACAGCTGATTGGTTTAAATATTGTCTCACCATTATGCAGTTTTATAAAGTTTTTATTTTTGCTGAATTGGAGAGATTTTGGTTTTGTCTGATTTAAAGGATTGGAGGCTGTGAGCTAACTGATACATAGATCTAATAACGTTTTAATAAATCAGAATGTTAGATATAACCAGATATGAATGTTTATGTGACTTGCTGTACAGACTGGAGGCTGCTGGAAGCTGTCGGGAAATTGTCCTAACTTAGCGCTTTATCACTGCTGCTTGCACTTGTCCACTTTCCACGCAAGGCACAATCAAAACCAAACAACCCATTCTTAGCTGCTAGCCACTGGCCGCTGTTAGCACCTATTGCTTTTAACGACCGTTAGCTGCTAGCCACTGGCCGCTGTTAGCACCTATTGCTGTTAACGACCGTTAGCTGCTAGCCACTGGCCGACCTTTAGCTGCTAGCCTCTGGCCGCTGTTAGCAACTATAGCTGCTAGCGACCGTTAGCTGGTAGCAACTAGCCGCTGTTCGCACCTATAGCTACTCCACCCCCAACCGTTAGCTGCTAGCCACTAGCCGCGGTTAGCATCTATAGCTGCTAGCCACTAGCTGGTGTTGGTGCCGTTAGCTTCTGGACGCCTGCTAGCAGCTAACAGTGCTAAGGTTCTGTGTCCACATAGCTTTTTTTCTACAGCAGGAAATCGGCGGTATCATCCGCATCAGTATGTTTCTGTAACAACAATTTCTTGAAACAAACGTTAGCTAGGTAGCTAACGTGACACAGAGCACTGATTCTAATGTTAACAACAAGCTTACAAAGCGAACGGTAATAAAAAAGAAAACACTCACCATCAACATCCAGTGTCTATAAGCTGACATGCTTCCCAAAATGAGCTTTGCTGACTTTATTGTGACAGTACACAGCAGCCTAGTGGAAGTGACATCACTGACACCTTTCTGAAAGTTCAGTGAACTTCAACTAGAAGCATTCACAGTGCGTACACAAAAAAAGGTGGAGCACTATGAGAAAAAGACGCTGGGCGCAGTGCTTTCTCTCTAGGAGGCCGCATGCACCCCCTACTCATTAGGAACAACAAAAAAAGATGCCAGCGCTGAGAGGAAAAACAACCCCATGTGGACACGAACCATAACAGCATGTACAGCGCTAACAACAACAACAACAGTGCTGACAGATATAAAGGTGTTAACTTGGGGGGAAGTCCCACCCTACCACCTCCGGTTGTGTAGCAATTTTCAACACGTCCTTTACTAACTTTTGTGGTGTTTGATCTTGCGGAGATGTAGCCATTTTTCTGCCATGGTTCGCGTCCTGTAGGCGATATTTTTGTGGGCGTGTTACACCAAAACCTATTTCCCCCCGGCAATATTTTGGCAAGCGCACCGTTGCTGTGGCACCACCCAGAACGATTGTGATTGGTTGAAAGAAATACAAGCAGCCGGGGCGTTTTTGTTTCCAATCTTACAGTGAGAGTTGGCCCAACCAGACCTTTCTTTTCTTGAGAAAGGTCTGGTGAGCGAGACTATGTGCAGCCGGACCGTCTACCTCAACAAAGAACAGAGGAGCTTGGACTACAACACACACAGGAGTGTGAGTTCATCCTCTCCTCAGGATGCCATCACTCCACTGTATCTTTACATACCACATAGCTGTTTGCTGCTATGTTAATGCTCTAAATGTAGTATACAGCTCCTTTGAGTTTCAACCCAAAGGATATCTTTTTGAATTTAAAAGAAATATTTATAAAAAAAACACAAACATTCATTTTTAGCTTCCTATTTTTACTGTCTCTTACCAACCCTGAGGCCTGTACTACGAAGCAGGATTTGGAGTTAGCAAGGTTGGGTTTGAGGTCTGGGTTTTCGGTACTATGAAGCTGGTTCTCTTTTTACGGGATCAATCACCGTGGTAACTCGTGCTGAACAGCTAACCTGCTCTGGAGCAAATTATGTCATCACCCCGACCTCTGACCAATCAGATCACTGAAGATCACCACCCAACTAAACAACAAAAAAATACTCTGAACTAATGTCACATATACCTACGTGTAATTTGAGTCTCGGCCAATGGTTAATTTTTGGCTAGTATTTTCAATGTTTGTAAATTTTCCATTATAAGATTACAGAAAATCATTTTCATCTCTTGCCATTAACATTTTACTGTCTCGCAGTCCCAGACACTTTCGGTGATGATGTCGCTCATAATCAACACCCCTGCCTTCTTAACATGAATGTGCTCATGGCTGGATAGGAATACCCAGAGCTGACTGAACTTGTTGATAACCAGCTTTGTAGTACCGGTTATCCAGACGGCCAATGTTAGGGTTAGTCAAGCCAGATAAGGAGAAGATATCCTGGGTAAGTTGATCTGGCTTCGTAGTACAGGCCTCAGGACATCCAATATGTGCCAAGCTTTACAGACCACTGACAATGTCTGGGTATGGTTAGTCTATCTGCCACTGTCACTGAGACGAATAAAAAAATTATGACAGTATCATGCTTCCAGAGTAATCATATATTATGTACGTGAACAATCATCCGCCTGCCACGGCCTGCCATCTTCCATGAAATCTTTCTGTCAACAAAAGAAACAGCGGAGCCTTGAACATAAACCAAAAAAGTGTCTCTTACAGTAAATGTGGCAACTTATATTGTCAGTCTAAAAATAATAGTTCCTTTACATGATGCACACCTTCTGAATAAGACAGTAGAGAGTTCCAGTTTCGGTGCTATCAAACAAAAAAAGTGTTACAGAGTCCCATTCAGTCCCTTTGCTGAAAAACATCCTATGGGAACATTTTATCGACATTTAAAGATTAAAAAAAGAATAATTTAAAGGCTTCCTGATTGACACAAATGTCAGTTTGAGTCTACAATTCCTTCACATATGCTCCTCCCGAAGTGGGCGAGAGAGAGACTGTAGGAAGAAAGAAAGGTCATTTAGGGAAGCCCGCCGTGTGGCCGAGAGCTTTTGGAAGGGTGGGCTCTTTTGAAGGTGTACATCCAGCGTGGACTGCTTCCAAAGAAAGGTGGGGCTCCTGGTATCTCGGGGGTACGTGAGCAGATTTGGTGGGCTGCGGAGGGGCCGGCTGAGGCTCCTGGTTCGGTGTCGCCGGCTTCTGGAACTCTGGTTCTTCTGTCTTGGCCACCCCACCGTGGATGTTGTCTCCCTGTGGTCGTGCACAGGGGGTAATGGTGGCGTCAGGTCTGGCGGGGGAGGAAAAAGAGAATCGCCCTGAGGTGGGGCTGGGATCACTGGGCCGCTGCTCCTCCTCCTTGTCCTTCCCCTCTGGTTGGTACTGCTTGAGGCGGATGTGCCAGGCCAGGCTGCAGACGGCCGACACTGTCTTGAACTGGTGGATGACATTCCTCGGGATGAAGTAGATGTCATCGTCACAGAGCTGGACGCGCACGTAGCGGATGCCTTCCCTCCTCAGCTGGTTGAGTTTGGCATCGTCTACCCACTGGACACACTGCGTGAAGACAAACAAGGTTTTATGTTTAAAGTTTTAGCAGTATACCTGTAGTATAATAAAAACATCTGATATGATACACGTCCTAACAGATCATGGATTCTAACCTGAGACACTGGGGGTTCATACAGATCCAGCTGCAGCCTCTGGACAACTTCATTGAAGTCCCCAGCGTCGAAACACACCACATCTTTGGTTATCCGAGGTCGGTTATTCCTGGAACACATTACAAACACACATGAAACACACAGACAAGTCAATTGTCCTTCCTGCTGGAAATTCTGCTGGAATACTAATAAGATAGACAAACAGAGCATGTCATGAATCATTAAAGCCCAGATCACACAGAAAGTGTTTCAGCAGCTGGAGGCAGCTTTTTGTCATTGTTTTTAATGAGACTGCTTGCAGTTTTTGTGTTGGGGTGCCTCGCGTTTCTGCACTCTTGGAGCATGGTGTTTTTTTTCCAGACACTCTGAACTCCTCGAGTTGAAAAAAAAAACTTCTACTTAGAGTGGGAAAGCACCCCATGTCATCTCTTTTTTTTCCCCCATTGTCCAATCAGATGATTTAAGAGGCGGACCTTCTGTGGTGATCACAACACAGATTTACAGTTGGTGGAGGAGATGGAGGAGAAACTGGTGGTAGCGGTTGCTGGATATCCAGAGCTATACGGCCTGATGATAGACAGCAGGTTGCCAAACTACCCCCGAGTCATCCTAAAAAGTGCCTGGAAACATCCATCAATGTGGCAAAGCTCCTGGACAAACTAGTAGTACTCCCCGGGATCCACCCTCTTTTTTAGGGTCTCATGTACCCACACAGATCTCTGTTTATCTGCTGACAGCCTCTCACCCTCAACCAGAGCTACAGACAGTACCCTCTGCCTCAACATTTTAGTGACTAGCTACTAATTACTGTCAAGGAAAAAAAAGAAGCTGATTGATCACACAGGAAGGTTAGGGCAAGGAGGTGTTGGGGTGGTTGCCCGGCAACAATAAAAAGGCACAGCAAGTGTCTTTTTTTTTTTTTTACTAGTGGCATTCAATCAAAAAAGAGACAGTGCAGTGCGCCTCATATTTTGCAACCTGCAAAATGCTTTATGTGTGATCGGGGCCGAAATTATAGATTATAGAAGTGTTAATGTCAGTGATAGCATTTAGTATAAAGTTATAAAACATAATTAAACAAACTTAGTGTCTCGATAGATAATTAGAGGAGAAAGGTACCAAAAATTGCTTTAAATATTGAGGTCAACTGAAGTGTATTCATCTAAAATTAAGCTGAAGCCAGTGTAAAACACCAGCATCATCCAATATTGGTAAAAGAAGTTTTAACAGTCAGTGAAAAGCAGTTTCTAGATCGGAAATGAACACCAAAACTGAGGTAAATAATCATTAATAATAATAATAATAATAATAATTCCTCATCAGATACCATTATGTCATTCTAAACATTACTGATTATTTAACAGCATTTTTATCAAAGCCTTTCACCTACCATTCTCCAAAGTGCACTGCCTTCAGCACCCCGACAGCAGCAGTGCTCTGCCAGTCAAAGCTCTGCCCTACATGGTCAGCATGGGCCTTCGTCCGGTCCTCAAACAGAACCTCTCTGGGTTCACTGGCCCTCGGCAGGTAGTGTAGATTTTTTACCTCATTCATGGACCTAAATAAAAACATGCGAGTAGACGTGTAAAGGACAAGAGGACAGGTTTTCAGTCTGCACAAGCACACCTAAACACAACTCTGTGTTTATATATTGGCTTTGCAGCTGTAGCTGTACCTGCGTCTTTTGAAAGGCGACTTGGGCATGTCAGCCGTGGGCACCATCTGTTCTCCTGGCCGCACCCACATGATGGGCCCGTCGTCACTCTGGGAGCGGCAGTCCAGCTTCAGACTGGAGAGTGTTCCCCACGGTAATGTCATCTGTGTGGTGACACACACACCAACATTCACACACACATTATAACAAGTAAAACACACTGTATGTTCCTGAAACCTATAGGGTTTAGGGGGTCTAGTGGAGGTTATGGACGCAGGTTAAGGATGCATGTTCCTGCTGTGACTGTCATTGCTGTGTGAGGACAAACTTCTCCTCCGATTATGACCCATCAGCATATTTACACCCATCAGCCACGACATTACAAGCACTGGAAAGTGAAGTGAATAACATGATTATCTTATCTATTTAAGTGGCCGTCATACGAACACCAAAAAACACATCTCTATATACACATACTCGGTCTGCAACAGTGTTCGAATATGCGGTGAGTATCAAGTGGTGTCCACATGAATGCCAGGACCCAAGGTTTCCAAAGAGAAGACCGTAACAAGATGATCATTGTCACTCACTTCACCTGCCAGTGGTTTTACTTTTGTGTCTGATCAGTGTATAAAAATGATAAAAATAAATCTTCCTCTGACCTTGAGAAACGGTGACTCCTCCAGCATGTCGAGGAACTCTGGGAAATAGTCTCCCACTTCCTCGTCCACAGCTCCCACCAAGCTGATCTGCCTCATGGGTCCGGACCGGTAGGTTCCTGAACAGTAAGTCCGGCTCACCTGGGACAAGAGAAACACCTCGAGTCATTCAACGTGACCACACACTGTACATGCTTTATACTTATTGCTTTAGTATACTTTGTTTTTCTGTTAGTGCACAGACTGTTTCATTGCTATTCTGTTGCCAGAACAACAGCTTTGGTCCGTGTTTACTTCCTGTCTGCTACTGCATTAACAAACAACCCAACAGGAAACACAAAGGGACACGCTTAGAGTGTTTATCTTGTCAAGTTTGAAACCGTCTTTAAAAAGGCGTCTGCTGCAGATGTATCAACGAGATATGATTATTAACGCTACACAGGAACCGTCATCACCGTCCTACTTTGAGGAAAACAGAATTACTGCTCCGAGGAGGCAGTATCGACTTTACAGTATTACTTTTGTCCGACGTAATCCTTTAAGCTAGATGTAGAATTTACACTCGCACCACAGGGGAGAGGCTGTGACGAAGCCGCGGCAGCACATCATGCCTAACGGATCCTTTTTACTCTGGGAATCCACACACAGTCACACTGTTGGACTCCTCACATGCTTATGAGTGTGTGTAGGCGATAAGCTGCGGACCACAGCCTCTGAGCTTTATATTATGTTTTTATAAATCAACTCACAGCTACCACCGTGTTGGTACCTGCATAGAAAATTTACCAGACTGTAATCATTGTAAGGAAAGGTTTTAAAGCTACATGAATCTGCATAACGTTATCATCCTGATGTGAATACTGCAGTCACTGTGTTTCTATCTAAAGGCCTGCTGTATGCAGCTTTATGTAAAGCACTGACCAAGTAAAGTGCAGCAGATACAAACGAAGCATTTTAGTGCAATCACTCTGCTCTCAAAGCATCAATTTATTCTCTGGACTCTCTAGTGGTGAAATTACCAAACTAAGTCTACTTTCCCTGCATAAACAGAAAACCGCTGAGCTCTCTGTGTGTCCTCCGCAGATCTAACATCACACATGCAGACATCCTGGCTCAGTGTTTCTCCTCTCTGCCATCTGTATCAGGCAGAGAGTGCGGGTTTGATCCTGCACTGACGTGGAGCAAAAGCAACTCCATTAGATCTCTGTAAGAACAGGGACAACTTAGCAACAGCACACTGAACAACTGAGTCAACTCCTGGGGAGTGAACATGTCATACATATACTCAACACTGAACTTATTTTTATCTAACAGACTGCAGTCTGCTAATTGTTCTTCCATGCGTCATCTCGGCCACTTCTTGATTGATATGAATTGTTTTATCCATCCATCCATTTTCACACTCTTATCCGAAGCTGGGTCGCGGGGGCAGCAGGCTGAGCACAGCACCCCCGCAACATTTCCCCAGCGATGCTTTCCAGCTCCCCCTTGGGGACCCCAAGGCGTTCCCAGGCCAGATGAGATATGTAATCCCTCCAGCGTGTTCTGGGTCTGCCCCGGGGCCTCCTACCAGTGGGACGTGCCCGGAACATCTCCAACGGGAGGCGCCCAAGAGGCATCCTGATCAGATCCCTGAACCTTCTTAAAGGGAAATTTCGGTTTATTTCAACCTGTCTCCTATCGTTCTAAATTTGTTTCAAGTGACTAGTGACATAAAAATAATAGTTAGCATGTTAGCCATTAGCCTCGATACAGCGGGGGCGCATAGTAGTGTCAGACCTGTTAAAACGTCAGTGAACGGGCAACCTTCAAGTGCAAAGTTAGTCCACTAAACAAGCTTTTTTTCCACAAAGACCGCCTCATATTGTTAGGATAAATGTCAGTGAACATATAGAAAACGACATGTAAACGTGTTGTCTTACCTTACCAGTGTGCTGCCATGTTTGTTTATCCCTCTAGCTCTGCTTTCCATCATATCATATCGCAAGAACAAGAAACAATCTCATAGCGTGCCTGAACAAGCAGCAACAGCTGCAAGGCAGAACCGGACAGTAGCCTGAAAAGTTCATTCATTTATTTTATGAAAGATTTACAGAATAATGGCTGACTTTTTGCCAGACTTCGACTTTGTGGAGGAATTTGATTTTGCAGAGTTTGATGGCCGCCCTTATTTATTTGAGCCAGAATACACTGACAAAGAGCTTCGTGAAATTGAAGAACGGAGGAGGAGAGAGAGAGAGGCGCAACAGGGAGAGGACGATATCATATCGTTAGGATAAATGTCAGTGAACATATAGAAAACGACATGTAAACATGTTGTCTTACCTTACCGGTGTGGTGCCATGTTTGTTTACCATCTAGCTCTGCTTTCCAAAGCGCGGCCGAAATATATCTTGCCAGCTCTAGATAAAGCCCAGCTGGATACTAACGTTACTCCATGTGGAGGTGTCTCGTCCTCGGTCACATCCAGACCTTGAAAATAAGGCTGCAGCCGGTCCCATTCCTTGCAACAGAGGCATTCCTCTTCTGTGGGCACTGGGGCACAGCATTCACAGTTACACCACCAATCTCCAGAGCTACGCAGCCTTGCAGCAGCCATTCCTCCTCTCTCGTGCTCTACCTGTTGCGCCTCTCTCTCTCTCCTCCTCTGTTCTTCAATTTCACGAAGCTCTTCGTCAGTGTATTCTGACTCAAATAAATAAAGGCGGCCATCAAACTCTGCAAAATCAAATTCCTCCACAAAGTCGAAGTCTGGCAAAAAGTCAGCCATTATTCTATAAATCTTTCATAAAATAAATGAATGAACTTTTCAGGCTACTGTCCGGTTCTGCCTTCCAGCTGTTGCTGCTTGTTCAGGCACGCTATGAGATTGCTTCTTGTTCTTGCGATATGATATGATGGAAAGCAGAGCTAGAGGGATAAACAAACATGGCAGCACACCAGTAAGGTAAGACAACACGTTTACATGTCGTTTTCTATATGTTCACTGACATTTATCCTAACGATATGAGGCGGTCTTTGTGGAAAAAAAGCTTGTTTAGTGGACTAACTTTGCACTTGAAGGTTGCCCGTTCACTGACGTTTTAACAGGTCTGACGCTACTATGCACCCCGGCTGTATCTAGGCTAACGGCTAACATGCTAACTGTTATTTCTATGTCACTAGTCACTTGAAACAAATTTAGGACGATAGGAGACGGGTTGAAATAAACCGAAATTTCCCTTTAACTGACCCTTTTTGACGCAAAGGAGCAGCGGCTCTACTCCGAGCTCCTCTACCTAGCTCTTAGACTGAGCCCAGCCACCCTTCTGAGGAAACTCACTCCGACTGCTTCTATCTAGACCTCATTCACCACAGACTTTTATAGCAAAAACTGTCAAACATTAGCCAGTTCCAACCTCTCAAATTTGATTTCTGTGATGGTAAATTGAATCTTTTTTGTTCTGAAAACAGCCCTAATTTAAACTAAATTAAAAAACTCGGCTGACTGAGCTGATCATGAACAACACCCACTGACCACCGCTCTCATCATAAAGTATGACCTATAAACTTGGTTGTGGTAAAAGTGCAGATGTTGAGTGCAATTCCAAACCCTTTGTTGAGGCCTTGTCACATACCTGAGAGTGAAAGTTGGCGATGGTGGTGGTCTCTATGTCTTTCTTGCCCAGTATCTCCATTTTGACCGGCGTGTTGGGGAAGTTGAAGGCAAAGTAGTCCAGGAAGTCAGGTAGGAAGGCGGCTGCATTGTGCACCACTGTCAAGGCATACGCGGCTGCACCTCTCGTCTTCTCGGCAAAAGTCAACTCCAGAAACTCCTGGGCGAAGCACTCCATCTCAGCCGGGCTGAGACACGCCAACTCATCAGCGTAGGCGTGCAGAACTAACCCCCCGCCGTTGGCTTGCCTCTCCTCGTGCATGAAGCGTCCATACCAGGTGCCCGTCTGCAGGCAGGAGCTGCGGATGTAGTGGTCTTGGTGGGAGAGGAAGGGGACGTGTCCGAGTTTGAGAGCTTGGAGGTAGGGTTGGTGGTTGGTGACAGCGTCTCTGACAGGGTGGTGGTTGCTTTCGTGCTTCATGGAGCCAGGCAGAGACGGATCGGGGTGAACGGGCAGAGTGAGATCTGCTCCGAGCCCTGCACATACAGTCTGAACAGCTTTGTTGTGCATGTGTCGGACCTTCTTGGCACTGTGCTCCTCCTCACGGTGCTTCTTCTTCTTCTTTTTCTTCTTCAGGAGGTATTCCTCCAGTGTAAAGGATTTGACGTTCTCATTGTGGGGCCTCGGCTCTGCAGGTACAACAACAGGTAAAAGTCAGGGGGGCAGGGTCCAGGTAGTTTCATCTGTGACCCTGCTGGGCACTACAACAGATTATTTTCATCCACAATCTATTTTACTGACAATCATGCTTGATACAGGGTGTCCACAGATATAACCAAGTTAAATTTAAGACTCTTTAAGACCTTTTTAATAGCACCATATTTTCACGGTAATGTTACTGTAAATATTTAAGACCCATTGAATCTGAATTTAAGACACCTGAAGACTTTTTAAGGAGCTGTAGACACCCTGTGACAATAGCACGCTATCTATCCATACTCACAACATTATTGTGGAGGAGTTACCCAACTTTTTTGACTGTCACAAACCTTAAAATGACTGATGCTAGACAAATAAATGAGATTTTAAAGGCATATGTATCTATTTAGTTCTTTATAATGGCACCATTGCACAGTCTGCCTCTCCTATAAGACAGCAAGTAAAAGCAAGGCCGTAGCCATGGACTCAACATTGGGGGAGGACCAAATCTACCAAAACCAAAAGTCAAAACTGAATTTCAGGAATTCTTTTGTGCTGTTTTAGTGCATAGGCTTGTTGAAAACTGTGTCAGTTTGGAAAGTTAAGTAGTTAAGTGTCCTTTTCCTTAAAATGCCAGTTGTTTCCTCACCAAAATTTACTTTAGAGCACTTTTAGCACAGACCAGGGGGCGGCAACCTTTACTATCAAAAGAGCCATTTTTGGCTGGAGTCACAAAAACATATTTGAGCCTCATAGTTGAATTCAGCCTATCAACATTACTACTGGATCTAAATGAGCATTCATTGTTGATGTAGCACAAGGTGGCTGTTCTGCAGAGGGCTATTTATGATTATTTGGTACTTTGACTTACTTTAAAGCAAATAAATTTGTCCCTGTTTCCTTTCCGGATTTTAAATCCACAGCCAGCCTAGTTAGGGAGACTCAAGACTACTGTAGCCATCTCTAGTGATGTTTTTGGAGGAAAAGGCGCCAGGCCAAAGACGAATGACGCACATTTTAGTAGCTGAAATGTTAAAATATTTTTTTAATCAGTGTATAGGCTGCACATGTTAACGGTCGATGAATGTAAGAATCACTTTAGGGAAGTGTGCCCTAAAAAAAGGCTGAAATGAAAAGTTTTGTTTGATTGTTTTTTATTATAGTTTCTAAGTAATTTGTGCCATAACTAAATTAAAATTACCTGAATAAAGAGTGAACTTTGTAGAATCTTTCTTAACTATTCCATTTATGATTAATTATGTTTACAGTTTGATTTTAGCAACAGTAACAAGCGTAGACGCTGTTTATTAGGAAGTGCTCATTTGAGATTTGAGGACACTGGGACTTTATTATCATTCACAATGCTGAGTTTTTCATTTGTACTTTTTGGGTCCTGTTGATCCAAAATAGCTCGGACAAATTAAAAATGCATGCTAAACAAAGTTCAGTCAGCGGAGGATACTGGGGATGATCATATTTGAATACTGTAATAATGTGTATCCTAATTACTGGCATGGGTAAAAGCCACTGAAATCTGATTACAAAAAACATTTTATTTATTTATTTATTTTTTTTACATATCATCATAGTATTAAACCTTGATTAATGAAAACTGTAAACCCCCTGCAACTTGCCAAAGACCTGACCCCTGTGTATCACTGAGAGAAAATAAAACAATACATATTACAGTCATTTTTAAATAAAATACCCCCTTTAGAATATACACAGAATAATGAAACTCACCCTTCTTCTTCTTCAGCTGCGTGTGTTTCACGTTAGCCTCGGTGTTTTCCTTCTTGAGCTTCAGTTTCAGCTCCTTATCCCGGTGCTTGTCTTTGAAATCCTGGGGCTTGGCCTTGACCATTTTGAGCGGCGTGAACGTGAAGAGCGCAGGTGGCTCATGGGGCAGCGCTCGCTTCTTCTGCAGCTGCTCGGGCACCTTCCTCTGAGGAGGAGGAGGAGGAGGAGGAGGCGGAGGTGGAGGAGGTAAAGTCGGCTGCAGGCTCTTGGTGCCGTTGGTGAGCCCGTGGCGGTGGTGGTGGTGGTGGCTGTGCAGGACATGTTTCTCCGCGCTGAACTTGAGGGGTTTGGGGCTCTGCTGCAGCTGATGCGGCTGGTGGCTCCGGTGCTCGGCGTGTTGTTGCTGGCTGAGGTGGTGATGGAGCTTCACTTTCTTCGCCTCCTTCACCGACTTGTCCCGTTTGTCAGCGGGCGGCGACAGGTCCCTCTTCTTCTTCTTCTTCCTCTCTCTGATGAGTCTGGCCAGGCTGTCCCTCACCTTCTCCTCTTCTACTTTGGCACGGAGCAAGTCGACTTGAGCTGCCATCTTTGCACGTACAGTACATTTAAAGGACTCGGGGTTCCTAGCGCGCAGGCGCCCGAAGAATTGTAGTCCTCCTGCCGTTAATTTGTAGTTCGTGTCAATATTTTGAGTCTTCTGCGCATGCGTACTATATGGAGCTATGGGTGATGTAGTTTTTTGGTGTTGCAAAGCTGCACGGGAGTCTGAGTACACTGTGAGGACTGCGTGCTGTCTCGCACGCACTCACTTCTGCTCTGCTGACGTCATGGTTAATTTGATCACAGCCACGAGAGGCAGTGCTTCACCGTGGACGGTCCTGACGTCAGTGTGAAACACAAATACTGCTGTTACTAAACCTTTCATTACACTGCGAGGCTGAATTAAAGGATGAGTTCACAGTTTTTTAAGGCTGTCTTAAAACACCAGTCAGGTTCTTGTATGCACACTGGAACATGTTTTACTTTCTATAATCATTATACTGGTCATTAATCAGAAATTAAAAATACTTTTTTGATCTCTGGGAGGAATCTGTGATACCTTACAGTCACTCTGGTGTATAGGGTAGAGAATTATAACAAAACAGAAAAATAAAATATGTAAAAATATAAATATGTGCATTTTGCTACAGTGTAGAAAACTAGTACATAAAGTTTTATGTAATACATCACACTTCTGTTGAGCTTTTCAGAGTTTGCAAAGACACTTTACACAGAGTAGGATTATAAAAACACAGTAAATTCTTTATTAAAAACAATAAAATAAAAGACTAAAATTTGGAAGAGTCATCTAGGGAAACTAGTGGATTTCACACAGAGGAGGCAGCGACTGTCAACCCTGTCATTGCCCTTATATATGTATAAAAATATGTGTATTATGCTACAATGTGCAACACAATATGCAACAATTAATACATACACATCTAAGCACTATACTCTTTTCTACTGCTGGTAACAATAATAGGTCCTGCTGGAAATATGTCACTACTGCCTGTAGTGCTTTTAAAAATTGTATATTGCATCAGTTTTGCCTCAGGTTTTAGCACTGAGTCACACTTTGATGATCGTTACAGTCTTGCGACCAAAAAATAATGTTAAAATCATTTCTTGCTCATGTGTTCAAAGGAGTCTTTTAAACCGAAAAACCTGTTTGATTTTTTTGATCTGAGGACTCTTACGGACTAAAAGTTTAAGAATTACCTACAGAATTATCAAGGAACGGACACATAAATTGAGGTAACCAACAAGCTGCATTTGAATACCTTCTATTAAAAAAAGCAATGACTTGCTTGGCAACCAGACCAGGGGCCGTATCCACAAAGCTTCCTGCTCCTCGTGATGAAAGTCTTAGAATTGTGACATTTTCTTACAAGGCAGAGGAGAACTGGTGGAAACAAAGACGTCAGAGGAATATTCTCCAAACGCTGGCTACAGATTAGATGGTGCAGGAATAATATGTGTGGTTGATGTGATTAGGGATGCGCACACATTTCCCACCCAACACTGTAACACCAGAAATAAAATTACTTGGGTCTGTCTCAACCTTCCATCAGCAGTGATCACACTAACACTGATAACGCCTTCACAGTCAGCAGTTCATTTCATTCCCACTGGGTGTCCACACCTTGCAGGCTCACAAAAGGGCGTGTCTGTGACAACCAATCACATCTGTTAAAAGACAGCATCACACCTAGAAACAGGGGCAACCACACCTATTCACTAAGGTTAATGTTTATGTCCCTTCCTTGGTAAGAGTTACTGAGAACTTTCCTAAATCACTCCTAAGTTAGGATCTTTAAGTAAAAATTTTAATTTAAATTTGAAGCTCTCTGAGTCTAATTGAGACAGGTGATTATTTGTCACAATGTGGAGCCACGCTAGGCTCGTAAAAAGGGAATAGGCATTTAATCAGGACCAGGCTTTTAATTCAAGGTTTGTGGTATTGAGATAATCTGTGGTAGCAGTCAAAGAAGTTTTAAAAATGATACTTAGTAACACTGCAGAGGCACATCCACCAAAATAAACTGTATATGAGGCAAGAAGGAACATGTGAATCTTGTAACAGGCCTTTGATTGTTTTACCAATAAGAGCAGGATCAATAGAATAATTTTACTTCCCTTAAATCTATGAAAATAAATAAATAAATAAACCCACATCGGTCTCATTTATTCAGTAAACCTTTATTTATCAGTGCATGAACAGAATGCCATGACCAGATTATTTCTTTTCACCCATTTTATATCATTTCCTTGTGACTCCCTTAAAAAAATAATGAAACGATTTACAGAGGATTTTTTTTCCTGCATGAAGGCAAAGATTTATACAGGTGCTGTACAATTTATAAACATTTACAACTACCATGATGTCAAAACTAAAAGACTTTCTTTCTTTTTTTAATATATATATATATATGTTGGAGCGATGCAAGGCCACAGTATCATACATGGTAATGGCATGAACAGTAAATAATACAGTAGCCCATCATATCAACAATAAAGTGGACAATAAATTAGTACGTGGTCTCACAGACCGATATAGATGCACGTTACTTCCTTTAACAGGCTGATGAGGGGACGCTTGAAGCAGTTTGTGAAGAGTAGTGCATGAACCACTAGATGTCTCTGTACTCCACAGAAGCTACATTAAGACGACACTAGATTTTGTCTCCAGAGCAGGGCACAACTCATACCAATAAATTAAAAATAGATATATTTTTCCATTTGGTACTTTAATCCCTGTTTGATTAAATCTGATTATAGATTAAATTCAAATAAAACTCCCAAAGAGGGGAGCGTATTGTGATGACGTTCCCTCCATGTGTGGAAAATTAACTGCATTCTCAGGGAGTGTATTTATAACACAAACGTGACAGCCATGATGGTGTTAAAGACGAACAATTAAGCATTTACATACGATTTTTTCTCACATTATGGATCGTGTACTAAATTTAAAAAAAAGGATCAAAAATAGATTTGAAGGTTAGAATGAGGAAGAATGTTTTTGTGCCTACATTTGTGATAATAAAAATAACTCTTAACAAGTCGAAGGCAGAGTTCTCACTTCTTACAATCAAGCTCTGTTAATTCAACTCATCTAAATTATGTGTCGATATACGTGTCATCACTTTGTTAAATAATATATGTCTCAGATTATAGTTGATGCTACAGCGATTATCTAAAATACACAGGCCTACCAGTCAGCTTGTATACATACACACACAGCCAGAGAGGACATAAAATACAGAGCTGCGAACAGTAGACGACATTATGAATCAGGCTCGCGTGATTCATGTTTTACAGACCGTGAAGTCGTAGAAATAGAATGTATAGATTTTCATAGTGTTGTTGTCTCAGATGGTGATGCTTGCCTACACATTTTATTTCTGTTGTTAAGTCCCACATTGAAGGTGAAGTGACTCAGCGTGGATATGTGTACTGACAGTTTTTGTTTACATATAATTTCAATAAATTACATTATGCTTTATTATTAACACACATGTAACAAACATTATAACCACAAGTATCTGGTCTGCTGATTGATGCATATAAAGCTCCCAGGTGGTCCGTCCACCCTCTGGTAAGCTAATGGGATGAAAGAGTCTTCTCATGTGCATGAATGCAGTCACCCAAACAGTTTGCGACAAAAAAAAAAAAAAAAAAAAAAAAGACAGTAAGTGTCACGCTTTGCAGCCGATTTTTAAGAGAAACTCACCCAGCTTCACTTTTGAGTCCATCCACCAGTGACAGCAACTGTGAATCAATCTCGCCGGGGGGGGGGAGAAAAGCTGAGTGACGGCATGAATGTGTCTTAAACCTTCAAAGTGACACAAAAAAAAGCCGGATCCTTCATCGAGGCGGGTAGACAGGGAGCGCAGTTCATCTCACAGTGAGTGCAATACAGAGCAGCTTCTTTATAACCGGAGTCTGATTGGCACAAAAAGACTTCAGTGTCGCATCCCAAAAAACACAACAACAACAACAAAAAAGACGCTCAGAACCAACCTGTTACACTAATACTTATTAATACTCATGTATCAGACATCAGCAGCTTGATGCAAACTGACGAGGCAAACTGGGTGGAAAAAAAATAAAGCAATGAGAAGCTATGTTGCTGGTTACACAGTGATCTGCTTTGTCCGAGATTGCTAGAAATAAAAATCCTTCCATTGTGAATGTCCATCTTTTAGAGGCTCAGCTTTTTTTAAGAATCCTGGGAGTATCAGACATCTGCAAACGTTGTCTCCACCTGCGACTGGATCTTGGCAGAACTGGGAACTTTCCATGGACCAGGGGTGATGGGAGCCTTCTTGCTGGTGGTGCTCCCGTTGCAGCTGGGGTCCTGGATGCTACTGCTTGAACCTCTGGGATCCTTCTTGTTCACCTCTTCCCGATATTCCTTATCCCCCCTCTCTCTTCCGCTCCTCCGGGTCAGGGTGCCGCTATCAAGATCTGACCCTGCCCTCTCCCTGTGCGTTTGGGGTTTCTGTGCCGCTGCCTCTTGCTCAGCCCTTTTGCCCTTCTTGTGGCGTTCGCTGGTCCCCGTGCTTTTGTCTCCACTCTCTGGAGCCCCCCTCTCCTGCCAGTAGGCTGCTTCCTCCTCCTTGTACCTCCAGTCCTTCCTTTCTCCAGAGGCAGCGCTAGGCTGTTGGCCAGCTGGACGCCGGGGGCTCTGGGGCTCCTCCAGGTTCTTCAAAGGCACAGCTGGGTCATGTTCTCTCTTAGAGCCCTTCCTGGGGCTAGAAGAGTGGTGGTCTCTCTGCCCTTGGGCTTTTCTGTCTTTCCTCATGTCCTCCAGGGATCCGCTGTGGCCTCGCTCATTGTTTCTGGGGCTCTGAGAGCGCTCTCCGTGATCTGCCCAGCCATCGGTGGCTCTCATCGGGCTAGCGGATTTGGAGTTACTCCTGCTCGTTTTTCTGGTCTGGGTGCTGGGACTGGTGGTACGCTTATGGTTGTGGTGAGACGGCTGCTGTCCTCTTGATCGGTTAGCCTGCCTACCATGCTCCTGCCCAGCGCCAGGGGACCCAGATGCTCTGGGATCCCCCCTGGAGAACTCATCAGGGGCGGTTGTTTTGGGTGAAGATGGGGACAGTTCAGAGGTAGAGAGGGAGACGGAGGATGGAGAGGCCGGAGATGACTGCCCGTCAGATACAGAAAGTCTGGGGAAGCTTGAGGTTGGAATGGTTACTTTGTCCTTTGAACCTGAGAGACAAGCAATGGGACGTAAGAAGATGACAAACCTGGTCTTACAGTAATACGTGGAATAACCAGAACCTGTTAACACTGCATTACGTGGTGATGGCAGGTACTGTGTTGAAATTACATCCCATACATAACAAACGTAATTATTTCAACCAAACACACACGTTTTTCTAAACCTAACCGAGCAGTTTTGGTGCCCGAAACCCAATCATGCCACCTCATACGTAACAAACGTAGTTATTCAAACTGAAAACACTATTTTTCAAAACCTATCCAAATTGTTTTGGCGCCTAAACCCAGACGTGTTGCCCCACGTATAACAACTGTACTTATTTCAACTGAAGACGTGTTGCCCCTGACATAACAAACATAGTTATTTTTACCAAATGCAGGTAGTTTTGGTGCCTGACCTCAACGCAACAATGTCGCTCTGACATAACAACTGTAGTAAATTTAACCGAGAATGAGTTTTGGTGCCTGAACCAAACTATACCACCCCATACATAACAAATTGAGCATAGTGTTAGTTCAGGCAGGACACAATGTTAAGCTCAGCTCACATCCCAGCTACATCAGCTGATCTCAAACAGCCCAATCAACTGATGGAGCAGCTGAATGATGGAAGGGAGTCAGCTGATAGATCACATGATTCCTTTCTATGCAACCAATTGATGAATCTCATTCAGGGCGCCCTATTTAAACTGCTCTGGCCTGCCTACTGTTGCCGCTTCCTCTGCAAGCTGCTTTGCAACCTGCCTCCACCCCAGCTCCTCCTTTTCATGCTGTGTCTGACTTATCAATGTCATTTCTGTTTGTCATTGATGCTGCGCTGTTCAGTTCCCGGGGGTCTTTGCTGCTCTCCCTGCCTTAGGCTTTCCATGTAGGCGCATGGAAGGGCAGGGAGGTGTGCTCTCTCCGCCTTAGGCTTTCCACGTAGGCTGTCTGCATAGGCTGAGGAAAGGCAGAGAGGCCCCAGAACAGAGCCATACCGCCAAATATAATGCTGCAAATGGAAATAAAGTTTTCTTTGACTTAAGTGTTCCTGACTGAAATGTACTTATTTTAAAAGAAAACATAAACCCAACCAAGTAATTTTGATGCCTACACCCAACTGTGCCACCACCACATAATTCCAACACAGTATGTGCCACTACCATGTAATGCAGCGTTGAGAGGTCGTGGTCATTTCACGTAATTCTGTGCAACATGTTCTAGCTGAGCAGAAATGTACAAACTCTAAGTATCTGCATAAGCTAAAATATCCCGTACATGGAATATTTTGCACATTCAAAAATAAAGAATAAATAAATAAATTCAGATAATTAAACATGTCATGCAACAGAAGCACAATCTCCTCATATTGTGAAAAAAGATATCCACCTTGCTCGCTTTCTGTAATAACCCTCTGTAATATCCCTCTAAATATTTGCCTTGTTTGAGATATGTATTGGCCGACGACATAGCCATCAATGGAAAAGGTGCTGGTGTTCACCCACCACTGACGTTTCAATTTCCCCCCCGAGCTGATAAGAATTGCACAGCTGTGATTGAGAGCAGATATATGCAGCAGAAAACCAGAGAGAAAAAGAAGAGTGATGGACTTAGTGGTGCTGAAATGAGCTTTTGGATTTCTAGGAGCGACAAACTCATAGAAATTCATTCTAATGTGGATTCTTGGATTAAAAGGTTGATGCCAGTGAATGCACACAGATCCCTTTTACCACGTGCCACTTGCTGATCAATATCTAGTTAAGAATTTTTCTGCTCTGCTCAGGACGAGGTGTGTGTTCAGTGGCATCCCAGGTTTTTGCAATACCCTTTCAAAAAATAACTTGCAGAGCTCTGAAGCCTCCCAGCGCTCCTGCAGGTCTGTTTGTTCTTCTAGGACTCACTGCTTTGGTTCAGCCCTCCACAGGGGGAAGAGTAACTCTGCTAACTGATCTATGTCAGATTGATCATGGGGATGAAGGAAGGGACAAGAGAACGACACTTAAATCTGGGAGATGAGTCACTTTGAAAGGAGAGGTCAAAGGCAAAAGTACAAGGAGTACAAGGTTTACCAAGGTTATTAGGGACAGACCAAGAAAAGCAGTGAGGCCTTTAGTGATGCTCTGGTTTCATGTAGAAGCACAGGGTGGAAGAAGAGTTCAGACCTATAGGAGGAAAAGATAAATAGGTAGAAATAGACAGCCGTGCCAGTGCAGAAAACAGGAGCAGATAAAGAGCACAGATCAAGATAGAAGTAGAGAGAATGACAGGAGAGACAGAGGTCAAGAGAGAAGCTTGCAACACATGCATGAGAATAAAAAAACTCAGCACCCTGCTATCAAGCATATCCATACAGAAGCTTGGAAACATGTATGGTTAATATGCTACTGTGTAGAACTATATGCAGAGGGAACAATGTGTGTACATGCATGCGGCTGTCAGCAGTCACTCACTGTGATCCGGGACCAAACCCTGGCCAGGTCGAAGCAGCAGGTGAACCTTGCTGCCTCCTGCTTGGATCAGCTCAATAGCCCGAGTGTGCGTGATGCCCTGGGTGGCCTCGCCGTTGATCTCCACGATCTGATCTCCGACCTGTAGTGCAGATATAGTCTGTTGTTACTAAACATGTCACACAAGAAGGTCTTTCAGAATTTCAGAGGTTTTCAAACTGCAAGCACACCTTCCCTGTGGTTGTAGCAGAGCTGAGGTTGGGGTGTGATGGAAGAACATTAAGTGAGGTAAAAGGGATAGGTGCACGCCAGTGTTCTCAAAAACAGTGGGAAGTCATTGTGTTTTTGCTCGCTAATTTGGCTCACTTATTCACACGGTTAGCAGTTTGAACTGCGGCAAACACTGTGACACAGCTTAAGATGAGAGTCAAGGTACTTTAAAACCCTTATCGCCTGATTGCTGCTTTCTGTGTCAAAAATCAGACTCCTTTGTCTGAGTAAGAATACAGACATTCACACATATACTCACCGTCAACTTCATTGGGTACACCTGTTCAACTGCTTGTTAATGCAAATCAGCCAGTCAATGTGGCAGCAACTCAATGCATTTAGGCATGTAGACAAGTGGTCAAGACGACCTGCTGAAGTTCAAACCGAGCATCAGAATGGGGAAGAAAGGTGATTTAAGTGATGTGGCATGGTTGTCAGAAACTGCTGATCTGCTGGGATTTTCAACCACAATCATCTCTAGGGTTTGGTTCAAGATGATAGAAAGGCAACAGTAACCCAAATAACCACTGGTTACAACCAAGGTGTGCAGAAGACCATCTCTGAACCAACACCTTGTCCAACCTTGAAGCAGATGGGCTACAGCAGCAGAAGACCACACCAGGTGCCACTCCTGTCAGCTAACAACAGGAAACTGAGACTACAGTTCACACAGGCTCACCAAAACTGGACAATAGAAGATTGGAGAAACGTTGCCTGGTCTGATGAGTCTGGATTTCTGCTGCTACATTCAGATGGCAGGGTCAGAATTTGGTGTAAACAACATGAAAGCATGGATCCATCCTGCCTTGTATCAACGGTTCTGGCTGCTGGCGGTGGTGTAATGGTGTGGTGCTCCATGTCACAAAGCTCAAATCATCTCAAACTGGTTTCTTGAACATGACAATGAGTTCACTGTACTCCAGTGGCCTCCACAGTCACCAGATCTCAATCCAATAGAGCACCTTTGGGATGTGGTGGAACGGGAGATTCACATCGAGGATGTGCAGCCGACAAATCTGCAGCAACTGTGTGATGTCATCATGTCAATATGGACCAAAGTCTCTGAGGAATGTTTCCAGCACCTTGTTGAATCTGTGCCACCAAGAATTAAGGCAGTCCAACCCAGTACTAGCAAGGTGTACCTAATAAAGTGGCCAGCCAGTGTACCTCAGACTGTATAATAAAGATGGATGGCATGACAGCTCCTCAAAAGTGAAGTCAAAACATCTCAGTCGCTGCCTGTGGCCCGACAGTGTCAGCCTTTAAAAAGCCCAACAGTACCACCTATCATTTTAATATAAAATGCAATAGTGTGCAGTATTATTATTACTCGGTTTATTCGAAGGACAGAGACAGACAAGCTAAAAACACTCACATGTATCCTGCCGTCTTTGAGAGCAGGTCCGTCCTCAGCCAGTCGCAGGATGAACAGGCCCATGTTGTACTCCTTCCCTCCTCTCAGACTGAAGCCAAAGCCACGCTGGCTGCGGTCCAGCTCCACCACAAAACAGCCCTGCAGTTCACAGACAAGAATAAGAGCCTCTGAGACTGGAGCATGTCTTGACACAAGGGTAGCCCTCGGGTTAAGAATATATAAAGATCAACTGGCATTAGAGCAGAAGGAGTAAATCACAAACACCATGTGCTGTAAATCAAGAAGCACTTCGTAAGTGTGGCTTTGGTGTTACCTGCTTAGGGCCCGAAGTGATAAGTGCTCCCATCTCTCTTGGTGGGACAGAGTTCCTCACATCAGTGTCACCGTTCCTACCCCAGAAAAAAACACATTATAATGTCACCAACATACTGTAGATATGAAGTATATTTAGTTGTAGCATACACAAAGTGCAGTGCAACTGCCATTGTTACTTTGATTGAGTTTTCATTTTCATGGCCAGTACTGACACTGTGTAAGTAGCAAATGTGCTTTCACCTATCTGTGCGTCCATGGCCGTGTAGGTCTAAAGAGGTGTGATTGAAAAAGGTGTGATGTGATGCATTGTTATTCTGAGGCAGCAGAAAGCGACTGCACCACTGACCAACAGAAAAGGGCGCATTATTCAGACAGTAAGATGCGCCTACATAGATGGGCTCACAACACATGCACACTCTGCTTGTTACACACACAGGGACACGCGGACAGGTTGTGGGTGGGTGAAGTAACGCCTCACTGATGCAGAGCTGCTGTCTGATTGCCCGTTAAGAGAAACGCGGTGCACGTTTACAAAAGAGGAGCAGCTCTGTTTCCTCTGTTAAGTTTAAAACTACAGTTCTCAACATCCTATAATTTAATTAGTAAAATGGAAAAAAAAACACAAAGAAAGAAAGTTTAAAAAATGGAAAGGAAATGACCTGGAAAAAGTGCTTAAATTTTTATTCATTTATTTTTTATTGTGTAACATAATTTTAAAATGTAAAAACAATAATAATAAATCAAGTTTTTTTTCAAGCTTTTTTTCTTTTTCTCCCTATTTTTAAAAATATTTTTCTGAATCTACTTATTTATATTATTATATATTTATTATTTATTTTTTTTTTATTTTATTTTTTTTGCAATTTGTGGGACATTTCTCATTAGATTAGATAAGAAACACCTTTATTAATCCCACAATTGAGAAATTCCAGTGTTGCAGCAGTCAAGAAGAGAAAGAGTCAGATTAAGAATTTAAAAAAAAAAAACTAGGCAAAAGATACAAAAAATACAAGAAACAGCAATAAATAATAATAAGCATAAGTAGTGGCCTAAAACAGAGTTGCTCATTGCCTTTTTTACATGTCTGTGAATGATATCACAACAATTTGCTCAAGCTTCAAAGGTTTAAAAACCTGCGAAAAGTGTCTGAAAGCGGCACAAAAAAAGTGACGTGGCTCCAGGTTTCAAAGGCTTAACGTCCCTCGATATTTGCTGCAGAGACATTACTGCGCTTACCGAATTACTCTCAGCAGAAAAGCGCTCGCTTCTCCAATTTGCCAAATCAGCCACGTAAGTAACAGTGCGCCAGGTGCAGGCGATTTGGCTTATTGAGGGAATAGAAAAATCACACTCTGATTGGCTAAATTCATGTTGTGCCCAAAACACACCTATGATCAATTGAGGGACTAAATACAAAACCCTTGCACCTGACGCCTGACTTTGCAGCAGGATTACACACCGTTTAACCAGCACAAGTGGTTGGATATGCTCTAAATGCACTCGCACCATGTGCTATGGATTGTTTAAATAAGGCCCAACGTCTGTTCCACAGAGGAGAACTGAATGTCAGCACATAAACAACGTGTGAAACAGACATTAAAGTGTAGAAAAACACTAGATGAGAATAAAAAACTGTTACGAAGTGCGTCCAATACTGTGACCAATCTCAAGGTGAAGGATTATCTGCCGCAGGGAAACTTGTGCATTAAAATGTATGTGCTCAGTGATGTCCAGGGTGCTTTTTATAATCCCCCACTAGCTTGCATGTGTCATGTCCGCCACAGCACATATTGTGAGGAGAGTGAGAAGAATGTAAGTCTCATTCTCTTCCCCTTCTGCTGCGTCCAGTACGAACCGCCACGCCTTCATTACAGCAGCATGAGCCTCTTTCTGTTAGCTTTATTATACAGCACAGACCTATGTAAATCCTTCAAGGAGCCATGTTGCTTATACAGTTCAGTGGCAGATAACGGGGGCATACTTTAATGCTTTGCAGAGCTCATTATAATGCCTTTGTGGGAACTTAGCTTCGCTGACACACTATCTAGCGAGAGTCTCGGCGTTCTTAGCAGCACTGGCACGGAGAGGAGTTTACACACTCCATGCAGCCAAGCTGACGGCCTCAGCTCATATCTAGCCTGGGCTGACCCGAGGCATGTGTTGGAGATTAGACGGCGAGGAGGGAGGGTGCTGGCGAGGAATGGACAGACAGGCTAAATGAGGAGAAGGGGGAACACATGCTGATAGGCAGCGAAACCGAGCGAGCGAGGGTGAGAAATTATGGCGGAGAATTGCTGCAGCAGCAATGGATTAAAAAGTCTGACACAGGTAATCTTGTTTAAAAAGAAAGATCAAAGAGGAAGAGAGAGACTCCTTATTAATCTGCCTCTTTTTTCTTGGCTTCGCCATCCAAACAGTGACCACGGGGGGATTTTCTGTCTTTCTGGATAACAAGGCAAGCGTGGGCCACAAGAGATGCTAATGGGCCGCATTGTAGCTCAAACCAGAGCCTGCTTTAAGAGGATTGGGGCTAATTTATGGTTCAAGTGGCAGAACCTGTATTAAGACTGTCTCCAGTGGACTTGAGAGAAACGCTGACAAGCTTGTGTTAGTGTCTGTTCTTGTATGGGAGGATGTGTGTGTGTATCCGTGTACCTGTCTGGATAGCTGGGAGGCTGTTGGCCCATAGCTCTGTGTTGTGCTGAAGGGCTCTGCTTGGCTGAATTTGTTCCAGATGGAGGAGCGCTGTCTGTGAAAACAAAATAAATACAACACACCCATTTAGCACGGCACACAGATCTTGTGATGTGTTATTGGACGGCACAAAGCAGCCTTGAAACCTGCTTTTGAAAGTGCATCAACATTATCTTATTCCCTGAGAGTAAACCTGGTAACTCATTTTGGAAATCAGTTTCACAGCACTGAGACTACTCTCTTTGCCAACCTACCATCTTCAGGCACAACTGTGAGAGTGACAGAATTGCCGGCGTCCTTGATGAGCTGGACGATATCGTTGTGGGACAGCTCCATGATGGACAGGCCGTTAACAGCAGAGATTCGGTCCCCCACTTTCATCTGACCTATTCGGTCTGTAGGGCTGCCCTCGATGATTCGGCCGATCTTGTGAGGTATAACTGAAACGGAAACACAGAGGAATGACAATCTGTTCATGTGGTTTGTTATGATGGAGCATCACTTTCAAATAATAAGGAGGTTACAGTGTGTCTGAGTTACCGGGATCAATATTCCAATGTATCGATCACAGCATTCAGTATATTGTGCATTTGCATGTATGGTGTACTCATTTACAAAGTCTTTACAAGTCTTACATTTGAAAACACCCAAAGATAAAACGGAGAATAACAAGCCTAAAAAACTAAAGCCAGGCAAGCTGTGTGAGACGGGAGCATATTTATATTCCCAGGGTCTCAAGTTCCCAGAATCCCATTTTCCCAGTATCCTATATTCCCAGAGTCATATGTTCCCAAAGTTTCCTAACATCCTAAGTTCCCAACATCCTATGTTCCCAGGGTCCTGTGTTCCCAATGTAATTTGTTCCCTTGGTCCTATGTTCCCAACTTCCTGTGCTCCCAATGTAATTTGTTCCCTTGGTCCTATGTTCCCAATGTCATTTGTTCCCAACATCCTATGTTCCCAGGGTCCTGTGTTCCCAATGTAATTTGTTCCCTTGGTCCTATGTTCCCAATGTCATTTGTTCCCAACATCCTATGTTCCCAGGGTCCTGTGTTCCCAATGTAATTTGTTCCCTTGGTCCTATGTTCCCAACTTCCTGTGTTCCCAATGTAATTTGTTCCCTTGGTCCTATGTTCCCAATGTCATTTGTTCCCAACATCCTATGTTCCCAGGGTCCTGTGTTCCCAATGTAATTTGTTCCCTTGGTCCTATGTTCCCAACTTCCTGTGTTCCCAATGTAATTTGTTCCCTTGGTCCTATGTTCCCAATGTCATTTGTTCCCAACATCCTATGTTCCCAGGGTCCTGTGTTCCCAATGTAATTTGTTCCCTTGGTCCTATGTTCCCAATGTAATTTGTTCCCTTGGTCCTATGTTCCCAATGTCATTTGTTCCCAACATCCTATGTTCCCAGGGTCCTTTGTTATCATAGTCCTATGTTCCCAGTGTAATTTGTTCCCTTGGTTCTATGTTCCCAGGGTCCTATGTTCCCAAAGTCCAACGTCCTGTGTTCCAAATGTCCTGTGTTTCCAAGTTCAATTTTCTGTTTACACACATTACCCCTCCTTTTGTGTTTGTTAATTGTTTCATAATTATTTTTCTCCTTGTTTCATGTTTTTTTTTCTTCCTCTCTTACAGTTGGTTAATTAATTGGCTGACTAATTTTTACTCCAACACATAAATTTATTTTATAAATTTAGGGCTTTGGGAGTTAGTCCTCATTCAGACAGAGTAACTGTTGGGGCACTCTGACAGCTCACTGGGTAGAGCACATACTATTAAGGCCAAGTCCAGTGCAATTCAGGACTCTCATCAATCATGCGTCCCTTAACCTTACCTTAGCCCATGTCATATTAAGCGACTACAGAGCTGGGGACCATTTTTTAAGTTACCATTATGTGCTATGTAAAGCTGGGGAACACAGGACCCTGGGAGAGCACATGTGTAGAACTGGGGGACAGAGGACCCTTTGTAATGTTCCAATTATGTGCTGTATAAATCTGGGAAACAAATGACCCAGGGAACATTTAGATGACCCTGTGTGGGGCTGAACCATGACACAACAGTGCTTTACCCAAATGCTAACGTCAGCATGCTAACATGTTCACAATGACAGTGTTTACTCCTGATGTTTAGCAGATATATAATGACATGCTTGATATAACCTGATATTTAAAAAGTAGTATATGTGATGTGTTTCTTTGTTTCTGACCTCCAGGCGGGGGCTTGTTCTTTGACGTGAGGATGACGAAGCCGAAGCCCTCGTTGTCTTTGCGCTGCAGTGTGACATCAAAGCACTCTGGCCGAGAGGGCTGAGCGGGCTGGACGGCGTTCGGAGCCTCGCCACGAGGCATCTTAGGAGAGCTGTTGACCAGGGCGGACGCCACCTGCTGCGGCTGCTGACCGCTCTCCTCCTCTTCAACATCTGACAAAGGACACAGAGACACGAGGGGAATGTTTAGAGTCACGCATGTGGAACAGCTCCGCTCGCATCCTCCATTGTTTTTGAAAGGACAAGGTCAGCTCATTAAAATTCATCACTTACACCGACAGGACAACAGGAATGTTTATTTTGAGCGGGGGTCATTCTGATTTAGCTGACACACACTTCAATATCTGTGAAAAGATCCTTCAGATCCTCCTTCCTCTGATTCTTCCAAAAATAATCCAAAGCACAGCGGCTTTATTGAAGACACCCTTTCTACTGCACACATGAAATACAAGACTGTCAACCCTACACTTGAGAAGAAAAAGCCCTTTACAATTTGTTATTCATAGGACAGGCTGATCTACCTCAATCTCTCTTCATTGTATGTTTGTTTTGCTGAGTCCCTGGTTTGTCAGCCGGCATCAGGGAATCTCTTTCTAAAGCCCTGCTTTGAAAGCATAAAGCCTTACATGATTGATGCTTAATTTCTGCAACGTGATCAAAGCTGTTGTTGCGATACATCAAATCCAAAGTAATTTCAAAAAGTGCTGCTACTATTCACGGAGCGGTTATTTGTGGGGGTAAACAAACTTGAATGCAGCAGGGGTTTGTGCTGTTGAAAAAGAAAACTCAGCATATTCTTGTTTTTTTTCATCCTTTGAGATGTAAATCAACTCCACCAGCTGATCTAATCTCCACTGCCCTTCACACAGCTCCCATCAGCCTCGACAGATAAACACTGCAAAGCCACTTTGGCTGTTTTCTCCAATATCGGTGGATAAAATTTTTTTATTCACTTCTCTGTGATTAAAGTAAATAAAGAGTTTTTCCTTAAAAACTTTCTTTTCAGGGAAAATGTTTACACAGACCCTAAAAGTCAATTTTGGTTGAACTTGAGTTACTCAGATTTATCTGCGAGGAAGTCATCCAGAACAAATTTAAAAGGATTAGTGAGAAAGAAATCCCAGATCAAAGCTGTAGCTCAGAGGTCCTCCTCCAGCATGCTGATCTAAACAAAAGGAGTGAAAACAAGAAGCTGTGCTTAAAACCTCTGAGTGCCCTCAGAGAGACGCAGCCCTGATTATTCAAACAGACCCACCTGAGTGTGTCAGTTTCCTGCGGACTGTGAGCATGACTTGGCCCATGCGGGCGGCGTTGGTCATCAGCTCCAGCACTTGTTTGTGGGATTTGCCCTTAACTGGCACACCGTCTATACACAGCAGCTCATCCCCTGCCCGCAGGCGCCCGTCCTTCTCGGCTGCACCGAGCGGCACGATGGCGCCGATGTACACCTGTGGAGACGAAAGGATGATAATAATACATTTTTATTTGAAAGGCGCCTTTCAAAACACCCAAGGTCACCTTACAGAGTACATAATATAAAGCTGAGAGGTGGGCACACACACGCTGTGATAAAATCAATTACATTCACAGTCAGTGGCTCAGTAAGACATTGCCAGTGTCTCCAAGACTGTGTTTATTGGGGGAAAGTAAGTGAAAATGAAAGACTGGGTCAACTATATGGCAAAAACTGCCTCTTACGAATCCATGCTGACCAGGATGACTAATCAGCTCATAGACCAATCTGGGGGGAATTTTTGGAATTATTCTGCACTGTCTGGGAGTGTGATTTTTGTTTTGTCTTGCCCTGCCTATTTTTTTGTATTTCTTCCATTTAAAAAAAAAAATATGATCACTATCAATTCTAATGTGTTTATTTATTCAAATTTAACTTTGTTATTTTGATTATTTTTTAACTGAAGCCGGTGCTGTGCCCCCTCCTGTACGGATCTGTAGTCAAGATTGAGTGTCTTGTTTGACGTGTAGACCTGTCATGTACCAACTGAACCAAAATCAATAAAAATTTAGATTCTACAAAAAAAAAACAAAAAAAAAAAAAAAGATAGAAAGAGAAAGGGGTTACTCCTGGAGAAGGACAGACAGGGAAGTGGCGGCGAGGCTGTGGAGGGCTTTGAAGGTGAGCAGAGGGTTTTTATGGTCGATTCATTACTACCTGTCTTTTGGCAATAAATAAATGGCTGAGCAATACTTTCTTAAAGTTAAACAAAGACAAAACTAAAATCCTGCTTGTTGGCCCTAAAACAAAACTCTGGGGACTTTAACTCCCTGGACTGTGATATCTGATTTAGATCTAAGCTTCAATTCCCACATTAAGAAGGTGACGGAAACATAATTTTTCTACCTCAGAAACATCGCCATGGTACGACCATTTGTAATTGATTCAAGTCTTTATTTCAAGCCGACTCGACGACTGTAATGCACTTTTTACTTCAGCTCAGTCAAAACACTGCAGCTCAGGAGAGAGCACATCAGGCCAGTCTGAGCTGCTCTGCACTGACTTCCCGTTGCATTCAGACTTGATTTTAAGCTCCTCCTCCTTGTATACAAAGCCCTACACAAGCTACATTGCGAACTCCCTCGTTAACTACTTGCCTCCAAGAACACTGCGATCATCTGCTGCTGGTTTATTGGAGGTTCCCAGAAAGAGCCGGATGAAGATCAGGGATGCAGCCAAAGCTATGGAACACACTACCTACAAATATCAGGAAAGCTAGCTCGCTAAATATTTTAAAAAGAAAGCTATAAACGTATCTGTTCACTTTAGCCTTTAGCTAGCTCTGACTTCCTGATACAGGTCTGTCCAGGTCTGTCTGCTGTCAAGAATGACACCAAGACTCTTGACGTGGCTGGAGAAGGATACAGGGAAGCTGTCAGTGATGATGTGTGGGTGTTTTGGATTTTGGATAGGGTGAGCAGGGACTCAGTTTTGCTGCCGCTGAGCTTCAATACGTTCCTGCTCACCCAACAGGAAGTGAGAGAAACAGCTTGACACACTGATCCGAGCTGGAGTGAGCACAAGGACTGACCGGCGTTATTGTAAATAAACAGTTGAAATCCTCTCAAGTTGCTTTGAGCATTTGATGCCTCATTTCCTACGTGCAAAATACAGTTTTTCCCCCTACTGTCCTGCAGCAAGAGCAGATATTCCCACAATTTATCTGAACGCAGCTCAAATATTGATTCGCTTGCTGCCTGACTGCTTTTTTTTTTTTTTTTTTTTTTTTTATAGTATCTGAGGGTTTGGGATTCCAGCAGCACGCCAAGCCTGGTTGTAAACGGCTGGACCGTGCCGGGCTGATACCTACCGGCTGATCCGGCCCCTCGCCTCCGAGGACTCTGAAGCCAAAGCCCGACTCCTGGTTCCTTTTGATGAACACATCCAGGTCCTTTGTGTTAGGAGCTGCAGAGAGGAGAGACAGGATTTAATTTACAACTGTCATGAAAGACAAAAGACATTAATTATGCTGTCTGTGTGTTTGGCATGTGGGCAGTGTGTGTTTTGTATAATGCAGTGGTCTCAGCCTGCGATCAAGGCCAGGGATGTCTGAAATTATTTAGTTAGTTTAAGAAATATTTGATTCAAATAACGAATATCTTGCCAGGATAACTGAGATCTTTAGCTTTCCTTTGTCAGATAAAATGCCCCGGAGGAGGAGGATGGAGGACCTTTGTTTTCCAACAGGCATCCTGAGCTACAGCGGCTGAGACCCTTCATGCATTACATCACGTGCACTTACGCTTGCTGTCCAACAAGGCCTTGGACTTGAGGTAGAGCTCAGACGCGTCCGGTTTGGGTGAAGACGAACGCAGCGTGTTGGTAGGGAAAGGGAGCGGGTTGGGGGCCACGTCGGGCTGACCGAGGGCCTCTGTGCTGTTAATCATCTCCTGTCGCTGCGGCTGTGTGATGGGCTGAGAGAGCGGATGGGGCAGCTGCTGGGGGGTGGGATGGGGAGCCGGTTGAGGAGTTGGCTGGGTTATGGCTTGGGACATGGGAGCCGTGCACTGCAACACAGAAACAAGAGCTGTGATGTATTCAGGTCGATAACTGACCACAAAAATCAATCCCTTATTGTACATACTGTTTTAATGTCTCTAGATAGAAATGTAGCTGAGGCAGGAAAGTGTATTCAAGGTGGGCTTACCCTCCAGAATGCTGATTCAAAAAGTACCTCTTAATTTCTAAAAACAGTGCAACCACACATTTGTAATTCCATGTTGAACCAATAAAACAGTATGAGTAAGCCTGTTGCTGCTCCTCGCTATTTTAAGAGTGCGGCATGGAGGAGCAGCGCAGGAACAAGCTGTTGAACATGGCATATCATCTTAAACACCCATACGCAGGGGGATGTTAAGTTGCTGTTTGCCAGGAGCCAGCATATTTACCCACATGCAGTTCCAGAAATAACAGCCTGGCTAATGTGGGCTCACTGAATAATGTAGCTAACAACAGCTTCCACAGCACACACACACACACACACACACACACACACACACACACACACACACACACACACACACAGTGAGCGGTGCTCGCGGGTAACCAAGTTAAAACCTTTTTCTTTTGAATTATTCAGTGGCAGTTTTATCATCAGTGTTTGTTTCGTGCTGCGAAATGGAGGAAACGTTACAAAGATCAACTTACTGGTTTTAGAGATTTCACAGGAGACGTCTGACCTGTAAGAGGAGAGGCAGAGGTGGACGTTACAGTCTGAATACAATAACATAGGAGGACAACAATAGACATCTATGTAGGCATGTGGCTTAAAGGCTTAAAGGAGGAGCTGTACTTTGCATCTTTCCTCACTCTGCTGACCTGCTGACCCTCAGCATCACAGTACACTCTTAGAAACAAAGGTGCTAACAAGAACCACATAGGATTCTTCGGCTTGTCCCCATAAGAGGACTCTTTTTGGATCTTTTACAACTGTGCAACCTGGAACCCATTCAGAGGGTTCTACCTTGATCCAAACACCCCAGCACATACTGGATACGTCTCACTGGATGCAGCTCGTCAACAGACTTGACCACACAAAGTTGTTGTTACTGAAAGATCTGCATCTCTTCCACCTCATGTGGACACTCACTAATTAAACTTGACTTCTCACCTGAAGAGCCAATCTCCAGAGCCAGGTAATACCTTTTTGGGCATTGTCTCTATAAAGACAAGATCGTGGGTCGTTTAGCTCGGGATATTTCTCAACCTCAACGAGTCTCTCCTCACAGCAACAGCTACAGAGTTCTCTTTATACATCAGTGGTGAGGAGAGGAGTTGAGCTGCTACGGGAGTTGGTATGTATGTGAGCGGAGCGGAGCGGGGAGCGGGAGGATTTTGTGTTGAGCGAAGAGCGGCTATTTTTTTAAAAGGTGGAGCGGAGCCTTATCTCTCGCTCCAATTTCGCTCCGGTCGCTCATGCCCCACCCAGAATGCATCTTTGCCCCTGCGCACACCCACACTATTTTCTTTCAAAACTATGGAGTGTACTGTGTACTTCAGAAAAGAAACTGAGACGAGAAGCAGCGGTACCTTGGAGAACGGTCCCTTACTGCGGGGAGAGGCGAGAGGGCTTCGGAGGTCGGCTGCTTAACCTGGTCCGTCTCCTCTACACTTTGACTTATTTCCACCCTGCCAGCGGTACCGTGTACAACGGTCCCTAACTGCGGGGAGAGGGCTTCCTCGGAGAATCTACCAAGCTCATGTTTTATTGGTGCTGTAGCATTGTTCTGTCCTCTCATTAGTCAGACGTCCCGTTGTTCCAATATGTGATTATTACTGTATTTGTGTACCACAGAGGATCAGCAACGCAACAAAAGTAGGCTACTGGTTGAGATACAAGTGTCATAGAGAGGAGAGAATGAAACACCATGACCTCCTGTTATTAACTCTGGGGTCCGGGTTGTGTGGGGAGCTTTCTGCGGTGCTGAACGACTCCCGGCGGGTGTATTTCTGCCTTGATGGTGCGCCGCGACCGGCTCTGGGTCAGCTGGGAAAGGCTTGAGGAGGAGCAGGCTCACAGCTTATGTGTTTGCCACTTTCTTTTTCATTTTAACCCACACCATGATCTTTTCCTGACCCCAACCAAGTGGTTTTGTGCCTAAACCTAACCAGACCTTAACCACAGGGCATCATGATGATTTCGGAACAACGGGACTTCGGAACAATGGGTTTAATATGGTCGGACCAAAGGGCTGTCGGACCAATGGGCAGACCCCGTTTTATTTGTGAATAGAAGATTACAGGTTAGGGTAGTACGACGCAGTTTTTTTGAGCGAAGTGGTGAGCGAGTGGAGCGGGATAAAATTTATGATGGAGCGGAGCGAAGAATACGCAGAACCAAGCGGAGCGGACGAGTGGCGCAAAATGACAGGTCTGCGAGCGAGGAGCGGAAATTTTCACCCTCTCCGCTCCGCTCACATGCTCTGGTATGTACAAGCAGAGCGAGTGGGGAAAAAAGCATTTAATTCAGGAGTGGCAAGGCTGGTAATAGGACAGTTTATTTTTTGACATGCGCCATTTGCTGCCGGTATTTTGGCCTCTACACCTCGAACCATCTGTGAAAGGTTCCACCTAGAACCCTTGCATGAGACAGGGTTCCCAAAGGAATGGAAAACCTGGAAAAGTTATCTCACAGACTCATTTTTCCAGGCCTGGAAAGTCGTGAAATTAGTCAAAATCATTTAAAGTTTAAAGTCATGGAATTTTCTTTCTTTCTAACGTTCCACGTCCTCTTTAAAAGCATGTGCCTACATTCCTATGTTGCTGCATTGTTTTTCACTCTCGAATCCAATTTGTTTGCAGAAAGATATTCACACATCCAACTGTCTCAGATGCAGAAACGCTTGAAAATATCACTTGAGTCTTTGAACAGAAAATCCAGCACACTGCTCTTGCTCAACTTCACAATGTATTAGTAACACAAACCTTTCAGTCTTACTGTACTGGACCTTTGTCAAGAGTGTTCAGCACCATTATTCACAACACTGAGCTTAAATACAATGGGTGAAATGGGTAGAGCAGTTTCTATTTAAGCTCACTGTTGTAAATAATGGTGTTGAACACTCGTGACGAAGGTCCAGGTGGAATGAAAAGTCAGTGTTATGAATAAATTGTGAAGCTGATCGAGAGCAGTGTGCGGGACTTTCTGTTCAAACACCGTAAAAATATGTTTCTAATCAAATGCATTGAGAATACACCGACAGTATAATCAGTCCCCCTTGAAATTCAGTGCCAGATTGATTTACCTTTACTGTTCCAGGTGCTGCAGGGTTGGGAACCAAAACTGGGCTCCAAATTAGAAGTGACTACAAAACGGCAAGTACCAGGTGGTATTGTATGACATAAAATGATGGTAAAGAAACTACGGCAGAACACATGTTTTCAGATAAATAAATATTTAAAAATACCATCTGAAACATGTAAACATTTGGATATTTGAGAGTGAGGATCTTTGAAAACCCACGCTTGAACTCTTTCTTCCAAATAAGGGTTCTTACTTCAACCCTTACCTTTACAAAAAACCCTTGAAGAGTTTTTTCTTCAAAAAGGGGTTCTTTGTGCGCAAACGTGTCTGGGTAGAACCATCCCCTCAGAAAGAACCCTTATTTCTAAGAGTGAACCTCCTCTCTATCTTCTTATGCAGACATTCTCTGCACCTCGTTCGTAGTCTTTCAGAATTCAGTGCCTCAGGTTTCCAAACTGATTTTTAATACCTGGCTCTGCTCTCCTCTCTGCCAGTGAGTCACGGTGTAACTCCACCAGTAGGGGCCAGTATACTCCAGTAGCAGAGATGGTTTGCATGTCACCACAGGGTGGGAGACACAGAGGTGACCCTAGGCCATGGGAAACATGCACTTCTCTGGGTTAAACCTGCCAGCTGTTTGCCACAGTACGCACTCTCACTCTGCAGCTTCTAATAACCAGTTTGTGAGTGTCATCAACAGAATTACGTAAATGATTTAATGAATCTTGCTGAATGAATAAATGTGTAGGAGACATTACTCTGTTTGATTTAATTCCTTTTCAAATAGTAGTGACGCAGAACTACTGATGATATCTCCCTGCTCATTTGATATCATAAGCACTGACTGCAGTACATATCCCATGGGGAAGGGGACTGTGTCTCATTTCCAGATTTAAATCCAGAACAGGGATCAGGGCCAAATAATTTCCTGTTTCATTTCTCTCTGCTGCTGCTGTCATCGGGAGGGAGTTGTAGCCTCTGGCTGGGAGCAAAGCCTAACCTAATCCTGGTTTATTGGTGACTTGAGGGAAGCCCTGCAGCGATGCTCCTTTTAGTCCTGGAAAGCTGTGATCTTCTGCCCCTTTTTAAGCAGTAACACACACACATGATGCATATGCACGCGCAAAAAAAAAAAGAAATACATATAAGGCTGGCACAAATGGGCGAGAAGTTAATAACAGCAGCACACATGCAGACACAGGACAAGCCCCTGGAGCTGCGAGCAGAGCCCAGCTGAGTGCATCTGATATGTGGGTGCAACACTGATCTCTGGAATCTAGGCTACTGCACTGCAGTAAAGACAAAAAGGAACAAGCCCTTCAAGTCGCTGAGAGCCCGGATTGAGAAGAAGGGCAATGATTACCCACCATGCTCTGCCTCTCCTCCCTTCCTTCTCTCTTTCTCTCTGAGCAGCAAGTGAATCACTGAGACTGCCATCTCTCCTCGCCTTCCCAGCACAACTCACCATGTGACTAAGCATGACTTCCTCCCTGTTTGGGAAGGTGCACGGTGGGTGATGCAGAGTTGGTGTGGACCGGAGCGTGAAATTGCTTTATTTAACATTGGGACAATCTGTGTGTCCAAGCAATACCTCCAGAAAACCATGATCCAACCTGTTATTTATAAATTAAAACGCGCTACGTGTTACACTACATCTCGCCTCGACCTTTGTCAGCGCTTGTATAACAATGTTGCTTTCTCTCTTAAAGACGTATTTCACTGCTGGAGAGACGGTCTTTTCTAAAAACTGGACTGTATATGCCAAAGAGAGACATAAACACTTTGAAAAGGGCTGCGGCATTTTCTTTTTCTCAAGTGTGTAGTTAAATTCCAGCAGAACACTTGAATTGTACACAGACGTTTGCAATTTTAATACATTTTTATTGCTAGTCATTGCTGCTTTTTATATATAACCACCTTATCTTAACAGTCATGTCTGTGTTTTAAGCCCAGTTCAGACCAAAGAGCAGCGACAAGATGAAACCGTTTTAGACCGCTGCAGAGAAAAGTTGCAGCGGTGTGAACTGGCCGTCTGAGCTCGACTCAAGCCGGCTGATGGTGTCATGGTGTCGGTTCTGGAGCGTGAAGCACGTCACCTGCTTCTACAGCCAATCGGTTTGTAGTTAAGTCTGCTGGTCAAGTCAAAATGGCCGCAGACAGTGTGTTTGCTTGTTGCAGAAGGTGCTCCATCCCCGCTGAGCCCTCTGTTTCTGTGCTCACATGTGCCGGCATCGAATGGTGGGTCGCTGCTGCTGCCAATGCCCCTCACACACACACACATTCTCATTGACTCACTAATTGGTGCTGTTTATTTATATTATTGTGGCATATTTATTATGAACACAGTCCATCTGATACTCGTTTTGTTTCTGCCGTTTCATCACTACTACAAATGCAGCTGTAGCCAGTATCTCACTATCACTATCCTCATTCATATTTTAAGAAGCTACAAATTATATTCAGCCACAAAATGAACCTGAAAAGCTGCAAATCAGAACAGAAGTACAGAGAGTTGTTGCACAGAGATGATACACTGTCTCATCTAGTTGCATTAGTGTGAACTGGCAGGTTGTTAGAACGTTGCAGAACGGAGCTTTGCAAGTAGTTGCCTGTTTCAACTTGTCTCCTTGCAGGTCTCTGGTCTGAACTGGGCTTTGTGACTTGAAACTACAAGTTAGGACTTAGGACTTGAGTCAGGACATGTCAGTCTTAATTTGGCACTTGAGTGCAAAGACTTGTGACTTGCGAAACATCATGGTCCCACCCCTACTATTTAGATGTAGGTATGTTGAAATCAAAGTAAAAAACTGAGTCAAATTCCTTGTATGTGTGTGTGTGTGTGTGTGTGTGAACACATATTTGGCCCATAAAAGTGATTTGGATCTAAAGAGGTAGAAAACCTACAACTACCAGAATGCACTGCATCAGATCTGACGAATAAATGCTCCCGTTTGTGGATGACGAAATGTGAGTTTCTCATCCGAAAACAATATGGCGACTGGCTGGTAACAAACGATTTTGTACTACAGTTAAAGAGTAAGCTAAAAATGTTCCTTAAAAAACATTTTAGAGCAAAAAACAGGCAACGCAACGGAATCTTGGTTCATATTTCATCAACACGGTGGCAGCTCGCCTTAAATCTGCGTCAATACTCTTTGTTTTCTAATGCATAAGTACAAGTTGTAGTTCAAGCAACAGCCCCAGAGCCAGATGAGTAGGGAGATCTGGGTGTTGGCAAGATAGAGAGAAACTTCACATAGTTCATTTACACATAGTGCCCACATTGTTATGATAAAAAAGTTGGCAGAACATCTGAACAGTATCCCTTTAAGAAGTTAATTTCAAACACTAGCAGGTGGGCTTGTCACCTCTGTTGTTTCACTCATTATTTCCTTTTGGGAAATGGAAAGTAAGAGACAGACAGGCTGCAGGTGACACAAAGCTGTGTGGGGATTTAAATGATTTCACAAGCGTGGGACTAAAAGCTCCAGACTATCTCTGGGCACTAACACCTGTTTGTTTTCTGAACAGTAACCTGAGCAGATTAATACAGACAGCAGCGAGTTAACAAAAGAGATGTCACAGCGTCAGCACTGTAACCCTGCCAGCTGCGACATACCTCTAAGGATTAAGGCTCTACCTGCGGCTGCAGTGTGACACATTTTTGCCAACTCACCTCCTCTCAGCACCAGCACGTTGACCTCGCTGCCCACAGGCAGGTCTTTGAGGATGTCCACCACCTGGGAGTGGCTCAACGTCTGGACATTCTGCCTGTTGATCTCCTTGATGACATCACCCTTCAACAGACCGCGGCACCACTGGGCGTCCAGGATCATCTTCACCTTTTGACCCAGGGGACAATCTGCGATGGCGAAGCCGAAACCTCCGGGACCTTTCACCAAGGGCACGCTCACCAGCTCCGGCTGCAACAGAGTGGGATCGGGGCCTTCTTGGTTGGGGATGTGAGGAACGTGGTGGTGGTGTTGGTGAGAATGGTGGTGATGGCGTCCTCCATTGATCATGGGCGGTACTGCAGCGGTCTGCCTGGGGAGGGTGCCTCCATCTGGGACTGTGTAGTGCGGGTCCTGTGGTATGGAGGTGGAGGGGGAAGGGGAAGTGTCCTTGGAGGTGGAGAGGCCTCCTGAGGCCTCCTCACTGCTGCTGGAGTCCTCAGGCAGCGGGTAGCCGCGGCACAGGACCATGTCCACGTACTGGTTGATGGGGATGGACTGGAACATCTGCACCACATCAGCGTGAGTCTTCCCCAGCACACACGCCCCGTTGATGTCCACGATCACATCACCTACAAGCAACAACGAACTGTTACACATTTTGTGGAATGATGGTGGGGACTGTGATCACAACATCACCACACTAAGGCTGCAACTAACAATAATTTTCATTGTCGATTAGTCGATAGTTGTTGTGAAGAAACCAGAAAATATTCACATTTAAGAACATGGAATCTTTCTTGAAAAATTAAACCAATTAATCGATTATCAAATTAGTTGACGATTAATTTAACAGTTGACACAGGTCATGAATTTCCTGGAAATAATATGAAGTAGAAAAACCTGGAAATGGTTTGGCATGAACAGAATGTTTTGGAAAAGTTTTGAATATAGATTGTGTTGGATATTGTTTAACACATGTTCATGATAATCCCAAAACTTTGCTAACTCTGTGCGAAATATGTTCCTTGTATCACTAATTCAAAATCAAGTGGTGCACTGCGTGACTGCTGAAACTGCCACAGTAGTTAGTAAGTTAGCACGCGCTAGCAGTTTGCTTATCGGAAAATGCCTGGGAAAGTTGAGTGTTTATAATGCATAGCTTTCAAATAACAAATATTATATCCTCCTGTGACCTGAGCTTTTGCTAAGTATGCATTTTTAATTTCTCCTAGCTATTTGGGATCAGTAGGATCTGATAAGTATAAAAAACTAAACATTGTCAGCAATAACAAAGTCCCAATGTCCTCAGCGAGACGATAATAAAGTGCCAATGTCTTCAGACGAGTACTTCCTGATTAACAGCGTCTTGTCTTGTTACTGTTGCTAAAATTGGTCAAATTTGTTGCCAAGACAAAAAGCATCAAGACAACCAAAAGGCTGCTCAACACGCTGCCAGCATCAGCACGTTTTACGCCTGTCGTAGCGAGGCCAGATATGGCCCGTGTATGTGTAGACATAAAGGCGCTCCATAACATATCTATGCTACATCTTTGCTATAATTCCTGTTTTATGGCGAGCACACATAATTAGAGCCCATTATCGCACCCTGAGATCACGCTACAGGCCTATATTTCAAACTACCTTTCTATGAATAGATTCATAGAAATCGGGTAAATTATTACGAAAAAGTTTTGAAAATTAATTGGTAAAGATGTGTGGGAACCCTGTTGACAGCTCATCGATAAATGCTTGCAGCTCTGCAGCACACCGAGGCATATTTAAAGATGTACAATACTAATGTGGCTGTTATCCCAGTAAATTAAATGATAATTATCTGGACTGCATACTGTAAGTGAAATCTCTGTTTCTCCTTCTCTGTCCGACCTTTGATAAAACTCAAGGATGTTAATGGGGACGGAGAGAAGGAGCGCGAGTATAAAATAGAACAAGATCACTGACATGCCGCTCTCCTCTTCCTCCTTTCATCTCCCTATAAGAGGGGGGTGACTCTCATCACCCCTGCCCCGGCTGAGATATCGGCCTGGATGGTCGGCTGAATTGCTGACTGGCCAGTTGGCTAAAAGCCCAGTGGAGGATTCAGCCCGCCTACACAATCAATACCCTCTCCTACAGTAGCAAACACAGCGCTCCATATCCCGATGTAGTGCCTGCTCAGAACCCACTCCACGTACCTCTAATGACTTATCTAACGACTCAGCATCCATAAAACAACACTGGTAATGTAGGTAAAAGATAAGAGTCTCAGAAACTTAAAACACTGGACTCATAGCATAAATAAACGCTCGAGGCACAGCAGTCAGAAAGTCTTAAATCCGGAAGAAGGTTACATGAAGTTTCAGTTCAGTGGGTGCAATGAAATTAATTACATTCATTTCTCTGGTTTAATCAATTATCCTCCTTCTCAAGGGAAATGAAACACTGAAAATAATTACTCTCCCTGTTCCACTTCCATGTTGATTCTCAGCAGCAGCGCCGGTGTCGCAGTAAGAGCATTCAGTACAATCAATATAAGCGTAATGTGAATCCTGAAGCACTTCACTAACAGTAACTCAAATTACGGCTGGAAGAATATCAAATTTTCGACACGATAAGATTATGTGGCCGACAGAGAGTCTGTAACCATAAGTTACAGGGAGCGGGTGTTCGTCCACGGAGTCCACCAACAGACAAACCAAACACTCTACATAGGGCCATTCATGTTTTCGCATCAGCCACCGTAGTCAGCAGCCCCTCCACAACGAGCAGTGTCAGAAAAACACTTTTTTTTTTTTTTTTTTTTTACACGAGAACCTGCTTTATTTAATGTTTTTACTGTTTTAAATCACTTGGTGTTTGTTTTGGAGAGGAACAGACCTCTGTGGATAATTCATCTCCTGGTAAAAACCTCCTGAACAGTGAATACTGAAGAAATTCTAATCAGGAGAAGTTTCAGCTGGTTGCAATTTGTAATCCTCACCACTAGATGCCACTAAATCCCCCTAAAATCTAACACTGCTTGTTCGATGGACAGTGAAAAGGCAACCAGATGGCACTGGGAGAACAGCAAAAAATGGAAATGATTTAAAGTTCTAGTGTGTGGGATGTGGTGGCATCTAGTGTTGAGGCTGCAGATTGCAACCAACTGAAACTTCAGACGAGACGAGACTAGATGAGATGGTGTATCATCTCTATGCAACAACTCTCTGTACTGCTGTTCTGATTTGCAGCTTTTCAGGTTTATTTAGTGGCTGAAAATAATTTGTAAATCCTTAAAATATGAATTAGAGTCGTGATAGTGAGATAGTGGCTACAGCTGCATTTGTAGTAGTGATGAAACGGTGAAAAACAGAAACGAGTATCAGATGGACTGTGTTCATAATAAATACGCCACAAAAATATAAATAACGAGCGCCAATTAATCAGTTAATGAAAATGTGTGTGTGAGCGGGGCATAAGCACATTAGCACATAAGCGAGCAGTAACAGCAACCCACTGTCCAACACTGGCACACCGTGAGGACAGAAACAGAGTGGGGACCGAGCACCTGCCGCAACACGCCATCTGCGGTCATTCTGACTTGACCAGCAGACTTCACTACAAGCCGACCGGCTATAGAAGCAGGTGACATGCTTTAAAACCAACTGCTGGCGATTTGATCAGCTGAGTTGCAGGTGACACCATCAGCCGGCTTGAGTCCAGCTCAGACCAGCCAGTTCACACCGCTGCAACTCTTCTCTGTAATGTTCTAAAACCGTTTCATCTCCTCGCAAATCATTGGTCTGAACTGGTAAACAGCTCATTCTGAGGTAACAAAAACAAAATAATTCTTAGTTTCAGGTGATTATACACTAAAGAAGACAGAGTCATGAATATTCTTCTCATTTTCTGCCAATAGATCCCTCTAAATCCTGCACACTGGACCTTTAATAGGTGCTGGATTATTTACACAAAATTTATTATTAACGTGATATCAATATTTCATTTTTAAATGTCACAGTTATCATAAATTCCAGGATACTGACACACCCATAATTCAAACTACAATCACCATGCAAGTGATATCAACATATACAATAAATGGGAGCCGCTGGGATGTGGGTGCTCCTACACTGAGTTTATAGAAAGCAGACTTGCAAAGCTACATGTAACACACATGTCTGTGTGTGCTACATGTGCACATGATGCAGATAAGCAGTCCACAGAAAGACGCCTGCTCTGCAGGCCTATTAAACCTGTGACATACGGCTGCGTATAAAATCTGTGTGTCACAGTAAACTGGACACGTGCTTTATTGACGGAAGTGTCCTTTTTTTAGAGCTGCTCCACTGAACACTGCAAACTATAAACTTTTGCCTCAGCTTGATCGAGCAATGTGACATTCACAGAGCCTGTTTGGTGTTTTTTCTCCTCTGTTTGTTTGTGTTTACTCTGGGTACATAAAACTGTATTATGTACAGTACGTAGGGCTGATGCCAAGCCGAGTGTCTCTGTGTGCATAGGCGTACATGCCATGCAAACATCACACACGTGAATGTGACTCTGGATTACGTTTTGTTTAGACAAGTAATAAAAGCCTATTTGTCTCCACGTAACTCTTCCTTCTAGCGTTTCCTCCTCGTGTGACTTTGCATTGCAGGCACGTCGGATGGCGTCGAACAGCTGACGCCGGAGTGCACTTTAATAAACAGTAGGCTCGTGGCGGGAACCCTACCTGAGGCGATCTTGTTGTCATGCGCAGCAGGCCCATCCGGAAGTACATTTTTGACCTGGAGGAACTCGTCTGGTCGGTCTCCTCCGATGATGGTGAACCCAAAACCCTGGGGGCTTTTTCTGAGTGCTGTCTGCAGCATGGAGCCCTGCAGCTGAGTCGGATCTCGCGTGAAGCCCCGCACTCCCCTGCCAGGCTCGTCTGCTGCGGGGATGACAGTGGAAAAAGAGGAGATTGACAAGAGGTAATGGAAAGGGAAATGAAGAAAAATATCTTTAATGGCCTAATTACTGTAATTACTCTATACTAAATTGCTTCTGCTGCTTCCGCCTCAACACACTGCACAGTTCCAGTCTGACAATAAATACTAGGATATAAAACTCAGCTTTTATAAATGAAGTCACAGCGGCATTGACTCTATAGATGAGCACAGTATCTTTAAAGTTCACAGGTTTTTTTCCGTGCTGTGGCTGTCTGCGTGGTATGTGAGCGTGCACGCGTGTGTGAAAAAGAGGCCTGGATATGAAGAGAAACTGAAAACACTTGCTCACAAATTGCCATCTGTCTCCATCATAACAACATTTGTGCGGTGACAACGTGTCTGACGGCATGTCGCTCACTGCTAGTAATTACACGAACGCTCTGAGAGAGTCGTAATTTAAGTGCAAACTCAAACAAATCACACACACACACACACAAGAAACTTGCGAGTCGACTGCTCCGTTTGCAAAGCCAGTAAACACTCAGTTATTGCAGGGTGTCTATATTCTGCCCCAGCCTCACCGCAAACAACCAATTCCTTTCACTGCGGGGATAAATCCGTCCTGAAATGCGCCTGACATTTTCCAGGTAAACTTTTCATTGCAAATTTCTTTTGTGGCGCCTGCAGGATGTGTAAATGGGGCAACTTTTTAGAAGACAGGAAAGGGATTATATTAGACGGTGTGTGTGCGTGCGTGCGCGTGTGTGTGTGAGAGAAAGAGAGTGAGATAAGAGCGATGAGACAGAGAGAGAAATAGAGTTAGCCTTGACAGAAAGAGGGAAATTCTAACTAAATCCTCGCCGCCCTTCCCCGTGGTGAGAGCCTATGAGATTGTGAGTTATGTGCTGTGTCCCTGCACGCTGGGCTTCTTCTCTGGCAGTTCCCACACTGATAGATGGTGGGACATCAATCTCATTAGGGAGGGTACAGATAGAAGCTCCCCCTCCTCCTCCTCCTCCCCCCTGCCTCCAACACCACTCTCAACGTGTCATGGGATTGTGATTTGCATAACTGCGTTGCAATTGGCGGATGAACGTGACCGCACTGAAGAAGCAAAAAAAAAGATTATGATTACCATGACACTCCTACATCAGAGCTATGTCAGAGACATTTGCTCAAGACTGTGTATGTGTATTAATGTTGTGCAATCACGTGTATGCAGATGCAATAACATGAAACTCCTCATGACGATTTAAAGGTCCAGTGTTCAGGATTTAAAGGGATACATTGGCAGAATTAGAATATAATAGGCTTGTCTTCTTTTGTGTATAATCACCTCAAAGATTTTCAGATGGGTTTAATGGTGAAAATGAGCTATATGGCTTGTGGAAATAAGGAACTGTCAGTCACAAAGGGGTTCAGCCTTTTAGACAGTTCCTCCAATCATCATGCATACACCGAGTGTCCTCTCCCACCTACCGCTCCATTAGGTCCCAGGGAAGCTGAGCCTCCCTGGAAGTGACGATTTTGTCGCATTTATCCAATGACCGTCTCGCTTTGCTGCATGAAAGAAACCTGCTCAGCGCTGTCTCATAGGAATGCTTGGAGGCTCCGCGTCCACCGTGCTGACACAAGAGTATGACAGGGAGGTCGCGTTTGAAAACTGGTGATAAACAGCTGACGTTTGAGCATCGTAGTCATGATGTGAAACGCATCCCAGCGCATGTTTAATGCAATGTAAATTCTTATTTTAATGTAAATTCAACAGTGCATATTTGACCATTTCTTCTATGAAGTGTTAGGGGAAGATCAGCCTCCCTTGTTGTCTCAGAGCAATCGCCCCTGCTGTAGATGTGGGAAAGCACTTAAGGTGCGGACACACCAAACCGACACTAAAGAACTTGCGGCAATGAAAGCCAACTGTTGCGTCGTCTACGTCGCCTCACGTCGCCTCACGTCGCCCTGTGTCAGTTGCATTTGAACACACTACACGGACTACATCCGACGGCCAAGTGGCACGTATGTTCTGCGCCTGCGTGAGAGAGAGCAGAGTGACAGAGTGGTACATCCTGTCAGCTGAGGGGTTTCCTATCTGTGCAGCCGAGCACCGCAGCACCTCCACGGACTATTACAGACGGTCCCGGTGTTTCCTCCATAGGCTCCACTTCACTCAGCTGCCCGATAAACCCGCTGCTTCTTCCCACATAAATCTGAATAACAAACCAGGGCTCGGTGCTCCAGTTGGATCCAAACGGAGAGCCAGGGCTAGCTCAGAGACTAGCGGCTGTGCGTCCCTCTGGTCATGCTGCGGCTAACGATCCACTAGCCTCACAGCTAGCTCCGGTTTATTATTCAGGTTAAAGTGGGAAGAAGCAGCAAATCTGTTGGGCAGCTGAGTGAAGTGGAGCCTGAGGAGGAAGCACCGGTTAGCCCCGGTTTCACTACAGGCAGATTCACTCGCTACAGGGGCGAGGAAATAAAACCATCTCTCTCACCGACAAGCTCCGGCGCCGATTCAACATGCTCAATCAGCCGAAAAGCCGGTGATGCCAAAGAGCCGATGGTGAGGGACACACCGCAAAAACTAGGCCGACAGATGCTCACCGACGGCCGACTTTGGTCGACGGCTGACTGCGGCTTGGTGTGTCAGGGCCTTAAGATGTAAAATCTCCGCTCACATTGGGCAGCTGGTGAACCTGAATCTGAGTGTTGGAGGGAGACTATCTTACTTGTTGTTAAACTTAACGGTGGCTTATTGCTGACATGAGACTGCCTGTATTAAGATGTTTTAATAGTGGTTTAATTTCACAACAGAGACAACAAATGTCGAGGGTCAGGGCAAACTGACAGAGAGGCCACTCCGATGATGCAGCAATGCGCTCATGTGCAGCAGAGAGCTGTGACTGGGAAGGGTTAGTGTGTGTACTTGTGCATCTTTTCAAGCTTCATGTCGAACCATTTTCTTTTAGTGTTTTGGATGATTGTTACAAGAGAGGACACAGAGTTAACGGCACCCGTTGCCTCCTTCCAAGCCTTTGATTTACCTGTCTCTGACACACCAACACTAACAGAAGAAAATAAAAATGTTTTTCACAACCCCACTTCACCTAAAATAACTTCAGTCTCAGTGGCGGACAAGTTATTTCTTTTTCTCCTTCTCCTTCTTTGTTTGCTCCATGCTCGCAGGTCGACAGACAAACAAAACACTCGACCAAACACTGGCTCTAAATAGGGAACTCATGTTTTCATGATTTCAGAAGTTTATATCTACATAAGGAGCAGGTCCTAGTCGACGGAATCCGCCATGTTTCTACAGTCGCCCAGAGTGGACAAACAGCAGTTAGCAGCCCCAGCATGACGAGCAGTGTCAGAAAAATCTGATCCATTTGTTTGGAGAGGAAGAGATATTTTGGCTTCGAATAAAAACCTCCTGAACACTAAAAGAAATCGAACTGAAGAAGTTTCAACTGGTTAAAATCCTCATCGCAAGATGCCACTAAATCTCACAGACTGCTCCTTTAAGGTGCGACCGTGTGTCTAATATGCATGTTTGATAGGATTTAGAACGTCGAGGCCTTCCATGTTCACACGCTACGCCAGCACTGTTTCTTACATGATCACCATGAAAGCAACGCTGACAGAGAAGTAAAGCTGGAGCGGGGGGGTGAGGTGGGGGGCTATACACCAAAGCCATGTTTACATGGTCTTGATTAAGCTGTGGGCCACAAAGGGACAGTCTGTGTTCTCGGGGGTGAAGTGATTATATGAAATGTCAGACAGGATTGTCAGCGCTGTAATTATGGCCGAGCATAGTGCTGCGCTTTGCTCCTGTGCTCTGCGGCATTGTCTGGGGGGGTCAGGCGAGCCAGCCTTGTCAAAACAGTGTTTAGATGCCACCTCACGTACGTCCACACACTTGCGCAAGACCACTACCCATTAATTCTCATTAACAAGGGTGGGAAGGTGCAGAGCGTGCACAGGGGAGGCAGTCAAAGCCGGAGGCGGTGGCACACAGAGGAAATATCAGCCGCAGACTGCAGAGAGGCTCAGCTGTGGGAGGTGGGGGTCTGCGTGCAGCAGTGAGGCAGACAGCTCTGTCCGAGGGGCGTCTGAAACACAGGGGCTAGTTTGAATGCTAATGTGATCATGCTTTGTGTGTAAGCACGCAGAAGAGTCTAATAATTCTTACTCGTGTTACAACAACGCAGGGCTGCCGCTTCTCGGAGCCTTACGTTGACTGAGAGGAGGGTGATTAGGCCAGCCGAGCGGCATCGTTCACCACAGGTGGTAAATGATGAACAGATGACCCAGCTGAAATGCAATTTATGATCATAAGTCACTCTCACCTCTTTCTCCTTCTCTGTCTCCTTCCCTTCCTCTGTTCTAAAGAGATCTTTGAACTGCGGTGAATGACTGGGGCAAAAGCACTTTCAAAGAGACCTCAGAGCTCTCCCTATTTCACAATCTACTTGTCAGAATGAATTCTGCCGCCCAGTGAAGCGCCGCTCCATTATTCAAATTGAATATCATTGCTTCAGAGGCTATGGGCTGTTTATCAGCAGCCTGTCAACTGTTAGAACATCTTTCAGACAGTCATCACAGCATGAAGTAGATGATAAAAGTGCTCAAGTGTTTGGATAACACATCTAATACCTTGTTATATAGGTTTTATTCTCCACTGAACAGAAAGCTAAAGCTATAAGGCCAAAACCTGTGTTTAAATAATGCTGTGTCTTTATACTGAACGTCTGCACCTGTGCTGCAGCGTATGGAGCAGCAGGAAGACGAGGATACACAGCCAAATGTAAAAGGTATTCAGCTAGAGCACCGTTTATGTTCATATATTTATGCTTATCCTGATGGGGGTCACAGGGGGGCTGGAGCCTATCCCAGCTGACATTGGGCGAGAGGCAGGGTACACCCTGGACAGGTCACCAGACTATCACAGGGCTGACACATAGAGACAGACAACCATTCACGCTCACATTCACACCTACGGACAATTTAGAGTCACCAATTAACCTGCATGTCTTTGGACTGTGGGAGGAAGCTGGAGTACCTGGAGAAAACCCACGCTGACACAGAGAGGAGAACATGCAAACTCCGCACAGAAGGGCTGCCCCACCCTGGGTTCATACCAGTAACCCTCTTGCTGTGAGGCGACAATGCTAACCACTGCACCACCATGCCACCCATTTATGTTATATTTGAAAATCATTAAGCATTCAGAGTCCAAATGTGACATTAAATCAGCAAAGAAACTAGTAACACTGAAGCACACCAAGTCTGTCTTTCGGGGCGTCGGTGGCTTACTTAATAGAGCAGGCGCCCCATGGGTTCGATTCCAACCTGTGGCCCTTTGCTGCATGTCATCCCCTCTCTCTCCCCCCCCTTCACTCTGAGCTTTCTTATCAATTAAAGGCAAAAATGCCCTAAAAATATCTTTAAAAAGTCTGTATCTTTGATCTGAATTTGTTGGACGTTACAATATAAATACAACCCCACACTGTGTCAATCATGATTACACACACATACACGTATCGCCCGGCCCTATATCAGGTGTTCAGGTTTCCTGGTCAGAACATTTTGTTCAGATGGTTTCAAGTCTGTTTTTCTGCTAGTGAAAATTAGCATTAGCATGATCACATTATAACCAGACTGTAAAAACACTGTGCTAACAAGCTAGCAGCTAGCATTAGGGTAAGTTCCACCCTCTCGTCCAAATATGGTCACTTTTTGTTGCTTCTGGCTCAAAAAATCCAAGATGGCAGCAGCCAAAACGCCAAATTGAGCTTCAAAGGGGACTCCACAAACCAAATGGCGACATCTAGTGTCTATATTCATTATTTTAAAACCACAATACCAATGTCTATAATTACATGTGTTCATTATGCCAGCATTTAATCCTTGCATCTTAAATCACATTGGCATGTCTCAATGTGGTTTTGATTTTCAAAATAAATCAAATTGAATTTTCTGAGTTAATGTTTTGTCCCTACGACTCTCTCCCCATTACCACTTGTGTACATACTGTGGTTGCAGTTACCTGAGGGTGTGGCTACAGGTGGCAGCCCTACAGTAGGCGTGTCGACGCTCAGTTTCCTCTTCGCCTCCTGCACTGGATTCTCAAACTGGGTCTTCTGGTTGATGTGGCTGCACAAGAGAGATAACAACATTAGATGATAAAGAGCTCAACACAATCCTGTTTTTGTTGGCATTCTGTTCATCATTTTATTCTTCGGCTGACAACACCCAGTCTGACTGCCCACTAATGTTCCTGCTTCTCTGTCTGTCTGCTGTCGTACCTTTTGACCTCACAGAGCTCAGCTTGTCCACACTCTTGATACAGTCATGCAAACCTGTGATTTGACTATGAGTGCTGGGTGTGACGTAACCTATGCTGGGCAGACAGCGTGTTGTACAGGCTGCTCTAATACAACCACAGACACAAACCTGTGTGTGCCAGAAGTGCAACACGTACAGATGGACTGAGAGCACGTCTAAACCTCAGAAATATAAAAACTGCCTGGACATTCTCAGTGGATTCAAAGAGAATTGGATAGAGAGGATCAGTAGCAATCTTTGCCGTGATAGTCTACATCGCCATGATGGGATCAGCATCTGCTCGATGCATTGTAATCCCAGGATCAAAAGATTAAATAAACTGTAGATGGATGTAAACGGATATGTGCCTCCTTTTCCATATCACACGGCCAGAGATGTCTGCTCTGAAAAAACTCCACTTTGGGGAATTTACGCCAAACTCAATCTAAAAACAATTAATGACTCGCAGGTCACACCTGTGTGCCGAAACAATTTCTGCTACCCGGAGAAATGTCCCTCCACGGTTAGATGGTAATGGAGAGAAGTAGCTCATCTGCCTAATGAGCTTGAACAGTTGTAAATCCCGGTCATGACAGCACCTTGGGAAGGCAGAAAGCATCGATGCTGCACAGTGAATCAGCCACATGCTGAGGCGCTGATGGTATATGTGTATGTGTATGTGTGTGTGTGTGTGTGTGTGTGTGTGTGTGTTCAACAAATAGTGCTCTTGCTGCGTATGACTCATGCACAGAGATACCCTCCCCATTAAGTGTGGAGAGATAAACATTCCCCTCTCTTTCATTCCCACTCTTTCATTTCCTCTCTGGCTCACTTTCTCGCCCCTTGATTGCCACACCTCATGTTTTGTTTGGCTGTTGAGGAAATAATGGCACTTTGTGTCACGTTGTCGCATTCGCTCGTTCATTCACAACAAAATTTGCCAGACAAAGAGACGGAGACGGGGGGAGAGGCAGCCTTTCAATGACCCTCTTGCATAAACAGGAGCTCTGAGTCCCCCCCCTGCCTGCAGGTCTCTCCCTCTTTGACCACAGTAATGGGACTAAAATGGAACATTGTGCTCTTGTTTACACTCTTGATCAGAACGGAATCTCGGCCCTTGTTTCACTCTCAGGGACCCTGAACCTTCATTGTCTGTTTTCTTCGCTGTCTTCTCTCGTTCACGCACACAAAGCTGTAACCCAGCAGTGTTATCTCTGCTGACATAATTGCTTTCTGCAGGACTGTGGGAAACTACCTCACGGACAAAAGCATAATATGCCACTATCACATATTCCACAGGTCCCCTGAGATGAACTCATTTAATGCCTCTATACCTCTGGAACAGGCATGTCACAATACCAGAAATTTAGTACTACTTAAATGGACTTGAATATGCACATCTTTATTAAAACATTTAAATTAAATTTTGATTTTAATACGATGATCTGTTTCGAATGCAACGTACTAGTCTACGAAAGTTCATGAGATTTTGTGGGTGATTAAACATATATTAATATATGTCTATGGTGCACCCTTGCATTTTGTAATTGACTATATCAGAATGTTGTTCCTAATAAGAGGCAAACTCTAGCTAAAAAAATTAATTAATTTAATTCAATTTAGAAAATCTTCCTGGGGAACCTATTTGTCACCGTTGGCATGCAGGAATTATAAGAGTGTGACACATTTAAACCCCTGATTGGCAGCCAGTGTGAGGGATCACATCAATTAAAAGGAGAGAGAGCCATGAGTGGGACGACGGATCGCTTCATTGTACAGAGCAAATTACAACGAAGCACCAGTGAAGACGACCTACCACCGAAAGAAAAGAGAAAAGAAAAACTGTCAGTAGACAGTATCATGAAAGCTACCTGTCTTATTTCTTGTTATTTTTATTGTCTTATGTCGTGACAAGAGTGATAAGAGGCCACTGTGCACAGATGTAGAAACAGGTGTGCCTTGAGATTTTGTGATTTGAGCACAAGAAGGTTAAAAAACCACGGATCTATAGTAAATTAACGTATTTCTCCTCCATTGTTGTTGTGATTGGACAGCTGGGTAAGCCGTGACAGTGACGAGCCAAAGTTACCCACAGTTGGACATTTATCAACACGACGTCAAACATGGACAGATTTGTTTGCTTTCACTGCCAGCTCTGCAAAGTGTAAGCTCCAGAATCTCTGTGCGGCTCCACACAGATTTTGTTTTTATTATTTTTGGTCAAAAAAGGCTCTGGTCTAGAGGTTATTTTTGCTACTCTTCAGTTTACTGCACACCACCTGCGTTTGGTGGGAGCTAGCGGAGCTGCTTATTCAGTGATTACCGCTATCAATGCTATACAGACAGTGCTGCTGTAGAAACATTGTGTCCACCCTCTGGTCTCCCCTAAGGTCGCCCCAGTGAGTAAGTGGCTTAATTGTGAACCACAAAGTCCCTTAAGTATTATTAAGGAGCTCTGTTAAGCTCTGTTAGCACTAGAGATGCACCGATACCACTCTTTCCTTCCCGATACCGATTCCGATCCGATACCAGCGCGTAAAATAAAAATGGATGGGATATGAATTGTTGTATGTCTCAACTCCTAAAACTCTATGTAAAATATTAAATACATAATAGAATGAATGCCATAAAACTTTTTTTTTAATATTATCACGACACAGATTAAGACACAGGTTAAAGTGCAGCCACACAATCTGTTAAAAAAGACATTTTAAAGGCTACAGTAGAACGCTTTTTAAACTCTGCTCTGTTTCCGTTTCATTTGCCTGTAGCGTGCGTATACGTAATGACGTAAGGCATTATGTGGTATCGGATTGGTCATAGGCTGTACTCGCTGATACCCGATACCGCATTTTAGGCAGTATCGGAGGCATTTTCGATACTAGTATCGGTACAACTCTAGTTAGCACTGTTAACAGTGTCAGCACAGCTAGCAGTGCTAACAAAGCTGACAACAGCCATGTTTCCATCAGCCTGTTTAGATGCGCATCTAGAAGTATTGCATCGGAAAATTATGACGGAAACGCCAAAATTCGAATTAAAATCCCCTGATTCACACAAACTAAAATACGCTTGCTTTAGCCGGGTTTTGGTTGATTTGAAAAAATGTAGATTCGCAAAACGGGGGATGGAAACATTTATGTTCAAATTAAGTCTGACGTAGCGCACCTTTCTCCATGGTGATATCCACACTCCGGGTCGGAAAGGCGGTAATGCATTTACAAGCTGGTTGCCAACCGCCAGAAAACATAGAAAGAAGAAGAATGCGAGAGTTGTTTTGCTTCCAGTTCTGCGGTTTTCACCAAAGTCCGTACATTTAATGGAAACACACAGGATTCGTATTTCTTTTAATGCGCATTTCCCAATGATTCAAATCACTTTTGGATGGAAACATGGCTAATGCTAAGGAGGTTTTTCAGCTCACAATTAAGCCACTTACTCACTGAGGTGATCAGGGGAAGACTGAAGGGTGTGGACAATGTTTCCGCAGCAACCAGCAGTGACTGAAATAAGATGGCACTGCTAACAGCTAGCTAACGTTAGCTCTCATTAGTACGCAGTGCAGAGAAGCCAAGGCTAATGTTAGCTAACAAGTGGAGACCAGAGGGTGGGCAGTGTGCCCACTATGTTTACTCATGTTAACATGGCAATAAAATAAAAGGTAACACATTAACACCACTAAACATAAAAATTTCACCACCACTAAATCGATACTACTTTGAAATGTGGCACTAAGGCTGACTGAGTCAATGAAGCGCCGGACTAAGAAAAAAGGCCTCTTGTCATTGTGTCATTATGTCATTTTGTGATTTTCCTAAAAAAATAAACAGTTACCCTTTAATGGGTGTCTGGCTATTCATTAATTCATTCATTTTCTATTACTTCTTATCCTGGAGCCTATCCCAGCTGACATTGAGCGAGAGGCGGGGTACACTCTGGACAGGTCACCAGACTATCACATAGTCTGGAACATGCAAACTCCACACAGAGGGGCTCCCCCACCCCCAGTTTGAACAAAAAACCCTCTTGCTGTGAGGCGACAATGTTAACCACAGCACAACCATGCAGCCCAGGTGTCAAGCTATGGAAAGCTTAATTAATTGAAACAGACGGCCCCTACTTTTAGGCGTATATGCTGCCCAGTCAGGCCCAGAAGTGTTGCATTCCTGGTACCGACAGTACTGGAGGAAAAGGAGTACCACCACGTGTTTGGAATTTTGGCAACCTACAAAAGTATCAGTATTCGTGACATCCCTACTCTGAAAATCAGCAATACGGCTTTAAGTTGCAGGAGATGTGAATATAATAACACAGAACCCATTGAAAATAGTGCAGTCAGTTAAATCAAGCATGCAGACACAACTCCAGAGGAAGCACACAGGTGTACAGTAGATTGAAACCCTTGGATGAACATTTCGACTGTCACTTCAACAGAGGCAGAAAGAGACTGGATATGAGCAGTAAGCCATATCCTCCACATCCACCACAATTCACAGCTGCATCCCACTGGGTCCCTTCATGCACAGGGAGAAATTTACTCACTCCACGTAGTAGGTGCCATACTGTGGGTCCTCAATCTTCTCCCAGCCGTAGGGCAGCTCTGAACGGGGAACAAACGGGAAGAAAGCAGACGCAAATCACTTTAGATACTGCTGAGGCACCACATGGACTACTGGACACACACAATGAGACGTGGTGCTTTGACTGGCAGCTTCACAGCATCCTTACCTCCACCTGGAGAACAGAGGGACTGCTTTTATTTGTCACTATGTGTTTAGGGCTTAATACACACTGTGGAGGAAGCAGGGAAGAGAAGGAGGAAATGCTGAGTTGTTATACAGCCTCCCTGGAAAATAATAGCCTTTTCTCTCCAGCAGTGTGTATGTGTGCAACATCTTGAGTTTCTGCTGCTGTGTGACAAACACATGCGGCTCAGAGGAGATCTTTACGCAAGAGGGGCCATAGAAAATTGCCTTTTGAGAGATGCCGCACTGATGAGCTCCCTGCATGTGTCCCAGAAGCCATTAGGAGGAGAGGGGCAGGCTGGAGAGCGGAGGTTTGTGCTGTGTCACCGGCATGACTGTGATCAGGCCCGCTCAGCTGTTCAATCGCCGTCTGTTAGCCAGCGCCCTCTTCATGGAGGCAGGGACGTGGCTCGTGCACATACTGGTCTATGCAGCAAGAAGTTGAAGGTGTGTATGTGGTGAGGAAGGTGAGGGTATGAATGGGACTAAGGAGCACAAGTGTCCGTGTGAGGGTTACTACCATTCCAATAATCTGCAGATATAAGCTCCTTTTACACTGCCTGTTCAAAGTGGGAATGTCACGCCGTTATTCTGCCTCGTTATTCTTCATGAGATGTACGATTGCGGGTTGGGGACACACAGTTGTCTCACCTTTAAGCAGAGGTAGGAACAGCATCACATCGTCTGTGTAATAAAGGACAGCCTTTAGGACGGGATCACGGATGAGACGGGTGTGACGTTATGATGACGTATTATGTTTGTCAGATCTAAAGGGATTTAAAAGGCAGCTAATAGCAGTTAGCAGCTAACTCAAAGAAGAACAGCAGCCACAAATGTCTGCAAATTGGGAAAACAATGCAGACGGGGAGTTCCTTACCCACAAGATCACCCGCCATATGACGGGGATGGTAAATGATTGTTATTGTTTAAAGAAGTGGTTCCCAACTGGTGGGTTGCAGTCCAAAAGTGGGTCGTAAGTCCATTCAGAATGGACCCCAAGTGATCTGCAAATGAGTCAAGTTTGTCAAAAGCACACTTTATTTTAAGTAAAGTGAATTCCTGGCACAGAGCTTTTATTTTGAAGTGCCGTTTCCTGCTGTAGAGTGAGTGACTAATGGACAGCTACTTGACAGGGACAGTAAACTAGCTGGACTTTGAACTTATGACTAAGGAGAAATCTGGACGCCTGGGCTGGACCAGTTGGGAACCACTGGTTTAGAAAGTGCTGGCGACACATATGTCGTAGGTCATGCTGGAGGCTGACGCTGCTATCATCAGTTGTTTCTGGGATGCTGGCATGCTATCTAAAATCTAGAATCACGGAGGTGGTAGGATGCTGCCATAGTTTGATTCTGTGTAAAAGTACAAAGGTGGTGTAAAGAAGGGACTCTGTGGCACGATTTTTGTGTAAAACGGTCTTTAGTCTCACCTCCTTCCTCGCATTTCTCAGGAGGCTTTGCCTTCTTGGCGAGGCGGGGGTCCAGCCAGGTAGTGGTCTTGCTGTTGTGACTGAAATGCAAAGAGGAGACTTGGCTTTAGGTGCAGTAAAAATCATTTTCAAAACAATTAAGATGCTGTGACGATCGTGCAATTAGCACTCCAACTCTCAGGAGCCACTTTGCCCAGAAGCTATTCCACCAACTCGAGCAAACAAACAAAACTAAAATCTCCAGGAAAACATAAAGTGTGGCTAACTTCTAATGTTTGGGGATGAAATGGCTTATTAAAGAAACCTTTAAAATTTAAACAAAGCTCAGACTAACCTTTGAGGTAGAAGGAAGAGAGAAAAAGAAAGAGAATGGGGCAGAGTAATGAGTGAGGGAAAAGGAGGAATACACAGAGCAGAGAAGGGAAAAGAGTGAGCAGCTGCAGAGATCATAAAGAGCAGAACTGAGAGAGCAGGTCAGGGGTGGCGGGCTTCATTTAGCCTGTTGTTTCTCTGGCTGGCAGAATGAGCTATTGATTTAGTGGCGAGCAGCAGCACCTGGCTCTGTCAGCCGCTCGGCATTGACTGCCTGCCACACTAACGGGGCCAGGTAAACAATGCAGGGCCTGCTGCTTTTAGCACCAGCCAACAAACCCGACATCAAACACAGGGGAAATAAAAGCAAAACTTAATCGAGAACACAACTGCCATCGCCGAGCCCACTGATAACTTCCATGTCCAACACCTGGTTTGATACAGTACAGAGGAGTGTGCTGGATGGGGAGTTAGACAGGGCTGCCAGATCTCTCAACACATTTTGCTTACCCTGGCTGTAAAAGAGATGAATTGGGAGAGTACTGGGAGTTGGATTAGCACAACGCTGATGTAATGGGAGAGTAATAGGACCAAAACAATGCAAGCAAGTAGCAGGAGAAAGGCTACTTACTCTATGAAATAGACCATGCCGGTTTCTGTGTAGGCCATCTCCCAGTTTTTAGGCAAGGGCTCCTGACTTTCATCCTGAGTGTTCCATACACGCAAGTCCATAGCCCCGGCGGACTGGTTGTAGCTGGGCACCGTCTTCCTCCACTCCGCCTTGTCCTTGTGCTCTGTGGCCCGGCATGGTGTGAGGGACACGGGCATGGAGACAGACAGAGGGATGGGTTGGGAGTAAGGGTGTGGGAGATGGTAGAAGGAGAAAGAGACAGGAGGTGAGAATGTGGCGCCATTGGAGCTCCTCTGGGCTCCTTGCATCTCTCTGCGCTGCTGCTGTCGCTCGAGTTGATCTTCCTCTGTACACTGGGTGGACGGTTGCATCCACAAGAGAGGAAGAGGGGTAGAGAGCGAGAGAGGGAGGGAGACAGGGAGAGTACACACACAGAGAGAGGACGGAAGCAAAGCAATTGCCATAGGATTTGCATGTCAGCAGCGATGTACTGGGAACTGCCTCCCAGGCAAGGGCAAGAGCTGACCAATGCTTCAGCCCCCAGCCGCGAGCGCCACATCACAACTCTATTAGCATCACACAGGCTGCTGCATGTGCGTGTGTGTGTGTTGCTGTCTGTGTGAGGCTCTTATCTGCAGGTTTTCATCTGGCTGTGTATGACCTAGCTTCATCATGGCATTGAATGCTCAGTCTGTTTGGCCAGGGTAATTGAATGGCAGGGAAGGAAAGCGACTGGAGGGAGCCAAGAGCCTTTTCTGTGTCGAAATTGGGGCCCTCTTTTTCATCATGGACCCACAGAGGGGTTTCTGCACTTATAAAGTCAAAATAATTGACTGCATACAGACTCTTGCTCGAGGCTACAGCAGCTTTTAGCCCTTGCAGAGATACACAAACGGGGCTGTTGCAGATGTGGGCATGCAGGCTTCATAAACTGACGACAACTCTACAAGGACACAAAAGAAAAATGGACGTTAAAAACAATGCGTGACCGTTATTACACTACCTTCAAGGCATGGTCATACGTCTTCCTCTTCTCCTGTTTTCACCACTTTAACAATCCAGTCCATCCACATGATGACAATGGTACAATAAACTGCATTTCAGATTATCATGAACTACAGAATTAGGACTGACATCCTTCTACAATGACTGCTTTTTTTTTCTTGGCTGGGCTCCGCACTGTCATCGTTACTGCCCGGGGCCACAGAGATGATGTGTCTCTGACAATGTTTCTCTCTTTTGCTCTTGGATGTGAGATGAGCAGTTATACTTGCTCACTCTTTTTTTTTTGGACTTATTTCCCCTCCTTCCTTTGACGTGTAATCATGTCTCACAGAGAAAAGATGCATTCCCCGTCCTCCTGTGGATGCTTGATATGGTTCATATTTTGTGAGCTGAATTAGCCTTTATATTCCAGATGAGTCTGGGGCAAGGTTATTATCATTATTCAAGTGGCTGTGGCTCAGGAAGGAGAGCGGCTCATCCATTAATCGGAAGACCTGTTCCATCGTGCGGGTGTGTGTGAATGGTGGCACCTTGTATGGTAGCCTTGGCCACTAATGTAAGAATATGTGAATGTGGCATGAGGCATTGTGCCATCTAAAAGCGCTTTTGGTGGTCGGAAAACTAGAAAGACTCTTTATAAATGCAAGACCATTTTCCATTTATTATATTAACTAAAAGTAAACTACTACACTTTGCAACTTTGCAACAAAATACGTCACTCATTCGGATCAAAGCAAGACAACTCGAGATATGAAAGCACCCTTATGTCGGGTTCACACGACACGATATCAGCCCGAAAATGGCTCGACGCAGCGTCGTACCGCGTCAGCTCGGATCGTGAACGACAATAAGTGTCGTACACGATAATCCATCGTTTCATCTCGTGTAGTGTCTCATAGTAGACAACAACCAACGCCATGTCTGGGACACCTCACGACGTTCGGACAAAAAGTCTAGCATGTTTGATTTTCCTTTTGTCGTTCACAACTGCTCTCGTCACAGCTGTCACTTTGACCAATAGGAACACAGAGCGATCTGCTGCCGTAGACAACTGTACGACAACAACACCACAGGCTTCTTGATATTTCCTCTAGGAAATTTCAAACTCAACACTTCCTGTATCTGTTTCAAATTAAAAGCCCATTATAACTTTGGTTGAGAGAATCCCTTCATTTTCCAAATAGGCTTTTATTGTGAAACATTTGCAGGAACTTGTTGGGGAGAAATCAGTGACTTGCATGTTTGCATACGGTACTTTAAATGTAGCTCCTGCCATCTTTCGGCTGGCACATGACCAGACACAGTCACAGAAATAATAGTAATAATAATACGACAAGATAACCTGATGCAATCACACTTGTCGTGAAAGACGACCGGGGATGATTGGTGTGGACCATCGCGTAGTGTTTCAAGTCTGTCGGCCAAGTCACGGCACGATTTTATAACTCCACAATCGTGTAATCTGACAGAGTGACTGTTGGAACAGACGAAAATGTCACACACACATAAAAGCATGTCATTAGCAAGAAACTTTGCAGCTCTGTTCTCTAGCTGCAAGAACATATCCTCCTGTAGGATATATGTGTAGTGTGAACCAGGCATTAGTGATAGCAAAAACATCCTTATGTTCCTCACATTCAGGAAAAGTCTGGGCAACCCTGCATTGCTATTTAGTTTATTTAGAAAGGCATATACTTGTATTGCTCCCTGCATGAATGTTCAACATTAGCACAGAGTGGTCTGTCAATTGAACTGTGGTAATTGTGCTGCAAATATGTATCTCAACATATTTGGCTAGCTGTTCTCAAGGATCATAAAAACACAACAAATAATATAACTGGCAATGTAATGGTGCCGGCACTGGTAATTAGCTGTGTTTGCAGCACTTGGTCCTTTCTGTGCAGAGTGGCTCACTTGGCTAACACTGTGGAGTGGCAGTGCCATACAGCACCAGGCCAGGGTGTGTGTGAGACTGGTCACAGGCCCGTCATTGAAGCCATAACAGAGGACAGGACAGCTGAGGGAGCCTCCTCCAGCTGGAGCTGTGAAGGGCCAGAAGCTGCTGCTTTGTTCAGTTGGCTGCTTCGAGCGGCGGATGGTATGATGAGAGAAAACGATTTCATATGGATGGTCTTTATGTAACATGGTGGCACATATTTCTGACCATTACCACTTTGTTTTGTAGTGCTTTATAATAACACAGCAGTTAGAGGTTTCCTAACTACTCTCCCAATGAGGACTACTCGTCATTAGCCGAAACATGCTCTGATTTACTTGGTGCCACGAGCCATGTGAGGACATCCTTGTACGGGAATGAAACAAGGACAAAGTCTCTCCCTGTAACCGAGGGATTGCTGCTATTGATCTCAGCCAGACTTTGACTGCTTCTTGACTTTGCAGGGCTGTGATTTAGTGCTGACCTTGCATGCAGAACAGCTAATCCTGACAACGTTTGTTTGGAGAAACGAATGATAAGGAGGAGAGAAAAAGGTCCTGCTGTTTTGCATTCGGAGAATAATATAATGGACGGCTGGGAAAATAAAAATAAAATCGAGTAAACAAAAAACTGCTGGGGTTTAAATTTGGAGAAAAGTGGTATGAAGCACAGCTGCATTACAACTAGTTGTATGAATTGCAGAAGCAGTGAAAGAAACAGACAATGATGTTTCTCACCAGCCAGGCCGTTGACCATAGGAGGCCTGTCTTCTTCGTCTTCCTCCTCTGGCGCAGCGCTGTCCTTTCTGTCCATCTTACTGACGGAGGTTGTGCGTTTTCGCTGGACCTCCGTGTCAAATTCCTCATCAAACAGAACCTGGTCCACCAAGTCAGGCTGCACGGGGCTGGGCTCTGCAGGAGGTTTAGGGGTCCCATAGTAGTTACCTGGGATGAAGAGAGGAAGAGAGAGACAACGAAATATACTCATGAATATGTTTAACTGAACATGTACAGGCTTTATTTGATTATGTTCATTGCATAACCCCAACTTGTGACCCCCATTACTAAATACCTCACCTTAAAGGGACAGTTCACCCCCACAAAAAATCCTCTTACTTGTGCTATTTATCAGTCTAGATTGTTTTGGTGTGAGTTGCAGAGTGTTGGAGATATCAGCCGTAGAGATGTCTGCCTTCTTTCCTATATATTAGAACTAGATGCCAGTCAGCTTGTGGTGCTCAAAGCACCAAAAAAAAAAAAAAAAAAAAGACATCTGAAAAACTCAACAGCAATGTCTCTTTCCTGAAATCATGACCTGGTTACTCAAGAGCAGGTCTTGCCAAAAAAAAACAAAAAAAACAAAAAAACAATAGCGAAGCAGCAAGCAGAAAGAATAAACTGAGGGATTAGTATGTGATGTCATGAGGAAGTGTTTCCCTTGTTTACATGCCTCAGTGTGGCACTAACATCAGCAACATTACTTATCCTCAGTGTTATTATCCTTACTTTTATGCAGACCTCCACAGAGGAAAAAGTCTGCTGCATTTCCAGGCTTTTCCTGAGAAAATAAGTTTGTAACTTTTGGGGACACTACAGGTGGCGCTAGAAACGCAGACGCTTCAAAGACGCTTGAAATGCCTGAAACGTCCTTTCAATGAGCGCTCCTTACGAGGAGCAACCGGGCGATCAAAACACTGAAAATGGACCCAAGACAGAGCTATGGTGCTGCTGGCGTCTGACACCCAAAAGTTGAGATTATTTCAACTTTCAGCGTCTACAAATGCGCGTCTAAAAAGACGCCAGAAAGACGCTCGTCATAAAAAATGCTTGAAAACCAGTCAGACGTGCCGTATCATAGGGAATCAATTGTTTTACTGGCGTCTCATTTCTAGCGTTCCTTGTAGGTGTGATCGCCCCCTTAATCAACTTCACTCCTGAAAAGCTATTTGACTCAGAAAGTCGTGACGTTACCACCACGCTACTGAGAAATGCAGTTAAATTAGTAACTTTGCTACTTGCAGTGACGCTACTGCCCAAAACCGGTAGGAACTATTTTCTTTCTACCGAACTACACCTGCCAACTGTATCACAACCCAGAAGGAAGTGTGCATCTACTCACAGACAAGACGTAAATATCAATGACATCCTCGGCTAAGCTGTACTATTAGCTAGCTCAGTGGTGCTAAGTAAGCTAGCTAGCTAGTAGTTGGTAGTCTGTGGGGTGATACAGTTGATGGGTGTAGTTCGGTAGAAAGAAAATAGTTTCTACATGAACCTGCTCACAACAAGGTCTGTGGATTATCTTGAGGAACCAGGTCATGATTTCTAGAAAGAGACATTGCTGTTGAGTTTTACAAACGTATTTTTTGGCGCTTTGAGCACCGCAAGCTGAGTGCCATCTAGTTCCATTATATTAGAGAGAAGGAGACATCTCTACAGCCGATATCGCCAACAATTAGCAACTCAAAACAATCTCAAGGAACTGTCCCTTTAACCCTTACTCTAAGACAACCCGAACCTACCTCTTAATCTTAAACCACTGCTCTAACACCACAACAGCCACTCATAGAAGCAATGACTAGGAGTCAGTTGGACCACCCTGCTTGAGGGATTCCTCTACACTTATGAGAACATTTTTACCTCTTGACTACAGGAATACGAGAAAGCACACACACAGTGACGAAGCTTAAATACTGTTGGAAAGAACTGCGATCCTTTCTTGGCTCTGCAGTTCACCACAGACAAGGAGGCGACACCTCAGCACCAGTGCAGCTGCAAAACCACTTTGTTGATACCAGATAAAGAAGAGACCATCCCACTCCGACTGTAGCAGTTGTTTAAATTTCTTCAAAAGGCACAGGGGAGTCTGACTGTCAGCTACAAATCATTTTTGGCAGAGACGCACCGGTTGGAACAAAACGAGGCCAAGATTTTGCTGTTGTAACTCAGGTTTTGGAACGGATTTCTGGATAAGAGAAAGTGTTTTTCCCCTCAATTTTTGACGTAAATTAGCCTTTGCTAACTCCCACTGGATGCCGCTATCACTGTCACGACTGACCCAAACTGTTGGCCTGTGATTGTTTTCCCCACAGTGCCATATGTCTCATCCAACACGGGGAGAGGGTCATGTTGTTGCTCCAGATCCAGGAGCCTGTAATGTAACAACAGAGACACGATCCCTAGCTGGCTTCCCATCTGTGAAAAGCAAACTGTGTGTTTTTCTTATTTATTGTGTTTAAACACTTTTTAAATGCATTTCTATGTGTTTCAAAACAACAGAGCGAAGCCAAAGAGCCTGGACTGTACTGTCATATTTACTGCCTCGTTCCTCGGGGAACTGCGACTGCAGCGTTTATGCCAAGGTAGGTTCCCAAGCGCTCGATTGGCCCTTTAAGTCCATCAGCTTGCCTTTGCTGTCATGTTGGTGCCTAAGGCAGCAAACAGCCTTACACCAGAGAGCGAGTCTTCGTCTTTCCTCAACTATAGGAGAGGAGGGTGACCCACTTTAGCACTCGCTACCTTCTCTCTCCCTGCCAGAGAATAAGAAACAACAGAAGAGGATGAAAACTTCAAAGCCCGAGAGGTGAGGAGAACAGTTGGGCAGGTATGGTACAAATATTGATTCACTGGTTGTTCTCCGTCTCTGGGAAACCACAGTGCTCCAGTGTTTGTGTGGGATTGCAGCGTGGTTTAAAACTGAGCTGTGTCTGAGTGGCTGAACATTGTATTGTAACAGTTAAACAGCACATCAGAGAGTGGACAGCTACTGTGACGAAGGAGTCCGCTGGGAGGAAGAGCGAGAAATGAGAATGGAACAAAGGAGGGACGACTGGAGGCAATGCAGAGAAGGAGAAAGCACTTTCTTACTGACAGAAATTTTGTGACAATGGAATTAAGGTTTCCACACAAAACAAAATGAGGCACACTAGTTTTTCTTTTTCACTTTCAGTCTCTCATTTAAATAAATATTTTCAACATCCTATTAAACTGTTATGAATTCTGCATAATTCGACAAAAACACCTTTCCAAAGCATACCAAAAATGAACTGAAAGCTGTTCCTGTTCTGTATTTAGCACCTGTACATGCATGGTCTCATTTAAAAGGTAACACTCTGAGGTTTTCTCACTGTAAGTGCTTCTGTCATTAAGTTATACGAGTTTCGACATACTGAAATAAGAAGGTTTTATATCTCGCCTGTATTTTTTTCTTGAAAAAAGATGCAGCAGATGACTGTAACTGGGAGGTAGAGCTGGTAAACACTATGGAACCAAAGTACGAGAGCTTATCTAGTCCACGCTCAAATTTCAGAACAGTACTACAGAAAATGACTGTTTTACACATGTTTAGGCGTTTCCAAAAAGGATGTTTAGGAGACTCCAAAAGGACCCTTGGTAACCGTGGTGACATATGATAGAAAAAAGCTGCCACTCTTGAACGCAATGATTTTGGGCAGTGGTCAGGTTACAAACCAATCACAGCCGACAGATAACTTTCCCTTCTTCAGTAATTATTCAGTCTGATAAATACTGAAAAGTTGATCATGTTAGTGCAGGGCTTCCCTGAGCTTTACATCTGTCCTGGAAGAAGATCAGCTCTGCACTCAGGATTTCAGGTAAATAGGCTACACGGTGCTTGTTAAGGTTAAGGCTAGTTAATAGCATGTCGGGGAGGAAATCCAAAGTGTGGGATCATTTTGAGAAGGTGAAGGACGAACCCAAGGTGATATGTAAACTCATCTTCACTGGTCGACTACAAACATGACGTATCATCTGAAACATGGAAGTAGCTACATGCCCATTAGCCCACAGCGTCATTAACAGGCGGCTCGCTCAGTGTGTGACGTGCACTTGTAGATAAAATATAGGCCTATATTAATGAAGGTTCATTAGTACGGTTTTGTATTTCTCTGTAATGTAGCACAGTGTTAACAATGTTACTGATACTATTCTTTCTCACACCTTCAACTCAAACCATTGTGTTGCCCCGCCCAAAATATATGATTTAATGATTGCATTAATATGGTAAACATGTGGCCGACTAGTCAACTAATGGCCCTAAATGATGGCTACTGGGCAACTAGGAAAATTCTTAGTCAGGGGCAGCCCTGGTGAAATTTAACTACAATATCTACATCAGTAGAATAAGAGTAAACATCAGAAATACGTACAGTTATGTGCATGAGTGGTACAGGTTGATGGCCACAGGCAGGAATGACTTCCTGTGGCGCACTGTGGTGCATCTTGATGAAATTTGTCTGTCACTGAATGTGCTCCTGTGTGTGAGCAGCACATAATGGAGTGGGTGGGAAACACTGTCCAAAGACGAGACAGGATACAGACTCACCAGAAACCATCACAACTTGACGACACTTTTCTTTATCAGCTATAATTATGACATGCTAAATCAACAATCAGCCCACCCACTGAAAAGCACAATTAATCTCGAGCGTCACACAATTCAATACATCATAATTAATTAAGGTAATTACATTAATCCGTGTTTTAATGTATGAAGTATTAATATCAGCACCTTATCGAAAACCGTTAAATCCTTTGCTAGGTTTGTAATTAACAGGATGCTTACTGTCGGAATGCAAAATGAGGGAGTTAAATTAGAAGTGGTAATTTACTCTGTGTGCACGCTGAGGCTCACACAAAGGCACAAGTAGCCTCTGTAAGTACCCATTACAGCCAAGGAGCCAGGAGACAGCGGCCACAATAAGGAACTGCAGTGAGATGGATCGTGTTGTAATTATACTGTACTAATGAGCCACAGTCATTGATGGGAACGTAGAACTTCATCTAGTGCGGATGTAAAAATTATGCAGCCTGGGAAAATAACTCACAAGACTGCAGGCTGGGTCTGGAATTAAGTGAGACGTCTCTTCGAGGGGTCGGGTCTTTTGGTGAAGTTTATTAATTGAGAAGTTTGTTTGAATCTCACGCGGCTCCTCATTTACTTTTACTCCGAGTTATTTTAACAAAATGTGGTTTAATTTGGTGTCTATATCCCGTGACTCCGGGGCACGGCGCTCTCCAGCTTTCTACGCTCGGTTCTATCATCTTATTTAATGTGTAATCATATTGTAATATAGCAGTTACTAATTATTCCATTTAATAGAGTCAGAATGCTCCATCCTATTAATATCCAGTGTGACAAAAAACTCCCCCATCTTTCTTTTGATGTGACAACACTATATAGTGTGTATTATCATATCAAAGATTTCAACCGGCTCTGGCACTGACAATAAGGTTTAATTATTAAAAACAGCTGGAACATGGGCAACAAAAATGAGCCGCATCAAACAGGTGGATATTCGTGATTCTAACAGATAAATGATTGACTAATAAATAAGTGAATAAACAGCTAAAGAATATCTGATTAAATACAACTTAACATGTGACGGGCACAACAACAAAATTAACACAGTGAAAGAATAAAAGCAGACACGTCTTTTAAGTGGTAATGAATTACCCCTGACAGAATAGAGGCCTTATTTCATAAAGTACTGAGCGTGTCAGGAGCTGTCAGTGTCAAGACTGACTCGTGCTTGTAAATTAGCACTTACGCTGCTGCAGCTGTTGTCTGGTTAGAAGAAGTCAAACTTAAAGGAGCACTTCACTCTTCAAATTACCATTTGTGTATCAATTACTCATCCCATGTTACTTTGAATCTGGGAAGAAAGCTTTGTTTTTCTCGCATGTCTCCACGGTGAGAAAGGAATCAAGTAAATTCTTGATGGATTGAAGTCATAGGGGTCCACGTTTAACAACAGCAAAACTATATCAAAACATCCATTTATAACTCTCACACAACTCGGCAGTATAATCCAAGTCTCATTTATCCAGTTGTATGCTCAGGGAAACTGAACGAAGTTCTCTTCACAGCCAGACTCCATTTACAAAAACAGTAATTTTACCTCACTGAACACAGGAGCTGCTGGTCTACCACTGCCTCAATCAGTTAGTTGGTTTGTGTTACTGTGTGACTTAGGTGAATCCAAACAAACCCTTAAGACACCAAAGTCACACAATAACACAAACAAATGAACAGATCAAGGCAGTGGTAGACCAGCAGCTCGTGTGTTCAGTGAGGTAAAATTACTGTTTTTCTCAGTGGAGTCTGGCTTTGAAGAGAGCATAGATAAGTTTTACTTTCTGTTCAGTTACCTGTCTGTTTGGAAAGCACTGAACATACGACTGGATAAATAAATGTTAAACGTGGACCCCAATGACTTCAATTCAGTACCAGAATCAGAATCAGACATTTATCGACTTTACTGATCCCTGAGGTGGACTTGTGATTTGTTTCAGTCGCTCTGATGTAAAGACTAAAGAATTATAAGAAGTAAGAATGGAGTATGAGAAAGAAGTATGTAAGATAAGCAATAAAATACAATTAAATTAGGGCTGTCAAAATCTTACGCCTTAATTCTGATTAATTAATCACAGAAAAAAAATAACAGGTTAAAAAAAATTAACTCTGATTAATCGTGTCCCGTGGTGCCCTTTTCTCCTAATGCGACATTGTCCGCCATAGTTGCTTTGTTAAATGATGGAGGCAGACGAGACGAAGCTGTTCGACCCCGAACATTCACAATTAAAAAACGCCCAGATGGAACTGTTGATAGGAGCACCGCTCTCTGCAATTTCTGCAGTCAGGAATTTCTGTACCATCGGAGAACTCAAAGCCTGAAATATCACCTCAACGCAAAGCATTTAGCAGCGGACCTGGAGGTCTGAGCTAGCACTAGCAGTTAACTTCGTCAAGCCACACTCGACCAGGTGTTCACATGCAAATTGAGTAAGTCCACCTGTGACTGACTAACTAACTCCCTTGTAAGATGGACTGCAGACCAGTTTGGGTGGTGGTGGTAGAGGACAGGGGGACAAATGTGTCCAAAACCCTGCAGCTTTACCACGACACATCTGCCAAAATTTATTTCAACTGAATTTTTTAAAAATACTTTCAAAGCAAAAACTGACCTATGAATTAATTTAGATTAATATGTCACAAAGCATGTAATTAATTAGATGAACGCTTTTAATCGCTTGAAAGCCCGAAATTTAATAGATTAAAAATGTGCATTATGCCACAACACTCTAAAGATATTAAGAATAAAATATAAATGTTCACTGTGAGTGTGTAAACATATACAAATATGTGCAGTGTGCTACATTACACTGTATAAACTAGGGTTGCATTCAGAAATATAAAATATGTACTGTGCTATAATGGTTACTATGATATATATACATCAACAGAATAAACACAAGACTAAGAATAAACATCATCAGCATTTTTTTGGATTCTTCATTTCCCAGAGATATTCAAGAAAAACATTTTCTTCAACAATCCAACGTAACAAAGGGTGAGTAGCTGAAATAAAACGGTCATTTGGGAGGTGAAGTATTCCTTTAACAGATTTGAACATTTGTGGCTCAGAACGAGCCGTTTGTTGTTCAATGACCCGCCACCATTAGACTGGCAGCAGCGAGACGCATCCTGCCCAGTTCATCATCTAAATTCACTGTAGTCATAGCTGCCATAACAGCTCATCCAGTGATGTGGAAGCTGTTGCTGTGCTTCCCCTCACGCTCAACGCCAGAGAGAGAAAACACTGATCTAACCTGTCCGTGCTCCTGATATATAATCCTGCCTCATTAACAAATGTCTCATTATCAGGACAAAGACGTTTCCTATTGAGATGCCAGGACACATTCTAAAAACCAGTCCTCATTTGAACAGGACGTCTGGTCACCCTCCGACAACCCTGTCTGTGTCAGAGTGACCACCTCAAATCTTCCACCTTAATTACGGCCTCAGATTAATGGGCTGTTCGTTCTTTCTGGGTGAGCAGAAAAAGGAAAATCCTGGGAGCCACCATGCTAACAGCTCCCCATGACCGTGTGTGTGGGACAAAAATAGACACCTGTTGATGCGGGCGCTGAATCAACACATCAACATGCTGTGTTCTTTTGTAAAGGCAACAATGAGAGAGAAACAGAGCAAAAATAATTAGTGTAATATCGAAGAAAGACTCGCTCTTCCCACAAGCTGATCCCTTCTGATAGATCAAAATTCTGACCTTGGGATTTTACAATATGCTGTTCTGCAGGTCGCCCACTCACCAACACTTCAGCTACATGAGCGTTTATATAAACACGTTAACAAAATCTATACTTTCTACTCCACTGTGCTCTGAGTGTCGACTGAGCAGGAGGTTAGAAGCAGTAGATGAGGTTCATCTACATCTCTATTTGGTGGTTATGTTTAACCTTTGAGATGCAACGTTCATCTTAAAGAGAAGAAAAAGGACGGTGGATAAAAATATTACAGCTCATCACACTGTAAAATTCAACATTTCTGGTCATCAACAGCTTATGTAATTTCAATCTTGCTCCACTTCAGTCACGCTGTGGCAAAATGACAAGTAGCCGTCGTGTTGAAGGTAACAGCAGCAGAAACAGTGAGCGCAGAGGGCTGATAATTTCGACATAGTGTGATTACATTAAAGCTCTTTTTTGCAGCTTTCTGAGAGTGGTGGGTGGACAGTGCAAAGCAAAGCCATTTTCATTTTAACAGCCCGGGCCAACACTTGCTTGGCACTGTCAGCGAATTACACAGCCATTCACTCATGTTACACATGCACGTTTGTGTTTGCTGCCAGGACGAAGTAGTTTCATGTCAAAGGGAGCATTTTTTGTTTTTTAAACTTGTTTCCCATTAAAAGGCTGCCATGACTGCAGAGATCCCCCGAGCTGAAATATACACTACTGACGCCGTGTGTTTTTATGGATGAGAACAAATGATAACTGTCACATTATAAGTTTTAGTGAGCAGCTGCCAGCGTATATCATCTCCAACTCATGAGTCTGAATAAAGTGTGAGAACTGTGACCAGAGTTTCGTCTGCAGGGAGACACAACCACTCAAAGGGTTCTTTCAGACCTAGAGTTCGCTTGCCTTGGCCCGAATCACGGACGAAATTTGTGACAAAGCGTGTTCTCATGGCAGCATTTACAAGCAGACCAGATCAAATGCCTTGTGTGAGAAAGCTGCTCTTGATTGGTCAGAATTTCCATGTGGGGAAAATCCAGGAAGTAAAGCAAACGTTGAAGAAGAGTACACTTGCAAGATAAATGTGACGCTTTCTAATGTCACAATGGAGGGACAACTACGCAGGTTGATTTTAGCGCTGCTCATCGTGGACTATATTGCTGTCATTGTTCATTTTAGTCAAACCATACAGTTTGAAAACGAGGCGCGGCTCCAACTAGAAAACAATGTTTTGATGCATTGGATGTGCTGAATGTGCATATTAAGGCAGTACAGGAGGAGGTGCACATTAATAATCCTCCAGGACTGTAACATGCTCATGTTTAACCCAAACAATGTGTCATGTGACTGCAGTTGGTTCGGATCCAGGTCGGAACACGTTCTCACCACAAATGAACCGCACCAGAGTTCGTTTGTAACCGGAAGGTCTCAGTCTGGTTGTTTTGGTGCGAGTGTGATTGCTGTGTTCACACCTGCCCAAACGAACCGCACTGAGGGGGCAAATGAACTTGAGTTTGATTGAACTGAACCAAACAGGGCAGGTGTGAAAGCACCCTGTCACTACACCCTTCACAGTTAGAAGCTAGGAGCTGTGATGGAAATGCTAGGGAGCAAAGATTCATGTAGTAATAGTCATTTAGCAATGTGTATTGGTTTCTTGTTTTCAAACAAGGGCTGGGATTGGTACTTGATACCCTTGAGGTACTGACCGAAATATATAGAGGGTTATGTCCCCTGCATCCCCCCGATCTTGATGCCTATGTACTTAACACATCAACAAAATGTTCACAAGTATTTCAGTTGTTTGCTGCCAATCTTCCAATACAGTACCCACCTGTTGTGACTACAGCATTATTGTTTTATTACTTTTTTTTTTAATTAACCAAACTGCTTTTGTTGCCTAACCCTAAAGCAGGAGTGTGGATGTGAACTCAAAGTTCTGGTGTCAACGTCCTGCATGTTGTACGCTCGCCATCATCCTCAACCATCTCTGTGTGAACCTTGTGTGGCCCAAGAATGTCGTGTTTTGTTACCTCAAGGAAATGTAGTCTCTGACCATAATGCAGGCAGCAATTATGTTGCCACAACAATGTTTAGTAACACAGAGACAGGGTTGCCCATACAGTGTGTGGTGTGGTAAAGTTGAGTGTGGTGTATTTGATGGAGTTCAGTGTGCCAAAATGGCACTGAAATGTTCTAAACCTTGGCTCTACTAGACGCCAGTGGCATCTGGTGGCTTTTATGCAATTAAATGCCTCCATTCACATGATGAGCACAGAATGAAACAAAAAAAGGAATTAAATTATCTTGGTGTTGGTTTCATTTTAAAGGTACAGCTATTGGTACTGGTATCGTATTTTTTCAAACGACACCCAGCCGTATTTCAAACACAAATCGAAACTGGAGTCTCCCCTTAGGTTGTGGAAGTTTTGGAAAACCTTTCTAGGGTTTATACTCCAGCTCAGTCTCCACCGGCTCCCTCCCAGAGCTCCCCCCACCTCACTCCACCCTCACTCTGCGTTTATCCCTCTGCCTCTTTGAACCTGCCAGCCGCAGTCACAGACCCTCATTAATCATTGAGGATGGGCTTCCACTCTCTCGGGCAGCGCCCTGGCTGCCCAGGCCTCATCAGTGACTGCCAGTGCCCCAGGCGGGTGAAGCCCATCTTGTGCTCCAGCCTTGGCACAGGGCTCCGGCCCTGCTTGGCATGGACGCTCACACTCCACAAGCCAACCTTGTCAACCCCGCATTCCTCTACTCCCTGTGCTTGTGTGTGTGTGTGTGGTGCATAGCCTCACAATCCACTGTTAGCTGACCTGCTTCTCACACATAAACTTTTCTTCTAGTTAATGTTTATGTACTCAGTCTGCGCACCGACACCCTTCCCATCTTTACTCCCGTCCTTATTTTTTCTTATTTAGCTGCTGTCATCCATCCTAATCCCTCTCTCTTTATCCCTCCATCTTTTGTTCTTCCGCTTCCTCCTTCAGCTTTTTTTTTTTTTTTTTTGTTCTCTTATTTTATTTGGACGTGCGCAATAACAACACTAATCCGACTCCTATGATATCAGCAGTGCAGTCCTCAGAGCGGAGGTACTTCTTAATCTTTCAAGCCTCTGATTTGCCAGTTCCTAGGAGTGGGCAGCTGTTGCTAGCGCAGCACCTTTGCACCCTCCCTTCTCTGTGACTTCTGGCCCGCTGCCCTGTTTCTATCTAATCCACAGCCATGCAGCTCTGCCTCAGAACTTCACAAAGCCTTTTATATCAGAAACGACCCTATTATGAAATGGTTGTAGGCAATGTGGTCCAGCAGAACGAGGGGATGGTAAATGGTCATTCCTTTGGCAGTGAAGTCCATGATTGTCGAGGGGAATACATTTTGTACTGCGCAAACAAAGGGGATTACATCCTCATCCCCTGTCAGGGTGGCCCACAGCAGGCCCACAACTACACACTGTAAGGCTCAGTCCCAATACACCTCTTATCCCTACCACTTAGCCCTTACTCCTCCATTTTGTACGTTCACGCCAGGGGGTGTCCCAAACCTTGTTGGGATGGAGGGGTAAGGCAAGAGAACAGAGTACTTTTTTAATCACACTCCAAACCAAGTGTAATGAAATTCAATGTATCCTCCTACAATGGTTTGTATCACATCCCACTCAAATGCACACACAGCTGTTCGTATAATACCCTATGATATAGCACCCCATGAAAGAACTGATGTACATCAAGTAAAGTTATGTCCTGTGTTTTGTGACACAAGCACCACCCCAACCTGCTTCTTTAAGGGACTGCTTCCTTCTTAACTCCTACCAGTGCACTGGTTGACTAATTGCAGCCTTGCTGTGGCTTATACACAAATTAGCCGCTCATGGTTACATAATATATGTAGATATTTTACGTACTTCGGAAAAGTACAAACAGTGCATGAGAACATCTTGCTTGTTTCACATGGTAAGATTTCAACCACTCTTTTCCGAGGGGCAAAGGAGCACACGCAAACGTGGGTTAGGGGTACAACTAAAAATGGGATTGGGCCTAACTGCAAGCTAGAACAACAGTACCATAGCACTGTCTTGTCGACAACTAAGCCCTTTTTTCTTTGTCTCGTCTTTATTGATTTATCCACGGTGTGTAACTCTGTACTATTTTATATTTCCGCTGCCTCCTTGCATTGGGCCACTTTCACTCACCCATGATGCTCTAAACCTCCAACATGTAATCAAGATAATGATTCCCATAACAGTCTTGTAAACATGGACAGTGCAGCTATGCAACCTAATGAAGCACCACAGTAACAGCCTGCTGATCTGTAACCACCTTGCATTACACAACTAGAAAACCAAGCCCACGATTTAATGGCATATGGGGTAAATAAACGTTTGCAATGTCAGCATAACTCGGGGAATAATAAGCCATAAAAGTGAACATCTTTATATCAAAATCTGTACCAACCCACACTGTTGCTAACTCTGAGTCTCAACAAAATGAGACACCTGCTTTCCTTGAATTCTGTTTGTCCATTTCAGCTCCTTGTCTCTGCCATGAATGATTCATACGACTGGCTTTTCTGTACCGACCACGGTGAGGGCTAGAAAATTGGATATGCCCTAATTCACATACATGCACACACTCTGGCACGCACGCAAATCTAATTCTCGAGAGTTTCGGCACAGCCGAGGCAACAAGTATTACTCACACCCTGACACTTTCATCATTCTGTAAAACAAAAAACTGGCAAACCAATTTCTCTTTGTTTTCAGGCGGTCTTAAAACTTCCCCATCCACTTCACCAACGGCTGAGTCAACTTCGCTGCAAAGACCTGCTTGGAATGCACAGAGCGACACTTTTGGGAGCTGAAAATGTACTGGATTAATGCTGAGGAGCGATCTCATAAACACACACAATTTGCCTCCTTTATGCTTGGTTAAGTATTTTCATAATATTGGACTTCTGAAATAACTTTCTATTATTGGTGAGCGATATGACAGCCAGTCTGTGAAACAGTCATTGTCTCAGATATTGGCTCCAGCAGAGCAGTGGGAGTGAGTGTCACTCTTAGTTACAGATTAACTGTGGATACATCCAGCCCCTGTTGTTCACGGGCCTGGAGGATTAGTCACAGCGCTGAACATGGCTGCCCAGGTTTGATGTTTCCATTAAACCGTCCACATATACAGTAAGGCCCCGTTCAGACAGAGAAATGTATCGTGTGCTGCAGAAAGCAAGGCATGTCACAAGAGAGGGGGAGAGAGATGAATCATGACATGGGAATGGAGTGTGGTTTTCCCCGAGTCCTTTACACTCAAAGTTCAGTTCAGTTCAGATTTTGTCCCACAAGAGGAAAATTCTTTCTGCAGCAAGGCAGCATGGAAACAATAAAACAGAGGACATAAAAGAGTGAATACTGTACCCACAGCACAAAACAAAATGAAGAGTCCATGTCATAAAAAGCTGCAACAAATTAAAATATAGGGAGATAAAAAAAAAGATAAAGTGCTCGGCTGCACCAAGAGGCAGTTTATGGTATCATCAATTTAGGTGTGTTTATTGCATATAATTCAATAAAAGTTGTTTTCTGTTACACCTGAACCTGTGTCTCTGTCCACAGTGGGATGATGTAAAATTCACTAAGCATGTAATCCAGCCAGCGTCCACAGAAGTTACGTTCACATTTCATTTTAGTATGTTTTTATTTACAAAGCTATCCTTAGTAGAAGTCCTACCTACTTATCTTCTCTTTTAAATCTCAAACATGGAAGTTACAATTTCTGTTTGCGGGGCTTTTGCGTTTTGTTGTGCCCAGAGTCACAACTGAACTGGGAAAGAAAGCTTTTAAGTTCTCTGTAAATATACAGATGATGCCACTCGTGTCCAACGCAAGGAAGTGAATTTCATTATAGATGGATAGAAACCTGACAGAAACTACCTGTAGCCATGCTGACACACACCCAGTGGGAACGGGGGGCAATAGATAACACACTGTAGGAGCAGCAGCAATAGTATAAAGTCCAGCTGAAGGGGCGCCTCACCTGGTGGAGCAGGCACCCCATGTACAAAGGCCATGTCACTGCCACAGTCGCAGCCCTTTGCTGCATGTCATCCCCTCTCTCTCCTCCTTTGGGGCGGCAGTAGCTCAGTCAGTAGCTCAGTCCATGAAAACAGTCCTGCTTCTTCTCCTTCTACTTCTTCTTCTTCTTCAGACAGGAGCGGGATAGGGAACACAGTCCCAATCAGGGCTCTCCTTCTAACTACAGTGGCTGATGCGAAAATGCAAATGGCCCAATCTATAGCCAGTGTTTGGTTTGTCTGTTGTGGGCCACTGTAGAAACATGGCTGTGCAACGTGGCAGACTCTGTGGACGAGGACCCACTCCCTATATAGATATAAACGTCTCATTCTAAGGTAACAAAAACACAACGATTCCTATTTGCAGGTGATTATACACTAACGAACACATATATATTATATCATATACCATTTCCACTAATGTATCCCCCTAAATCCTGAACACTGGACCTTTAAACCAGGTCTCCCTTGTAAAAGAGATCATGGAACAAACCTGGTTACATAAAGGCTAAATTTTAAAAAAGCACCACCAGCCATGAACCAGTGTTGCAGCCGTGCCCCACATGAATGAAATACACTTCAATACAAATTTAAAAATGTTCCTCTGAAGCATTGTTTTTCTGTGTGAATGGGCCCTCAAAGCTGCCTTTACAATCTACAGTACGCTGGCGAACAGATCTGTAGTCAATGACTAACCCACCGTGGGGAAATCATTCATTATGCAGTAAATATCTCTCCCTCTGTCCCCGCATTCAAGTGCCTGTCTGTCTGTAAATCTGTGTTTGTATGCGAAAACTTTATCTCTCAGTTTATCTGCAGAGACTCACGGGTCAAAAGTCTGGTAATTAATAATTAACTTTCCAGGGCTTCTGAATCTGTGCTCCCAATACACACATGGCTGTGTCACATTAAGTAGGTAAGGGCAGAGCAGATCCATTATTCATCCTGTTGACTGGTTCATAGGTTCAGGGTTGAAGGGCCAGTCCCTCGGGGCTGGATATGGGACACAGGGCTGACGGTGAAGCTACACATTCCCAACACGACGTGTAAGAGGACCACGGTGAAGCTCTTTATGGCAACAGAATCGCTTGGGGATATATTATCTCCAGCTATTTCACGTGTACGGTGACAGGCGGTTGATGACATGGGCAATGTGTTGATCCCATGACCTAATGGTGGACAGCTCAGCACATTCACAGGAGAACTAATAACCCGGGCATCGTGTGGGGATTCATCCTCAGGTGAAGCCATGTCCTTGGGGAGGACTGAGACCATGTATCGTAGTGATAACTTAATACTCTGTTTCTATGGTTACTCTTCATTCTTTGGCCAGTAGTTTTTCTATTATGGTCTTCCCTATTCTACCTCATCTCTAAGGGCGCTGTCACACCTAGCCTGTTCGATGGGTATCTCGCGACCTGTGGCGCCGGTTTGATTCAGTTCATTCGAGCTGGGGTGAAAGCTGTCAACTGAATCCTGATGAGGTCCAAACAAGCTGAGAGCACATGAAAAGCTGCGTCTTCAAAGTGAACTTGAGCACGCTTCGTTTGTGGTGTGACAGCAAATTTGACTGACCAAGATATTTCATGATATTCTATGAATATGTGATTTTAGCAGCGCTTCAAAGGCTAAACTACTTTCAAACCCATCTGCAATCTGTGTAAGCAGCGAATAAAGCCTGTATATGTAAGATCATTTGGTTACCATAGTAACTTGTACGCTGGTAATGCAACACCTCGTGAGTGCGGGGGTTTTCCTGATGCATCAGAGAGTCAGAAGGAGTGTAAAAAAGAAAGAGGTGTGTTACGTTTGTGCTGTACACCATGTGTTGTGACAGCTCCTCATTAAAAAGTAACCGTCATCCTGTAATATTATGACAAGCTCTTCTTCTTCATCCTGTCGCCACCTGTTTCTCATTATCCTTAACACAAGGTCGAGTTGCAGTCTCAACTAATAATGCTCATAATCAGCTATTTCATGGTGAGCGCTCTGTGTGAGAACATACTGTAAATAAACTCATGTCAAGCAGTTAAATGCTGCATCACCTGCTGTCACTGGAATTTCACTGCTACAGTCGTGGTATGTGTGTGATGTATTAAGACATACCATCATAGGTGCCACTCTCCAGCAGCAATCCACTTTCTTCCAGGTCACGGAAGTCCCCCACACTGATGAAATTGTAGTCCACTCCAGGAACTTCCCCCTCTCTGGGTAGCCGAGTGGTACCTGCCAACAATGACACAGTTTAAGACCAAGCAGCAACCTCAGGAGCATGGTAGAGGGGAAAAATACTGTTAAACTTCAATTAAATGCCTTTGCTCTTTTACTAGCCCGGTGTGGCTACAGATTTTAACATATAAAGGCCTGTCTTAATTAGATGCCTGGTTCACTGCAGCAGCCACAACCCACACCAACCCTGTCTCCTAGAAATTACATTCATATACAACTAATCTGAAACAGCAAATAAGTTTTGAGGGAATCATAATGCCGTGCAAATTACGTTTCACTTGCGAAATGAGAAAATGTTGCTAATTAATGTATTTGGCAAGTTGCAAAAATGTTGACACTAAACCAAGGGCATAGATTTCATTGTAAGATTTTGGGGAAGTTGGGATCTTCCGCCATATTAAGCGCCAAACACTGAATTTCCTGCATTCTGGTGAATTTTCACACATTAATTTGTTCCTTTCTGGCATCAATTTAAAGTGGAAATGTCTTTAGTTTTATCAAAATACCCTAAAACTTCAGTTAAAAGCCTAGTCCCAATATATAAAGGCCTGTCTAAAGTAGACGCCTGATCTGGTTGCCAAGCAACCCATTTTTAGGGAAGTTCTTGGATGTATAAAAACAGGCTGTTAGCTGTTAGGTTAGCTGCTTCAATTTTGGATACAGATATAGCCAAGAGCACCAAAGAAGAACGTAATTCCTTCAGATTTACAGGCATGGTAAACAAGAGAGACCAAAAAAAGGCAACTCCCTGCCTCTGAATCACATTTAGTGTAAGTAAATTTGTCATTAATCACCATTAATCTGTCTGGAGCCATAAAGAATACTTGAGCCTTATAATAAAGGTAACACAGCCTTATTAAGTCAATATTAGCTTATCAACATTGCCAATAGGTCTAATCATTAATAGGTTGTACGGTGGCTACTCTGCAGTAAGGTATTAATGGATATTTGGTACCTTGCACGAAAGCAAACAAATCTGTCTATGATACTATTAAATTCAACATTTTCCTACAAGACTACTCCTCTCTGGATGTGGATTCCAAAGGTAGCTTTGCTAAAGAGATTCGAGACAAGATACCGCTCTGGATGTCCAGCAAAAGTTAAAGAAAATGCGCCCGGCTGTAGACGTCGCTATGACTCACGTTTTAGTTGACGAAATGTTTAACCTTTTCTCTTTTTAATTTGTTGTAGGCCTATAGGTTACACATTGTTATTATTGGATAATGTAAGAATTATCGTTCAAAAGTAAGCGTTATACATTTCAATCTAGCCTAATTTTTGGTCAAAGCCACAGGTAGCCATTGGAGAAGGTGGTCTATCACCATTTCAGTATGTTTTCAGTTCATGAAAGTCAATCGTAACATTTTGGTTGCCTAACTTTTTTTTTTTTTTTTGGCCAGTACATTTTGTTTTAATGGTTTTAAGCCTGTTTTTGTCCAGTGAAAATTAGCATTAGCATTATCACAATTAACCACAGACTGTAAATGCACCATGCTAACCAAGCTAGCAGCTAGCATTAGGGTTAGCTTCACCCTCTTGTCCAAATATGGTCACTTCTCGCTCCAAAATGCCAAACTTGCGGCTTCGAAACAGGAGTCCACAAACTAATGGGTGTTGTCACGATGGCTGTGGTCATTATTTTTATACTGTCTATTTTTAAGACAAAGGGCACATCCAAATAAGTGGAATGTACCATTCACTAACGAGGGACGATGGGTTTAGCCAGAAGTGACACTGTATCCAACATGCCCACAGAGATTTGACTCAAGTCCAAATACAGCACTCAGGGGTGAATCTGTGTCTACATCATGAATAGTCAACAGAGCTGGGACCACAAAGCTATGAATACATTATTAAAATATGAAACACAGAAAAAAAACCTTCTCCCTCACAGCAGCACAGCTGTCAGAATACAGAGCAAGTGTAACTGATGATAATGATAATGAACGGGATTTTAATTGCACACTTTCACTTTGACTTGTGTGAACGGCAGCACCACTTTTATTCCTTAAGGATGCAATTAAATGCTATATTAATGCCGCACACACAAGTGAGGAGAATCAGAGACGACGGCTTTAGTAAGTTGTGCACCAAGTAACATGAATGGATGAAATTTAACTTCACTGTTGACCTTCTGCCTGTTTGCTCAATAATTGCACTTTTATATCTGCAGTGCATTCACAAAGCAATTTCTCCTCAAAATCCCACGCACAGCTTAGTTTCCATGGCAATATAGTGGAATATAATGATTTAACATAAATGTATAATGGTGACTTGTCAGAATAATGCTACTTAAGTAAAAAATGTGTTGATGCCAGACTTTTTCTGGGGCATCCCTATTTGCAATAAAGCAAAGAATTAATTTGTGAATTCCCCCCACAGCATATTCACCGTGAACGTCGTTTCCAATAAAGATTACTGCCTTACCACCTGTTTCCACTGGGGAAAGATTTGTTCATGTCCATTAACCAAGGCTAGGGGACGTGGGAGTAAAAATCAGTGACATGTTTTACAGTATAGCGTCTCCTTTATGCCAGGTGTGACGGTCAAGGTCAGCAGCTTTGTGTCTGAAATCATCTTGAAGCAACAGTTGCAAAGTGAGTTCAAACTTATTTCTTGACCTTTATAAAATATTTACTTCTGTTTTTCACTTGAAGGAAGAGTGGGTGAGATTTAGGGGGGTTAGTGGCATCTAGTGGTGAGGGTTGAAGACTGCAACCAGCTGAAACTTCTTTCTGTTTAGAATTCCTTCAGTGATCATTGTCCAGGAGGTTGTTAAGGCGAGCCGAACTACCCGCAGATGACTTTTACAGAAATTAAAACAGGTAAAAACACTGATTTAAACTGGGATGTCACTGGTGCCTCAAGAGACCTAAATCACCAGTTTATACACTTGAAATTCTGTCATAAAGCAAATCTAACGCCTAGACTAAGACATGAAATGGGGCCGGTTCAGGACCCTTATGGCTCATTTTGCCCCCAGAGAACTGTTGGCTCTTTTATACATGTTGTATGGGAATGTCCGGGGGTTTTTGGCTTTGGGGGAAGGTTATAAATACCAATGTTGAACTAGCAGGGATGCGATTACCAGTGGGCCCTGCCGTACATCTTCTAAATGATGATTCCCATGATTCCCTTACAGACAGAACTTGCACCTTTTTCCTTATCTAGATGTTCAAGAGGTTTTTACCCCTCGTCAAATTCTTCGCAGAGGTCTCCTCTCGAAAACAAACAGACCCAGACATGGTAATTTAGACACTGAATTAAGTAGTTCCATCCATCCGTTTTTGTTTGCTTATCCGGGGCCGGGTCAAGGGGTCAGCAGGCTAAGCAAAGCACCCCATACGTCCCTCTACCCAGCAACACTTTCCAGCTCCTCCTGGGGGACCCCAAGGTGTTCCCAGGCCAGACGAGATATGTAATCCCTCCGGCGTGTTCTGGGTTTGCCCCGGGGCCTGACACCAGTGGGACGTGCCTCACACACCTCCAGTGGGAGGCACCCAGGAGGCATCCGGATCAGATGCCCGAACCACCTCAACTGACCCCCTTTGACGCATAGGAGCAGCGGTTCTACTCCGAGCTCCCTTCAGATGTCTGAGCTCCTTACCCTATCTCTAAAGCTGAGCCCAGCCACCTCATGGAGGAAGTCTCAGCCGCTTGTATCCGCAATCTCATTCTTTCGGTCACTACCCAGAGCTCATGACCAAAGGTGAGTGTTGGGATGTAGATGGACCAGTAAATCGAAAGCTTTGCCTTTCGCCTCAGCTCCTGCTCCGTTTTACATTACAAAACAGTGTTTCCTATTTCTATGTGCTGCTGCACCCAGTGTGCTCACCTTTTTTCTCCGAAAACTTAAGATCCAGATGTTCAGGAGGTATTTACTGGGAGCTAAATTACCCACAGAGGTCTCTTCATCTTCAAAACAAATTGACCTGGGGCCTCATTTATAAAACAGCGCGTAGGATCCATATTTAAACTGTACATATGGACAATGCGCAAAAAAATATTCAACACTTTCTACAATCAGGCTTCCACCTCACCATCTGCGTCGCCAATTTCCGTCTCTAAAATGTTCCTAAGCATGTGTTAAAGTTTCTCCCATTAAGTCAGTTTTTATAAAAATCACAACCTTCCTGTGGGAAGTGGCGTACGGTACGCCTCTTTCGGTAGAGTTTTTCTGGCAAGGCTGTTAGCTATGGTGGCCAATGCAAAAACATGGAAACGTGACAAGTGTTGATTTGTCCGTTCTGGGCTTTCGTAGAACGACATGGCGGACTCTGTAGACGAGGTGCCTATGTAGATATTAACGGCTCATTCTGAGGTAACAAAAACACTTTTATTCTTATTTTCACATTATACATTATACATTAAAAGAAACACACTTTTTAAGTCATATTCCATGTCTGCCAATATATCCCCCTAAATCCTACACACTGGACCTTTAAAACACTTCGCTGCTCCGAAAGTGAAGTTCTACACTTCATTACAGTTTATGCAAAGTTAGTCATTAAATAATAATCTACCATAACTGCCTCAAGTGGTTAAAGAAAGTGTCATGTTTTGCCTTGTTGATACTCTCATCTATGAGACACTGACGATATATTGTTATGAAAATGATTTTACGCTCCCTAACACGCCGGCTCTGCTTAACGTCATCTTAGATGTAATCAGGGCTTTCACGATACCTCAGCTGAACCGCTCAGCTATCCGGCTGCGCTGCAGGCACGAGGGAATTTAACTCAGAGTTTAATAGGAACCTATCCCCGTTCTTCATTTTCTCTCTGTGTCACCATCCATCCTGCCTGCAGTATAAGCCGTCACATCTGAAACTGCTTAGTCTTTTGCAGAGACAATCTTTTATTCTGTCAAACAGAGCAATCAGAGGAGACCAGCAGAGCAGAGGAGGCAATATGAGCTTGTTTATGGAGGAAGGAACACAGAAATGTGGTTATTCTGCTATTTATTTATTCAGCTATGTTACCTGAAGACTCACAAACAAGTTGGATCACATTTAGCACCCTTACACTTTCCTTTCTTATAACACCATCATGTGCCTTAGTAATTGTATTTTTATCATCTGATGTCTCAAGTTTTGCTGCGACATCAAGAAGTGATGAGATTTTAAAAGAAAAGAGTGTCACAGCTTGATAAAGAAAGGAGGAAAACAGAGGCTGTGGATGCTATCTGCACTGATGCGTTCCGGATGGGTGAATTCACAAAGCACAGCATCTCTTCAGTCTCCCCAGTGAAGAGTAAGATCACACCCCAGCCGCGGATAGACAGCGACTGCTAAGAATGTTGAAACTGGAAATCTAACTGTAATCTGAGAGGGAGCGCTGGGATAAGGAGCTTTGAAGAGAAGACAAGAGGAAATTTGCTGCTAATTCTCACTGGAAAAGAGCACGCTGTTTCAACTTCCTCCTTGTGTGTCGTTCCTCACAAGCCTCCCTTTGAAGAGATGAAACAACCGCATGGAAACAACACAGGACAAAAAAGCGTCACACCACAAAGCAAATGAAAAAAAAAAGCTCTAGTAGTCACAAGGTCTACAGGGCTTAACAACAAGATATAGCTCTCCAGTTTTATGTGTGAACTCTGTTTTCCTCCCCCTCCTACCAGGTTGAACACCCACTCAGAGGGGCACTAAAGACCAAGTGACAAGCATTTACCATCAAGGTTCCCAGACGCTAATGCAGCTGAACAACAGAAAGGAAGAAAGACACAAGGATAAAAAAAAAAACGAGTTTAAAATTACACAGACAGATACCAGATCAGATGGTGCCAACTTCCTTACTTTCTAATTGCGACAAGAAGAAGAGGTGGGAAGCAACAATATTGAGCTTCTGCTGTCTGCACAGGTCACATGCCGAATGCTGAACTCTTTAATACCTACACACCCTCCCACACTCTTAGGGTGCTTTCACACCTGCCCTGTTTGGTTCAGTTCAATCAAACTCAAGTTCGTTTGACCCCTCAGTGTGGTTCATTTGGGCAGGTGTGAACGCAGCAATCACACCCAGGTGCGCACCAAAACAACCAGACCCAGACCTTCTTGAAGAGGTGGTCTCAGTCCGGTTACAAATGAACTCTGGTGCGGTTTGTTTGTGGTGAGAACGTGTTCTGACCTGGATGTGAAGCAACTGCAGTCACATGACACATTGTTTGGGTTTAACATGAGCATGTTACAGTCCGTCGGTTTTCTAGTTGGAGCCGCGCCTCGTTTTCAAACTGTATGGTTTGACTAAAATGAACAATGACAGCAATATAGTCCACGATGAGCAGCGCTAAAATCAACCTGCGTAGTTGTCCCTCCATTGTGACATTAGAAAGTGACACATTTATCTTGCAAGTGTACTCTTCTTCAACGTTTGTTTTACTTCCTGGATTTTTCCCACATGGAAATTCTGACCAATCAAGAGCAGCTTTCTCACACAAGGCATTTGATCTGGTCCACTTGTAAATGCTGCCGTGAGAACACGAACCAACTCTAGGCAATTATACAACTTTGTAAAAAAATTCGTCCCTGATTCGGACCGAAGCAAGACAACTCTAGGTCTGAAAGCACCCTTAGATCCTCCCACATCACCATCTGCCTGCTTGACTACCATGGATTCTTGAGCCTTCTGCTGTTCCGCTCCCCGCCTATGGAACCCTTTCCAGTAAGACATTTGCAATGTTGACTCCTCTTTCAGCTTCAAATCTCATCTGTAAGCTGGCATATTCAGTCTGATCTAATGGTGTCACACACACACACACACACACACACACACACACACACACACACACACACCATCTACTTTTAATAATTCATGATTTTGGTCGAGCTGGTTTTAGGGCTGCCCCCTAATAGTCAATCTAAACCTATATGACTGGACCATGTGGGAATTTAATTTGAAAGGACAGACACAGGAAGTGTCCATGCTCAGCAGTCAGACAGGAGTCAGGTTAATTTCCAGGGCTGGTACCTGCGGTTATTCCACAGGCTAGTTAATAACATGTCGGGCAGGAAATCCAAAGTGTGGGATCATTTTGAGAAGGTGAAGGACGAACCCAAGGTGATATGTAAACTCATCTTCACTGGTCGACTACAAACATGACGTATCATCTGAAACATGGAAGTAGCTACATGCCCATTAGCCCACAGCGTCATTAACAGGCAGCTCGCTCAGTGTGTGACGTGCACTTGTAGATAAAATATAGGCCTATATTAATGAAGGTTCATTAGTACGGTTTGTATTTCTCTGTAATGTAGCACAGTGTTAACAACGTTACTGATACTATTCTTTCTCACACCTTCAACTCAAACCATTGTGTTGCCCCGCCCAAAATATATTATTTAATGCTTAAATTAATAACATGAACATGCAGGCGACTAGTCGACTAATGGCCCTAAATGATGACTGTTGGTCAACTAGGAATATTCTTAGTCTTGGGCAGCCGTTAAGCATTTGGCAGAACTGGTAGTCGATGTATGAAAAACTGTAGCGAAGAAAAAGTCTCTCCTTTATATTGTACAATTGTTCAGATCACAAGAAGATGCAACACTGTCTCACTTCGGGCGTAGACAGGAAGTGAAAACACAAGAGCACTTCTTTGTTGCTGAAAAGTGTAACATCCGGCAGTTGCTTTACACTGACGCCCATCTAAAAATCACGAGCCATCTGAATCATGATACTGTGGTAAATGGAGCATTGGTGCCATTCAGGATCTCAGTTAGGTATTCATCTGAAGTAAGAATGAAAACTGTTTAACACTCAAAGCTCAGAAAAATATGATTTTATCATTTCTCCTGCAGAATGAAGAGATTACATCACATATTGTCTGCTATGAACAAGGTTATGTAATTCAACAAAAAGGAGCTTGAGGTCTGAGGAGATGTGAAAAAAGAGAAATAAATCAGGATCAAGTGGCGAACACTCGAGCTTCGTGTCACCTTGTAACACCTCCATTTATTTCTCCATTTATAATTTATAGGTCACCGTGGATTGATGCAACAGAGAAGGAAAAACTTCATTCAATACAGTTTACTTTCAGCGTTTTATGTCTCTGTAGCAGGACAAAGATTTCATGATGAGCTACATCAATGCAAAGCTGAATTCTGTCTTTTGTCTCAGTGGCTTAAAAACTTGAAAGGAACTCTCTTCAATCTTCTAAAAAAAAGTAAGGATTGAAAACCTGGGGCACTTTTTTTTACATTTCCGTTATCCCTTCCTCGTTTTTTTTTTTTTTTTTTTTTTTAATCTGGCAATGAGACTCTTGGAGCTGATTGCAGTGCCGTGACGGATGTTAATGCCCAGGGATTCGTGGAAAAAAAGAGGTAGTTGGTGCTAGAGTTGGGGGCTGGGATTTAGCCAGGCTTCAAGGATTTCGCGGTGCCCTGGACCCCGGGCACTGTCTTGAGCCCCTGTCATCTTTTGTGGGAGCCAGGAGTGACACTTAATGAAGCCTCGCTGTGTGTAGTGCAAGAAGGAAGTCATGCTTCTCTCACTCCGAGAAGCCATTGGAGCTGCTGTAATGAGCACAGGCATCGTGCTGTAGTGGCCATTTAGGCTCCTCGCGCGGTCACTGTGGCTCAGCGCGCTGTGATGAGCCACTGGCACAGGCTGGCATGAGCGGAGTGGACAAGGGACATATGCTGCGCTACTGAAGCCAGACTGCAATGTCTCACACGGAATCGTGTTTATGTCTTCAGTGTCGACTCTCTAAAGTGGACCCAAATGTAGAGAATCGGGTAATGCCAGAATATGATGTGTACATGGGCGGATTATGAGACAGTGGGCCCCTGGGCACAGATATGCAAAGGGCCCCACTACCTCTCCTACATAGGAGCAGGACACACAGGTGGTTGTGGTGGTTTTGTGTCTCTTTGTGGTTGTTTCATGTGTCTTTGTAGGTCTTTAGATCTCTTTGAGGTAACATCATGTCTTTATTGGTCTTTTTTTGGCCATGTAATCATTCTGTGTATCCTTGTGGTTGTCTTGTGTCTCTTTGTAGTCACGCTGTGTCTTTGTAGACATAAGGTGTTTCCTTGTGGTCCTTTTGTGTGTCCTTGTGGTTGTTTTGTGTCTCTTTGTAGTAATTTTGTGTCTCCTTGTGGTTGTTTTATTTCTCCTTGTAGTCATTTTGTGTCTCCTTGTGGTTGTTTTGTGTCTCTTTGTAGTCATTTTGTGTCTCATTGTGGTTGTTTTATATCCCTTTTTTAGTCACTCTGTGTCTCTTTGTAGTTGTTTTGTGTCTCTGTAGTCATTTTGTGTCTCTTTGTAGTCATTTTGTGTCTCCTTGTGGTTGTTTTGTGTCTCTTTGTAGTCGTTTTGTGTCTCTGTAGTCATTTTGCGTCTCTTTGTAGTCATTTTGTGTCTCTGTAGTCGGTTTGTGTCTCCTTGTGGTTGTTTTGTGTCTCTTTGTAGTTGTTTTGTGTCTCTTTGCAGTCGTTTTGTTTCTCCTTGTGGTTGCTTTGTGGCTCTTTGTAGTCATTTTGTGTCTCATTGTGGTTGTTTTATATCTCTTTGTAGTCGTTTTGTGTCTCTGTAGTCATTTTGTGTCTCTTTGTAGTCGTTTTGTTTCTCCTTGTGGTTGTTTTGTGTCTCTTTGAAGTCATTTTGTGTCTCCTTGTGGTTGTTTTGTGTCTCTTTGTAGTTGTTTTGTGTCTCTGTAGTCATTTTGTGTCTCTTTGTAGTCATTTTGTTTCTCCTTGTGGTTGTTTTGTGTCTCTTTGTAGTCATTTTGTTTCTCCTTGTGGTTGTTTTGTGTCTCTTTGTAGTCATTTTGTGTGTCCTTGTGGTTGTTTTGTGTCTCTGTAGTTGTTTTGTGTCTCTTTGTACTCATTTTGTGTATCCTGGTGGTTGTTTTGTATCTCTTTGAGGCCATTTTGTGACTTACTGAGGTCATTGTGTATCTCTTTGAGGTAACTTTGTGTCTTTTTCAGCTGTTTCATGCCACTCTGTGGTCATTACAGTGTCCTACAGTGTTGTTTTGTGTCCTTTAAGAGACATTTGGGACTCTCCGGGGTAGTTTTGGGGCTTTTTGAGGTAATTCTATTTATTTCGTGTCTCTTTACAGTTATTCTAGTTTCTATGTGGTTGTTTTATGTCTCTTTGCAGCTCTTTTACATCTGTTTGTGGTCTTCTTGTGTCTCTTTGTGGGCTTTTTGAGTCTTCTCCTGGTTGGTACGTGTTAAATTGAGAGAAACTTTGAAAGTGACAGCCAAAGGGCCCCTGAAACTTTGGGCCCCTGGGCCTGTGCCCGGCAGGCCTGCTCAGTAATCCATCCATGGTTGTGTACTATAAGTGCTGAAACAACTGTAATAATCTTATTGAGAAGTTACTGCTTTGAACTCTACATACTGCAACTAAATATCTGCGGAGCACTGAGGCTTTGTGCTTCATGCTGTTAATTGTTTCATATATTCCTACAGTGAATCAGTGGGCAGACTCACTCAGCAAGATGAGAGTGGAGAGCCCTGCTGATTATATGCCATCATCTCCAATTAATCATTACTGCTTTATTGTACATTGAATGCATATTCAAATGATGCCTTAAAAATGACTTTCACTCCATGCAAAATGTCAGAAATGAGGGCTTTCAAAATGCTGAGAGTTACACAGATAATGACGGCGTCTGGAGCAGTGATAAATGGCAAAAACTATGCTTTTCTTTTCTGTTTTTTTTTTTTTAACTCAGCTGTGCAGCTCAGAGAACTGCAGCTGCTCTTTCATTTACGCCTGTTGGCCTTGATGTCCATTTTAAAATCACTCGGGTATAAAAACAAAATCGTTCCGTCCTGGTTATTTATTCTTCTGTTTTGAAGAGGAGCGGCACAGAACAAAGTTAGCAGCACTCCTTCACACCTTTAATTTTAAGATAAGCGAGGTCTGAGCAGAACCAGAAAATAAACATCTCTCTTAATTCAATACTTCACATATTCTGTCTCAAAACTCATTTTTGTTGAATTAAACATAAAAACCAAGAAAGTTCATTCTCCTCCATCCTAGTACAGTTTCTTTTGTCCAAGCCCTGAAGTCTTAAAGCATATTTCACTCATGGTAGATAATGTTAGTCTGTGTGTTAAGTCTACTCAGGTTTTCTGAGGACATCTGAGTTTCTCTAAGGGTTTTTTTAAGTGGGGTTGTTTGAGGTACTTCTCCATAGTCAGTGTGCTTCCTGCAGTAGATGGCAGTCAGCACACCTCCAGTATGGAGACGCTGGAGGGAGTACCACCACGGAAGCTTAGCAATGCTCTTTAACGCCACCAGACTCCTTTGACAAAAACAGATATTTTACTTCAGTCAGGAACACCCTCGTTATAGATCCAACCATTTATCCCAACAAATGTAAATACAGCTACGTTTAGTGCTGATGGCTCCGCTCTTAAGATGCTCCCTGGAATAGACGAGCAGCATGCTGAACCAAAACAGTGAGCACAGTGCAGAAAACCGCCCCTGGGGATACACGAATGGGCCCAAGCAAGACATTAAATAGCATTTTGACCTTTGAGCCATGTTAGAACTCTGAATAAGAAAGGTGGAGGCCGGGGTGATGGTGCAAGGCTTTGCCAGCAGCAGCAGCAGCAGCAGCAGCAGCAGCAGCAGTAGTGGTGTTTGGCAGCATTGGTGTACCAGGAATCAGTGAGTAGGAAGTCGTATTTAAACAGACCGCCTTGTGTGGGAATGGGCTGTGATCGGTGTGTGACTGATAAGAAACAATGATCAAATCAGCTGATTACAGCTGGGGTGTATGACTTTCATGTCCTGATTGAACTAACGTGAAGCTTCATTTTGCAGAACATGGGATTGACTGATCTACGGCTGCCAAGGGCGGTTTGTTTTTTTGTATAATTGTGACTTTGATGATTCCGAAATGACCCTTTAAAAACAAAGTCACAGAAGAACATTAATATACTTACTTATTTTTTGGTGGGACTTTTTTTTTAGGTGGCTAAAATACGTTTTGGTGCTGCCCCTGTCCACAGCAGTACATTGTTTCACTTTCTGCCTGCAGGTGCCTGTAGGTAATACACTGAGTATGGATAAGTACCACATATAACCCAGCTTCAAACTAGAATTACCACCCCACACTTGAATGCCTCTGCACACCAGTCAAGTTGCAGTTATAGTTTACACCTGTGTCTGTGAAAACATGGCTGCTTCACGATCTATACAATTAGCGCAGTTTCAAGATTGGTGTCACCAATTCAGTATCTGACCAAATGTAAACTCTAATCCTGAGTTATGACTTTGAATAATGGCCAGAAACGTGTTTATGCAGAACACTGTGATGTCAGGGTGAAGCTGGTTTTGACCTTTTGGATATAAAATGTCATCAGTCTATTGTTTTATCCTATTAGACTGTGTGGATCACAGTGACTTTAACCTCCGACCATCAAATTCTAATCAATTCATCACTGAGTCCAAGTGGAAGTGTGTGCCAAATTTAAGGAAACTCCCTCAGGGTGTTCTTGTGATATTAAATTCACGAGAGTCAAAACAGATGAGGTCACACTGATCTTTGGCCACCAAAATCTAATCCATTCATCGTTAAGTTCAACTGGACGTTTGTGTCAAATTTGAGAAAACTGCCTCAAGTTGTTCTTGAGATATCACGACCACAAGAATAAAACAAATGAGGTCTTAGTGCCCTTGACCTTCAACTGTCAAATACTAATAAGTTCATAGTTGAGTCCACGTGGATGTTCGTGCCAAATTTGAAGAAATTACATCAAGATGTTCTTTTGATATCATGTTCATGGGAATGAAATGGCGCAAGGTCTTGGTGACCTTGACCTTTGACCACCACAATCTAATCAGATCATCCCTGTGCCCAAATGGACGTTTGTGTCAAATTTGAGAAAACTGCCTCAAGTTGTTCTTGAGATATCACGACCACAAGAATAAAACAAATGAGGTCTTAGTGCCCTTGACCTTCAACTGTCAAATACTAATAAGTTCATAGTTGAGTCCACGTGGATGTTCGTGCCAAATTTGAAGAAATTACATCAAGATGTTCTTCTGATATCATGTTCATGGGAATGAAATGGCGCAAGGTCTTGGTGACCTTGACCTTTGACCACCACAATCTAATCAGATCATCCCTGTGCCCAAATGGACATTTGTGCCAAATTTGGGGGAAAAAAAAGTAAGGTGTTCCATAGATATTCACTTTATCAAGAATGAACTAAACGAGGTCATAGTGACCTTAATCTTTAAACTTCCGACCACCAAAATCTAATTAGTTGATTCTTGAGTCCAGGTGGATGTTTGTGCCATATAAAAAAAAATCCCCTCAAAGTGTTCTTGAGGTATTGCATTTACAAGAATGAGACAAAAGAGGACATAGTGACCTTGACCCTCTACTACCAAAATCTAACAAGTTTATTCTTGAGTCCAAGTGGACATTTGCGCCAAATCTGAAAATAAATAAATAAACCCAACAACAAACTAGAGAAAAAAACCTTGAGGTGTTCACAAGAACGGGATGGAGAGATGGTTGGATGGACAACACAAAAACACAATGCCTCAGGCCACAACGATCGGCGGCATGGAGGCATAAAAATCTGAACTAACCCTTTAAGCCTGAGACTGGGTGCTTTTTAACAGTTATTTTATGATTATGAAGTGAATAGTGCCGTTTTGGAAGACTGACACTGAGGAGGACAGGAGGGAACTGAGTGGAAAATAAGTTAAATTTTTTTAGAGACAGAAAGTGCAGGCAGACAATTAAGTAGGATGGTACATGCAGAGCTGCAGATGACAACAGAGCAGCTCCATCTGGACGGGTCAGAGGTCAACAAGCAGACAGAGAGAGGAGGCGCCCAAGGATGCAGAGGGTACTCACAGGGAATGGTGCGCAGGTACAGGTTGTCTCTGATCACCTGCTGGAGTTTATGGTCCAGGGAGCCCTTCTGAAACTGCAGGCTGAGGTAGTGACGCAAATCAGTGTTCAACACCTTACCTAGTAGAAAGGAAAGAGAAATCTGGGTCAGTCCAACAATTAAATCACGTAGGCGGGCGTCTATCTACACGCCGCTCATTTACAAAACGCCCACTCTGATGATTTGCTTTCGAGACAATCAAAAGGACATGCTGAAATTTAATACTCATAACAAGCTACAACAACTCCACCGACGGACAACAACATGTGCTACGAGCCCTGAATCAAAAAGGGTCCTTGTCTAGACAGTAATTACTTGTACCTGAGGAGTCTGGGCGCTAAGTGGTAAAGATACTGAAGCTGTATTATGTGATGAAACATTAATTAATTGGGCTCTTTCATTAAAACCCAGATGCATGAATGACAAAAAACAGGAAAATGAATCGAGGACTGCTGCTTCTCAGGAACGACAGCATTTCGAGCAAAGTCTGAGGAAGTGAAGGTGGCTGCACTGTGATCTTCAAGGAGGAAGGAAATTTACCATTCTCCTCTGAGCGACAGAGAGGAAATGGGGAGATAAAGAGAGAAAGAAGAAACAGAAAAAGAATTCCCTTGTGTTTGCTCTAGTAGCGCTCTTCCTCTCTGTGGACTCCAGCTGTGTGGGGCAGGAGCTCCTTCCTCGGGAAGGGACACGCAGATTTGCTTTGAATATGGCTTCAGTTACACTGCCGGCATCAAAAACCAGCGCTGACTCCTTGAAACTGTCTGGCAGGGTGTACACAATTAACCTCACACACACGAGTGAGGACGTGAGCACTACGAGTCGGATATCTCTAAAACATCATGTTGCAGTTGTTCTGACAGTCACCAGAGTGACTCACAACTATATCTGTAATGCGCCTCGTCAAAATCATGTTCTACCACGGGCGGATTATGAGACAGTAGGGCCCCTGGGCACAGATATGCAATGGGCCCCACCACCTCTCCCACTCAGGAGCAGAACACACAGGTGGTTGTGGATGTTTTGTGTCTCTTTTATGCATCTTCTGGTATTTGTCTCTTTGAGGTAATTTTGTGTTTTTTAGTTGCACTGTGTCTCCTTGTGGTTGTTGTTCGTCTCTTTGTAGTCTTTTTTGTCTTTTTGCAGTTGTGTGTCTCTTTGTAGTCATTAATTGTCTCTTTGTAGTCATTTTGTATCTCCTTGTGTTTGTTTGGTGTCTCTTTGTAGTCATTTTGTGTCTCTTTGTAGTCATCTTGTGTCTCTTTGTAGTCTTTTGTGTCTGTTTGCAGTTGTGTGTCTCTTTGTTGTCCTTAGTTGTCTCTTAATGGTCATTTTGTGTCTCCTTGTGGTTGTTTGGTGTCTCTTTGTAATATTTGTGTCTCTTTGTAGTTATTTTGTGTCTCTTTTCAGTTGTTGTGTGTCTCTTTGTAGTCATTTTATGTCTCCTTATGGCTGCTTCATGTCTATTTGTAGTCATTTTGTGTGTCCTTGTGGTTGTGTCTTGTCTCTTTGTAGTCATTTTGTGTGTCCCTGTGGTTGTTTCATGTCTCTTTGTAGTCATTTTGTGTGTCCTTGTGGTTAAGTCTTGTCTCTTTGTAGTCATTTTGTGTGTCCTTGTGGTTGTTTTGTGTCTATTTGTAGTCATTATGTGTGTCTTTGCCATTGATTTTGTCATGTTATAGTTGTTTTTGCAGTTGTTGTGTGTCTCTTTGTAGTTGTTAATTGTCTATTTGTAGTCATTTTGTGTCTCTTTGTAGTCCTTTGTGTCTCTTTTCAGTTGTGTGTCTCTTTGTAGTCTTTAATTGTCTCTTTGTAGTCATTTTGTGTCCCCTTGTGGTTGTTTTGTGTCTCTTTGTAGTCATTTTGTGTATCCCTGTAGTTGTTTTGTGTCATTCTGTAGTTGTTTTGGTCTCTTCCTGATTAGGAGGTGTTGATTTGAGTGGCATTTTACAAGGTAAGGCAACACTTTGGACCCCCGGGCCTGTGGCTGGTAGGCCCGTTCAGTCATCCATCCATGTGCTCTACATCTGCTTCTTCTCTTTCCTATGGTCTCACACACATCTCTACAAGGCTGGAATACACTATTGTTTGCTGGCAACGTCTGCCAGCTTTTCTGACGCAAGTGTTAAGATCCTGCAGATTTTCTGTAGATCAGAAAATGTTGACAAATCAAAATCAAACAGAAGCCAGGCTGTGAAATCTGCATCAAGCTTCTCTGAGGAACATCAGTCAGTAAGATAATACACACCTCTCTCAGCAAGACACCTACAGAGATTGTTAATACACGACTTTGCCATCATGAGACTAATTCTGCTGTCGGCTAATCTGCTGATTAATATTTTAGCATACTACACTACTCTGAGTCAGTGTGCCAGACACACACGCACTCAGAAGTCATTGAAGACTTCTTTGATTTCAATATGAAACATTTTTAAACTCCATTTGAATCTTTTTACTAATGTATACACACTCACACACAAAAAGATATCCTGTCTTTCAAAAGAGTGGCAGGGTTCAAACAAGCAGAAAATTGCAGAAGGAAACAGAATAAAACATAATCATACTGCATAGTAACAAAGAGAAATATTCACACAGTAAAAGTAAAAGAACATTTTAGAGTGAGGAGCATCCTACGCATCCCACACTCAACAAGAACTCTACTCTGAAACTTCAACAGTATTTTTCATGCTTTTCAGCAGGAAGTATTGAAGGATGGACTTGGCTGCTGGGGAGTAAAAAGCTATCGCTTGCCAAATTCAAAAAAATTGTAAATTAAATGAAGTTCTCTCATTCAGCCCCTAAGGGGACAAAAACGACTCCCGCTGGCATGGCAGATCAGCGGCATCATGAAGCCGGGTCGAGGGGGTCGATTCTCCCCCCTTAACATCTGCCAAAAATGATGTTGAAAATATTTTTATGAAAAGCTCTCTGGGCAATGCTTTTGCTCTGCAGGCAAACACATAAGCTAATAATTCAAGTGATTCTGAAATACCGAGGCTTACAAGGTTGCCTGCTGCTTTACTTAAAGGAATACTTTGAAGATTTTCAACCAGCTTTGTATCACCAATGTGGGCAGTGTGTGTAAATGAACTATGGTAAACTTCCCTGCATCTCACCAGCGCTCAGATCCTACAGCTTGAATGTGCCAGATGAGACGAAATGTGCTTTAAAGGTCTAGGATTTGGTTGGCAGGAACTGAATATGATATAATAAGTATGTTTTCTTTGGTGTAAAATCACCTGAAAATAAGAATAGCTGTGTTTCCGTTACCTTAGAATGAGCCGCTTATGTCTACATAGGAAGCAGGTCCTTGTATACAGAGTCCAACATGTTAACTGACATGTTTCTACAGTAGCCTTGAATGGACAAACCGAACTTTGGCTCAAGATAAAGTCATTCACATTTTCGTGTCAGACACTGTAATTAGCAGCCCCTAGCGTCAATAAAAAAATTGTTGTTTTTTTTTTATTCAGTGGTGTTACCTGCTTAAACCACAGATCCATTTGTTTTGAAGAGGAAGAGACCTCTGCGGATAATTTGGCTCCAGGTAAAAACCTCCTGAACGTGCTGGGCTGGGGCCCTGTCTCTGACGAGCCAAAAAGCCCAGGAGAAACACTGATGTGTAACGTAAAACTGCTTTATTCAGTGTCTTTACCTGTTTCAATCCACCTCAGTGGATAACACAACACCTTGTAAAAAACCTCCTAAACAATGAACACTGAAGGAATCCTAACCAGGAGAAGTGTCAGCTGGTTGCAATCTGCAGTTCTCACCAATAAATTTTGTTAAATCTTGCACAGGCGGCAATTGGGCCCCTCAACCCCACGGGCCCCAGTGCAACCACACTGACTGCACCGGCTATAGTTAGTGCTGTTCAAATATAAACTATGATTCTGTTTCTGCATTGCCTAAAATATTTTCAGAAACATATTTTTGGAATTCGAGATTACTTGTTAGCAGCTGTTCAACATATTGTTTCCTGTGTAATCAGGACCAAGCTCGTATTACGTCGCCCACCAGCTGAAGAGTTTATTGGTTCGGTGTGGCGAAGTGCATTCTGGTAGTTGTAGGTTTACATCTTGAGCAAAAGCAAATGTAGCATCACGTTCAAAAGTATTTAAGTCTCTCTACTGAATAGACAGGCCAGTTTTGTGACCATCTTTCCAGTGGTGAAATATTTCTAAAAGTTGAAACGGTCCAGTAACTGCACCATGGCAGGGGTACGAGTGAGGGCCGGGGCCAAGAGAAGCACGGCTCTCCATTATGTAACTCTATAGACTTTTTACTGGCACAATGAATGTGAGGAATTTAGGTCAAGGAAACAAAAGCCGGGTCTGGCTACGCTTTGCAACTGCAAAGCCACAAGCCTGCGGTGCATGTTCCCAGAAGCTATGAGACATGAAAACCCCAAAACAAACACAAACAATATACATCCCGGTCCCTCCCCTGCCGGGTCGGGCCTGTTCCCATGTTCAAGGGGATGGGAGTGACTCTAGATTCACAAGGGGCTTTTATCATGCTCAGATTTGCCTCTCTGGATCCATTTTCAGGGACTGCATTTAAAGATCAGCTGGTTTCAGTACGGACAATTGATGGAGCTAATTGTTACCACAGGATTCCTGCAACTCAGAGTAGATACCCCACTGGGTCAACAAAATCAATCTCTCTCTTTCTGTCTCCCATACACACACACACACACACACACACACACACACACATGCAAATCACCTCCTCGGTCCACAGCAAACTCCCATTCAAGTGCTTCTAACAGGGCAGTCTTTGTGGCCCGCCTGTCAGGTTGCGTTAGCGTGCTGCATCATATCTCCAGAGACGGAGAGAGAAAGAGAGAAGGGGAGGGAGCGGCAACTCTCAACTTCCCGCTAGGTTACAAGGCAGCGCATCACTGGCCTGCCGGGCTGGTAGTACGAGGCATGTGGGACACAATGGAAGCCTTTGTGCCTTGTCATCTGGCTATTAGACACTCTCTCATGCAGGGGGGAGCTGGTGGGGAAACGGGGGGGGGGCTGCAGTTCAAGGATGGCGAATCATTAAAAACAGAGGGAGCGAGAGTGAAGGGAGAAGGGGGGGTGTTTGCAGAGGGGAGTAATGATGATGCATGGGAACACACATGGAAACCCGCCCCGCCTCCTTCCTCCTGCTCCTTCATCATCATTCAATCGCTCCATCTCTGACTGTGCGTCTTTGCTTCCCTTGCCGTGGAGGTTCATCAGCTCTGGCAGATCCCCACAGGGCTCCTCGTACCTATGTTTGAGATCACTCTCTGAATAGGTATCCGCCTTCCCTGCATCTTCCCCTTTTTTCGTTCTCCGACTGCTCACCACTTAACCTTTAGTTTTCTTTAATTTCACCAGCCTCTGTGTTCAAGTGGAGCGTGCATCAACCTGTCACTGCCTCCACCGCAGCCTCTCTCTGCCTGTCCTCTTAGATCAGTCGCTATGAAGACAAACAGAAACCAAGCCCTCGCTGTGGCGCTGTCGAAAATTTGCTATTAGTTTTCAGTATTTACAAATAAAAAGAGGAGGCGGAGAAAAGACAGGAGAGGATTTACTTAGATCAATAGTAAAAGATCTAAGTAAGAGTCTAAGTAAACTTATTGTCTGGATGTACGAACAAAAACCCACACTTCCTGTCCTTCTCTCACAGTATCCCACGTTCATCCACAGAAATGAAAACAAAGCACATGCTGCTGCCCATCATCCTTCCCCCAGTCCCCCAGGACAATTAGATTTTGGTATCTGCCATGGGAAACTGCTACTCTGAGTTCACCTCACCATCTGTCATTTTCTGTAACTGATGTCAAAACTATTGAAGCGCTTTGTAAAAAGTCTTTCATTCAGAGACAAGTTGTTTTTCAGCCAAAGGAGCGGACGAGAGCTTCAGTCCTTCTGCTATTATAAAACAGGTTGAGCAGCATGGATCACTATTTTCAACTCAACCTTTCTGCAGGCTGCAGCACACCAACGCCTTTTAATGTCCACAATCCTTTGGGGAAATAACGAACTTTGTTTTTTTTCTGCCAAATTTACAGAAAAACACAGTGAAAACAAGAATAAAGGGCAGCGACAAACAGTGAACGGCACCTTCCTTTTATCTTTTGTTAAAACAGCCCCCTTTATCATTTTCTGTGTACAACCACACTGGCGGCAGCTAGATGCGCCTGGTGCTTATGAACAAGCCACCCCACAACACTTCCTACTACTACTCTATTTCCAGCCCTGTGGCCCCTGAAAAAGCACATTTTCCCACACTCCCTCCCTGCTTGTACATCCCAGCTCCCGTAGCAGCTTGACTCCTCTCCTCACCATAGATCTGTAAAGAGATCTCTCACCTATTGCTGTCCTCGTCTCTCCTGTGTAGAAGAATGGATGAGGACAGACATGAGCCACAGCACAAAGATTGGCTCTTCAGGTGGGAAATCATGTTTGATTGGTGGGTGTGCAAATATGATTTTAAGCTAATGCAAAGGTAGAAGAAGCTGCAGTGCCAGCGTGTTTTTGAGTTTATTTATTGAATTTTTCTCACAGAGAAACATTCTTGTTTTGTGTGTTTTCAGCTTAAGAATTTAGTTGTACTTCAGAAAAGCGTTTTTTTTTTTTTTTGAGCTGATGTATGGCTAATTGCTCATCAACCAAAGTACTGGCCAACTTGAAGTTTGATCTAATGGTGGCGCTAAATAAAAAGTCAAGGTATCATCAAAGCTACTGCAATTCGTCCTGAAGTGATCTTAAATGTCTGAACCAAATTTCATGACAATTCATCCAATGGTGTTGAGTGATTCCACTCAAAACCAAAAAAGATAACCTCATAGTAGCACTGGAGGAAAATTCAGGGAATAACAAAAGTCAGTTGGCCTCGTCCTCTGGTTACCGTCTGTGAAAAATATAATGGAATTCTGACCAATAGATGTTGAGAAGTTTCAATCTTGACCGCAGACTGTTAAGATCAGTGACACGTCTCCACTTAGTCCCACTGTACAAAAATGAAGCCAAAATATTCCAGACAATGCTGCTTCCATTTTGCCATTTCTGAATTGTATCACATGTGGGCCCATACACTCATCCGACCAGTCACGAGCAGTGCTATTGATCACAAGCACACCAATTGGCAAACACAGCTGTCAATCATGACGTTAAACCTCCTTTTTATAGCATCAAGTAACTAAAAAAACAAACTGATCCGGAAAATGAACACAAGCACAAACAGTAGCGTGAGAAGGACAACCTAAAATGACGAAAACCATCTTTGGGAAAAATGTATTGATGTGTACTTTAATATTTTAGTTTGACCCACATACAGGCTATAGTCTGGACCAAAACGGTGGACCACCACTGCCAAATCTACAGCCGTACTGCTAGCATGTTCATGGATAGAATTTAAGTATGTATGTCTCATGGTATTACGGTATACCAGGGTATTCAGAAATCCTGACAGTATGATTTTCAATACTGTCAAAAATACAGATGCTCCTTTTTCTATTAAACTGATACAGAGATGGTTGATGAAATGTAGTGCACAACATGTGCCACTAGAGGTCAGTCTGAGGCAGGCAGCTTAGCTGAGAGAGGTGGTGACTGAGGGTGATGGGGATAACGTTACAGGATTAATAAAAAAGCACAGAGAGACAGCATGGGATAAAAAGCACATTTTCACATCTAACTTGGTGAATCAAGTTTTTTCTCCCAACCAAACCAGTTGGTGATTGTTGGAACAGTGACAAACCTAGATGGCTTAGGTGAGTTTTAAATGAGTGTGTTTTACGATGAGTTAACATGGCAATAAAGTTTGTCTTAGTTCTTTGTCTTCTTCTTGTGAAACTTGAATTCAGAAGTTGTTCAGTTGTATTTGTATGAATTTATTAGACAACTAAACAGCCAACAGAGCTTGTTGAACTGCTACAGGGTGGTGGGGTGTCAGGGCCGTTATTTTTTATTTCTACAAAAACCTGAGGAAATGACTGGAAGGTGTATGAGGGTATGAAAAACAAAAATAGCACACAGGCCAAATTTCTTTGAACACTTGGCAAAGAGAGAAATATTGAAATAAACCAACTTTTTGGCACATAGGCCTGCACACGAGATGCTGACCACTCAGGTGAAACTATCAGCCACAGTGTTTCATGAATTTGGCACAAGAACCACTCTGCCGAAAGCAAAGAGACCTGTCTTCTGTAAAATCCCTGCCGCTTGGCTCGCTTCTTGGCACGCCAGCATGCCCTCACTTCACCAGGGCCAAAACAATTGACTATAGCAGTAAAGATATTTACCCACGCTCCCAGTAAAGTGGCAGTCAAATTATTACAATGGGCTCGCATAGACACTGTGCTTTCACTAAATGAGAGCGAAAGCAATGCAGAGATGTCACCAGCAGGGGTGTCAGTGGGCGTCTAATGAGGCAATTCTCTGACAGTTGTGCAGCTCCAGAAACAGCGAGAAAGCCCCCGCCATCTGCTAATTACCACCTTGTTAGGTTCATTTGGCAACTCAGGGTAACAGAATGTCCTGCCTCATTCTGTGTGACAGGCAGAGAGAAAATCAACAGTGTATTGGCATCTAAGAGACACCCAGTTTCTCCACTTTCTCCTTAAAATGGCAAGTCTGGTTTTCTCTTCAAACAGGCACACACAGAAAGACATTTTGGGTTCAACCACCAATGGTCTCAACTCTTCAAAGCCATGCTCACGTTCACTAAAATGAAAGTGGTAAAACTTAGAGGTGGGTCAATTTCTGTTTTTGCCAGTCTGGTCCAGTGTACAAGCTTAAACTGGTTTGATTTTATGCAAACTGGCTGAGCTTTTGACAGATGCCCAGATGCCAGGTCATAGCAACAATTTCAAACACAAGTACACAAATCAGCTTCACTATATCTCTCAGCATTCACAGACAAAGCACTTGTCTTTATCTGGACAAATTTTCCCCACAAATACAACATGCTAACGTTTATATCGCGAGCCTTTGGCATTTTACATTGTATAAATTAGCCTAGTGGCTAGCAAACTTTTCCTCTACTCATATGAAGCCAGGGACAACAGCAACATTTAACAAAGGTAACATTACAAATTTGGCTCCATTACAACTCACAAGGTTCACTGACAAACCAACTGTCTTATACTAAACACGTTTTCCTAACAAATACAACATGCTAACATTATTAGCACAAGCCTATGGCACTTTACAAGCCGAGCGACTAGCGGAGTTTTTCTCTACCCATATGAAGTCAGAATAAATCACGCACAAGTCCTGACATGCTATTTTTGTGGAGGCTTTATTGGGAAATTGTTTCAGCTTCCAAAAATAAACAGGAGGTCTGTGTTGCTGCAACATGTAGTTACATTTTCTGGGAAGGTGCACATCAGGCTATGGCATAGGGTACGGCGTTGATTAGATGCAGAGGCATAAATCCCGCTTAAGCTAAATGGCCATCGCTAATAACAACATACTTGCTGTTGGCTATACTGTATGTCATTTCCTCTAGATATGACAGTATAAAACTTGTGTTTTCTGTTTAAAAAGTAACATTACAAACATAGGAAGGTAGCAAGTAAGCTGTTCACCCATCTTACAGATGTTTTTAAGTGGTAAAATAAGTGCATATTTATTGGATTCAATGTGGACAGAGAGCTCTAATGTTACGCAGCAGTCGGTAGCTTGTTTGCTATTGGGACATGGTGGGTGGTGGTCAATATGCTCCATCTGGGAATGGCTGCTGAGTCAAGTGTGACACCTATTGGTAAAATTTAGCATACCTGTGCAGTCAGGCGTTTGGCTCAATATCAAATCGGTTTGAAAATGTGTACACCAGCACATCCCCAGCAGAACTACCACCACTCCCCTTAAACACTCTCCCTTGAAATGGGGGAGGCGTGGATTGTTTTCCCACCTCGGACAAGCTTCGTTGCTCTTATTGCCACTGTTAAAGCCGAGAGCTGTAATTGTCCGGTAAAAGGGAGTCAGTGTGAAGTCAATTAGTGGCTCCAGAGCCTAAAAGATTAATTGTGGATGGAGGTGGGCTTTGGCATGAAAAATGTTATGTGGAGAAAATCAATGTCCCCAATCGCCCCCTTCTCCCCAGAGTTTAGATACATGCCTCTTAAAATCCAATTAGTGGGATGGTATCTCGACATAAGGTCAGTCTGCACAGGCTGGGTGTTTTTGCCATAACATGGCTAATGACCAGGTTGAACACCCCAGAATACACCATCCAATTTTCCAGTTGTACCTTGTTAAACAGAATTTAAAAAAAAAGTTTATGCTGAGCAACTTTAAATCAAACGTTTCATTGTGTTTAATGGCAGAATTCATGAGGCGTGAGTTTCAGCTTCCTATCGATGACACAACACAGAAGGGGGATGAGATGCTGGGGGGGGGGGGTGACTCTTTCTGGTGCTATTTTGGGCTCGCTGTGCCACAAGGACAATGGCATTATCCCTCTACCCTTGGCAGAATAGCACGATCAACTCTTTAAGCAGATAATTGAAAGGAATGGTCTTGCTACACATTGCGTGCAGGCTTAATGTTGCGGGCTTATTATAGTCAATGTGATAATCATCAGCGCACTTGGCAATAGACACAGGTGGCGTCCCAAAGCACTCAGCATTCAGAAATATATTCTTGGCTCCGGATGGCTTGCCTGCTATTGTTGGCCGACTGTACTAAATATCCATTAGTTACATGTTTGAGATAAAACTGGCTCGATGCTTTCTTGGCTCATTTAATAGTACACACCTATTCTGTTGATACATGGAGTATGTGTGTCTTGTATCTTTCAACTTTGGAGCATCCAGCCAGGGCGTGTTGGTGGGTGTAATGGATGATTGTTCACATTAATTCAAGGTACCCTGTCCTTCCCAATCACTGCGCTGCAGCATGTGACGAAACTGTCAAGCTTTATTTTTCCAGACAGTGAGAAGTAACCTTGAAATTGTCCTTTCTAATCCCATTGTGGCTCAGAGGAAGACATTTAACAAAAATCTAAAATAAAGCTCAGGTCGAGCCTCTCTCGTCTCCTCTGTCCCTTTTGGATTCTTTGCTGGGGCAGGGAGGTGAAAGAACAGTCACAGCCACCCCGCGGTCAACCTGAGCGGGCGGGGCTTTTTTCGCCCCCGCTCCTGTTCACTTCCTGTGATGTGGAGCAGACTGACAGATCATGACATTAACCTCTCCTTCGCCCAGTATCCATGTCCAACCACCTCCCTGAGCACTACTATCTGCCCTGCAGTCTGTCGGGTCCAGTACAGCTCAGTCGACACCAGCACTACAGTAGTTAGCTGACTTTTAGGATGATAAAGGGGAAAATTAGGAATAGCTCTGCCGGTCTGAATGATCTGGTCTCCTAGTCAATGACTATGTAGTTCAGTTAATTATGAAGCCAATGGCAATGACCATGTATAGACGTTGCGTACGTACAAAAGGAGGCCTGAAAGAGGTGTACACCACTTCCCACGCAAAAGTTGTGATCTGTAGAAACAGACTTGGTGGGAGAAACTTTGACCCATGCTTATGAACATTTCAGAGACAGGAAATTGGCAACGCAGATGGTGGGGTGGAACCTGATTGTAGACACTGTCAAATATTTTTTGGCCCACGCCATTTTTTGCTTTGTCTGTATGCATATTTTTAGTACGGATCCTACACGCTGTTTTATAAATGAGACTCAATGGCGTCTGACCGACACGTCTGGTGTCCACATCAGTAAGTCATCACTTTCAGCTTCTTCTGGTCCAAACTGTTTTGCTCTCTCGGCACAAAACTATCCCCATATAAGCTCTGCTATTAAAGCTAACAGCTCCACGTTCAGAGGTATCACATCATGATCGTTTCTGTGGACTTTGTGGTCCTTCAGAAAGCCATTAACCAGGAAATAATGTACATTATGGCTGAGCTGATAACGATGGCTTCATTTAGTACTGAGTGGAGCTCCACTGCTAAAATCTACAGATTCTGTCAATGACACTAACGATCCAGTTTCCTCATGTAGGTTCTGTTTGCCACTCCAGGCAGTGTAGAGTCAATATGGAACCATACGCTGAGACTAGTGCTGTGGCCAGAGGCCTGTGTCCGACAGTGTGGAGGCAGTCACTCAGAGAGGCACTGCGGAAGAAGAAACCAACAAACAGCAGCAAGAAAAAACAGGTCAATACAGCAAGACAGACTTTAACGAGCCATGGAGACCTCTGTTGTCCACTACCGCTGAGGGCGCTGCTCAAGCGTGCATTTCCAGCTTTATAAGCAGGCAGACGGATCGGAAGAGGAGCAGGAGGAAGGATGAAAAGAGCGAGATCTTTAATAAGGTGTCTTTAGGCTGTAGTTTTTTTAGCTACTTGTTTCTCTTTCATCTCTGGGCTCCAATATCCAGCAGCTCTCGTCCACTCTAAGGTGCACAGCTCTACACCTCTAACAGTGAGGTTAACCCCCGCGTGAGTCATACAAACGATAAAATAATAAAAAGGCTAACATAATGCTGCAGAGTCCAGCAGGGGAGGAGTACTGTGTGTGCAGGTCTTATCTGTGTGCCTGTGTGCACATGCATGTCAGCCTCCGAGCACATTTCCTCTTTACCCCGCTGTTCCTTTGGCAGATCTGTTGTGCCGAGGCCGTCTGGTTGTGATGCAGAGAAGAAGAAGCTCGCTTCTGCACTGTGCATCATCAAAAGCCTGCTGCTGTTTGCCATCGCCGAGGTTTGAAACCTCCGTCTGTCTATCTGCACACACAAACACCTGCTGTGCACGCACACACGCACAAATCTCACGGATATACACTCACACTGCACGTGAGCATACATGTGCACACACACTCACACACACACGATAGCTTCCGGAGAGACTGAATGAGAAACTGAGATCAAAGAGTGCAGCAATCTTTTTTTTCTTTTCGCCTCATCTCCATGATAGAGGCTCATCTTTACATCCCATCATATGGAGAGGGAGACAAAGGGTTTCATTGTCATCAGTGGATCTGAGGGAATGAAAGACGCAACATGGGGAGAGATCAATCAGAGTATTATTGAAGGATCGGAGGGAGAGGAACCATATAGAGATGGATGGAGCAGCAGCGGGAGCTTCTGCAGCTCTGTGGTTTACGGTTCTGCAGAGCAAGTAAAGTGATGCGCTCTTAGCCTTAATAACTTGGGCTGTCACTGACAATATGCTGCCCGATGCATCAGAGAGAACCTCAGGGGGCACAAAAGTCTCTCTATCTTGTTCTTTTCCTCCCTTCATCTCTCACACACACACTCACGCAAACACTGCCAACATTTTAAACCCAAAAAAGGGACGCTGTGAGGTCTGAAAACACACCCGAGTGGCGCTGTTACATATCACAGATCAAAGATTTGATGTCACGGTGACAATGCGGCACTGAGTATGAAATGTGTCAGGAGCTATTAACATGGGACAGGTACCTACTGAGGTGTCTGCTCTGTTCCTCGGCTCACTGCTGTGGGATTGTGCGACGCTCTCATAAGGCTGTCTTCAAAGGCCCTGGGTAGTCAGCAGCGATGTTTTTAGGCACGTCTGCTAATAATATGCACAACAGAGCAGAAGGCATTGTATTGGAAAGCACAGCCCGAGGAGCTGCAGTTGCTGATTTGACATGTGCATCTTTTGCCGTGCTGACCCAGATGCTGCCTCCATCCTTGACTCACACTCATCTTCAAAGGGCATGATGCTGACACAGGCACGCGTCCGCGCTGTGTTTGCATACATTAGTGCTGAGACAATTAGCTCATGAATCAATTAGTCTATTAATCATTACAGCCATTTATTTGGTGAGAATGCCAAGCTGTTTTATATTTGCATTTTGCTTGCGTTTCTGAGGCTGATGTAATTCCCTCCTCAGGATCATTAAGGTTTTGGACTATTGGTCAGATCGAGGAAGCAAAGAAAGAAGCACAAAACTGTTCTTGAGGATATTATCTGAATAAATGTTACTTCCCTCCGCTTGTGTTCAAGAGGCTGCTGGTTGGGTTTTTTCTTCTGTTATCCCGACATGAACTCTGGATCAGCCAGTGAAAAGTAATTAAGTCCATTTACCAAAGTGCAGCACTGTACTGTACTACAGCAGTGCGGCACTTTAACCTCTACATCTCATTTCTGCTCCACTACATTTTTGGATTGGATTGTAGAATTGTAAATACAACATATGTGATCAGCTGACAAAACACTAGGGCTGCGTGAGTCGTGATGTTAGCGGCAATTTCATTTTAATTGGAAAAAAATGTAAAAATGAATTTGATGTGAATGTATTTCCTACAAAATGGGCTCCATGTTTTCAGCTGCGACATTTGAGATGTCACAGGCACTTTTATAAATACAGACTGTGATCAAAATAAAATGCAAAGACAGGGATTTTGAAAATATACAGCTGCACAACATGTAAATGAAAAATGATTTAAAATAAATAGCAGGACTCTACGTTAACTTTTTGCACACAGCACTGGAGCTGCAGAGGTCTAAAGGTTTACAGCACAGGACACAAAACTACAACCTGAGTATAAAAGTATCAAGTAGGTTTGAAACAATTAAAAATCTCTGTAGGGCGAGTTGAAAAGTTGCTTTCCATCTGTTGGCCTTTCAAATGAAAAATGTAAAACTGTTTAAATATTACAACTATTTAGGCTGTTAAACTTTTACGCACAGAGCATCAACAGAGAGGCCGAGGGAGGGAAGGAACAAGACTCTTTGTCCTCGTTTTATACGTCTTGTACATGAAACGTCTGTGTTATTGCTACATTTTTTAAAACACATCTGTCGCCAGACGCTCTGTGATCCACCTCACACACAAACTCGCAGCCCAGTGCTGGAGTGCACGTGTGCTACTGCGGTAATTTCATTCATCTTACAAACTGATTTAGCGTAGCTTGTGCGACATATAGACTGATATCACACTGTAGACTAATGATGATCAGATCACATAATCAGATGGTACTTTTCATTTCTTACAGGCAGGCAGCAACAGGTGAAAGTTAACTCAACTCTCTCTGACATTCAGGTTATTAACACTGGTGCTCCCCAGGGCTGCGTCAGTTCTCCTATTCTTTTCACATTATACACCAATGACTGCAGGAATCACCATCCTAACAACTACATTATTAAGTTCTCTGATGACACGGCTATGCTGAGTCTACTGACAGCGGACTCAGATATTGCTGTGTACAAGTCAGAGATAATAAGGTGTGTGCAGTGGTGTGAGGAGCATAATCTGGTTTTAAATGTCAAGAAAACAAAAGAAATGGTGCTCGACCCCAGGTCCATTGGTGATCATAGTGCAGTTTTTATTAATGAGGAAAGAGTTGATCAGGTTACAGTACACAAGTACTTAGGCATTCATTTTGATTTTCAATTACAGTGGGCTTATCATGTTGACGATGTGTGTTCAAGAATCAGTCAACGTCTCTATTTTCTGCGTAGGCTCAGGGTACATGGAGTAGATAAAAATGTATTGTTATTGTTTTATAGAGCATCCATTGAAACTATTATCTGTTATGGCATCACAACACGGTTTGGTAACCTGGCCGTCAAAGCTCCGTCAAAGATCACAACTTCAAAACTTGATTAAGAGGGCAGGTAAAATAATTGGCATGCTGCCCCCATCTTCAGTACAGGACATATTTGAGCAGACAGTCATGAAGCAAGGCCAAAAAATTATTACAGATCTGAATCATATCCTCCATAAGGAGTATGAATTGATGCCTTCAGGCAGAAGGTATAGGTTATCCAACTATAAGTTGAACAGGTACAAATTTTCATTTATCCCACTGTCAATCAAGCTGCTTAACAGCAGGAAATGAAGGTCAACTTTTTAAATTTAGGGGCAATGTGCAATACATGTTGGGGCGGGGGGTATATATTTGTCTTCTTAATTTATATGTTGTCTGTATATGTAGCGGCTGTGTGACAGTGGACGGTCTCTCGCAGGTCCAAAACAAATTTCTTCTAAGGAAGACAATAAAGATCTTATCTTATCTAACAGACAGATTAAACAGAGGAGCAACTTTGTGTCTCTGAGTGTTGATGGAGAACTTGTGAGTGAGTGAGTGAGTGAGTGAGTGAGTGAGTGAGTGAGTGGGGCAGAGAGGAGAGATGCAAACGGGTTTGTGTTATGTAACACAACTTGACTCTATATCGATATAAACAGCGCTGTCTAAATTTCGATCTTGATTGAAAATGTGTCCATATACTGTATATAGTTATTGCCCTGCCCTAGTTTCTAGCTAGAGTACACCCCCTGGCAACCTGGAGCTGCTGCTCTGAAACAAAACTTCCTGTTCTCTTTGGTGGTACTGCAAACGTACATTTCCAACAGCGAAAAAAGGGCATCCCAAAATGTTAGAGCATAGGATGTTATTAGAGCTTAGATTCTCTCCCCGAGACCGAAGCCAACCCGTGGACAGCTGTCGACGGTGACAACGTGTGTGTCGGCTTCGTCGAGTGTACCAAGTGCAGCACGGTGCCGGTATATGACAGCAAAAAGACGGGGGCCTCGACACTTAAGAGACGCATGACGAAGGGTTGCCATGGAAAGAAAGACGACAGTCAGCCTTCAATGTTCACGTTCGCATCCTTAAAAAAAATGTTGCGTTTAAACCGAGCTCGGGCTCATAATTACAGTTAAAGGGACGGGACGGGCTCGGACAGGACATGCACTGGACTGGATTTTTGGGCCTGATCTAAGCTCTAGATGTTATGGACGACGATACATGTTACAGTGTTTTGGCTGACTCTGATATTCAGCCATATTTATTCGAGCCAGTGCATACAGCTGAAGAAATGCAGCAGAGAGAGGCTGAAGCTGCAGCTGCATGAGCTGTGCAGGAGGATAGTGTGCAGTGGTACATGTATGTGCTGCCTGCAAGGCGTTGCAAGCAGAAGATCTGAGCTTTCTCTGTTAATGTAGCCTGCACTAAGAAATGTATCGCTCAACAGAACTACTGTGGAAATTCACATACAATAAAAGGTGCTGATAGAGACATCTGATGTGTTATATCTTGACATTTTTAAGATATAACACCTTAACTACTAGTAAAGTCCTCCCAGACTCGGAGGACTTTTCTCCAAGTTTGCCGAAAAGTTGAGATCCAAAACTTGAATCTTGAATCAACCCAATCTGCTGATCGAAAGGCTCCAAAGCAGCTACACACTGGACTTTAAAGTGAGATTGTTTTGTCAGCTGCTGTTTTCAAAGTCAAGAATGAACTTTCAATCTCCACTTTTGAGGCCAACGCGGACGAGAAGCCGTTAAAAAGCTCCGGAATTCAAACATTCAAACACAACCCCACAACAACTAAGCAAACTCCATCTGCTGAGAGAGATTGTGTGATACGATCAAAAAGCTCCAGCACGGCTTCAAAACGGACACTGTGGTGAAGAAAATAATATTTGAACAAGAGGGCATTTTAATTGAGAACACATCGAGAGAAAGTCATTCTAAGGGTGTGTTTTACACAGAGGAGCAAACTCAATATACTGTAGTTATTCTAACCTCTGCAGGTACTCAAACATTTCATCACCAGAAAAACCACACCTCACCTCTGAGGTCTTTGGCCGGTCCTTCACTTTACTTCCTCACCATGTGCTGTCACACGTAGCCGCAGCTCAAAAAGCAATTCCAGGTCCAGGAAATGGTGTATCCACACACACACACACACACACACACACACACACACACACACACACACACACACACACACATGCAGTCACAACCTGATCCCTCTTGTCCATCTCCAGGTCAGGCAGGGATGGTGTGCATAAAGAGAAACCACTCTCCTGCATTACATCCATCCATCATGTGCTGGAGCCTCTGGCTGCAGAACAGGATACTCGCCTATCACCGAAATGAGTCAGCTGGCTGGACTTCAGTCGTTTCAGCCCTGTGTCCACCTTGCATCCCTCTTGCTGATAGATATGTGTGTGTGTGTGTGTGCGCAGAGAGTTATGGTGGAAGGATGGGTTGCTGAGCGTAAAGGTAGGTGTGTGACTTTGGTTTAGTGGAGCCTATGGACACTGCTCGGCCACTGGATACTGACATTTAGTCTATGATTTATCTGTATCTCTTTGAAGGCGCACACAAGGGGCTGCTCAATAAGCTGGGCACATGCCCAGGGAGGAGAGGGCAGCCACATCAGTCACTCACAGCAGATGAAAAGGCTTTAGCAGCCAGACGCCACAGAGCAGATATGAAGAGAATCAGAGGCAGAACCTCTCTACAACTGCTGAATGTCAACCGAGTATTTACCTCATGCTGTTTTTCGAGGCTCTCTCTGATGACTCAAATTTGTATTCTTGCAGTAGCACACAGCAGACGTTCGTTATGTTTAATAAATAATTCTTCCATATGACCGATGGACTCTCAGTGTGAAGGGGGGGTGAACTGGAGCGAATCAAAATGAACATCTGTGAGCTTGCTGTTATGAGACGGACAGAAATGGGGTTCGGCTGAGTCAGCCGACACCCTATGTAATAACACTGCAGTGTGTGTGGAGGCAGCGCAGCGTGTGTGTATCTGTGTGTATGTGCAGCGATGTAAACACATGAATGGTGAAAAATGAGAGAGCTGCTGGAAGAAAAAATATGGCAGCGTAATATTATATAACCATGTGAGAAAGGCCTGTGCTGAATAAATAGGAAATTCTATTAAATATATATCCAATCAATATGAGACAGACAGATTTTAAAGATGTTTTTGGCCTTTTTTTGCTTTGACTTGATACAGATGAAGACTGACGGGCTGGGTTGGATTTAAAACACAGGCTGCTACAAAACTACGAACTTATTGTCTCATAAAAAAAGAGTTCAATGATCCCCATGTGCACAGTTGCACTCAGGAACGTTGCCATTAGCTTTAGAGAATGAATGATCATGAAAAATTTGAGTTTTGTTTCAGAAGAGGAACCTTTTTTTGTGGCTGAATTTCTTTGCCAAGCCTGGGAGAGAAGACAGAGTATTCTGTTTCTGGACTGAGCAGTAAAATAATACTTTGTACTTTGGATAGTTTACTGCAATGTCAGTTCAGTGGTGTCTTGTAAACCCGTGAAGGTTGGACACATGTTAATGTGCATGACACAAAATAAATCTATCACTATCATCAATCTATCATAATCAGTACAAGGGGTGCAGGCTCTACCGTTCCAGTTCCCACACCTAATTTTGAACCATTTGGAGCATTTTGACCAAAAATAAATTGGTTCAGAACCCGAAACGTTAGTTCCCAGCTGGATCTAAGAAACAGCAGGTTTCCTGTGACCTCAAGTTTTGACTGTGATGACATCAGTGGGCGTGTCATATTCTACAGGTTGGAAAGAGACAATGTGGTCTTGCACAGAACCGTCTTTAATGAGTGTGTTTACAGGACATGAATATCACGTTCAGGATTGGGTTCGAATCCGACTCGCGGCCCTTTGCTGCATGTCAGTCCCCACTCTCTCTCTCTCTCTCTCTGTCTTCCCATTTCACTCTCTATCCTGTCATTAAAGGCAAAAGCCCACAAAAATAATCTTAAAAAAAAAAGAAAGGTAACATATCTGCAGTGTTGGGAGGGAACTACATGAAGTTCAATTAATGTCCGACAACGTCCTCTCCTTCAAACACAAAGGCTGCCCAGGTCTTACCTGCCCTGGATACTAATTCAAACACTGTCACACTTCTCTTCGTCACTTCACTTGTTCCTCTGTGTTCCTCTGTCCACCACATAATTTAGAAAATCATAAGGACAGAGACAGAAAATGTCATTTTCACAAATCTTTCTGTACATTTGATGTGCAGTAAATTATACTATAAAGATGTCTGCACAAGTATTAACCAAGGAAAATAACCCCATGCCTGACAATCAAGATTTTTTACAATTCCTTATGACAAGAAATTATTTTCCACAACGTAAGTTATGTAGTTGATGTCAGTGAAGATTCTCAGTCAGCCAGGTCATGGTAATCTTAAGTGCCATATTGTAGACAACGTCTTCAAGACACTCAGGCAAGTTCAGTTGCCTACAATATAGCATATAAGATTATTACGGCCTCACTATCAAGATTCTAAGTAACTGGAGACAAAACGTTTTTTTCTTCTCCACGTATATCATAAACCCTTAAATATAAAAACAACTCACTGAAGTTGGTTGAGAAATACAAAAGTCATAGTGCTTACTGTCCCCCCCCTCCTTGTTTACTTGTATTTGTTTACAGGCCTGTCTTGCTGCTCCAATATGGTGCAGAATAAAGAGATTCGTCTAACCCTGCATAAACCCTGGGTGCTACTAGAATGACACTGGGGGCAGACTTTTGTGTTCTATTTTGATGCTACAAAGCACTCGCATTTGATGCCTGAAAAGCTGTTGTAAAAACAGTGATGGGTCACTACAAAAGACCCATGTTTTGTGCTTAAAAACCTGCTGGAAAACAGTGACAGGTTGCTACAAAACACCAATACCTGGTACCTAAAAATCTGCTGGAAAAATAGTAATGGGTCACTACAAAACACCCACGTGTGACGCCAAAAAATCTGCTGGAAAAATATTGACAGGTTGTTACAAAACACTTATGCTTGGTGCCTAACAACCCACTGGATATACAGTGACAGGTCGCTACAAAACACCCACATTTGATGCCTAAAAAGCTGCTGGAAAAACAGTGATAGGTCACTACGAAACACCCATGTTTTGTACATATAAAGCTGTGGAAAACAGTGAATGAAAGCACCCACATTTGATGCCCAAAAAGCGGCTGGATAAACAGTGATGGGTAACTACAAAACACCCATGTTTTGTGCCTAAAAAGCTGCTGGAAAAACACTGACGCGTTGTTACAAAACACTTATGTTTGGTGCCTAACAACCCACTGGATGTACAGTGACAGGTCGCTACAAAACGCCCACATTTGATGCCCAAAAAGCTGCTGGGTAAACGGTGAAGGGTCACCACAATATGCATGAAAAAGGCAAAATTTGTCAGAAAGCAAGTTGTTTGCATTCCTGATATGTTTGTAGCAAAGTGTTAGACAGAGAACGCACATGAACAATAGCAAAATGTGTATTCAAAGTGCTCCCCATAGGGTGCACAGCAGAAAGACGCTGTGACTATATGCCTGAAGGAAAACATACACATTTATTAGATCCACAACAAAATGTCACAATGGTCCCACCAAGCCCCGAGACAATTTATTAGCATCTTGAAAATATGAGGGGCTCTCTGTCAGGATTGAACAGCGTGCACGGAGAGCGTGGCAGTAACGACACCCAGCCTGAGTGGGTGAGTCATGGTGTTGAGTTGCTCAGGGACCGATCCCGTCAGAAGTGATTTAATAGAGTCGAGTCCTCTCCCTGTTGGTCCATAGGTCTTTGTTATTAGTATGATGTCAGAGAGATAGCTCGCCGGAGCTTTCCATCGCAGGGATTTGGGATTTTATGTTGAAGTGATTCGTTCCATGTGTGATGGTTCCAGCTGACTCACTGAGACTCGCTCTCATTCACGCTGGCATGCAGTCACACGCAAACAAACAAAAGGAGAGGTCACCCCCCTGAGAGGTTAACCTTAACAAGCGCAGGGTGGTTTCAATCATGACAGAAGAATGGAGCTCAGGGGTGAGCCAGATCTGTGAGTAAGCCTAATAAAAATTTAACTGATTCAGTGGACCAGGATCAACTGAAACACAACTCTACAAAATGCCGCCTCCCCTGACGAGCTCCACGTACAAGCGCATACCACAGAGATATTATTTCAGAAACATATTGCAATGTCAATAAATGCTTGAGGACATGATCACCCCTGACCACAAACACATTGACTCACTCCCACTGACTCACTCGATGATAATTATCTGGGTTATTTCGCCACAAATGCTCCTCTGATACACTGGAGATTCACTGCACTGTACAACAGAGAAATAAAGAAATGTGACAGTAAAAATGCAGCGAATGATACACATGGTCAAGAATGTGGGACGAGAGGAAAAACAGAGAGGAGGGTGAGATGAGGAGATGTTTGCATGCATTGACGGAGACTCGATACAGCTCCATATGTAGTAGGAGCACTCTGGTGTCCATCTTCAACGCCCCCCTGCACAGCTCGAGTTGGAGGTGCACTGCGATGAATTCGGAGACGAGCCTCTTTTGTGCTCTCCTCACACACTCCTCGAGGTTTCTTTTGACAGCTGAAAGCTTTGCTATCTCTTAGCGTGGAGAAGTGTGTCTCGCTCTGCAACAAAACAACCCTGCTCTTATGTGTCGAGAGCGATGAAAAACAAGTTTGGCGCTGGCAGCACTGAAGGAGAAGAGAGGGGAGCGGCGTGATAGCGTGGAGTGACGGCTGCACACACAAGCCACACAAGCAGATACCGCCAGCTTTACTTGTTCTAGTTTACTTTCTCTAAATGAGTTTCACTCCATCTCTGGACTCGCAGCAGGTACTTGGGGAACTTATTGTGCTGTTGACTAAGGGTTTCTTCAGAAGAACTCCCTGAGAGGAAAATGGTAGTTATTATAAAATCTCTTAAAATATAACCCAAAAAAAGATTTTTGAGTTTGAAGTTCAACAGAATAACTATAGCAACAGTAAGTCGTTGCCTTGTCACACGAGAGAGGCACTGCTGTAAATGTCTTGTTGGCATTTGGATTTTTTTTTTTATGTCTCCTTGAAAATAAAAACTCTTAACAACAGCACTGTCTGTGGACAAAATGTCATGCAGTGTGGAGGTGGGCTGTCATTCATAAAAAGTTGATTTCACAAGTATGTGCGTGCATGTTTGTATGGAGGGGTTGCTATGCACGGTGGTACAAAGTGTACTGTACTCTGTGTGTGTGTGTGTGTGTGTGTGTGTGTTTGTCTGTATAAGTGGGTGTTGGTGCACTTTTAACATGTTACATAACAGAAGCAAGGGATTATTACCCCGTGTTCTTTTGTGCAATAACTCAAAAACTGCTTAAAGGTCCAGTGTGTAGGATTCAGGGGGGATATATCAGCAAAAATGTAATATAACACAATAAGTATGTTTTCCTGAAGGGTATAATCACCCGAAAATAAGAACTGTTGTGTTTTCGTCAACTTCGAATGATCCGTTTATCTACATACGGAGCAGGGACGCTCTCAGAGTCGGCCATGTTGCACGGCCACGTTCCCACAGCATGGACAAAGCGAACAAACCAACACTGGCTCTAGAACGGGCCAATCACATTTATTCATGTTTTTAGCAGTTTAATCACTGGATCTGTTTGTTTTGGAGAGGAAGGGACCTCTGCGGATAATTCAGTTCCTGGTAAAAACCTCTTGAACATCTGGTGCCGTATTCACAAAGCGTTCCAGTTCTAACAGTTGCTCCTAGTGACGAAATTCTAAGAAAGTTCTTCGAATTCTGACATTTTCTTAGAAATTCTCCTTAAAGTTAAGACTAGGTCCTTGTAAAGATAAAGGTTATTTACAACTTATCTCAGCCCTTTATGAAGTTCCAGAGGTTAAAAACTATCAGGAGCAGGGAGGAGGACTTTTAAGAGGCTTCAGTTTCTTAATCAGAGGAAAAAATTGCAGAGCCAGACAGAGTTAAGAGAAATATTTTCCAGTATTTTCCACTGAATGACAGTGAGTGAATGAAATCCGATAATATTACATTGCGCAGGGATAATGTTTGTGGTCCATCTCATTAGGGATACGCTCACATTTCCCGCCCAACACAATAACAATATAACATCAGAAATGAAACAATCACAGCACTAAGATATTTGGAAAACTGGAAAAATGCAACAGTGCAGCAGTGATGACTTGGGTCTGTCTCAACCTTCCATCAGCTGACAGTTATGGCAACATCTTCACAGTTAGCAGTTCATTTAATTTCCACTGGGTGTCCACACCTTGCAGGCTCACAAAGAGGTGTGTTTATGACAACCAATCACATCTGTTAAAAGAATGCATCATACCTAACAACAGGGTCAACCACACCTCCTCACTAAGGTAAAAGTTTCTGTCCCTTCCTTGCTCAGAGTTGCTCTGAGAACTTCCCTAAATCACTTCTAAGCTAGGACTCCTTACTAAATATTTTTAGGCTAAGTTAGGAGCTCTCTGAGTGTTCTCACAATGTCTGTGAATACGGCCCCTGGATCTTATTTTATCAGAGAAAAAAGCTGTGCATACATTAAATGGTAAATGTACCTACACTTGTATAGCGCCTTTCTAGTCTACCAACCACTTAAAGTGCTTCACACTTCATGTCACATTCACCTATTCATATACTGTTGGCCGAGGCCACTGTATAAGGTGCTACTCAACCTAAACACACTTGCATATTGGTAGCTATATGGGGTTTAGTACCTTTCCCAAGGATACTTTCACATGCGGACTGGAGGAGCCTGAGACTGAACCCCCAACGTTCTGACTCGTGGAAGACGGCTCTACCTCCTGAACCACAGCCGCCCCAGGTGCTGGGTTAGCTGCCTGTCTGCAACGTGCCCAACAGCATTGAAAGAAACACCTTCTGAACAACACTGAGGGAATTCTAAAGGTGGATTTATACTAGTGCGTCAGCTCTATGCAGAGCCTGGGCTGTAGCCTACACATGTGGCCTACGCTGTTGTGAGCATTTAAACTTGTGTGGTGGTGTGTCTGTGTCACTCTGCAGTTACACCTCCAAAACACTAGTCCGCGGTGGGCTTCTGTGAAGTGCTGTAAAGATTAGATGATTCAAAACACACATTAAACACACATTAAACGTGGCTTAATAGAGACAATTTCAAACACAAGTACACAAATCAGCTTCACTATAACTCGCAGCATTCACAGACAAACACTTGTCTTTATCTGGACACATTTTCCCCACAAATACAACATGCCAATGTTTTTAGCACAAGCCTATGGCATTTTACATTGTATAAATTAGCCTAGCTGCTAGCAGACTTTTCCTCTACTCATATGAAGCCAGGGACAACAGCAACATTTAGCAAAGGTAACGTTACAAAATTCAGCTCCATTACAGCTCACAAGGTTCAATGTCTTGTAGTAAACATGTTTTCCAAACAAATACAACATGCTAACATTATTAGCACAAGCATATGGCATTTTACATTGTACAAATTAGCCTTGTGGAGGCTTTATTGTCTTCACAATTTATTGCTTCTTATCCGTGAAATAAAAGTAAATAAAGGCTTTGTCTCCACTGAGGGAAATGGTTTCAGCTTACAAAGATAAACAGGAGATCTGTGTCACCATGACATGTAGTTACATTTCTGGGTAGGCGCACATTAGGCTAAGGCGTCGACGCAGAAGTATAAATCCCGCTTAACCACATGTTCACACGTTCCACACTGGAGACGTTTAATCTGGTTGTAATCTGTGATCCTAACCACCAGATACCATAAAATTCTATAGACTGCACCTTTAAAAAAATGCCTGAGCACAGATACACCAATCAGCCATATATTTAAGCTTACATACTCACACACACACACACACACACCCACCCACAGGTGAATGAGCAGATTAAGGGCGTGAAGCCCCAGGTGAAGGGAATCCATTAGGCTTAATTACTCAGACAGGACGTCCCTTCACTAGAGCACACATCCCAGCGAGAGTCAAGAGAACGACGACACCAACCGTTTCCAAAGACAATGATAAATTTAATTAACTGTGAGATACAAGTGTAGGGAAATTCATACCACTATGCGCCATAATCCGCTTTCCCTGAGAACATTTCTGAACAGGATTATCAATGGCAGAAGGAGCAAAGAGCTGGCAGCGAAACGAGGGCTGAGCCTCGGTGGCGGGGCATCATTCAGAGAATGCAGGGTTTCCCTTTAGTGGGTAACTCATGGAGGGGTGCTGCCTGCTAACATGCTGACACTGTCTGGAAACACATTGTGTTGTGCTGCTGTTTATGAAAGATATTTCATTCCGTATCTGCCACAACAGCCCCATTGTCACTTAATGATCTATGACTGTACACACTGATTCATATTCATGGTTGAACTGTGGGGGCGAGGTTTGTGCAGTTACACTGTATGTCCTCGGGAAACTGTAGATGTGCTGCATCCTGCATTAACACTGCTGTACCAAATGTGAAACGGTCAATTAAAGATCAAGTAGCACCACTGTAATAAGAGATAGCAGCCATCACAATTATGTCTGTAATAACTGGGTATTTCCATAGCTTTGCGCCTCGGGGGGTTGATGCTGTATTACTGCTCTCAGCGTGAATGACAAGTCTGTCAGGAGGCAGGTGTAAGGACTCTATTAGGGCCAATGAAGAGACAGCATGCTTTTGCGGTGCAACCCCTAATTTTCAATTACAATAGTGGATTAATAGCAATCAGCACACCCAGGTGGTGCCTGTGATTAGCTAATCTACAGAGGCATGCATAATGACATCTGTTCCACTCCACACCTCGTGCTTGCCTGCCCTGGTTAACATACTGTAGGTAGCAAAGGAGGAAAAGGAGGAGGGGAGAGGAACATACTTCCACGAGACAATGCTTATTGTGAAAATGTCCTGAATTGTAAAACACACAAGGTCACACTATGCAAACCAATCACCAGCAAAAAATGTTGGAATTGTACTTTTTGCAACAAAAAAAAACAAAAACAAAAACAGATATGTTACATTTACATAATAGAAACATTAAAACTATGTTTCAACAACGTTGTGTTTTGCATGTGATCATGTTTAGGCATGCTGCAAAACATATGCGTTTGGTGCCTAAAACAGCCCTGGAAAAACACTGACAGAAGCTACAAACACTCCCATTTAATGCTTAAAAAGGGGCTGGAAAAAGAGCGATAGGTCACTACAAAACACCCATGTTGTTGTGCCTATAAAGCTGCTGGAAAACCAGTGACAGGTTGCTATAAAACACCTGCATTTGGTACCTAAAAAGCAGCTGGATGAACAGTGACACTTTGCTACAAACACCAATGTTTGGTGCCTAAAAATCCACTGGAAAACAGTCACAGTGGCAACAAAGCACTCACATTTGATGCCTAAACAGCTGCTGGAAAAACAGTGACAGGTTGCTACAAAGCACCCACATTTGGTGCCTACAGAGCTACTGGATAAACTGTGACAGGTTGCTACAAAACACCTGCGTTTGGTGCCTTAAAAGCTGCTGGATAAACAGTGATGAGTCACTACAATACCCCCACATTTGATGTCTGGAATGGCACTGGAAAAACAGTGATGGGTTGCTACAAAACACACGCTTGGTGCCTAAAAAGCTGCTAGATTAACAGTGATAAGTAGCAACACAACACCCAAGTTTGGTGCCTATGAAGCCACTCCACCACGTGGAAAAGGTTGTAAAAAAAACACCAATGTATGGTGTCTAAAAAGCCACAGAAAATAAACACAGTGACAGGTGGCTACAAAACACCTGTGTTTGATGCCTAAAAAGCCGCTGGACAAGCAGTGATGAATCGCTGTAAAACACGCATTTGCTAAATTACAACCGTTTTTGTTGTTTGTAGGTCTCGAACAGTGGTCTGCAGGTGTCTACAGCTTGACAAGTGTCTTGCCTTGGTGGCACACCATTTGTCATCCCCTCCACCAGCATTACTTCAAAAATGCTGATGTTTCACGTACAAATGGTTCAAATGTAACATATTTGTGGTTTCCACAAACGCACAACACCAATATTTTCCTCTGGAGACTTGACTGCACTGTAATATCTGTAACTTCACCACTCCCCTCTTTCGAATCAGCAGTGAAGAGGGAAGAAGCGAGAGAGGCAATTACAAACTAAATTTGCTCAGTTGAAATGGCCTGACATCACACAACATCTCGGCCTGCTCTGCCCCAGCAAAGCCCCTCTTGGGGAAACGCCGGCACATGTGCGGAAATCAAACTTTGGCACTTCAAAGACATTCTGCCACTTAATCAAGCCGACACAAACCCGTGGCGATGATGATTTTTTTTTTCCAAACCATTTCACTTGTAAGTGGATGGACAAAGTTAAATGTTCACAGCCAATCTTCTTAATAGGGAGGGAGGGAAGGCTGAGAGCGGGCGCTAATTCAGAGGAATAAATACATTTTCAATTAGACAGAAGAGGCGCTGAAGGAAACGTCATTACCCAACAGTCCAGTTTTCATCACACAGCCTGGCTCGGATTGAGGCATCACTCATTGTTGTGTTAACGACTTTTAACTAATTGCCTCTGTCGTCCTCAGGCCAGCTTTGACTTTGCTCACCATCTTTGGATCAAATACACACAGATAATGAAACTGCATTGTAGTGAACATGGGCTGCCAGAGTGTAAACCACTGCAATTATCTTAGCATGAAATTTACCGGCCCCGTCAGAGACAACTGGAGCTACTTTATTTCACTTCATTATTATCACTTCTAAGACACACAAATGAGGTCACTGACTCCTTGACCTCTTCTATTCTGGAGTACAGAGGCGTCACGGTGGAGGGGAGAAAAGTGTGGATGATAAAGTGTCTCATTCAGAAACTGACACAATAACTCAAAATTAAAACACATTTCCACTTCTATTCAAATACATCACCAAAATACTGATATGGTCCTCACATGGTGGCAAAATACACATCATTATGAAGTGATAAAGGTCTGAGAGGCAGGCACACACAGCCAGGATACCAACAACTGTGAGTGAAATATGTCATTAAAGCCTTTGGAATTACCTGAATGACTGGCCTCAGTCAAAGCAACAGATAAATGAAACACAAAACGTGGCTGCAACTGGTGATAAAAAAGATCCAAGCACAACTAGAAACCTAGAAAAAAAAAACAACTTTTTTTTTAAATCAAGATGGCTGATGTGGAAATATTCAGCAACCCTACAGCAGGACACATTTTGGGAAGGGTCAGGCAACATTGTTAAAGACCTGAAACTTTCCCTGGAGCTCAGAAGGAGAGTTTGTGAAGGGTTAGAGAAGTAAAGCTCATCTCAAAGTCTGGGCGTCCATCAGTCAGCAAGGGAGATATGGAGGAAACTGAGGGAAATTCAGCAGTGCTGTTTATCTTGCTAAAAGAATAATCTTCACTGGGAGACAACACAGACTGATTCTGGCTAAAATCTGTGTCTCTTTCAAGTTAGTTTAAAGACTATAACACAAGATTTTCATATTGCTGTTACAACAGTTTTCTATTAACAGATAAGAGGAAAGCTCAACTTTCGGGGCAATAATAAGACACAATACACAGTTAAAGACAGTTAAAAATTAGACTTGCACCAATTTATCGGCAGTGCTCAGAATCGAGCCGGTTTTCACGTGATCGGCTGTGACCTGCGACCGGCCGGTCAGTCTAAAATATGCCGATTTAAAAACGCCGGTCAAATTCCCGGCGCACAGCCTGATTGACATTGTGTAACATCAGCAGCGTGCACACACGCACATGTGCAACTCACGGCTTGGGCGATGTGAGGAAGTGAAACATGGGCGGCTTCTCACCTTAATCATTCATGCACACACATCAAGACAGAGAAGGCGAAAGTTGTTAATTGTCTGTGTTAAACTGAACTGCGGAGCTCTCATTGCTGCACGGTGCCGCTTGAAACTGACGAGACGTGTGTCCGCGCACTTACTGGCAGGCGCGTCCTGAAGACCTGCGTGAGATATTTTTACTTTTTTGTCTATTCAAGAAATTACCCACAAATGCTACACACCAAGAATTATTATCTCATTTATCTATGTTTTTATTTATTTATGCCCGTCTTACTTATTTTTTTAATACTGCACCTGAAGTTATATTTGAGCAAAAAGGAAAATGTTTCTTAACCTGTGTCACTGTTTTTGTTTGTTTGTTTGAGATGATTATTGAAAAGCTGGTTGTAGCTTGGTTAAAATGTTCTAATAAAGTAAAGATAGAAAATATTGCAATATCTTGTGTGCTGTAAAGTGGTTTGAAAAAAATGAAATCAGAATTGGCCAAAATCGGAATTGGCCATCCAAACACTCTGCAAATCGGAAATCGGTATCGGCCCAAAAAATTGTAATAGGTGCAAGTCTATGACAAATAAATTTCCCCAGTTTTAATCCTGTGTTAACTGATCATTTATCGCTTGTATGTGCCAAATATATGTCCAAAAAAATCAGTATTTTTACATCAGAATCACTCCTTATCTGTAAAACCAAGTGAGGTGGTGTTATTTTTTGGACTCATCCTGCACTGAGGGAACTTTACAGAAGTTCATCCAATCAACTGAGACTTCAGGCAACTAGTTTGCCACACTGGTCCGATAAAACCACACATCACTGTTTGTGGGTCGTAGTAGCTACTAGCTAACAGAGCAATATGGAAAGAGATATGAAGAGATGTGTGTTTGGATATCAGTGCAAAACCTTTGTTGACATTCATTTTTTACTGGGAAATATGTCACAGTACAGAAGTTAGAGACACTAACTTTTGTTTCACGGGGACTATAGGGCAGAAAACACGCTAAAAACTCCACCAACACCAAGCTTGCGAATGCTAATGCAAGACATTCCCATATCATTAGAGATCTAAAACTGCATCTATCAAAATGTGTGGCCACGCTGGGCTAGAAAAAGGGACTTGGTTTTTATCTTATGGTGGTGGCGCTTTGAGCTTTCATTCAGATCCAGAAAGATCAATCTGCTGGTGGTGTGAGAGTTAAAGTCAGAGGATCACCAAAGTCATTAGGATTTACCCTCTGGAAACTATCAATGTCTGTTCCAAATTCCATGACAATCCATACAACAGTGGACGAGTTATTGCAATTACCGGGGGACTGACTGACATCGCCATACCTAGAGCAACGTTGCTAGCGTAGCCGAAAAACCTTTGACTATGTCATGAATAGACTCCACATTCATGCATTTGACGCACTAAACTTGCATATTAACATACAAATTAGGGCTGAAACTAACAATAATTTTCAAAGCCTAAAGTCTGCAACTCTGTACCAGTCATTCAGAACTGAAGAAGCTGAGGCGAAACATCTTCAAGAAACGAGTGCTAGCATCCCTGCACTGGCTACCCATCAAATACAGGATTGATTGGTTCTTTTATCTGTTTTTAAGGCCATACATGGGCTGGCACCTCAGTACATTGCTGAACGTCTCTGCCCCTACTCCAACTCTCGACCTCTTGGATCCTCCGAACATTGTCTTTTAACCTCTCCACGATCGAGGCTGGTGTGTAACAGATACCATGCCTTTGTAGTCGCTGCTCCAAAGCTCTGGAATAGCCTTCCCCTCTTAATCAAATGCTCAACCTCCTCTGACACTTTTAAGACAAATCTTAAGACGAACTTGTTTTCAATGGCAATGGTTTTCAATAGTTTAGCATTTCATCTTATCTTTTCAGGTTTGTAATTGTTCTTACCAGTTTTATTCTGTTTTATATTTGTGTGTCATTCTTTTATTTTGTACAGCACCTCGTTCAGCTGAATGTGCTATATAAATAAAGTTGATTTGATTTTGATCTATAAAATGTCAGAAAATGGTGAAAAATTGTGATCAGTGTTTCCAAAAGCCCAGGATGACTTCTTCAAATGTCTTGTTTTGTCCACAACTCAAAGATATTCAGTTAACTGTCATAATGAGTAAAGGAACTATAGTAAATCTTTACATTTAAGAGGCTGGAATCAGAGAAATGTGACTTTCTTTTTTCTTAAGAATGTACTCAAACCAATTAATCAATTATTAAATCAGCAGGCGGTTCATTCAGGAGTTGACAATGAATCGATTAAAATACTAATTGCTGCAGTTGCACTCACTGTGGTTTTCTTTCTCTCTTATTTGGGATAAAACCTCTTTTTTCTTATTACTAGGTATTTGGATTACTCATAGTATACACTTACTTCATTTTCATTTGCAGTTTCCTTTAATGTGATTTTTGTCTAGTAGAGCTTAATCAATTTATCCTGTGATCTGTGTCACATGACCACTACACGAGTTCTTAAATTGCACACCTGTTTCCTGTGCATTTTACACCCTGATGGAGACTTGAAACACTTTGGTTTATCCATGTATTAATAAAGGATTTTTAACTACAGTCAGAGTGCCTCAGATGCATTTTTGGACTGCCTGCCTGCACCATGGACTTTCACACTGACTCAGCTGGACAGTTGTTTTACGACACAGTAATACTTTCTGTATTTTGTAATTTTTTTTTCTGTTATAACTTCTGATAAATTACAGCCACATTTTAGCAGCTATTACTTTAAAAGGTTCAAAATGTTTTGTTGTCATTAAATTAAAATCCAGCTCCAGAATACTGAGGTAGAGGGGCAACGAATAAAACTCAATTTAAAAATAAAAGCCAGTAAATACCATCAAAACAATGACTGAGATGTTTTAAGTCAGACCCTGAGATGAAGCTGTCTTTGTGTCAACAGGGATAGCAGTTTTCATTTATGACCCCGGGGTCAGATAAGAAAGCAGCCAACAGGAGGGTCCCTCCGCCTGATAAAGCACAAAGGAGATAAAAAGCCTGCCGTAAAAGAAAAGCAGACGCAGGTTGTAAACACTAACAACTGGTGGGGGGTGCACGGCGCTGCTGTAAACGCCGTTTGTATGAGGGTGAGCGTAGTGATGAACCAGCCTGTGATTGATGCCACTTATATCTGTCCTATCCTCCTGCCCCCCGGCACAATCACGCCGAGCACGGTGAGACATGCACACGGGCTCAGATTTATGATATTGGGGCATTGTTATGAAAAATGATAAAAGCGTTTTCAAGGTTTTGGATGAATGAGAGCCAGAATGAAAGGCAAAAAGGAAGAGCAGTAATTGAATTCTGCAAGGATAAATGTTGGAACGCCGGCCCATACTGAATGCAGTTCGCTGTAGGGTGCTTTTGAATGAGAATAATAATGAAGAAGAATAGAAAACAGACAGAGGTGAGGAGGCGAGAAGAGGGGTATCACAGATTTGCATCTTCTGTGCCATGATATCACTGTGTGTCAAATCCAGCCTGCAAACGCTGCATATATTCACACAAGACTCTTTTCACATGTCGTTTGGCCACTTGACACACCATCAGCCTTTATACTCCGCATAAATATTACATGCGAGAGGTTCACCGTGCTGCAAAACTGTCTGATGGAACAAAGACAGACATACACAGTGTCAGACGCAGCAAAAGGAAGAGGCCGAGTCAAAATAGAGACGTCAGAGCTGTCTACATTTTTGAGAAAAGGTAGCTTTCAGAAACAGAGAGAGAAGCAGAGCCGTGACGTCAGATCAGTGTCGGAGTGGTTCCAATGGCTTGTCTTTTCATTTCCAGGCTGCATTCAGGCCTCTGAGTTGGTTGAAAGAGAGAGAAAAGAGGAAGGCAATCAACAGAGAGAAGCATCAATCATCCTGACGCCTTCTGGGGATTTCAATCCTGGTGACTGCGCAGATACACTGTGCAGGTTGTTTTGTCAAGAAGTAAAAGCAGTGTCACACACAGTTCTTCGTTCTGTTGGGAATATATGGTGCTGCTGCTGCTGCTGCTGCTGCTGCTGTGTGACTCAAAGTGTTTTATTCCATTTCAAACAGAGTGACGATGTTAGAAAATAACATCTGTTTTAACTTGGGCGCGTTTTGTGTTTCTTAAATCCCCAAACACTCTTCTGGAACACAGCTCTATCCATGATGATGATGCAAAGAGCTGCAACACATGATCCTACCGGACTCTTTGCTCTTTGAAGGGGTTTGTTTCCTAACACGCATCTCTGCTAATGTCCGACTCCACACCAGCACCGAGAAATAGGTATTTCCACACATGCATCCTTTGATTTTTACATAGTTTCTTAGGGAAAATGGAGAAGAAGTCATTTTCAGCTCTTACGTGGGTGTAACTGGGCTCTTTGAAACTCTCTAACAACAACAACAAGGTTCTTACTTAACTGCAACCAGCCACATTACAGTATCTGCAAAGAACTTAGGGTGGAAAACACACTCAGACAGAAGAACACAACACGTTCGCAATGTCAAGGAAAGATAAAATGTACATTTTCTAGAGCGTCTACATTTCCCTGAATTTAAAGCGAGTTGGTCTTTGGTGCAAGAAATGAAATTATGAAGGCAATCGCTAGAGCTAAAGTTGCATTGTATGTTTCTGCAAACCACAGATACATTTGCACGTTATTATGTAGCACTGTGGTTAATGTGTTTTTAGGTTTAGGCAAAAAAAAAAAAAAAAAAAAATCACATGGTTATGGCTAGGAAAACATGTTTTGGCTTAAAGGGATAGTGCACCCAAAAATGAAAATTCAGCCATTATCTACTCACCCATATGCCGAGGGAGGCTCAGGTGAAGTTTTAGAGTCCTCACATCCCTTGCAGAGATCCAAGGGGAGAGTGGGTAGCAACACAACTCCACCTAATGGAGGCTGACGGCGCCCCAGATTCAGATGTCCAAAAACACATAATTGAAACCACAAAGTATCTCCATACTGCTCGTCCGTAGTGATCCAAGTGTCCTGAAGCCCCGACATAAAAAGTTGTTTGGAAAAACGTAATTTAAACTCTGTTTTTAGCCTCATTGTAGCCTGTAGCTCTAACTGCCTCTCCGTGCACCGTGCTCACGTGTGCCCGCTTGCGCAAGACCGTGAGACATGGGCACCGCGTTCATGTGTGTTCACGTGCTTTTGCTGGTCTCGCGCGCAAGTGCACACACGTGAGCGCGGTGCACTTTTCATGCTACTATCCTCCCAGGAAAGGTAGCAATGTCTCAGTAAAAAACTGCGGCATCTTATGGCACTATTCTGTCAGGAAAAGCAGTGACGTCTTGGTAAAAAAATCAAATGCTTTTCATGCTTAAAAAGCTGCTGAAAATCTAGCCACAGGTCACTGCAAACCATCCACTTTTGGTGCCTTGAGCAGTTGAAAACACAGCAACAACTCACTAAATCACAACTGGAAATGTTGTTTGTTGATCTTGAACAGTGGTCGGCAACTTGGCAGCATCTCACCTTTGTGTCACACTTGATAAGATACATATGAAATGTGCAAATGGAACATATTCTTGGTTTGTACAATGCCAACATTTTCCTCTGCTGACTGAGCTGAACAGCCTCCAGAACATAAAATATGGCATTTACAGGCAACACATCCGCAGCAGTATTTCCCAGAGTGTGTGCTGAACACTGATTTGAAAATGCAGAGTGGGCTGGTTCTCAGAACTGGATCCCAGTTTCAGTCACACTTTCCACCCTTGCACCTCTCCACCACTGCCAACATGGAGGCAATAGGTCTTTTTCACAGTCAAAATTCTGACCTATCATAGTAGGAGAAGCGCTAATAACATTAACAATGGCTCCGGTCTATTCAAGTGTCGCAGTGAGGCATGACAGTGGCCCGGTGAGCACAATAACAGGACCCTGAAACCGAAGCAGCTAAATAGAATTCGGCCATTATTAATTTTATTATTCACACCTGTGCTTTTGCGACTGTGACATGTCAAAGTGTCTCCCGTGAAAAAGGCCTTTTGGCATCTGCAGAAAAGAATTTGCAGGGCGCTGTGAGCTCTGCCCACCTGGCCGAACACTACAGGAAGCAGGTGGGGCTGCCAGATTTGTAAAGTTTATAAAGTGTGTAACATACAAACACACACACACACACACACACAGAACAAAAAGCTGTTTGCCACTTTCATAATGTCAGAGCAGCATTTCTCTGGGAGTACACAAAAGCCTTCAGAGGGTTGGATTTACCATTAATGCTGCTAAGGCAACAGCTCACAAAGTGAAACTGAAACCTGCTCATTTTATCCATCAGCAGCAACTTGACTGTGACACAGAAAGCACAAGGACGTCCAGCACAATGTCACACACAACACAGCAAACACAACTCTTGCCATTCATACATATGATTACCAAGGACCTAATGTAATGTATAACCATATGGCCTAATTTCTCCAGCTGTATATGGCAGTATGATTGATGCTGGAGTGGCTGTACTTAATACACAGTGGAGAGGCTGTAGTTGGTGCACTTGAGGCCAATCAGACAGCCTGCCTGCACGCAGAGAGGCCAAGTTAACTTCTGACTGTCCTTGAAAACTGGCACGATGCTCCTCTACAGCGCCGTATTAACTGGCTGGATGAGAGCAGCTGCAAAAGGTCTCCATTCGCAGGCTATAAGGCACCCTCGGGTCCCTGGGGTTTGTAGTCTGTCTAGCTCTGTATGTAATTGGTTGTGGACAGGTCATAAAGTAGGTTGAGATCACAACCCCACAGCGGTCTCCGGAGCAATGGGCTGCGGTGGCCCCGGGAGATTTTTGTTAAATTTCCCTTTCAGGGAACAGCGGGGCTGAGACAGGCTGCCAATGTTCTGCTCTAGACAGTCGAATCACTACAGGACCTAACAGGACGTTACGAGAGGGAAATAACCGTTTCCAGCACAGCGCTGCAGCTCAGAGAGGCGGGCATGCTGAGGTAACCTACTTAGAAAAAACATCCACTGGCTTTTAAGTGGCAAAAAGGCAGGCAGTGAAGAAAATACACACAGCCGTGCTACAACTGAGGGGAGACGCCACAGGTGGAAACACTGTTTTCATGCGCTGGTCAATTTTGAGATTTGGGCTGTTTTGCAGCCACAACATGTCTTCTCTCAGACTAGTGGAGAGGAAACATCCAAAATACTGTTTATGAAAGAAGCACATTTAATAAGAAAATGCCTCATTTGCAAAACTAAACGTTACATTTCTGAAACTTGCAATGTAAATAACAATAGTCTTAATCTAAGTCATCAGCAGGGGGAAGTTTCTTGGTGAAATTTGTTACAAGGATGCATCGATTTATCACCCACACATCGGTATCAGCCGATATTTGCCTTGTTGACAGCCACCGGCTTATCAGCAAATAAGATGACATTCACTGATGGCAGTGGGGGCTGTGTACTTCGCAGCCATTCGTTTTTCGTTTCGGAATAACAAATTGAAACACGGAAAACCAACCATTATCCGTTTTTTGTTTTGAAATGACCAAACGAAAAAGGAAAAAAACGATCCGTCTCCCGTTTGGGAATTTAAAAAACCCTGTGGGGAAACTCCTTTCTCTATTTTTTGTTCGTTTCTTCTCTGTGACCAGTAAGCCCCTGCTCAGCACACCACCTCCGCACATTCCTTTTAGAAAACCCCCGTCTCGTTCCAAACTGGGTACATAACGCAGCAGTGATATCAACACAGAACATTCCATTTCTTCTATTTTCCACAATAAAACCTGCATATTCATCCAAAGACATATTGCCACCAGGGCCCAGTGCCGCCTGACGCTCTCTGATGACGCACATCTCTTGACGGGTCGTTCGTGGAGCACATAAGAGCTTTGAAATGTACATACAGAGCATGTACATTTCCTGTAACTACTAGAATATTGCTTTATCTGACATGTTATGCTAAAAATAACTTTTATAACTAATCTAGGTCACTCCACATGGACAGTAACTAACAGCATACCACAATACACATTACATGGCCGCAAAAAAATGATATGCAATACGTGAATTAATAAAAAGTTTTATTACCATGGACCAAACGTTCCTTTTCGTCCGCCAGTTTTCTGTCAAAGTGACGTCAATTTCAGTCAAGTCGGCAACTCCTGTTCCAAAGTTATCTCCGAGTTGTTTTAGATAAATAGAGAAAGGAGTGTCCCACAGGGTTTTTTTAAATTCCCAAATTAAATCGGATAACGGATAATGGATAACGTTCGTTTTCCGTTTTTCTTTTCTTTATTGTCAAATAAAAAACGGGAGACAGATTGTTTCCTTTTTCGTTTGGTCATTTCAAAACCAAAAACGGATAATGGTTGGTTTTCTGTGTTTCAATTTGTTATTTCGAAATGAAAAACGAATGGCCGCGAAGTACACATGGTCCTGGGTTTTGTGCTGTGTCACATCATTTTTGCACAAGCTAAAATGATCAGTGATCCTCCCCAGGATGCATTCAGGACTAAAGAACGCCATAAACTGACTATCAAAGCATCAGGGGACGCACCCCTTTGTTTCCCTAATAATGCTACGTTGTGGACAACAAGTCCTTGTTGAACTCTGCAGGAGGAGAGCTAGTTTACGTTAGCTGTTAGCAGCTGATGGATGGAACTAACTCATTATGGAGATTGCACTTAACTACATTATGATGTGTTCAATATCTCTTCGGTAAAAAAGAGCAAGGTAAATTATAACATTTTTATGATGTGTTCAATGTGATCTCCTAAAATTTAGTTTTGGTGAGCAACTTGAATAAATCCAGCTGTTTGAAGGAGACATTTGTTGATGTTGTCACAGCAACATGAAATAGATTTTACAGATTAGAGAGGGACAACAGAGATTTACATGATGGAAAAGGTCACTTTCTCTGTACACCTTCAGATGGACATTTTCATACAAGCCTGGGAAAAATGGGTGCAATACGTCAAACCTTTGCGACCTGACTTTGTTAAGATTATCATTTGAAGGAACATCCTTAACTTTTTATTAATTAAGTTTTCTTTTTTTCTCTACTGTGTTCTCTTCTGTGTCCAGATATTGCACTGTAATGTGTAAATTGTGACGCCACACTGCTACAAACATTTTATTAACTCTGTTTTATTTCATTTTAGCCTTCATCTCTACCTCTCTGGTCGTTTATAGTTTTGTTATATCCCCTTTTTCATAGCCATCCTTTGGAAATGGACAGAAATAGAATATGAATCAATACAAATGTCTCTCTCACTGTTTGTATATTGATCTGCACTGACAAAAGATATGGTAACACTGCATTTCAAAAATAAAAAGATAATAATAAGAAGTTAAAAAAAGATATCAGAGAGGGTATTATGATGTATCATATATCATAAAAAGGCTTTTAAAGCAGCTATAGCTGATGACCGATACCTATATCAATATATCCACTTTAGTTCCCCACCTAATTTTAGTGATCATCAAGTCTCTTCTGTAGTGGAATTAACATCACGTTATGCATGTTTACTCTGATCGTGACGGTCCACAATCAGATGGAGACATGAAATACAATACTTTTCAATGCATGTAATATTCATTCATTGTGCAAAAATAAGAAAAGGAATGTTGGCCGATTCAAATACTTCCTTTTAAAGCCGCTATCGGTCGATACTGTTAACATGCATTATTTTGCATCCCTAGTTTTTTGTAACATTGCTACTCACAATTAGTGCATCTCTAATTGATAAGTTACATTTTAACCCTATTCTCCTAAAGTGTCTTACCCTAACTTTGCAATACACATCTTTTAAAATCAATTTTCTTCTGTTTTGTCTCATAACTCTGAGCCAGAAATCTCCATTTCAGTAGCACCAACATACACCATACATTTCAGGTTCTATTCATGTCTGTATTCTGAAGGTTTTAATAGAGGGGTTTGTTCATATCTCATTCATAGCCAGATTTATATCACATTTTATTACTTAAAACATGGCGAAAATTGATTTTTTTAATGGCTGTTAACAGTATTTTCAGATTTATTGGGTATTAAAAAGAAATATCCAAATTCCCTTTACAGAAACCTCTGACTCCAATGTGTCAATACAATGACACAAGAGTTTTAAACCTGGTTTTATGCAACGTTCATATTTCTGTTTTAGAAATGCCTGCAAATTAGCACATATTAAATTAGATAATGCCTCACTGCATATGAAGCATACAATTTCAGAAACTTGTAACTCATAAAATCATTTTCTTATTGCACGTAATCCACTGGGTTTTTGCTGTCTGAAGTTCAAACTTTGCTCCGTTCTCACAATGTGAACAAGGCCGCAGCAGACAAACAGTAAATACATGATGTATTTTCAACAGGCAGAGAAGAGGAACACACTGCTCTTACCTGATTCGGTCACAGCAAGTTGTGAAGTGATGGAGGACGAGAATCCACATGGAAAAAAGGAGAAAAAGTGAAGTTAATCATCAAATAAAGTTTAACATTTGTTTTATATTACAAGTTTCAAAGTGACCTATTATATTCAATGACATTGGAATTCATAAAATTATTATAGTCCGTGAGTCAGGCAGTAAAATTGACTTTAAGACATTTGCCGAACCATCTCGAGACAATATTTAAAACAGCTCCCCTAACACAGAGACAGAAGTAGGACAGGTGATACTCTGTCTGGTAAATGGGCTGAATTTATATCGTGCTGTTGTGTCTCCTGAAATGATGACGGAGAACATAATGCCTTCTGTACCTGCGTGAATTGATGTGACATGAGATCTGCCACGTGCGCACAAACCATGACGAGGCCTCTAGACAGGTAACATGAATCAAATTACCACAGAACACTATTCATATTCATTACACTAAAGTGTCAGGCTGCCTACCACTGGATATATATTAGAGAGAACAGGTACAGTAATAAAGGCGCTGTGTATAATCTTCTGCATCAAAATCAATTCAGGCTACGTGTGAGTAAATAAAACACTTTTATGACAGCAAACTGAATCCAAACAGTCACCTTGGGAAGCTGTGTGTACGAAAAACTTCTTCCTACTGTTTAGAAAAAGTGAAGAAGAGCCTCGGTACATATCTGGCCTATTTTCTTTTTCATTAAATGTTATATCAAAATAAGAACATGCTGTATTGTTGCAAAGCCGCTGCACAGAAACTCTCTTTCAATAGGAGTCTCTCTCCAGCTGAAACTGTCCTTCACTTTTAAAAACACAAAGCGCAGTGACAGTACATCTGCAGGATTTTCTATACCACATATATACATTCATACAGTGTGGCTGGTGTAGTTTAGTCAAGTCACGGCACTGGATAAAAGGATAATAGTACAGAAATTGACAAACGACAAAAACATGTATTGACACACCTATAACACACACAGCAGTGCAGAGCGCGACACATTGCTCATTTCAGAGCGATGCAGTTGACATTTTTACAGCCAGTGCCCACACTTTGTAAGTAGCAAATGTATCTATACCCATTTGTGCACCCATGGGAGAGCAGGTTTTAAAATGAGGTGTGGTCTGGTGTAGTGCTATTAGAGCTGCCCCCAGATAGTCAACCAAATGTTAGTCAACCAGAAAGGTCATTAAACGGCAAGATTTCATTGGTAAAACTAACAAACAAACGTGAGACTCTATTAGGAGCTGCACCTTGTCAAAATAAATCTAAACCTATATGACCATGTGGGGACTTTAATTTGAAAGGACAGACACAGGAAGTGACCATGCTCAGCAGTCAGACAGGAGTCAGGTTAATTTCCAGGGCTGGTACCTGCGGTTATTCCACAGGCTAGTTAATAACATGTCGGGCAGGAAATCCAAAGTGTGGGATCATTTTGAGAAGGTGAAGGACAAACCCAAGGTGATATGTAAACTCATCTTCATTGGTCGACTACAAACATGACATATCATCTGAAACATGGAAGTAGCTACATGCCCATTAGCCCACAGCGTCATTAACAGGCGGCTCGCTCAGTGTGTGACGTGCACTTGTAGATAAAATATAGGCCTATATTAATGAAGGTTCATTAGTACGGTGTTGTATTTCTCTGTAATGTAGCACAGTGTTAACAACGTTACTGATACTATTCTTTCTCACACCTTCAACTCAAACCACCAAAATATATCATTTAATCATTAAATTAACATCATAAACATGCGGGCGACGAGTTTACTAAGGACTCTGAATTACAACTACTGGTCAACTAGTAAAATTCTTAGTCGGGGGCAGCCCTAGCTCCTACTCTTAGGCAGCAGCAAGCGACTGCGCCAATGAGGAACAAAAACCTGGTCTCAAGTAGTAATGACGCAGTATTTCCTGCTTTTTAAAGGTACATTATTTAGATAGCAAGATGCGCCTACATAGACGGGTTCACAACACACGTACACTCTACTTGTCACAAACAGGGTGGGTGAAACAATACATCATCAATAAGGAAAATATTAATAACTTTCTGTAAAATGTGAACATAGCAGAGAGCACAGCAGAGCTACTGTCCGACTCCATATTAAGGGAGACAATTTACATGTTTACACACAAGGAGCAGCATAATTTCACTGATAATTTCAGAAGCTAGGACTCGTTCTGTTTCCTCTGTCAAGTTTAAATCTACAGCTTTTAGTTTAGCTGCTTCAAGGACCCATGATATTTGCTGCAGTGCCATTACTGCTCTTACTGAATTACTCTCAGTAGGAAAACGCTCGCTTCTCCAATTTGCCAAATCTGCCATGTAAATAGCAATGTGTCAGGTGCAGGCACACTTTGCTTTTAAAGGGAGTGAGAGATGACAATCTGATTGGTTGAAGTCATGTTTACACCTAAGTACATCTATGATTCACTAAAGGACTAAATACAACCCCTGTGCCCGCTGCGCTTCATTTTGGGCCTGGATTTATGTGCCATTTAACTATCAAAGTGGAGTTGGACGCAACCTAAATGCACTTTAGACCAGGCGCTATAGATTTTTTAGGTACAGCCCAGAGAAAACAAGCAGTAAAACAGTGGATGTTGGCAGCTAATCGAACATTTAGAGGGCAGCAGTTCCACAACTTGAGCCCGGCCACAGAAGAAGCAAGGTCACCTTTACGTCTCAAATGGGATGGAAAGCAGAAGCTTGTCAGATGACCGCAGTGACAAGGAACACAGCAGTAGTGTAAAAGGTCACTCAGATATGCCGGAGTCGGTTCAGTGCTTTAAAAACAAAAGTAAAATCTTGTTGTCAGCTCTAAATTTCACTGGTTACCTTTGCAATGACATTAAAATCTGAGTAATATTGTACAGCATTTTAGATTTTGTAAGCAAACATGGTGAAATTTCTTTTGGACAAGGTAATATTATACCTTGAACTGTCTGTTGGCCACAAACTGTACGTACAAAGGAAGGTAAGATAACTCAACTTCCGTTTATTTATGACAAGTTTTTAAAAAATTACTGCAAGAATTCAACTCAATGAGTGGAGCCAAGCTGCTATCGGTCATCTCCAGTGGTTAGATTGTTCTCAGTCCCTTGCTCTGTAACAGAGATCAAATAACCTGGTGTTTTATCACAGAATACATCCATGAAAAATCAAAGACAATACACAATCCAAGCCACCATCTCTGACTCGTCCAGCCCTGGGGTGGTGACCCCTGTATGTGTCAGACAGGTTTTAATCCTAATATCCGTCATGTTTCATTATGCAGTGTGGTTTTTCTTAGGTCCCACTAGTGAGATAGATATTGGATGCCAGCTTCCTCAGACCCTGAAGTGTTTCTGTAGACTTTCTCGGAGGTGTGGACAGCTCAGAACAATCAGTCAGCCTGCAGACAGCCTCTCCTTGTCATTACTCTCCGTGTGACTGAGTCGAGAGGGAGAGAATTTTTTTTTTTTTCTAACCAGCAGGCGTTCTCTGCACACTCCTAGCAGGGTCCTTGGTCCCCTATCCATCTGCTGGCCGTCCCTCACACTCATTAATTCTGCCCGTCCCCAGGTGGCTGCTAGTTGGTGCGATGTGATTAAGCTCAAATGAACCACCAGGAATAAATAGAAGCTTGAGCCCCTCAGAGGACACCGGGGAGAGAGCATTAAGAGAAAACGCTGACAGATCTTTCTGATCACAAGGTGTGAGGGACTGTTTGTCTCTGTGGGCACCGAACCAACGATAAACTGTTCTGACTGCGAAGCAAACTTGATTTTAAGGGTTTCTTGAAGAAAGACGAGGTATGGTGAGAGAAGCTGCTCAGAATATGATTAAACTCAACAGCCCTGATGAAGGTGCTTTGGTGAATACATGTGTTTCCTGTTCAAGCTCAGAACCCACTTTGAGATGCATCAGTCACACAGCCTGTTTAGATTACGTGAACATGTCATGCCAATTGGAGGCTGAGGTAAATTTTTATAGAAATGGATTCTTGAGTGCCAACTGAGTTTAGTGTATGACTAAGCCTCCAATCTGTTTAAATGAAGTCTCGTCTTCTTCTTAAATACTGATATACGTGCATGGTTAGATTACTGAGCAGGCCGAATCCCTGACCTCTTTGGCTCTTAGGCCACTGTGATTGTTAGAAAAACAGCTACAAAGGAGATGCAAAACCTCAGAGATACCAAACAACCATAAGGAGATATCAAACAACTACAAAGAGATATCAAACAACTGCAAAGACATATAAAATGACTACAAAGAGCCACAAAATCACCACAAAGACAATCAAAACAATGATAAAGACACACCAAACTAGTGCAAAGCCATTCAAGATGACTACAAAGAGCCACACAATGGCCACAGAAAGGAGCAAAATGACTACGTAGAGATGCAAAACCACAATTAGATAGCAAACTACTATAGAGAAATACCAATTGACTAGAAAAAGATATAAAATGACTACTAAGAGATATAAAACAATTACAAAGAGCCACAAAGAGAAGCAAAATGACTATGAAGAGACACAAAACCACAAAGAGGTACCAAACGACTACAAATGGATACCAAACAATTCCACAGAGATATAAAACAATTATGAAGAGCCACAAAAAGGCCACAAAGACGGGCGAAATGACTATTGAGAGATGCAAAACCACAAAGAGAATCAAAACAACTATAAAGAGATACCAAACAATCACAAAGAGATATGAAACAACTACAAGGAGCCACAAAATGGCCACAAAGACAAATAAAATGACTACCGAGAGATGCAAAACCATAATTAGATAGCAAACGACTATAAAAAAAAATACCAAATGACCTCAAAGAGATATGAAACAACTTAAAAAAGCCACAGAATCACCACAAAGAGAATCAAAACGCCTAGAAAGAGATACTGAACAAGTACAAAGAGATATAAAACAACTACAAAGAGCCACAAGGGAAAATGACAACTGAGAGATGCAAAACCACAAAGCGATAGTAAAAATATAAAGAAATACCAAATGACTAGAAATATATATCAAATGACTACTAAGACATATAAAACAACTAAAAGAGCAACAAAATTGCCAGAAATAGAAGCAAAATGACCACAAAAAGACACAAAACCACGAAAACCTACCAAGCTGTATACTGTTAAGGAGATATAAACGATGGGTTACGATATAAACAAGAGAGTAAGACGTAAAAAGACACGTAAAAAGACAGATACCAAATGACAATGAAGAGATACCGAAAAATTACAAAGAGATGTAAAACAACTACAGACACAAAATGCCCACAAAGACAAGCAAAATGACTATAAAAAATACCAAATGACTAGAAAGAGATATAAAATAACTACAAACAGACACAAAATGGTCATAAAGAGACGCAAAACAACAAAGCGATACCAAATGACAACAGAGAGATATAAACCAACTACAAAGCACGACAAAATGGTTTTAAAGAAATGCAAAATGACCACAAAAACACACAAAGCAGTCGTGTCATTTGCAAGCATTTTGTGTCTTGCTCTTATATAGGAGGTGTGTGGGGGTGGTGGGGCTTTTACATGTCTGTGCCCAAGGGCGCTTTGTCTCGTAATCCATCCATGAATACATGTAGTATATTTTCATGACTAATGCCAAACTGCATACAAGACTAAGTGCTAAAATGTTTCCCAGGGACACATGCACTCCGCAGCAGCAAGCTAACAGTAACATCCGCTGACACGTGTCACATTATTAAAATGTCAAATATCGTAAATGGCATTCGGTCCTGGCTCCTGGCCCTGCTTGAGCTATTTCTGCACTTCTCTATGAGAACTATTATTGAGTGGCTCTCCAACGTTTGTCCTCCTCTCTCCTGGGCCTGCTCTGCTCAGGGCTCTCTCAAAAAGCTTGTCAACCCGGCTCTTTCCTGTGACTCAGCGTATTGACAAGCTGTCTGCAGAGTGGCTGGGCCACACGAGCCAGGCGTCTCAGCCCAACAGGGTCTGAGGCCAAATCCACATTAATACGTTTTCATTATATTTATTACAGGGTCTTTTAATCTCCATACACATACGCATTTTAGCACTGTTTCAGAAATAAATCTCTGTCCACACTAACACCCCTGATGGTTGCTTAGTTACAAAATACTACAGAAATGGTTAAAAGTAAGACCAGCAATTTCTTTGCTTGGATAGACAATGAGATGAGACTGTTACTGGAAGTAGAATGTCAGTAAAAGGCAGTCAAAGTGGAGAAAAACAGTTTGGGAGTTGCTGCAAAGCAAATACAGCAACATATTATAGTGACACTGAGAGCATTATCCATGCTGGAGGAAGCCATGGCAATGGGAAAGGAGTATCCGCACTAGAAAGATGAAACCATAAAAGGTGTGTAGACATAGCCATAGGTGTAAACCCGGGGGGGGGGGGGGGGGGGGACATGGCCCCCTGAATATTTACCTTTGACCCCCCAATAAAAAAAAAAATAGGAAAGTAGCAGTAGTTTTATTTTGACAAAATTAAAGATTTTTACACCACAAGTTTCATATATACCTCCCCAAAATCTACGCCCTTGGAAATAACTACTACGTTTCGGCTTGACACACTGCAACCGATAAGACCCAATCGGAAAACGACGTGGTTATCTGGGTCATTGTTTTTAAAAGTCTTCGTTAATGCCGATCAGACTAAAACCAACACATTCTCACTCCGACCTCGTCACATTTTGAAGTTTGGTCACGGACCTTCCACGTCCAGATACAATGCGAAAGGTACCCTGGATGCTTTGGACATTGACATTCTGGGACATCACGTTACTCCGGTTACATGCATTGTCTTTCTTTCAAAATAAACTTCCGTTTTCAGAGGAAATTTACCATTTACATATGGTCTCTTTCAAAATAAATGCATTACGTCAGTACAACAACGCCAAATGACGTTTTTTTCCCTCCAACGACAAACGTACGTGGTTTGGGAAAAAAAGAACAGGGTTTGGCCTTATCATTTTACAGGACATGAACATCGCTCTCCAGGGTGAAGGTCGTGTTTGTTGGACCCGTCCACCACCCTTTCCGCCCACCCTACTCACACTTTTCGTTCTTGTCCCGGCGCATTTCCCCGCGACACCATTGGGTGCCGCTAAACTGTAACAGCAACCCGCCACGTATCATGCCGATGTTGAAGGACGGCTTTTTTCACTGCTCAGGCACTGGATTTTGACAAGACCGGTCCCCTTAAACACAACTCCTAAATATCAAACTAAAAGGAGGTCAACAGTGCTTTCAAAGGTTTTTTTTATTTGAGGATCCAAAACACCATAGTATAGTGGATGCTAGAGCGTAAACGTAGCAATATACTTTAAAACCAAATTGTTTTAATGTCCATGTAGCCTGAGTGTGCAGATACTGCACTGGCCCTCTGAAGTGGATGTACAAGTCCATGGACATTTTTCCAACATATTTACCTACATAGAGAAATGCAATCAAGACTGGTCCATCTGTTCTGTTGGCTATTGTGTGCATGGTTTTACAAACCTGAACAAAAAGCATGATGTTCAGGGTGATGTTAAAAAGCTGTGCTCACTGTTGGATGGAGAGAAGAGATGCCAACTGCAGGGGCTTAATGAAATGAAGGTATAAAAAACTGGCATGTTTGTTTGCCTGTAACTAAGCATTTCTGCATTCTCCATTGATAAATAATAATAATAAAACCAGGGTTTAAAAGATGGAAGGGGTCCATCCCAAACCCAAAAGGCATCTCCTCCCAAGGTCTTTAGTTAATCACATTTCATTTATGTTGCTTGTTTCAACTCTATCTCCTCACATAAGAGGGAGTGCATAACAGCACTGCCTCAGCTACAGGAGCCTCATTAAAACGCAGATGGACCTGTGATCAGAACGCCCCCCCAGGAAAGATAATGAGAGGTATGATATCTGTGACTTTAACAACCTGTCCCTGAACTCAGTGGGACTCAATACTGCATATCCATCCCAACTTTTTTTTCCTTTGCTCTCCAAAGCAGCACTCAGGATTCTCAATATTAGTACATGCTGACCTCCTTCTCTTCCTCTTCCACCTCCTCCTCCTTACTCCACCAGGACTTTTGATCATCCCTTCAGCCATTTTTTTCCACAAGTCCAGTTTTCCTAATCACAGCCATCTGGGTCTGTTTGCCTCTGGACTATGCTATTGCATTTAAGTTTGATCCCAGTTTTGGGCATGAAGTTTCTGTGAAGGCTTGGCACGTACAGGTTAGTTTGGAGCTAGACATGCTAAAAATGGATAAAGTCTAAAACAAACTTAGCCAGTCTGATTGTAAAGTCAAATGAGAGAGGCAGGTTACCAGGCACATTAGCATGGTTCAACCTATACATCCTAATCCATAAGATCAAGATTAGTTGATTTCAAACTGCTGCACTGCACAATGACAGTACAGATTTTATTATACAGTTTGCATGGGAAAATTTCAAATGTCATTTACATCAACTTAAGGGTTAGCTGAACGTTTTTGTTCCTAATGCTTCCACTTTCGTAGTGCAAAGTTCAGTACGTAACATTGCAACATTGTGAATTCATATTCCTGAAAGCTCGGGAGCTGAGCAAGACATCCACCTGTCTACTCTGAGTTTAGGATCTGTTGTAGTTTTGAGAGCTGGAGGCATCCATTTCAAATTCTGCTGCAGCTCTTGTGGGGATTCGAAGGAAGATTTGCAGAGTCAAAGTGAAACTAAAAAACTCTGAGTCCTGTCAGTATCAAATACCCGTCCCCAGAAGGGTTTCTTCTTTTGTAGCTTGTGTTTCCTGTGGTTATGTCTTTACGTCTGACACTTGTGAATATATTTGTTGAGCAACTGACAGTGGCAAACAAAAGCAGTTAGGTATTTTTGACTTCTTGAAACATGCTAAACAAGGGTTTGGATACTTGGGATTCTGCAGGACATTTTGGCAATGAGGCAGTTCAAAGTGTTTCACATAAAACATCAAGAGCATCGAGACAAAGCGTGTAAGAAACACATCATAACGCCATTAAAGAGCTAGAAAATAGAAGGAAAAAAAATGTAAGACAGGCATGATAAAGATGGTAGAAAAGATGGCGGTGGCATGCAAACTTGTGGCTGCTCTTGGCTCTCTGTTGCAGTGCTTCTTGCTTGATGACTTGATCAGATATCACTCCTAATCGTATTGTATACTCTTTGCGCAATGACGATAAAGGCAAGCTACTGTATAAAATACAAGATCAAGAGTTACAGTGCAGTGCCAAAACATTAATAAATATTTGATTTAATAAAAGGCAGCGACAAAAAGTCTTCATAGCTATGTGTATTTTAATGTTTTTTAGATGGACCACAGCATGTGAGACAGCTAAAAAGTCTGTCCGTGACTTCGTGAGTGATGAAGTTACACCTCTGGTCAGGGTGAGGGATGATATCAGTGTTAGTCTTTCCCCATCTTTCAAAATGAGTAGGTGCTGACTGTCCTGTATTATTTTCTGCAACCAGTGTAGCATAATAGCATGGTGGTATTAGCAAACTAGATAGCTAACTAGCTAGCTGCTAGATGAGTACAATTTAACAGCTTTGTCCACATACTCCTGTCACACCATAGAGAAGCACATTGCTATTCAGATGAGTGACAAATTTGTTGAGCTCATTTTTTGTAAAAAACTGTGACGTTAGCATACAATCATAATGGTATTAGCAAACTAGATAGTTAACTAGCTAGCTGCTACATGAGTACAAATTAACAGCTAAGAGCTGCGTCCACACACTCTTGTCACAGTAGTAGGAAAACACATTGCTAACGTCAGGAGTGACATTTTGTCACATTTTCTGTAACCACTGAAAAATAAAAGCATGGTGGAATTAGCAAGGTAGCTAACTAACTAGCCAGCCACAGCAGTTTTGGACAGAGGAAAGAGGATCGCTTCATCAAAATGTTTTAAGAACAGCCATGTCTGCATGAAAAGCCTTAAAATTATTTAAATATTATTGTCTATTACAGGTTACAATATCTGAACGGGTGGCAACACTGTTATAAGGAGCAGGCAGAAATAAGACGTAGACTAAATGTGAATAATGTGAATAAAAGTGAATATTAGGCCTACGTGTTACAATGTCAAACGGGTGCCACCACCTTAGGAACAACCCGCAAGGTCAACTACTGGATGGTTTACTGGGGTCATCCCTATGTTTCCAGGGTTCTATGTTTCCCGGGTTCTACGTTCCCCACTCAACCAAAAAGGGTTCTATGTTTCCCGCTTGGTTGAGCGGGGAACATAGAACCCGGGAAACATAGATAAGCTCCCGGTTTACTAACTATTGTTATCGGCAGACTTTGGCTCAAATACCAGCTGATGGTTGTGCGGCCTCCACCAGTCACATGAAGATGTACATCCTCGACTGGGGCTGAAGAGAGAAGGGCTGTGTTAAATGATCAGTGGGTACAGCGCCAGAGGAAGCAGGCTCCTGATTTTAAGATGTATTACTTTATTTTTCTGGCTAGACAGCAACAGCTGGGCAAAGTCTGTGACTGAGTGAATACCGCCGCTTCCTGTTTCAAATCAAAAGCCCTGTAGTGTTTCATAAACGGTCCAGCATATATCTGGTTGTGACCTAGTCTTGTTTTCCCTCCATCATGTAAACTTTGGAGACTAATGTAATGGACATAAAGTCAAGCTCACACCAGCTGCTGTTCTCAAAGAAAGACAAGAGTGCAGCTATTTATCATGAGGAGAAATGTGATACCAAAAAAAAATCCCTTCATGCTTCAGGATGTGATTTACTTCTGTAAAAAACCTAAGTTTGGAGAGCTGACCCAGCTTGCTCCAGTGAAGGAGAGATGTATGACAGTAGCTGTACAGCAGGGGGCAGGCAGGCAGTTAGCACACAGCAAAGACGTATGTGCACCCCAGCTTGGATGATCCCTCATGAGCCTCATGTAACAATACAGAACACTTGTAATGTTGCCTTTCAGCTTGGGAAACAGCACACCCGCAGCACAGGAACACAATGTATGAGGAATTCTTCTAATGGAATGTATCACGGTCCCGTCATGTGTTGTTGCTGTGTGAAATGCCTGTTCTCTGACAGCAGTGGCTGTCACCTTGCCTAGATTTCCCAGCTGCAATGTGAGCAGGCTGCATTTCATTATTACACTGTTGCACCAATCCTTGACCTCTCTCCCCAGGCTGTCCTCATCAGCAAGGACCTGAGGGTGTGATGGATGCGCCCATGTGCCTCTCCGGTCTTACATGAAACCTGAACCGGTCTGGACGAGAGCAAGGCATGCCAGAAACTGCAGCAGGAAGGGCCAGCCTGTCCGCATTGAGAAATTCTCCACACATTCCAAATATTTAAGTGGGAAATGAATATCAGTCCCTGCATGACAAAGACGAGGAAGAGAATCAGATTGCTCGGAGCCAGGCGGAGTGTTCATTTGTCAGAAGTGCACACGCAGCTGCATTAGGAATATATTGTGTCATTAAGATCAATGCTGAGCTGAAGTGTGGTTTGATGAGGCGAAGGATGAGTTCTGAACAGATCCTGCAGAGACCCATTCTCATTCAAGACACTTGACCTTTGTGGATTAGAGAGTATGTACCTGCACCAATACAGACCCATCCTGCTATAAATCACACACCATGGTGTTAGAGCTCAAATGCACACGTTTAACATCCCTTATAAATGCTTACATGCTTTTGAGGGGTTCGTGTATGGGCGGATTATGAGACAATGGGCCCCTGGGCACCGATATGCAAAAGGCCCCACCACCTCTCCTCCACAGGAGCAGGACACACAGGCTTTTAGGTGGTTTGCCTCTTTTTTTTTCTTTGTTTTGCATCTCTCTGCAGCTGCTACGCATTTTTGGTTTCTTTTGTTTCTATTTGTGGCAATTTTGTAGTTGTTTTGAGGTATATTTGTGTCTTTTTTGGTCATTTGGTCTTTTCGTAAAAAGGCCGCCATCTTTTGCGTCTCTTTGTAGTTCCTTTGCATCTCTTTGAGGTCATTTGGTGTCACTTTGAGGTCCTTTTGTGTCTCTTTGGGGTCATTTGGGGGTGTTTTTTGGTCATTTTGTTTCTTCATAGTTGTTTTGTATCTCTTTGTAGTTCATTTGCATCTCTTTGTGGTCATTTTGTGCTTTTTGTCATTTTTGTTTCTTAATAGTTGTTTTGTATGTCTTTACATCTCTTTGTGGTCGATTTTTGACTCATTGAGATCATTCTGTGTCTCTTTGAGATATATTTGTGTCCTTTTGTTTTTGGTGGTTTCGTGTCTCTCGGTAGTTCATTTGCATCTCTTTTGGATCATTTGGTGTTGCTTTGATGCCATTTTGTTTCTTCATAGTTGTTTTGTATCTCTGTAGTTTCTTTGCATCTCTTTGTGGTCATTTTGTGACTCCTTGAGGTCATTTTCTCTGAGGTATATTTTTGTCTTTCTTGGTCGTTTCGTGTCTCTCTAGTCCATTTGCATCTCTTTGAGATTTTGTGTCTCTTTGTAATGTCTCTCTTTACATCTCTCTCTCCCTGTATGGTAGTTGTTAATTTGAGCAACATTTTGCAGCTGAGAGCTGGGGGGCACTGACACTTTGGGCCTGGGCCTAGTTTGCCTCTTCAGTTATTTGTCCATGGGTTCGTGTGAGCTTGCAGGAAGTGTGTGTACTGTATCTGTGTTTTGTGTGATGACACTACTTTACAAGAGGCCAGAGGGCTAGTAATAATATCACCTTTGTGCTGGGTTATTGCTGCCCTCATCTCAGGTTTCTACTTAGCAACGGTATGCTAACTAGATGCTGATGAATACCAGTCATTACCTCACATCATTAATCGCACCTCATTTTCTGGGGTGACTGGACAAATTCAGCTGATTTGGACTTCAGTCAACAACAGCCGAACAGAGGGATCAACCCAACAAGTTTATGAGGAAAGAACGATTGTTTTGAGCCATATTTTTTTGCCTTTAAGATTCAGTAAGATCCCAGTTGCTGAGCTTCTTGTGACAAGCTCTGCTCAAGAGAGTCTTTTGGGTATATACTTTTTGTAGCTCTGAACAAAAGGCACTGTCTTTACAACACATCTTCCACAAACAGCTCACAACACTCGTCATGTGGGTGAGACATTTGGTCGGACATTCCTGAGCGCTTCCAACACCTGTCTAAGACCATCCATCACAGAGGAGTGTGTGCTACCGCCTCTGCCGCAAGGCACTGTGGAAGGGTTTTAAATTATCGCATGTGTACTGTTTGCTGTTGTTGCACATCACTTATGTTCCAGAGCTGAGAGCCTGCAGAAGGCTTCACAGTAGTGAAGATGAGAGTCAGGGGCTGTACATGCTGCCTCAGTGATGCAGTCATATTTTACTCCCATACAGCGGGGTGTAGTGGTGGCCAGCAGCATCCTCGGGGACCTCTAGTGATTCGCTTCAGCTCCACCGAAAGAATGGGTTCCGTAGAGAGCTGCCTTGTCTAATTATACTATGGGAAAAACAGCACAAATGACTTCATTTTAATGCAACAGAGACTGGTGGAAAATTTACCCTGGTTTATTAACCGAAGGAGGGAGGAATCATTCATCCCTACACACACAGAGGAGGTTTTTCAATCCAAACCAGCCGACTGCGTCAGCCAGGTGCACTGTTGCAATGTTAATGCTCAACTGAAAACAGAAACAGCAGCAGTGTTTCCAGGTTGATGTGTAAGCGGAGAGGGCTTGGAGATGGAGCGTCCCTAGAGACAAACGGTTTAAAAGGTCATATACTGTATGTCAAGAGCCAAGCGGACGTCAGAGGTGGCCATGAGCTGAATCTCTAAAAGGAGAGGTAAAACGTGGGAAGGGAAAAAAGTGGAGAAAAAGGGGGGAAGGGAGGAAAGAGGCAGAGGGAGATAGAAGGGCAAGGTAAGCTGAGAGATGTGGACAGAGAGCCAATAAGCTCATAAGAAACAGAATAAGAGAGCAGAGATACAGAGGAAAAGACAGCGGCTGTGAGGTGGAGGAAGAGGCCATGGCTGACTCCCTCTATTTCAAATCAATATCTATGCAGACACACAGGTTTGTACATTCTGACTATAAACTAATTACTGAAAATGATGTTTTTAGCCGGTATGTCCATTGCCTTATACAGTCTATGGGGATCACCAAAGTCTACATACTGTATACGTCATCTAGGAGCCATTAATGTCCACAAAATTTCAGTCTGATCCATTCAACAGTCGTTAGCATATAAACATCTGGAAGTGGTGGACCAACCAACAGACAGACAGAGATTTCCCTCCACATGACACCAGCATGGCCAAAAAGCCTTGTGAAACATCTCAATCCAGTTTTTCAATCTGTAAGTGGGCCGAATAAAGAAGCAGTGCTATAAATGCGAGTGAGCTGTGTTGCAGCAGTACCCTCGATGGGCCAAGTGCCCTGTTTAACCAGCAATTAGCCAACAATAGGGAGAGTCAGGAGGAGCTGGTTTGAGGAACATGCATTAGTTTACAGATGCACTGCGAGACTGACAGCAAGTGGCTCCTTATTTATCAGTCCATTTGGTTAATTAAATAGAAGGCATTGCAAAAGAATTTGGGCTGGCTGTATTATCAACAGCTAGAACTAATTAGTGTCAAGACGCTATTTAATTACAGAAACCATTTTGGAATTATACACACCATTAGACTGTTTTCTCGGCCCTGTCAATAGTGTATCAGGCAGTTGTGGTGGAGGAACGGGGGATGAGCAGGGCATGAGAGGAAATGAGCAGAACTATAGCTACTGCAGTGGGATACACGCACTTGGTTTCGAATCTACAAGGCTGCTTTTCTCACCTCTATTATTTGGTACACACACGACTGTGTAGCCACCTCAGACTCCAACACCATCGTCAAGTTTGCTGAGGACACAGCTGTGGTGGGCCTGATCACAGATGACAATGAAAAGGACCTAGCGGTGGTGTCAGGATGACAACCAACTCCTCAACGCTAGCAAAACTAAGGCAAGATTTATGTGTCAAATCAACGCCGTACCTACAACCTAGGCTCTGCATCGACATAGAGCCTTCACTGTACCCAGCGCTGTAGCCTGACGTGCACCTCCCCAGAAATCTAACTACAACTCACGGCGACACAGACCTCCTGTCTATTTCTGTAATCTGAAACCATTTCCTTCAGTGGAAACAAAGCTTTAATTTACTTTAATTTCACAGATAAGAAACAATAAATTGTGAAGACAATAACAAATAACATTTTAAGTCTTGTGTGTGATTTATCCTGGCTTCATATGAGCAGAGGAAATTTCTGCTCGTCGCTAGGCTAATTTATACAATGTTAAATGTCATAGGCTTGTGCTAATAACATTAGCATGTTGTATTTGTTTGGAAAACGTGTTTAGTATAAGACAGTTGTTCTGTCAGTGAACCTTGTGAGCTGTATTGGAGCAAAATTTTGTAATGTTATTTTTATGAAATGTTGCTGTTGTCCCTGGCGTCATATGAGTAGAGGAAAAGTCCGCTAGCTGCTAGGCTAATTTCTAGACTTAGACTTGCTTTATTGTCATTCAACAAATACACCATCGGTGCACATATTAAACGAGATTTCGTTACTTTGGCTCCTGAGTAGACGCATAAATTATGTAACATACAATGTAAAATGCCATAGGCTTGTGCTAATAACATTAGCATGTTGTATTTGTTTGGAAAACGTGTTTAGTATGAGACAGTTGTTCTGTCAGTGAACCTTGTGAGTTGTAATGGAGCAAAATTTTGTAATGTTATCTTTGTGAAATGTTGCTGTTGTCCCTGGCTTCATATGAGTAGAGGAAAAGTCCGCTAGCTGCTAGGCTAATTTATACAATGTAAAATGCCATAGGCTTGTGCTAAAAACATTAGCATGTTGTATTTGTGGGGAAAATGTGTCCAGACAAAAACAAGTGCTTTGTCTGTGAATGCTGCGAGTTATAGTGAAGCTGATTTGTGTACTTGTGTTTGAAATTGTTGCTATTAAGCCATGTGTAACGTGTTTTGGGTGTGTTTTGAATCAAGTCAACTTTACAGCACTTCACAGAAACCCCACTGCTGACTAGTGTTTTCGGAGGTGTAACTTCAGAGTGACACAGACACACCACCGTATAAATATAAATGCTCAAAAAGACGTACACAGCGTGCATAGGCTCTGCACAAAGCTGATGCACAAATATAAATCCTGCTTAAGGAGATGATAGTGGACTTTGGGAGGAAGCAGCCAAGGAACTACGCCCCCCTTAACATCAATGGGTCCTCCGTGGAGAGGGAGGATAGCTTGAAATACCTTGGTGCCCACATCACTGAGAGCCTGACCTGGGCGTTGCATACTGACTCGGTGGTGAGCAAAGCAAGGCAGAGACTGTTTTACCTGAGAGGCCTGAGGAAATTCCGGCAAATACAGAGGTGTTTCTACTCTTGCACCATTGATGTGGAACATCACTGCCTGGTACGGAAACAGCACCGAACAGGACCTTAAGGCTCTAAATGAAAACATAATGTTTCCATGTACTCTCTAGTGCTGCTGTGGAGCTGTATGAGAGTGACAGTGAATAAGAAGTGCTCCCCTTGATGGTCCAAGACAGTCATTGCAATAAAGATGCCATAAGTACACTAATATGTGCCTGTCACTGTGTGAGAACTGTTTTTATTTAGAGATTTAATTATAGCAATTATCATCCCGCCCCTGTGCTACCAGAGTGCATTGTGTTCATGTAAAAACGTAGGCCTTCCATTCATGTGCACAAGCAATAGTGTCTTTTACTCTCCAGTCATGGCTGTGACAGCCTTGGCAGAGGAGTTCAGCAAGGGCGCCACGATTCGGCTGCTATCTGATATGCTGTCATTCAGCTCGCACTGTGGCAGCACTGAGAGCTCTCACCACCTCTATGATGTGCCTCTCTTCCTTTTACCCTCCTCTATGTCCCCAGCTTTTTCATTCCCCACTTATCTTGTTCCTGTCCGTTGCATTCAAAGAGCTTTTTTTAACTCCTCGGTTTTTTTTTCCTGCCCTTTTCTCCCGCCTACTTCTCTCCCAAACATCAATCAAAGTCTTTATCTGCAATGCAAAAATTCTCATTACTGGTATCTTAAAAAGTCATAACACTGCAGAATCACAGCTCGCAAAGTCCGCAGCTTGAACTTCTTCCCTGGTTCTGTCAGCTTGTGCATCCTGCCGCGGCTTTTGTTTGGAGCTTGTGTTGAGGTGTTAATCTGATCACGAGTTGGCACGTCGCTGCGACCGCTCGCATTTACATTCTGCTGTTTAAAATGACTCCTAATGAACAAGACGCTGTTATGAATAGTAAGACACAAATGGATTTTTGCAGGGATACAGTAACATCATCACGACTGCGGGGGTCAAAAGTGCATATCCCTATTAAGTTTTTAAGTGGGTTTTAATTCCCAGTCTGATAGCCATCATTAGCTAATGAGTGACTACTGACCTATCGTTATGCAATGGAAGCCACTGCACGGCCCATCCAAATAGCTGCTTTGCCTTTTTCCCTTTCCTCCTAACCGAGGCCCCCTGATGGTCTAAGCCTCAGGATTTGCCCAGTTATAGTGGCTAGGAACTAAAAATAAACACACAGAGGAATGACCCAAAGGCTCCAACGCCTTCTGCCCCGTGCACGCGCTCACACATTGCAGTCTGACTGACACTGTCCTCAGTCAAAGGAGTCAACGTCCTTGAGAGAGTGGCATGTTGGCTCACTTGGCAGCCTGTTCCCTCTCCTCCTCCTCCTCCTCCTCCTCGCTCTTTTTGCTTTCCCTACAGCAGGCTGAGTAGATAGTTAATAACAAAACAGTGTTGGGGAGGGCAAAAACGAAGATTGGACATGGACGCCTCCTCTATGCCAGCTGATCCGCTTTATCTGGGTGCCAGCACAGAGCGACGCTTGTCCCACAGTGGGGGGAATTTCTGACAAAATAAGAAAATGGAATGAGGGTTTTTTTTTTATCTTGCCTGTTTGGATTTATTTTTTTATTTCTTTGGAGCTGCTTCATGAAATAGTTGCTCCCTCAGAGATTAAGCAATGGTTTGCCTTGGAAGGAATTTGGGATATTCTAGACGCAGAGCTGTTGAGGCTGTTTGACTAAACATATAATCTAAAGCAAGGTTCAGAGGAACAGCCACACCACAAAAATATCATTCAAAATATCCCCCCCCTCCTCAGCTTGCACAACCACATGCACAAAAACATGCACATATACACAAGCAGTGATGAAGACCCGCCTCATGGCTCACTTTTCCAGAAGACCGCAATCCTTAGCCGCTAGTTCAGCAGAGGCACTTCCTCTGGTCAGAGCGCCTCACACTAGAGTTCAGATTTTAGATGACAATTGAATATGTAATATTATTAACAACAAGGCCACTATGTGTTCCTGGATGTTTGAGGTTCCACAAATAGCACAAAATCAGTGAGGGGTCAAGTTACAGGAGAGGGCAACAAGCAGTACAGCAAAAAGTCAACAGTTGCATGCGCAGGAAAGTGCACACTCTTTGATTTGTGACACAAGGTGGTCCGATTTATTCATCTCGCTAAATCAAATATTCAGAGAGAGAGAGACTGGCTCAGTCAAATAAATCCTCCATTAAACAGCTTTCAGTAACAGTGCCACTGAAGCACATTAGGCTCCGCAGAGATCATGCATTTCCATTCAAACTCAGGGTAAAGCGTGATCGATCAACCTTTGTTTCGAATCAATGGTTCAAACAGTCTGTCTGTGGGTGGTCCTGAAAAGGTTTACACCCACATGTGTAGCAGCTACGTTCAACTTTTTATTATGCATCGGGGGAAGCAAAGCAAAACATATGTGAACTGATATTTCAATCACACGGCTTCAATCTGAATCCCAATCAAAAGAGTGAAATGGCATTAGGAATGAAATCAAATCACAGAACAGATACACTCAGTCAGATGGTGTTACCTTAGGGTGCTGTCACACCTGCCCTGTTTGGTTTGCTTCAACTGAACTCAAGTTCGTTTGCCGCCTTGGAGCGGTTCGTTTGGGCAGGTGTGAACATAGCAATCACACTCAGGTGTGCACCAAACAACCAGATTGAGACCTTCTTGAAGAGGTGGTCTCAGTCCGGTTACAAACGAACTCTGGTGCGGTTTGTTTGTGGTGAGAATGTGCTCCGACCTGGATCTGAACCAACTGCAGTCACATGACACATTGTTTGGGTTAAACATGAGCATGTTACAGTCCTGGAGGATTATTAATGTGCACCTCCTCCTGTACTGCCTTAATATGCACATTCAGCACATCCAATGCATCAAAACATTGTTTTCTAGTTGGAGCCGCGCCTCGTTTTCAAACTGTATGGTTTGACTAAAATGAACAATGACAGCAATATAGTCCACGATGAGCAGAGCTAAAATCAACCTGCGTAGTTGTCCCTCCACTGTGACATTAGAAAGTGACACATTTATCTTGCAAGTGTACTCTTCTTCAATGTTTGCTTTACTTCCTGGATTTTTCCCACATGGAAATTCTGACCAATCAAGAGCAGCTTTCTCACACAAGGCATTTGATCTGGTCTGCTTGTAAGAACACGAACCAACTCTAGGCAACTATGCAACTTTGGAAGAAAATTAGTCCCTGATTCAGACCAAAGCAAGACAACTCTAGGTCTGAAAGCACGCTAAAAGACTGTTTAGACCTGGTCAACATGTCTTATTCCATTAGAGTTGATTGGCATGTTACAGAACGTTAACGCTTTCTCACCAAAACCACCGCCAAGTCTTATATTGATGACGTAATCCTTGATGGGGATGCATCAGGACGCATAAGTCTTTACGCTACAAAAGATGTGTGGTCAAATGCAACCCAGACCACCTCCGCATATGGCATATGGGTTGACTGATTAGATTATGATGCATCTTGGGGGTGTTTTAGTCTGCTCAGTCTGCTCCCAGACACCCATGATGATGATCTTAACTAATCCATCCACAGTACACAATGAATAGTTGCCTCATAAACATTAAAATATTAAATATTGGTGACAAAAGCTCACACTGTTTTACATTTTTATGCTCTTGTTTCTGCTGATGGCCTGAATGTAATCGCTGTGCTTCAATGCACAAGAAACACTTTGTCCTTGGCACTGGGTATAAATAAGAGATTAAAAAAGAGGTGCTGCACAGACCAATCATCTGCACGACAAGCCACGCTCCATGCTCAATCAAACTTCTACATCTATTGATGTCTGGCAGGAAAAAAGAGGAGAGGCTCTGACAGACTGAAGCTCTGACAGACAGGAGAGAAGGAATGTTATACAAGGTCAGATTCTTTTGTGGGCAAAGAAGCAAAGCCAGTCGTAGTGTCCTTTTCTTCTGCCGGGCACAAAGGAGGTGTGCACGCTGTTTGGCTCCAATTAAATTGTTTACTTCTGCTTTTCTCTATTCAAGGCGGCATTTTGTGCCCTTTTTACCACAGTTAATCCAAATGAAAGGCAGAAAATGGAAGTTAATTTTGTTATTTCAGCTGTATTTTAGCCATTGAAGAGATCTAATCTTTTCTTTATATTTAATCTACATTTCAATTTAGTTCTATTACTGAAATAGGACAGATATATTTAATGCTGGAGCCAACTGTGCAGACAGTGAGTGCTGTGATAATATTAGCTAAAGATCAACAAAACCAAACTGAGCTCCTTGGATTTGGGTTGATACTTCAGATATTAGCACAGATACTAAGCCGGTATAAATGCTTCTTCTGTTTTTTAGCTGCACTTACTCTGCAGAGAGTCTTTCAGTCATTAGGATTCCAGTATTTATCCATGACCCACAGGGCTAAACCAAATGTGGGGAGCCACTGCCATGTTAATTGTGGCTCTGACACATACTTTGAGGGGAAACTGCAACGTATGCTAATTGTTGAGGTGAAGCGGGGCCTCAACCAGCCCCGGCATACATCACTTCTTGGAGCCAGCGGGATGTTTGTTTTTACCCATTCAGAAAGACGAGATCAGCTCAACAAGGGTTCATATTTAAAATCAAACAAACCTTAAACAAAAAAAAAAAGGAACAACACCGCCCCCGCATTCCTCACTCTCTCTACATGGCAGAATGAGATCCTTTGCCTCTTCCCTCCAGCACACCAGCACTGTTGTGTCTTCTTGCGCATGCCGCTGACAGCTTGTGCCACACAGTCTCTTGGGCAGCCTCATTTCGCCTCATCTGAATATTTATGAATGTTGTTAGGCGGCCACATTCCATTATCGGGGAGATTGCCTGGCATGGGGCTCCAAATCCTTTCACCCCGCTCACGTCTGTCTGGGAGCCTTGCACTTCATCCAATTGGAGTCTGTATTTCACCGTGCCTGGCTGCCACCAGCATTGCCGGTGTTATGGAGAAAAATGAGAGGCAGAAAACAGTGCGGGGGGGGATGGGGGGTGGGGGGGGTCGAGCAGTCACGTCAAAAATAAAATCCATACAGCAGAAAGATGAATGGCGTTTTCAAGGTTACAAAGCCTAAATTAAATCGACTAATTCTCTGAGGTGGAAACACATGCTGGCAGGTGGGGATGTATTACTGAGCGGGGCCTACCGGGAACAGGCCCTGGGGCCTAGTGTGTCAGGGGCCCCCCTGGCTTTCACCTCCAAAGCTTCATTCAAATTAACTTGACAAGGAGGAGACTTAAAATGACCACAAAGAGACACAAAAAGATGCAAATAAACTACGGCTGCCATCTGAAAGTCTGAGATTCAAATCATTAGTTGAAGACACCTCATACAAGATTTAGACTTCTGTGTCAAATCAATGCCACACCTACGGCGTAGGCTCTGCATCAACATAGACGTAGCTAGATGTTTATCTCTCTAGAAATGTAACTATCTGTTGCAGCGCCGCAGACCTCCTGTCTGTTTCTGTGTACTGACACCATTTCCCTCAGTGGAAACGAAGTTTTTATTTACTTTAATTTCACAGATAAGAAACAATAAATTATGAAGACAATAAAGCCTCCACAAAAATGGCATTTTAAGTCGTGTGTGTGTGATTTATCCTGGTTTCATATGAGCAGGACAATGTAAAATGCCAAAGGCTTGTGCTAAAAACATTAGCATGTTGTATTTGTGGGGAAAATGTATCCAGCCGTCTGAGATGGCTTCAAGTAAACTCATACTTTGTTTGTTTTTCAGTGAGCGTTCATTGTAGGCTACTTCTGAGGATGTTCTGGTCCCCACATGGCGGGGAGCACTCTTCACTTTCACACTGACTGGTACAGCCCTAAAGGAGAAACAAAGTAACCACAAAAAGGGGCAAAAAAGCCACAAAGAGACACAGAACCACCAATTAAAAAAAAAGGAAAACCACCACAAAATTTTTGTGTCTTGCTCCTTTGTAGGAGAGGTGGTGGTGGTGCCTTTTGCATATCGCTGCCTGGGTGCCTATTGTCTCATAATCCTCCTCCTTGAGAAAAGTATGAGTCAGACATTCGGTGCAGAGGTAAAACAAAAAACCCACCAATGAGAGGAGACGTGGATTCACGCCAGCACATTTACACTCCAGTTCTCCCTCTTTATCTGCACTTCCTGAAACAAGGCACTCACGACTAGATTTATTAGCAATCTCGGCTGTGTACAGGACCAAGCAAACAAGAGGTGGTCAAGGAGCTACAGCAACTCCACTACTGCACAATGTTCTCATTGTTCCCCGTCGGGTTTAGAAGTGGGTGTATTTGACTAACATCCTCTATTCATCCAGCTGAACACAAACACTACCGAACAGGGGAGGGAAAGGTTGACCCAAAATTGCTTGATAAGAATCAGCACTGGGTGTTTTTTCCCTCGGTTGGTAGTAAAAGGGAGGTTTCCTGAGTAGATATCAGATACATAAAGGTTCAGAACGTTCCTGCAGGTGAAGAGGTTTTTATACGAAAAGGAGTTACACTCCAGCGGTAATTAACCACTTGAACAGATGTGAACTTCTGCCATTTCTATTCCATTGTAAGTAATCTGGCAGCATGTGATAAGTTTGCCCTCATAGGTGTAACTGTGATCACACAGTGTTTCTATGAAACATTCAATGAGAGGAAAGGGCAAGGATATCCAATATCTGCCGAGAGAAGAAATTACAAAAGATCTTGAGCGTAAAGCGCGCACCCTCCAAGGCTGCTTGCTTCTTTTCATTTTACGGACACTGTTTAAGATCATTCATTTTCCATAAGTGCTAATCCTGTTGGGTGTTGCAGGGGGGCTGGAGCTGGCGGGTTACACCCTGGACAGGACGCCAGACTATCACAGGGCTGACACATAGACAGATGCTCACATTCACACCTAAGACCAATTTAGAGTCACCAATTAATCTGCATGTCTTTGGACTGTGGGAGGAAGCTGGAGTACCTGGAGGAAACCCACGCTGACACTGGAGGAGCATGCAGGCTCTGCACAGCAGTTCGAGGGCTCCCCCAATTCTGAGTAGGGAGACAATAATAACCACTCCACTAATTACCCTAACCTACATGTCTTTGGACTGTGGGAGGAAGCCGGAGCACCCTCAGAAAACCCACGCTGACACAGGGAGAACATGCAGACTCCACACAGAAGGGCTCCCCCACCTCAAGCTCGAGCCAGGAACCCTCTTGCTGTGAGGCAACAATACTAACCACCACAAACATGACAAATATAATAAATGTTCTTGTCATCCTACTCACAACCCAAAGGAAACGCCGATGAATAAATTTCACCGTGGCAAAACACGGCTCTGAGAGAAGAAAAAAAAAGCGGTGGGATGTTTTGAGTAAAGAAGAGAAAACAGAATTAGAGCCAAAAATAAACACAAGCCATTTTTTAATGTGAGAGGCGTGATTTCAGCGGAGTCAGCCGTGACAGGAGATGTGAGCACACACTCACGCACACACACCTGATTTCGCAGCGTATCACTTGTCCGCCTTCTCCACTTCGCAATCTATATTCAACGCAAAGGCTGCAGATGTGATTGCCAACAGGGACATGAGAGTAATTTAAAAACAATCCCAGGCCACGGGGTGAATATGAAGCCGTGGTTAAATGAGGAAGCTGGATGAGGACGGGTCTTAGGCTGGCGATGGATGACTGCAGAAGAGGACGCGGGGCACGTAGGAACCTGGATGTTTGGCTGCACCTGCTGCTTGCACGATTACTCATTGTTACACATTCAAGGTCTCCATGTGAACCGCCTCCCTCCTGCATAACAACCTCCACTTTATAACCAAGACCATTCTCCCACTAGACACGAGGCTTCTTGACCTCCACACACACACACACGCACACACACACACACACACACACATACATGTAAATAAATACACCGTGCCCACAAAACACAGACACACACTTCATCTAATCAGCCTGTCAACAACTATTCAGCCTGCTCTCACACATCATTTTGATGTAAATGCACATTTAAGTGTTGAGATGTGTGAAGTGCAGCTCATGACAGACGGGCATCTGCTCATACACTCAGACACGTATCGACAGCAGGAGTCAAGGTCAAGCACACGCAGCCATGCCGCGTCTGTGTGCTCTGCATAGGTTGACCGGGCCCTGCCTGAGGGCTGCACGCGGCGCACAAAGCACCAAAGGGCCACATGTAATTGGGATACAATGACGTTTTGTAAACGCATCAGCTGTAGATCTCGTGTAATATCGTGGCCTTTCACAGGATGTCACTCTCATTTGTTTTTGCTCTTTGAGCAATGACCTTCCCCAAAAATGTCACGTCTGTCTGAGTCTGAGCCCTCGTGCCGGAGCGAGATAAGACACGAGAACGTGCCCTCAGCTGGTAATTAATGCTCTGGCTGGGTTTGGGTGGCGGGTGAGACTACAAAGGGCATGAGTGGTTGGTGGGGAAGGTAAGCAGCTAAGCAGCGGCAAACGTCTTGCATTCTAACAGGCCCAATTATGTTAATACTGTCACAAAGATGAGGCAAGAGCGGGAATATGCAATTTGAGAGAGCTCATCCATCATAATAGAGGTTTATATGACAGTTTTGCCAAAGTGATCTGACAGAGGAAGCCTCACACTCGTACAGAAGGGTGCAAAGATAATGATCGCTGGCACTTGCTGGACTGAGGACACACTCAGACCAACATCTGAAACACGTTCACTGCCATGTAGGTTTTCACATACAAGCAAACTCACTCATTACACACACAGAGCACAATACATAAAGCTGGACTTATAGTTGTGCATTAAGGGGCACATGTTCCTGACGCCGGCACGGAAGACACACTCTGGAGTCTTCTCATTTTCAGTAACACACACCCAGCAAAGTAAATACAGTTACTGTGGGGAATATAATTAAAACGTTCCCTGTGGAGTTCCCCACCTCTCGTAGAGCTATGGAGATGTTTTTCTATAGCCGTTTTCCCACTGGACCAAAAACCCACCAACACCCACTAGAGATGCACAATTAATCCAATATTAATCTTGGTAACATCCCGTAATTAAATGAACATGATCGACTACAATATTGAGGTTAAAACATGCTCACAGTAAACTCCTCTGCATATTAAATCAAACCTTTCCTCAACTAACAGCCAGCTTTTGCTTTTGAAGAGCTGTCATGCTGCTGAGAGCGCACCCTGCAGCGACAGCCTGGGAGGAACTTTCCTGAATGCTGCGACTGCAGACGGGTAAAATCATCCGTTCATCATGCATCATTATCTGTTGTTAGGAAGTATTTAGGATTTAGGAGAGAATAAGTCACACACAAACAGTGCATTAAAGTTGTGTCTGGGCAACACAGCAATACACCTCACTTGTTTAACCACTTGAAAAACTACAATCTGCAGCACAATGAATGCACGAAGGCCAAGAAGAATGACGTCACCTCACTGAATCCCTGTCCTTGTCCAGCATCAACTCATGCTGCGCTCAGGTGGAATCAGACAGACAGCAAACAGTGGACAGACAACACCTTCTGGACGGCACAGGCAAAAACAAACAGACCGCCTGATGGAATGGCAGGACGGCAAGACTGTCATTGTCACCTAATTTTACCGTCTTGCTTTTGTCCCCTGAAATTTTCAGAACATTCATGACATTGAATATAAACCAGAAAAAAAACAAGAAAGGCAAACTCGTTTACTGGCAATGGGCGAGGAGTCTATCGGCTATTTTAAGTGGTTTTCCCACACGTAAAAACTCTCCTATATGCGCTGATTTTTGTCGGAAAAAAGGGGTCACTGAGTCAGTCCCCTTTTTGTTTGTACATCATAGTGCACGCAGGTCATGCAGCACACATCTCTGCCAATCATTTCACACTATTAATGATGTAGAGGTGGCTGTAACACCCCAAGACATGCAGCAATGCACCAGCAGAGGCAGGGACACCATCCTACAGTGTCTGGATGATACGTTTCACAGAGCACAGATTCAACATGTTTACTGTGTGACACTGGACTGAACTGAAGAATTCTCTTTGATCCTGTGGCAAGAGGGCCCGTCCTGCCTCGTCATCTGAAGGGTTCAGAGGAGCAGCTCTGAAGTGATTAGCTGTGGGTGCAGTGGCCTGTGGAAGGCTGAGCAAACAGACGGAGACAGGCAGCAGAATGAGGCTCTATTGTGTGAGCGTCTGAGGTGGAGGAGAGGTGAGCCTCGCTGGCCTCACTTACACTCCACACTGTTAGTCCACATTGTTGGCGCCGACCTCTTTCATTTCATTGTTACATTGCAAGTTAATTTGAAATCGCTTTGACGGAGCGGACCCACCACCTACACACACACACACACACACTCACCCACACAGATGCACATTCACTCATCCTCCATTCCTGGGTGAAGGAATTGGTTGTTACTTGGTTTTTCTGTCTTAGTCTGACCACATGTCTGCTTTCCTGTCTGAATACCTACTGTCCATCTGATGTTAAACACTGCTGTACAATAGCCAGGATGCGTTCAGGTGACGTCACTGGGATTAACCTTTGTGTATCCTTCCAAAAAAGTTCCCTCTGGTGTCAGAGGACAAAAATGTCTGTACCAAAAACTGATATTAAAATATATTATATAAATATATTTTCCACTTTCACTGAGTTAAAAGTTTTAACCAACTTTAGTCCTGATCACAACAAACAAATATTAATTAATTTTTAGAAATTCAACCCTTAAGTACCAGTTTGTTTATATAATGCCACTTTATGAAAAATAAACAAACAAAAAAGAAATTCTGTATACTTTATGCTAAGTGAATTTAATTTAATTTAATTCAATGTAATTTAAATTAATTTAACTTAATTTAATCTATTTTAATTTAATTCAATTCAATTCCATTTAATTTAACTTATTACAATTTAATTTAATTTTATTTTTGAAAGATTATTTTTATGGCTTTTACTGCCTTTATTAGATCGGACAGGATGAGTGTGAAAGGGGAGGAGAAGGGGGCGACATGCAGCAAAGGGCCACAGGTTGGAATTAAGCCCAAGTCTGATGCAGCAAGGACATGGCCTTGGTACATGGGGCGCCTGCTCTATCAGGTGAGCTACTGGGTGCCTGACTAAGTGGGATTTTTATTTTTTTCACAGTCTGGGATATGACAATGATTAACAATAACACTGATACTGATGATTTTTCAGTTTTGTGCAGTGTCAGATTTAATGACAATATTTTTCTGTTGACCGTTTCAGGTAATTTTACTTTTGTTAGTCCAACACACATTAACTGGTAACTACCCTAACATTAACCACCTCTCTTTTAACCTTATAATTCATAGCTAGCTAAACGCTAACTAAGCGTTTTTGTTGGGGCTTCCACTTTTTCACCAAGGGGTGAAGGGGCTGATCGTGGACTGACATGAAGGTATGGTTCATGAGTCATGTAGCTAGTGACTGGGTCATGTAGCTGCTTCAGCCGCAATTATATCTTCTCGACTCATTTGGCGATGAGCACTAGTAACACCATATCGACCTATGATGGCGGGATGGCGTTGCTGCTGAAACATGGTGGTCACCTTCCAGTCCCCCCCAGGTATCCCTGGTGTGTAAGCGGCCTATTTTGAGCCACAAAACCCCTTTAGCATTGTTAACTACGTATGTTAGCACCAGTAGCTGTGCTGATGCTGCTTAGGAAGCTAACAGAGCTAGCACCAGTGTTTAAGGGTTAACTGTGACATTCCTAATTTTTATGCAAAACTATATTTTACAGCAGATCAGAAAGTTTATTGTTTGGGGAAAGATATGCTCAGAATGTATAATTTTTCTTTGTATTAATTTAGTTTCAACTGAATTCTCTCGTGGTGAGAGAACTGCATTTATTTCAGTGTGTTATGTCATTAATGAGCCTGACGGGAGGGACTTCAGAGGGGCCTTGAGGGAGCTACAGTGTGCAGACTTTTTCCATGTTGTTGAGGGACTTCAGACGGGCCTCTTCAAGGACGGAGGAGTCAGCCTCACTTGTGTTACAGAGGGGAATAACATCTACTGATTTACACTTTTAAGTAATTGCAGAACTGCTGTAAATATCTTCGATAATTTTTTTCCCACAAATCTGGAGGTCAACACCATAAGTTGCCTCCATCACTATATCTGCGATGACACCTTTTACATTCATGTGTGTGGAGGCAGGCACATGTTTTGATTCCACCTTGGGTAATGATGTAAGGCCTTGACATTCCTTACAAAGCAACGTCCTTTTCTGACACTCCTCGAGTTGTTGACAACCACAAAGTGTGCATGAAATCATCGGCTACAACCAATGAGGCAACAGGAGGACGTCCAGCCCCTCCTTCGCCAGTACCAGTCGTGTTCCTTGGAGAGAAGTCGTGCTGCAGCAAAACAGCTCCTTACAAAGCCAGGAAGGAAAAGGCTCAAAATGGAGCAGCTATGAGGCACCTGGATCTGGGCCACGTGAGTAAGTGAAAACAATAGTTGTACAACGCTAATGAGATTACATCATATTTCCCTGCGACAACTGCTCTGAGCTGATGAGGTGAATTGTTTCAGACCTGAGAGACTGTATAGATTCAAACCAGAGTCAGTCAGTTCATATAGAACATGCATAACTGAGTTTATGCACAAAAGGTTTTTCATCTGTGATCTGTGCATTTTCTGTTGGAATAAAACATGATTTCTCCTCAGAGTGGAGATATACTTGCTTTTAACTATGCGTTTGCATGTGCATGATGGTTGCCTTGCATATCCTGTGTCCGTTTGGAGTGTTGATTGTGTACGTCCTCATAAATTAATGCTAAACATTCACAAGATGCAATATGCACATGAGCTGTAGGGGCACTCGCCACTGTCACAACCATAGATTTCAGGGGGAACACAGGGGACACTCCACCGTCAATATTTACAGCATGGTCATTTGTCCCCCCAACAAAAACATGAAAGTAGCAAAAGTGTTTTTAAGATGACCATTGAAAACTGGATGGCGGGAGAAAGAGAATTCCAGAGTTTTGGGGCAGCCTTTGGTGAGATGATGTCAGTTCTCTCACAGTGAGAGATGTCAAAATTAAGTCGTTGACATGCTAAATTTTCTGTCGGAAGATCCCCAGACCTCTATTGCTGAAACTAAGCCAATGCCTTTGGTCACAACGTGCTTGATTCAAGGCCCTACACACCATCTACGATGACAAAACTAGTTTTTTCTGTCTTGATCTCAGAATTAGCAAGATAGCAACCTCCTCGACATGTTTATTGTTTTAAATCCTCCAAATCCAGAAGTTCTGTATGGCCTGAGGGCCAAAACACGCTAGTGGCGAATGCCCTGCATCTAAAAATATGCCCCAATTATTTTCAATGTACAACCCCACACCAGCGGCGGCTGGATCTCTCTGCTCCTATAGCAGCTCGACTCCTCTCCTCACCATTTATGTATAAAGTGAACTCTGTAGCGGTTGCTGTGTCTTGTGTGTGACAAAGAATGGATGAAGAAAGACTCATTGTTGAGGTCAAGAAATATCTCGAGCTCGACGACTCACAATCCCGTCGTTATAAAGACAATGACCAAAAAGATACTTCCTAGAGAGTCAAAGCTCTGGAGATCGGCTCTTCAGGTGAGAAGTAAAGTTTAATTAGGGGTTGTCAACAATTGATTTTAAGCTAATGCAGAGGTGCAGGAAGTACGGATCTTTCAGCAAAAGTAGTAAGAACTCAACGTGGTCGTCTGTTAATAAACTGCAGTGCGAAGCATCCAGTGTGTGCTAGGGGCGACACTTGACTATGCCGCAGCCGGTTGTCCACATGAACACTTGGTTAAATCCCTGGACTAAGTAAAAACTAGTCTGTTCAGAAGTGTTGGATGTAGACCTGCTTGAGTCATCTGGACCTGTTTTTGTGTTAGGTATAACTATTTACAAGTCCAATAACAAGACCCAGATATGTATTTTTTCATATAGCAACAGTAGCACAAAAACATGTTTTCTATTTTGAACTTGACAGGAACAGGTGACTCACACAAATCTCCACTGTGCTCATTTTATCTCAAGTCTATTTGATTTATATAGCAGAAAATCACAGGTTTATCTCAGAGGGTTTCACAAGCACACAACGCCCTCCATCCTTCAAGATTCAATAATTTATTGCCAAATCAAGCTTAACTGTTGATTTGGGGTTTGGTGCGCTCTGCAACAGCAGAACATACAATCACATGGCCCCTGGAGCAAATAGTGTCCACAAAGACACACTGCCACAACAACAATACAACATATATAAGGCTCAAGCCCTCAAAGTGACAAGTTAAAGTGCACGTTTGTTTATACAAGCAGTGAAGCGTTTAAGGTACCGATTGCTTTAGGATAACTGCCACTGTGGAAGCGAGATGTTCTGGTCTTAATGCTGTGTAGTGGTTTACCTGAGGGGCGAATGGTTAATAGAGGGTTTGCAGGTTGTGAGGAGACATTTAAAGATCCAGCGTGTCGGATTTAGGGGAACATGTTGGCAGAAACTGAGAATAATAAGTATGTTTTCTTTAGTTTGTAATCACCTGAAAATACGAACTGTGGTACATTCACTTCCTGAGAATAAGCCTTTTATATCTATGTCTGTGTCTATGGAGATCCCCATTGTCTCTACAGTAGCCCAGAGTGGACAAACCAAACACTGGCTCTAGATAGGGCCATTCATATTTATGCATTGGTCACCACAGTTAGCAGCCCCTCCACGACAAGAGCATCAGAAAAACACAAATTTTTTAAACCTATAGCTGCTGTAATCAGTGTTTTTACCAGTTTAAAACACCTGGTCTGTTTGTTTTGGAGAGGAGGAGACCTCTGTGGATAATTCAGCTCCCGGTAAAAACCTCCTGAACAGTTAACACTAAAGGAATTCTAACCGGGAGAAGTTTCAGCTGGTTGCAATCTCCAATCTTCTCCACTAGATGCCACTAATTCCCCCTAAGATTTCCAAACCTTTCCACTGAATGTGGTACAGCTCAGATTCCTCAGACCTAGTGGTGGGTGATATGACCCTAAAATAATATCATGACATTTCAGGGTATTTTTTCAGTAATGATATTCTTGACAATATGACAAATTTGGAAAAAAAAAAAAAACATCTCAGAGGAGCCTCTGAATGAGTTTCATCTGAGCCATTTCTTGCTAAAACAGTCTGAGAAAAAAACAACATTCAGGATGCCCAGGCCTAATGACGGCAGAATTTATTCCACACTACTAAAGCTGCTCATCTTTTTGGAACCACTGCAGTCTAGGGCTGCAACTAACAATTACTTGCATTGTCGACTAATCTGTCGATTATTTCTTCGATTAGTCGACTAATCATTGTTCAAATGTTGAAAAATATCAATCTGTCTCTCCCAGACCCCAAAATTATGTCATCTAATGTCTTGTTTCATACGCACGCCAAAGGGTTTTAGTTCACCGCCATGGGAGAGTGTGTAAAGCTGCCAATATTTGAATGTAAGAAGCTGCAATAAGAGTATTTTGGCGTACTTTTATAGGACTTTTCTATGAAAAAAGACTCAAACCGATTAGTTGACTACTAAAATAGTCACCGATTATTTTAATAGTCGATTACTCATCGATTAGTCGACTAATCGTTGCAGCCCTACTGCAGTCGGAAATAATTCGCTCTCAGCCATGCTTGTTGTTGCTGTGAGTAACAGTATGATGTCAATATGTCAACAAGTCAAAATATCATGAGTATCACAGCATGAATTTTTTGGTAGTATTGTGAACAAAATAATGTGACACACCCCTACTTAGACCCTCGACTGAAATGATCTGACTTCGCTTTTGACTGTACCCTAAAATCCACTGAGATTCCACTGAGGTGTTATCAGCAGAACTACCTTTGTTCTCAATGGTACTTCATGTTCTGAACTTCAGCTACGACCTGAATATGAGATCTGAGCACCGAGATATGAAATCTTGATAAAATATTTCTCACAGACACAATTAAGCCTGGATGACCCGAGGGACATGTACATATATTTTTCATTAGCTTTAACACCAGGCTGAAATTTCTTGATATTTTCTCTCTGAAAACGTCTCATCCTTTGATTCTGTTAGTAGCCGCTAAAACTCTCACATTTTCTAACAACATTAAAACACTGAAAAGACGGCAAACTCCAATGAAAATATTGTCTTGAGGCAAATAAACAGGGCAGTGTATATGAAGAGTGAATGGAGGATCACATTTAATGAGATACCGATTCGACCAGCACACATCCTCCATAAAAATGAGGAAAGAAGGAAAACATGTTTGCCCTTTCAGGAAATATGATATACGTGGCGAGAATTAACCAGGCATCCTCCAGGGAAGGATCTGAAGTTGTTTACTGGTGCCTGTTGTAGGAGCAGGAGCTACTGATCATTGCCCAATGTCTTAAATGTTAGTAATGATTTTCCAACTACAGGTTGGTTCATGCGAGCCTCAATTCATCCATCACACGACGCTGCACAAGCACCCGCGATACATACACAAGGAGAGAGGAGGACAGGAAGGAACACTAGAGATGACACATGCACACTGCGGGCACACTGGGATCAATACTTCCTCATCAGCTCTTAAATTAATAAGGGTGGTCCAGACACCACGTTGGTTATAAGACAATTAACTCCTCATCTGGCATTTTCATCCAACAGCTTCTTCAACGAGTGAGCAGCAGGCCGTCATGAGAGCAGGAGTCAGAGAGGAGCATGTGGGGGCGACAGGGAGGTGACGGAGGAGGAGAGGGGCCGAAGCAGGTAAACAACTTAATTTAAGGAATGTCAAAGACGCTGACGGAGGAGGTGAAGGAACAGTGAGAGAAGGGGGGCGAGTCAAAGGCCAGAGAGGAGGAGGAGGAACGAGAGGAGAGAGCAGGAATAAGAAAGAGATTGATGGAGAAGACGCCGCGCCGTGTTCCTGTCCCTTCTCCTCTCTGCAGCACTCATGGGAGGAGCAGGAGGTGTGAGAGTGCTCTGAGCGGTCGGCAGAGCAGAGCCATGTCTTCTCTGACCCCGTCATCAACAGGATGGTCCCCAGGTGAGCAGCGGGAAGCTTTAAGTATGTAAAGGAGGTCTGTATGGTACAGTATACATCCAACCAGGGTTCATACAGAAAGTACAAAATGAAACTGAAGGACTTCTATGTTCTCTAGTTCTTCCAAGTTTTCCTCAAGGCTAATAATTCATTTGCAAATATAATTTCTTATAAAACAAATACATGATCAATGTTTCTCTTTTCAGTAATGGTCTACTTAGCACACTCTTTTTTAGCTATAACTGAATAAAATCTTGAATAGCAGGAGAGCTACAGTGCTTATAGTACCATAATGCATCACTCTCTTGTGCTTCTAAAAGTTCCAGTCCAGAGCTTTAGAACAAAAGTATCAACATTACTTCAAAAACCTCACTACAGCTGCACTCCCACCACAAGCGGCCTGCACACAGCGCAAGAGAGGAGGAAGAGAGTAGGGGGGAATCACCAGAGAGTGGAAGATGGCTGCTCGGCAGTGCTCGGTCATGCTCAGGAGCCACAAGTCTCGAGTGCACCCACTATATCAGCGAAAACCGAGTCGATCATCCAGGTAAATTCATACACCCGAAATAGAGCTTTTTTGGCTTCATGTGCCACCGAGCAACTTTCATAGGAATGAACGAGGTCACACGGCCGATGCTGCAGCTTTAAATACAGTGGTTCCCAACTGGTCCAGCCACAGGGTCCAGATTTCACTTTAGTCATTAGTTCAAGGTCGTACTCGTACTCGTACTTGTCGTCCTCCGCTTATCCGGGTCCGGGTCGCGGGGGCAGCAGCCTCAGCAAAGAGGCCCAGACAGTCCTCTTCCCAGCCACTTCCATCAGCTCTTCCGAGGGAACCCCGAGGCGTTCCCAGGCCAGCCGGGCGATGTAATCCCTCCAGCGTGTCCTGGGGCGGCCCCGAGGTCTCCTCCCGGTTGGACATGCCTGAAACATCTCGTCCAGAAGGCATCCTTACCAGATGCCCGAGCCACCTCAACTGGCTCCTCTCGATGTGGAAGAGCAGCGGCTCTACTCTGAGTCCCTCCCAGATTTCTGAGCTCCTCACCTTATCCCTAAGGCTGAGCCCAGCCACCCTGCGGAGGAAACTCATTTCGGCCACTTGTACTCGCGATCTCATTCTTTCGGTCACTACCCAGAGCTCGTGACCATAGGTGAGGGTTGGAACGAAGATCGACCGGTAAATCGAGAGCTTCGCTTTCTGGCTAAGCTCCCTCTTCACCACAATGGACCGGTTAAGTGCCTGCATCACTGCTGACGCCATCCCAATCCGTCTGTCAATCTCCCGCTCCATCCTACCCTCACTCGTGAACAAGATCCCGAGATACTTAAACTCCTCCACCTGAGGAAGGACCTCTCCCCCGACCTGGAGTGGGCAATCCGCCCTTTTCCGGCTGAGGACCACAGTTTAATGTATTCAGCGTCATACTTTGGCCACGTGTTCGAGCTGGTTTGCTGTCTCTGTTAAGTAGCTGTCCGTCAGTCACTCACTCTACAGCAGGAAACAGCACTTCAAAATAAAAGCTCTGTGCTGAAAATTCATTGTACTTGTGAATAAAATGTGTTTTTTACAAACTTGATACATTTGCAAGTCACTTACGGTGCATTCAGAATGGACCCACAACCCAGTTTTGGGCCGTGACCTACCAGTTGGGAATCACTGTATTAATACATCCATGGCAACAGCCTGAAGGCCAGCAAAACTCCACCTGATGATGTAATTTATGTTATCCAGCAGAGTTTCACCAGGGGCCAAGGAGAGATATCTTGGCCCTGGTTAGAAGGAAGGAAGTTCACCACAGTTCATTAACTACTCACACTGTTTTGATACAGAGCTGGTTGAAATGTCCTTTTAAAGAACGTTGTGCAATCCCAGTCCAACACTGGGGGATATCCTCCGATGTACCGAACTTGCACTTCCAGCCTTGAGTCTACATGAACAGAAGTTCTGGAGGATTGAGCTGTTCTTGCGCCCTCTATGTTCTCATGTGCCATCAATTATTCAGACGGATATGTCAGTGTATGTTGTTCTTTAGTGAGTGGGAAATCAACATCCTTTTCCAGCAGAACTGCTGGCAACACACCGTCTCCCTGGAGTGCTCCTACGCAGTACAGCATCTCAACATGACAGTTTTCTATTGTATGTCCAACCGGCCCTTTATGGACAACCCCATTTAGCATGTAATCGGGCCTCAATGAGGAACACCACTTTAACACCGCCTGGATCAATGCTCTCAAGCGTTACGCGTGGCTCTGGAGAAATCGATGCGCCCTTTGTCAGACGGGACTCATCCATGCGCCGCCGCTCTGTGGTGCAAAATGCAGATGCCGGAGGACGGAGATGTATGAAGGAGGTGCTGCTGCGTCAGGAGGACAGAGAGGGGGAAAAAGAAGGAGGATTATTTTGACGTAGTATCGATCCAAGTTGGAAAACAAGCCCAGGTTGCAGGAAGCTGCTGGGGAACGGATGCTCGATCGATCCCTGGTGCCAGACAAAGCACAAGATTATGGATGTTTGCATGGAGAAAGAAATGGAAAGGAGAATGCATGGATGAGTTGGACAGGCAGAAAGAGAGATAAAGACAGATTGGACAGATAAATCTGGGGGCAGGCAACAGAAAAATGTGAGCTGGCTCACACAGAATCCAGCAAAGGAGAAAAAACGTGCTGCAGAATTTACATCACGAAAATGTCAATCTTAATACTGCGGATGTGATTTTATGTTAAACCGACTCTACAAATGGTATTATATAACAGTCAATTGCAATTAGCATGGAACAGCGTGCTTGGAGCCGAGCCTGGTCATAATCTGGCCAATGTGTGGACAGAGAGCATCACTAGGCCTGCTCACTTAATCCCTCTTCCACTCACACTCACTCCAAAGAGCAGTAGGGACATTTAAAGCCAGCACGTACATATGAAGGTATATTTAGTTTCTATGCTCTTGAGGAAATGGAAATGACAAGCAGGTTGTATCTGTTGTAAATACCACCCAGCTTGCATCTGCTCGCGCTGGCAGTTTCTGCGTGGCGTTGGAGCAGACCATCGCTGATGCAGAGCCACAGATGGGAAGTGATGTTGACCAGATTGCGTCTCCGCAGCCTCGAAAGAGACTTAAAAACCTGCGTCCTCCGGGGATTACTGACGTCTTGTAGGAAATTGGCCTAATCCAAAACAAATCCAGTGGGATGTGTTCTCGTGATTCATTGATTGAGGCCGCTGTCCTTTCAACCACACGTTTGACAGATCTTTTGTTGTCACGCTTCACCGGCTGCGGCCTCAAGACATCACTCTAACAGACGCCGTTAGCCAGCCGGGACTCGACTTGATTACACAAGAGCTGCGTTACAGAAGCCAGATAAATAATCCCTTGCATATAAATGATAAAGTGTTTCTGTTTGAATAACATCAGTTAGACACATGATTTATTCTAATTTATAGACTGACAGTTTGATGGCATCATCAATACTCGTGATTAAGTGTTAATTCAAATGGTTTTATTCCAAAAGGCTTTATCTCAACTGTGCAGCTCACCTGTAAAAAATTTAAGAACTTGGAGTAACAATACGTTATTCATTCGGTTATTCATCAATGATATATTGGTCTGCACACACGCACTCACAGAGCAACAGGCTGGTGGTGTTATCAACCCCTGTCATGGCAACCTTTGTTAATTACACTGCATCTGTGCCTCTACCTCCCTCCTCCTCCTCCTCCTCTCCTTGCTCCTCTCATCCTCGCTACACTCAGCGCTGCTCCCTCCTCCTCCTCTTTCTAATTTGGAATCAGCAACACAAGATCTAGTGTTGCCATATGTTTTCTTAGAGCCCTCCCTTAGAGTGGCGTGGCCCCTGCCCTCCTCACCTTTTCATTTGTCCCCACGGGGTACCGGTCGCCCGCTGCCAATTAGCCTCAGCTTATGACCCAACCCCTGACCAAGCACTTCCTCCCCTTGCAAAACCCCTTACATAAAGAGATCAGGAGTAGGACATATGCCCCTGTGTCTCCTGACGCTGCTGCAGACCCCACGCCCACGCAGCCAAAGGCGGCAGATGACAGATGATGAGAGGGGAAAAAAGCAACAAGGACAAAAACAGTCAGAGAAGAAAAATGGTCGATGATCCAGGCTGTGACTTTGATTCTTCTGACAACTTTAGTTTTCGCTTATCTAAATTTATTAAAGGGACAGTTCAGATCTTTTTAATGGGGTTGTAGGGGGTACTTTTCCATAGACAATGTATTACAAGCAGCAGATGTCAGTCAGCACGCGCCAAGTTTGGAGAAGCAGTTTTGATCACAGTCTGTTTTTATAAAAGTGCTTGTGACATCTCAAATGTGGCTTTGACTTGCTGCTGAAAACATGGAGCCCATTTTGTAGAAAATACCAAGATATATATAGGATATCACCAGTCAGCCTGAAAATGCCGAGATATGAATTTCTGTCCATATCGCCAAGCCGTAGCTTAGCGTCTGTGTTTGTACTCCTGCCACTTCCCCAAAGTGTCAAAGTAGTTCATACAACCCCACTTCAAAAATCCAAACTATTCCTTTAATAGTAAAGTCATGAATGACGTCACTGTGTGGAGTTCTCACAGTATCCGTTGTGTTACATTGCGATGCAGCACCTGTAGGTCTTAAGGTAGATCAATACATGGCATGACTGAAAGGTTCTATCTAGGGAATTTACAGTCCCCCTCCACCTGAGGCGATGCATTGATCCATTTTAGGAGGAGCAGCTGAATACACCACCTCCCCTCCGGTGAACAAGACAGAGGGGGAGTGGGAGGACCAAAGGTGTTGCCATGGAAGGGGCTGTGCATAAATAACATGGCTGTGGGGGAAGAGGGCTGTTGCTGTCTCTTCACACTGACATACAAACAGTGAGCCTCTCTGATCCTTCCCATCTGAGTCATCAGCACAGCTCTCATTTCACCTGTATGTTCTGTGCAGAGATGTGGTTCAAGTCTCGGCTCATTATCCCCGTGTTATTAGAGAGGGAACTGAGAGGAGGACAGAGAGTCCGACTCGGTGAGACCAGACCCAACACCACCAAAGAGAGACCAGGAGTACTCTTATCATCATTGTCCCAAATCCACGCCTGTTCTCACTCTTAGTTTCTTCCGTCTCACACCCTCGTTCAGTGCGTCTACTCTTTTTGATCCTTATCTGCTACTTTTTCCTCCTCTCCTCTCGTCGCCTGCTACCCTCTTTCATCACTTCCCCCCGCAATCTCTGCTCATGTGGCAAGCCTTCCAAACTACTAGTTGCCATTGCAGTTATAAAAGCCACCTCTAAGCCAAATTGCATGGCGGGCAGAGCGCGGCGAGCAGGTGATTGCACCACAGATTGCAGTCTGTGACCTGCCACCCTGAGGTTGGAGCATGGTGACCTTCATGCGGTAGAGGCATCAGACTGATATCTTATCTGTGTCTCAGGTGGGGCGATGGTGATGATGGATGTCTACCTAATGGGCCTTTTGTTTCGCTGTCGATGAACTCTATTAGACAACACTCCTGGTATTATTGATTCAACAGTGTTCTATCAGGTTCCTAAAGGGCCAAAAAAAGAATAATTGTTTTTTTTGAATATTCCCAGCTCGCATCTAAACAATCTTCTCCAAGCCAAGAGCAGAGGCAGGTAGAGTTTTCTTGATCTTATAACGGGCTACAAATGTCCAAAACATGGATCATCGATTTATTTTCATCCGCAAGTAGTCACACAAATCCCAGGTGAAATTTCTCCAGTGCTCGAGGTCACTGCTTTCATGGTCATCAACTGCCGTGGTTAAAGCCCCCGGGCACTGCCGCTACCTGCTAAGCAGGAGTGTGCGTGGGGGATGAGGCGGGGTTGATGGAGGCTGATTCAGGAGAATGACAGGCCAAGAGTGGAGCCGAAGAGGGCAAGTTCACCGGAGGGTAAGATAAGCGAGCCTGTGCCTGAGGCTGACGATTTGAAGGTTACAGTATTATCTGGTTTTGCTGGTGACACTTGGGAGAGGGGAGAGAAGTGGGTTTCATCATGTACGGAAATCATCTCCTTGGTGTTTCTTGTTTTGATTACAGAGAGTGAAATTCGAGCACAGAGGCCAGTATATACAGTGGATAAGATTACTGTAGTGAAGTACTAAAACCTATTTCCCTTTGTTTATCTCCAACAATCACTTTTAAAGAATCAATACGAAGCACATAGCTCTTCGGTGAGCACTGTGAACTGCATTTCCACCTCACACAAAGTCAGGTAGGAAAGAAAGAAAGAAAACAAGCATTTGGTGGCGGCTTATCGATTTGGTCCGATCACTGCGTCTGGGGACCAATTTAGCTTGAGGAGGTTTGGGCTTCTGACACGCTGTCTGGACAGAAGTTTTCAATCAGTTTGAAAATTATCAATCTACTGACATCAAAGTGCAGCTTGCAGATGACTTTTTGCTCATTAAAAGAAAGTTGAAAAGCACTAAAATTCATTACCAGCCCAGACGCCAGAGGACAAAATATTGGCGTTGTACATTTCTGCAACCCACAGATTGGTTGTATTTGAACATTTCATGTCAAGGTTTCTAAAGTGACCTTCTGATAACATGTAAATGAGGTTACTTTGTCATAGGGAGGTGGAGGGGATGTTGGATGGCGTGACACCTGAGTGTGACAGCTGCCAAGCTGCAGACTTCCATTTGAGATCAACAAAGGTTGTTTTTAAGCATGATAGTGCCCCATTTACAGCGGCGACTGTGCCACCAAAACTGACTTTTTTAACCAAAATCATAACAAACAAACAAAAGAAATGGTGGTTTTTCAGTGACTCTTTGTTGAGTTTCCAGCATCTTTTTAGCCATGAAAAACTGTTGTGTTTTTTATGGAGACCTCCCTGCATTTCCAGCAGGTACTGTACCATAACCAAGTTGTTTTTTGTCTAAACATAACCACACATAAGCTAGAGCCTTGTTGAATTATAAAGTTTTAACACATCCGCTACATAAACACAATCACCAGAATATATATTGGCATTGTATGTTTTTGCAGACTATGGATACGTTCCATTTGCAAGTTACTATGTAGCGGATACATTGAAACTACCGCATGGGTGGTATCTTTTTTTGTTTTACACCTTTATACTTTCATAGAACTTCAATGGTGTATATGGTATAGGACAGTGTTGGTGTGTGGCTCTACCCTGCCAAAATCATACCACCAGGAATAAACTTGCCTTCTTAAAACCCTGGTAATGCAGAGACGTTGTCATCCAAAGTCATCACATATAGCGGCTTTGTCAGTGGACTTTCATGTCAACATATTATGCGCTAGGTATCTTCCTGCGTCTGCTGTTGACCTTCTAGGACACCGCAATGAATGCTGGGATGTCATCTAAAGCATGTAGTTATGTTCTGGGTTCAAAAGGTTAGGTTTAGAAAAAAGCATCATGGTTTGACTCTACATTCATACAGGAAGCTAACACCAGGCCCCCAGGTAAAAGTCCAGGGTGTGTTGGTAGGGTGTGGTATTGTGTGGTTATGCTTAGGCACAAAAACAACCTGGTTATGGTTGGGAAAAGCTCATGTTTTGGCTTAAAATACTCTGTTTTGATAGCACAATCCCTGCTGAAAACTCAGCGATGTCTCGGTAAGAAACAACTGCTTCTTATGCCGCTATCCCCAACAGAAAAACAATGACAGATCGCTACGAAACACCCACATTTGGCGGCTAAAAAGATGCTGCAAACACTGCCCAGGGTCGCTGAAAAACAAGTTTCCAATTGTGGTCTGCAGCCTGGCAGGCACTTCCCAACAATGAAGTAAACTCATACACTGCATCACTTAAGAAATATGGAAACAATATGTACGAAACATGCAAATGTAAACATTTGTGGTTGTAGAAATGTACGATGACGACATTTTCTTCTGCGACTGGGTTGATTGTAACTCACATGCTGAATATCCAAAAACCTTTCAAGTCCGTACTTCATTTTGTCGTGTGCAAATGCAAGAGCAAATGTAAAGAGAGCATTAATGTTGTTTTCCCTCAACACAATCTGCACACTGTTTGCCATTATGTCACAGTTATACACTTTATATTATGATGCACATCTCCACTCTGATTCCATTTACATCAGCACTACACTGTAAATAAACTCTATTCCATAAAATCAAGGTCAGAATGAGTTTAGCTGTGTTTACCCTCCGCCACATTTGCATACATTATATAAAATCAGCAGCTCTTCCCTTCTTTTCCTCATCAATGAAATACTGCACATTAAAGCGCTCGAAGCTTTGCATATTTTAGCACACACTGTGAAGAATTATAGAAATATTTCAACTCTCAACTATGGAACATGCTTCAAATAGTCTCTCAGTGGTCACTTAGCAACTACAGGAGCCTTTACCAACGCAAAACATCTGATCAATGCTACTTGGAAAAACAAAAAGCGCATTTCCTCAAGGCCTCTGATTGATTTTAATGTTTTCTAGCAGCAGGGCCTTATTTTTCTTTTGACACTCGGACTGCACAATGAGCTCGGACAAACATAAAGGTCTATTGTTCGCAGGCATGCACTTACAGGAATGCTCAGTGCCTCTCCCGCCGATTGTCTCCCTCAGCGCTCGGATTCCACACAGCACAAAGTGACCATGGTGTCATGAAGTTAGTATCCAAAGTTTGAAAAGAAAAGGAGCGAAGGCCTCAGACGTGATTGCTTCTATCTCGCTGTGCAGCAAGAGGACAAAGAGAAGAGGTTACTGGCTCGGCTGAGCTGGGGGCTGACAGCTCTGAGAAGCTCTGGGCCGAGGTAGATAAAGATATCAGAGCGGTTCCATATGCACTGACAGAAGCTGGACGGGAGACAGGAGCTTTTTATGATTCTAAATGCTCAGCGTTTCTGAATGTCTGGAGTATAGAGGTGATGCGGAGGCACTAAAGAGAAGATGGGCAGAAACAGACGGCAGGGCAAGAAAAGACAAGCAGAGTGTTGGGGCATAATGATAAAACAAAAACCAAGTGTATGTTTTTTGTTGCATCATGTTATGGCATGGCTGCACAGAGGTCAGAACTGGGGTGTTTTAAGGTGCAACAGGACGACTCTGCCCTTCAGCAGATCTGCACTGTTAGGGATTCTGCTGGGCCAAAATGTGATGCAGTATTGATCAGCGAGCTGTAACTGCAACTCTGGTCAGTACTTAAAAGCACCGCCACTGATCAATACTCCTCAGTGTGGAGAACACTGCATATTGCTGCTCACTCTTTACATGCACGGTGAAAAACTATGCCGGCCGGCAAACACACACAAACTGGAGATCGTCTCTAATATAACGAATCAAAATGTTCCTGCACAAGTTTCTGCGAGGATTCAAAACTCCCAGCATTCACTTTTAACACATCTCCAGAGAGACAGTAGTCAGGGAGCAGAGAGTGAGGCAGCACTGAGGCATGCGTGGATAAAGGCCTTGAAATCAGCAAGCCTTGGAGCGGGAATGGCCTGAGAGCTCTGTTAAGGAACACAGAAAATCTGGATGGAGTAAAACAAAAAAGAAAAAAAAAAATCACTTGGAATCTGGAGACACGCAGCAGCTGCATCTGCTGAGCTCACATGGACGACAGATAACCACACCAACCTCCACCGCAGACAAATCTAATCAACACACACGTACACGCACCTGCGCACACACACCTGTTATAGTACGATTACACTGAAAATGCGACCGGCTCTTTCATTACATCGTTCTACATCGGTAGACTCTCTTTGCGATTTATTAGGGTAAAATCCAAGGGGGCCGAATGCAGTGGCGAGATGAGAGAGGCACAAACACAGACAGAGAGCGGAGATAATGCACGCAACATTAATGCTTCAGATCCTGCACGGTTCATAGTTGAAACATGGAGAAACGCAGCTGCTCGTCCCGACAAATAGACACAACTAACTCACACACGTCTACGCCCTTTCCTCCAACACACACATATACACGCACAGTGATCTATAGTTCACTTAACAATGACTTGGCGCTGTGCTCACTGGACTACAACAAAGTATGTATGTCTGTGTGTGTGTGTGTACTTGTACTTGCTACATACCGAGGACTTAAATACATTTTTATCCAACAGAGTGAGGACATTTTTGCAAAGTGATAGCGAAGCAACAACTGTGAAGCACTGGGTCAATACCGATACTGATGTTGAAAATAACAAATCTGCAAATAGCTGACACTGACGTTTCTCTGTTTTTCTTGTTTATTTTGTCTTGTTTATTCACCCCTAAAACATCTATCACACCTGTCCATTCTGGAAGAAGGATCCCTCCTCCATTGCTCCTCCTGAGGTTTCTACCATTTTTGGGGGAGAGAGATTTTTTCCTTATTTACTGTGAGGGTCCAATGACAGAGGGTATTGTATGCTGTAATGGCCTCTGCGGCAAACTGTGATTTGTAGTATTGGGTTTGATTAATAAAACTGAATTGAACTGTAAAGAAAAACAACATTGTTCTCACTTAATACCACAGTAGACACACCAGTATTTTGTGTGGGTGTATTTCTGTGTATGGGTTTGGGGATGAATTTTGTGTGTTTATTGGTAAAGGTATCTTTCCAGATGTATTTGTGGGTGTATTTTGTGTGTGTACTTGCATTTCCTCTTCAATTAAAAAAAAAAAACAAAAAAAAAAACAAGTCTCCTGTGGACAGGTGTTGCAAATAAGTGTTTCCCCACACTAAACACAGCACATCTGCTTCTTATGCGTAAATGTACAATTCTGGTGTTACTGTGATATTCACAGCAAACAAATAAAATTAAACTAAACCTCTGTGCCAGAGAAACAAAAAAAATCGTCATTATAAAAAACCTCAACTGTTCCTTCATTACACTGTCTGTAAATGACCACAAATTCAATCATACACATTTATGAAACAACCTTTCAGATAACTTTTAACATGTAAAACATTTTTCTAAGTAACTGCTTCAAAGGTCTTTTTGCTACGTAAAATATCTCACAGTTCCCTCTCTAGTATCTATTTTTTACTATGGCGAAAACAACGACAAATTTCTCCTTCAGACAATTGTATGTATCCAAGTTTCTCACAATAACTACATTTTACAAAATTACATGTGAAAACATCATGGAAACGTTTTTGTTAACATTCATCCAATACCCATTTTTAATGATAAGTGCTTAAATACATATTAACATAACCTCCTTCAGCAGTTAGTTCTAGCCGCCGACTGCTAACAGCTAACGTTACAGACAGTGTAATGAAGGAACAGTTAACGTTAACTAGCTCTCCGTCTGCCAGTTTGAACCATAGATGTATGATGAGACCTGGATACAGCGTTGGAGACGGGGCCCCACTCATTCCTATTAAAGTTGCTCAGTGGCACATGAAGCCAAATAAACTCAATTCCCATGGTATATAATTACCTGGATCTTCTGCACTGTCAAACTCATAGAGCAGGTGCACTAGAGAGTTCTGACAGCTGTGCGGCTAACTTCTGGTTTAGCCCTCCGCTAACTTGACTGAGAATAAAATAATTAAATCGTGCAGCTCTTTCATCTTTGGACCGAATGTATCAAATCCCAATAGGGCTGCAACCAACAATTACTTTCATTGTCGACTAACCATTTTATCAAAAAATGTGTTAAAATGTTGAAAAATGTCGGTCTGTCTCTCCCAAACTCCAAAATTATGTCAACTATTGTCTTGTTTCGTACTCACGCCAAAGGGTTTTAGTTCAATGTCACGGGAGAGTGTGTAAAGCTGCCAATATTTGAACGCAAGAAGCTGTAATAAGAGTATTTTGGGGTACTTTTATAGTACTTTTCTATGAAAAATGACTCAAACCGATTAGTCGACTACTAAAATAGCGAACCGATTATTTTAATAGTTGATTAGTCAAACAATCGTTGCAGCCCTAAATCCCAATAGTGAATAGAGATATTTCACAGGGGCTGTGGCCATTAAGAAAAAGTATCAAGACGCCTCTCTGATAATGCCAGTCTACGGGAGACAGATCTTTTGAGCCCAAGGGCAACAGGTGATGAATCCGGAAGCTGTAATTCCAACGTTTGGCCACTATATTAAAATCGGCTTTAAATTCTGGCGCTGTTCTTGGGGGCTGATTTCAACATGGATTCGTCGTTCACAACCTAGCACAACGTCTACAGTGAGTTTACTGCGTCCTTTCATCCCGACAGCATCCCAGAGAACATCTCTGTTTGTCCCAAACATGTAACAGGACGCTGATAGTCTCGAGCCCTGCTTTTTAGCCTGTGCAAACTGATGTGACACAATGGAAAAATGGCTACTACATTGGTGAATGCCATCTTATTTGTGGAGATCACTGGCTGACAGCGATGTGCGGCCAATAAATTTCAGCTGATCCTCACTTCTTCAAACGGCTGTTTTGAGGTTAAGGTTACGATAAGGTTTAGGGTTAAGGGGTTGGGGTTGGGCGTGTAGTCACGATGTTTAGGGTTAGGGCTCAGGAATGCAGGAGGTCAGTGAAGGTCCTCACAAAGATAAAAGTACAAGAATCTGTGTGTGCTTGCATATGTGTGTGTGTGGGTTAAGTAATGCCCCAGCTGGGTTCCAGCAGAGTGCAGCATAACACACTCCTGTTGTTCTTCCTGACCCCCAAGACAAGGCTCGGCACAGGCACGCACAGCACCTCACACAACCTTAAACTCCTCCTGACTGAGCAAACTCTACACACACACACAACCACACACATACACACTCGCTCTACTCCAAAGTGCTTCCACCCTCCCTGGAGTCTGAACATGGATCAGGAGAACAATAGGCTCCATTAGCCCACCCTCTGTTCCCTACCTTTCTTGGGAGAGATATTTCCTACAGTTGTGTAATTACTTTGAATGAGTAATAACACCCCTGAGCATTAAAAACTGTGTAACCTTGTCTGAGGGAAGAGATCTTGGCCTGAAGGCAGCGATAGTGACTCTTTGGCTGCCACCACCTATGAGCCACTCCTCTTGGCTTGCACGGTGAGCAGAGCGCAGCGGTGTAAAGCATAATTAAAAGTGCAAGAGCCTAATTTCACTTTGTTGTTTGCACACCGGACGAATCATGCACTTAAAAGAACTCAAGATTAACATGCGGCCAGCTTGAAATTAACACTGCTAAAGTCATTATAAGGATATTTATAATGATAAAGGGGTAAACAAAACCTCCTATCGCCTCAGCACGCACACAGCCACGCAGGGCAGATTTCATTAAAAAATACAAACTGCTATTCATCAAGGCCACGGCTCTGTCTCCATGCGTCAAAGCCATGCCAGCTAGATAAGCAGGACTCACATCATTCTGTTGGAGACACCCCATCAAAAAACTTCCACTTCCTTTCAACTCTTCACCTCGGCTTTTCTGACAGAAATGGCTCTCGAGTCAAACTCTCTTATGAGGCATTTCAAAGCGCAACCACTTCAAACAAACAGGTTCATTGCACCGATGGGATTTTGTATAACTTGGACGGCTTTCAAAGAGAATCCGGTCTTAATATGGCCACGGTGCAGCCATGTTTGAGAAAACTGCCACTGTTTTTCGCACCACGTGGGCAGCAGCTCAAGCCCAATGCCCAGCATGTGACCGGCAGGCCGACGCAGGGCGGACCGACTTATACGGTCACATGCTTAACTTATGCTCGACCGGTCAGAGGTAATCTGTCATGATTGGCAGACACATTAAATATGAGATGGGCCTTACAATAACATGCTGCTCTCATGCTGTGCTGGTGTAGGCTAATCAGAAAATCACTGATATTCATATCAAACATGAAGCTGGCTGGCCCTCAAATAGGACAAAGTCCAGAGTGCAGGGCAAAGTAAAAAGCATTTCCTCGAAGGAAGTATCATGTGTTATTTGAAATACTCAGCATTGAATTAAAAAAACGTAAATGATTACAAAAATGCAACAGGTTTCTTTTTATTTTTAAAAAAGAAGTCGCAGCAGACAATGTTAAATGTGGATATAGAGAGGGTTGAGATGTTGAAATAGTGCTGTAGCTGCAGGCTGTCACCAGTGAGCAAACACTTGAGCTTGGTTTGTACTGGAATGTTTACACACACCGTGTTATCTCGCTCCAAAAGGACCAAAGCATGTGAGTATGTGCGAGTCTATTTTTGAGGGTAATCTGAGGGTAAATACATGTCAGACACTCGACTGCTGCAGGCAACTATTTCCTTCCAAAGCAATTAAGCGTTTAATTTAATATCTTGAGCCAGTGGTGCTAAATAATAAATACATCGGGGGATGAACAGCAGAGAAGAAAGAAGGTCAGCACGCAGTAATCAGCAGTGGTCTGGTTGGATTTAAAGGGGACCAATTATGCAAATTAAACATGGCCAAAGTTTCAGATAAAGAGGTAAACATATGTAGAGTTAATCCACGTGAGCAAAGCTTCACTTCTTTCTCAACTGTTGTTTCTACTCTGGCAACAGTGTGGCGTCATAGTGTGCCGGACTGGTTTATAGTTGTCTGCTCCAGGCATGTGCAAGTGTTTACACTACTTAGCCAACACTGCTAAATGAAGCTACATGCTAACGCCAGGGAAACATGTAAACTAGGTTGCTGATCTTGTTAATTTCTCTCTGATTTGAGATCATATTCCTGCTGGAACATGTCTGGTTGTGTTTAGAAACTTTTATTGGAGATTTTTCACACTAGAAAGTGCTGCTATTCTCCATTACAGTCATTATCCAGCTGCAAATACACTGCTAACTTACATGTAGCTACATGCTAACATCAGGAAAACATGTAAACTTGGTTGCCAATGTTGTCAATTTCTCCCCAATTTACGATCATATTCCTGCTGGAACATGTCCAGTTGTGTTTAGAAGCTGTTATTGGAGATTTCTCACGGTAGAAAGTGCCGCTGTTTTCTGTTACAGCCAATCCCCAGCTGCAGATACACTGCTAACATACATGTAGCTTCATGCTAAGGTCAGGGGAAACATGCAAACTTGGTTTCTCCCCGATTTCAGATCATATTCTTGCTAGAACATGTCTGGTTGTGTTAAGTAGCTTTTATTGGTGATTTTTCACAGAAGAAATTGCCACTATTCTCCGTCACTGTCATTCCCCAGCTGCAAATACCCTGCTAATGTACATGTAGCTACATGCTAACATCAGGGGAAACGTAAACTTTGTTGCTGATGGTCTTAATTTCTTTCCGATTTCCCATCATATTTCTGTCTGGTTGTGTTAAGTAGCTTTTATTGGTGATTTTTCACAGTAGAAAATGCAGCTGTTGTCCGTTACAATCATTCCCCAGCTGCACCGTGCAGACAATCCCAAGATAAGGAACACTCAAAAACATGGCATGGATAGCATGGATGTAACAAGAGACCTGGATGCAGGGTTGGAGGCTGATCCCTGTTCATTTCTTTAGAGTTGCTCAGTGGTGCATAGAGCCAAAAAAGCTTCCGCTGTATGACGTTACCTGGATCTTCCGCAATGTGAGGCCTATAGAGCAAGCACACTAGAGACTTGTGGCAGCCGAGCCCTGGAGTGTGGCCAAGCATCTAACTTCCAGTTTAGCGCTCTGCTAACTTGAACTGGGATAAAATCATTTAATCGAGCAACTCTTCTACTTTCTAAATGTTATCAGACTGAACAGATCAAATTCTGATTGTGAAACAAGTCATTTTGCAGGGGTTGTGACGCCCACCATGTAAAATTGGCTTCATAGCCTGGCACTGTTCCTGGGGGTTTGGGAGGAGGGGCTCAAAGACCCAGGTACTACACAGAGCCTTCTCAGACAGAGGGTGAATACAGGTGTTGCAGCACAGACAGTGTGAGGAAAATAAAGTGTTTTTTGACCATTAAAGCATATAAACATGTTCTAATAGAAACCTCAAATTCAAGTAAGATCCTGAAAATACGCATAATAGGTTCCCTTAGGGACAACAGTTGGACTTTGATATGGAATAGAAACACCCAGAGAGTGCCTATTAGCCACACTAACACACATACACACACTCTCTTACACATACAATAGCTACAAAATTTCAGACCAGCCATCAAATTCTTCCCCACTACAGGAAACTGATTTTCAATTAGGCTTTAGAGTGGAAACGGTAAACATGAATTTACTGCTAACAGCATGTGGCTTTGTGTATCAGTGTGTGTACAAGAAACATGTTGAAGTTCAGAGTCCAGTGACTATTGCTCTGCGGCTTAATGACCCAGCGAGAGACAGACACCGCTGAGTGACTGGATTGGCGCCAATCAACACATGATTGTTGTGACATTTCCGAATAGCCATTATCTGCAATTGGCCGTAATTCAGTGGTGCTGCTGATGACTTAATTTAGCCCTCCCAACGACTAACAGACAGCTCGGCTCATCTCCTCCCAGATGGGGCGTAGGGCTTAGCCCAGACCTCTTCCCCCTTCCTAATCCTCCTCTTTTTCCTCTCTCCTGTCGTCCTCCCCTCTTTCTCTCTCTCCCTCCTCGCCTCATCGTTTTACTTCCTCCGTTATTCTACTTCAGCGCTGAAACGAAACAGCCTGTAGCCTGCGACAGAGAATGTCAAATGCCTTCTCGTCCTCATTACGGAGTTTCCCGAGGCGCCCCTTTCCACCAAAAGGCATTCATTTCTCATGCACTGCCAGAGCATTCAACCCCGTTGCTGCCTACCAAACACAAAGGCAAACATTACTGTCTTAGAGCACAGTTGTTATTATTAACTCACATTTACATATCTTTTTTTTTTTTTTTTTTTTATTCTCACATAGACTCATTGCTCACCCTTTTTTGTTTATGAGTGATTTGCCGGTGCAGACAATTCATCACAAATCAAGTACAACAACTAGCAGCGCGATTACAAAGGAAATATATTATTAATGTATCATCAAATGGCCTTTGATTTCACAGGATTGGCAAGGAAGGCTGAAAATAGACTATGTGAGGCAGCTTGGAGCGGGGTTAAGACAGATAAAAATGTGAGAGAATACTGGATGTGAAGCAGATCAAAGAGATGCAAAAAAAAAAAAAAAAAAAAAGCTTGACGACTAATCGCAAACAGAAAACGCCACAAAGCACGAGTTTTAGGATTTTATGCTTTGACAGAATATTATTTAACACTGCAGCATGTGTGTGCACGGTCATGTGTGTGCAGCTGCAGTGCTGCATTGCCAGAGAGGAAGTGAGACCTTGCTCCCAGAGAGATCCCCACTAGGTCTGGGATCAAGCTAATTGGTCTCACTGCACTGTCTTCCTCCTATTCTTAAACACAAACGCACACACACACACACACGCCCAACAGCACTCATCTTTGTTCTGAGCTCAGCCCAAAAATCCCTTCGTACAACTGTGATCTTACGCTGCGATTACATGACGGTCTGAGTCTGACAGGCCTCAGTTTACCTGTCCTCAGGTGAGTGAGGTTAAAGCAGACGTGAGTCTCTGTGTCATTTTAAACCCTGCATCGCCAGCCGCACTCTTTAAACTTTTAAAGGGAGAAACTAAGAGAGTATACGATATCCCTATTCCCAGAGCTTGGATGTCAGCAGGTGTAATTGATACTGTTTTGGTAGTTAGGCAGCGTGACTCGATACTTTCATCCTCGATACTGTCATCTACAAGCCGCGCTGGTTGTCAAGGACGACAGAAGGAATGCACTCCCGTCAGTTCAGTGTCAGAGACAACAGACTTTCAGAGTCGCAGGTTGAGATGATTACCTTCCACCTGCAATCTGCCAGAGCGGTAAAGCGGCTCGCATGCAATGACAAACGTCATCATTCTTCAATCTGGAAAAACAGGCTCCAGATGGAAACACAACACTGCTTAGAAACTCCCCCGAAACCAACAAACAAGTGTGGCTGGTTTTACATACATGGCTAACAGACAGGCCTCCCTCTGGAGGCAAAGGGGAGGTGCTGATGAGTTTTACATGAGAGTGAGGAGGTAAAATGATGCATACCAAACTGTACCGTCTGCACCTGCTCCCTGTGAGCCAAAGTACGTCCTTAAAGGGACAGTTGGGATTTACTGAAGTGGGGTTGTATGAGGTACTTATCTATACTCAGTAGGAAATCCATTTAAATTGTTTCCAGATTCCATTTTATTTATTTAATTATTTTTTTTATTTATTCATTTTAATTTTTTTATTTTAATTTTTTCTCAATGCTGTATTTTACTATTTCAGTACATTTTTTTCTCAGAAAGGCTGTCTAATCATGGGTAGGTGAATAAACTCAATTCAATGAGAAACTATTAAAAATTAAATGAATTAATGAATCAATACATTTTATGTGACTCACTCAGAGGGCCTCGTCCACATAACTGCAGGGTCCAACAATAAGGTTCATTGTCAGGATGTTTTTAAAGCAAACCAACACTGAAGAATAAAGTATTTTCCTTCACAGTTTAGCAGGATTTTTTGTTTATAACGGACACAGATAATGTGTTTTATACTGCCTGTGAATATGACTAGGAGTGGGGGAAAAATCAATACAGCATAGTGCTGTGATATTTTTGTGTGGTAATATCATAAGTATCTATTTTTTAAATATATAAATGATTAATATTAGTACAAATACTAGAATAATATAATCAATTCATAATCAAAAACGGTTGAAGTGAGATAAACAAACTTAAAACTTTATTTTATTAGATAAAACAGATGTTGACAAAGTTTTCCTTTGACGACAGTTGAAAAAAAAAAGGACTAAAACACAATAAATCACAATACATTTTATCACAATACTCAGCATATCGCAACATATTTAAATATATTATATTATATTATTATATTGTATTTAAAAATTGCAATAATATTGTATCATGACTCAAGCAGTAGCTCAGTCCATAGGGACTTGGGTTGGGAACCGGAGGGTCGCTTGTTCGAGTCCCCGTTGGGACCAAAATATGGAGCGTGGACTGGTGGCTGGAGAGGGGCCAGTTCACCTCCTGGGCACTGCCGAGGTGCCCTTGAGCAAGGCACCAAACCCCCCAAACACTCGGGGCGCCTGACCAAAGGGTAGCCCCCTCACTCTGAGATCTCTCCACTTTGTACATGTATAGGTCCTGTTTGTGCATGTGTGTGTCTTTCGGACCTGTGTGTAACTGACAAGCAAGAGTGAAAACATTGAATTTCCCCTCAGCGGGATTAATAAGGTAAATAAACTTAAAACTTAAGTATCGTGATAATATCGTATTGTGGATCCTCTGGTGATTCCCACCCCTACATATAGTACATTTAATCTTAATTCCATACATGTATTTACACTCTGGTAACACCTTATTCTGAAAACTGGTGTGTATCCTGGGCTAGTTTCAATGTATGAATGGGTCAGAAAAGGTCAACAGGTGCACTCGTTTTAACCACGGAGATACAAGTGACAGCTGGCTTGATACGGAAACATCAGACGCTGCTTTGGGACGACCCAAGAAGCACAAGAGGACAGGTTTTCCCTAGTTTGGTTGAGATAAAAAGACTGCAGTCAAGCTAATGTTAGCTGTCAGTCACATCTCTGTGTCCAGACACTAAATTTGGGCACAACTCAGGCGGAGCAGAGCAAATCTTGGCAACAACTAACCGGGTATTCCCCTGGTGTTGCTGGCCCTGCTGCTGTGTGTGGAGGAGCCCGGCCGTCGGTGAAACACCAAAACAGAGCAGAAGACAGAAGCAGTGTGCCCATAATGACACCAAAACATGGCAGCAATGTTTTTTTTGTCTTCGTACAGCTTTAGGCACTAGAAAAACCTGGTAATGATAGGGAAAGCCCCAGTTTGCATATACTGCGCCCACATTTTGGCAGATTCCACATTATTTATTCAATTCCTTCCGTGTTTCCTGCATGGTGGAAATCATAGCGCCCTACTGAGTCACTGTATTACATACAATAGATGTCAGTCGGCACGCTCCCTGTTTGGAAAAGCCAGCAGGAGTACTGCCACGGAGGGTGAGCAATGTACTGCAGTGGGTGGGGTGAGCAGCAAAACATATTTTAGCCATCCCACCTAAACAAGTCAATATCAGTTTAAGTGGACGCCATGTTGAGAATATTTACACCGCTTTACCTTGCTGTCAGACAGTCCTTTTCCTTTGGCACTACTTTATCTCAATCATAGGCCTTCTGTAGTCCTGTCTGGACCTCCTACCAGTGGGATGTGCATGAAACCCTCCAGTGGGAGGTGCCCAGGAGGGTCCCTGATCAGATGCCCGAACCATCTCATCTGACCCCTTTTGATTCAAAGGAGTAGCAGCTCTACTCCGAGCTCCCTCCAGATGTCCGAGCTGCTCCCCCTATCTCTAAGGCTGAGCCCAGCCACCCCACGGAGGAAACTCAATTCGGCTGCTTGTATCCGCAACATCATTGTTTCGGTCGCAACCCAGAGCTCATGACCATAGGTGAGGGCTGGGACGCAGATGGACCAGTAAATCAAAAGCTTCGTCTTCAGGCTTAGCTCCCTCTTCACCACGGCACTCTGCAAGGTGCCCGCATCACTGCAGAAGCTGTACCACACCGAAAAAAAATGGAGTGCCAAGGGAAAGGGCTGTCTGACAGCAAGGTAAAGCAGTGAAAATATACTCTTTAGTGCATCCCCTTAAACTGATATTGATTATGTAGGTGGCTTAAATACATTTTGCTGCCCCCCCATCCAAAGCAATAAATCGGGGCCCGCTAACCGCCATCTACTGTTTGTAATACACTGATTATGAACATGTACCTCATACAACGCCACTTCACAAAAACCAAACTAACCCTTTAACTGTGTTGTTGCTACCAACCCGGGGGGAAATCATTGGTTACTTTCACATCAAAAACAGCACTTGAGTCGGCGCTGTAGGTTCACTGAACATGACATCTTTTGATGATGTTTACATGCACTGCATTAGCGACATTGTTCCCCTTCCCATCTACGGGCCCTCTTTCCTTTGAGGCAAGCACTATAAACCACACAGACCAAGAGTATAAAGCCTGCTCCACTTTAGCCAGTCTCCCACATAAACCATCCATAGATGAGCAAGAGGAAAACAGAAGGACAGAAGAGATAAAAAGAGAAAAAAGGGGAGGCCGAGGGGGTGGAGGAGGAGTGGAGGTGGTTTTGACAGAGGACTGAGAGGGAGGGAAGTGCGGGGCCACTTATGCACCCTGCCACCCTGCATCACCAAGCAGCCAATGATGGATGAATAGGAGCACATCCCAATAATAGAAACGACTTGGGCAACGATCATTAGCTGAGTAACAGCAGGCTTTGGGGGAATCATGAGCGTGCGTGTGTGCCTCTATATTTATGACTATATGTTAAATTCTATCTAGTTCAGAGTGGCTTCATTTCTCAAACTCCTCAGCAGCAAACCTAAAGGGGACGAGTGCCAAACATGTTTCTATTTCTAAGGTAGTATCAAGGCCAGAGGATTGGAGGGAAAACAATCTGTAAACCACAGATGTTAACTCAATCCTTTTACAGCTCACTACGTCCACACCAAAGTCAAACAGAGACCGCCGCTGCGCTCTTCCCGCGGCCTCGTTACGACTCCTGATCATCAGTTATTCATGCAAACTTGGGATCACGGCGTTATTTGCTGGGGAGACAAAGCTGGTCGTATATTTGCATATCGTAGAGGCGGCGCTTGCTGTAGTGCAGAGATAAAAAACGGACAATAAATCAGGGTAAACAAACAGATGGCTGGAACAAACAGAGCACAGAGGGAACAGAAGGGTTGAGATGGAAGAGAAAACACAGGTATCAAGGACCTGCACAGACTGACGCTCACGCTGCTCTAACTCTCATCTGCATACACCGTTTAAGAACTACTCTGATGGGTTTTTCCACGTTTTAGATCATTAACTCTAACAAGGTGCATATTTTTTTACAGTTCCGCCTACTGTATCAGTGATTTCCTGCTTTTAGGCAGTATTTCATTTATTCAAGTAAAATCAGCTTGCAGAGAAGTTACTGGAGATTTCTAATACAACAGTAATCATTTCATCACCTTTGCTTTATTTGTCTGTAAGTTGTCATTGTGTGCAAGTGAGTTCAGAGCAAAACAGCAGCCTGTTTAATGCAAGAAACAGACTGGCATTTTTCAGCACACCCCTGATTCCTTAGTGTTTACATTTCCTGCATAAATGCTCGCACACCAATTTACCTCAGCTAGACGGTCACAAAAAAGGTTCACGGGCTGAGATCAATGTCAAAACAAGTCAACTGATTCTAAACATCCAAAGAAGGGTGCTCAGAGTGCAAAAAATAATACTGAAAAGTGATAAAAATAGCAGCACATTTCAGTCCTTGACTATCATCAGGGTTCTGTGAACCTGATCTCAGCCTGTGGACCTTTTTCGTGGCTGTCCAGCTCAGGTGAACTGGTGTGCAAATATCGCTTCTGCCGTCCTCTCTTGGTTGTCCTTTGTACCGACACACCCAAGATAAACTTTTTTGTTGTCCTACGTAGGCGCAGTTTCACAGCAGACTTCAGAATTACAGAACATACAGCTGGTCAATGCACTGCTTTGCTTTGTTTTTTGGTAGCTGATTCTCAAATCTCAGATGTCGTAGAGTTAGGGCTGGGCAAACTGACTCTCAGATCTAGGGATGTTCCTGGCGACTAAATTCCCTGTCGACTAAAGCAAAATTTTTATCAAGACTAGTCGATTAGTTTAAAAACAGGTCTCGGCACGGTGTATTCAGGCTCAATGTATTCCACTAACTTCCTGAAGCCTTTACCTTCAACAAAGTGGAAGCATATCTTGCAAGGTCATCGTCGTGCATCAGCAGCTGTCGGTTCTGTGCTGGTTAACATCCAAATGCTTGAGTTGAATGTGGTTACGCATTGCTCCAGTCGAGTGATTATACGCCAGTTTTTTCTGACACAGCCTACATGCTACTTTGTTTTCATTTTCTAGATCAAAGTACTGCCAAACTGCGCTGGTTTTGCAAGAGGACGTCTCTCCAGTTTCCCACCGTGCTGTTTTCAAACTCCAGTCTACTCAAGCATTACCGCGGTGAGGGGGACTGCTGTCTGACGGCTCTGTAGCACCCACTAGTGGCAGGCGGCTGCATGACAGTTAAGCGGCCTCGCACATGAATAAAACACTAATTGGTTTAACCAACTAATATTTCTGGTGCCGACTAGCGAGGTTTAATTGTTTAAGCGTCAAATCGCACATCCCTACTCAGAACCTCTAACCAATGTACTCTTGCCCATGTCGGTAATTTCGGTCTTTTTTTAAAATTCTGTTAATACCTTCCCCACTGTGTGTCCATGTACCCTCTCCTTAAAAAACGTACAACTGCGTGTGTAGCAACATGACGTCCAGTCTGTGTACTGGAAACAACATGGAGGAGAACTCGAACACCAAGCCACTTGTACCGAAGAGAAATGCCGTGTCCGTCGTTTGGAGACATTTTGGCTGTCGTTAAGACGACACCGAACAGAAAAAAAACAAATGTAAACAATGCAGGAAAATCGTTCTAGCACTTTGAAGCGCAATCACGTTACCAAATATGAACAGTGCACGGCTCAAAAAAAGGAAGAGACTGACAAATGCCCAGCAACAAGTGCCTCCACAAAGCAGCTCTCCATAACACAAGCATTTACAGAGGCTACGTGATATGAAAAAGAATCGAGAAAACAGTTCATCTGCGTGTTTCCTTTAATTATTTTAAGATCACAAGATAAGATATGCACTCTTTGCTTAGAAAAAAACATCCCAGCTTTAATAGTTGAGCGTATTTACAGTACAAACCTTGTCAGTGAACTACAAGGGCAAAAAAACAAAATAAAATAATCTTTCATTCGTCGCAATCGACGTAAAATGTTCAATTAATCGTGATGTTGATTTGAGGTCATATGGCCCAGCCCTACATAGAGTCCTTAAACGCATCAACAAGGAGTCTCCAAAATGCTGAGGTCAAAAAGTGAAATGAATTAAAACCAACGACTGCCTGGAATGTAGAAAAACCCCATTCCATCATCTACAGATGACTAACATGCAGCAATAACAGTCATTAGTGAGTAATGTGGTTAATGGACTGCAACATGAAAACACAACTGTATAGCCATTTAACTCTGATGTGTCTGTGTTTGCTGTTTGCTGTTTGCTGTTGTGGTAACCCTCTGAATGATCACCAGCCATAAGCAGCAACATGACAGCATGGCTGATGTAAAATTCCTGTAAGGCAGTCAGTGTGGTCTCATGGTCACAGAGGAATCCCTCTCATCCACAAGCTGCCATTCAGTGGATGTGTGACTCACAGCAGAGGTGAGTAAGTCATCAACCACATCCCTGCCAAACCACAGCAGCTTTTAAGTCAGAAAACACCCTGGGAGAGTCGGAGTATGTGTGTGTGAGGCAGATCTCCACTGCCTCTGTCTTTATCTTATTTCAGCTGGTTTCAGGCAGCAAGGAGACAGAGAATGACAGTCACATATTCCTATAAATGTGGAATGAGTGCTTTTCAAATATTTTTACTATTCCATATTTAGTTGGTGGTTAGATTTTTTACTGTGTGATGAGGATGGTAGATGTCCTCGAGAAACAGAGGACATATTGTCCTTCTTCAGCCAGAGGAAGTATGATGAGTGGTGGTGATGAATAAACAATGATGATGCTAGTGACCAGACATAAGTAGGCATTAGATCTTAGGGCCGAGGTCAGAGAAATGAATTCCCATACACTGTCATTTAAATACACAATGTTTTGGTCATTAGACCTTCATCGGATAATACATCAGTTTACCTGATGAAGGTCTAAAGACCAAAATGTTGTGTATTTACATAACGTTTACTACACTTAATAGGATACTGTGCAGGAATATTCTTTTCTTACCGATGGACATTTTCCTCCCACACACCTGTCTATAAGTCATAGCAGATGAGCATGAGCCTTCACATTCTAATATATGGGGTGGGAATTAAATCAGTTTACTTGATTATTGCAGGGTTTTGTAAGATTTTTTACCATTTTTTAATGCCTGAATCAATACATCTTTTATCAATTATCTATTTTTTTCAAACATTCATACCTTCCTAACATTTCACGAGCCATATAGAGTAAATGATTGACGGTATTTGTGTGCAGCACTCGCAGAATTCCAATTTAATTGCTTCATTCATGTCTTTGCAGAGGTGGAAGGTGGAAGCTACTGCTTCTACTGCTTCTATTCTATTGTTGTAATCTATGAGTAATGTATACCCATTTCAAGAAAAACAAAGTCGAAGCAAGAAAGCAGAAAATGGCAAGAGGTTTTAGGACACAGGCCTTCAGTTTCAGGCTGTAGCAACACGTATTCAGCTGGCATAAGCGTAAACCCCAAAGCTGAGGTCTGATCTCTGACCGCCTCAACTCCCTGCCACAGTAGGCAAACTTTCTGTTGCTGCCGTTACACAGGTTGGACCCAGCCTGCTTTGATCCAAGGCGTGAAGGTTCGCGCTGGCTAAATTCAAGTTACTACAGCCACTGAAGGATTGTCTCCAGAGGTGTGGCCCACTTTCTTCCCAGCAAAATAGTCTCTTAGTGGCGGGGAGCAAGGCTGAGGTACCTTGGAGCTAGCTAATTCTCATCTCATATGTGGTAAATGGACTGCACTTGTATATCGCCTTTCTGGTCTTCTGACCACTAAAAATTCTTTTACACTACGTCACATTCACCCATTCACACACTGGCGCCGCCTCTCACACTGATGGAACAACCATCAGGAGCAATTTAAGGTTCAAAGGATAATTTGACCTGCACACTGGAGGAGCCGGGGATTGAACCACCGCTTTTCAGATTAGTGGACGACCTGCTGAACCTCTGAACCACAACTGGTCTGATAAAGAGAGAAAGAGCGAAAGCAGGGAAAGGAGGGACTGAGCAAATCAACGTGCTACGTGCAGCTTTTCGATTAAATGAGATTTTACCCATTCCAACAGGATAAACAGACGATCATTAGGTGGCAGTCAGTGTTGATATTGTGACACTGCCACAGATAAATCAATGCAGCACTGCAGGGACAGCTCAATGTAGCAGTTTAAGTTACCTTCATAAAGTACATATTTAAAATAATTTATTGTATGTTTTTCATATACCACTTCTCTGTGCGATATTTGATGCTGCTCACATAAAAGTCAGAAAGGCTGACTGACGTAATGTGCATTGTACATTGTTTGGAAATATGCCCCATGATATTCAGTCTCTAGAAGTGCGTGATTCAACGTTCCTGTTAAAAAAGTAAACAAAAAATCACAAATTGCAGTACTTAAAAATCGCAGTGCATACTGAATCAGCACCCAAGTATCATGATAGTATAAAATCTTGAGTTAAGCTTATCATCCCAGCCCTGTTGTACTATATAAAAAGCTGAAATCCTTCGATGCCGATGGGATAAACTGAATTACCAAATGCCCTCATCCCACTAAAGGATCACCACATGCTTATGATAACATATTTTACAGCATGACCTCAAAGAAATAGTCTTTCAGTCAGGGTTTTGCTTCTTCAATCTGTGCTGTAAAATAACTCAGCAAAAACAGTGGAGACAATTTTCTGCCACATTTGAAGCCTAGACGGGAAGCACCTTCCTTTCAGACACCGCTAATATTTGCAAAGCAAGCACAGTGCGCTCACATTAGCATAAAACACACATCTCATGTGACACGACACATTGTCATCACAGCGCTGAAGACAAGACCGTCTGCATGTTTCATGACAAGGGGATCTATTTCTTCTCACTCCCATATGTCCAGTCTGGAGCCGTCTCGTGCTGAACCACTGCAAGGGGTCACGCAGGTCAACAGACGGGTGGGTGGCTGTCAAGAACAATCTGAACTTTATCCATCATTTCTGCGCGTGCGTACACGTGTGTGTGTTGAACATCCGTGCCTGCGTCTGAGTGTGTGTTCACTTCTACCACCATGTGTGAGCCGTGTTGCTCTGCCAGCTCATGAGGACCCCCCTGACACATGGCTCTCAGGCAGCCTGGGCACGCAGACAGCAGCAACACCATCCCATTACAGCTCTGCTAAGCCCTGGACCAGTCAAGAGGAAGTGTGATATCATGAAAGCCTGGCGACCTTGGACACTGGCCCTCCTTGGACTAGCTTGAGGCAACTCCGTTTTCAAAAGCCAAATTTTGGACCTTTCAAGTCAGAAGATTTGAGCCAGCTCTTTTGCTCAAGTTTTCACTTTTTCCTCAGCCAAGGCGAACCAATCTGCCCAGTTAGCAACTGTCTTGAGAGACTGATTCATCAATCAGCTCTGTAATTAGTCTGGTGTAAACACACTTAAGACTGAATCCAAATGATCTGTTGACATCACATCATCCAGGACAGTTTGAGATTGTTTCGACATGTCTTACACACGAGACAGAGAAAACAGGTTGGACATCTAAACTACAGTCACACCAGTTGGACCACATTCCTCCTCAGCGAATGAATCCTCCACAGAGAGTAAAGGAAGTCAAAGCATCCTATGAGTACAGCCACTTGACAGTGATTTTCTGCGGAGATGTTTCAGTGCGATCGCTTGACTGGAATCATAATAGGTTAAGAGACTTCCAGACCGCGCAACCTTGAAACCACTTTTCATTTACAGGACATGTGCCTGAGATATGATGAATGACTGGCATACAAATGAAGGGCCTGTAATGATGCTTGATCCAGTTTTGATACATCATAGTAAGTGATGCCAATTTCAACAGCCGTCTATACTTTATCACAGAAGTCTAAAATTAATTACAGGTGTCCCTTACAATTTAAAAATTAAATTAAATTTATTCTTTGATTTTTGGGTTGCTGGAAATAGAAATTACAAAGATTATTCCTGAAGTTGAGGACATGTTTGACAACATACAGACACAAAACGCAAGTATTTTTACTGTATCCGTATAAGTATTATAAAGTAAAAGTCCCACATTTCTACCTAGCAGAAACCCCAGTGCTGAGGGTCTGATTCCTGACCACCTCTACTCTCTGTCGCACCAGCAAACTTTCTGTTGCTGCCATTACACAGGTTAGAGCCAGCCTACTGTGACCCAGGGAGTGAGGGCTCGCAGTGGCTAAATTTAAGTTGCTACAGCCACCAAAGGACCATCTCCGTCTCTCAATAACTGAAATATTTGAGGTCAGGATATTTCACACTACGCCTATCCTGAAAATCAAGCATCCACACTGCATCAAGTCTAATTTAGTTATAAGTCTAGTTAGTCAAGTCAGCAGTCTAGTTATTATGCTATGGTTGATGGTTTCACAGGTCCAGCCCACTTGACATCAAACTGAGCTGAATGTGGCCCCTGAACTAAAATGAGTTTGATGATGTTCATTAAAAAGATAGCTATTTTCTGAGGACTAAAAATGTTCCTCTGATGTTGTGATTACATCTGAGCCTCCTCAGTACTATTCCTGTTACTAAAATCAAGCACAGTCTACTGCTGGGCAACAAGCTGAAGCCTTGATATTTTAAATGAAAATTACCTTGGCGACAGAAGAAACTGTCTTTTTGAAGTAAAAGTTTTCACCAAGATCTCCTAGCAGGGAGAGGCAACATGGAAACAATGTGCAATGTGTGCCAAAACAAGCACCTGTTGGTAACAATACACCGGTGGAACTTCATAGCAGTTCTCACTGTGTGCTCAACAAAACCAAAATAACTGCATTCCACACATGATCATCATTCCCAGATAAACACTCTGCACCCTGCTGCGGCACATGCACCGACAACAATGGAGTAATTTGTCAAAGCGCTACGGCAGGTATCAAGGAATGGTATTACCGGCACATTACATCATTACCGGTTTCAACTCGTGTAATAAAACCGCATCATCCGTACTGACACTTTAGAAACATGCTCTGCTGAAGTACAATATTTTCCAATGATTGGATGGTAGACTGAACAAATTGTTCTTAGTGAAGCCGTTTTTGGAATGAACCCCGGAAAAAATGACAGCTGACAGAGCCAAAACCAATGACAGTCTTTATTCAGCAAACACCAAAGAACACTGTAACAACCGCACACAGCTGAACGTCATTATGGGGACAGGAAATGCAAATGTGTTTTGAAAGGGACTGCAGAGCTTCTTTGTAGCAGTGCAAACGTTGACCCCCAGGGTGCCTCAGGGTCAAGGGGCAGTGGGGAATATACAAGAGGTGCTGTCCTGTATGAATACAACATGGCCTGAACATCACCAAGCAGGTGAGGATACTCTACATCAGGGCTATTCAACTTCACTAACAAGAGGGCCAAATATGAAAATCACTGGGAGTTTGTGGGCCGCACTGAATATTTGTCAACTAATGGCTAAAATAATAACTCTTAATAATAAAGAAGGCAACACTTTTTTAAACAAAGGTCCATATTTATATAAATGTCATGTTCAAGGTGAATACAACAAAGCCATCAGACCACAAATGGGACCGTTTTCACAATAGGCTAACATCAGATAAACAATTCCAAACCATACCCACAGTCAAATGTATTAGGGCTGGACAGTAAAACAGGGAAATAAAAAAACATAAATAGGTCCATATTTATATAAATGAAACTGTTCATAACAGCCTAACATGAGATAATGAATTCTAGCTGCACAGTAGAACAGACAAAAATAATTAACATAAACATAACTGTTGTCACAGAGAGTGATAAAAGTTCTCCCTCAGACTGCAAGTGCTGTTTTAAGCAAAGGAGAATTGCACATAAACCGTTTAAATCTGAGGGATGCTGTCATCAATAGTATGTAAAATTTTCAGTCAGTTTTGTCATATTTCAGAGATATATTTGTCAGAGACAGCATCACATGCCTCCTGTGATGTAAAAAATGGCATACATCACACTGCTGTCATTTTAAACACATTCAGGTTAATGGGAAAAATTACACTGTCTTGCCTTCGCTATTTCAACATAGTTTGGCTGTAGTGAGGGCAATCCTCAGACACTCATGCAACTTCTCACTGGTCATGGAGCAACGTGCTCTTGTTTTTATGGCATTCATATGTGAAAAGCTGGACTCACATGTATAAGTGGACCCAAACATTGTCACTATTAGCACGGCCACTTTCTTCACTGTGGGGTACTGGAATTTGTTAACATGGCTACACCAAAGGTCTCTGCACCCTCAGACTGCAAGTGCTGTTTTAAAGCAAAAGAGGCCTGCACATCAACCATTTCCATCTGAAAAATGCTCTCAACAATAGAAGGCATCACCACTTTTACTTTTGCACAAAAGCCTGCCTCGGGTTTGACAGAAAAGGGGTCACGAGCAAAGTGCAACACCTCAATGGGAATGCTGAACCCTTGGAATCTCTCAGTAAAGTTCTCAGTCAGTTTTGTCATGAAATCTATCATCTGCGGTGTTCATGAATCCACGCAGTCGTGGAAAGTGCAGCATTTCTCTTGATGTTAGGTCTGTTGAGAAGATGGTTAACTTTGTTTTGAAAGCACAAAGCCTCTCAACCAAATCAGCAATACACTTTTCTCGTCCCTGCAGCTCAAGATTCAGGGTGTTCAAGTGTTTAAAAATGTCACACAGAAAGTTCACCTCTGCCATGAACTGTTCATCCAGCATTCGCTCCAGGAGGCTTGCTGCCCGTTTGTGTTTACACACGCGAAGGGAAGACACAATCTCCTGGTGGAGGTCACAGAAACGGTCCAGGACATTTCCCTTGCTAAGCCACCTGACATCGTTATGAACAAGCAAGCCCGTGTGTTCCGCAAACATGTCGGCGAGCATCATACGGAAAAGACGGTGTTGTAGGCTGGAGGTTGGATGAAATTCACAATGTTCATGACAGTGTCCATGGTGTTTTTCAGATCACCGCTTAGCTTTGAACACAACACAGACTGATGAATGATGCAGTGTAAAAACTGCATGTGTGGAGCTACGGTTGACAGCCTCGCTGTCAGCCCTTGTAATCTACCAATCATAGCTGGAGCGCCATCCGTGACCAAAAGGCAAACTTTCTGTAAATCCAGTTCATGCTCATTAAAAAATCCGACAATCTTTTGAAACATCACCTCACCTGTGGTGTGTCCCTCCATTGGAATAAGCCCCAAAAGTTCCTGTCTAAAGCAGACTCCGTCGTGAAATCTGACATAAACGCACAGCTGAGCCATGTCAGTACAGTCAGTTGATTCATCCACAGCGAGGCTCATAAAATCCGTTTTTTTTTTCAGGTCATCCAAAAGCTTCCTTGACACATCCTTTGCGAGTAGTTCCACTCTGCGAAGAGTTGATGTGTCCGAGAGAGGCACTTTTTTAATCGATGAGACAACGCTTTCCTTCACTTTTTCATCAATAACGACTTCATCGATGACAGCGAGCATACAATCTTTAACCGTCTCCGCCTCTGTAAAAGGCTTCTTCTGCCGTGTTAGTGTCCAGGCTACTCGAAGGGATGCGATCATAGCCCTCTCTTGCTCCGTGCAAAAGCGTCCAAGGGCAACCTGACATTGTTGAAATGAAGCTAGCAGACGTTGTACTTTACTTCGTCTTTCATCCGAGCCCTCTGGAAATCGCGCTGAAAAGGAGCCGTGTATTGTGTTGTAGTGCCGCTTCAGGTTGTATTCCTTCATAACAGATATGGATTCATTGCACAGTAAGCATACCGGCTTCGTACTCGCTGGCAAAAAAAAGAAATATTTCTCTGTCCATTCGCTCTGGAACTGGCGGTTTTCTGAGTCAATTTTCCGCTTCTTCGGTTTTGAGAGCGCCATGTTAGTGCTGACCTCCGCTGACCGCTCTCGCCAGGCATGAGATTTCACATCATATCACATGAGATTTACCACAGAATGTAGATATTTACGAGTTAGATCAGAACCGTTGTTGAATAATTTTCCTACATCACACACTATTATTTACTGGCGGCCTGGCGGTCCATAAAAAAAATCAAAAGGGCCGTATTTGGCCTGTGGGCCGCCAGTTGAATAGGCCTGCTCTACGTCTATCATTCACTCAAAATGTAATGTAGTTTAACCAATTTTAAGATCGATGTTTGAAAACATCATCTTTTTCTTATTTAAGGTAGGTATAAAGATAGTATGGAATTCCCTGTGGACGTAGGTACTATAGGAATATGGTTAGTTCAGTCAGTTCAGCTAGGTTTAAAGTAGGGACGTCAGTTTAGGTTAATTTAGCTTTTAATAGCCCAACACCCATTAACAGGTAGCTAGCAGCTTAATTTTTAGGAAAAAAATAATAAATAAATAACATGAAATACAAGAGGCCTTTCCTTTAGTCTGGCGCTCCATTGACTCAGTGAGCTTTAGCGCCACATTTCAAAGCGCTAACCATTTAGAGGTGGTGAAAATTTATTGTTTTGTGATGTAAATGTTTTGCCTTTCATTTTATTTTCTTTGGGCTTTGCTAACACTCAGCTGGCTAGCTGTGTTAACATGTGGAAAAATAGTGCCCATGGTTCACGTTCTGGTCTCCACTGGTTAGCTAATGTTAGCCTTGGCCACTCTGCACTGCGCACCACCCAGATTGGGTAGTAGCTAGCTAGCGTGTCGCACATTTGGTGATTACTGCTGGAACATGGTAGCCGCCCTCTGGTCTCCACCTGAGGTAGCCCCAGTTAGTAAGTGGCTTCATTTTGGGCCGCAACATTTTTACGGATGTTAGCAACACTAGCCATGCTGACACCGATAACGGCGCTAACAAAAGCTAACAAAAATGCTAAAGGGGGTTTGCAGCTTAAAATTTAGCCACTTACTCATCGGGGTGACCTGGGGGGAGACCTAAGGGTGGGCACAGTGTTTCTAATGCAACGCTGTTCGGGTCTGGATTACTAACAGGAATCGCCAAATGAGCAACGCCACTAGCTAATTAGCTCCCACCAGTGAACTAAGGAGTGGCAAAGCTAACCTATAAACGGACAAAATTCTCATCTGTTAACCAATTAACGTTAACTGTTGAGATCCCTGGTTTTAAGATTTATAACATAAGAAATGTGGACTTACACACAGAAGAGCTTGACTGACAAAAATAAATTAAAGATTAATGAATTAAGATAAAATGTTTGTGGCATTAAGACATCACAAATTGAAATTTCAGACTATCTATTGACTTGTAAGGCCTGATATTTGTATACAAAAAAATACTATGAGACATTATAATATGTTTTAAGAACAGTCTCCCTTCAGGGGCTGAATTTGTTTGTAGCAGCAGATTATGTCTGAAAACTATTCAAATAATCTGCCTTGTTGTATGCTGAGTTTGAATGGCTGATACTAGTGGATACTCCAACAGTTGCATCACTACAACGTCAGGATTGCAGAGAGACACGTCCTACTGCTTACTTTAAACAGTGAGTAATGCACATGTGATCTCCTGAGTCAATTTGCTCAAAGACCTGAGAGCGCTGGCGACGAGCAGCCTGCTGCTAAAGCCTGGGGGCAAATTTGTTACTGTGTGTGTTTTGGCCATAAAAAAAAGCCTAACACCTGACAACCAAACACACGCTCCCAACTGAAGAGGGTGCAAGTCCTCTTCTCATTTCATGGGCAGAAAGATTCTGCAATTTGTGTCCTGGGATTGGCTTATTAGCAGAAAATAAGAAAAAGCCTTCACGAGCAGAATACTGAGAAGGCAGGCTGTCAAAACAGATACAATCACCGGTTACTGTGAGCTCACTAGCACCCGCTGCAAAGGCAAAACATCATGAATAAGAGCTGTGAGTCAAATACACTGTAAGCAAGATGTCGTCCTCCCAGTGTCCTCAACTTTTCATAAGGATCAGGCCGTCGGGCACATGCAGCGGCGCCGGATGCGTCGGTTGCCTTAACAGGGGTGAGATTGGACCAGATCAATAACCTGTTAGAGAAGCTAACAGGCACCCATGAATTCTAATGAGGACACTCAGGGAACCTCATCTCCACAGAGCATGACATCTCACCACGGAGGGAGGAGGGAGGACAGACGATGCATTAATAACATAAGGAGAAAATGGCTCCTTCCACATCAGGACCAATGTATCTTCACACTGACTTTGTGTCAAACCTCTGCAGCCATTTGTCTCAGTATGATTTCATCCGTTTGTCCGTCCTTGTCTCAACAGCGTTAAACAACCCTGCGGATGTCCACTTAAACTAACGATGCAAGCTTAATGTCGCTAGCAGTAACGTCTCTAGCTTAAAGGGGACACTTCATAAATCATAAGTCATAAATACATATTTTTCCTCTTACCTGTAGTGCTATTTATCAGTCCAGATAGTTTTGGTGTGAGTTGCCGAGTGTTGGAGATATTGGCCGTAAAGATGTCTACCTCCTCCCAAATATAAAGGAACTAGATGTCACTTGGCTTGTCTCTGTCCAGAAATCATGACCCCGTTACTCAAGATAATTAACAGATCTTGTTAGGAGCAGTTTCACGTAGCAACTATTTTCTGTCTACTGAACTACATTCGCCAAAGGTATTACTGCGCAGAAGGAAGTGTGCATCTACTGCTAGCTCACCTGGCACCACTAAGCTAGCTAACGTTACAGGTCAGCTGAGGAGGATGCCATTAATGTTTACATGTTGTCACGAGCATGAACCTGTTGTTCATGAGTAGATGCACTCTTCTTCCTGCACGGATTTCTTTATATGGTCATCTGCTCCAGGCACACTACTGCAAGTGTTTACCTTACGTAGCCTACACTGTTACATGCTAACATCAGGGAAATGTAATTATAGTTGCTGATGTTGTTAATTTGTCCCTGACTTCAGATCATATTCCTGCTGATACATGTCCGAATGTGAAGAATTTGATTTAGAAGCTTTTATTTGAATGGTTTTTTTCACAGCAGAAAGTGCAGTTATACTCTGTCACAGCCATTTTCCCGCTGTATGTACACTGCTACATGTAGCTACATGCTAACACCACGGAAACATAATCTTGGTTTCTGATGTTGTTAATTTCTCCATGATTTCAGGTCCTATTCCTGCAGGAACAGTTGCACCACAAAGCTAGCTAACACTGCAGCTCAGCCGAGTTGGATGCTAGTAATGTTTACATCAGAAGCATGTCTATCTACTCATGGGTGTGTGGGTTGTGTTTGTGCCAGCAAGAGATGTAAACATCAGCATTAGATGCATGCTTCCTTCTGCGTGGTGATACTATTGGTTTATATTGGTGGGTGTAGCTTCTACATAAAGTCCTAACAACAAGGTCTGTGGATTATCTTCAGTATCTGAGTCATGACTTCTGGAAAGAGACACTGATGTTGAGTTTTAAAATGTATTTTTTGGCACTTTGTGCAACACAAGCCCAGTGCCATCTAGTTCCATTATATTGGAGAGAAGACCGACATCTCCAACACTTGGCAACACACACCAAAACAATCCAGATTGATAAATAGCACTACAGGTGAGAGGAAAAATCTGTATTTTCAATTTGGTGGTAAACTTTTCTTTTAACCCGGTCATCAATCAAACATATGCTGGCAGAATTTTTATTTTATTCTACAAAAAGAAAAAGGAAAACATCGAGAAAAAAAAAGGAATGAGTAGGCTTTTCTGATTGGACATGAAACACTCTCACTCCCCTCACCTCTCATGCAGAGGTTTGTCAGAAACAACAGCAGTGCTGCAGCTCTGAGAGCAGAAGGGGGCCGCGGCATCAGCTGGCTGAGTAGGTGGTTACTATGAAGGTGTGTTAGGGAGGCGGTGGGCTTTACATCTGTTTGATATGAGATGCTGTCATGGGTGTAAGCAGAATGGGGCCGAAATCGATTCTTTGAGGTGGAGTACCACGACTAAACAGCTGAGTGGGCTGCGCTTGCAGAATGAGTATCGACGAAGGCCCATCAGCGCGGGCATGGGGCCAAGTCTGAAGCACCACAGCCAACCAGGAGATTGAACTCTGAGATTGAGTCTTCTCAGCTGATTTATTACCCAGAGTGTAAAGAAAGATCCCAAGTGGAGGAACAGAGGGATGCGCAAGTCCACGCCGCACCGACAGGCAATCCGTCTTGGTCTTATCATTACCTTCCAAAATAAACTCCGGAGATCTATGGGAGCATGCATCCAAGAAAGCCAAAACAGCACTAACACGCACTCCTTCAGTGTCACAGAGCGGAGATATATTAAGGAATATGAGCGAAATTAATGAGAACATACTCTGGCAGCATTCAAAAGCATGGCAAAGGAAGCACGCTGCCCTTCTCTATAATTGTGTTTGGCCTCAAAAGGCAACCAGAAGTGGAAACCAATTCAGATGTGCCTTAATTTTTCATTATCATGCATGCTTGCACACACACATATATGCAGGCAGCTCACACAGATTGGTTACTCGCAGACATGATTGGAAATACTGACTGTGTGGCAAATCTGAATTAGTAAACGTTGGCTTGATGAACACGGGGCAGAATCATTTCAGACCGTCACAACAGAGAATCAATACTATTATCGTAATTAATGGGGACGTAATGTTTTTTAGCTCTGAGATTATTATTGCTCTTTCTTGTCTCCTGTGTCCTCTTCCTCTCCAATCCCCCATTTTTTCTGCTATTCTTGCCCCTTCTCACTCTTTCCCCACCCTCCTATTGTGCGCAGTCCTCCCTCTTTGACCCCATTTTCTTTTCTCTAAACCTGTTCATCATTTCTTTTTTTCCCCCCTCATAGTTTAAATCCAATACATCCTTCAAAGGAGAATCCTTCTCAGGAACATTTCCGAAAGCAGTGATGTGCCAGCTGCCTCCTCTCTATGTCCCCGTTATTGCTTCTGCTGCAACACCACAGGGATGTTTCATAAAGAACCAGCCATAAACAAAGTCCCCAAATAGGCTCTCCGCAGAGGGCAGTGAGGGTGCATCTGGAGGAAACTCGGTTCAATCAACTATCAGATAACCTATCGCCTGCATCCCCCATCCACATCTGCACCTACGTATTGATTCATAACACTCCATTTCCTTTTTAGAACCAAGCTGCTGTCTGCTGTTCACAGCGACACAAAGGGGACAATTTCTTTGTTAATCAGCCTGTGGACAATCTGTCCTCAAACACATCAGGGTAGGATGGTGGTGCATTTCTGCTAAAAGCACACCATCTTCATGGCCACTTATGGTGTGATAGCAGCACACTCCAGCCCGGCTACCCCCTGCTGTTTGTCTCACGAGGCAGGGGGCATAAACACTCCTTATCAGGAAGTTAGTGGCGGTGCTGACTGCAGCAAAGCAATGCCAATGTTAATGGACATGAGGGGAACAACCCAGGAAACAGTTACCAAAACAAATGCATCATCACTGCGCCAGTTTATGTTCTTTGTGTTTAACATAACTTAATGCAACTGCCAGAGCACTGACTCCACCTTTGCTTTATACAGAAAGGAGGAAAGATTATCATTTTTATATTTTTCCAATGGAAAAAAATCAAAATCAAAATAAAAATCAAATGTTTTGGAGTTTATTTTGAAAAATAAAGCCTGAAAGTTGGCTGGTGCACAGCCAGGAGTCCCAAAAAAATACATTTAAAAAACAAACCAATGAAACAGCAGGACAAGCTTTGACTGGTGACTTTTTCAAAGTACTGCTATACTATGTAACAGTCATTTCCCAGCTACAAGTACAGTGCTACATGTAGCTACATGCTAACATCAGGGGAACGTGTAATCTTGGTTGCCAAAGTTGTTTATTTCTCCCTGATGTCAAATCATATTCCTGCTGGAACATGTCCAATTGTGAAGACTATGGTTTACAAGCTTTAACTGCAGACTTTTTCAAGTGCTGCTACACTCCTTTACAGTCATTCCCCAGCTGAAAGTACACTGCTACATGTAGCTACATGCTAACATCAGGGAAACATGTAACCTTGGTTGCCAACGTTGGTAATTTTTCCCCGATTTCAGATCATAGTCCTGCTGGAACATATCCCCTCCTACAGATTTTGGTTTACAAGATATTACTGATGATTTTCCATAGGCAAAAGTGTTGCTATATTCCAATGCAGTGGTTCTGCAGCTTCATTAATAGTGAACTCTGTTAAAACTTTGTATTTCGCACAGATGATCGTGGTTTTCCAGTGGCTTTTATAAGGGTCGCACTTCTAAGGGTTGCAACTCCCCCTACAGATTAGATCCGATTGACTTCAGATTTTGTCTCTACCATCTTAAGACCTTGGACATCAAAAGTTGCTTAAAGCTTGACTTTTCATCAAACCGTGTGACCTTGGCGAGGTGTCAGCCCCTCAGTGCACGTTCATACTTTATATGATAATCTACATGCACTTCTGCAAAAATTCACAATAAAAATCCTGAATTACTTTGGTTTAATGAAAGTAAAAAGTAGGGCTGAGTGTCAAAGTATGGGCAAGCTTTATTTCTCAAGCTTGGGAAATTACGCAAACTAGACTAAACATACACAAGTATGAGGGCATACAGAATGTACCATTCATGTGTTCCTACAATTTGCATGTCTGGCACCTGTGTTAATGGCAGCTGATAGTCTGTCTTCCTCTATTGATGCCAGATACTACATTTACATCAGAATACAGACCCCTCCATCTGAGTACATTTTTATTACTGGACATAATTAAGTGCATCTAAATGTCAATATATTTTAGCAATATTAAGTTGTACATATTTTCCTCTGTGACAGTATGATGGTCAATTTGATAATCTATCAGCAGTCAGGTAAAAATCATTTGAAAATCTGCAGGGAAGTCAGCCAAGCAGCTGGAGCAGTGCCAGCAAAACTCTAAGTGTATCTTCATAAATCCATGATCACAAGTTATAGTTAGGTGTGACATTTCCTGGTTTCCTGGAGGTTTAATCTTGGGGTTGAGGCAAAGATTAGATTAATAAACAACATCTAGGTTACGGTGTTGCTAGCTTATCCAAAAACTGACAATGACCCAATGTGAACCGACGAGAATGCACATCAGGTGAAAAACACTGTGTGACGCAGGATGTAAGGCACTGTTCTGTGCATAGACTGCAACACTTTTGTATTTTCTCTCCATTTTCGTCATCACAATCTTACATTAGCAGATGCAGCATTGCAAGAACAAGAACTGTTGGAATCAGTGTCCTTTTGCGGCAACTTTTTGGTGCATTGAAACTTAAACAATGCGTATCTTTGAGTAAAAACCTGTGAAAAACAAAAAGGATTAGCTGTATTGATGACGCAGCAGTGAAGGTTATCATTCCTCATGATTTAAGAGCTGCTGTGCTCTGCTCTCTGTTCTGTGTATGCACTGTTTAGAAGCTGACCTCATCTTATCTCATAGGGGATGAACAGCTGCAGGGACGACTCCCTGTTGGAAGGAGACCAATTAGGAGTCAACCTGAGGAAAGGAGGGCAGGAGTCTCCGAGAAAGAGTGTGTGTGAGTGTGAGTATGTGTGTGCCTGTGTCCCTAAACTACACCATCCATTTCCACCACCAGCAACCTGGAGACACTGCTGCTGCTGACATCGCAGCACGGCCAGTCAGCGAGTAGAAAGAGGCAGTCTTGGTGAATCAGCACGCACTCATCTCCACTGCCTTTAAACATGCCTGCCAAGTTATGGTTGCCTGCCAGTGAGAGGCATGGCACATTTAAAATTGCTATCTTTGTTGCTGGCCTGTTCGTTACCGCAATGCGGCTCTGTGGACGGCATCAGCAAGGTAGAATGAAGAGGGATGCCCGTGTCACTAAACATCTGTGGCGGATTTGAGGAGCTGTGTCTTTCAGTGATGGTTCCAAGACTGCAAACATGATGCAGGAATCACATTGGGCAAACCGTCATTTCCTTCTTCCTCACTAGGCTGACTTTGCCTGTCATGCACTGCAGGAGGAGGAGGGAAGAAATGCAAGACAGGTGTAAACTGCTGTTAGACAGGGGGAGTGGACGAGGAGATTGTGAGGCGTTGCAGGGCTGTGAGTTGCAGAAAGAGAGGGCTGCTCCACAGAGGAATGAAGGGATGAAAAAAAAGAGTGTCAGAGGCGTGCTTTGGTATTCACAGCAGCCGCTGCCGTCTGGGGGCTTCATTATGCCCATCCGCTCGCACCGTCGTCCCTCGCCGCCGACGGGCTGGCAGGGCGGAGGGTGGAGAAGTGTGACAGGTTTGGGGAATGAGCCGGGAGAGCAGCCAGTGGGAGGGGATGATGGGTGGATGTCACATCAGGTGTACAGCTGCGATACGCGTACACTTAAACACACACGCTGAAAATAGGATGCAGCAGAGGGAGCACAGAGAAGGGTGCCAGTGAAGCTCCATTTGCACTCAGAATACTGAGCGGCCTCCATGTTTAGAGCTGCAGGAGGAGCGAGAGGCGAGAGGAGGAGCTGGATTCAAGATGATTTTGCAACCAAGGACCTTTGACTGTAGTAAAGTGGAATTTCATTTTAAAAAAGACTGTTATATAGTCCATAAAGTATTGAACCTTGTTTTTTTTGTGCACCAAATGTGTAACAAGAAAGGGCTGCATCCTGGCACCTTAGTTGTCTGGTTACAGTGAAACTTTGCTCTCCTTTACAGAAGGTAGATTCTGAGACAAACCTGGGCTTTACAGGAGCCTCACATATGACAAATGCAGTGACTGGAACAGCAGTTAGGTTTACCGTGGGGGGAAGGAGCCACAGAACCTGAGAGCTCCTGACAGCTCCTCTCAGCTGGTTTAGAGCAGCTTAGTCATAGAAGTGATGACTGCACCGTGGGGGGAACCACATTAACACAGACTGTGCGCTTACCGCTCTGCTGCTGCGCTGATGGCAAACGTATGAAGTGTTAACCTCAATATGACAACACCAGCCAGACTAGAAGAAAAGAAACTGAGATTGCCTGTTTCAGGAGGAGAAAGCAGCAAATTACCGCATGATGTCGAGGCTGCTAAAAAATAAAAATGTGTTTTGTAGCAGTGTAATAAAAATGGTTAGGTTTGTTAGGTGATGTGTTTTTCTCTTTCTGCTGGATGAAAGAATAATGACAGCAACAATGAGTTCTGGAAGCAGAAACATCTTCAGTAATCAAAGAATTAACATTTTCAGTGGGGGACTGTGGTAAGACTCAATCATTTGCATACTGTAGAGACTGTAGAGGAGATGGGGACAGCAGGTACTCCACTGATAATAGCCTCAGTAGGCCAAACTGCAGCACAAGTAGCGCTGCAATCAATAATTTATTAATTGCTTTGTCATTTGACAGAAGATTAATCAGCAGCTGTTTCAATAATCTGCTCATCATCAAACGCCAAAACATCAGCTGGTTCCAGCTTCTCTAATTTGAGGATTTTCTGTCTTTCTTTGCGTTACTTCAGACAGGACACAGTCTCAAGTTCAGCTCCCATCCCAGCTACATCAACCAACTGATGGAGCAGCTGATTGATGGAAGGGAGTCAGCTAATAGATCACGATTCCTTTCTATGTAACCAATTGGCAAATCTCATTCAGGGCGCCCTATTTAAAAAGCTCTGGCCTGCCTACTGTTGCCGCTTCCTCTGCAAGCTGCTTTGTATCCTGCCTCCACCCCAGCTCCTCCTTTTCATGCTGTGTCTGACTTATAAATGTCATTTCTGTTTGTCATTGACGCTGCTTTGTTCTGTTCCCGGGATCTTTGCTGCTGTCCTCCCTGCCTTAGGCTTTCTGTGTAGGCGCATGGAATGGCAGGGAGGTTTGCTCTCTCTGCCTTAACCTAAACTAAATGCCTTAAGTGCAACACACACCGCCGCCATACGCCGCGCGTCAGAACGCCCAGCTCCATTATATTCTATGAACAAATCCACACCGGCGCTACAAGAAAAGCCTTTTATGTACGTCTCGGCCACCGTAGTTTCATTTGCAGCTTTCAAAGGGGTATCTGGATGCTTAATGTTATTAAGTTTTTCAAATTTTTAATAAGACGATTTGGTTAGAAACTCACCCATGAAATCCAAGTTGTTGTTGCCTCAAAGTTTTTCCTCTTCTTCTTCCGTTACTAACAGTTGGCAACCGTTGCCAATGTGTGTTGGGGGGCGGCACTTAACAGCCACAGCGCCGCGCCGGCAGCAGTGTGTGTTGCACTTTAGGCTTTCCATGTAGGCGCATGGAAGGGCAGAGAGGTTTGCTCTCTCTGCTTTAACCTAAACTACATGCCTTAGGCTTTCTGCGTAGGCCCAAGGAAAGGCAGAGAGGCCCCAGAACAGAGCCATGTCGCCAAATATAATACTAAAGACATCCAGTCTGTGGCGAATTATAACATATAACATTTATAATGTTGACATATGAAGTCTAAACCAACATTCAAATGCTGTGCAGCTTTTCATTGTGGCCAAACAGTAGTAGGCCTACTGCAATTTCCGGGGTCCATCACATGATACAAAAATACTTTTTCCCACAGACTTACACTGGGAAGAGGTGTTTATGGATACTTTTGTTATTTTATAAAAGAAGGTACACACCTGTATCATTAGGTTGGTCCAGCAGCAATCTCACAGCAGTGTAAGTGGATTTCATTAAAAAATAAAGACTTCAATCACTTCATTCAAATGGAGGATTCTGTTATAGGATGGTTTTTTTTGTTGTTTTTATCTTTTTAGGGTGATGAGGTCAAAAAATATGACGACAAACATTCAAAGGTTCCTTCAAAAACCTCAACGGAAGCTTCAGATGTTCAAAGGAAAAAGAAGACATTCAGTACAGCCTTATCATTATTATCCAAAACAATAAACTGATTAGAATAACAGGCAGATTATTTGATTATTTGTTAAGGCCTTAAAACACAAGACATATTGCGATTCTCACTTTCTCCAGCCACGTTTAGGAACAACAACTGAATGCAGCAAGCTCCAACAAATTCTCAGGTGGCTGTCGAAAGGCATTATGGGAGATTATAATGACGCAAGTTACCAAACGACGCAGAAAGAGACAGGTTGGAGGGAAAGTAGGTATATCAAGAAGGTAAATTAAAACACTTCATCAAATAGTAACTCCTGGGACGCAGCGAGCATCACAGCCTGGTGATGTATGACAGTGTAAGAGGATCCAAAGAGGAGAGAAGGGTCCTTTGAATTTGTCTCTGTTGTCTCGGAAATTATCTCTCACTCAATTATTTAAGCTTATTAAAGCTTACCTGGATTCCTTATGGCGTAATTTGTCCTTGGGATCCTTTCTGGTGTCTTTAGTTTAAAAAAAAGAGACTGCACGCTTGAAAAGAGTCTATTAGATCCTAAACAATAACTGAAAACTGAATTCTTCATCATTTAGTGTGCATATTGGAATAAAAGCCCAAGGTGAGGTACATTAAGTACTTAAGTTATCCATTGTTCCCTTTTCTAAATGAAAATGGTAAATAAAAAAACTGAAGGCAGCTCATTTTTATCACCTCTCCTTGGGTATTAAGTGAAGTGTGATTGTATGAAATTACACAGCTTTGCAGTTCATTTCTCACCAGATACTGAAGGTATAGCTACTAAGTGACTTGTCCCTGATATACAATGGAAATAAAAATGTTCCTCTGTAGCTAGAAGACTCCTGAGGAGACCTCATTTATCTTTTGAATAAAAAAATACTATTACTTATATAAAAATATCTTTAAACACTTCTTTTTTCCTGTAGCAGACAGCTTTACTGCCCAACTTTAATGTATACCGGCATGATTGAGCGTTTGTATTAATGGTGATGTATTATGTTTTACGTTTAAACAGTGACAGTGAGGTACGGCCATAAAGCTCATTCTATATAAGAGGCCATTTATCCACCAAAGTCACCAGATTAACGTTGACATTTCATCTGTTTTTGGGACTGACAATATTTTTTTCAGTCTATATCTTTACAGAGAAGAACACTTAACATCACAGTAAACAGTTTGACCCATGGCATGTAAGTGTTTTCCATCTTTATCAAGAGTTGTGCGTGAGCATGCTTATATCGTTGGTGACCTGAATGCATCAGTTTGCAAATCATGAACTTGAACGTGAGCGGCGTTCACTCTTGCGACAGTTAAAAACGTTTTATGCAACATGGTCTCACTCTGTACTCGTCGAAATCAGGCGCCTGGGCAGTGACTTGCGGCGTCAGACACTGACTAAAAATGCTGTCCCGTAACGTCGGCATGATACGGGTTTGTCGCTGTTATAGTTGAATGGCACTTGCCGGCATCAGAGGGAAACGCGACAGGACAAGAACGAATGTTAAGTCAGCAAAAGTCTGAGTAGGGCGGGCAAGAGGAGTGGTGGATGTGGATGGGTCCAACAAACACGGACTTTCACCCAAGAGAGTGGTGTCCGCACACTTTAAGATGCTAAAGCCAAACCCTGTTCTTTTTTTCTTAAACCCAACCGCGTGCTTTTGTTGCCTAAACCTAACCACGTGCGTTAGTTGTTGGAGGAAGAAAAATGTCAATTTGCGTTGTTGTACCATCGTAGTGTGTTTATTTCAAAAGAGACTGTATGTAAATGATAAATTTCCTGTGAAAATGGAAGTGTATCTTGAAAAAATGCAATATATGAAAAAGGTAGAACTTGACACAACGTCCAACACAGCCAGCGTACCGATCACGTCCTATCTGGACATGGAAGGTCCATAACCAAACGTCGTGACAAGGTGACAAGGTGACAAGGTCTTACTGTTTTATGGCACCTGGCGTGCCGACACAACTCAGCCCAACACTCCGGGTCTCATACGCACAAAACAAGGCCTGTACGCCACCTCCCACAGAAAAGTTGTGATCTATAATAACAGATTTGACGGGAGAAACTTTGACCCATGCTTACAAACATTTCGGAGATTGGAAATTGGCAACACAGATGGTGAGGTGGAAGCCTGATTGTAGAACGTGTCCAGTATTTCTTGGCGCACCACATTTTTGGCTTTTGTCTGCGATACATAATTAGCACCACAGAAGAGGAAGCACCAAATTAGTCATGACTGCATAACTGAATCATCTTCAAAAACTGTCTCAGTTTGAGTTTGAAGTGATCTAAATCAGGATCCAGCTTAAGGTCTGTTGGTAAAGAATTCAACAGACAGAAAAAGCTTTTTTGTCCAAGTCAGGATCCACACAGGGGAACCCTACATTTCCCATCGGCTGCTCCACGAGTCACTGAGCCAGAAGCTGTAACTGGAACCACAAGGTCACTGGCCTGATGATGTACATTATGCATTTATGGATGAGTTAATGAAATTATCAAAACTTAACGTATTTAGTTTCTGAAGAACATGGCAAAGATGTGCCATGCCAAGTTTAATTGCTTGATTGTATATCACCATAAGAAGCTTGAACCTGCACGACACAGTCTGTATCTTGGCCTTCAGATATGTATTCATATACTGTGTTCAGATGTAATCTCTGGAGAAGCCCTGAAAATGTGAACCATTGTTATCTCAGTTTATCATTATCATGATTTATCTTCCAGGCTTTTTAAGAGAGGGTAGAATGTTTTGAAAACCCTTTTCCCAGTTTCCATTACAGACCTGATTTGTGAATCAAGGTTGCTGCAAGACCTGAGAGCTAAATGGTCCATCCATTAAGCTCCATGAGGCAAAAACAAGCAGATCTAAGTCTGTTTACAGCATTAATCAATGAGCTGCCCACTCACAAGTCTCTAAGCTGCAATAAGGTATCTGTATCACTACGCCTCTATACCCAATCGCCCCCTCAAGGTTACTGCCTATTGCCTTGCTCCTCTCTCTGGATGGGAGCTGCATACTGAGTGCATCGGCTGGTTCGGAGCCAGAGGACCACTCCAGGCAAACTTCTGTTTTCTGTCCTGACTGTGCAGGGGAAGTGTCGGGCAGCAGCTGTAGCCAAGGCGCAAAACCATGTTTGATTTAGGAGCTGCAGGTGTGATTGTCCTGGCAGGTGAGTGGGAACCACTAAAGGAAGTGAGATTCTTAAACGAAATATTACAGATTTACTCACAGGACTGAGTGGCCAGAGAAAGAAAAGAAAAAATAAGTAGTGCTCTGGTGATGGAATAGGGTCGGAGGAAGGGTGAAGCAAAAGTTAGATTGAGAGTGAAATATAGAATAATGTAGCAAAGGAGAGAAAATACCAGAGACGAGTGGGAATGGAAAAATGTGATGATAAGGCATAATCGGCTGAGGGGAGAAGATAAAGTAAAGACAAACTAGACAGCACGGAGGGAGAGGGGAGAAATCCAGCAGGGAGACAAACTGAAATAATGTAAATGCTCCTTTCAGGCTGATGTAACTTTTTAACATTGTACACATACAGCACTGCTGTGACAAGTCTAAACCTTCACGAGTCAGTCTTGCCATCTGTCGTCACTCTGTACTTGGCAGTAGAGCTGCAGCTAATGTTTATTTTCATTATCGGTTAATCCGCCCGTTATCATCTCCCTTAATCGATATATCCTTCTTTAAGGAGGGCTGTCCTGAATACCACTTTTGGGGCTTCCAAGCTTTAGTGATAATTACCCAAGAATATTTGACAGGAAGTACGGGATCCAAGGGGTAGGGGATCTTATTCACACACACACTAATCACCCACCTGAACTCAACCTGACTTTAGCAGCACTTAGCACTCTGAGTAAGTTACTAGTAACTACAGTAGAAACGCCAGCGGTCAGGCAGCATCACTAGACGCAAAGCAAGTGCTTCACTACTCGGGCAACCGTCTGCAATTGTCTCACATGTTTCTTTTCCTCGTCATGCTGCCAACTCAATTGCTGCATTGAGGACAAGGGCGTGTCCGACACTGACCACCTCTTTTCAGCTTCCCCCACCAGTTTACGGATGTAAAAAACAAAACAAAAAACGAAGCATTGGAATACTGATTTGGACATCTAGTACCTCTGCGACAATTAGGGATGCATGATGATATCGGCACATCATCTGTTTGGGCCAATATCAGCTTTAAAATGAACTTTCACAATCGTCCAACATGCTTGTTCTTATTTTGCACAATGAATAAATATTACATACATTGACAAGTGTTGTATTTCATGTCTCCATCTGCTGGTGGGCCCTCATGATAAGAGTATACATGCATAACAAGATGTTAATTCCACTACAGAAGAGACTTGATGATCACTAAAATTAGGTAGGGGAAAAAGTGGATATATTGATATCGGTATCGGTTGTCTGTGAAATGAGTTTCTACATATTGGCATATCAGATATTGCCAAAAAATTTAATATTGTGTATCCCAATTTTCATTTATGACATAGAGAGGTGTTAAATTCTCCCATTTAAGAAGCATGGAACCAGGAAATTTTTGGCTTTTTTGCTAAAAAAGTTGCAAAAACTATGGACACCTTATGGACACCATAATAAGCATAACTGTCCCCCATGTTGTTGTTGTTTATTTGCACATACAATATTCAATTTGCACTAAATATGTTCACTTCAATCCACTGCTCGCTTTTTATTCACTGCTCATTATTATTATTACTTATTGCTGTTTCTTGTATTTTTGTATTCCTTTTGCATGCCTAGTTTGTTTTACGTTTTTAAATTTTGTAATCTTTAATCTGACTCTTTCCCCTTGACTGCTGTAACACTGGAATTTCTCAATTGTGGAATCAATAAAGGTGTATCTTATCTCTTATCTTAAAAACTATCAGCAAAACAGTTTCCAATTAATTTTCTGTTGAATGACTATAATCAACTAATCGTTGCAGCTCTGCTTTGCAATCTCACAAGAATACAAGTTTATATCCAGACCAGTCGGCCAGCATCTGAGCCACCTCATCTTGGCACGGAGCAGCCATCAATGATGGATGACGCTTGAATTAATCATGAGAAAGGGGACAGAGATATAAACACACAGTGAGGGCCCTGAGGGGAAACAGAGGAGCCTATGGTAAGCAGCCTGCACATGTCAAAGTGTGACTCGGGCACCACTTAACATACACCTAACATAACATAACATAACAGAGAAATGTTAAGACGCATGCAGAGTTAATGCTGAGCTGAGAAAATGCACTTTTAACAAACACAATGTGCTTCACTAATACCATAATAAAGCCAAAACACCTGCGAGTCATGGTGTCAAACTGCGTCACCTGGCCAGCTCAGCATCACGGGGATTTAAGGATATGGGTCTAATTGATTCAATTAGACTTGGGCTCACCTCCATGCTGCAAGCAGGCCGACACGGTCTAAGCTGGCAATGCAGCCATTAACAAATCCCGGCTAAGTGTTTGCAAAGCGCCACACTCAGCAGCGCCTCCATCAAATCCACCCATCCATACAAACACACACACACACACTATTGTCCCACTTGACTGGTAGAGTTTGACTGTCAGTATGTTTTGGCACATTTAACACACTCATTAGTCTGTGAGCCATAAAGACGCACAAACTAATTGCCAGCAAGTCAGGTAATAACAGACGCATAAATTCAATCAATAAGCTTTTAGCTGAGCTCACACACACACACACATTTGCAATGACATTAAAGCTGTGCTGCTCATTCATGCATGCATGTGTGTGTGTGTGTGTGTGTGTGTGTGTGTGTGTGTGTGTGTGTGTGTGGCCAAGCAGAGAGAAGAGGCAACACTTGGATGCAAAGATGACAAACAGGAAGAGGGCTGCAGGTGCATGCAGATCTGGGCACTATGGACAGGCATGCGTACACACAGCAGGTCTCCCACTTATGTCGTTTGGCAGGTTTGTGCCACAGCAGCATGAAGATATATATTGTCCTCACATGGATGTGCAGGAGGCGTGCAGGTGGACAATTCAGATGTGCTTAAACCAGCTGAGAACACACAATTAACCTGTGGAGGAGCTAAGACTGCACACACACCTGATCCATCGACAGGGGCACAGCTGTGACCCTGTACCCACAAGTCCCTCTTATTTATTCATGATACTTGTCTCGCCTTTCCTGAGCTACAGCACCTCACACACTTGACAGGTTTGGCGAGGAGTTAAAGGCGTGTGTGTGTGTGTGTGTGTGTGTGTGTGTGTGGGGGGGGGGGGGTCTATTGTGATTCAAATACACACCTGGTTTCACAGTCTTCAGGCGGATGGGCTCCCGAAAGTGGCGGATGACAGCCAGTGTGTCTCGGTTGGTGAGTCCGCTCACCGGAGTGCCGTTCACCTCCAGCAGCACGTCCCCGCTGCAGGGAAACCTCCCGGCGTGACAAACCATCGCCTCCGAAACTATGTGTCCGAGGTGGGGGAACTCTCCCAGCTCCGCGCCGCCTCGCACCTCAACCACCGTGACCAACTCCCCGGATCCCCCCCACGACAGCGTGCACTCCTGCACTTTAGTGGACCAGTGCTTCTTCTTCTTCAGTGTCTTGGACATTGTTGGTGTAGCTCTCGTGAACCTGGAGGCGAAGTCCAAGAACGATTGTCCTTCAACACAAGATCCGCTTCTGCTCCTAAGACGCAATGACGCATGGGAAAATCATCGCAGATTAAAGAAGTTGGGGCTGATTCCTGGTGTTGTATTCCATCCCAGAGTGAACAAGTCTGTGTTTTAAATCAAACTCCCTCTGCCGATGAGCGATCCTCCCATTGAATTTACTCGAGCATCACCTGTCTGCGACTGGGATGCGAGATCAGCTGCGTCAGTGTCGCATTGAAGCGGAAAGTGCTGCTTCTGATGCTGGGGCGTCTCGATCCCACACCCCAGTTCACGCTGATGTGCACTTAAAGAACAGCAGCAGCTTCCTCCACAGTTAAACCACGATGTCACACAGCAGGACGGGATCCTGTGAGCCCCGCAGTTCGTGCGCACCGGAGAGCCTGTCAGCTCCAAACGCGTGGAGAGGCGATATATTCCACTTCAGACTGATAACACCACCCAGGAGGGAAAACTTCTTTAAAGAGTAAATGCAGAAAAACTTCAGAAACTGATTTCTAAAACGTTTTGTTGCGCAATTCTCGGCTCAGTGACAGCTCCTCGTCCGAGCCTCACGGAGAGTCAACTTTACTGTGCGCACCTGTCCTCCTCTCCTGCCCTCCTCCGCGGTGACATCAGCAAAGGCAGTCCTTGGAAACGGAAAAACATACCTGGCTCTGCTGTGAACCGGGCGGTTATCTGCTCCTCTCCACACCCAAACCCTGCTTCGTGATATCCGTTACGCGCTCTCCTCTCCTCCTCGCTTCTCCAGAGGCACTGAGGGGATTTAGTTTCTACTAAAAACTACGCAGCAGCATGCAACAGACCTGATCCGATTAGGGCTTCACTCCATAACTTTTTTTGATCTTTTTCCGTGTTCTTTTCCTGATTGCAGGGTGTCCCGGCCAATCAGAGCTCAGGGGAGGGTCCTACAGCCTCTCCTGTGAGCCAATAGGGACTGACAGGGGGCGGGGCTTCTGTGATTGGGAAGCGCTGGATTTTGTTTCCATGGTGTGTTTAGAAAGGCGGAGCTCCTCCCGCTCTGGGACACATATTTTCACGTGGGAAATGTTTATTGTAAGTTCGTGATAGTCGACCCACAGTCTGTCTGAGATGTGTCCAACGTGTTCTTTACACAGTGGGCTGAAACTTTTAGTCATTCCTGGGTTTTATTGTGTAGTTTAGGTCCCTGGAAGCCTTTTGGAGACTCTCTCCTGCTCTCAGGACTGAGCACTCGGCTACTTGTTGGAGGCCATTTTTTGCGCAACTCTGCCCTCTTGTGGTTGTTGCAGTCAGAGGCTGACACCTCTGTCCAAAAACCCTTCAGCCACACTGGTGCCACTGTCATCATGGATGGAGAACTAAACGGGCCCACCGGGCACATGCCCAGGGGTCCAAAGTGTCAGGCCCCCCCTGGCCTTCATCTGCAAAATGTCACTCAAAGTAATACCATAAAGAAACTCAAAAAATACTTTATTCATCCCCAAGGGGAAATTCATTATCTTTCACTCTGTTGTCATACACACATGGCCTCAAATACACACACATGCACAAACAAGACCAACACATGCATTAAGTGGAGATGGACATTGTTCGGTGCCTTGCTCAAGGCCACCTCGGCAGTGCCCAGGAGGCAAACTGGCAGCTCTCCAGCTGCCAGTCCACGCTCCATGCTTGATTCATACGGGGTCTTGAACCAGCAACCCTCCAGTTACCAAGCCAAGTCCCTATGGACTGAGTTATTGCTGCCTCCTAAACTATTACCACCCTCGAAGGAACTGTAAAGAAATACAAAATGACCAAAAAAAAGGACACAAACAGATACCAAAGACACACAAACTGACCTTTAAAGAAACACAAAACAACAACAAAACATGCAAAAGAACTAAAAAGATACACAAAACAACTATAAACAGAAATAAAATAGTCAAAAAACAAACAAATATCCCTTAAAGAAACAAAATGACCTCAAAAAATACAAAATGATTAAAAAGAGACACAAAATAACCACAAGGACACACTAAATTACCACAAAGAGACACAAACTGGCCTGTAAACAAGCACATATTGACAACAACACATGCAAAACAACTACAAAGAGAAACAAAATGACCAAAAAGGACACAAATATACCCCAATGAGACACAAAGTGACCTCAAAGACACACAAAACGATTAAAAATGAACACAAAACAAACACAAAGGCATACTAAATTACCAGAAAGAGAAACAAAATGACTTAACAGAAACAGAAAATGACTACAAAGAGATGCCAAGGAACTACAAAGACACACAACAATTATAAAGAACAAAGAAAATGGCCAAAAAGCACACAAATATATGCCGCAGAGAAACAAAATGACCTCAAAGAAATAGAAAACAACCGCAAGGACACACAAAATTACCACAGAGAGGTACAAACTGGCCTGTGAACAAGCACATAATGACAACACGTGCAAAACAACTACACAGAGACACAAAACAACTATAAAGAGACACAAACTGACCTTTACACAAGCACAAAACAACAACAAAACATGCAAAGGAACTCAAAAGATACACAAAACAGCTATAAATAGAAATGAAATGACTAAAAAAAAGACACAAATACACCACTAAGACAGACAAAATGACCTCAAAGAGACACAAAATGACTACAAAGAGATGCCAAGTTACAACAAAGACACAAAACAACTATAAAGAAGACACAAATTTAACCCTTGGAGAAAAAAAATATGCCCTCGAAGAGACAGAAAACTATATAAGAAGAAACACAAAACAACCACAAGGACACACACAATAACAACAGAGACACAAACTGACAACAAAACAGACAAAGGAACTACAAATACACACAAAACAACTACAAAGACATAAAAAATGATTTAAAAAAAAGACACTAATAGACCCCTAAGAGAAACAAAATGATTTAAAAAAGCCACAAAACAACTACAAAGTGATGCCAAGCAACTATAAAGAGACACAAAACAACCACAAATATACCCCCAAGAGAAACAAAATGATTTTAAAGAGATACAAAATGATTGAAAAGAAACATAAAACATCCACAAGGACACAGAAATATTAATTAATTAGACACAAACTGACCTTTAAACATGCACAAAATGACAACAAAACATGCAAAAGGAATTTCAAAGACACACAAAGCAACTACAAAGAGAAACTAAATGACCTAAAAGAGACAAAAAAACGACACAAAGAGATGCCAGGGTACGACAAAGAGACACAAAATATCTGGAAGGAGAGACAAAATGGCCAAAAAAGACACAAATGTAAACATAAGAGAACCAAATGACATAAAATAGACACAAAATGGCTACAAAGGGATGCCAAGGAACCACTCAGAGACACAACAGCTATAATAAGAAACAAAATGGCCCAAAAAAGACAAATATATCCCTAAGAGACACAAAGTGACCTCAATAAGACACAAAATTACCACAGAGACACACAAAACCCCAAAAAGATGCTGAAAACTACAAAGACACACAACAACAAAAAGAGGAAAAACCAGCTCAAAGTCCATGGCTCTTGCTCCTCTGTGGAAGGGGTGGTTTGGCCTTGTGCATGTGTGCACCCAGGGGGCCCACTGTCACATAATCCACCCATGACTACTATGAAAAAAAGTTTAAGATACATTTATGTCATAAAGATACAGAAGTTTTGTGTTTTGAATAAAATAATTAAACCCCAGAAACAGCATCTGCACTTTAACGTTCCTTTGTTTTTATTGTTTGTTTTATCTTTTTTGATTTAACTTCCACATCCTGTGTGTTACTGTGTATTTTCTAATAAATGAAGCCCATTATGACTTGCTTAGGACTTGGAACGTGACTTGGGACTGGAAATGCAAAGACTTGTGACTTACAGACAGTGAGTTGGTTCCACCTCTAGACTATACTGCTTCACTTAATGAATAATGTCCGCCTTTTTTGGATTCTCCGTTCACCATGGAGGCATATGAGAAAAAACAACATTTTCTCAAGGTAAAACATGGTGAATAATTGATTTACAGATAGTCATTTTGCGGTTGAAGTATTCTTTTATTCCCAGTTTAATCAGTTAAGTATTAAAGCAGCGGCAAGTGTGAGCACAACACCTGTTAGTGTTATCATTTCTGGTGATTTGTTAATGTTTAACATTCAGTCAACTTTCAAACTCGCCTCCTCGGTCAGCGCCCTGGCAGGCAGACCAGAACCAGCTGATAGCAGCCCTGATATTGTGGTTTTTCAGCTGCTGTTGATCTCAACATCATAAGGCTGTAAATATGTGTTGGCGGGAACGCTGTGGCATCAGGTGTCAGGTAGGAAAACTTCAAAGTAGCAATTAAACTTCATGCTTTGCTTGATTTTCCAATTTTCAGTTTCATCATAGTTTTACTTCCTACACAGGGATTAACTTCTGAGAGTTTTGGATTTCATCTGTTGATATGATCTGTACTTTCCCTCACATGTAAGAAATGTCAGCTGCTCCTCATGACTGCAGCAACGACACCTCGCTCCCCATGTGCTGTGAGTCGCACACATGGCACTCATTGCGTTGCAGACTCATGTTATTGCGTGCTCCTCTCCTCGGCTCTTTCTTATTCTGAATCTGCTTCTTCTTTTCCTTCTTGTTCAGATGAGGAGTCGGCAGGTCCACTCGCTGTAATCATCATCCCTTCTCTGTTGGCTCTGAGCACACTTTTAGGAGTGGCTTTGATTTTATGCAGTCTCCATAAGAACAAACAGAGACATCAGAGCACCTCAGCTCATTTAACAAATGGTATGAATCTGCAATAACTATATATCCTCTGTATAAAACTGCTGAAAAATGCTATAAAAATCTGTCCTTTTTCATCCGCACTGAGAGCAACGCCAGGTGCTAATATATCTCTGGCTCTCAGTAAACCTGCATCTACTGTTGTGTTTTTTAACAGGCCAGCAGAGTGTATCCCCGGCTACAGCTGCTGTGAGCACTCCAAAGGTCCAGGCAGCTTTGTATCCCTGGGAGATCCCTGAAGAGTGTGCTCTAGAGGGACTAGAGTTTTGGCAGACAGGTCGCCATGGCCCCATTTGTAAAGGTCTGCTGAAGAAGAGAGACGGAGCCTCCTCTGCTGTGGTGGTGAAGTCTCTCCGAGGTACAGCATGAATCTGTCATAAGGCCAAGATGAGCCGAGCCTTTTGTGTACAATAACAGTTGAAAATATGTGGAGAGATCACAGAGAGAGAAGGGCAAGATAGACATTAAAGGTTCTGCATGTAACTTCAGAAAATCCTTGTCTTTAGGGACACCTCTCTCTGAAGCTGTCAAGTGAACTGCACACAGCATTCTCCATGGCCGCAAGCAAGCACCTACACCAGCTGCAGCAGTAACTAACATAAGGCTGGTTGTCATCATGTTGATAGAATACTGGAAAATACATTACAATCATATTTAGTAAACTGTTGCTAACTGTAATGTACCTGTATTTCATTTGGACCACTGGCTCCATGACACTAACTAACTTGCCATTTGCAAATAACTTTCTTAGCTAACATTACAAAGCAACCAATAGAGTACTTGAGGGATGATGTTTTTTTTTTTTTTTTTGTAGGCCGATGCGGAAGTTAGCATCATTTTGGTTCCCTTGTCCAAGAGCCTATGGGATTTTTTTCATTCACATTTGTATTATTGTAGAAAATAAGCTCTGTGACATACAAAAATTTAAGATAGTGAAATGTTTTGTTCAGCAACAAAATCTACACAGAAGCGTATGGGGTGCCGTTTGTAAAGTGTCTCACGCTGAAAATAACATCAACATTTTGCCACATTTAGCTTCAAACAATGTTTAAAAAAGCATTGTGATTTTTTTAACGTCACCTTTTACCACATTTACAGCAATATTTGTTAACTTAGAAATATATTAAATAGTTAAATCTAAATATTAAATGTGGCACCTAAATGTTAAATGTTAAATCTAAATATTAAATCTAAATCTAAATGCTAAATCTAAATCTAAATCTAAATGTTAAATCTAAATATTAAATCTAAATCTAAATGCTAAATCTAAATCTAAATATTAAATCTAAATCTAAATCTAAATGTTAAATCTAAATGCTAAATCTAAATATAAATATAAATGTTAAATCTAAATATTAAATCTAAATCTAAATCTAAATGTTAAATCTAAATGTTCTGGGTGAAACTAAATATTTAGCTAATATGCAAATTCACACTGCCGGTCACCGGAAGTACCAAAATAAAAGCTCGAGATGGTCAGACTGTTTATAGAATCAAATAACGAATTAAAACCAACTTATCGGGGGAAATGGACACTTGAACATACATTAGCGTGAATAATGACTACCTAAAATAACAAGAAACGTGTTTGGAGAAATTTTCTTTGATGTGTACTTTGAGTTGTTAGTGTCCCTTCTGAGCGGAATCACCTTGTTGTTTAAAAATACTTCCAGGTAGAAAACCAGCGGAGTTTAGCTACATATATATATGCACATCTCACGTTTTTCACGTCACTGTATCACCGGTTAGAGTAATCTGGTGTTTGTAAAGCCTACAAACACTATGACTGAACAAACATTACTATCACGGGCTGAAATTAATAACATGGTTATCGTAGATAACTAAGATATCCGCTGGAAAAAAATATTTTTTTCACGGACCGTTTAAGAGTTAATGAGTCATTACAGACACTGCTAACGGGGCTAAGAACTGACGGTTGTTAGCTTAGCTTAGGTTGTTAATCCCTCCGAAGGGACACTAACAACTCAAAGTACACGTCAAATAAAATTTCTCCAAACACGTTTTGTTGTTATTTTAGGTAGTTATTATCACGCTAATGTATGTTCAAGTGTCCATTTCCCCCGATAAGTTGGTTTTAATTCGTTATTTGATTCTATAAACAGTCTGACCATCTCGAGCTTTTATTTTGGTACTTCCGGTGACCGGCAGTGTGAATTTGCATATTAGCTAAATATTTAGTTTCACCCAGAACATTTAGATTTAACATTTAGATTTAGATTTAGATTTAATATTTAGATTTAACATTTAGATTTAGATTTAGATTTAATATTTAGATTTAACATTTAACATTTAGGTGCCACATTTAATATTTAGATTTAACTATTTAATATATTTCTAAGTTAACAAATATTGCTGTAAATGTGGTAAAAGGTGACGTTAAAAAAATCACAATACTTTTTTAAACATTGTTTGAAGCTAAATGTGGCAAAATGATGTTATTTTCAGCGTGAGACACTTTACAAACGGCACCCCATAGAAGCGTAAATGCAATTGCCAGAATTAAAAAGCGACATTAGGCCACCAAAACAAAGCTTTAAAGTCATATTCGGCATGATGATGTTCTATAGTCTCATTTAACTACTTATTAGCAACCTTTTTTTTAAAAAAAATTTTAAGACATGAAGACTTCTTGGATTATCGTAGAAAATAAGCTCCATGGCAAACAAACGCTTCTGATCGTTAAAAGTTTTGTTCAGCAAGATAATCTACACAAATGAACACCACTTTTATAATATTTGAAGCCTAAATTCAATCGCCAGAGGTAAAAAGCTAACGTTAGGCTATAAACAAACTACACCACAGCTGCATGACTCGAGTCTGTAAAGCCAGGTATGGCGTGATGACATTCTGTCGTTTCATTTAGCCACTTGTTAGCAACTGCCTTTTTTAAGAAACATAAAGCTTTTAAATTCACAAGTGGAGTATTTACTGATGTATTTTATGTCCTAGGACAAAATGTGAAAGTCTCTTAAGCCCTCATGTCAGGCATCTAATAGGAAACCTATTTTAAAACCCATTGACTTCGAGATGAGGGAACCAGGAGTGCTAAAATGCTAACTCATCCCTAGGTTTTAGGATTCATGCGTGGAGCACTCTATGGCATTTCCATGTAAAGTAGCAGCTAGATGGCTAACCTTAGCTTGGGCTGCAGCTAGCTTGTTGGCCACCCAGTTAGCTGTATGTTAGCCAAGCTGTGTGGCTCTGGCTTTGGCTGCTTCGTTGCTAGTACAGTAATTTGCAAACCAGCACGGGATTCTGGATGGATTAGCTAACATCATCTACATAATACAGTATTTTGCTACTTTTGCTAGCTAGCAATTTGTGGCCGTTATGAAGCAAGCCAACATTAGCAAACATTAACTAGCTAAAATTGGACTTTTTTCACAGTGTGGTGGGCATTGCAATCATGATATGGGGCACTTAATTTGATGACTAGCACTAATGAGACAAGAATTAGCTAGTATGCCCTGTTGTCCTTCTGTTTCACTCCCCGCCACTCAGGGATTACTTAGCCTGGAGGAGAGCAGACAGCAGCTCTGGAGATGGACCTTTAGTTAGCGGTTGTAACAGCTCAAATTCAGCCAGAAAAAACCTGTGCACGAAAGTCTATCTCGTGGCTGCCACAATAAAATGTATACGGTAACACCGCATGTATGGACTCTAATGTGGTGGGTGCCAGTAGTCTGTTGATGTTAGCAAACTCCATATCTAAGCTAACGTTAGCTACTGTTGCACACTGTGGCGTTGTAGTGGGGCTGAAGCGAGATGTAGCACACCGTTGGGAGAAGTTTGCATTGAGGGCTTTCTGCCCCTAAAGGGATTTCTTGGTGAAGGTTAATCACATCTTTTGGAATTTCCCAAAATATTTGCCCTGAGTTCTTCACATAGCATCAGTCCACGGGAACTGCCCATTGGTTCGACAGCCCATTGGTTCGAAATCCCATTGTTCCGACCATATTAAACTCATTGTTCCTAAGTCCGTTCCAAAATCATCATGATGCCCTGTGGTTAAGGTCTGGTTAGGCTTAGGCACAAAAAACACTTGGTTAGGGTCAGGAAAAGATCATGGTGTGGGTTAAAATGAAAAAGAAAGTGGCAAACACATAAGCCTGAGCCTGCTCCACCTCAAGCCGGTTCGTTCAGCACCGCGGACAGTCGGACTAATGGGATGTCGAACCAATGACATGGACCCCAGTCCACAGGCTGTTAAGGGCAACCGAGGAAGTCAGGGAAGGTCTCAGGTTTTAAGTTAGGTTACAATCTACTTGTCCATTGGCAAAAAACAAATCAACTTTAATCAATCAATCAATTTTACTTATAAAGCCCAATATCACAAATCACAATTTGCCTTAGAGGGCTTAACAGCATACAACATCCCTCTGTCCTTAGGACCCTCGCAGCGAATAAGGAAAAACACCCCCAAAAAAACCCTTTAACAAGGGGGAGAAAAAAAAGCATTAAATGTAAAATGTTACACCCAGAACCTTTAAGATACGGTATATTGTAATGATAATCAATAAGGTTGCTTACTAACTCTGTTATTAATCTAACTCCACATAGATGGTCCCAACCGGCCTGAAGCTAAGGAGTTTGTGGAGTGGGTCCTGTTCCACGCCAGAGTGTGTAAACATGAGAACGTGGTGCGAATGTTGTACTGTCAGACCAAGCGTCTACCCATGTATCTGGTCTTAGATGCCTACAGCCCAGGAAACCTCCTTCACTTCCTCTGGACACTCAGAAATGTAACGGTGGTACACAGCTTTGATTTAAACCTGAAATGGTCATACCTGCAATCTCCAAGTCCTAAACTCAACACTATGACAAACTATCTTCCCTCTAGAAGAATTCCAATACTGTGGATCCATTGCTGAACTTCTCTGAGACGTCAGTGTTTCTGGTGGCAAAGCAGGTTACAGCTGGCCTGGTGAGTCACTTTTTGTACACTAATTATTCCAAACAAACAACTAAAATGAGCTATGTTTAGATATCTTGCTCGCAGGTCATGATCCAGATACCAATTTCCCCCATGTTCCTCTTGAATTTTGAATGAACATCTCAACCAATGATTGATATGTTTGGCCGTAATTGGCCCCTCCCTTAGGACTACCTGATGTCCCAGCACAGGCTGGTGCATGGTGATGTTGCTGCCAGGAACATCTTAATTGGCCCAGGCCTCTCAGCCCGGGTGTCTGGCCTGGGTACGGCATTTGGAGGACGCAGATCGGATCCACCAATTAGGGAGAGGGCAGCAGAGGTGCCTCTCAAATGGCAGGCTCCAGAGAGGATCATGATGCAGCTCAGTATCGACAGGAGTGACGTGTAAGGGCAGAGTTATGGCTAAGGAAGCGAAACACACAAAGCAACCAGAATTATTATGAGTCAAAACATTTGTTAACATTTTCTCTTTTTTGTAGGTGGTCATTTGGAATCTTACTGTATGAACTGATCACCTTAGGTAGGGCTGCATGTTCCATTATCAAGTCCATTCTTTAAAGGGACACTTCACCCCAAAATCAAAAGTACATATTTTTCCTCTTACCTGCAGTGCTATTTATCAGTATAGATAGTTTTGGTGTGAGTTGCTGAATGTTGGAGATATTGGCCGTGGAGATGTCTGCCATCTCTCCAGTATAATGGAACTAGATGGTACTCAGCTTGTGGTGCTTAAAGCGCCAAAACATACATTTGAAAAATTCAACAGCAATGAATCTTTCCAGAAATCATTACCCGTTAACGAAAGATAATCCACAGACCTTGTTGTGAGCAGTTTGATGCGGGAACTATTTTCTTTCTACCAATTTTCACCCACCAACCATATCACTGTACCGAAGGAGGTGTGCATCTACTGCTAGCTCACCTAGCACCACTGAGCTAGCTAATGTTACAGCTCAGCTGAGTAGGACGCCGTTAATGTTTACATCTCACTCTTTCACAAGCACAAGCCTTGATCTTGCCCATCATTAGTAGCAGGAAGCGTGCATCTGATGTCAATATTAATGGCTTCCAACTGAATCTGAGCTTTAACGTTTAGCTTAGTGGTGCAGGAAATGCAGGCTTTATACAACATGTTCCTGCAGGAATATGATGTGAATCATGGAGAAATTAACTACATCAGCAATCCGTGCAGAAGGAAATTAGCATCTACTCATTCATGCAAGGCATTTAAGGCATCCTCCTTGGCTGACCTGAAACTTAAGCTAGCTCCGTGGTACTGAGTAGATGCACGCTTCCTTCTGTGGATGTCAAAGTTGGTGGATATAGTTTCATAGAGCAGAATAGTTCCTACATAAATCTACTCACAACAATGACTGTGGATTATCACCATGCTTTCTGGAAAGCCACATTGCTGTTGAGTTTTTCGAATGTATTTTTTGATTTTGGTGCTTTGAGCATCACAGGCCAAGCGCCACCTAGTTCCACTATATTTGAAAAAAGAGCTCACACCAAAACAATCTAGATTTATTATGGGTAAGAGGAAAAATATGTGGCCTAATTTTTATTTTGATGTGAACTGTCACTTTAAGCAATCAGTATTTGTGTCTTTTCATATCCACATTAGCATCTTTTAATTTAACAACTTCTACTGCAGTACTGACATATCCTCAGCATCACATTTTACTACCATAATAAAAAATATATTTCTTAAAGAATACTTCTCTTCTTTGTTTTTATCCCAGGCTCTCCTCCGTACCCTGATCTGGAGCCTCTGTCTGTGCTTCCAAAGCTACAGGGGTCTTATCGAATGAAGAGACCAGAGAACTGTGGAGGACCTTTGTAAGTAAACACTTAATGTTTTGAGTACACAAGTGCACTAAGTGTGTTCACACTTCATGGTACAGAAAAATGCAGTGTACTACTGACACACTTAAAACACTTTAAAGTTGAGAGTGGAATGATGGACACTTCTCGCCCTTGACAGCCGCCATCTTTGTGATGTAGCAAACTTGTCAACTTTTGACATGGCTAGCTAACGTTAGTATTCGCTAGCTAGCTAACTTGCTCCTATAGTTTTGACGCACATTTTAGTCAGCATTGATGTTGTGGTGTAAGTTTGCTTTATGTGTGGGTGAAGATAGCAGTCAAACGTTGGCGATAATAATCCACTATTTGTTTGCAATTCACAGTTTAAAAAGAAGACAACGAAGAACAACAGGTGGTTAAAAAAAAAGCTGTTGTTACTTCCGGTAGGTGCAAAACGGCAGCACACTACCCTGCTGAAATTAGTGCACCATGCAAGAATATAGTGTCCTAAAGGAAGCATGCAATTTGAGACACACTCATGGAGTAATATACTGTCAATTGGTGTAGCGTTAGCAACTGAGTAAACTTATACTCATGAAAGTTGCATTTTCATTTAAATGCTCTTGAGCTTTTACAACAAAGAGTCACTTAATATACAGGAGTATATTGCTCAAGACATTTTGGGAAACAAGATTTTGTTGTAGAGATTTAGATGAGATTGACACCACTGTCACATCTGTATATATGAAGCTGGCTCCAGCTGGTTAGCATAGCAAAGTGCAAAGACTGGAAGCAGGGGGGACAACTAGACTGATCTCTTTCTAAAGGTTAAAAAAAAATCCACCTAATAGTACATCTAAAACTCGCTGATTAACACACTCTCATTTGTTTAATCTGTAGGCTACAAAAACCAAAGTGGAAAACTCATAAAATGGTGGTGGGCGAATTTAGTTACCTTTGAACTGAACCAGACTGCCTGTCTTTATGCAAAGCTAACCAGCTGCTCGCAGTAGTTTCTAACTTCAGACGTGAGTGTCATCGGCAACGAAGGGTATCTATGAAAAGGTCAAACAACTCCTTTAACACAGATGTGTTTGAAATTTCTTCTAGGTACGATCTGATGAAGTATTGTTGGATGTGGAGTTTCAAAGACCGACCTGCGTTCTCGGCCATCATCAAGCTGTTGGAGGCTTCACAGCATCTGGCTTCTACCAAAGACATTTGTGTTCCTGAGGTCATTGATGTATTTGAGTACAACAGAAATGCAGGACTGCTCTCATAGGCTCATGTGCTACCAAAAGCGACAAAACCCACTAACCGAGTATTGCTGAATTTCTACTATTAAATACCAGGGGAAAATGGGTTTGGTGGGCTTTTTTGACCTTCATTTGAATCCCTCACACTGTATCCTTAATCGATGCCCTTTCAGTGAATGAAAGCCTAAAATGTCAGGTAGGTACAGAGTCACCTTACTCTCCCTAAGCTTTTTCTGCTCAAAAGATATGCACTGTCAAATATGTATGGCGAGGGGACAATCAGTGGAAAAAGGAGGAAGAGGACCGACAAATCCACCTGGGGCAATTACACCCCAGGAAAAACTGGAGGAGGTCGCAATAATGTGCCATTTAATGGAGGCAGGGTTGTAGACGGTGGTGGTCTATAAGGCCGTTAAATGCATCATGACACGTGGACGGAGGATTATTTTCATGTATTACTGGTGTGTTCTGTTACGCCATTTTTTAAATGGCTGTTGACTCCTACTGTCCCAGGTGTGGTGAGAACCCAGATGCAGCACCACAGACAAGAAGAAGTTTGTAATGGCCATTGAGTGTAACAACTAGAAAGGTCACCCTCTTAGCTTGAGGCCTCCTGAGGCACAGGATCAGTCCAAAAAGCTTCTGCAAGCCACGCCGAAGCAGAAAGCAGGAAAGTCTCTAGCGTCTGCTTGATGCACACACACCAGACAGTTCAATCGTGTGCAGTGGTACCGTGAGGAGCAGACAGTAGGTTGGTCGCGCCAGGCGAGGAGTCAAGGAACCAGCGGTGACGATAAGAGGATGGCAGAATGTCCAGCCCCTTGGAGAAGTAATCCATAGCACAGGAAACCTCAGGCAGCATAACAGGTAAACTCACAAAGTAGAATCGACTGACAGTCTCTCCACACAGCAACAGGAACCAGGCAAACAGAAACCAGGAACATGGAAGCAGAATTCTTGGTCAGGGATAGAAGTCTGAGTGGTTTACCGAGGAGCAGGCGAAGCAGGAGAGTCAGAAACAGGCGAGGTCAGCAACAACAAAGCAGTCTGAGAACACTTGCTGGAAAGTCTTGCATTGACTGACAAAGAACAATCTGGCAAGGAGAGTCTGTGAAGCAGGAGTCTTTATACTGGCAGAAGTAATGATCCACAGGTGAGAGCAGTTGGCTTGATGAGGTGGGTGTGGTGGAGAGGCAGGGTTAGTGGAAATTTACTGGGTTAACTGAGAAAGTGGTAAGTATGGCAGGTCGACAGTGCCCACTGTGACACCTATGGTTGTATCTCACTTGAACTACACTACAATGCCCCCATGATCTCCGGTGGTGTTGCTTTGTTTTGTCCGTGTCTGTAAATTATAAGAAAACATGCACAAATATGAATGAAATGAATGTTGGATACAACAAGAAGGCTCCATTCATGTCCGTATACGTATCTAACGTTGGGATTACTCTTACTCCTGAAATGACCCTGTAGGTGACCTCTGACCCCAATTCTGAAAATTTTAGTACAACCCCGTTGTCCCATATATATATATATATACATATATATATATGTAAACCGTTTTACAGTAAAACATTACTGTGATGAATTAATGACACTGAAAACAAGTCGTTTCTTTATTACCTCTTTATTGCCAAAAATATACAGACAGTAAATGTAAAAGCACAGATTTTATTATTCATTAAGATTTTCTTTAATCATTGGGCAAAGTAAAGTGTTTGTATCTGTAATGCTCTTGGGATGCATACATTACTGTGACTTCACAGTTTGAAAACCAAAGCACCCACACAGGAAAGCTGAATGTACTAGAGTAGATTTGTGTTCAGTCTGTGTATGCACCTTACACTGTAGATTCTAATCAGATTAGTCATTAGAGCCATGCCAAGAACCACAGTGGGTTTAGATCGATATCAGAACCAGAAGACATGAACCTTTGTATTAATTTTCTTGATTTATAAAATAGTGTTTTAGTTTTCCCTAGAAATACTCTATCAGGGAGGCTCATTTAGATAAATTGCTAACACTATGAGTTATTGCTTATGAGAGGGTTCAAATCATTAAAATCACTGAACTAAAACTGTGAGTGAAAAAGGACCCGTCTACAAAAAAAATGATGTCCCTCAAACTGAATATTGGCCAAGTTAAAAATTAGCAACACACTTAAACTCTCCTTCCTTGTGGGTTTTTAAAGTTTCACCGCAGCTCTATCACTACTGGTCCGGTGCATTTGTGAGCACAGCCAACATCAACTGTAGTGCAATGTTACAACACCAGGCAGAGCTTACAGTGAGGTGATTTCTTCCCCACTAGGTGGCAGGAAAAGCAGGATTTGCAGCCTGTGTGTTGTCGCTCTTTGAGGGCAAATTCACACTGAATCACGAGGCAGAAAACTGCTGCTGCGGTGCCATTTACAGGTTGCAATGTCCACTCGTGTTCCTGACTCCGCCTGCAGCACTGATGTCACTGCTTCAGCCGTAGTCAGAGGAGTACTACGAGATGTGATTCAGTGTGAATTTAAACTACAATGCCTCTTAAAACAGAGGCAGATACATACAATGACTGAATAAAATGACGCAGAAGAAATATGGAAATCTAACGCATTGTTTCTCGGACAGAGCCACAACTTGGCAAAAAGCTAAAAGTCTGGAAAAACTAAATTCACACAAGCCAGAGTCAGGGTCAGTTGACTTTCAAGTGAACTTATTGAAAACATACATCTACTCTAATCATAGGAATGACTGCATCATCATGTTTGAATGGTTCTTATTCTGAGAGGGGATTTGAAAGAAACATCCTGACCTGAATGAAAGTGAAGTGACCCCGACCCTGATACAAACATTAGTCGTTAACACAAGACTGATCATAGTGCCGTATGAATGCCCAATACTGTGTTCTAGATTAACCAGAAAAGACATTGGAAATCTTGTTGTATATTCATAGATTAAATGCTTTCCCTTAATTCTGTAGCACTCCAGCACTAATTACTGCTCAACACTGTGGACATCAGAATAAGTGATCTCCTGTGAGATTACAAAATTAAACATTGTAGAAACCAAATTAGAAGCAAAAATATATGAGAGATCAATGTCATTATTTAATTTGAAATTTCTTTTCGTATTATCCTGTGAGAAAATGATCTCACCTGCTGCTGCGTGCTCACAACATCAATGAAAGATTGGATTAATACCGAAGTAGGGAGATTACATAGGAGATAAACCTGATGAAAATTGAGTTTGCGGAACAAGCCATCCGACCTCAGTAAAAATGCAACAATTACATAAAACGGCATGAAGGTTAATCATTACTAGTAACATTAAAATGTCCTTCCCCTCCCTCACTCTAACTGTCTTCAGTGTGGGTTCTGTCTCAGAGGTGTCACGTTAAAATAAAGGTCAAATAGAGCCAGCGTTCGCCTGTGGAGCATGAGCATGTTCAGCTTGGATCCTCATGACAGAAGGGAGCAGCAGCAGTCTGGAAGCCTCAGTTCACCCGGATGGGTCAGAGGTAAACTATGTGGGAGTTTTGGGGCACGGCCAGCGCCCATTTTACACTTTACTGCTCCAAAGGGATGTTGGGAATAAAATGTAGGAGACTGACCACAGCAGGTAGTACACGCATGCAGGGGGGAAGGAAGAGCAGAACACCATGATGACCCCTGGAAACAAAAGAAAATAGAAGTTGAGTGTTAAAGAAACAGTTCACTCCAAAATCAAAAATACATATTGTAGTGCTATTTATCAGTCTAGATTGTTTTGATGTGAGTTGCCAAGAGTTGGAGATATCAGCCGTAGAGATTATCTCCATTATAATGGAACTTGATGGCACTGGCCTGTGGTGCTTAAAGCGCCAAAAATTACAATTAAAAAACTCAACATCAATGTCTCTTTCCAGAAATCATGACCCAGTTACTCAAGATAATCCACAGACATTGTTGTGAGTGGTTTCATTCAGGAACTAATTTCTCTCTACCAAACTACACCTGCCAACTGTATCACCGAGCAAGAGGGAAGCGTGCTATATAAAAGGCTTAGACTCTTAGAAATGGTTAATGATGATTACTACTGACATGTGCTGGGCATAGATGACGTATTAAAAGTTAGCCTTTCGTTGTGTGGAAAGTGAGTGAGTGTAATAGTTGAGCCTGCCTTGCCTCGTGGTTTGGAGTCACTTACCAATGACAGTTAACATCCTTCCTGTGTAATCCATTGAGTCAATGATGGAACGCAAGTGCCTGTTGCTTCATTGTTATGTTCGTATTTTCTAAGTGTAAGAACACATAAGTGCGCAATGTGCTAAGAGATATCCCAGTAGTGCTGCAAAGCATAGACTGTCATTGACAGGAGGAAATATTACGTTAGTTACTGTTATTTGGCATACGTTTAAGACAAAGAAGTACCGTTTATGCTGTTGTGAAAACTGAGACTAATAGCTGCTCCCTGTGAGGACAAATGTCTGTTATGTGTGACACCATTATAGTACCCTCATTTAACCACAGGGTGTTGCCATTGTCCCTTGTTACTTTGTTAATAGATAAAGTTTTTTTATTTCTCTGAAGTGTAATATTCTCATCTGTATGTAACTTCAGGTCACTGTTCTGTTAAATAATTATTTAATGCTTATAGATACATTTATCTTTGAAAAAGTTTTAGTTGGTTAATTTGATATACTGTATATGTATACAGGCATTTTTATTTAGGCCTTACAGTAGATTATTATAACTTGTTGTCAACTGCCAGTACCTAATGGTGATTTATATGTTAATCCAGACTGATGACAATACTGAATGTTAGAGTTCTTCAGTAAATCCTGTTGGGAAACAGTGCAGTTCATTCCTGTGTTCTGACTGACACACCATCCTGTATACTGTCAAACCCTAGACGAACTAGCTCTGCTTAATTACCGTACAAACACATACATACTGCTAGCTCACCTAGCTCCATTGAGCTAGCTAACGTCATAAATGTTTACATCTCAGTCTGTCACGAGCATGAGCCTATCGGTCATGAATAGATGCACTCTTCACTCTTGGATTTCTTTAAATGGTCATCTGCTGCAGGCTCACTACTGCCAAGTGTTTACATCAGGGAAAATCCTGACTGTTTATGTTTTTAAATTTCTTTCTGATATAAGATCTTATTTCCTGCTGGAACATTGTGAAGATTTTGGTTTGGAAACTTTTATAGGTGATTTTTTTTTCATGGTAGAAAATCTATACTCTGTTATAGTCATTCTCTGGCTGCAAGTACACTGCTACATGTAGCTACATGCTAGTGTCAGTGAACCAGGTAATCTTGGCTGCTGATGTTGTTAATTTCTCCCTGATTTTAGATCACATTCCTGCGGGAACATGCTGTAGGAAGCAGGCATTTACTACTAGCTCACTTACAGCACCACTGAGCTAGCTAACGTTACAGCTGAGCTGAGGAGGATGCCAGACACGTCTCATCCATGAGTAGATGCACGCTTCTTTCCGCACAGTGATATGGTTGGCTGGTGTAGTTCGGTAGGAGGAAAATAGTTACTCACAACAAGGCCATTGGATTATATTGAGTAACTGAGTCATGATTTCTGGAAAGACACATTGCTGTTGAGTTTTTCAAATGTTTTTAGGGACCATGGAGCACCACAAGCTGAGTGCCATCTAGTTCCATTATATTGAAGAGAAGGCAGACACCTCTACAGCCGATATCTTCAACACTCAACAACTCACATAAAACAATCTCGACTGATAAATAGCACTACAGGTAATAGGAAAATATGTATTTTTAATTTTGGGGTGTCTATTTTAATATGAAAAGCAGCTGCATGTATTGACAGAAAAAAACCCTGAACCGATCTACATGGCTAGATATCACACTACATGCAGATGATAAATGCTGTACCTGAAATTTGTATTTGCATTCTAATTTGAATGATACTTATACTTTACTTACATATGAAACTATTACTCCTGATAGTTAAGGTCTTGTCCAAGAGAGAAGTGAATTATACTTTACCTCCAGCATACACTACTTTCTTCCAGGCCTGGGACTCCAGCACTCTGTCATGGGGATAGAAGTTCTGGCTGATCATAAAGAGGATCATGGCCACTGCAATGACCCGCAGCATTGCCAGGTTTCCCCCTGCCAGCAGAGAGGCACTGGCCAGGATGGCTGAGGAGTAGATGCAGGGCAGGCCACGGTACATGAAAGGAATCCCTGGTGACCAAACCAGAACACATCTCCACTTCATCCTTTAAATAGTAAGCAGCATACATCAAACGATAACAAATAACTACATTTTTGGAACTTACCGCTTGAGAAGAAACAGAGGCGGACAAACACGGACAGGACATAACACACGCACAGGATGTTGTCCAGCAGGTCAGATGTCCTTAGGAGCAACGATGTGGCGATCCCGAATGTTGTGAAGTCAGCGAAATCATCAAGCTTCGCACCTGAACAGGACAAGGACAAATGTGAACACTGATGTGGCGCTGTGAGCATCACAAGAAGATAAAGACAGACAGGTAGATAGGTAGGTATAGATAGATAGATAGATAGATAGATAGACAGGTAGATAGGTAGGTATAGATAGATAGATAGATAGATAGATAGATAGATAGATAGATAGACGGACAAGTAGATAGGTAGGTATAGATAGATAGATAGATAGATAGATAGATAGATAGAAAGGTAGATAGATTGATAGGTAGATAGATAGAAATGTAGATAGGTAAGATAGGTAGAGAGATGGAAAGGTAGATAGGTAGATGAGTAGATAGAAATGTAGATAGGTAGATAGATTGATAGGTAGATGGGTAGATAGAAATGTAGATAGGTAGATAGATAGAAAGGTAGATAGATGGATAGCTAGATAGAGTATTCTGAACCATCGGCTTTAGAAAAGCTACCAGCAAGCGCCAGCTGTTCTGTTACTAATCTATTTCAATGTGACAGTTTCCTGGTCAAGAGTTTACATTCTATTAAAGTCACTGCAGATATGTTATCATCTCTCCAGTACGGTCTTTGCCAGTGTTACTGACACATGACAGCGGGTGGTGTACGTGCAAAATTTTCAAAGTGGAAATTTCACTGTCAGCCCAACGACAGGCCATTCTACAAACAACATTCTCCACTGCCGCGTCTCTTTATCCCTCAGGAGCACGGAGCATGTTTTCAGCAGATGAGGATGAGGTGATTCAGGCCACGGGCTCAAATGACCGAGGTGGAATTCCACAGCCCAGGGTCAACAATTTTAGCAATTTCAGATATGCAGAGAACCCAAAGCAACGGGATAACAGAGACAATTGGAGCGTGATCCCGTGGAATTAGGCTGCTTAATCAGAAAGTGATTGTTCATTTGACAAAAATACATGGGGGGGGCACAACAACATCCACCTGCAAAGTCATGCAGAAAAACCCTGTCGGGACACAAAGCCCCCTGAAATGTGCAGCCAGCGGTGTATTGTGATGCACCTGGGAGCTATTTTGGGCTTCGGAGAAAATGTGAACTTTAACACAGGAGGCTTGTAAAACAGCTATTTGTGCCTCTTGGTTTAATATAAACACTGCTGTGATCCTCTGAAAACAAGCCACAGTGCTACTTTTTATAGGCTGTGCATTAGCATTGGATGTTTGTTATTTAATCGGGAGGCTACAGAGGAGCTGTCATGTCATTCACACTCAAATCCCTGAAAAGTGTGTAACGTCCTTAGAAATATAGTAAAAGAAATTGATTTGATAAAGTTCAAGTTACATCACATTAAATATGCATGGCTCTGCTGTTGGGGACTTTGTAAGACTATCCAGAGTATTTCAGGGGCTGAGTTTCCTTTTACTGGTTCCCTTTGTTTATGACTTTGCGCAGCCAAATTAGAAGGTCCGGACAAAGGACTGTGCAGCGAGCCCTGCCAACAACACGCCAGCTGAAGTTCATCTTTGGTAAGAGCTACTGACCACAACAGTCCACTTACCCAGTGCAGAGCAGGCATCGAGTCGCCTGGCAACTGCTCCGTCTGCCAAATCCAGCAGGTAGCCAATCAGAACCAGCCAACATGCAGCATGATGGTGCCTGGACAAAAACAAGTGAGTGCTAGGTTTAGCTATTTGATGACAGCAACCCGTTTCAAAGGGTAGAATATTTGAAGAGTCTCCACGGTGCAGGAGGGCTGAGACTGGTGCTGGGAGGATTGCAAATAGAGATAAAGAATCGTCATTCTTCCAGAGAAAATAAATCTTAAGATCACACTTCCTGACAGTGGCCTTTTCATTTTCTTACTAGAACTTTATCAGAAGTTCATCTGGTAAAGACAGAGCTCTGTTATCATTACAAGCATTACTTAATGTACGGTGGCCCTGAGAGGCAAAACACAACAACACTCCATGAAAAAAACATTGTTGGTCGTAATCATTGTTATCTTTTTTCAGTTGAAAAAACGCATTAAAAATTATGATAGTATTAAAATAATAATTTTAACAACAAGTAAGGACTTGCCTATGGTTTCAAACTTTTAGTAAGTACGGTGGCCCTGAGGGGCAAACCACAATAACAATGTATAACAAAAACATACCACTGGTCCTACTTATTGTTACCGTTTTTTCAGCAACAAACAGAAAAAACAAACAAGAAGAAGAAGAAGAAAAGGACAATAAAAATAATAAAATAAATGAATAAAATATAAAGATTTCCCCGTGGTTTTAAGAAAACTAAACAAAACAACAAAGAAACATACTTAAAAAACTTAAAAAAAACAAATAAATAAATAAATCAATTAAGTAGTAATAAGTAGTAGTAAGTAATTAAGTATATATATATATATATATATATATATATATATAATTTTAAAGTAAGGTGTTACCTATGGTTTTATGACAAAATTTTCGTAAATATTTTGGCCCCAAGGTAAAAAATATGAGTAAAACAGAAATCACATCAACAAATTATTTTTCTTGTACTGTTTTTTTTTTTTTTTTTTTTCAGTATTTTTTTAGTATTTTTTAAATTGGTTTTGTGAATCTGTTGTCTTTTCTGTTTTGGTGATATGTATTGCTATTTTTTTTGTTTGTTTGTTTTTTATGTTTTGGTGATATTTTTGGCCCCTCAGGGCCACAACAATGAATAAAATTTGAATTCAAAAACCTATGGTACTCCTTACTTTTTACTGCAGTATTTTAATTTATTTATTTCTGTATGTTTCTGACAGTAAAATCCAGTAACAGTGTGTTTACTCACCCGTTTAGACCGCTGAGAATGGAGGCCATGCCCATGACCATGTTGGCGACTGACAGAGCATTAGCTGCATTTTTACGTGCAAACTCTTTGATCTGGAGTCCCGTGGCTTCATCACTCAGAACGAGCTTGTTGGTACACTGGAAGAGACCTGAGACCACACGACAACAGCAGTTAGTAGTTGTCTGTGTCAGGTCGATAACCTCTGCTGTGCTAAAGCTAAAAGCTAGATCCCTACTATGATCCTGTCACCATTCCCTTTTCATGAAGCTGTTTGTGTGGGAACAGTTTAATAACTATATCCCAGTAAGAGTAAAAAAAAAAAAAGGAAGTAATCTTAATGCTTTACAGTCATAACAGAATAATATTTTGTACCCCATCTAGTGGGAATCCATACTGCAGGATATGATAGTAGGCCTATATGTTTGCATATGTGTGTTCCTTTCTTTTACTACATTTAAATCAAAACTTTAAAATTGATTCCCCTGTCCAATGTAAAAGAAGCATCACTTACCAAGACGTATGTTTATTGGACGGAGACCGACTTTACGATACAGTCATCCACTCTCAGATCACTAAAATGCATTTGTTACTGTACATTCGTTCATTCGCAGCCTACAGCATGCAACATTACAGAGTGCCTCGTTATCAGCCATAGCTATGCAATTAACATTATCATCTTAACTGTTACAAAATAAAATAACAGCATGCAGTAAAGTTCAGCATCAGTAGATAATATTTACACATAAAAAAAAAAAAACATGACAAGGATACATGTCTGAACAGGATGCATGTGAAGTGTTAGCGCTCAGATGTAATCTCATAAGGGGACAAATACACACAGATACTGGTGTGGGGAACAAGCTTTGAACATTTAGGGAACTACCACATACACCACTGGCTATAGTGAGAGTGAGTTGGACCTACTGCATTGACACATACCAGACGTGAGATCAATTAGCCTGATTGAACGTAGTGACCCGAGACAAGGGCATGGCAGCAGCACTCACACAGCTCACTGTTGAAATCTATTAATACCACTGCAGCCTGGGCTTTAACCGCGAGCGTGGTATGAAGATAGATCTACAACCTCCCCTTGTTTAATTTTTTGGGGGTTATATCGCCAATTGTAATAGTTTCATTTGTTTACAGTCAACTTAACTTGATATCTTTACTTTTTTAAAGGCAAAATTTGCAGTATGAACGATAGAAACGCTGCATCTCAGTCAGCAAGATGGAATGACTGCTGACACTGCCTCGCTCCAGCCAAAACCTGCCTCTGCCCCCACAAAGCTGTGATGTTTTTTAATGAAGTCCAACAAAGAAATCTTTGTTTTCTATTTCTGTCGGCCTCCTCCCTTGTGAGTTTATTACTTTCTCTCAAGTCATAGTACTGTCCAAGACAGAATGCACAGATAAATGACCTGCAAAAGTTTTAAATATATGTTTCAGTGTTGCAGTAGCAACCCTTAAAGTGTTTTTCACCCTGAACTTCCTGTGATTCCAAAGCCAGGCGAGTTCAAGAGACTCTTCATCTGAAAGAAAACAGCGTATGAGACACAGCAAAAAGCCAACATGAACGTGCACTTTTACTTGACAGCAGCATGCTTTCCATTTCTCACTTTGGATTGTTTTTTTTAACAGATTACAACCTGGCATTTGAATTATTATCATTATCTGAAAACTGATCATGGGTTAAACACAGCACATCAGTTAACGCAGATAACAGCCTGCAGTTTGTATGAAAATCATGTCATTGCCAAATGATTAATCAGATTTATTAACTTGAATCAAAGTAAACATCATCAGAGAGCCGCACATGTGCATCATAATCAGTGAGGTTGCAGATCTGATGGTGAAGTTTGACTCTAATTCACTGTCTTGGTCACTGGGATAAAGCCAGAGCCAGACACACTGTCAAATTCAAGCAGGTCTCTATTTCTGGATTGCTGCCTAATGACTGCAAAGCATGATGGGAAGGCTCTTGTTATGTAATACCCTGCTATGTTACCTGGTAACGAAAAAAAGGACTCAACAGAAAACAAGGAAACCAAGTCATAACAGTGGATCATCCAAAGTGAACTAACTGGACAACTGTAAACTTCACTGTGTTTTATGATAATCCGATATAGCACAAATAAAAATGCAGTTAACATACAGCAGTCATACATTTGATTCTTTATGTCCTATTGGATGAGGTTTGTGAATTTGCAGTATGATTTCACAATATATGAGTGAATAGTTACAGTTACTGGTGAAAATGTTGGTGATTACAAATATATTCTTTTCAGCAAAAAAGTTTATAAATTGAATATAATATTTAATCTGTTGCTTTGCATTGTCGTCTTTTGACACAGCATATTTCCTGGTATTTATCAGCTTTATTGCCCAGTTTAAAACATTTGTTGGAAATGTAATCAAATAAATTACATCACACCGTTGAAGACATTAAAATAGTTACACTACTTTGATTTTTAAATGTTAAACATGCTAACTAGTAATCTGTAATCTGTGCACATAGCTGTACATATTTTCTATGTTTACTTTTTTTCTACTGATGTATATATGGTAGTTAAATTTCACACTTACAGCCTCAGCACAGTGACAATATATATTTTATTTTTAATATTTTTATATTTTAAGTACTAATGTTTAACACTGTAGAATAATGCACATTCATTGTTTAATTTATTTGAATGTACATTTTCATTTCTATTTTATTTTATTTTACTTTATTTCATTTTATTTTAGCTTATTTTACTTTATTTGTATTTCTCTTTATTTTATTTTATAATATTTTATTTTATTGTATTTCACTTTATTTTATTGTATCTCACTTTATTTTATTTTATCTTATTTTACTTTATTTCATTTTATCTTGTTTTACTTTATTTTATTTCGTTTACTTTATTTCATTTTATTTTATCTTATTTTACTTTATTTTATTTGATCTCATTTTACTTTATTTTATTACATTTTCCATTATTCTTTTTTATCTTATTTTACATTATTTTATTTTTTTATTTCACTTTATTTTATTCAATCTTATTTTGTTTTGTTTTATTATTATTTTTACTTTATTTCATTTTATCTTATTTTAATTTTTTTTTATTTCACTTTATTTTATTTTATCTTATTTTACTTTATTCTATTTTATTGCTTTATATTTACATACTTTTATTTAATACTGTTGTTCTTACTTATAATTCTCTTTTCTTTACATCAGAGCGGCTGTAACAAATAACAATTTCCCTCAGATCAAAAAATATTTCTGATTCTGTTTCTGATTACATTTTAGCACTGAATACATCTGTACTGTGATAATGAGCTATTTCTCTCACATCATGGTCAAATAGAAATTAAATTAAAGTTATTATTTTTACATTCCATGTTATTTAGTCGGAGTGTCTAACTCCCTCAGCACATCCATGGTTGTTTTCCTGCCTAATTTGATCCAAGCAGACCCAGTCTTTAATCTCTGGCACCCATGCCCATGTACAGTAATCCAGATTATCAGGTAAGATTGAGAAACAAGTACATACCAGAGGAGGGAGTCAGGAGGATCATGATTGTCTCTGGCTCACAGCGTATCAGCTGCAAAATAAAGAATCAGACATGCTTCTGCATTACATACATGATGCTGAGCTGTATATACAAAAGAATGATATTTGGAAACGAGAAATAAAAATGAACTTCATCATCGTGTCACAAACAGTCCTTACTAAGATTTGAGGTGATCCATTCTGGAAACTATACGCCCACGTGTTAGGTAATGTGGGACGTCAGGTAAAATGGGACAGATAAGGTTTTACATGTTGGGCTCTTTAGCCACCAGTCACTGAGCATGTTGTTACCACAAATGTGCTTTATATGTGACAATAATTTTTCATTGGTATTTTAATTGATAACTAAGATGAGCAGAGCAGAGGTTAAAAAAATCATTGGTTGATTTTATTAACTCTTTGACTTATAATTAAAATATTTTCACAGTGTACTTTACTATTGATTGGAGAGGGTTTTAAGTGAGTGCTGCGTTCAGGCGAAACCAGCATGTTTTTAGGCTGTCGGACAGCATAAAATCAATTATTAATTGTTTTTAAAAACACTGTAGCATAACGCACATTCTATTTTTTTATTTTAATGCACATTTTTATCGTATTTTTTTTCAATTGAATATATTTTTTATATTATTTTATGTTATTTTACTTTATTTTTAAAAAATTCAATTAAAATGGGGCATATTCTAAAGGTGAAAACAGCATGTTTTTAGGCTGTCAGACTACATGAAATCAATTGTTTTATTTATTATATTTTCATTTCTTTTTGTCAGCCACAATAGCCAAGAATTAGCCAACATTGTTACAACCACGCATATTTATTGTAGACGAGTACTAGTGTTAAACACCGTAGCATAATGCATTCTGTTTTTTATTTTTTTATTTTAATGTACATTTTCATTTTTTTAATTTTATTTTACGTTATTTTACTTTATTTTATTTTTTACTTTATTTCTAAAAAATCATTTTAAACAGGACATTTTTGAAAGGCGAAACCAGTATGTTTTTAGACTGTCAGACAACATAAAATCAATTATTCTATTTATTGTAATTTTATTTATTTTTGTCAGCCACAATAGCCAAGAATTAGCCAACATTTTTTACGACCATGCATATTCATTGTAGACAAGTACTGGTGTTATGGCATCAAGGAAACAGGCAGCAAATTAACAGGGAGAGCATGGCAGAGACGTTAATGGACAATAAGGTTACATGACCTATTTTATGAATGATTGAATGGACTGAAAAACAAAAAACAAACACCACTGTCCCATTTTACCTGAACATGCCATCGCAGTGAGGTGAGAGTTCTTGATGAGTTTTAAGGTCTAGAATATTTTACTCGGGAACATATTTTCTTCATAGAGAACAATACAAATAACACTTAAAATAGTATTAAAAGTTTTCACGGTCATGGATTTGGTCATGTGCGTAACACCACCCCCCCCCCCCGGCCTCAATTATCTTTGCTTTTATTTCTTCAGAGAGCACAGTCTCAAATACATAAGCTCCTGTGTGTGGCATTATTCAGCCCTCAGTGATCTCTGATGCTTTCCAAATGTTATTCTGCCTCTTAAACCACTTGCTGTGTTACAGCTGCTCAGCGGGGGCCTTAATGCGCAACGATTATCCTCAACACCACGCAGCCAACATCTCTCCGCACAAAACCATCAGCACATGCATGATAATAACCGATGATGTAAAGCAGCAGGTGGATGTTTGGAGCTGTCAAACATCCCAGCATTTCAAAGAAAAGGCTGCAGCAACTGCGTCACAGCCTCCACAGAGCCTCGAGTCATGCACAACAGACCTAGATCATATCCTAAAACACCTCATCACGACTCTACTGAAGATGCAGGTGCCGCACAGACATGAAGTGCGTCTCATCTTACCTGAAAGGACCTCCAAAGATTACAAAGTCTACACAAATCCAATGATGGAGACGTCTAAACGCGCGCAACACGCCGAATCTTAATTATCTTTCCTTCCTTTTATCTTTTTTCTTTTTGTTCCCACGCGGATTAATCTCTGTGTCACTTAATCTGACTTGTGTGTTTTGAACCTGCAGCCTGTCAGCAGCATATACAGAACATATGGCCGTTTACCTGTCAACTTCACAGCCGCTTTTTCAGGCGCGTCCTTTTAAAGAGCCCAGGATAAATCCGCTGGAATATTCCACCGGAAGTGACGCCGCCGTCGCCTAGATTTTTCTAGCCTGTAATATTGTTGGGCAAATCTTTTACGGCTGTCAATGTATTGGAGGTGATGTGAGGACAGCAATATTAACTGGAGGAACAGGACCACTTTTTTGTGTTTTAAGAATCCGTTGATGAATTGAAGAATTGTTGAAGAATTTTGTTGATGCATTCAAACAAAAGCTTTATCAGAGACATACTGCTGCTGCAAACATCTGTTTCTCAAGTTCTTTGATAGGCCGCTATTATTATTATTATTATTATTATTATTATTATTATTTTGAGGTAGCCTATATAAGGAGATTGATGGTACGTCCATCAAAGAGCAGAAGGTGGTTATCATGTCAGCAACATTTTTGCCTATTCATGAATATCGACAAAAATAATAATGATAATAATAATTCACTGTAGTTCTACACCAAAAATAAGTAAACTTAAATGCACCTAAAATAAGTAATAGCAAGCAAAGCAATATTCATAAAGATCTGAAATTAGAAACATCATATATCAATGATATCAATCCACGAATTTAAGGACATCATAAAGAATGTGGTGACAGAGACATGGTGACACTCACACATAACAAGACACATAAGCAAAAACAAGACATAAGCACTATTCATAATACAATGACATCACCACATAACCAAAAAACATTAACACGTACTAAACAAAAGTACCACACAAAACACAACATAGAACAAAGCACACAGCCACAAACAAAAACACAAAAGCACATAAACAAGGACAACAGCACACATGCACAATTAGCAAGACAGTGACGTCACCATAAAACCAAAGCACATTACAGATACTGACGAGCAGTTTTGAAGCAGATGCCCTCGTGCTGTCCGAGGCCTTAAAGTTCATTTATACTTCTGCGTTGAATCAACGCCGTAGCTACGGCCTGACATGCACCTCTCCAGAGTTGGAACTACGCGTCGTGGTGACACAGACCTGTCTGTTTCTGTATACTGACACCATTCCCCTCAGTGGAAACTAAGCTTGTATTTACTTTAATTTCACAGATAAGAAATAATAAATTGTGAAGACAATAAAGCCTCCACAAAAATAGCATTTTATCTTGTGTGTGATTTATCCTGGCTTCATATGAGCAGAGGAAAGTCGCTAGGCTAATTTATACAATGTAAAATGCCATAGACTTGTAGCTCAGTGGTGTTCATTATATCTTTATTTTCTGATAATAACTTCAATTGTTCTTTGTCAGTTTTTGACGACAAAGGACGGTCACGCCTCCCTAATATCAGCTGATTGACAGATCAGCTGATAAAGATGCCTCACAACCACTACCAAGTGACACTTCTGAGGAAGGTTTCTGCCAAAACTTGTCACGGTATGTAACATCATAACATGCCTGAGATAAAAAAAAACAACTAAAGTCATTGTCTGAGAGGAGGACAGATGGGCGGGGCACCGAGAGGGCTTTGGGTGGGGTTGTTTGTGGGTCAAGTATAGGTGATGGCAATGCCTTAGCTCCCTCTTCACCGTGACAGACTGGTGCAGCGCCTGAAAATATGCACGCTGGACTCTGGTCCTGGCTTATCTACTTTTATGGTGTCTTGTAAACCCATGCCAGCTGGACATAATTCTGGTGACACAATAATAAACACAATACATTCATCCATACCATAATGTTCCCTGAGTGTTATTCCCACTGATCTATTGTGGTATAACACAATTTTCTCTTGCATAAACACACAGGTTGGACACCAGATATATTTCAACCCTGTCTCCTAGAAATTACTTAACATGTATATAAACTGTATATTTACACAACATTTTTAATGCTAACACGCTAACATTAACACCTGTGGGACAAATCATATGACCGCATTTTCTTTTTATGACAACATACATTTATTGACGTTGGAAAAAAATGTACTGGAGAAAACTGGTGCAAGAAAATGTGTGTGTTTGCTCTCTTCTACAAGTATTGGCTGACGTATTGACTTGGCTGCGCTAACAGTAAATCCCCCCCAAAAAATGTTGACCGCTGATGTGAGAGGTCACACTGAGCAGAAATCCAGTGGGCATGTGAGACGGATCTTGTAGTCCTGACAGCGTCTTCCACCAGGCTGCTCAGCGTTCACGCAGGCGAAACCACGAGCAGCGTCATATCTGCAAAATGTACAATAAGCAAAGTATTAAAGGGGCACTCCGACAATTTTACACACGAGTCTCAGTTTACTGGTCAAGAGGAGAACTGCTCAGGAGCTGAACATGGAAGTGAAATGTTAAATCACTGGAGGTAGATCTATTTTTTGGGACATACCTCCAGCATTAGGCTGGCTTAGCTTATCATGAAGTCTTTCTCTAGCCATCCATCCATTTTCAACTGTTTATCTGAAGTTGGGTCACGGGGGCAGCAGGCCAAGCAAAGCTCCCCAGACGTCCCTTTCCCCAGCAACCTTTCCTCCTGCAGGACCCCAACGCGTTCCCAGGCCAGACGAGATATGTAATCCCTCCAGTGTGTTCTGGGTCTGCCCCGGGGCTTCCTACCAATGGGACATGCCCGAAACACCCCTTATAGGAGGCGCACAGGAGGCATCCTGATCAGATGCCCGAACCACCTCAACTGACCCCTTTTGACGCAAAGGAGCAGCGGCTCTACTCCGAGCTCCCTCCGGATGTCTGATGCCGAATATTTCTCTATCCAAAGGTAGCAATATCTGCCAAGCACCTCTAAAGCTAAACTAATTAACTCATGTTATCATGTCTGTTGAAGTGTAAAAACAGTAATGTCTGGTTTACAGAGGGCTAAACTAGTGCTGTGTCTGAAATCGCATACTGTCTACCACATGCCTGATATGTCGGCTACCTTCTATACCTTTTTCAGAAGCACTGAACTACAAATTACCATGTCACTTCCTGAGAGCCTCCATACCGGTTGGAGATGCATACTCATGCCAACCTGCCGAGTACCACCAGTTGGTCCAGGAGCTTCGCCTCCATGATGCAGGTGCTACCACCAGTTTCTCCTCCATTGTTTACCAATTGTAAACTTGTTGTCATGATTACCACAGAAGGCCCGCCTCTCAAATCATCTGACTGGCCAACATATTCTCACTCCGACCTCGTCACATATCGACGTTTGGTCATAGACTTTCTAGGTCCAGATATGATGAGCAACGTACCCTGGGTGCGTTGGTTGTTGACATTCTGGGACACCGTGTCAAGTTCAGCCTGTTACATGCATTGTCTTCTTTCAAAGTACACTTCCGTTTTCACAGAAATTTAATGTGTAAACGCACTATGTCGCTACAACACCGCAAATAACGCTTTCTGTCCTTCAACAACAAAAGCACAGTTAGGTTTAGGAAAAAAAAGAACGAGGTTTGGCTTCAGAATCTTACGGGATGCAAACACCGCTCTCTTGGGTGAAGGTCGCCGTTTGTTGGACCCATCCATCCGCTTTTTTAAATTGGTTTCTGACGCCGTGAGTCACTGCACAGGCGTCGCATTTCGGCGACCTTGGAGTGAGACCGGGCTCAACTAGACAATGGGAAAAAAGATAACGAAAAAAGAGATGAGGTAGGACGCTTTTTTTCCACTCTGGGTTGAAGTTTTTTCAACTTGAGAAGCCTCATTCTCATTAAACACAATTACAAAGTGCCACCTCCAGCTGCTAAAACACTTTCTGTCCGGTCCATGTCATTGGTCCGACAGCCCATTGGTCCGACATCCCATTAATCCGACGTCCCGTTGTTCCGATATGTGATTATTCTAGGCTATACTGTATTTGTGTACCATAGAGGATCAGCAACGCAACAAAAGTAGGCTACTGGTCAAAATACAAGTGTCATAGAGAGAAGAGAGTGAAACACCATAACCTCCTGTTATTAACTCTGGGGTCGGGGTTGTGTGGGGAGCTCTCCGCGGTGCTGAATGGCTCCCTGCGGGCGTATTTCTGCCTTGATGGTGCGCCGCGACCGGCTCTGGGTCAGCTGGGAAAGGCTTGAGGCGGAGCAGGCTCACGGCTTATGTGTTTGCCACATTCTTTTTCATTTTAACCCACACCATGATCTTTTCCTGACCCTAACCAAGTGGTTTTTGTGCCTAAACCTATCCAGACCTTAACCACAGGGCATCATGATGATTTCGGAACACCGGGACTTTGGAACAATGGGTTTAATATGGTCGGAACAATGGGATGTCAGACCAATGGGCTGTCGGACCAATGGGTAGTTCCCGTTTCTTGTCTTTATGCTAAGCTAAGCTAACTAGCTGCTGATGGTAATTTAATAATTACCATGCAGAGGTGAGAGTGGCATCAATATTATCAACTGTTGTGAAGCAAGATTTAGATTTTAGATTTCATATCATCCTCACCCCAACATTTTATGCGTATCTAATTTTCCTGCTGCAGACGTAGCCTAGTGAGACCGTCTTCATAACATTCTGAACATTCTGTTTCGCTGTCTTTATCAGTCTGGACTCGGCCCAAACTCTTTCAGTGTGTGGAAGTGCTCGCCTTGACCGAGAAATTCCTTCAGCCAGTCAGCATAAGAAAACATTGGGGAACAACTTCCTCATCAACACGGCCATTTTATTAAACAAGCTTTTGCCACATTCAGTCAGAAGAACGGCAAAAACATCTTTTCCTCTGAGAAACTCTGAGTATATTCTCTTGTTCTTGTTTAATTGTTGTTACTAACCTCACTAATTGCTGTGTTTATTCTACTAACATAAGATTTGATGCTTGTTGCTTCATGACCCACCATTACTGTTTTTCAAGCTGCAGCCTGCATTTTACGCCCTCAACAATCCCGTTTGGCTGCTTATGTTGTCCACTAAGATGCGGATCTCTGATCATCCCCAGCTGGATTTTAATCTCTGTTTGGTGCGACACTGAGTCTAGACTCAGTGTCTGAGTCTAGACTCAGTGTCTAGATACAGGTCATCTTGCCGTCAGGATGGTCTGGTCTTACTGGGCTACTTCAGACATGCTATGATGCAAGTCTTTGTTTATCCAGTAACACATGGTACTGTTGTTGTCTTTTCCTTTAACTCACACTTGAAAGACGTCACCGGTCTTGTGCGCAGGGACACCAGACACTGTCATGGCTTCGATGGCCACAGGCTGGGAGCAGACCTCATTGGGGTGTTGCATCTGCAGCTGGCGGAGGGTCTCATAGTCCCCTTGCTTTGTGGGATTGTCCAAGTTGAACCAACTTGTCCTGCAACCTGCCAAACATGGAAGACAGGTAAAGCATGTGGAAACAAGACTCAAAGATTTACATTTGGTTTGGTTGTCTTGTTTGTTTTTCGTCATTTCATACGTCTATAAGGATCACATATCTGTTGTAAGATCTTGCTGCGATCCACTTTTCATTAATATTTTCTCAAAACTCAATATTTTACTGAATAAAATAATAAATCATAATTCTGCGTGCATGAAGACTCACCCTGACAGAAGTCTGGGGGACAGGTCAGTATCACCTGATAATCCTCACATTGTTTACTCCTCTGTTTTTCACTGATGCAGGCAAACCCAAAAGCAGAATCATAGCTGGAATATGATAGAGCAGAATAAAGCAGTCATGATGAAAGGCTGATGCACTGAGTAAAAACCACATCAAAGCTGTGTGTTTGATTAAAAACATGCTCACGAGAGGAAAGTGTCTCCAGTGTGCTCGGCTGATATTCCACTTGTTGTCTTGGCCTCGATGCTGAGTGGGTTTCCACAGACTTGACCAGGGAACGTTTTCAGGAGCTGAGGTATGGACTCCACATCACCCTCGTCTGACGGGTTGTCACTGTTCAGCCACTTTGTTCGACACCGTTCTGACACTGACAGGAATTTACAATTGGATCAACAAGTAGCTAAAACAAGTGTTTTGTTTAAGGGAATTAAGAGAAAGGGATAGTGGGGAAAAAAGGACCATCTGATTTGATGAATGCATACACACACCTCCAACCTCACGAACAGACTCCCTTCCATTGGGTCATGGGGTTGTTCTGTAGGTAAAGAAGCAGCTGGTGGTGGCATCTATCAGTCAGCCCCCTCTCCAGGGTTTGGGAGCTTTTAATTTTAATTTATTTAATTGAATTTGAAGAGCAAGACGGGAGTAAGCATTTATATTTTTCTTGTTAAAATTTTTATATTTATATATTTATTTATGTATTTTTCATGTTACAAGTTTTATGTTTATTTATTTTTCTCTTCTTAAATGTTTTATTTATTTATCTATTTTTCTTTTTTCTTTTTATTTTTCTTTATTCATGTATTTTCCGTCTTAAAATCCTAAGTTTACTGATTTATTTTTTCTTGTTGAAATTTTTATTTTTATTTATTTATTTTTCTCGTTAATTTTTTTTAATATTTATTAATTTATTTTTCATGTTAAAAGTTCTATGTTTATTTATTTTTCTCTTCTTAATTTTTTTATTTGTGTATCTATTTTTCTTGTTATTTCTTTATTTATATATTTATTTATTCATGTGTTTTCCATGTTAAAATTGTAATGTTTATTTATTTTTTACTTGTTATTTTTATTTATTTATTTTGTAAAATTTTTCTGTTTATGTGTATATTCATTTATTCTTTTTTCTGTCTCCTTTTTCCAACTCTTGTTTGCTTAATCTATCTGCACTTGTGACTTTTTTTCCCCCTTTCGCCAGTTCCTCTTGTTCTAACTCATTCCACTTTTGTTACTACTTCATCAACACACACACACACACACACACACACACACACAATGCCACTCAACACCATCAACATATGTCTGTGTTTGTCTTTTGTGTTAACTGTTATTTTACACACACAAGAAAACTTAAGTGTGTTCAGTCCATAGTAAAAGAGTGTCAGTACCTTGACAGAACTCTGTAGGACATGTGTATCTGACCCTGTAATCTTCACAGCTCCTGCCCCTCTGATCTGCATTAACACAGGCGAACCCATAGGTGGCATCATAACTGCAACAGAGAGAGGGAGGCTGATGAGTGTGACCCGTCCCTCCTCAGGTTATTGTTTAACATTTTGACTGATGTCATCAATCTCACTTTAAATAGGTATCGGAGGTGTTGGAGGCAGGTTCCCCAGAGATGGTCTGGACCTCGATGGCTATTGGCTGAGGGCAGATTTCTCTGGGGTACATGCGTAGGAGGTCACTGAGGACCTCGTAGTCTCCGTTTCCTGTTGGGTCATCGTGATCAAACCAGCGTGTCCTGCACTCTGTGAACAATGAGGAATAAAAGAAACCATGTTCAGAGCTCAACCCAAAATGTTTGTCTTTTAAAGCTGTAGTTGGTAAAAAAAAAAAAAAAAAAAAAGAAGTCATATTTGCTGTAGCTGTACGAGACAGATAATCTGCTTTAGAAACAATTATACTCCTGTGCCTCCTTGTAGTTCTTCCAATCAACAGCACGGAATTGAAAGTAACCAATCAGAGCTGAGGAGTCTCTAACGCAGCTGTCAGTCATGTCAATCACTGCTCGTGTACTTTGGTCAAACTAAGCAAAGCTGATCAAATATGAATCAAGTTTCTGTGACTGCATTGCCTATTTCTCGTCTCAAATGTTTTCAGGAATATATTTTAGTGCACTGTTTAGCTGTATCATGAGAAGGTTTGTGTTCCAGCTGCTCGGCAGAGATTGATTTTGGCTCTAAAGTATTCAACATGGTGGCTGGGTTACAAACTCTCTGTCTTGATTCATATTGATCAGCGCTGCCCGGTTTGCCAGCTAGTTTGCATGTTACCCAGCATGCAGTTCAGACACGCTGGAACAAGTCTGAATTTAGACTATAAACTTGTTATTGAGAGCCCTTTTGGCCGTGTTTTGGGATAGGGGAAGGTTGTTGGTTATTCTGGTAAGAACGGGACATGTTCCCGCGCGACCATGACACTTTATTCACGTCGTATTGATGACCCCCCTCGGTTAGAAACAAATGATAGAAAGCTAACCCACTATCTGCTAGCACTTGCTTGAATTGACAGGCTTGTTGTTAATAAAAGATGTTGCTATGGCTACACCTAACTTTATATCTGTGGAGTCTATTCTGGGTCTTTGTTACAATATCCAGATCACATGATGTGATAAATCAGTAATGCGATTTGTTGTTGAACCCGCTAACACCTCCAACACACACAAAACAGCAAAAAAACAAACAAAAAAAAAAACAAAACTCAACAACAAATGAATGAACCGCTTCTTTGAACTATTGTTGTGCCACGTACCTGAGCAGAACTGTCCTGTGCAGGTGAACATGACCTTGTAATCTTCACACTGACTCCCTTTCTGTTCTGAGTTGAGGCAGACGAGGCCCTCAGCAGCACTGAAACTGCAAAACACATGCTCATGTTACCCTTACCCATAGAGGTCCAGAGCAGAAGTTGGCAACCTTTATTATCAAAAGAGTCATTGTTGGTAAAATTTTAAAAAGTAAATAAATTAAATAAAATAATAATTCTGTCATCAACAAAACAAAACATGTTTAGACCTTATAATGAAGGTAACACAAACGATTAAGTCTAAATTAACCTGTCAATATTACCAATAAGTCTAAATGATATGTTAACATATGGGCTTTTTAATGATTATTTGCTACTTAAACTTAAAGGGATAGTGCACCCAAAAATGATAATTCAGCCATTATCTACTCACCCATATGCCGACGGAGGCCCTTGTGAAGTTTTAGAGTCCTCACATCCCTTGTGGAGATCGGTGGGGGCAGCAGCTAGCACACTTAATGGCTGACGGCGCCCCAGACTAACGTCCAAGAACACAAAATTGAATCCACAAAGTATCTCCATGCTGCTCATCCATAGTGATCCAAGTGTGCTGCAGCCCGACATAAAAAGTTTGGAAAAACGTCATATGAACTCTGTTTTTAGCCTCACTGTAGCCTGTAGCTCTGACTGCTTCTCTGTGCTCCACGCTCACGTGTGCGCGCTTGCCTGAGACCAGCGAAAGTATGAACTTTGCTTACCCGTGTTTACATCACGTGACACGTAACCACAGAGCTAAAAGATAATCTGCACTACGGTCTTTTAGCACTCTGAAATTGAGGAGGAACAGCATCTCTTTGTTGAGCCGTATTTGTTTGAGCCCGAGTATACGCACGGAACTCAGGCTCCTGGATGAAGCAGCCGCCGCAACTCATAGCCTCAGCCAGCCGCAGAATACCGGAGTCGAGCACTGGAAACCTGGTGGTGTAGTTGTTTCAAATGCAAAGCAATGCCAACGGATGAGGAAAGTCTTTGCTGCTCAGACTGGGAATTGGCGATGCCTGCACTTGAGAATCTGGACATCAGTACTGACGAGACTGCTGCTCTTCAGAGACCGTGCATCACCGATCACCCTGAGCGTGCACACGTGAGCGAGGAGCACAGAGAAGCAGTCAGAGCTACAGGCTACAGTGAGGCTAAAAACAGAGTTCATATGACGTTTTTTGAAACAACTTTTTATGTTGCGGCTGCAGCACACTTGGATCACTACGGATGAGCAGTATGGAGATACTTTGTGGATTCAATTTTGTGTTCTTGGACGTTAGTCTGGGGCGCCATCTGGCATTAGGGATGCGAGGACTCTAAAACTTCACCAGGGCCTCCGTCGGCATATGGGTGAGTAGATAATGGCTGAATTTTCATTTTTGGGTGCACTATCCCTTTAAACTGAATCCATCCAAGTGCTCTTAAATTCTCTTTTTTTAACCAAGACATTTACTGCTCTGTATTTTGAATCCAAAGCTGGCCGAGCTAGAGAGACTCAAGATGAGGCAGCACTACTGAGGTTCAGCAAAATTTAGAGGAAAAGACACAAGGCCGTAGAGAAATATGTGCATTTTAGCTGACAAAATGTTAAGACAGGGCGGCATGGTGGTGTGGTGGTTAGCACTGTCGCCTCACAGCAAGAGGGTTGCCGGTTCGATCCCGAGCGTGGGAGCCCTTCTGTGTGGAGTTTGCATGTTCTCCCCGTGTCAGCGTGGGGCTTCCTCCCACAGTCCAAAGACATGCAGATTGGGGACTAGGTTAATTGGTAACTCTAAATTGTCCGTAGGTGTGAATGTGAGCGTGAATGGCTGTCTGTCTCTATGTGTCAGCCCTGCGATAGTCTGGCGACCTGTCCAGGGTGTACCCTGCCTCTTGCCTGATGTCAGCTGGGATAGGCTCCAGCCCCCCCGCGACCCTCAAGAGGATGAAGCGGTTAGAAAATGTTAAGACATTTTTTTAAATTAGTGTATAGGCGCCGCACTTTCACAGTTGGAGAATAAAAGAATCACTTCAGGCCTACATCAGTGATAGTTGAAAATGAAAATGTTAGAAAATAATTGTGAAAGCCGCAGGGAGCCACTCGAGAAAAGCTAAAGAGCCACAGGATGCCTGTCCCTGGTCTAGTGTGCAGGATTTAGTGGCAAACAGCAGTGAGGTTGCAGAGCTGAAACTTCTCCTGTGTGCCAAGTGTGTAGAAGAACCACAGTGGCTGACACAAAAATGCAAATGTCTCTCTGTGGAGCCAGTGGCAAACTCCATGAGAAAGGACCCTCTGTCGCCCATATAATCGTTTCTTTCTAAGTTAACAAAAATACAATGATTGTTATCTTCACTTGATCATAAATAAATGAAAACATAGTTATGAAATTCCATTTCTGCCAATAGATGCGACTAAATCCCACACACTGGACCCTCAAGTTCACCGCCAAGAAAAATATCAGTAATCTACCGTTTCATAATTTTTAAAAGTGGCACCTCATGTCAGTAAGTGTGTGTTGATCCTTTCCACACTCTAGAGTGAGCTCAACTTCTGACACCTATGCAGTATATTTCCACCACCGTTCATCTGAGCTCCTCACATAAGGTATCAAACTACAGCCTTTAGTTGAAGGTAAATTTTTGATTAATGTAAAAAAAAAAAAAAAAGTATTTCTTGCTGAATGTTTGCACTTGTTGAGTTGGTTTGAAGAACTGGGCACAGCTTCACAGAGGATCCTCTTAATATCAGCCAGTATCCTCTGTTACTCACACTGTGCATTAGGAACTTGCAAATGTCAATATCTTAGGTGTTAAAATGTGTTTTTATCCATCCATTAAAAAAAAACTCAAAATCAGTTCTTGACTCAGACTTTGTACCACATCATGAGTGATATCACTGACAGCTTCCTGATGTTAAATCTGTTAAACTCTTTACGTGTGGAAGTTGTTCCTGGTGTGCTGTGACTTGATTCCAGACACCGTCTGAGCCTCCATGTCCACCGGGTCGGAGCAGATCCTCGTCCTGTGCTTCCTTCTCAAGTCACTTAAGAGCTCTGAGTCCCCGTAAGTGGAAACATTGTGTTCATCAAACCAGGCCGTCTTACAAGCTGCAGAAGGGCAAAGTTAGGTCTGAACAATCCGCTGTGCATTAATACTTTATTTATTAATAGATTCAGGGGAAAATAACGCAGGGCTTACTTTCCAGTGCTGAGGTAATAAAGCGAAGATCTGGAGGAAGAAGAAGTCTTCCATCAGTTAGACATTTTGTTTCTGATATTTATTGTGTGTATGAAATAATAAGGAATGAATTGCTAATTGCATCACCTGATGCTAGAAGACACCAAACTGCAAAGCTCTAAAATAACAAGAAAACAAAGAAATCACTCAAATGCACCGTGATGAAATTGCAAAACATCTTTTTTTTTTAAAAAAGTAACAAAAGAAGACCAAGAAAACATCTGTGCAAATATAAAAATGAATAAATGTGTACTGTCAAAAATGAATTAAATTTGTTAAATTCAAAAATTGTGAAAAGAGGACAAAATGAACTTTCAGTTAAAGATTTTAAAAACTCAAAGTACCTGAACGACCAACATGACTTTTTATCCGGTGATCTTGAGGAGAGAAAATACAACAAAATCCAGATAAGTTCTTCATTAAAGTGGAAATAAAATGTCCTCACGAATTTTGTCTCGTGTGAAGAGGAGTCTGTTCTCTGCAGGTGTGTGTGACTCAGGTGTATCGTCTGCACGTGTCTTGTGGTGTTTGTACAATATCTTTGTTTTCCTGCTCCTCCCACAGTGGCCGAGCCTCAGAGTTCCTCTGTCATCAGTAACGTGATGGAGCTGCTCCTCTCAGGAAGCTTGTGTTTCCTTCATTGTCTCTTATCTCTCTAGTTTAATTGATCAGATTGCTAAATTCTGAGCTGTAACAATACTGACAGTCAAAATAACAATAATTGGGACACTTTTTAGTAGATCACCAAGAAAACCATTCTTAAGACTACCTTAAAGTGTTACTTTAAGGACTTGGTATGGGTACACTCATACACACATTTCTTTTCTGTTTTAACCAGTATACATGATGGTTCTTTGTTTGCTTATTGATTGTTTTTAATGTCTTTATTTATACTCAGCACCACTGACAATAAGGCTCTCCCTTAACTGATTTCCAGAGTCTTATATAAAGGTTTGAATGAATGAATGAATGAATGAATGAGTGTCATCTCATAGCCTAAAATCATGCTGGTTCCACCTTTGAAAAAAATCCTATTTTAATTTAATTTTTTGCCCCACTTTCCCATAAAAAGTAATGTGTATTGTGAAAATATTGTGAAACTGCAACATCCTACAACCATTTTCTTTGAAATTTTATAATCATATTGTTTTAGCTGCAGTACTGTTATTTGCAAAAAAAGAAAATCAAATCAAATTAAACAACCAAACTTATTGTTTCATGTAAAGCACATTTGTATGGGGTGTCGTTTGTAAAGTGTCTCACACTGAAATTATTAGCAACATTTTGCCACATTTAGCCTCAAACAGCATTTAAAAAAGTGGTGTGAATTTTTTAAAGTCACTTTTTTACCACATTTACAGCAATATTTGAAATATGTTAAATATAATGTCACAGTTAAATTTAAAAATTAAATGTTAAACCTAAATGTTAAATCATTAGTTTGGTTTTAATTCGTTATTTGATGCTATAAATACAGATTTAACATTTAACATATAGATTTAGATTTGACATTTAGATTTAGATTTAACATTTAGATTAATATTTAACATTAAGATTTAACATTTAACATATAGATTTAGATTTAACATTTAGATTCAGATTTAACATTAAGATTTAACATTTAACATATAGATTTAGATTTAACATTTAGATTAAGATTTAACATTAAGATTTAACATTTAACATATAGATTTAGATTTAACATTTTGATTCAGATTTAACATTAAGATTTAACATTTAACATATAGATTTAGATTTAACATTTAGATTTAACATTTAGATTCAGATTTAACATTTAACATTTAGATTTAACTGTGACATATTTAACATATTTCAAATATTGCTGTAAATGTGGTAAAAAGCGACTTAAAAAAATTCACACCACTTTTTTAAACATTGTTTGAAGCTAAATGTGGCAAAATGTTGCTGTTAATTTCAGTGTGAGCCACTTTACAAACGGCCCATACATTTGTAGTGACAATGCACTAATATCTTTGGTGATTGGCTGCTAATATTTTAAGAGCCCAAGATGCAAAATCTTATTTGTCCCATTTTCCAAATGACCTGACTTCTCCCTGCATCGTTCAGACGTGAGAGATAAGAAAAGGGAATCATAATAATCCTCTGTATTCACAAAAACAGATAATGAACTAAATGATATGTTTCATCACCCTCTATGTCATGTTCTGTGGTGTGGTTGTATGTGATTTCTGTGTATTCTGTAAATGCAACAGAACAACAAAAAGCGCATAAAAAGGGGGAATCATGGATTTTTATTCATAGAAAGTGCTGTTGTATCTCCTCAGTTTCAGAGATGTGTTCAGAAATGCATGAATGCATCACAAACTTTTATATCTTAGCAACAAAAACACCTCCTTGTCATGTGGTGGAGAGCATTTGACCCCAACGCAGTCAACAGGAACTCCAAATTATTTTTTTTTAAATCACTTCTTATTCGAGGTTTGTGCTGGAAAAAGCAAAGCTGATGATAACAGCCCCAAACCACCAGGGATTAAATACAAACTGAGAGGCCGTTTACACGTACACGGTGATTTTGATAAATGGAGACATCTTCCTTCGTTTGTGCCCTTCGTTTACACGCAAACGGAGATTTCTCCTCTGAAAACGAGTCTTTCTAAAAACTCCGGCCAGAGTGGAGATTTTGGAAAACTCCGGTTGAGCGTTTGCATGTAAACTGAGATAAACGGAGATAAACGGAGTTATAGGCAGCCGACGTCACAGTATGCGCCGTAACTTGCGCCTGTGTCAAAAGTGCGACCTATGTTGCTATGGTGACAATGGATACATGGAAGGCTTGAGCTTCTCCTTACACTGCCACCTACAGGTTTGGCATGCTCCTGTGTATATATACACGGGTAAGTGTAAACGAAGATCTTTTTGAAAACGGAGACGGTGAAATGTCCGTTTATGAAAATAGCCGGCAACGTGTAAACGGCCTCTAATGCAGAGCAACCAAGCAGAGAGGCTCAGGTGAGGGGAATGAGGTGATTAGGTGAAAGCTGATTGGCTGGGAAGAACTCTGGGAGCAGGGAAGGACCAATGAGGGTTAATTAAGAACAGGTGTGTAGATGAGCCGAGGAGGGAAAGACAGCGCAGGGACACACACACATGCACACAGAGGAAAACTGGGGACCTGGGGAACACATGGGGAGTGTGGGGACACAAAGAAGAGACAGGGACACGGCTGTGGACATTACAGCTGTATATCATTCATGTGTTGAATGTCTAAAAACCATGCTTTTGATATGCTAATAATTATATAGTGTGACCTATTCAAGGCTTTTAACCCTTTGAAACCTGGAGTGACATCACTTTTCTTGAGCTGTGTTCAGACACCTTTCACAAGTATGTAAACCTTTGAATCTTCAGCAAGTTGCAAGTGCAATTTCTTTCAAAAACATGGAAGAAAAGGTGATGAGCAAATCAAAAAGAAAATTGTTTAAAAACAAACAGAAAAAATGGAAACAAAGAAAAAAGACAGGGAAAACTATATTAATACATTTTTTTCTTTTGAATAATTTCTTGCAAATTTTTGGGTCATTTCGTCTTTTGTTGCTTATTGCCTCCTTCACATGTTTTTGAAAGCTTGATTCAAAGGGTTGATACACATCAGTTCCTTAGTTTTGGTCATAGTGGTCATTTTTCAGGTTCAAGGACATGCTCACACATTTCATGCCGGTCTTAATTGTATAGAAGGAGGAATACTTAGAGTGACTACGTTTACATGCACACGTATTCCGGTTTTTGCTCTTACTTCAAAAAAGGCAATATTCCTGCTAAGCTGTTAACATGGCTAATAAAAATTAATATTTTGCACCTGTACCTTATCTGTGTGATCATAATGTGGAGTGGACAATTATTACTACTAGTTTTCATTCTTTTTTTGTTTTATTTTTATTTTTGTCTATTTAAATTTTGCTTTTTCTAACCAATGGGTTTGGTTATATACACGTCGGAGTGGATGTCTATACTGTTTTTCTTTTATGTTTAGGTTTAGTTTATTTGCACATTATATATACAAAAGACAATAAAATAACAAAAAAGTTAAAACACATGCAGGAGAGGATTTAAGCCAAGAAGGCTTATAATGAATACCTCCCCTATATAGCTAACAATGAACAAACTTCAAGGTGTCAAGGCTAAGTAGTAATATAAAACTGATATACAGAAATTAATGTTAAAGTGTGATGCATTACATTCAGATTATTTTGAACAGTGATAATGTAGATGGTCATCATTTCTTTTGAATCAACAAAATTATATAGGTAAAGTAATTTTTTAAATGTAATATGTATGAATATGATATTGTTGTAAAGAAAACTAAATAAAAATTTAGTTAAGGGAATAAGATTAGCATATTCCACGTCTCGACTGGAATATGCTACATTCGAAAAAGGCCTAATTCAGTATATCCAGACGGAACGAGCCGTGCCGCTGTCATAATCAGAATAATAGTGGAATAGTGCGCATGTAAACATAGCAAGATCAAAAACTGTTTCAATGAACATATGTAAATGTTAGTACTGTTAAAAGACTGACCTATCATCTATTATGACCTTGCAGTGCTTCTGAAATCATCTGTTGAATGATGAGACACTCCATTTAAAATGAGTTATCCTACTTTCTTTCTAATTTTTACTTTCTAATTTCACAAAGGTTCTGACTCGTCATCGATGTGTTTGACCAGTCCCACAGTTCAGCAGTCGTGTTGCATTCAATGAACATGTGATATCCACTGGTGAAAGTCAAGACTTGATGGTTGGAGGGCTGGAGGATCGTCCCTTGGGCTCAGAAAGAAATATAGAGCAACTTGATAACTCACTTCCTGTGTGAGTTTGACAACTATGATGAATATGAGAAAGCGCCAAAGGACAAAGGACAAAGGACACCTAATAGAGTCCTGCGTGTGCTTTAAGGTCCAGTGTGTAGGGTTTAGGGCGATATATCGGCAGAGATGGAATATAATATAATAAGTATGTTTTCTTTTGTTTATGATCACCTGCAAATAAGAATTGTCGTGCTTTTGTTACCTTTGAATGAACTGTTTATAGCTACTTATGGTGCTTCTCAAAGTCAAGGGTCAGAGTTCCCATAGTCATGGAAAATCTGGGAAAGTCATGGAATTTTACAATCACATTTTCCAGGCCATGGACTCAGTAAACATCACTTAAAGATTTGGAAAAGTCATGGAATTTTCTTTTGTATAATGAAGTTGTAACAGTAATCCTTCCACATGAGGTAACATAACGTCAAATTTATTTTCTGAAGCTGTCGACGCAACGTAGCTCTGAAATTTGTGCATGTGTGATGTTTGTTTACCACCATGTACATTCACATTTCGTATCTCCCTTTATGTATGCCAGCTAGCTAAAATCACAGCGGAGCAAGAAAAAAAACCTCATGATAATAAGAAAAGCCATGCAAAAAGTTTTGAAATGTGTGGGAACCCTGAAGGGTCCTTAAACCACTGATTATTAAAAAGGCTACTTCATCTAATCTCGCCCAAGGATTGTTCTAATACAAAGGATCCTTTGAATCCTACGAGTCCTTCCTTCAGAGAATGTTCAAGGATGCATGTGTGTATCCTCAGCAGGCATAAAGTACCCGCAATTCTTTGCGAATGATTTCCCAGAATTGAACTGGCCATCTTCAGAGTTCTCTGGCCTGTTCCAATGTGTGTTCACCGAATGCTAGGAGGGAGTCTTGCCTCTGTAGGTCCCGACTTTGAAGGGCCAGTCCTATCAAGGAGGCATTCTTGACTTTGAGAAACACCGACAGGGAGCGAGTCCTCGTTCACAAAGTCTGCCACGTTGCACCGCCATGTTTCTTCAGTATCCCAAAACTTTTTTGTGTATTTGCCTTTGCATCGGCCACTGTAGTGGGTTAAAATTGGGTACAATAATCTGGTCTCTTTGTTTTTCAGAGGAGGAGACCTCTGCGAATAATTTAGGTCCTGGTAAAAAAACTCCTGAACGTTTGGATCTTAAATTATCAGAGAGAAAAAGCACACATTAGCAGGTGTTTGGCTAGCTTCATGCCTCTGACGAGCCGAAGAGCATCAGAGCAACCTTGACTTGTAATGTGAAACTACTTCATTCAGTGTTTTCCTGTTTTTAATTCCTTGGTCTGTTTGTTTTGAAGAGGAAGAGACCTCTGCTGATGATTCGGCTACTGGTAAAAACCTCCTCAACAATGAACACTAAAGGAATTCTAACCGGGAGAAGTTTCAGCTGGCTGTAGATCTGCAATCCTCACAGCTAGATGCCAATAAATCCTCCTAAATTGTACACACTGAACCTTAAAGTAAAACTTCAACTTACATTTAACAGATGTTAATATATGAACTTAAATTAAAGATCTGTTGAACTCATTGCTGTTCACTGATACAAACTTGAAGACTCACTGTCATTTACCTGAAAAGGTCAGAGTGTGGCAGGCCAGTCTCTGCCTCTGGGCATGACCTGCACAATCAGGAGGTAAACTCACCTGTTCAGGTGACGATTGTGTTTCTGTAAATAACAGTTAAGGTGTTGGCCAGGCTGGTACGGCCCACAGCCCTCAGTGAAAGAAAAAGTATAGAATAACCAGGATTAGTGTTGGATAACTGCAATCTGCATGACACTGTTACACAACACGCCCCAATGCCAAGAAAGTGAAGTGTTTCTGACAGGAGACAGCTGCAGGGCTTCACTGTCACAGAGATGTGATATCAAGACTGAAGTACGATCCAAGTGTTACATCAGTATTGTTTTCAGACTGTGTTTATTTTCGATTATGTGCTGAATGTTGTCTGGGATCGTATTTCTACTGTGAATTAATTTGAGTATCACAGCTGAAACAAGAACAGCGTCCTAGTAACAAGAAACACCACAAATAGTAATTTAGCTGCGTTGAAGAAAGGAGGTCAGTGAGATGATGTTGGCTGAGTTTCCTAACACCACTAGTAGGCCTTAACCGTGATATGCTATGAACAGAGCTTCAAGTCTGGAAACACTTATAAAGTCAGGATGGTCTTTTTGTTATTCTGACTTTAATGAGTAGCTCAGAGTAGAAAGGTAGAAGAATAACATGAGTGTGTCACGCTGACATTTCTTGGAGGGGGAGCGTAGCACACCAAGCTGCTGACGTAACTGAAGACTGTTGGCAATATTCATTTTAAACAGCCATCATGGAAACTCCAACACTCCACTGACCAATGATGTAACTTCTTAGCGTATTCATTACACACTGTCCATACTGCTTATGTTGTAGTATAGTACAGAGAGACCTGGACCTAAAAGAGTGACTCAGACAACTGTTCAGTTTAAAGTGGATTTATTTTCACTGAAGCAAGAAGGGGTGTCTTGGGTTGATCCAGGACACTCTGGAGAAACAGGGCAGGCAGGCTGAGCAGGGCTGGAAACAGGCTGGTAAACGGGTGACTGGTGAGCGTGGATCTGAGGCACAGAGAAACACAGTTCAGGCTAAAAAAAAACAACAAAAAGCAAAAAGTAGGCCGTCATTAGTACCGCAAGGTAGACTGAACGATCTCGTGGAGACTGGACTGGTATTTGTACTGCTGGGGTTGATTAGTGGATGGCTTTCAGGTGAGCAGGTAGATTGGCAGCAGGACTGATGAGAGCCACGCCAAGACACACAGACACAGAATTTTTGCTCTTCTGGTTTGATGCTCAATTGCAATTCATCATCTCATCGTGCCTGAACTGTGCAATGACCGTACAGTTAAATCTAATCTTCATCACTCAGGCAGTAAATCAGGGACAGACTCTTGCGTTTATTGGGCTGGCCCCTTGGTCCAGCTAAAAAATGAAAAAGAAAACCCTAAAGACTTTATAAAGGTGCCTCCAGAGCTGTAAAAGACATTGCACAACAATTTTAACAGGGTGAGTAGTACTCTGTATAATGAGTGAACTGAGATTCTTGTGTAAAATTGGTGAAATGGCCCTTTAAGGATGTCACTTTGCAGCATCATCTTAAAATCATTAATTGATTGTTGTGTTTCTCCCGTTTTCTTTTCAAGAAACTCTCCAGCATTTAATCTGTATCTAATAGTGTCTTAAATTTGTATTATTTATTTTGTAATAAAACACAAATCGTTGATCAGGGGTCACTTGAGTTAAATTTTCCTTTGGAATTCATTTCATTTATTTATTTATTTATAAGGACAACACACATTAATCAACATTTCCATGAATGTGCCAGTATTAGCCAGCAGGCTAATTTTCAACTGCAGTCCTTTGGCAAGATGTTTTGAAATGAATAAAAGGACAAAATTCACAGGACAAAGACAGCATAAAGACATAAAGGCAGAGTTAACGACAGCACACATAAATTCTCAAGACAGAACAGAAGCCATGCAAAACAACAAACAACAGTAGAGCATCAGAACAATTCAATAATGCAACAACAACAGACAGCAGGTTGGCACTGGCAGACAAGATACATGACGTACCAACACACAGCCATGCAGAGTTCTATCATCTAAAAAGCTGATTATTTCAGATAAATAAAGATTACTGCAGTGAGAGAGGAAAAAGAGCATTTTAAGATCTTAAATTAGGATCAGGCTGAGACAAGAGGAAGGCTTTTCCTCAGGAGCTGACTTTCAAAATCTTCTAAGCCAAGTGATGTCCAGGAGAAATAGACTGAACAAAGAAGAGATCTTATTTTGAATTTTCATACAGAAATAACATTCTCTTACATAACCACCATAATTTGAGCATGAAAACTGAGCCAACCCAAACCCACCTCTGTCTTGTCATCCCACTGTAAAACATCTTGTCATTAGAGGATTAGTTTATGTACAGGTGGCCCCCCGAGGCTCTGAAGGGGTCCCTCTGATCCGGTTACATAACAACACCCTGATGTCACTGACTGCTTCAGGATGAAGTGACGCTAGAAGTTCATGAATTGTTTACATGATCTTTGCATTGCAACAACAGCTGCCTGCAGGTAAATATAACTACTGTATTTATAAAACCTTAAAGTAGTCATGTGTATCACTTGCACAGAATATCAGGGCTCCCACTCATTTTTATTGACAAAATTTCGCCCCATGTAAAAAGGCTGTAGAGATGTCTGCCTTCTCTCCAAAACAATGGAACTAGACGGCACTCAGCCTGTGGTGCTCACAGTGCTGAAAAAAAATGAAAAACTCAACATCAATGTCTCTTTCCAGAAATCATGACCCTGTTACTCAAGATAATCCACAGACCTTGTTGTGAGCAGTTTCATGTAAGAACATGTATTTTCTTTCTATCAAATTACACTTGCCAACTGTATCGGCATGCAGAAGGAACTGTGCATCTACTCATTGATGAGAGGGTTGTGCTTGTGACGGGGGATGTAAACATTAATAGTCCTCCTCGGCTGAGGTGTAAGGTTAGCTAGCTCAGTGGTGCTAGGTGAGCTAGCAGTAGATGCATGCTTTCGTCAACCAGACATATTCCAGCAGGATTATGATCTGAAATCGACTTTACTGAAGGGGTAAAGTTACCAAGAAGTTACCTGCACAGGCAACAAAGGGTGCGTTCAGAAACACTCATTCGGAGTGCTGCAGTTCACTCTGGCACAAACTAGACTTTGTAAATTCGGAGTGAATTCAGAGGGAAATTTTGGTTTATTTCAACCTGTCTCCTATCGTCCTAAATTTGTTTCAAGTGACTAGTGACATAGAAATAATAGTTAGCATGTTAGCTGTTAGCCTAGATACAGCCGTCAGACCTGTTAAAACGTAAGTGAACGGGCAACCTTCAAGTGCAAAGTTAGTCCACTAAACAAGCTTTTTTCCCACAAAGACCGCCTCATATCGTTAGGATAAATGTCAGAGAACATATAGAAAACGACATGTAAACGTGTTGTCTTACCTTACCGGTGTGCTGCCATGTTTGTTTACAATGTAGCTCTGCTTTCCAAAGTGTGGCCGAAATATATCTTGCCAGCTCTAGATAAAGCCCAGCTGGATACTAACGTTACTCCATGTGGAGGTGTCTCGTCCTCGGTCACATCCAGACCTTGAAAATAAGGCTGCAACCGGTCCCATTCCTTGCAACAGAGGCATTCCTCTTCTGTGGGCACTGGGGCACAGCATTCACAGGTACACCACCAATCTCCAGAGCTACGCAGCCTTGCAGCAGCCATTCCTCCTCTCTCGTGCTCTACCTGTTATGCCTCTCTCTCTCTCCTCCTCCGTTCTTCAGTTTCACGAAGCTCTTCGTCAGTGTATTCTGGCTCAAATAAATAAGGGCGGCCATCAAACTCTGCAAAATCAAATTCCTCCTCCACAAAGTCGAAGTCTGGCAAAAAGTCAGCCATTATTCTATAAATCTTTCATAACATAAATGAATGAACTTTTCAGGCTACTGTCCGGTTCTGCCTTCCAGCTGCTGCTGCTGCTTGTTCAGGCACGCTATGAGATCGCTGCTTGTTCTTGCGATATGATATGATGGAAAGCAGAGCTAGAGGGATAAACAAACACGGCAGCACACTGGTAAGGTAAGACAACACGTTTACATGTCATTTTCTATATGTTCTCTGACATTTATCCTAACGATATGAGGCGGTCTTTGTGGCGAAAAAGCTTGTTTAGTGGACTAACTTTGCATTTGAAGGTTGCCCGTTCACTGACGTTTTAACAGGTCTGACGCTACTATGCACCCCGGCTGTATCTAGGCTAACGGCTAACATGCTAACTATTATTTCTATGTCACTAGTCACTTTAAACAAATTTAGGACGATAGGAGACAGGTTGAAATAAACTGAAATTTCCCTTTAAAATGTACCGTTTGGTTATTCAGAACACAACACAACAGAGTGCCAAGCAAAATGTGATTAACTCAATGGTTTGTACGAACAACAGCAATCTTATTTCAGTGTAGAGAGTCAGATTGGATTCATGAACGCACCCCAAGATTACATGATTCCCTGAAGTTAGCATGTAGCTACATGTAGCAGTGTACTGGCAGCTGGAAGTTGACTGTAAGGAAGTAAAGAGGCACTTTCTACCATGAAAAATCACCAATAAAAGCTTCTAAACTGAAAATCTTGTTCTGCAAGGACTATGACCTGAAACTGGGGGAAATGAACATCAGCCAACAAAATTACATGCTTACTTAATGTTAGCATGTAGTAACCTGTAGCAGTGTACTTGCAGTGGGTGAATGACTGTACTTGAATATAGGATCACTTTCTACCACGCAAAATCAGCTTCTAAACCGAAATCTTAACGGCCCTTCATGTTCCAACAGGAATATGTTTTGAAATCTGGAAGAAATTAACATTGGCGAGCAAGATTACATGTTCCCCCTGGTGTTAGCATGTAGCTACATGTAGCAGTGTACTGGCATGAAAACTCACCAATTAAAGCTTCTAAACAAAAGATCTTCACAACTAGACATGTTCTGCAAGGACTATGATCTGAAACTGGGGAAAAATTAACAACATCAGCAACCAAGATTATTTACTTGACACTAGCAAGTAGCTACATGTAGCAGTGTACTTGCAGTGGGTGAATGACTGTATCTGTATATAGCTTCTCTTCCAACCGCAATAAATCACCAATAAAAGCTTCTGAACCAAAACATTAACAACCCATCATGTTCCAACAAGCATAGGATCTGAAATCTGAAGGAAATGTACATCATCGGCAACCAAAATTACATGTTCCCCCTGGTGTTAGCATGTAGCTACATGTAGCAGTGTATGTAATGTAAACACTTTTAGTAGCATGCCTGGAGAAGATGATAATCTGACGTCAGCTTGCCTCAAAAGCAGAAAAAGCTCACAGTGATTATTTTTTACATACATATTTTTACTTACCTCATTATTTGAAACTTTGGCTGCGTTTGATATCCGACATTGTAACATTATATGTATGACAGATAATAATGAAAAATGTAACAGGTCCCTTTTAACCTTTCCTCCTTTAAGTTTTGCCGTGACTTCCACAGTACATGATGCTTTATGTTATCCATACTGCTATTGTAATTTAACAAGTATACACAGTGGACTCTGTAAGATGAGAGCACTGTACCCATGGGACAGTTTTATTTATGAAACCTGATTTGGGCGTAACGTCTACAGGGGATCACTGGGTCTTAACTTTCTTAATAGGCTGTGTAATCGGCCTCTCCTCAGGGACCAGCTAACCTTAACACTTACTGTTCGATGGATTATGTGGGAACAATAAAGTGATTTAGTGCAACGATGCTCCATCTAAAGAAACCAAGCAGCGTGGCACAGAACACAGAGATACAGAGGTGGAAAAAAGAAAACTCACGAGATTACAAATAGCACATGAATTTTGTTTTTAATTAAGAAACACCAGGGGCAAGGGGAGCGTCTTTTCAACATTGGAAATGGAGCAGTCAGGTCGTCCTGACGTGGACAATATTTCATCTGGTACACTTTCATTCACTTGAGCGAGTCATCCGCTTTTTCTGCCATTCAGAAGTGAAACAAATTTTAAAATAAAAACTTCCATCATTACTAAAAGTGCACCTTTCATATTTTGCAATGGCCTAAAAACATCAAAAAGCAGTTGCAGTTTCTTGACAACTCTGCATTGGGCAACAGTGTACAGTGTATATATATATATATATATATATATATATATATATATCTATATGAAAATCCAGTTTAAGAGCAGATACACAAAAGGCACCCAACAAGGGGCACACACCATCGTTCTCTGCTTCAGTGTCCTAAACCTGGACCACAGCAGTGGCTCTTCTCGACCCACATGTTCATATGCGAACAAACATTATGACAAATAATTCATTGTATTTGTAGCCTAAGACTTTTTTTTCATTGAGTGAATAATAAAACCAGTTTCCAACCGTTTGACCAGGCAGTTCCAGGTTTTACAAATCATGGAACATCATTGGGGGATTTGTGATGAACTTCCTGTGCAGGGGCGCTGTATTCAAACTCAAACATGAGGGGAAAAACAAGGGGATGTGGGAGGCAATACACAATAACCAGAGAAAAGAAAAAAAGCAAGTTGCGATTGCTCTAAAACAGCAGAATGAAGCCTTGAAACAAAAGAAAAAGAGAAAAAAAACATAAAATAAATAAAAATGAGGCGACTCTAAGTGAAAGGATAGTGCTCATTTTTAGGATATTAATACAAATATTTTAAGCTTACAAAAAAAGAGAAAAAAAAAGGCTTGTGAACCCCCAAAAAGTGATCGTGCCGTCGTGGTTTTCGTGGTGTGGTCGACTAAAAGGTGGGCGAGCATGCTTTACTAGAGCAACACGACTGGTCACGGCACCTGCAGGAGGCTTCCACTGCATTCCCACACGACCAGACACTATCCCAACTGTGTCGCAGGATGAATCTCCTTCTGCAGAGCAAACCACAGAGCCTTCAGAGTTTTATAGCTTACTGATTTGTCACTAAAGCTACCAAACCTGAAAATTAAGTAACATCTTGAGGCAGTTCTGGGTTGACCCTCCTGAGGATATGGATAATGACACAGGCACGCACACACACACACACACACACACACACACACACACACACACACATACAGCGGACTCCATACTGAGGCTTAAAGCACTGTAGGGTGACCTGTTGGAAATGGAAGCTGCTGAGAAATACATAAAGAACACATGTACTAGCATACACACTCATCATTCTCTAGAGATATCTACCTGTCTGGCAGATAGTTTTTTACACATAAAACAATATGTTCAACAACCACACATAAAAAAATGACCCTTCTCAGCTCTTTAAAACTGTTGTTTTTGAGATCTACTCAATTAAAATAAGGCTGCGGAGGCAAGAAATCATGCCGTATTCTTAGAAAATCAACCTCAAATGCCATGCATATCAACAAATGCAACACTAGTTTAAACTGTTGTGCATTGTTTTTAATCTAAGTAACCAAATCACTAAAAAAAGACACCTCTCTACATGTGACAAACAGGCAACCGTATGACTGTGTGCTGTATCTTCATGTCTGACGTTAGCACCAAGGTTTCTTTCTTTTTCATAAAAAAGAACAAATACAGACACAGAAGACACAACAGCGCTGTGGATGACTTGCAAAGAAAACCAACAAAAAAAAAAAAAATCAGCCGAGTGAAAGCGGCAGAACGTTAGCAGTTATTGATTTGTATTCGACGACCTGAGTTGTGTACTGAAGCTGCATGTGTGACCGTGACCGCGTGTGCTCCTCTCCCAAAGACTGTAAGCATGCTCGCAAACACAACAAAAGGTTCCTCTACAGAAGTGAAGAAAGAAGGCCTAAACATCTTCAAGTATTAATACAGTTAGGCCTATAAAAAGCCCCGGACACACAGTATTAGAACCCAGAATAAACTCTAGGAAAGTTGAAGAGCAGTAATGGTTAGTTTGCATGTTTTCCCCCCACAAATATAATATATATATATTCATATGTATATAAATAAAAATTCAGTGCTGTAAAAACATCTCCAACTCCATAGGATCTGACCCATCGTAGAAGGCCTAATATGTTTTACTCTTCTCATGGCTAAAACTACTGCTGGAAGTATGTAAACTGTACTGGTTCTCCTGTGTTAATAGTCCTTCATTGAGAATACAACACTGAGGAAGAGAAGACTTGTTAATATTGTTTCATTTTTTCTCTTTTTTGGTTTTACTGCACACAGAGAAACATATCCTGTTGTGTCATCTTGGTTTTTTCTTTTTTGGTAGCAGCAAAGCACCAAGTCTCTCTGTGTGAGTCGGCTGTGTTTGTGTGTGTGTGTGTGTGTGTGTGTGTGTGTGTGTGTGTGTATGACATCACTCCATAGTCTCTCTGTGTGTGTGTATGTGTGTGTTTGAGTATGTCTGTGTCTGTTGTGTGTGTGCTGCGATCTATGAAGAGCACGGCTGCACGTTGATGCCGTGGGCTGCGTGGGTTTGCAGGTCGATGGCCTGGGCTGGCTGCTGTCCCGGCCGGGCGTTCATCAGTGCCAGGTTCCTCACGCAGCCCGTCATTCCAGATGAAAACTTCCCTCCTGTCATAGCAGCCATGTTCGGGGCTCCGCCTGTCACATGAGAACACACACAAAGTAAGAAACCAGAAAAAAAGTTCTTCTTTAGACATTTAGACCCACTTCGCATTTTGGGAGGCAGTTTTGTTCTCTGATACAGCTTTAAAGGAACAGTGTGTAAGATTTAAGGGGATTTAGTGCCATCTAGTGGTGAGGATTGCAACTTGCAACCAGCTGAAACCTGTTCCGATAAGAATCCCTGCAGAGGTTTTTACAGGGAGCCAAATTATTCACAGAGGTCTCGTCTTCTCCAATACAAATTCTCCAATACAAATAGACCAGGTGATTAAAAAAGGTAAAAACACAGAATCACAAACCAGTGTTTCTTCAACACCGTGTGGCACACTGCAGACACCTGCTCGCCCAGCGCCTGCTACGTATGCTTATCTTATTTCGGATCCAGACATTCAACAGGTTTTTGCCATGAGCCAAATTGTCCACAGACATCTCCTCCTCCGAAACAAACGGACCCGGTGTTTTACACCAGTAAAAACACTAAATAAACCAGTTTCACGTTAAAAAATCTGAGCTTTTATGACACTGCTCATCGCAGAGGGGCTTCTATGTGAAAGTACAAATGGCCCTGTCTAGTTCCAGTGTTTGGTTTGTCCATTCTGAGCTACTGTAGAAACATGGTGGTGCAACATTGCGTCTCCGTAGATGAGGACCCGCTCTCTATGTAGATATTAGCTCATTCTAAGGTAATGGAAACACAGCAATGTCACGTAGGGGCTGCTGTGGCTGATGCGAAAACATGAATGGTCCTATCTAGGGACGGTGTTTGGTTTGTCCATTCTAGGCTACTGTAGAAACATGGTGGTGCAACATGGCGATCTCCGTAGACAAGGAACCGCTCCTTATATAGATATAAGCGGCTCATTCTAAGGCAACAAAAACATTATTCTTATTTTCAGGTGATTACTGAAGAAAACATATTTCTCATATTCAATTCAATTTCTGCCCCAAAATCCTGAACACTGAAGCTTAAAATAAATGACCCAGATATCTTCTCTAATTTGTAAGTACAACAGAACATCAAGTGGGCCTAAATAAGATAAGATAAACTCTTTGTATGAAGCCCCAAAACTGACGAAATATAGTTGTAAAAATGTGCAATGTAAGTGGAGAAATCAGGATGAAAGCGGTTTGGACAGCTAGCTTACTGTAACTGAAAACACTGGTGCCAAACTATTTCCATTGTTGCAGCTGATAAAGACAAGAGACATTCACTCGAACGTAAAGTCATGAAAACCAAAAAAAAAGGTGTCTAGTGACCTTCCAAGTAGCGTTAGCTTGCGAGCTTAAATGCCTTGGCTACTGTTCCAAGAGGTTACCAAGCCCAAAACTGTGGAACAACAACTTCTGGGTCCGTCATGTGATGCTACGGTGCCAAAAGACTTTTCCCTTTCGTACCACATTGTGAAAGAGACGTCTGTAAATCAATGGATACATTTTTTTAGCGTCAGAACCCCCGTGAAATGACTTGTTTCATTATTGGGATGGATTCATTTGGTCTGATAACATCTTGAAAGTTTACAAGTAGCCGCACAATTCAATGATTTTATTCCCATTCAAGCTAAGGAAGGGTTAAAGCGGAAGTTAGCCAAAAGGCTGGTGAAGTCTCTTGGGCCCAAAGATGTGCAAGATCTTGGTAATTTTAAGAAACTGATAAACTTCCATAGGAATGAATGGGCCCTGCCTCCAATGCTGTATCCAGCTCTCTTTATACATCCATAGAGGTCACACAGTGACTCTACAGCAGCAGTAGTTTTATGAACGAAGCTAGCTTCAGCTAGGTAGCTAGTTCCAAAGGCTAGTGTTAGCCTCCAGTGTTTGCAGTTACGATAGCTAGCCAGAGTTTTTACCATTTTGCAAACTGTTAAAGGAAGGGTGTAAAGCTTTATATTTTTCCACACTTTTGATTTAACCAACTGTTTTTTTTCCAGCTATATGTGACTTGAAACTTTTCACTCCATTCAGACAGTTTTGGGCCTCCACACTTTCAGTCCACTCACCAAGGTATATACTGCCTTTGGTGTTGACCATGAGGCTTCTGCCTTTAGACTGTCCATGTAGTGCGGCCCCTCCATCAATCTGGAGGTATCCATCTTTTCCAGTTCTGCAAGACAAGAGAAGCATGAGGAGACGAACACAACTCAAAACAAGCACTGAGCATGCACAGACAAATCTGAACAGACGCAGTTGATATTTTGATAATAATTGATAAAGTTGGTGCAGTATACAAAGAAAAAACAACAGACTACAGCAACAAACAACCATTAGGGTCTGAAGTTATTGAGATAATTAAGAGAAGACTAAATCTACATATAAAAACAACCATATTATTATGGGTGAAAATTTTCAAAGCCTGTTGTGTTTTAATTTTCGAATGTGTTTTCCAGCCACTGTTTGAACAAACTCCCTTGAGTTCCAGTAATTGCTTAAAATGAAAATCAGGCCTGCTTTTGTTGCTGTTCAGTTACATTTTCACAGCAGTGTAAAACAGACTTGAGTGCACATTGATTTAAAAAGAAGAAACCAAGAATGTGTTTGAGAATGCACCAGAAATCCTTCGTAATGTTGTAGTATCTTGTTCAATATTTTCCGTTACTTTTCAATGTCATGATCACTTCTCATGTAGTGCCGTATAATTTATACTGTATGACATTATCAGGCGCAGTCTGCTTTCTTCCACCATTTTAGTTCATTTTCGAAACTCTTGTACTTATCCTTGTCACAGCCTCTGCTGCAGCCTCTCTCCTTCTTAACCAGAAGCTTCCCTCTCTCCCTCTGATTACAGGAGTGCAATCTGGTGCGCATCTACAATCTACTCTGCTTCAAATACCAGATCGTATACTCAGCTACACAGTCAGTCTCGTTCAAGCCTGATTCTTATCTGTTGTTTGCCTGCTAATACCTGTATCTCTGTGCCCTCAGCAGTATCCTAGTTTGACTCCTGCCTCCTGCTCTTCTACCACACCACCTGGCAATCACCTTGAATCACATCAGCTCTCCCCTGCACTGGACCCCCTGCTCACTTGGAAACCACCTGGGATCACATCTGCTCCATTCACCTCCGCTCTCCAGAACCCCTCCGCCCAGCTCCCCTGCTCCACTCCCCTGCCTCAGACTTAGCCACCCATTACTCCTCCACTCATTTATCTAATAATAAATTACCTCATTTATCCTGCTTCCAGTCTCAGTCCCTGTCTGCATTAGGGTTCGCTAGACTTGTTCTTTAACAATCTTATCCCTATTGTTTCTCTATTAGCCACTGGTTTTTGCTGCAGCTCCTTGAAAACACCAATTATGTTGTATTTTTCCAGATGTTTAAAGGAGCTATATGTAAGAAATCTAAAGCAAATAGTCTTAAAATCCTCCTAATATGTCACAGAGACTAAGGAATAATGTTCATATAACATACTGATATCACCGACAACAATAGTACAGCCAGAATATTCGCATTTAAAAAAATTTTTTACGGTCATGTTTATGTTCTGAATTTGTGTTTTGGCCTGTTGCGCCACCCACCGCCGTCTAGCAGTCACGCAGTCACGCAGTCAGTAGAGTCTCAGCATCAGTTAAAGTTACGACTGAGCTACAGCAGCACGGCAAGCAGCATTAGCAGTGTCCCGGTACATAGCATTAGCAGCCGGCTCCTGCTCAGCTGTATCCCAGCAGCAGCGTTAGCAGCAGAGACGCCGGACTTGCTCGAACGGTCCGCTGGAAAACCGAAGATCAAGGACACGGCGATGCGGCCCTGCCACGGCAGCCGCCCGTGGGCAAACAAATCAGTCTCCAGCGTGCCGCTGTCCAGTAACCTCGAATCTGTAGGGGAGGGGGGGCGCGGACACGACTCGCGGCAGTATTTTGAATTTGAGTGCAGTAACCGTTTTGGCCACATTCTTACATACAGCGCCTTTAATCTTACTATATAATGACGAAAACTGTGTGTGTGTGACTGTTCCACGTTTTTCTGCTCACTGACTTGGTCAATCCATGTGAAATTTGGCACAGTGGTCATGGGAGGATGCAAATGAAGCAATATTACATCAATTGGCCAAAGGGGGGCGCTATAGCAACCGACTGAAATTGCAAACTTTGAATGGGCATATCTCATGCCCTGTATGTCGTAGAGACATGAAACTTTGCACAGAGATGCCTCTCCTCATGAGGAACAAATTTGCCTAAGAACCCATAACTTCCAGTTATATAGATTTTCTGCCATTTTGAATTTTTTGAAAAACACTTTAAATGGATCTCTTCCTAGGAAGTTTGAGCGATCTGCATGAAACTGGGTGAACATAATCTAGGGACCAATATCTAAAGTTCCCTCTTGGCAAAAGTTGGAAAACTTACTAAAACTGAGCTTCTATAAGGCAATGAATATTGTGGAGGGCGTGGCTCATCACATAAAGGTGTATAACATCTCAAGGGTTTCACCCATCACCACGCAACTTTGTAGGCATATGACCACACATAATCTGAGGGGACCCCTCCATTATTGACCCCATCAAACAAAATGGGGGCGCTAGAGAGCTCATTTCTTATCTAGGCCTAACCGCCATATGGATTTTTACTAAACTTGGTAGATATGTAGAACAGGACGCCTCAAGGTGACTGGAGAAATTTAACTGTAATTGGCAACTGGGTGGCGCTATAACAACAGAAAAATGCTTCAAAATGGCTAAAATGCGACTGATCACTGTGGCTCCCCCTGTGGACCAATGTTTTTTTTTTTCTTCTAATTTTTGGTATGACTAAGTCATGGTATGGTATGCTGTACATAATCACGGAAACTGTCAGTCAGTCATTCTGTCAGTCAGTCATTCTGTAAGTCCCACGTTTTTCTACTCACTGATGTGGTCAATCTATGTGAAACTGCACATAGGCATTGAGGACTGGCATAGGTAGAAGGTGACAAAGCTACCAATGGGTATGGACAAGAACTCTATTGTCTCTAAAACGGGGCCCAGTGAGTGACCCTGACCTGGGGCACCCACTGGTTGTTCTGGTTGTTACTGGTTGTGAATGTTAAATTGTGGTTACTGTAATTTGAGGCATTCTCTGGCACAAGAATTTCCTTCGGGATTAATAAAGTTCTATTGAATTCAATCACTTAAGCTCAGTGCAGGATTATACTTGGTTGACACTGAATGACATCTAGAATCTTACCTGATGTTTTACCCACCGAAACCTAAGAATTACTGTCAATTATGTCACCAAGAAGGGGTTTCTGCTCAATTTAAAGGGTTAGTCTAAGTCTGCTAAGACTTTATGGAGTGCAAGAACTCCTTTTAAAAAACACCATCTATTAAAACGTCCAGTGGTTCGTTTGGACATATGCAGACAGTGTATAAATACAGTGTAAAGAAAATACGAAGTCATACCTGACTGCTGTGACCTTATGCCATCTCCCATCATTGATTGACCTCCGGGACAAGATCTCTGCCTCTCCACTGCCCAGCTGGTAACTAAGCATCACACAGATCATCAGCACAACATTAATATGAGCTGACAATAACATGACTCATCCAGATGTCAACAGAACTGCAGGGTAACAGGGCTGAGTCACCTGAACACAAGGTGTCCGTTCTGCAGACCGAGGCTGATGAAGTCCTTGCCTTTGCCGTGTTCTCCGAGTTCCTGGAAATGAATGTGTTTAGTCAGCAGAGGAAGAGGATGCTGTGTGATTGAATACTGTGAACCACTGAACAGCTGCCCTGCAGTAATTTTCCGCACCGACTGCCGAGATAGCAAACATGAGGCGATGCAGACGGATCGCTGCTGACAGTATTTGTAGAAGTGTGACATTAAACCTTTCGTGCAAAATAACAGTGACAATAGAAGCAATCGTGCACACTGTGCAAAACAATCAGATACCTTATCATTTAGTGTCTTATAATTGTTCTGTTACACATGTTTGAATGTAAAGCATGTGATGAAACATGCAAAAATAAATAAGGAGTGTCTTGTGTTTGAGTGGATACCTTTTTACTAGCATGCACCTTTCGCAAATTGCGTGCGCCAGTGGTCTCCTGAGGAAAATGGAGGGTGAGTTAGAGAAGCAACATGCATTTATTTAGTGGTGTGAGATGGAGCCGGGCTCGCAGCCAACATGCCCAACAACGTCACAGCCTCAGGGGCACAGATATGAATTAGACACTGAGACGAAGTGATGTATTATTGTTGTTGACACACAGAAATCACAGGATGCGATGAGAACATTAATGAGCATCACTTCTTCACAGATGAGGTCATGATGATGATGATTAAGAGTGCTGATGTGCAGCAGCAACGTTAGGGTGATTATGAAGAGGTGACAGGGAGGGATGCAAATATCAGGTTTAAGATTTGGATTAAATCATGGTTCAGTCCTGAAATAAGTCAGGAGCAGGACTTACCACTCCCTGCCATAAAATCAGGCCCTCAGGGGAGCTTGTGTTGATCTCCAGTTCAATGGTCTCTGGTGAGTCATGGGCACTAAAACACAAAAACATCAATAATTTTAGCCTTGATGCATTGCTAAAGTACATCAAAGTCTAATAATACACCAGCTGTGAGAGTATATCGAAGTAGGAACATTTACCTTCTTGGAAAAATGGATTTAGGAAGGGCAATGTATCCATCATCGTGGAAATGAGCTGCATACTGATAGGGTGAATCTAGAAAAAGTACAGTAAATAAACATTAGAACAGGCTACTGTGAACATGCTGTCATTCTCACTGTTATGGTGCCCTCCAGTGGTGAAAGCATGGAAGAGACTCTGGTGAGACAGGCTGGTTAGAGACAACAGATACAGACAGAGACGAGTTCTTTCACTGAAATCACTTAGCAAAGATTTGTATTTTTAGAGGAAGAAATAACAAATTCTGCCTCTTACAAATGAAATTCAAATTCATAAAACGTACCCTTGCTCAGCTGAATATACTACTAATCATAATAAGTAATATTTCCTGCTAAAGCTCGGCTTGGTTTTTATGACTAGTAGCTTATGGGAGCTAATGTTAGCAAACTTTAGATTAGGGGTGTCAAACTCATTTTAGTTCATGGACCAATAAAACCATCGCAGAGTAAGTAACATCAGCTCCAATATTCTATCTTTGTTTGTGTAAAGAACGTCATTCTGTAGACATCCATCTTTTTACAAAACAGATGAACAGCCTGAGATGTCTTGAGTCTTACTTAATAGTGAAAAGAGAGCATGTTTGATTCTTGTTTTGCTTTTGTCATAGACCAACCCGCTAAAATATAGCACAGCGATAGCACAAAAAAGATTATGAAGTCATCAAACTGACTCTGTGATGTCGGTGACAAGCATTATGACTTAAGTTTTATAGTGTTGGGTAACATTAGCCACCATAAGCTGGGCCTGCATACCAGACCAAGTGAGTCTGTGGCAGCAAACCTTTGATAGAAATAAGAAATTGGTTATTTTATTGCTTCGGAGTTTAACTTTTCATTTGTAAGAGGAAGATAATTTTATTTCTTGAGCTGGACAGCCACAAAAAAGGTTCACAGGCTGAGATCAATGCAAAAAAAAGTCAAGTTATTTAGAACATCCATGCGCAAAAAGAAGCTGCTCAGAGTGCAAAAAATAATAAAATGTGAATAAAAAGAGCAGCAAACGTTTCAGTCCTTGACTCGGCCTCACAGAGCACCCTTCTTTTTGTGCACAGATGTTCTACATTGACATTTTTTTGCATTGATCTCAGCCTGTGAACCGTTTTTGTGGCTGTCCAGCCCAGTTGCATTGGTGAGCAGGTATCTCCTCTGCCATCCTTTCTTCATTGTCCATTGTACCGACGCACCCTAGATAAACTTTTTGTTGCAGTAGGTGCAGTTTCACAGCAGACTTCTCTCAAAAGCTACATAATCTTTGGGCGCATTCACACCAGGATAGTCCAGGGGGCTCGGTTCGATTGGGTGGGGAATGCCGAGAAATTTCACACCTTCATTTGGTTCGGTTCACTTTTACACTGCACTTTTTAAAACAGACCAAATTGCCTGAAAAACGTCACGCAGTTACAACAACTGCTTGTTTGGGGGCGGTATTGCCAAAAACGACCACTGACCAGGACGAAAAAAAGCACGAGGAAGAAGAAAATCCGGCTCATCGATTGGCCAGGACCGAAAACAGAAATGAATCTCCTTCAGCCGGCTTGGTCACCACAAAAACAGTGGAGCAACACCAAATTTATATCAATAAGCGCCTGCACCTCCTCACTACTCCTCGTCTGCCCATGAGACATTTGCCAACTTTTTCTTTTTTTTTAACCTCTGCTTCTCCCAGTTCGCGCTGTTGGATTTGTTTTCTTTCGGCGCAAAATGCACTGTGCTCTACATCCCTTCCTCTCTTTGGTTCACTTCCTCTCTTTGGTTCAAATGGATAGTTCATTTGCATTGCCCACTGTAAGCTAACCGCTCCAGGGTTCACTTGCAAGTGAACCGAGACCCCCAGTTTTCAAGCGGACCAGGGTTTGCTCGTTTGGTCCGAGTTCGAATGAGCGTTCACACCACTCCAAACAAACCGAACTATCTGTGGAAGTGGACCAGGGTTTGTTTAAAGCGGCCAGTGTGAATGTGTCCTTACTTTATGTGGCCCACATAAACATCAACAAAAACCTTCAGGACGAACAAACCAGTATCCATGATGCAAGCTCTTGGCGGACCTCACCAACACATGAACAAGTTACTAGCCATTCCTCACACGCTGCACCATCTCTGACCTTTCACAGAGATCAAACTGAACTCACCAGGGGTCCATGCACAAATACCACATTAAATACAGAGCATGTTTGAAATACATCTCATCTCACCATCACACTGTGCTTTCAGCAGACATGTTTGAGTTGTTAGTAACAGCGTCAATGTGTGGAGCAGATTTTAATGTTCTGGCTGTCACAGCTTCAGAGAGAAGAACAAGTGTTTCTGTGGATTTTCTTGTTGTACAGACAGGCATTCTTGAAGGAGACGGAGACGGAGATTTTATGTTGTGAGTAGCCGTCTTACAGGCATCGACATGACGATAGAGAAACAGAAAAACAAAGGGGAATTCCACATTTCTGTCTGGGTCCATAAACAGGCACATCAGTTGATCTCCCATCCTGTTACCTTTTAATATAGATGCAGAATTCCCCTCTCCCAACTTTCCAATGGGGATACGAGCCTCAGTTTCCAGTTGAGTACAGACGCATGTTTGGTATGCGCGAACATGTGTTAGGCGATAGACAGTTCGGGTTGAGCTTTGAAGGGACACAGGGCCCCTCGAGCTCAGATGGGCCCCCTGTTAGTCACAGTCGTGTCAGGCAGACTGAATATTGAGATACTGTACCATTTGCCTCGCTACTTTCCAAATTCCGCAGGGCCGCTGGGGAGCTGGAGACCTGGCCTGTGTGTGCAGGATATAGCCATGAGAGTGCAGGGGTGAAACATACGTAATCACTTAGGGTTAACCCTCCCAGCATGCAGTGCAACGCTGGGGGTTAAACGTCTGATGTTAGAAGGGCTTCAAACTGTGGAGAATGCGAGTCATATGGGCTCATTTGGCTGTGTGTTGAGTCTTTCTGCTTTAATGAGGAACATCTTAGTCTATAGGATGAAGATGTATGCAATGTGTGCTGTCGGGGGTTCAGACCTGCTTATGGACAAACTGGCTGCAGCTGCCGTTGTATGATTATAAATGAGCAACACAATTAAACCAGTTCTCACACATGTTCTGATATTTCTGGCTTTGATTTTGATACACAATTTGTTATAACTGCTTATGTAGCTAGCTAGTTAATACCTCTTTACTTGCATGATTCAGTCCTCTCTAGCTCGTCTTCAACTGGTGCAAAATACTGCAGCCATTACTCTGATTTCAGCTAAATCCACATAAAAATGTTGGCATTGAATTATTTCTGCAAACCAAAGATACGTTACATTTGAACACAGATATATTTCAACACTGCTGTGGTTAACGTGTGGTTAGGCTTAGGCACATAAACTACTTGGTTATGGTTAGGATAAGATCATGTTTTGGCAGTTTTGGGGTACATTTCAGTCTGGAAACAAAGGTGTCTCAGGAAAAAACAACCACTTATCATGGTATTATCTTAGCAGAGTGCGCAAAGATGTCTTGGTGAAGATAACAACTGCTTTAGTTACACTATGTCGGCAGGAAACTGAGTGATATCGCTTTAAAAACAAATGCTTTTTGTTGTGCTATGCTATCAGGAAACGCAGCAATGTCTTAGTACAAAACAGACGCGTTTTGTGGCACTATCCCAGCTGGAAATGCAGCGGTGTCTTAGTACAAAACACTAGCTTATCATGGCATTATCTCAGCAGGAAATACAGCAATATCTTGAAAAACAGCTGCTTTTTGTGGCACTATCCCCAGCAGAAAAACAGCAATGGGTCCCTAAAATCACCCTGTGTAGGTGGTTATAAAAACCCTTTGGGGGATCTTGACAGTGGTCTGCAGCTTGACAGGTGTCCCGCCATCCACCATCCCCTCAACCTCCTGACAACAAAGTCAGCTCATATAACACTTCACTTTAGGAACGTTGATGTCGGGGCGTTGGTGGCTTAGTGGTGGAGCGGGCGCCCCATGTGCAGGGCTGTTGCCGCAGCGGCCCGGGTTCGGGTCCAGCCTGTGGCCATTTGCTGCATGTCATCCCCTCTCTCCCCCTTTCACACTCAACTGTCCTGTCCATTAGAGGCAAAAAACGCCCAAAAAAATATCTTAAAAAAAAAAAAAAAAAAAAGAAACGTTGATGTGATATATATGAAATGTACAAATGTAACGTATTCATGATTTGCAGAGACGTACAAAGACAACATTTTCTTGTGACCACAGGGCTGCAAATTCTTGCCTCCTTTTAGCAGCCTCCAGTTAAAAAACAGAATTGACTTTTCCTATTTTAAATCCAGAGGTGCTTTTGCAGCTGTAGCTCCTAAACTTTGGAACAGCCTCCCCCTTTCTGTTGGATCTGCTGAATCTGTGGTTAGTTTTAATTGGCTGCTGATTTTATTTTTGCCTTTAGTTTTGTTTACTTTGGTCATGTGCATATGTATACTTGTGTGTGTGTATTTAATCCTTTACCTGAAGCACTTTGTGACTGCATGTTTTAAAAGTGCCATATAAATAAAATTATAATCAATACTCACTTTCTTCACAGTTCAGGCCTGTGTGGCCGGGTGTACACACACACTGGCCGTCGACACAGTTGCCGCCATTCTGGCACTGAAGGTTGCTCTGGCACACGTCTTTCACCACCTCACAGCGCTCGCCTGGAGGGTCATACAGCAATTATGAGTCAAGGTTGAAAAGTTGGTCATGAGATCATGGATAATGCTAATAGTTTTTTGGGGTTTACCAATTTTAACTATCCAGATATTAATCAAGGAGTTGATCTGTTTGAATTGATTTAAGATTTTATTTCATTACACAACTTTAAGTTTTATCTCCTAGAAGCTGATGAGCATAGTTGATAGTTTAGTTAATTGTTGCCTTAGACAAAGCACGGTTAAGAAAATCTTTCAGTTATAGAAAGTGAGGTGAAAACTTAAGACACAAATTTGGTGCAGATTATGAATCCAGAAGCATGAGCACTAACCTTCAAATCCATCCTTACAGAGGCACTGGTACTCATATTCAACATTGGACATGCAGTGACCACCATTCAGGCAGGGCCGGCGGTCACAGGGGCTGTTGTCCACACACTTGCGGATCGACCTGCTGTCTGTGAAGCTGTAGGACAGATCCACCTTCTTGTTGTTGATAGAAACCTGAGCAGACAGCACAGACATGTTTCAGCTTCCACACACAGGAAAGGATGTATTAACTTTTGTTTTTCTTTCTCAGCACAGAGTGAACTCACCTCTCCGATACAGCCCTTAAACAGTTCGCTGACATTGGCAGGCTTAGGCAGGATGTCCATGTTAGGGACTCCACCCAGGTACATAGGGGTGTGGATATTGAGGCCTTGGGCTTTTCCTGGAGACGTCTTCCTCTCCACTGGGCCTTGATCGATCTTCAGATGGCCGGCCCGCTTGTTTCGCTCAGCCACAACTCTGTGCCACTGGCCCAGAGAGACAGGCTCTGGACTGAGAAGGATTGCCTGGCCTGAAAATCAACACACAGAGATTTTACTGTCTCAGTTTCAATCTCTCTAACTCAAACTGAGTTAAAAATCTTCTTACTGTTAAAATTGTAGTTGGTAAAATTTATAAAAATAACATTTTGTCATATTTGTTGAAACTGTCATTATATCCACACAGTAGTCAATGAGAGAAAGAAATCATGTTCCTCTGCATCCTGCTCCTGATGTCAAATGTTGCTGTAAAGAATCTACATATTCTACAACATGGAGTTTTGGAACTGCTTCTGAGTTATGACGTTGAGTAATGGCCAGGAAATTGTTTCTCCAGAACATTATGAGGTGACCTTTGACCTTTTGTCATCTCAGACATTTGTGTGAATTTTTGTAATAATCAATGGATGATTTCTTGAGTTACGGCCTTGCGTCCTCGTGGTCGTTTGTGCCAAATATGAGGAAATTCCCTTGAGGCCTCCTTGAGATATTGCATTCACAAGAATGAGACAGACACAAGGTCACAGTGACCTTGACCTTCAACTTTTTACCAGCAAAATCAAATCAGTTTATTGTGAATGTTTGAGTAAAATTTGAAGAAATTCCCTCTAGGCATTCTTGAGATATTGTGTTCTTGAGAATGAGACCGACGCAAGGTCACAGTAACCTTGACATTTAACTTTTTACCAGCAAAATCTAATCAGTTCATGTAAAATTTGAAGAAATTCCCTCAAGGCGTTCTTGAGATATTGTGTTCTTGAGAATGAAACCGACGCAAGGTCAGAGTAACCTCTGACCACCAAAATCTAATCAGTTTATCGCTGAGTCTAAGTAGACATTTTTGCCAAATTGGAGGAAGTTCTCTCAAGGCGTTCTTGACATATCATGTTCACAAAAATGAGATGGACAACAGACACAAGTTCACAGTGACATTGACTTTTGACCACCAAAATTGAATTCATCGTTGAGTCCACGTCATTTGTGCCAGATTTAGAGAAATTTGAGACATTTTGTTCACAAGAACGCGATGGACGGAGAGACAATCAGAAAACATGATTCCTCCGTCCACCGCTATCTAATCCAACCAATCAGAGTCCAGGAGTCTTTAACGCAGCTGTCAATCATGTCAGTCACTGCTCATGAACTGTGGTCAAACTGTCAAACCAGGCAGCGCTGATCAAATATGAATCAAGATTCTGTTACTGCATTGCCTCTTTTTCACCTCAAATGTTTTCAGAAACATTTTTAGTGACTGTTGAGTTGTAAAATGAGAAAGTTTCCTCCGACTGTCGAGCGGTGCTTCTCTTTGGCTCGATTGTGTTCAAGATGGTGGCTCAAATTTCGCAGTTAAACAGTACATCTGCCTAGTGCACTACTATCAGGATATAGTGACATTTTCAGCAAATACGACAAAGTTATTTTTCAAAAAAGTTACCAACTGTAAGTTATAAACAGTTAAGTAACATAAAGTAGAAACATGTCCCTATAGATACATAATTCTAGAGACGAATACATTAATACCTTTATAAAACTACAACATATTTGAGTTGATACTTTACCTGTGCCCAGCTCATATCTGAACTCCACGTGTCCCTCCACCATGGAGATGGCTACAAAGTCCTCCACCTTCATCTTCTTTCCTCCACAGAAGAACATCAGACCGTCTCTTTCCTGGGGCTTGAACTCCAGCTCAACACGCAGGTCATCGTGGATGTTGGTCAGGGGAGGATAGGCTATGTATGACTCCTCGCCATCAAACAGTGGAGTGGTCACCAGCTCACCTAGTGGAGGAGAACAAGGAGGAACCGCATTAAAATTGAGAGGGAAAATATCTATGCCAATATATTTTCCGAGAAATACTTGGAATATTGTATATAGGAGATGAGAGTAACTTCCTGTCTTACCGTCCATGCATTTGTTTCCAAACTTGCCCAGATGGCAGCGGCAGTCATAACCCAGGCCACTTGGACGGTTGATGCAAGTGGCGTCTGGTCCGCAGGCCTCTGTGAGAATTAACGGCACAGACACAGAGAAATTTTAAACACCTTATTCAAACCATTTTGTATTATCTACTAAATTGTTATCAATTCAAAGGCTCGATATTAACTTCCATGTACCTGAGTGACAGTGCAGGGATGAGTGGTGCTGACAGTTGCTGCCGGTGAATCCTCTGGGGCAGCTGCACTTATACAAGCTGGCGTCTGAGTCCTCACACCTGCCTCCATTCTGAATAACGACATGGAAGAGATTAACTGGACATTATAGAATTAAATGGACCAAATAGTATAAATACATCACATGGATGGATGTAGCTGACCTGGCATGGGTGGTCCTTGCAGGTGGGGCAGTTTGTGACACCAGTCGAGCTGCGGTCAAGGTCTTTGAAGATGACCTCCTCACCCTGGATGACCAGCTGGCGGATACAGCCTGCACATTGAGAATATCAAATGAAGACAAGTTTTCAAGCCGACAGGAGTTTTTCCCCATCCACTCTTTCCTGTCATGGTGTAAACAGAGTGACATCTTACCAACAAAACCAGACTTAATGCCCGCAGTTTTGGCGAGGAGGGTGTAGTTGGGGTAACCACCCACATGCAGCTCCTCGTTCAGATCCAGGCCCTGGAACTTGCCCTGAGGACAGGAAATGTGCATTTCAGGAAAATATTAACCGACATAAATAAACCAAATGCTCAAAAGTGACAGTGAGAGTAACATTAGTGTTGACAGAAGCACCTGTGAACTGCCGTTGATTGGCTCCCCTCCGTCTACAATGATGTATCCCAGTGTGTGGTTGCGATACAGCTCAACCGTGTGAAACTCGCCCAGTTTGACGGGGTTGGGGTCGCGTATGGTGGCCATGCCGGAGCCCACGTCAAACCTGAGACAACAGAACAGATGTTTACTTTTTCAGACACCGATTTCCAGACATCCCTACAGATTTTTCAGAAAATATTGAGTACAAATAGCTCGATGTTTATTATGTAGATGGTTTTAAAATCTACTGTTAACATGTGTGTTACAGTATATGCTGACGATGTATGCTATTATGTTGCCAAATAACTGCCAGAAGATTGTGGCCAGGAGTTGTACCTCATAGAAATCAACTAACACCAAACCCTACTATCATGTTTTTGTATCTAAGCGACTAATGGGAACATGTTTAGAAATCAGTCCGTCATTGAGCAACAAGGCTGCAGCCAGCAGCCGCAAAACAGGCTGATATGTAACCACTCAGGGCAATTGTGCCACATCAATATATGTCCACTAGAAGTGCTTGTTTTTGCCACTGACAGGCTCAAATTATTACTCTACGTGTCTGACAACATTATGGAAAAAATCACTACAAAGATAGACCTTTTTGTCGAACCAGAAACAGCCCTGAAATCGCCATCACCAAACGCACCAGACTCCATTCTCATTTGACTGGGTGAATTAAGGATTTATATCAAGCAAAGCAGAGCTGGTGATTGTTGAAACAGTAGAAAGACAAACCAAGATGGTTTTGTGAGTTTCATTTTGTGACTGTCAACTTTGAATGAGGTGTGTTTTATAATGATAAAACTACAATTTTTCTGGCTTTGGTGATAGCGATTTCTGGCTGTCTCTGGTTAAACAAATAGGATCTTACTCCTTGACAAAAAAGTCTGTCTCTGTAGGGATCCTTTTGAGCCTGTCAGTGGCAAAAACAAACACTTTAGTTGACGTAAATTGATGGTGCACGTATCTGTTGTCCCATCAGTCTCATTATTGTCAAAATACGGAAGCAAATGATGGAGCTTATCCATAAGAGAATATCTCAGTCTTTCTTATACTAAACTGAGTGTTTGTAAGATCACTGAGCTGCATCTTTGTAGTGGAGACTTCTTTCTTCTTCCGGTATGTAAGATTTTTTTTCAAATCAGAATGATCGTTAACAAAATGATCATGCTGTGTTTCCGTCAGTAAGAAGATCTTTTAAGATCAATGCAAACTGACCTGAACTCTAAACGTCCACCAACAAGTCCCAGCGAGATAAAGTCCGCTCCTGTGGTCCTCCTCTGGCCGTTGTAGAGGATCATACCTACACCACAAAAACAGGATGAATTAGTGAAAACTTAATCCTAAATACATACCCTACAATAACATCCATCTTAACAAGTCCATAAAGCTACAAGCTTTATTTTAACAAGTGGAATCTTCCTGTTCTTATTTCTTTAACATTTGTGAATCAACCATCCGATCCCACTGGTAGAATGTTCCACTCAAGAAAAACTAAGATTTAAGACTAAACATAAGAGTAAGGGACTTGTTAGGATGGACATGGTTTGCTCTGGAGTCATTCATACACAGGGTAAACTCTTTGAAAGCTGGATGGTAAAGCAGCATGCTATGGTGAGGCAAGTTTAAAGCCAACCAAAGCCGGGTTATGACCTGCCATTCTGTCTGAGCATCGCTGGGCTGCAGAGTGCAACCAGTCAAATCGAACTACTGGTTCTCATCTTTCTGTCTCCACATGCTGGAAACACACATGCTTTGTACGGGCCACAGAGGCTCATGGGAAGTGGGAACATGCCCTCCTTACATCTAAATTATCTCTGACAGTGAAAATGAGCGAGTGGATTGCATAAATGTGCAACACAAACTTTATTTATAATATAGATGCTGTATCACACATTTAAACATTGAAGGAGTCGAGCGTGTTCAAATCGCTTTTGCAAAACACTTATAGCTTGTTTGTTGCAGTTTGTTCCCTGATGTGTGGGATGTGCTGAAAACCAAACAATCACTTATAAGTTGCCAGTCAATATAAAGCGTAACAGCACTATCAGCACAGTCGCAAGAGGAAAATGTTGGCATTGTATATTTCTGCACACGAGGAATACGTTATATTTGCACGTTTCATATCAGTGTTTCTAAACTGACGTAGTATATGAGGTGACTATTCATCTAGAAGTGGAATGGATGGCGTGGTGCCTGCCAAGCTGCAGGTCACTGTTTGAGACCAACGAAGAACAAAACCTGTTGTGTTTTAACGACCTGTCGCTATTTTTCCAGCGAGGATTTTGCAACTAAAAGCTGTTGTTTTTAACCAAGACATTGTTGCACTCTCTGCTGTGATAGTGCCATGAAAAGCAGCTGTACTTTACCCTGACATCGCTGTGTTTCCTGCGGTTGCTTTTTTTTACCTAGACATTGCTCTCTCTGCTGAGATTGTGCAATGAAAAGTGGTTGTCTTTTACCGAGACATCCCTACATTTCCTGCTGGCAAAGTGCAGTGAAGAGCGGTTGTTTTTTACCGTCTTCAAAAGCAGCTGTCTTTTACCCAGACATCTCTGTCTTTCCAATGGCCATAGTGCAACTAAAAGCAGATATTTTTACCAAGACATCGTTGTGCACTCTGCGTTTCCAGGCTGATTGTACCCCAACTCTGGGTATTTTAAGCCAAAACAGTATCTTTTTCTAACCATAATGAGGTGGGTTTTTTTGCCTAAACCTAAGCACACATTAACCACAACATTACTGAACATAAGTTTTGACATATCTGCTACATAAGAATGTGCAAATGTAACTATCCATAGTTTGCTGAGTCATACAGTGCCAACATTTTACTGGTGATTGGGTTGATTTCTTAAATTTTCCAAACACATATTTCAATATCTGTTTATTCTGCTGTCATGCCTCCACACATCCAGCACCAGCTGTCAGCAAGTTAAAAGAAACCATATTTTTTGCAAAGGCAATTTGACTTGGTTTGACTCTCACTATTTTCAGACTTGCAGTGATTTTAAGAACTCCTACAGAAACGTGGGCAGCATTTCATTTAGACAGCTCCAGCATACAAGGTCTGTGATTTGTACAGTAGAAGCTAAAGAGGTAGACCTGGATGTAAAGGTAGGTTTGTAACCAAGCTCTTATTAAGTTGATGTGGCTCTGTGATGATGACTGAAAAAGCCTGTATGAAAACATATTCCATGCACCATCTTGCATCTCTTTCACAGCCCCTAAATCAGCTCAGAGCTGGATGCATTATGTGAAAGAATGATGGAGCCAAAAAGCAGAACTGCCAACATCAGTCTGGAGCTCCTGTGGTTCTCAGGAACTGAGACTCACCAGCATACAATATGAGACCTTCCCACCACGTGGGTGAGAGGAGGAGGTGACGGAGAGAGGGGACAGAAGACGGAGTGAAGTTATACATGAGGACATATGACAAACATCGTACACAACAAAGAGCAGAAAACATTTCCACGCTGATATTCAACAAGAGAAAAGTGTAAATGAATATGACTGCCAAACTAATGTGAGGCTGGCCTTCCTTACCATCAACATTATCAGGTCTGAAGTTGATCTTGATGCTGAAAGCCTTGTAGGCATTTTTGATGGTGGGCAGGGTGAGGTAGGACAAAGGCTCCTGGGCAAAGTATGGCATCACTCGCTCTGAAAAAAAGCACATAATCCCACAGTTAGATACAGAAAACCTTCCTTTCATTCATTAACACTCCTCTCTACAGAATCCTCTACTCCGCAGACTAACCATGAACTTGAAGTGTAGTAAAGGCCTCCACTTTGCCCTGTTTGTTAGAGGCGGTGCAGACGTAGGTTCCAGAATCATCGTGGGTGACACGAGGAACCGTCAGCACGTTGGCTTCCTGGAAACACTTTGGAGGAAGCTCTGCTTCCACCTGGATACAGAAACAGACAAAGAGACAATCAGTATTATAAATATTATCAGCATTAACAAAAATTTAACTATGTCAGGACGGATGATTGGCAAGTGTTTTGACTACAGATATCAGAGAGCATTTAAAACAGCGCCTAAACACTATGGCTTGAAAATGAAGTTTAATGAAATTGCAGAGATATATCTTGGTTACCTTGGACCATTTGATCTCAGGTACAGGGTATCCTGAAGCCACACAGGGCAAGACTGCGTCAGAGCCGACTGTCACCTCCTTGGTTTCAGGCAGTGCAGCGATTTGAGGGAGAGCTGTACAAACAAAAGAAAGGTTTAACCCTTTAAAACCTGAGCTGATTGATTTCTTTCAAACCATGGAAAGAAGGCAAAAACCATCTTTATAGGAAATGATCCAAACATGAGCATGATATCTGTATAAAGTTACAAAAAAGTGAAAATTAGCACAAAAAAAAAAGCAAAACAACAAAAACAGGAAATGACCTGAAAAAGGGGCTAAAATTAAATAAAAATAAGAAATAAAAGAATTATAATAACAACCATACAGTATGTATATTTTTTTCTGTAACCTAATTTTAAATATATAATTAGAATAATTATAAATGTTTACTTGTATTAATTCTAATTTTTTTGTTATTTAATTTTCTAATAATTCTTACGTTTTCTCTCGCCTGACACCTTTTAATAATTTCTTGCAGTTTGCAGGATATTTTATGCCAAATTGCTAATAGCCTTTTTTTTTATTTTTAAGAAACCAAACCAATTTGCTCATGTTTAAAAAATACTTGTGAAAGGCGTCTGAAAGCAGCACAAGAAAAGTGATGTCACTCCAGGTTTCAAAGGATTTAAACAAGGGCTGTGACAGCTTGAAGGGTAAATTCAATATTTTTCAAAATGAACCCTGTTTTCCTGAGTTTCTGCGTCTACGTGACGAATGGGAAAAATAATTTTTGGAATTGGTCAGAAAGCCCAGAAGTCACAAGTCAAGCCCACCAGACTCCATTTAAATAAACAGTAATTTAGTGTGTATAGAGTCAGCATGTTTTCACATCTAACTGGGTGAATTAAGGGTTTATCCAACCAAACCAGAGTTGGTGATTGTTGGAACAGTGGTCGAGCTATAACATGCTGAGTGTGTGCTCAAGTTTATGTGTTTCTATGTGTGACTGATGGAAAATAATGAGTTAAAGCTTTTTGTTCCTCTCTTGTGTACTCACACTGGACGTTAAGGACCACCTGGGACTGCACTGAGCCTACATCGTTGGTGGCCGTACAGCGATACTGCCCGGCATCGGCCTCTGTCACCTGATCGATCCTCAGCATGCCGCCCTTCACCATGATGTGAGACGGCAGAGACCCGCCCACTTTACTCCACTTCACCGTGGGCTCTGGGTCGCCAACGGCCTGGCACTCAAACTCCACAGAGTTGCCTATCATCACAGTCTGCACTGAGGTGCGCACATTGATCATCACCTTTGGCAGAGCTGTGGAGAAGAAAAGAAAAGTAACGTGTCATATTTGGCTTTGATGAAGCAGGGTATAAACTAATATATTTGCAGTGAGTGTAACAGACCTTGGATGGTCAACCTGGCGGTGTCCTGGGCCTGACCGTACACACTGCTGGCTCTGCAGATGTAAACGCCTTCATTGCTCTGCTCAAGGTTCTCAATCCTACAAAGAAACAGTAAATTACACACATGAAATCAAGCCATGGTTAAGTTAAGGTAAGGTTTTACTTCACATACTGCACAATATTTAAGGGACCCTGTCAGTAGAGTTCAATGTTTTAGCCCATTAAAGGATAACGGTAGTGATATTATACATTTTTTCATTGCCAACAATTCCAATGAAAAGACCAAAACCAGAGCTGAATTCGTCCCACAAACAAATCTGTGTAGCCAGATATAGTTTACTCCTCTGAAGCATAGAATTCCATTGTTGTCCAAAAAGTACTAAAAACATATGATGATAAATACACTGCCAAAAAACTTTAATGAGATGGACATGGGCATTGTAGTTTATTTCACATAAATCCTACATACTGTTCATCATCCTCCTGCTTTAAATTTTTTCCAGATATGGGGTAACCATTCATTCATTGACTGTACTGGTATGTTCTATGTCAGGCATGTCCAAAGTCTGGCCCGGCGGCCACCTGTGGCCCTCAGACCAATTTTAATCGGCCCTTGGCTTGACTTTCAAAATATACCATATGTGGACCTTTAAACAATAATGGTTAATCGAACAAGATCACTTCGCATTTTTACCTTTCATGAGGACTATCATACAGTTTGTAGACAGGCATCAGGTAGTAATAGTTTATCAAAAGATAAAAATGGTTGCATTTGTCACACTTTTTCTTTAAAACCCATTTGATGCGAGAATCAGTTGGCCCCCAGGTATTTTCACGTTTTATCTGGCCCCCATTCAAAAAAGTTTGGACACCCCTGTTCTATGTGAACTATGTCTTCGAGTTTGATACAAGGTACAAACAATGAAAGCATGACACGAATATAATAATATGGGAACCCTCTTTGGAAAACAGAGAAACCTCTTATTTTTGGTTTATTTTATTATGCATAATTTATTATCTTTTATTATTATTGTTTGCATTTTGTTTTCTTTAAAATGTCTGACGTAAAGGAAGACTTCATTTTGTTGTTGGACAATAATCTCTGTGCTTTTTCAGTATTCCAGATCACCAAATGAACGGCTGAAAATAAGCCCAAATAAAATCAGAATTTACTCCTGTCTGAAGAACGTTTGCTAAGAACTACAGCGCCCTGTTTGAACAGAATATCTGACCTTAAAAAAGTATGTTTGTGACACTATCTCTTGAAAATTTACAGCTTCATAAGGAACCAACAGGCTTGGTTCTGAGATTTACTGACAGGCTGGAGGAGTCTTATCCTTAAAATCCTAAAAATTGTGCTAAATTTAGAATAAGCTCAGCTGTAAATATAAGCTTTTAATGGGTTAAAAAATGCGTAACTGTCAGTTGGTACTTTATCATGTTGGCACATTCAGAGCTGTTTCCAGCAAACAGACAGCAGTACCTGAGCACTCCATCCTTGATGTGGTGGTTTGGCGGCAGGGCTCCTCCTTCCTTCAGCCACTCAATTTTGGTTTCCACACCACCTGCTGCTGAACAGGTGAACTCCACAGCACTGCCCTGAGCCTTCACTTCAACCTGCGGTGACACACGCACTGCCAGGGGAGCTACAGAGGGGACAGACATGATTCAGGGAATATCACTATTACAGCTCTCTTCACAAATCCATTTTAATCTTTTCCCAAACATTTGCTATCTATCTACACCTTCAGGAGAGAAGAAGTATTCTGTCTCGCAGTTGAGTCTTAATCTTGTGAGGTGAAATCATTTTATGATCAGCAAACTTACATCTGACTGTGACTTTAGCGATCACTTCGCTGGTGGCCACTTTGTTCCTGGCCACGCACTTGTAGCTCCCAGCATCCTCGGCTGTGGCCAGGTTGATCTGAAGGTCCCCTCCGTTAACCTGGGCCCTCGGGGGAAGGTTTCCATCCACCTTGGTCCAAGTATAGGTGAGGGGAGGAGTGCCGTGGGCCAGGCACTGCAACCTGATCACCTCCCCGACACGCACAGCCACATCGTCAGGCACAGAGGTGGCATAAGGAGGAGCTGGAGATAGGAGAACAAAAAATGTATTATATTTATGTGTTGTCAAGAGAGTTAAACAAAACAAGTTCATTAAGATAAAATGACAGCAGACAATAAAACCACAGCACTCACTCTCCACATCGAGCATGATGGTGACCTCAGTGGTGCCCATGGTGTTGGTGGCAGTGCAGATGTATTCTCCTGAGTCCTGGCGGCCCACAGTGGGCAGCACCAGGCTGTTGTTCATCACCTTGTGTCTCCAGGGCAGAGGAGAGCGCAGCTTGGACCAGGTGATCTTCGGGGACGGGAAACCTAGAGAGACGTGAAATACAAATATTTAATTCCTGTGGCATACACACACCATAAAAAAAAGTTGATACAGATGTTTTTAGACCGTCTTTCGTACACTGCAGGGTTCACACATTCAAGGAAAACCTGGAAGTCACTGAATTTCTAAATCTAATTTTTCAGGCCTTGAACAATCATGTATAAGTCAAGTTCTGGAAAGTTTTAATTTTAAGTTTAATGGGTAACATAGACACATAGAGACAGACAACCATTCACACTCACATTCATACCTACAAACAATTTAGAGTCACCAGTTAACCTGCATGTCTTTGGACTGCGGGAGGAAACATGCAAACTCCGCACAGGAGGGCTCTCCACCCTGGATTCAAACCAGTAACCCTTTTGCTATGAGGTGACAATGCTAACCACTGCACCACCATGCTGCTATATAAAATAATTAAATACAATAATTAACATTTGGAGCACAGTGTACTATGTCCATGAACTTACATGTTGTGAAAGGTCATGGAAATTTTAATAATTGATCCCTGAAAAGTCAGGGAAAAGTTATGAATTTTTTTCCATAGATGTGTGGGAACCCTGACAGTGACACAGAAAAACAGGACATAAGAAATGCTTTAAATTAACTCCAGGTGTGACTTTTAGCCATCATTACCGTGTGCCTCACAGCGCAGCGTCGCAGTCTGTCCCTCCACCACCACCATCAGCGGCTCAGGAACAGAGGCCCTGGGCGGTGCGGGCACTTGAGAGCCTCCCTCAACATGGACCTCCACCTTGGTCTCAGTGGTGCCCTCGTTGTTGCGTGCTGTGCATACATACGTGCCACTGTCTTCTGGACGAGCCACTAGAATCTGCACAAGAGGACAGATTGATATATCTCACCATGCACATGCACACAATGTCAGAACACGACACAGCTGATTTCAAACAGCGACCCTGATTCTTTGAATAGAAACACAGAAGCGCTGTACATCTTTAACTGCTCTACAGATGTTGATAGTTTTATATCAATACCTGCATGACTGCATTAGACTCCATGGGCACCGGGCTGCTCAGCATGGTCTTGCGGTTGCTGTCCAGCCTGTGCCATGAGACTGAGGGGCGGGGCTCTCCTGACGCCTGGCATTCCAGGTTAATGGGTTCACCCACCCTGACACGCACAGGTCCAACAGGGGTGACGGTGGCCACGGGAGACTCTGAGGGCACAGATACAGAATACTGATCACACTCTGTATCTGATCAGCCACTAGAGGGAACCCTTCACTCAGAGGTTTGTGGGTGTGTGACTGAGACGTGAAAGTCCTTCTGTAGCTCAATGAATGTGTGCACATGCAGCTCACCTTTGACAATCAAAGACACGATGGTGTGGGTGATGCCGAACGGGTTGCTCGCCACACAGCGATAGGCACCGTGGTTCATGGAGCGGGCGTTGGTGATGGTGAGAACAGAACCATCAGAGCCAACTTCAACGTTACCTGCAGATCACGAGTAAATGAAACATCAGGTCTAATGTAGATGCTGAAATTTAAAGGGGCAGTCCACCAAATTACTTTATACTTTGAATTTAGTTTACAGCTACTTGGCATAAACAGTAGCATCAGTGGTGTAATGTAGTCACAACGGGCCCCAGTGCAATGACGAGCCCTAAGGCAGAGGTTCCAGCTGGTGGGTTGTGGTCCAATAGTGGGTCAGAGTCCATTCTGAATGAACCATAAGTGACTCTCAACTGTATTAAGTTTGTAAAAAAAAAAAAACACTTAATTTTGAAGTACAGTGAATTTCCAGCACATAACTTTTATTTTGAAGTGCCATTTCCTGCTGTAGAGTGAGTGACTAACGGACAGCTACTTGACAGAGACAGCAAACTAGCTGGACGACATGGCCAAATGGTGCTGAATGTATTAAACTGTGTGGACCTTGAAGTGATGACTGAGGAGAAATCTGGACCCCGTGGCTGGACCAGTTGGGAACCACTGCCCGTGAGACTGGATAACACCGACATACATAACAGCCAGAAATCACGATCGTATATATGTATAAGACAAAAATACCTAAGAAAATAAGAACTTATTGATCTAATTGAATAGTTTTTATACCTTATTTATGATTTATGTAGATTTATTCATTCATTTATTCATTTTCTGTAACTGCTAATATCCTGTTTGGGGTCGCCAGGGTGCTGGAGTCTAACCTGGCTTACATAGGGCAAGAGGCAGGGTACATTCTGGACAGGTCGCCAGACGATCACAGGGTGGTTTATGTACAGTAAGCATTTATTTTATATTTTATTACACATTTTGTTACAGATTGCTACTGGTTATTTTACAAAGAGGAAACAGTGATGGAGATGGATTTGCCTTTTCAAAGTCATATAAAGCACACGGCACTGTATTTAATTATTGAACACAGGCATATTTCTAAGAGGGCAATTTAAATTACTCATAAGGGCCCGCATATAGTTGGAGGGCCCACTCTCTATGTGCCCCCTAACGCTATAGAGCTCGTAAGTTGCGTGTTTACGTTTTCAGTACATGGGACCTTAAAAATCGATTTCTCATAACGTATTTCAATGGCTAGATGAAAATTATTTTCTGGTCCCGTTTGAATTGCGCCATGAATTTCACATATGTTGTTTGTGAATTTTTAATATATTTTTTCATGCAAAGAAGGCTTCAATGTAGCGGGAAGAAGTTTGATACTGTTAGGTTTTGTGTGAGAGCGCTTTGTCGACTACAGCTCTTCACTGCTCTCGACGTGTATGATATATGTCACCACTCGCACTCGGAACATGGCTGTGTCTCTGGTACACTTTGCCTTCTTCCAAGGAGAGGACAAAAGCCGTAAGCATGGCTAAAACCACTACAAGTCTGGACATGTGGAAAGTTTCAGCTACACCAGTGGGGAGATGGTCGGCGACACAGCAGCAGCACTGTGAGTTGAGAAGTGGAGGGAAAGTGTGATGACGTGACGTCACATAGGCAACACGTAGTCTTTCTAATTATGTTGTTTCCTCAGCCTTTAACTGAAGAATGATACAATAAAACTGTCAAACTCTTAACATGAAAAAATATTATTTAGACCCACACAAAACATTTGTGTAATCCAAGGCATTTAATGACTGGGACCAGAAAATAATAATTTTCTCTCCATTGACTCCCATTCATATTTTCCAAGCCTAGAGGTCCGATGGGGATCTACCAGAAGAGGCGTGACTTACGAGCTCTATGGGCCCCAGTGTGACTATGCCCCTGGGTAGTATTATGTCTTCTGTGGCTCTAGAGTTTTTAAAAGTTTTTAAAAGTTCTTATAAATGTCATAAATGTTGTATTGACATGGTCTTGAGAAACTTTGGTCTGAGCCGGTCAGTTCAGAACAAAGATTCACGCTGAGACGAGCTGAAAATTTCAAGTACGTGCAATGTGCTTGTGCAACATTCTGCAACTAGTCATACCAATGCAACTAAACAAGGCGGTGTGTAGTCTTCGCAGCAGCGACTATCTGTACTTCTGTTCTAACTTTTGGCTGTCAGGATCATCTGCAGCAGATAGGGAGAGTGGGAAACTCGCTACAGTTGCATTTCTATAAGTGACGAAATGGCAAAAACAAAAGCACAACCTGAGCCTCAGATGGGCCGTATTCATAATAATCAATCAATGAATCAATCAATTTTATTTATAATGCCCAATATCACAAATCACAATTTGCCTCACACAGCTAAATCGTCACAGTGATTTAAATTTAAATAACTAGCGCCAATTAATCAGTCTGTGCTTGTTTATACAATTATCTTTTTTTCAAATTCTGTCATACAGACACGACTGTTCCTCCAACAAATTCATGAGGTGATACTCTCTTTCCTTTGTAACTGACCTGAGCAGCTGACTTTGCTACAAGCTGATTGGCTGTTGAAACAGGTGATGTGCCTAAAATACTATTGTTAGTTTTTTGTCTGAGCTCATGCAAATACTGAAGTTTATCGAATATGAATATTTTATAGATTACATCGATGCCAAACTGACAAGAATACCGTTGACACATGACGCCCTTTATCTTGTGTTTCTAGAGTTACGTGCTTTTGCAGACATGAAAGGAATTGTTAGTATGTCATATTTATAAAAGGGAGTTTGGTGTCATATTTTCCACCAGGAGTAAGATGGGAAAGAATCTCGAAAGGATTCTAGCTGTAGTCCAGCAAATAGTCATCATGCAGGATCCTCTGTCTTTGCAAAATCTCTTCTAGTGTATGGTAGGCATTTGATGCATTATGGGAAGTGTATGATCAAGTGTTTTTTTTAGCTTTAATTTGTCTCTTTTTAGTCTCCCAATTTTATGGAAGAGAAAAACTGAATCGCTCACATGTTGGGTTGTCACCTCTTGAAGATATTCAAAATTAGGCCTGTAAAGTCTGAGAATAAATAAACTCTTTGGTCATTACACCAAAGACCGAGGTTGCAAATCTGAGATCAGAAGAAGAGCCTTAAAAAGCCTTTTTATGTCATCAAATCATATTTAATGACCTGCAATATTTTAGTAATGCAAAAAATGTCAGCGCAAGTCTACGGAGAAGGGGATCAGAGAATGAAGTAACAGAGGAGTAATTCATGGGTGGGTTGCAGCTGTAATTGCTTGTAAATAATGACATCATAAAATCAGAACTCATTAAGCTGGTTTATTCCTCAGTGTGTGTGTTTCTGTGTGTGTTTGTGGTTAATACCTGGCAGCGGCTGGTTGTTGGCCAGTTTCCACTCCAGTCTGACAGGCTGGGCTCCGCTGTACACCCTGCACCTGAAGCTGGCCGACTCCCCCACACGCACCGCAGCGCTGTGGGGCTCGATGGCGATGATTGGACTCTGCAGACCTGCAGCAGAACAAGCAGCGGTTTGGACTCCGGACAGATTCTATTTGAGCGTTCCTGGTGACGATCTCACTTCATTTAGCTGACTTATTATACACAGAAACCTGAAGTAACAAATCACTATTCAATGTGGCTGAGGGCTTCGCTGGCAGCAGTTGAAGACCTCAAACATCTCTGAAGTGCTGGAAGGAGTGAATGAGGATGAGATCATGGGACAGTCGTGAGGAAAATCGTTCAATCTGAGGTCACACTGGGCTACACTGGAAAGTACAACTGGAAAGTTCATTCATGAAGCGAGGCGGTGTTAGTCTGAGAACAACACCCTGCCATGTAATGCCCTGCCCTTAATGTGTTTCTCCCAGACTCTGACTGACGCTGCCATCAACTGAGATTTTCTTGGCGGGAATGTAATGACTGTCAAGTACAGTGGGAAAATTTGAAAAAGGAACAAATATGAAAATGGACTTTTCATTCTGTGACGATACAGAAAAAACTTTTCCTACTACATCCATCTGCAGAGCAAGACAGTTAATGCAGCGCCTGTATGAGGCCTGAGGTGTTGATTAACTTACGTGAAGAAGATGAGGTGACGGACACAGACACAGAGGCCTGGTGGATGTTTGATCCTGGGTTTCCGGAGTTGCCCTGAACCCGACAGATGTACTCCCCTGAGTCCTCTGGAGTGGCTGACAGGATACGCAGCTGACTGCCCAGAACCTGCACACAGCAGATAAGAGAACTCATTGTTTTACTTGTGATAGATTAATACTGCTATCACCTCTACTGCTACGACTGCTGACAAATACTATACAATACTGATACTACCAATAAAAATCCATAGGAACATGTGATTTAATATTAAAATGTCGGCAAAATTGGTATAAAATGCATACGTGCTAGGGACGAGCGAGACATCTGTGTATGTAATTGTTTAACCAGCATAAGTGATGCCAGCGTCATCTCCTGGTAGGATGCAAACCAGCCTAACACAAGGGAGATACACCTGGCGGCACAATCAGGTACTGAAGTGCTTGACAGCGGAGCTTGAGTCCACCACCGACACCTTGCCTCTCAAACCCCAGGATAAGTTCCAACTCTCTGCATTGTTCATCCAGGAGGGAGAAAAACAAGTAACAAGCCTCTTAGCTCCTGACTGTAGCCTCCAACATGGAGCCAGGGACCGAGGAATGCACGCTGACTTGGGCCAGCGTCTCATAGTTCCACAAGAGATAGTGGCAACCAACTTACGACCAGTCCTGTCAGCGTGCTTTCCTCATACAACTGTCCCTTGGGAGGACGCCACCGAGGAGACGCCTGAATGCAAGAGATTGTGCTACGCTGACCTTCTAACTGAAGCAGCAACTAGAGGCCAGAAAGCTGAGGTGCGACCAATCAATGTAGGCTGCAGAGGCTTTGTTGCTCAATCCACAACTAGGCTCCTCAAGGAAATCGCGATTAATGGGCAGGCCCAGAGGAAAGTGGTGAAGGATCTGTCCAATGCAGCTGAGAGATGCAGTCACTGGCTGTGTGGCTGGGCCCCGAGGTGACCACGGAGGAGCCAACCTCCTGACACACACCCAGGCCTGATCTGCCTGTGGTGAGCCTCCCTCAACGGATCTTGTGATAAAGGCCGAAACAACTGATGATGTGTCGGGGGGTGGCTCTGCCAGGTGGTCACGGCTGAAACACCTATGCTCTGGTATGAACCGTGCTGAAACTCCAGGGATTGTAACACCAAGTCCTAACTGATGACTCTGTGTCTGTACTTGAAATGGGTGCTGTTTACACCAGAAATGGATCGAGTTTAAATCAAAACTGGGTGGGAACAACTCACAAGTTTTTATTTTAAGTCTGGAAGTGATATGGGTTGATCAGAAGTTGCTATATTTATTGTTTAATAGAAAAAAATTACACACAACAATCTTAGAAAAGAGAAAGAGGTTAAACACAGGTACCCAAATGAGGATTTCAGGTCTCATTTATCCAGTCTTCTGCTCAGTGCTTCTCAAACACATGCATCTTCGCTAAAATCTTATGATTTACAACACGTCAGTATCAGAAGGCTCAAGCACGGCCGTGGGCACACAGGTGCATTTGAACCCAAGCGGAGTTCATATGCAAAAGCGTGTCCAGGCGCGTTCAGGGCGTGCTGCTCGGAGGCTGAGTGTCTTATATTGAAGGTTTTAGCAAAAATGCATGTGTTTGGGAAGCACTGAGGATACGACTGGATAAATGAGACTTGGATAATACTGCATGGGTTGTTTTGTTGTTGCTGAAAGGGTTAACAGACTCGTTCTATGAGAGGTGGCAACTTTCTTTGACATATTTTCTAGTCTGTAACCCCACCAGATTAGGATTTATATTGTCTGATATATAAATGTAACCGTGGGACTCTAGTGATGTCTGTGTTGTGTTGATATAAAGAGGCCCAGACTGTGGATATCTTCAGAGGTGATCTCCGTTTATTTTTTTTTCCCCGTGTTTGCATGTTTTTGTGTGGTTACCTGGTGGTTAGAGGAGAGGCGTCCACTGGCTTTCGTCCAGGTGACTTGAGGAGGAGGATTTCCAGGAGCGAAGCAGTTGAGTTCCAGACTCTGACCCTCCTGGACGTCAGCTATAGATGGCTGGATGGTGACCACTGAGGTGATGTGGTCGGCTGCACAAACACAAACAGTACTGATTGTTTTCTTCTCCTTTCTTTTGATGCATTTGTTAGTTTATCATGGCTGATGTAAGGTCTGTGGTGGATCCAAGTTCAGATACTTGTTTTGAACTCTTTTCAGTTTTTAACATTCAACATGCTTTTTAATTAGTGTTGTTGAAAGTTATGTTGACTGACATGATTACAATGAAACTACTGTTTGTGTTACTGTGTCTCTCAGATGCTCAGGAACCTTCGGGGAGACTGTCCAAAGAGAGACAGAAGGATATTTGTAGTTAAGGTGAGAGGGTAGAGGGAGAGGTTACAGATTTCTGGATTGGGCAAAAAAGGTAACATTAATGGGACAGTTCACCCCAAAATCAAAAATAGCATTTTTCCTCTTACCTGTAGTCCTACTTATCAGTCTAGATTGTTTTGGTGTGAGTTGCCAAATATTGGAGATATTGGCTGTAGAAATGCCTCCCTTCTCTCCAGTATAGTGGAATTAGATGGCACTTGACTCAGGGTGCTTGAAGCGGCAAAAAAATAAATTTGAAAAACTCAACAGCAGTGTCTCTTTCCAGAAATCATGACCTGGTTACTCAAGATAATCCACAGACCTTGTTGTGAGCAGGTTCATGTAGGAACTATTTTCCTTCTGGGAACTACACCCACTGGTGTACCACTGTGTACAAGCTCATCTACAGGGTTCCTACACATTTGGAATTTCAAAATTCCATACTTTTCCATACCCTAATTTCCAGACTTCGCTCCGTTTTTTTTTTTTTTTCAGAGAATATGCAACATCTGAGTAAATATATCAGTGTATCATATTTCACATCATATTTAATTATTCTTAATAGGCGATTGTAGCCAAGTACCATAATGACATGCAAATAAAAACTCAGGTAAGTTCAATGTCTGGGCTGAGGCACAAAGGTTGGGACTCTGGGTGCAAGCGATGCAGTAACGAGATGTCTGTGTTTTTTCCTTTCATGTGGCTCAGAATCGCCTTCTCCCCGATGTTGGCGATGTCAAATGATTTCACACAAAGCTTGCATCTAGCTCTGTGTGTGAATTGGGAATCCTTGGCCAACCGGTATTTATATACGGTATTGTCAAGCCATCCATCCAAAAACTTGCATCTACCCATTGTGAACCACGTGAAGCTCGTCTTCTTGTCGAAGGTGCAGTGTTGGAGTGAAACTTGATACCTGGGGGGCTGGAGGAGGGTCATGGGGCAGCGGACTGGACATACCACTTGTCAATCAGGTAAAAGGGGCGGTATGTTTTTTGAGACGTTTGCTCTCACACAAACTGTGCTTGGCCCGGCATAAAACACGATCCAGATTGATTAAATTATTTTTGGAAATACCTAATGTTCTATTTTAGAAAACAATATTTTAGAACAGTGGTAATAGTCTGGAAACATAAATATTTTTCCATACTTTATTTTTCATTTTCCATACTTTTTAATACCTGGAAATTGATCAAATTTATTTCCATACTTTTCCATACTTTCCATACTTGCGTAGGAACCCTAGCCTGAGTGTCAGACTGAAGCTACCAGAACCTTCAGTCTGACACTGCCTCCATTGAAGGCGATTTACAAGGGGGAGGGAATTTGATTTTTTCCCTAACCAATCAGTAGAGACCAACGACTCACCCAGAATCTGACGTCATTAGTATCCATGCCTCGGGGGTGCCGAAAACAAGCGAGCATTGCCCGTTTAAAATGTCTGCGTCGTTGTGCATGCCCAGCTGCATCGCCGTTAAATCCAGTTTAGCAGCTTCCTTAATTTGGTCCTCCATTAACGCGAGCAGTGGCGAAATACCTCGATAGCATCGTTAATGTGGCCTGTAGGATCTGCAGCGGTCGCCATTGTTGCTATCCTCACCAGTTACCCACCGGCGTACAGCTTGACTTCAGTGTGGCGCTGATTGGCTAATTACTAGACCCGCCCCCACCCCCAGTGTTCATTGGTCCGTCCATCGTTTGGATGAGATAAATCGCAAATTCATCGCAGTATGCCAGACCAGAGATGCAAGCCTACTCAGTTGAGTGGGCGGGGTCTATGGTCTGGAACCAGGCTATTGGAACCCTGCATCTAGTAACACTGAGCTAACCTATGTTACAGCTCAGCTGAGACGGACGCCATTAAAGTTTACATCTGCTGCTGTCATGACCACGAGCCTCTCATCCATGAGTAGATGCACGCTCCCTTCTGCCCAGATATTTGGGAGAGAAATAGAAAATAGTTCCTACATGAAACTGCTCACAACAAGGTCTGTGGATTATCTTGAGTAACCAGGTCATGATTTCTAGAAAGACACATTGCAGTTTTTCAAATGTATATTTTTGATGTTTTGAGCACCACAAGCTAAATGTCATCTAGTTCCATTATATTGGAGAGAAGGCAGACATCTCTACAGCCAATATCTCCAACACTCTGCAATGCACACCAAAACTATCTGGAGTGATAAAAAGCACCACAGGTAAGAGGAAAAATATAAACATTTGATTTTGGGGTGAACTGTCCCTTTAAATGTAAGCTTTATTCTTATAGTGCGAACATGTCCTGGAAAGGAACAACACTTGTCTGTTCTACAGGGGTACTTATATATGCGTATATATCTACACCTATATGTGTATGTTCATATCTGTAATATCATTATTTTTTTATTACGGTGGACTGATTCAGTTTGACATCTCACCTTTGAGCACAGACACTTTAATGGGAGCGCTGTTTGAGCCAATGCTGTTGCTACCAACACACATGTAAGTGCCAGCGTCGGACATCTGGATGTTGGGGATGAGCAGAGTGCCAATGTCTGTGCGGTCCATGCGAGCCTGGAGAGGACACACCAATAAGAGACGATATTATACACCTGCTTCAATTATGGCGGCGATCATATACAGCAATGTGCATTTTATTTCTTATTTTATTTTATTTTCATTTATATTAAATGCATTTTATTTTAATATTTACACCATAAAAACACACACAACTCATATAGTGAAGACAAAGCACTTCACTTACCTGTCTCATGTCGCTTGAAACAACACAGATAAGACACTGCTGACATTATGACATTACTACTGTAGCTAATAGCGACACAAAAGCACTACAGCGTAGAGCTTTAGGACAAGACAAGAGCTGTTATTGCTACAGTTCAGTCTCTGCGTACATGGAATTTGACTCATGATTTCTACGACGCTGTACTTTGTGCATGAATCTGTGCACAAAGTACAGCTGACATTTCTACGATGATTGGTGAGGTTATAATTTGTTAATATATCATGATCAGTGATGATTGGATTTACTACACTACTATGTTTACTCTGGAACAAGACTAATGTTTAATGATTATAAAGGTGTTGCAAAAAAATCAGAGAGTGAGAACTGACAGTTTGACACTGATTTCAGGAAGACGTTTTTAATAAGCATTACAAAGCAGTTCTTCAAGGGTAACTTTGGTAAACTTCAACCTGGACCTTATTCACCCATGGTTTGTATCTAAGTGAATATTGGGAACAACAATTTTTGAAAATGGTCCAGTTTTGAGTGAGAGGGCTGCAGATGACAGCAGTGAAACAGGATGAAATGCAACCGATCAGAGCATTTGTGCATTCTTAATTTACATCCACTTAAAGTGCTTTTTTGTCACTGACAGGCTCAAATTGTTATTGCAAGTGTCTGACAACTTTTGGAAAGAATCCCTACAGAGACAGACCTTTTTGTTAAAGAGTATGATCATTTTTGTTATACCAGAATCAGCCCTGAAATCGCTATCATCACACCCACCAGACTCCATTTAAATAAATAGTAATTTTATCATCATAAAACACAGTTAACTCAAAGTTGACAGAAAGAAAATAAAACCCACAAAAGCTGCCTTGGTTCATCTTTCCACTGTTCCAAAAATCACCAGCTCTAATTTGATTGAAATAAACCCTTAATTCACACACTTAGACATGAAAATATGCTGCCTCTATACACGCTTAAATTACTGTTTATTTAAAAGGGATCTGGTGGGTGTGACGATAGCTATTTCGGGGCTGTTTCTACTTTACAAAAAGGATTTAACTCTTTACCCAAAATGTCTATCTCTGTAGGGATCCTCTCCATAATGTTGTCAGACGCTAAAAATAACAATCTGAGCCTGTCAGTGGCAAAAACAAGCACTTTTAACGTTTTGGACGTAAAATGACGATGCACAAATGCCCCAAGTGGTGACAGTGCAGCCTGTTTCGCCACTGTTGGCTGCAGGGCTCCAGCTTAATACTTGTCCACTTCTAAAAACTGTTGTCCCCATTGGTTATTCAGACATGAAAACATGAGAAAATAGAGTCCAGGTTGAAAAATATCAAAGTTAACCTTTAACTGTAAAATCTGAGAATTATCATTAGCCAAAGTCAAAATACCCACCATCAAATACCAAGTAAGAACCAACACTGAACTCTCTGGCTCATGAGCAATCAACAACTTCACTTGTTTGTACACTACTCCACATGGCAGTCAGAGGCCCAGCAAGGCTCAAAATGAGCTTTCATAAAGTTTGGAAACACCTCAGAGGGGAGGGGAATCAGGAGGGGAGGGTCAGGGGAGGGATTACTGTATCCGGGGGGTGTTGGGGCATCCACGGACAAAGCTGCTTAGCTCCGGCCCATTCAACCGTGAGGGAGGCTAAACCGAGCAGTGGCTGAGGCGGGCCCTGGCTCAATGTGTGTCTGAACCCATTGACGAGTTTTCAAAGCAAGCCGTTTGCTAGAGCATACAGAATTTCTGCGTGGTCGCACGGCAGAGCCCGGCTCCCCCTGGGAAAGGCTGACACAACGCAGTGGCTCTCTGAGGCAGAACTAAACAGGCCCCGGAGCCCTCGTCGAACCGAGGAGGGCTGTGTAGAAACCAAACTAACACAATACACCCTTGGATAGGGGGGCAGCGGGCTGCGCCTGGCACGGAGCAAAATATGTCTGAAATACCTACAGTACCTCCTGTATACTTAGTCCTGTTAATACACTCAATGGAATGATGAGGGTCAACTGGGTGCTGAGAGCCGTAACAAGTGAGGGATGGTATGATGTGGACATTACAAGACGAAAGACTATGGAACATTTTGATTAATAAAACGCAACATATAAACATGTACTGCATGCAAATACACTAACAAGTCAACCAGACCCAGCGGGTTGACTTTAATGTATTTGGCATCAGCTGTAAAAAGACTGTGAGCAGCTGTGGTAAATTAACGTTGTTTACAAGGTGTGAATCAAGGACACGTTTGATCATGCACTTAGTCGACAATGTGTGAAGACGAGGTCAGTAGCGGACAATGATTGTGAACTACGACACATGACAGACAGACAGCGGACAGATGGACAGACCTGCAGCTCCTCAATACGTCTCTGTAACACATCGAGACTGTTGCTTTTAAACTGATGGAAACCATGAGAGGGAATGGCCTGAGCAAACGTCAGAACAGGGTGGGATCAAAAACAAAAAAAAGGGGGAGGAGGAGGAGGAGACAAACAGAGGGAAAAATAAAGGTAAATGGTCAAAATGCGGAAACAGTCATTAAAACTGACACAGTATGATGAAATACCATCGGCACCGGACACACCTTGGAGTGCAAGATAGAGATACAACACAGCAGAATGTGAATACAGTCATCAATCCATGTTAAAGTTATCAGCAAGGCGCTGAGACAGCAGGGGGTGTCTCACCTGTGGAGGGATCTGTCCTCCGTTCTTCAGCCAGGTGAGCTTCGGGGTGGGTACTCCTGTTGCTCTGCAGTACAGCCTCAAGTTGTCACCTTCGTGGGCTTCAATATTTTGGGGACTTACTTGGACTTGGGGCTGGGTGCCGAGGCCACTCGGGTTAGACTCTGACCAGAGAAAGGCATCGTGATCATTCAAACACAAAATTATACCCACCACAGCCAAACACAACTTATTTACTTTGAGACTAAACTTCATTTAAGGAGTTTACTAATCGTCTTATTTCTGTGTTGAAGTAAACTGGCTCAGTCATGTCACTGGCATAAAAATCTCTCCCCAGATTATGCTAACATTAGCCACATAAGCTACTGTTCATACCAGACCATGTAAGACCAGCATAACCACTGAGTGTATTGACTTCAGCAATGGTGTGTGTTATTGCTTGAGCTTTGCTTGTTAAACAGTCAGAGTGCCTCGGACGCATTTTTGGACTGCCTGACTGTACCATGGCCTTTTACACTGAGTGAGTTGGCCAGTCGTTTTTTTTTTTTATCTTTTTATCTTCTGTGTTTGCCTCATCCTCGAAGAACTCCTGATTTATTTTACAATTAACTACAGAGCCTTAACCCAGTGCAGCACTTCCTATTTTTTCTTCATGGAGAAAACATGGTCCAGGTTGGAAAATACCAAAACTACCCGTAACATATTTGATATCTGTTTAGGTTACAAAAACAGTGACGTGAGATGCTGCTGTTGTTTCAAGCTAGTTGTTCCCTCCCCCCAGGAAAAAAAACAATCCATGAAGCACTGAAAATGCACTGATTTAACTGCAATAGTTTCATTTTCCTGCCATATTTCTTGTTTTTTTTAGAAATGGCTTTGTTTATGGTGTATATGTGGTGCCAAACATACTCGTTCCCATGGTTTAAGGGGACATTGCACTGAGTTACAGGAACTTCCCGGGGGCATACCCTGCCTACCTCACCCTAGCCATCACCACTTCATGTCTACCCCCAAATTTATCTTAATCTTAACCTTACCCTAAATCTTAACAAGTCAGAATTATAAAATCTAATGATTTACATGGTGTGGACCTATTTTGTCCCCACAAGGGTGGTGAGTCCCCACAGTGTGAGTGTGTAAACAGATTCATGTCCCCACAACATGTGACACACGTTCACACACATAAACGCAGAGCATACTTTGGACAAAGAGGGAAACCCGGGCTATGTGCTCCCCATGAGTGTTCAGGGCCTTGCAGGTGTAGTCTCCCTCATCAGCTGGGTCCACTGATGTGAAGGTCAGTACGCCACCTCGGATCACAGCTCTGGGACTCATCCTGTTCCCTGGACCTCCTGCAACATATATACACACCCTGTCACTGAGTTCTGAAGGGCTAACGTCTATGATTTTGTACTGAACTGAATTTCAGACAACTGAAAATAGCTTTTCCACTCGCAAACACTGCAAAAATAGAGCGTTCAGTGGTCATACCGATCCATTCAATGGCAGGGGTTGGGTTCCCGGTCACCGTGCAACGAAACTCTGCCCGTTGGCCCTGCTGGACATTCAGCACTGAGGGAGTGACGGTGGCCACAGGCTGGGCCCCCTCTGCAGCTGCAGAAGGAGACACTTCAGTCAAACACAGCTCTAAACAGAGAGTGAAACGTCCCAGAGGCACGTGGAGGAATAAAGCGTGATAATATAGATTGGTGTGGTGGTGAAGTGAAATATGAAACCTTGTCAGGAGTCTAAAACCACTGCTTGGGCATTACACTAAGCTGTGGGAATGCTTTTGATCATAATGAATCGATCAGACTGAGGGAGAGTGATGGCGTCCGCCCGTGCCCCCACCCTCACCCTTGGCTGTCTGGATCCTCAGAGCAGACCAAACAGATGAGAAGTGGCAGGCAAGCATTGGCATGGCCTCAGGGCATACTGCTGTCTGCGCCAGTTTGGCTGGCCGCTAGACTTCGTATTCAATCCGGCATGATCCCAGAGTGACAGAGCAAAAGAAAGGCCTCTTTCAGCCGGGAGGGAGGAGTATGAGACTATCTAAGCAGCCTGAAAACCTCTGGGACTGTTCTCGCCTGGGCCGAGCTTTGACTCTCTGACCTTAGTGACACCAATACTGCAGGACAGAGAGGAGTTTCATTGTCCTCCACTGTGGGCGGGGCAGATGTGGCGGCCTAAAGTCTACACTGAACACACAAGTAACATCTGAGAATGGTAAATAATTTGATTGTGGGTAAAACAGATTGTTTTTAGAGTGTCTGTCGTGAGTTTCGTAAAGATCTATGGTAGAATCAGTGCATCAGGAGATGAAACTTTGGTAGGGTCAATCCACCCACTTCTAAGGACTACTTCACCCTCCTAAATGATTATTTGTATATCATTTGTTTAGCATTTGTTATGCTGAATTTGTGAAGAAAACGTTTTTCTTGCAAGCATCCATGGTGAACGAAGAATCCAAAAACATCCGCATTTAACAACAGTAAAACTATATCAAAGCATCTGATAACAAGCTCTCATCCAAGTCTCATTTACCCATTTGCTTGCTCAGTACTTCCCAAACAGAGAGCCCTTTCCAACTCGGAACTGAACTGAAAGTGAAACTTATCTATGCTCTCTTCAAAGCCAGACTCCATTGACAAAATCAGTAATTTTACCTCACTGAACACAGGAGCTGCTGCTCTACCACTGCCTCCATCTGCGTGACTTTGGTGGATCCGAACTAACCCTTTAAAACACCAAAGTAACACAATGACACAAACAAACTGACTAATTGAGGCAGTGGTAGACCAGCGGCTCCTGTATTCAGCAAGGTAAAATTACTGTTTTCATTAATGGAGTCTGGCTTTGAAGAGAGCATAGGTTAGTTCAGTTGGGAAGTGCTGAGCTGACTGGATAAATGAAACTTGGATTATACTGCAGAATTGGTGGGAGAGTCTATTGACACATCTTTTGATATAGTTTTGCTGTTGTTAAAAGTGGACCTCTTTTCCTTCAATCAAGAATTTTCTGTATTTTTGGATTCTTCGTTCAGTGGAAGCACACAAGGAAAACGTTTTCTTCACAAATCTTAAGTGCTATATCATAGGCAACTGGACTTGCTTAAGTTTCTTGAGGATGTTTCATCTCTCATCCAGGAGGCTTCTTCAGTTCTAACGGACTGGTGTGGAGTCGCAGGCTTTATACTCTGTGTGGGTGTGAACCCTTGCAGAGGTCACATGTGAGTCATCGACCCACCCGGCCATTTTGTGTGTCGTTAGGGTTAGATGGGTCCAGGTGTGAGTGGGTGTTAAGTCTTCTAGGGAGGGATCCTAAGACTGCATTATTGGTGGTTGATAAGTGGTGTCGTAGTCCACCTCTTCTGTTTAATGATGGTCGTTCCAGTATGAAGTGGATCTCAACATCTCTGTAAGGGTTCACACCCACACAGAGTTTAAAGCAACTCCTCAACAGTCCATCAGAACTGAAGAAGCCTCTTGGATGAGAGGTGAAATGTCTTCAAGAAACTCAAGCATGTGCAGTTGCCTACGATATAGCACTTAAGATTACCATGACCTGGATGACTGATGGTCTTCACTGACATTTTCTTCACAAATTCAACACAACATGGGGTGAGTATTTGATACAGAATTCTCATTCAGGGGGCAAAGTATCCCTTTAAGAAAGCACATTATTTCTTACTTCACTACCTCTCGTGACATCTATCCAAGAAGATGGGTTTGGTTTTATCTGTCCAGGGTCTTGAACTATTCCCACTACAATGGAGGTGGATGATATTTAATTTGTGCTGCTAAAACCAGAGAAAAATTACTTTTAAACAAGACTAAGAGTCGACAGCAACACTAGCTGCTCTCAGATGCTCTACTGTAGAACGCTACTTTGAGCTAAATGCTAAGATGTTTATGTTTAGCCACTGTAAGGTTTACCATGTTTACGAACTTAATTTAGCGTGCTAGCCTGCCAACATTGGCTAACTAGCATTAAACACCTGAGGCTGATGGAAAGGTCATTAGTTTTGGAATCTGACCTGATGATTGCGCTAAATGAAAAGGTAAAAGATCGAAGAAGTAATTAGGATTCATCTTCTGGCGATCCTGAATGAGAGATAAAACCAAATCTTGCTGCAGGTCTAGATTGCACCAGAGGTAAGGAACAAAACAATGTTTTCTTATACTTTGGATGTATTAAATATTTAATGTCTTATTGACATATGCCTTACAGTTTGACTTATACCAATATTAATATCACATTAACAGTGTAATTTAAAGTCCATCCGTTTGATGCACTGAAACTAGGCTCCTTACACTGGACACAAGTCTGCTACCCACATTCAGCTACAATGTAATGAGGTTGTGATGGGATGTATTAAGCACAGTATGATGTTTGAAGCCCAGATGACAGCTAATTCCCAGTATAGCGTGTTTCCTGAGGAAAAAAAGGTAAGAGCAAAGTGGGAAGAGAAAGAGGAAGTAGAAGAAGGGACACCTCTTGTCTCTGAATGTGGAGATACTGTAAGCGAGCATCTAGTTTACTGGAATAACTAACCAAGTAAATCATTTAGCAAGATGTGGTAAAATGTCCCATTTAATGGGTTAAACTGTATTAAACCTGTTGTTGTATTGACTTTCTCTACATCTTCATGTTTTTGTCCAATTTACAGGATCACGTTTCGTCATTATTCTGCAATTATTATCAGTTTTCTTGAGTAATGCAGCGAGTTTATCATCTATAATATCAGGTTCTACTGGACGACACTGACTGTGATCTTATTTTTAACGTGACTCAACATTCATGAGGAGTTGCCCGGAAGAATGACCATGCACTTTTTCCTGCAGTGATGGACCCCAATGAACCCAAAGAGCCCAGTAGGAGCCAGTAATGCTCATGTACAATGCAAGCTTCAGCTCTTTAACAAAGACAGGAACTTGAGAACTTATACTGAAAACAAATATCCATCTTTAGATCTAAATTCAACTAAAGACGCTTGTTTACAAAGAGCAAAAGACAGAAGAAGTTCGTAGAGAGTTTCTGCAGATGCTTGATTGTACATGGGCGCTACCAGGCCACCAGTATATCTGTGCTGAGGAAGATGAGTGCATGCATGACACAGAGAGCGAGAGGCGGGTCCCTCCAGGGAGCCCGGGCAGAGAGGAAACCATGCCCATGCGGACTTACGCTTTCCGTGTCCTTCAAACATTTCATAGGCTGTGTAAAACATCTGAGTCTGTGAGGCCTCTGGAGTTGTGGGAGGAAGGGAGGGAAGGAGGGGGAGGGGACAGGTAAACTGACAGGTCAGGTTTCAGGGTAACAGCAGTTTACCTCCCATCTCCCCTGGAGACACTTATCCAACTCCAAATGTGGGCCGCCGTGGGTTTGTCCAATTGATTACAGAAAACATCACACATGATGTAAACTAAAAAAATAATGAGCTTGAATTAAAGTGGCACCAACTGTACATCAGGCGTGATGCCGTTTTTGTTTCTTTTTGTTTTTGAACTCATGATTCAATTCCTACCTTCATTTTTTTAATCGTAACAGTTGGTGCTGTTTAGTACAAAGCTCTGTGCATTCAAGTTTCACACTTACCTGATTATACAGTTACTGAGACAGTGAAGAACACCATGGACTGAAGTATGTTGGTAAGAATGTCCATTTGCTTGTAACAGTTCACACTTATCTCACACTCCAAACCAGTGATACTCAACTTACAGCCCGCGGGCCAAATCTGGCCCTCAACAGGATGCCAGGTCCACTGATCATGTTCTCATTCACAGCTAAAACAAACGGAGTCATACTGGGATTTTGTTTTAAGGTCTGGGGGAAAAATACCGACAATTATCACAATTTAATTTTCCTTGATAATAATATAACAAATGTTTGATATAATCAAACCACGCAAATGCTGGAAGAGGAAGGGGCTGATGCACCTTAAAAAGCTAGTTGCCAACCGCCATTAAACAGAGAGGAAGACAAGCCCTGTTTCCAAACACTTTCAGTATGGTACCTTTGGAACCTAGACCCTAGGATTTCCACCACAAACAGTCCTCTTAATGTGGGCGGGGTTGTTGTCACTCACTGCTCCGTCCAGCACTCACTGTATTTCCTCCTTTATCAGTCTTTGCCTCGTTTATCGTCCACAGAACTTTGAGAGATTTTCTAACAAAATAAAACAGGCTGCAGTGAGAGTCTCTCTCCATGGGGTATTTAAAAATAGCAGGTTTGTGCATTTAGTCCTTCTCAGGCAAGCTCAGGGGTTTAGTGTTGCCGGAGCCCACAGGAACACTGCTCCACAGCGCTGTATTTTTTGCAGAGTAAGGATTAGTATATATGTAGTTCACATAATCCTGTCAAAATTAATATATAAATTTTTAAAGGCTTGAAGATTCACTCATTATTTAAAGTGTATGCCATCCCAGAGAGACAACAAAAACTCAACTAATGGTCAAAGTTGTCACAGTGAAGGTGTGTTGGTAGATTCATGTCATCACCTCATGCATTGAGTAACATTACAAGTTAATGTTCCACCTTAAAAGTTGCCGGCAGTCAGCCCAGTGAATTAAGTTATTTTTTCTTAGATTACAGCTGCTGTGAGAGGCAGCAAAACATCCTTTCATTTTATAGTTGTAGTTTACTAATATATGTAAAATCTCCACGGTATGAACAGTGGTTACATCACAACAAACATAGTTTAATTTTTAGTCACAATATTAATAAATTATATAATAAGAGAATCGATATTGGGCTTTCTTGGTCAATCCAATATCGCCACGCAAAATATTGTGATACTGTGCAGTGTCGATTCCCCCCCCACCCCTGGCAAATAGGTAATTACTAATGTTTGGCCCCTGGCCTCCTGTCATTTTACAAAAGCGGCCCCAGCAAGGTGAGTATCGCTGCTCTACAACAACCAAAAACCAAAAGCAACAACACTCATCACAAAATGCTTCTAATGCTGTGAATTCAAAATCAAGACACACACACACACACACACACACACACACACACACACACACACACTCAGAGATGACGAGAACTGTGCAGCAGCACGAGGACAGATGGAGTTATGCAGAGGAGCCACACATGAGACATGCAGGTTAGTAGCAAGAAGCAGTTTCAAAACTTTGGAACAACAGTTTCATTTCAGCTGTTAAGAAGCCGACATACAGCTTGTGGTGATCCTGAATTGATCTATGTAAACGAGCCCCGTCCATGAATTATCAGGTCACTTTGATCAATTCTCATTATTTTAATCAATTTTCTCTTTTTCACAAAATATCTTCACAGTTAAGATAAATACATTACAATGTGACACGTGTGCATTACATCAGATTCTTTAAAAGAAATGTAAAAAAAAATAATGAGTAAAAATCTTTACAGAAGCACCGTTGGGTATATTTGCAATCATATAGCCTTTAAATCATGAATGAACATATGAAGCTGATGCAGTCACTGTAAAGTCATAAAAATCAAACCATAAAAAAGATTTTAAATGTGACCTGTAACTGAAGATGTTACCAGAGATATAGAAAAATATTTTCCTTATAAAAAACAATTGAAATTGCCTAAATGTAAACACACATCATGCAAAGTACTTGCATTCACATGGCCAATTCCCTTGAAAAAAAAAAATTACCAAAAAGAAAAGAAATTCTAACATTTCTGATATAGCTGATTTCATGGAAACATTTCAGGATAACATATTTCAGTCAGTCAAAAAAAAGAAAGGAAAATGTGCCAACAACATTGACAGGTTGTGAATAAAAAGACCATAATATACAATTGGAGATAATTATTGACAAAATAAAGATTAAAAAAACATTTTTTCTTTTGCATTTCAAGTCAGATCTTAAATATTTTACTGACTAAATCTGACAAGTGAGAATCGATACAAACAGGACCAACTTTTGCCGACACTAAAGGAATGATGGAGTGATATTACAGCAGTATGACAGCACGTTTAGAAAGGTTTAACCAACTGCATGGCTGATAGCACCGTTTTGTTCGTTCAGCATTCAGACAGTAGTTTCAGGAGGGAATACTGTATCGAGTGGAACAACACAAATGAGATCAGGGAATGTGGGGTTCTTCCTACTTCTCTCTTCCAGATACACTGAAGTCCTCTTTGTATGTCAGTTGCAGAGTCACTAAGCACCAATCGTGGCATCCACATTCCTCCTCATCATTTATACACTACAGCTCAGGGAGGGAGGGGCCCCAGGAGCCCGAAGTTAAAGACACCAGAATCCAGCACCCTGCTAGTGAAACCTCTAACAGCAGGAAACAGCAACTCTACCAGTGATCGAGAAGCAGCCAAACCACCACCGATTAATTCAACCCAAAATATAAGGAGGAAAGAAAAAAAAATCTGCAGCAGCTTCAGTAGAGTGTTGGCGGAAAGCATTACCCACAAATCCCTGATTCGAAAGAGCGCTCGTTTGGCCTAAATGTAGTGGATGTGTCATGACTTTGATTGCCCGTTTGTTAAAGCTTAAACTACATACTTGACCCCGTATGTTATCTGGAAAATTTATACTCTACAGTTTTAGTTTTAACCAAACCCACAAGCTGTATTTCTTCATATAAAGTCCAGGAAAATGCACTGATCAGAGACAGCGAGTTAAAAAAAGAGCTGGAATGGCAGCAGGATAATGAGACACAGCTTATATGTTGGTATCTGAGAGCAGAAGGCAAAAGCATTGGGAGTTAGAGTGGCAAGCTTATGATGCTGTTAACCCAGAGCTGTTTATAGTGCACGATGAGAGATGCAGTAAAACAGAGAAGCATGCATCATCGCAAGCTGGAAGGAGGGGACTCAAGTTTTGGGCTAAGGGAAACTACACGAGCCAGAGCTGGTAGGGTAGCAGGGGGTGATGGGTAATGGAATGTGGTGCCGAGCATCACGAACCTGGCACGTAGAGGATGGCGTTGCCCTCATCCATGGCAAACATGTTGGAGCCCGTGCAAACGTAGACGCCTGCATCCTCGGGCTGGACGTTCTGAATTGTCAGGATGCCGTTGAAGTCCATGGCCCGGTTGGGCAGCTTCCCGTTACCCATCCGTGTCCAGACCAGCGTGTAGGCTGGGGACTGTGGAGGGAAGGGTGGATAAACACACACGAATTAAACACGGGACAAAAATGCTGCGGACACAGTATTCCATTGAATCAAATCAGGCTTATTTAAGTGCATTTAAAGACAACCGCAAGTGCTGTACAAATTAAAATAAGATGGAGAGACGCTGTGCTGCTGCCAGAGGAGCCGCTGAATGAGTTCCATCTGAGCAGTAAGTCACTAAAAGAGTCTGAGAAGTCCGGGGCTGTTCATAAAACATTCAGGACGCCACAGTTTATCCCACACTACTGAAGCTGCTCCTCTTTTTGGAACCACCGCGGAGTCGGTAATAATTTCACTGTCAGCCATGATTGTTGTTGCCATGGGCAACAGTATGACGTCGATTTGTCAACAAGTCGAAGTATCTCAAGTATCACATATGAATTTTTCAAGATTATAAAACACTATACTAAAACCACTACGAACACCCAAAGGCCATCAGTTGAAAAGTCGCTGCCACAGTACCAACATTAACGTAACCATGGTGTAACCCTAAATTTGAGTTTTGGCGCAGCTGTCGCTATTTCCTTATGTTTTCAGTTCATGAATCTTCACTGTAACATTTTGGTCAGCTAAAAAAGTCGTCAGCGTTTGGTTGTACTGAAACACCCTCTGAGGAGTCAGATGTTCAGTTTTTCTGTTAAGAACATTTTGCTTTAATGGTTTCAAGCCTGTTTTTGCTAGAAAATTAGCATTAGCATTATGACAGTTAACCAGACTGTAAATGTATCATGCTAAAAGAGCTAGCAACTAGTCTTAATGCATTTCTAGCTCCAAATATCCACGATAGTGACGGCCAAAATGCCAAATTTGAGGCTTCAAAATGGGAGTCCATAAACCAATGGGGTCGATTATTTTTATACAGTCTATGTAAAGCACGCAGTTTGTTGGGCTTTGGAGTCTTGCCATCACCATGAAGTAGTTTAGTTTTAATAAGAGGTGCTGATAGGTGGGAATTTTTACCTTTGGACAGAGCCAGGCTAACTGTTTCCCCCTGTTTCCAGTCTTTATGCTAAGCTAGGCTAACCAGCTGCTGGGTCCAGCTTTTTTTTTAAACTGACAGATATGAGAGTGGTGTCAATCTCCTCAACTAACTATTGACAAGAATGTCAATTAGAGAATTTCTAAATTGTCAAACTTCCTTTAAATTAACAAAATTTTCTTATTAAAAAATAACAGCAGTGATCACTGAGCAGTGTTACCTTGCTCTTTGCAGTGCAGATGAAGCTGACAGTCGACCCCACCCTGACAGTCTGAGCTTTGGGCTCCTCAACTGTCACCTCAATGGCTTTGGATGGAACACCTGATGAAATGAACACACAATTCATTTATACTGATCGTTCATAAATACAGTTATAAAGTATTCTAAACTATTCTTCTATTCTAACTCTAAATACTAACTCTGCACCACACCACAGTAAACTAAACTGAAGAATGAGGTCTCACATAATCCGTGTATAAGCAAACCCATGTGTTGAAGCGTGGATGGTATCTGTTTAGTTTGCTTCAACAAACACAAAGAGGGAAAAACCTATTTACTAATATGGCAGCAAGAGCATACACACTTGTGACAACAATTTCAGCTCTGCTCCTGTTGGTGCTGCGCTGGTCTCTGCAGGTACAGATGTAGACGCCGGCATCACTTGGCTGCACGCTGGGGAAGTACAGCTCTGCTCCTGCACACACAGGTGTCATATTCACACGTAACATGTCGACCAATTTCATTTTATGGGATTTCTTGTACTACAGGAACAAGTCTATCCATCTCACACCAGTTGTGATCATGTGTTTGAAGTGTGTGTCGTACCTTGTCTGCGTCTGTCGGCACTGCTGGAGATGGGTCGTCCATCCTCTCTGGACCAGTAGAAATAGTGTGGAGGAGAGCCGGACACCTGACACCGCAGGGTGACAGGGCCGCCCTGGGATGACAGGACCTTCTCTGGATAAACCTTCACCACCAGCGAGGCTGCAGCTGCACAGTGCAAAGGTCATAACAAACTCATCAGGAATACTTTCTGAGAATATCAAAACAAACAGCATCAGAGTGCGCGTTCACAAAGCGAGCACAGGCAGTGAGCTAGACTTATTATTTCTGTCTAAAGCCCTGTTTCCACCAAACACTGTTGGTATGGTACCTTTGGAACCAACAGTAACCCTTCAGACATGGTACCTAGACCCTAGTGTTTCCATCACAAACAGTACCCTTAAATGTGGGCGGGGTTGTTGTCACTCACTACTCCGTCCAGCACTCTCTGTATTTCCTCATTACCGGTGACACAGATGGAAGTCTGCATCTTGTTTATCGTCCACAGAACGAGGCTGCATGCTGACATTTTCAGAACAAAATAAAACAGGCTGCAGTGAGAGTCTCTCTCCATGGGATATTTAAAAATAGCGGGTTTGTGCATTTAGTCCTTCTCAGGCAAGCTCAGGGGTTTAGTGTTGTTGTAGCCCACAGGAACAATGCTCCCTGATGCTTTTTTTTCCCTCCGAGTGAGGATTAGAATAGACGCAGGTCACATAACCTGGTTGAAATTAATATATAATTAGCGCTTTAAGATCCACTCATTACTAAAAGTCTTTGTCATCCAAGAGAGACAATAAAACTAAAGTGATGGTCAAAGTTGTCACAGTGAAATTTAAGGTGTGTCGATGGATTCACGTCGTCATCTCATGCATTGAGCAACATAACAAGTAAACATTCCACCTTCAAAGTTGCCGGCAGTCAGCCCAGTGAATGAAGTTATTTTTTTCTCCAGCTGCTGTGAGAGGCAGCTAAACATCCTTTCATTTTATAGTTACAGTTTACTAATAAAACTCTCCACAGTATGAACAGTGGTTACATGAGCCTCAAAACCAGACACAACTCAGCTCTGAGCAGAGTGACCGTCCTCTACTGACCAATCAGACTGCAGTGTTCACAGCTCCACCTTTTAGTACCAGATCTGTTTGCTAGGTACCCCAACAGAGGGGGGACCAAACATGGGGACAGTAAGGAACGGTTCCATTGGTACCATCCACAACTTTTCACTGTGGAAGCAGAAAAGCGTACTGAACTGTACCGTACTGCTCGGTGGAAACAAGGTTTGAAAGAGCCAAACTGAATGGACATCATTCAGCGGTGACTTCTGTTTTTAGCCGAAGGTATATTTAACGTAACAGTTACGCCTTTGGGAAATACGTTTATTCACTGTCTTGCAGGGAGTGAGATTAGAAGATCGCTGGTTGATGGTTTATGTAGCTTAGCATAACGACTGGACTTTGGGTGAAACAGCTAGCCTTTCTCTCTCTAATGTAACAAAATCCGATTAAAAGCATCTCTAAAGCTCACTAATTAGCACTTCATATCTTGTTTGTTTAATCTGCACATTAGCTCCAGTGTAAAAATAAGAAGGTGTGGTTTTTCAGGCCGTTATGTGCTGAGCTATTTCTTGACCGGGCTAAGGCCTGGATTTGCTGCTTGTAATCTTCATTAAACTGCATTGTTATTTTGCTGTGTTTTTGTTTGTAGTGTTTCTGCCTTGGGGCAATTCTCTTTGTGTATACCTGTGACAAGCCTGGCTTTATTTTATAAACTTAATTAACTGTCCCAGGAGAATTTGCAGGTCGCTGTGACCGATCTAAACAAGAGTGTGAAGTCACAATTAATAAGAAGTTCATATTTTCTGAGCCTCCTTTGTGAAACACCCTGCTGTTTTTCTCTCCATGTGATTGGCCACAACATATTTTTAAAGCACATAAAGCACAAGCATTATTTTTTCTCTTGGGAACATAAGCACAATGAGCCCTGTTCAGTCACATTAAAGCAAAATGTAGCCTTACCATCGTATGGGCGACACTTCTCTCTCTCCTGTGGGTTGCCCACATATCCAGGAGCACAACTGATGATGGTTAAAAACAGACACAGAAACAAGATCATCTTAAGGTTCGATTTAATTGCTTGTCACGGCACTTGTAAACTGGTGAAAATTGCAGTTCGTCTTACTGTGAAAGTAGGTAGAATTTATCAAAATTAACTAGAATAATTTCAGTTAACACACATTAAGAGAACGTGATGGGTTAACTCACCGTTCACAGTACTGGCCAGTGTACCCAGGCTGACATGCAGTGCACTGGTAACCTCCATTGCCAAGGCTCTCACAGGTGGGGGAGAACCTGTGACACGAGTTACACACACACACACACACACACACACACACACACACACACACAAAGATTAATTGTTGTGCATGGGGCTGACCTGAATACTTCCCAGCTTCGATCATTGCCATGGTAACTGACATCCAAGTCAGGTCTGAAATGCTACGTTTATAAATATATGAATATTAGTTATTCTCAGATAACGCCATTTAACATCATGTTTTGGGTTTATTGACCTTATACTTCATTCTCCACTCTACTAACTCAGACCTGTTGTCCTCGTTCGTGGACACTTTTGTGCCATCTAGTGGCAGTAAGAGCACAATACACTAATCCATGTAAAAACAAGATGGCAGCCATCTCTGCTGAGTCAGTCTGCAGCCGATCCCAACACAAAAGTGGACAAGGTCCAAAACCTAGGAGGTACTCGTCTGAGGATGGTATCATCGCTGACAATGTTTAGTTTTTTATACTTATCGGGTCTTACTGTTTGGGTCTCAGTAGGTTAAACTTAGTGGTAGTTTTGTGACTCTGATAAGCTCTCATCTAACATCAGTTACTAGCAGTCCAGCGCTACTGAAATTGTAGTTTGACCACATGCGACAGGCTAACAGATGCGCTAGCAAGATGTCAAAATGTCAAGTGCCTGGAATGCCAAAGGAAACTGGTCATAGAGTTGCAGCAGTATACCGATTTCAAAGTACATTGTGATATAAAAGTTGATGGTTATCATCCCGTGTACATTTGCTTGTTTACGAAATTTAAAAAATGCGACATAAGCACATCCTACTCTGCAACGTTCTAAAATGGTTTCGTCTCATCGCAAATCTTTGGTCTGAACTGAGTTTAACTGGTATATCACAAATCCACAGCGAGCTTTGCAAATCACTTGAAAACTGTAAGTAATACAATAGCCACAAGGTAGTCTTGTTTTTCTGGCTATTATGGCTAATGTTGCTGTGACCTGCGTGCTAAAAAGGCTGACTTATATCATGGTTTCTCATTAGCCCCCCTCCCCCGTCAAAGCTTTGATTAATTGTGGATATTTATCACTGAAGCTTTGAAGTCCAAAAACTGATATTTGGGACAGAAACAAGGTTCAACATCAACTGAACCCAACAAGTAATTTAGTCACATTGATTTTCTGCTGTGAAGTGACTGGAAGAAAATCTATCTCAGACAATTTAATTCAGGAATTTACAACACTAAGCTATGAATATTTTAAAGCAGGAAGAGCAAAAAAACCAACATACGACACTTGGTCAAATAAAAACAGTGAATTTGCATTGGGAGCGACGGCCTGTCTCGTTTTACTGAAAGATTTCTTCATAAGTTCTTTAACATACTGCAGCTCTTATGAGCACTGTGCAACACAATCTGATCTGTTAAAATAAAGTAAGTAAGGATACAGTATCAGAGGGTTTCAGTGGGAAAGTGAATGTATTATATTTCGTGTTTGCAGGAAACAGGTTAATAACCGTAATGAATCAAACTCCAGAATTTATAAGACGTTAGACTTTGCTGTATAAACAAGAGCAAGTGAGCCGCACACTGAGTCGTCTTGAGCTATTAATGGAGGTGGAATGTGAAGTCTTGCTGTATGTGCCAGTACTCACTGGTTGTCTGGGTCAGTGTGGGGGCAGGCGCAGGGCTGGCAGTCCTCTGGAGTGCCAACAGTGGGGTCACCGAAGAAACCAGGAGCGCACTGCTCACAGAGCTCGCCCTGAGTGTTGTGCAAGCAGCTCTGGAAGGAGAAACATATCGCATTCAGAGATCTGTGCAACTCATCAGGGTGCTATGATCTAACCACAACAAGACCAATATCAGCTATACTCTACGCTAATCTGTTGCTTCATACCGTGCAGATGCCAGTCTCAGGGTGGCAGGAGTCAGAGTGGCCGTTGCATTCACAGAGCTCACAGTGGCCCAGGTACAAACCTCCTCCAGTGCGAGTGTATCCAGGAGCACAGTCCTTAAAGAGACATTATGTGATTTAGAGAATGATTAGCATCAGCAATTCAGGAAAAAAATCTGTGAAATTCAGAGAGGATCAACAATTTACCTGGCAGGAGAGTCCCTGGTATCCAGGTGGGCAGCGACACTGCTCCACCTCGAGCGCCTGAGCCAAGCCGCTGTAGTTAGGCACTGAGACTTCCATGCTGATGTCAAAGATACTGGAGGACCGCATCTCAGTGGAGTAGGATGCTCGAATCAGGATGTCGTCAAGGTCAGCCAGGACCATCATCAAGTGCTCTCGGGTGGCGGGCATGCCATCAGGACGGCGCCAGTGTTCCTGGGAAACAAAATGAAGACATTTACTGTTTAACCTCTTTCAAGAACGCCAGCATCCTCTACCAACATTACTGTCTTTCGGAGGCTGTAGCGGGTTATTTTAAAGCTAGAGTGGTATCATATGAAACAGGAAGATCTAAGGAAACTACTGGTACCAACAATGTCATGCTAGCTTGTTGGAAAGGGGGTTAAATAATGCTCCAAAGACAGACTAAATTTTGGCGAGGGACAACCCAGCATGGCCATTTTCAAAGGGGTTCCATGACCTCTTACCTCAAGATATCCTACTGAAAATGATTTTAATAGGTACCCGTTAGTCTCCCCTTTACAGAATAACTCACTTCTGGGCAAAAAGCACACAGTTTTTTTGCATACTGTACAAATGTGTTATTTAGTTGCCTATTGTATTTATGTATTTTGACATACTGGGGTCCCTAACAGTCTTGGAAACTGCATAAATTGGGTCTGTCTGGAAAGCTGAGACTCTTGTGGATTCAATGAGCCCAATTTTATTCATGTGTGATGATGTTAGCCTCCATAGTAACCATTTCATTTCTACTTGATCTCACTGTATAAAATGACCTATTGTGACCTCTGGGATGATCACAGCCTCATGAAACTTTACAGCCACAAACCATGGCACAAAAAGTGCTGTTAGGAGCCACTCACCTCTTTGAAGACAATCTCAAACTGGTTAGTCTCCCTGCTGCCCTGCTGCCTCCTCTTCCACGGCTGACGGGCTACCAGAGTGATGTCATTCCCCTGCAGGAACAACACTGACAGGTGAGTAAACGCTACAAACGCATGTGAGAGTGGGGGGAAACATTGAATCAACATGAGGGCGTACACTCACAATAATCTGGACGTCGCCATCATCGAGCAGTGTTCCTCTTGGACCGGCCACATAGGAGATGCTGTATTTAATCTTGCCGCCGTAAGAGCCCACCTAAGACACGGTCAGGGAGGGAGAGGCTTTAGATCTTCTGCCAGGTCAAACAGTGCTGCAATTCCCACGATGAAACAGAAACATCAAATGTAGGAAAAATGGATGCCAGATGGCTTCTTAGAGCAACACGGAGTGAGCTGCAACATGAAATCCACTGTACTAGAAGGATGTGAGGAAAGTTTGTTTAAACATCTGAGAGCTACCATGTTAACAGGATTTAGTTCACTCATGATGGGGAGTAATGCTGATGTTGTCTGTGGCTCTGGTGAAAGCTTTCTTAAATCTGAAAAAATAACGCTGATGCTGTCACAGTGATGTCATCGGGATTATCTGATCTTGAGTTGAGGATTTAAGGAGAGCGCCACTTAATTTAAGAATTCCAGTTTGTTGTTATTTCCATGGCCTTAGAAGGTTTGATCAGTATTTGTGAACATGAGCTCCTCTCTCTCATAGCAAGAAACCAAAGAAGTGTCTCTAACCTGTGATGTCATAGGGTATAGAGTCTGGAGCTGCTCTACAGGCTTTTGAGATTTAGGAGAGAGTTGCTCATGTTTTTGGACTGTAACTTGTATGTTTGATAATGGGTGTAGTTCCCCTTTAACACTGACCAGCTTTAACAGAAAGCCTGCACTGCAAACTGAGGGTGTGGGGCTCAAAAGAAGTGGGTATTTATAAGGCAGCGGGGCTTTAACTTAATATGCTAATCAGCTGCATTAATGGAATTGAAGATTTTTTGGCACTTCACCCACGACAGAGACAAAGGACCTTATTTAAATGATCTATAGTACATGATCTAAAGTAGTGTTTCCCAACTGGTCCAGCTACGAGGTCCAGATTTCTCCTCGGTCATTAGCTCAAGGTCCACACAGTTTAATATATTCAGCATCATACTTGCATTTGGCCATGTTGCGAGCTAGTGTGCTGTCTCTGTTAAGCAGCTGTCAGTTAGCACTCACTCTACAGCAGGAAACAGCACTTCAGAATAAAAGCTCTGTGCTGGAAATTCACTGTGCTTCTAAATGAAGACATGTTTGCGAGTCACTAGCGGTCCATTCAGAATGAACCCACAACCCACTTTTGGAGCACGACCCACCAGTTGGGAACCACTGTTTTTGAGTACATGGCACAACTGCATTTAGTGTGTGTCCAACTCTACTTCTGCTGGTGAGACAGCACACATTCTGGGTGCGAAGTAAGGTGCAAGGGGCAAAAGAGTTGTATTTAGTCCCTTAATTAATCATAGGTGTGTCATTGGCATTACATATGTTTAACTAATCACAGTGTTATCTCCCTTCCCTTTAAAAGCCTGGTGTGCCTGCACCTGACACATCGCTACTGACATGGATCTGGCAAACTGGAGAAGCAGTAAGAGCAGTAATGTCACTACAGCAACTACTGTGGGGCATTTAAGCAGCAAGACTATTACTGTGGTTATAAACTTCACAGAGGAAACAGAACTAAACTTTTAGCTTCTCAAATTATCAGTGAAGTTACGCTGCTCCTCGTGTGTTAATGGGGAGTTGGACAGCAGCTCTGCTCTATGTTCACACTTTAGAGAATGTCACTAATATTTTCCTCATTAATGATGCATTATTTCACCCACCCACAACCCATCTGCATGTCTGTGTGTGTAACATGCAGAGCGTACACATGTTGTAAATCCACCTCTGTAGGTACATTTTACTATCTGCATAAAGCGCCCTTTAAAAAGCAGGAAAATACTGCGCTGCTCTGATTCTATCTGTTGGTCAGTGGCACAGTTGCTTTCTGCTGCCTCAAAATACCAATCTGCCAACAACGTGCCTGATCACACCCTACATCCCCATGGGTGCACAGATGGGCATAAATATATCTGAAACTTGCAATGACAGTTGCATTGTGCGCAACTTTGCACCAGGTGTAAGGTAGGGCCCTGAAAGTCTCAAAAGTTTTATTGCTCATTTGAGAGTTTGTAAACTTTATGGAGATGCAATACCACACCACTGGAGTGTGCCTTTAATGACACAGACGATAATTATATGACTTCTTGTATTTGTATTTTAAAAACCTTCTTAAATTAAATGTTAAATCACAGACAACCAAGCAGGTGAAACCCTAGAGCAGTGTTTCCCAACTGGTCCACAGGGTCCAGATTTCTCCTCGGTCATTAGTTCAAGGTCCACACAGTTTAATACACTCAGGGCCTAATTCACAAAGAATGAACTGCGGCCGCTGATAGCACCTTGAATTGCACTTCATTTGCACCCGCAGTTTGGTCCGTCTTAACGTCCTATTCATTAAAGATATTGCGCTAATGATATACCAGCGCAAACACGGCCACAAAGTTTGGCAGCTGAGTGCAGTTTGCCCCTGATTTGCCCCTGACTGCAATTAGCCACATGGCAAAGTATAAATGCTGGCTTTGCACCAAGAACACCATGGCAGAACAATGGCAGACTTTGTTTGGCAAAGTACTGAATACTGTGTACCCTCATGTAGTGATGTCTGCTGGTGAGTCAGTCTAACAGTGTCGGATGGGTTGAGGCTGTGGCTTTTTTCGTTATCTTTTGAATTTAATATGAATTATGGTTTTTGTTCACGTTTGTTTCCCCCGTTTCGTAAAATAAATTATTGAAAGTTGCTTTTGAAGTGCGTGACAGAAGTGCGTTTTGAGAACACTCAGCCCTCAGTGAGATACTTGCATGTGACCATGGCGTTGAGCGAGTTTGCTGTCTCTGTCAAGTAGCTGTCTGTTATTCACTCACTCTACAGCAGTAAACAGCTCTTCAAAATAAAAGCTCTGTGCTGGAAGTTCACTGCACTTCTAAATAAAGTGTGTTTTTTACAAACTTTACTCATTTGTGATCCACTTTTGGACCGTGACCCACCAGTTGGGAACCACTGTATTTACAGTTTCTGGGTCCGTGTACTTCACGGCCATTCGTTTTTCGTTTCGAAATAACGAATTGAAACACAGAAAACCAACCATTATCCGTTTTTTGTTTTGAAATGACCAAACGAAAAAGGAAAAAACGATTCGTCTACTGTTTTTTGTTTGATAATAAAGACAAGAAAAACCGGAAAAATGACTTTCCGACTAGGAAAATACACATGAACGCCTGCTCATGTCGGAAAAACAACTCGGAGATAATTTTGGAACAGGAGTTGCGGACTTGACTGAAACTGACGCCACTATCACAGAAAACTGACGGACAAAAAGGAACGTTTGGTCCATGGTAATAAAACTTTTTATTAATTCACGTATTACATATCATATTTTGCGGCCGTGTAATGTGGTATGCCGTTAGTTGCTGTCCATGTGGAGTGACCTAGATTAGTTGGAAAAGTTATTTATTAGCATAACATGTCAGATAAAGCAATATTCTAGTAGTTATAGGAAATGTACATGCTCTGTATGTACATTTCATAGACCACATTAATGCAACTTATTGGTCACAGAGAAGAAATGAACAAAAAATAGAGAAAGGAGTTTCCCACAGGGTTTTTTTAAATTCCCAAATTAAATCGGATAACGGATAATGGATAATGATTCGTTTTCCGTGTTTCTTTTCTTTATTATCAAATAAAAAACGGGAGATGGATCGTTTTTTTTCCTTTTTCGTTTGGTCATTTCAAAACAAAAAATGGATAACTGTTGGTTTTCCGTGTTTCAACTTGTTATTTCGAAACGAAAAACGAATGGCCACAAAGTACACGGACCTTTCTGTCTCTAATTGTGTGTGATGAATGATGTGTGTGTTTTATTCTGTGAACAAAAAAAAGGTGAAACTTCACATGTTAAAATGGTACATGCCAGAGGATGAATGTAGACCAGGAAGTCTAGAGGACGCTTTAAGGGAGGACTGGGACAGGGAGTCAGGGAGTGTGAACATGTGAGGGAGTGGACAGAAGGGAGTGTGAGGTTGAGAGCTGAAGGGTAGTGGGAGGACTGGAGGACACTAAGGGTGCTGTATTTTCTGTGACCTGGAGGAGGTGGACCAGAGGGTCAGGAGGGGACGTCGCCCAAGAGTTCTCACAGTTACCTTATCCCCTGTGAACTGCGCTGGGAGCTGCCAGTAGAGCAGATCATCCTGGTGCAAGCTGAAACCTTTGTAGACCAGAGCGTACTGAGAGGCAGAGGAGGAAGGAGAGGCATCAGAGAAAAAGCCACAGATGGAGCGAGAGGCAGCGAGACTAAAAAATAAGCAGGCAGAGAAGCAGTGCGAGCAGGCGAGCATGAAGAAGAGTAAAGCCCGACAAAAATCTCAGGACAAATGTGCAACATAACATACAGCTAAACTCTTTTAAGAACATGTTGTTAAGTGCGAGTGCTGTTAAAGGCTCCGCTGACAGTTTGATAACAGCGTAGAAGTCGCATTGTGCTTTGCCTGACAACCAAAACAACAACTTCCACTGTCAATAATGTGAAAATGACAGCTTAACGTGTGCTGCAGTGAGAGGCTGCTTTAAAGTAAACAGCAGTATAATGACAGAACACTGAAAAACCAATGTTACTCTCAAGTGGACAATTACAGTGACAGCACTGAGTGGGAGCTACATGCCTAACAATGAAAAATACCACCCAGTCGAGCAGAGGTATTGTGCAATTATCCATCCTTTGGTAACTATAAACTAAATATATTTCACTTTTCGTCAGTGGATCATCTGTTAAGTGCTGTTTCTGAAGTAAACATTAACTGCCCTGGACAAACTGAGGACATCTGGTTGTTAGTTAACTTTTAAAGACCGAGCATGCACCAACAGGTGAGCCATGAGGTCAGCCAGTCAGTCATGCCACTGTCTACCTTGCTGCCGTCCCCAGAAGAACGAGCAGAAGTCTTGCTCAGTGTGTTCTTGCTCTGTTGATCCGCACCAAAGAGAAACACAAGAAGTCACCAACACGACCGAGAAACAAAAAAGGCTCGTAAACCTCTTGCGATCTCTGACAGAGTGTACCTGCAGATGGGGAGAGTAGCCTGGGGAGTAGGCTTGGGGTCTGGTTGGCCTAACTGAAGAGGAGATACCAGATGGAGGGGAAGGAGGGCTCAGGTTACGCAAAGTATATCGAGAGGAAGAGGAAGTTGGGATTCGAGAGGAATGAGAAGAAGAAGAAGAGGAAGAGAAGGAGGAGGTGGATTTAGAGGAGGAAGGAAAGAATGGAGGGGAACCAGCTCGTCCATTGGAGAAGTTAGAGATGAGTGCCCAGACCTCGTCATCCAGCACTCTGACATCTGCCTGGGGAGCGGAAAGTGAAGTACCGGAAATAACAGAAGATGTGTAACCATGGGAACAGTCAAAATGAGGGGGACAGGGTTTAGTTCTTCCAGGACGTGCATCGTCGACATCACTGCAAGAAGGTGAACATGCTAGGCAAGTCTACAATGCTTGGATGTGCTGCACAACAACGTTTGGGCTCAGGTTGTGTTGGGCTCATTACTCTTTAAGTGTAATACATCACTCATTACTATTTTCAAAAGTAATATTTTTAGTTAACTTATTATTCCCTGCTGATAATAATTCGTTACACTACTCGTTATATTACTAATCTGTTACACCCCACAAAATTGGCATGAGCGCCTCTGTGTGTCGGGGTAATCATCAGTAAGCGAAGCTGAGGCGAGATAGCTTGCAGATTATTTTGTTACTTGGGGTCTTCTGTTGCCCGTGACTGGTATTTCCCTTAGGATCAGTCTAAAGTTGGGAGAGTCAGTGGTGGAGACTGGCAACAATTAAAATTAAGTTTTGTTTGTATAGCCAGTGTGGGGCTGCAGCCATCCTCAATGGCCGAGGAGGGCTCACCTTTGGTGCGGTGTATTTCCTGGAGCTTCCTGTTGTGCTGTCAGATATGGTAGGTGTTTTTCACAGGAGGAAGAGTCTTAGGACCACTATTTGGAACAATGATGTTCTTGTCATCTTTCCTCCCTACAAAATCAAAGTAATGGGAACATTTCCAGCCACTTAAAGTGAGCGTTTCCATCCCCCAAACTAACTTGCTGCTTTGTGACGTTCATGTGCAGCACAACGATTACGGAAATGAATCTGCTAACGTGATTGTTGTATTTTTAAGTCAGTATTGGGGTGATAACAAAGTAACATCATAACGAGTTATTATTACTAAACATTTTATCAGTAACTAGCTCTTCTTCTGGAAAAAGTCATTTTAAGACAGTGATGTGTCACTGCCCAACACTGAGCTCAAGGGAACTATTCTCACTCCAAGCTAGAGGTCGACCGATTTATCAATTTGGCCGATAGGACGTTTCATAAACTATCCTTATCGGTGTTACTTGGCTACGATAGTGGCCGATGGCTGCGCAGCCTCAACCACTCACGCGGGGATGAACATCACAAACCAGAGCTGAAGAAGGGAAGGTTGTAAATGATTAGTGGGTAAAGCTCCAGAGAAAGCAGGCCCCCTCTGCCGTGTGACTGGAATGTATGGCTCATTTTAAGATGCACTGACATGCATTTTAAGCCCTAAATACAGAAAAGTCTGTGACTGAGCGAATGCCACCACTTCCTGTTTCAAAATGAAATCCCCTGAGGCGCTTTGACCTACTCTTGTTTTGTTTTTAAGTTTTATGAGAAGTACTTTAAGTATTTTGAGAGTACAAAATTACTCCACTCAAAGTATCTTGTTAAACATAACATTTACATTTTTCAGCCCTGTCAAATACCAATTACAAAATACTCAAAAGTACTAACAGAAATACTGCCCATCTAGGATCACTGTTTGGCATGGAAGCACCATACAGAAACAAAGTCGAGGAAACGTCACTGAGTATCAGTCCCATTATTATTATTAGCTAGATTTACAGTAAGTTTGATGTTCAGTTACAGATTTATTCATTACTTCAGTGATCAAGATCTATTTCTTTGACTTAGATGTTTAGTTAAGTAGTTATTTAAACATTATCCACTTGCTTATGCAGTTTCTAATACAAAGGAAGGCAGGCCAGGCACTTGAAAAACCGATCAATGACGTAGGAAATATAAAAAGCCTTTACTGTAGTGAATAAATCATTAAAAGAGCCAGCGTGATTAAACAACTGTTGGTCTTTGGGCTTTGAAAACGACGGACAGCTACAGCGGTTGAAAACCATTTGCTCTTTTAATGTTTTAGCCTCTACAATAAAGCCTTTTTAATATTTTCTCCCTTGTTGATATATTTTCTGGAGTGCTGTCCTGTTGTACTTCGCTTTCCATGAGCACCAGATTACCTTTTGATCTACGTTTGAGCTAACACAAAAATCAACAACTTCTTGCAGTGCAGAAACTTTCCTGGGACTTCGCGTTCCAACTAAGACCTCTTTGTGTTTCACACACATGCAAATGCACACGCAGAGTCCGACACAACATGCTCCTGCTCGGTGACCTTTCATCACACCGAGGTGATTCTCCATGCTGCTACATCTATGAACCAAGGGGGAAAATACTTCCACACGAGTCCACAAACTGTCAGCGTGTTAGCTTATAATGACACAAACACTGTGCATCAGTTATTCTCATTAGACGTGTGAGTGTTGCCTTCATTACAACAATCTACAGTGCAGTTCATACCAAATACCTGTCTAGCTCTTTTGGATCTGTGGTTGTCTCTACGTTCAGAGGCCATTAGGTTCCAAATGGAAGCATCCTTCCTTTGCTGCTCCTCTGGCGAGTACGGGGCACTCTATTGGTGTGGATAAAGCAAGCTCTTTGATCACTTTCCTTATCACTGAGCTGATGGTATTTGGGAGTGTTATGGCAGTGTTATTCGAGCAAAGTTAAACGGTATGAAGTTCTTTAATGGACCATTGATGATCAATCCATTTACATGGCTCATGTGATGTGGAGCAGAAAGCAATTTCTGTGTGCAGTTTGCACTGTAATGTAAGTGGTCGAATCAAAGAGACACTTAGTGGCCATCTTCAGCTGAGAAACTGCACACACTGCTGTACAACACAATGTTTCTAATAAACAGTAAACACAAAAATCATTAAAACCACAAAACATGATGTGTGTAAATCCATCATGTACGAATGTAACAACAAGTACAATGTATGGCATTCAGTATAACCCATAATGCCACATTAACAGTTAATTTTAAACATGCAAACAACACCGTACTTCAAACAAAAGCTACAGTCACAACATGACAACCACTGACTGACATTACTGTACCTGCTCCGCTCGTTTCGTGCGAGCAAAGAAAGAATCTTTCTATAGAGAGTACAGGGGCAAACACAAAGAAACAGAGAGCTATGTTATGTAAGTGGAAACTGTGCACATCATTTTATCCTGTGAACACAGATTTAAGAAGATGAAATGGAGGAAAAAAGTCGCACAGAAAAAGCAATCTGCTTGAAAAGAGAGATTGAAGTTTGAAGAAAGATGAAGCAGCAATAGAATAAGAATGGTCTACAAGTTTCTGATGAGCCCCTTATAAACAGCATTAAGGGTTTTGTGGTCTTGCTTGGTTTACTTCCACTGATCTAGTTGCTGCATGCGCCCTTTGATACTGACCTTGTCTCCCTGGTAAACCCCTGGAAGCTGCCAGTAATGAGGCTCCTGTCCCAGGTAGTCGAAGTTGGTGTAGGACAGCTGAGTGCCTTCAGTGGAAACCTCCACGGTGAAACCAGTGGCGATGCGGTTGGTACGTTGACGGTTCACCAGAGCGAATCCCTGGAAGTTCCCCGGAGAGAAGACTGAGGACACCTGCCAGAGGACATTTTGAAAATACAATCAGGCTCCAGTAGAAGACAGAGTGAAGAAAGCATGACTTTAAGGGTGCTTTCAGACCTAGAGTTGTCTCCTTTGGTCTGAATCAGGGACTAATTATGGTACAAAGTTGTATAATTGCCTAGAGTTGGTTCGTGTTCTCACGACAGCATTTACAAGCGGACCACATCAAATGCTTTGTGTGAGAAAGCTGCTCTTGATTGGTCAGAATTTCCATGTGGGAAAAATCCAGGAAGTAAAGCAAACGTTGAAGAAGAGTACACTTGCAAGATAAATGTAACACTTTCTAATGTCACAATGGAGGGACAACTACGCAGGTTGATTTTAGCGCTGCTCATCGTGGACTATATTGCTGTCATTGTTCATTTTAGTCAAACCATACAGTTTGAAAACGAGACGCGGCTCCAACTAGAAAACAATGTTTTGATGCATTGGATGTGCTGAATGTGCATATTAAGGCAGTACAGGAGGAGGTGCACATTAATAATCCTCCAGGACTGTAACATGCTCATGTTTAACCCAAACAATGTGTCATGTGACTGCAGTTGGTTCAGATCCAGGTCGGAACACGTTCTCACCACAAACGAACCGCACCAGAGTTCATTTGTAACCGGACTGAGACCAACTCTTCAAGAAGGTCTCCATCCGGTTGTTTTGTTGCGCACCTGAGTGTGATTGCTGTGTTCACACCTGCCCAAACGAACCGCACTTACGGGGCACACCAACCTGAGTTGCTAGAAAGTTGCTAGAAAGATGATCAAGGGCAAAATGTACAACTGCATTCCCTGGGCTGTCTAATAATCTGTTGTTGTCCATCTCTGCAGTACACGTAAGAAAGAAAGCCTCCAAAACAATAGGCTGCTTATGCAACACTGGAGCTCGGCAAAAGAGAATTTAAAAAAGACAATACCATAGAAAGCAGGCGTGGGAGATGCTACAGTTGCCACACATTTTGGAAGCGACTACTTCAGTGAGTAGTCACTTCTGTTCTTCTGACTGTTCTTCTTGATCTTCTACCTATCTGTTGATTGACAATACTGGTAGGCCACTGCACTTAAGTGCCAAGCTGTCTTTTTATTTACTTGTTTGAGGCTAACTCTAATTGTTCAGTCTTTATGTGACCTTACAGGCTTCATGTTTCTCATCCTTTAGCACTGGGGAAATTCTCAGAAATAACAAGATCAAATTTATCCTTGCAGTTGTTCAGGGGAGAGTAGATACACAGAAATAATTGCCTGTTTGGGGAAATGATTGTCAATCTCTGGCCAAAACCACCGATGGATTTGGATCTCACTGCTTGGAACCACTTAAGGCCATGCAACCTGGAGACCTCAGAAATAGGGAGGATTTTGAAACCAAAGTGGGGGGTCTGGGTGTCACACCCCTGAAACATTTGAGTTTCAGAGACTTTTCCTGTGTTCTGTTGACTTTTAAGGAATGAAAATAACAAAATAATAATTATTGCGGCATCATTTTGTGTTAAATACTTTTAGTTTGGTTAAGTTTTTGGGATAGGATTAGGTTCTCTGCTGCTGCTGGTACTCCAGGAGCATGCCAGGAGGAGGGAAGGAGGCCAGGTTATAGGCACCAACAGCTGGAAGTCCTTCCTGGACCACACACCCCTGAGTCTTGGATGCCTAAGCCAGGCAGTAGACAACTGGTAGACAGCTGAGTACCCCACTGTGATGGAGGAGAGCAAGCCAAGCCCCCCAAATCCCAGGGGCACTACTCAAACCCCCAGCTAGAAAAGTCCCATTACGCACTTGTATTGTGGTCAGCTGTGTATGACTCATGTGAGCCCAATGGGCACTCTTCTCCGGCCCCAGATGGTCGGAGGGGGCAAGCGCCAAAAGGAAGGAAACAGTAGACTTTGAGAGTCATAGGGCTTATACACGCCACACAGTGCCAAAAACAGGTTGTGATAACGAAAAGGAAAAAAAAGGTGTGGAAATCTGTCATAAATCTGGAAAAATATGGGAGAATTGTGACCCGTGGAGGAAACCAGAAGAGGACTATGAAAAACAGGAAGTCTTGGCAAGTATGACTTAAAACTGGTGTGATGAGGGGCAGATTTAGACCACACACATCTTACACTCCAAAATAAAAGTGTAACACACTTGCTGATGTGATCCCTGCCAGGAAGGATTGCTTTGTCCGGAGTAAATTTCATATTTGGTTTAGTTGTTCAGAGGTACGAGCCACAGAGCTGTTGCTGTGCTATTGTGTCATGCCCCTATTAAAAGCCTTACCAGGTCTCTGTAGTAGGTAGAGCTGGAGCACTGCTGAGTGACACCCATACAGAAACAGGACAGGCAGCCATCTTTGTTCTGCGGGCTGAGATGGAAGGTTCCAGCCTTGCAGCTGGAGCAAGACGGGCCTTCAACGTTCATCTGCAGCACAGTATCAAGAAAGGGAGACAGAAGACTACCAGTCAATCTCAGTCTTTCTTAGAAGTGGGAACAATGATACAAAAGATATTAACAACAGCCAGAAGGTTGGTTTGTTTGATCACCTTGCAGCGGCACACACCACCACTGCAGCCTTCACTTCCTCTCTGGTCACAGTTATAGCAGTTACCTGTAACAGGACGGTAAGGCAGAGAGTTACAGTATGTACCAGCTCTCTACTGAAAGACATGAAGGTAATCTTTACAACTTTTTCTTAGATAAAGAACAAACCAGAAGATGGAACCACAGACATATATATGTAGACTGTCAATCTGTTGCAGCAATACATTAACATCGCCGGCATATTGGAGAGAGCAAGACTTGCCTGTCAACAAATGTAATCTGGGGAGTAGCATTACTCCTGGATGAAAAGCGCTATAATATCATGAGCCACTTCCACTGACTGGGGTGTTATAGAGTCTGACGGCTGTGGAGACAAAGTATCTGCTAAAGCGTTCGGTCCTGCAATGCAAGGAAATAATCTGATCACTGCGGCTGCTTCTCTGTCCTGCCATGATTTTGAGGAGAGGGTGGCTGTAGTTCCTGAGGATGGCCCGCACCTTTCTCCATGTGCGTCTCTCCACTACAATCCCCATTGAATCCAAGCTCTTGATAAGCACTGAACCCGCCCTCTTAATTAGCTTGTCCAGCCGTTTCTTGTTCTTGTCCATCATGCTACCTCTCCAGCAGACTACAGCGTACAAGACTGCACTTGCCACCACCAAGATTATCAAACAGACAATGGATTGTAGTTGTTTGTTTGACTGCCAGCGTTAGGTAGGTAGCTAGCATGCTAACGTAAGCGAACCTTCATATTCCCAGGATCGTGCCTAGGTTCAGACAGGAACCAATCTAAATGCACATTATGTTATATAAACACGTCTTCTTACTGTGGCCTTTCTAAAATGAGCAGTGGGGAAAGTTACTATATTCTGTTATCATCAAGGAGTTGATAAGCAGGCAGTGTTCGCTTGCTAGCTTGCACACTAGCTGGTTGAAAAGTTGTCTACTTCCACATTATTTTATATAGGGACCTCCTCAAGTATTAACCAGGAAAAGAAAGCCAAACCCGTGCATGACGAACTTGAGTTTACACAATTCCTTGTGACAATGAATTATTTTACACCACATAAGTAATTCAGTTCATCTAGCTTAATACATTCTCCTCTATAGACCTTTTTACTGTTAGCAAACAGTATGATGTTTTTGGTGGGCTGAGCTTAGCTGGAGGCAAAACAATTCTCCGCAGACATTAGCTAACTCTAGCTAGCAAGTTCTATGGCTTGTTTTGGGCAATGGAGGAAGATGATGCGAGTAGTGTGTTCAGAAATAATCGTTCTGCGTGCCGGAGCGCCATGACTCCGTCTATCTTGGCACCCAATAACACAACAAGAAGACATTTTAAGACTCCTATGTAGCCTTCAGCCCTGTGGTGACGAGTCGTGTTTTGCCTCCAGCTAATGAAACAACGTCATTGTGACATCGGACCTAAAAGAGTCTAGCAGTGATTATAGCCTAAAATATCAAGATTCTACATAACTGGAGACCATTTCTGTCCTACACCATCAGCGTTGCCAGATGTACAATAATTATCGTATTTGTACGATAATTTGGCCCTCTGTACGATGTACGATCAATAATCCCAAAAAAGGCCAAATGTACGATAATTTGACCATTTCATGAATGTGTGGTTGTAATCAGTATGCCAGAGTTTTTTTGTGAGCCCTGAAGGCATCTGTACTCATGTGACATGTTTCCAGCCAATCGCACTTTGCTTAGCGTGAGATACGGGTGACGCTTGTCTCTGAACAGTGAGCATGATTGGCTGAATGGTCAGGTGTACCCGCCCCACGAGGAGCTAGGACCCGTCAGGAAGTCGAGCGAGAATGAGATTCAAAACAGAAGAAGAAGAAGAGGAAAAAACAGAAGCAAGGAAAATGGAAAAAAAGTAACCCAAAAAAGTAAACACTAGAGTGACTATATCTGCCTATAGCGCATCAGTAGGATTGTTATTTTGGTTATGACGGATGTACGATAATTTCCCTCAAAATACGTTAATTTTGAGTCTCTGGTATGATAATCCTACTTTTCCCACCTGCCAACGTTGTACACCATATAAATTATTGCAATCGGTTCAGAAATATAAACTTTATAGTGCTTTCTATCCAGAAAAACTGCAGCTCCTCTACTTGCATTTGTTAACTGGCAAGTCTTGCACTCCCCAATATGGTGACAGTATTGAGGTACGATCCAGTGACCAATGTGGACTCTATGTTTCTGTTTCTATGGATGGAACAATATCTGTCATGTTCCTGAATCACAACACAGTACGCACCATTGAGTTCGTTGTTATTGTTGCCAACAGTACATCTTTGTCCAAGCTGTGGGTTGCCAGTGTATCCTGGGGCACATCTGAAATAAAAATAGACAATGTGATTGAGTAAATATTTCCAGTAAAGGAGGATACAAGTTTTAACCCAAAGAACAATGAGACAGGAAGCTGGGAAGTCTGCAAGAGGTGATACATTTGATGAGTTGTGTCCTTTGGGGAGTCTTCTTGACCTGAGCCAAACCTCAACCACCAACAAAGGACTGAGTCATTCAGACGAGGGACACGCAAACTGTCCTGTTGTTCCATCCAGTAGGTACACATATCTGCACCAAGGACTCATCTTAAATTCACACCCAGATTTTTCCCTGAATACAAGCTGTTCTCCCAGTGAAGAAGATAATGAAATATTGCTTGGAGATGGATGAAGCACAGCCGCTGCTAAAACATTCAACATGTCTCAGATGTTGATTCCATCTCTCATATAAGGGTGGTACAGCCAAAACTGAGGAACACCTTTACACAGGAACATTAACAGAGGAAATATCACCAGATTTCAAGGAAATGTTGTAAATAAAAGCTTCATACAGAACTGGACAGGAACTGGAACAGAGCAAAGCAGATGTAAGTAGAGAAAGTACTGATAAAGAGAGGCGTAGAAGAAGCTGCTAAAGAGGAAAGTTATTTCTAATATTGTGACACAGCAAAGCAACACGCCATCAACCCAAGCAAACAACGCCACTGCCACCAGAGCAAAGGCTTATCCAACCACAGATCTGTGCAGGGTGCCCTGAGGACGGCTGCTATCAGTCTTACCTCACCTGTCCTCTGGCAGCTCCGCCGGTCAACAGCCAACAAGAGGACTTCCATGCTATGAACTTGCTTTGGGGAAACTGTATTCAAACTAACTCCTGAGACGTACAGCAGTTTCTAAGGCATGGTTATATCAGTCCTTCCAGTCAGTGTTGTTTTATAGATTTAAATAAAAGGGTAATTCTGATTACATTGGGAAACAGAAAATATAAGAATACAGATACGATTATGGGAAGCTGATAAAAGGCTATAAGGAATGGTCATACAGCTCATGACAAACACAACATGACAAACTGGTCTCATAACATACAGAAATGAAACTAAACAATTTCACACACTAGTTATATTTAGATATGATCTTGAAAACTGGGTCCATGCATTCCTTATATTTTTCTACATGCTGATGATTTGAAAGATTTTCAGTAATAGACCAAACCATGGTGGGATTATTGGGTGTGAGGCATCCAATGCTTTGGTCTTGACAACTACTGAACACACTGCCATGAAACTGACTACAAATATTCACGGTCCCCAGATGATGAGTTCAGTTGCTTTCAGCAGCATCAGTCCTTTCTTCTAGTGTCACCATTGGGCAAAACTATCAACAGGTACATACGAAATATAAAAATGTAATGTACCATTTGCATTAAAATGTCATGCTCCACAGAGGATGATCCCCTTCCACTCTGGCCTCACCATGAGTTTTCTGGTCTCATAACACTTATGTCAAATGATGTCAACATTTACATGATATATTTGACTTCTGTAGAATAACTTTTCACACAAGAATTCCAAAATAAAGGGCTGGATTTCCATGACATCAACCGTGGGAATTCTTTGTAGCCAAAGGATTAGGTCTTATTGCTTTGCTGAACTCACGACCTTTCATCTACATCAGTCCATAATGTTTATTTTTGTCATCAAGATTCCTTATAACTTCACTGGCAAAATGCCATGAAATTGGTTGTTCACGTTCATGCTCTCAAGAGATTTAATCCATCACAAAGAGTCTGCAGCCATGCGAGCAGTTCTATCTGTGATGCTATTCTTGGGCACAGCTGTGCTTTGTGCTAAATGCTAATATACTCACAATAGCAATGCTAACATGCTGATGTTTAGCGGGTAAAATTTAAGGCTAAGGCTGTAAAAAGTATTGGACAAAACACATTTTGACCTGCTGTTGGCCAAGTCCTGGATCAGGTCAGGTACCCACAGGTGACCCCAAAAAACAAGATGATTCACAAGTGGTATTTTGTTTGTTTTCCTTATCCACTGTGAGGGTCCAACAACAAAGGGATGTCATATGCTGTAAAGCCCTCTGAGGCAGATTGTGATTTGTGATATTGTTCTTTATAAATAAAATTGAATTTTAATTTTAATTCTGGGTGCTAGGGATGCACCGATCCAATATCTGGATCGAATATCGGCCCCAACATCATCAAAATAGATGGATCGGGTATCGGAAAATGCAACCTATACCTGAGGCGATCCTTTCCCTTTAAATCTATTGCGACCCAGGCTACGTCATACGTCATGGAGCGAAGGAGAGAATCTGCTGTCACACAATTGTTTATTTTTGTTAAAAATAAATAGTTAATCATTGCATTAATCTGTTTCGTCTTGTTTCATTTTATCTTAGGAAAGAACTGTGTAGTCGTCAATGCCTGATGCCTCTAGTCTTTTCTGTTCTACATGTAAAGGTATATAGCTTTTTAGATTAACCATGGTATCGGATCGGTATCGGGTATCGGCTGATACTCAAAGCCACAGTATCGGGATCGGTATCGAAACTGAAAAAGCTGGATCGGTGCATCTCTACTGGGTGTGGTTCTGGGTAACACAAAAAACATGTGGGTCGGACTGCAAATGTTGGATTATACATATAAAAAATGAAAATAATATTAATAATTTATTTAATGTTTTACCATTTTAATCCTCTAACAGCTGACTTTGTGTGTTTGCTCTGTCTTATGCACCAGCTGGAGTATGAGAGCCATTTCAATCAGGTACGTACATACCAACAGACATGTTAACTGTGGACATGTGCTGCTCAATATTACGAGAATAAGCACAACAAATCCAAAAAATTGTACTTCCTGAATTACCTTTATTTGAAAATACATTATGTTAGTTTCACATGTATGAAATGGCAAAAACAGATCACTTTGAAAAAGCTGGCTAACCAAATTATCTGAGCAGCGCTTGGTTAATTTATTTGGTTTAGACAGATTTGTGTGGTGCCGGGGCGGGTCTTGTGTAGGACTCTGGCTGGTGTTGCTAAGTGAAAAGCAGGGGAGTCACCAAAATCATTAGAATTCATCCTCTGGGGACCATAAATATCTGTAAAAAAAATGTGTGGCATCTTTTATGGTCCAGTCACTCATATCAATACATGAAATTATTATTGTAGCACGTACAGCCACTAGCGGGATATTAGATTGTTGTTGTTGTTTGTTATGTACAGGTTCTTTATCCTTACAATTTAACATTTTAACTAATCTCCTTACGACAACAATAAAAAAATAAAAATGTAAAACATGTTGGGGTTCTTTGATAAAAACATTCAGTACAGAACACATACTACAAGCAATTAGTCCTAAAACCACAGGGTGACACTGAGGTGTTGCCTGACACCAACATATGATTGGAAAAGCCAATTAAAGCATACCTTTGTGGATACAGGATATAAGAATGATGGGCATGATGTTTTCAAAATAATCTAACAAAGGTTTGGGGTTGATAACTTGTAAAACTTGAGGTAGTCTGGCCATAACACAATGGACAAAGGTATACACACAAGAGGTACTAATGCTAAGCTAACTCTTCATAGCAGGATTTTGTGCAATAGTTCAGATTATAATAACATATACCTTAAAAGCCAATAATATCAAAATCATAACACCACATCAGGATGGCATTCAACATCTGGAAAGTCCCTCTAAAGTAACACAGTGTCATAAAATCAGTCCCTTCATAATGTTCCATTGACGCAGTTGCAGTAATACACATAAATATCAGGATTAGAGTCTGGAGATATAAAAACAATGGAAACAAAATACAGCACTTTATTCCCTAGTCATCAGGGATAATTCTGATAGGAATGGCCAGCCTTCCCAGGACAACATGAAGAGAACCGTCTTGATGCTTTTGATGCTTTGCAGACTTGTAATTTCCTTGTAAGAGCTGCAGTAGGTCCAAAACACCAGCATGTGAGTTTGTCTTCTTTCTCCTCTGCTGGGGTTTTTTAGTTACTTCTTTTGCAGTAGTAGCCTTGGTTTTAGGGGGAGCTGATTTCTTTTTCACTGTTATGCTCAACCTTTTCGCAGTCGTAGCCTTAAGTTTCGCAGGAGTCGTTCTTTTTACTACTGCGTTAGACTTCTTCTTTGCAATAGTAACCTTTGTTTTGGCAGTAGTTGTCATTTTTACTGTTGTCTTTGACTTCTTCTTCGCGGTAGTAGCCTTTATTTTTGCAGGAGTCGTCCTTTTTACTGTTGTCTTAGACTTCTTTGCAGTGGTGGGCTTTATTCTAGCAGGAGTCGTTGTCTTTACTGTTGTGTTAGATTTCTTCTTTGCAGTAGTAGCCTTGGTAGGTTTTGTGGTTGTAAGCGTGTTCTTTGACGAAGTCTTTGTAGCATTAGAGACCAGCTTATAGGAGTTGTCCTTATGTGCCTTTGACAATTTCTTTGAATCACCTTCTGAAGTCTTTTCGCCCTCCTGGACCTCCTCTGAAACTGGAGCATCAGATCTAAATGCCTTGTCATGTTCATTGTTTTTTGATGAATCCTTTTTACCAGACTGGTCAGGCTTTGGTTTGTGAGATGGTGGCTCCAACTGAAATTTAGTAATGGCTTCTTGTTTTAGTTTTGTTTGGTTTGGCTGTGGAACACGTTTGGCTGTCACAGAGGACCTCCTACCTTCAGGCCTTTTTGTGATTGTAGATGTTGATTTTGAAGTGTTCCTAGGTTTAGTCAGGGGGGTCTTTAACTTTGCTGACCTTGTTGAGACTTGACTTCCGGATGACCTGGTGACTGTGTTTTTTACTGGTGCATCAGTGGGTGAGGGTTTGAGTTTTCTCACTCTTTGACGAACAGATGTGGACTTGTTCGCGGGGAGGCCTGGGGTCGGTATGCTTTTAGGCACTGTGGCTCTACTGGTGAATGGCGCTTCTGTGGGTATAATTCTGACTGGAGGCTGAGGCGTTGAGTACAATGGGAGTTCGAGGACGGTGGTGAGTGAAGGCGGAACCCTCCTCTCTTGTGGTGAGCGGGAGACGTGTCTAGTACGTTTCATCTTGTTCATCTCCTGAGCCAGGGCGGTGAAGCCATCAATCAGGATCTCCAACCTTCCCTCTAGTCGGCTCAAACGGCTGTCCATGTCTATGTAGCTCTTCTCCAGCTCACTAATCTTCTTGTTCTTCTCCCAAGCTGACTGCAGAGTGAGGAGCTCCTTCAGCTGGGTGCCGAGTTTACTCTGCTGGTCCCCCATACTGTGAATACTCTCCTTCATGTCAAGCGTGTTGCTCTCCAGCATGCTGAGACGCTGATTGAAGGTATTCAGGTGAAGCCGGAGTAGCTTCTGGAAGCTGGCGTGTCTGCTCTCTGGGCTGGGTGTGAAGCGTGGCGGGAGTCTGGGTGCTGATCTGTTAGGGGTGACTGAGACAATGCCCACCTCGACTGCTGGAGGGGACCGAGTCGTGCGATGGTGGGCTGCAGTAGACAGTAAAGACCTTGTAGGGATGATGGTTGTCTCCATGGTTTCACCATCATCTCCGCTGCCATATAGCTCTATCTCTTTCTCCCAGCTGAAATTGAACACTGGTTCAGCTCCACATCCCACAGGTAGGAGGCCATCTATGTGCTTGTCCAGGAAAGGGTCCCCACAGCTGTCTGCAGATGGCTTCTCTTCTCTTAATGTCAAAACAGCAGAGTCAGGTATGATGCAGGCAGAGACGTTCAGATAATAAATGATTCATAAATTGCGTCTTTCACCCAAGTCACCTCGTCATCTTTGCCCTCGGGGCGGCAAAGATTGATCAGCATGACAGGAGTCCTCATAAATGCCACGTCTACATTTATGTTGTAGAGACCCAGAAAATATATTTGGTCTGTGCACAGACAGAAATCACGTGAGCCAACACCTTAAAATTTCGCTACCAGCAAAGCGCAAAGCTGAAGCAGAAAGCAACCTCTGAGAAGACTTTTAAAGGTGAAGCAAAGGACAGAGGAAAGCAAAAGTGAGCTCTACAGCCATCGAAACTAAAGGTTTCCTCAGGACATACAGCACTTTTTATTTGTCTTTCGGCAAATTTCTTTTCCACAAACAATAAAATCTGAGTGATGACATACTCAGTACCACCAAAGGCCCCTTATCCTATAACAAGGATATATTATTCTACTGCAGCAGGAGTGACCTTACATTTTGAAAATCAATAAATCCAAGAAAACAATAACCACCAGCAGATCTAGAAAAACAGCAAACAGTACAAAACTTCAGAATGGGTGGCACCAATTTGCCTCTCCCATCCCTCCACTGACACCACTCAGTGACAACTGCCGGGAAAAAACAAGAGAGATGCGAACCACAGACATGCTTATATCCCTTTCCTATGATGAAACCACTGGGTGCGACTGCCAGCCCCTGCTAACCTTGCTGCCGGCCAGCCCAGTAACCCAAAACACTGAGCCGCCTCCAGACGACCATGAGAGGAAGAAAGAGAGGAAAAGGAAAAGCAGAAAGAGAAGGAGGGGGGCTTACCTTTCACAGCGCCTGCCAGTATATCCAGGGGGACAATTATCACATGTCGGCTGACCGTCAGACTCCAGATAGCAGGTTGGGGAGAATCTGTGCCAACAGAGGGCACACCACGAGGAAGCTCTTATTGGCAGTAATCATATTATTTCATGTACACTGTGACCTTTTTTTATTACAGGACATTTGAGTTGTTTCTGCTCTCGCATTGCACTGTTTACTTTGCCTAATCCAGCATTAAACAGAATAATTAACAGTAATCTACACTGACTGAATATATCTGACACAAGTTGAACAGACTTTAAGACATAAACTCACTGGTTGCTGGAAGAGGTTCCAGGACAGGGGCAGGGCTGGCAGGCCTGAGCACCGCCTGTTACCGGGTTTCCATAAAAACCAGGCTGACAGCGCTCACACCTTGGCCCGGCGGTGTTGTGGAGACATTGCTGTTGGTCAGGACACACACAAATAAAGAAGACGTGAAATCCGTGGAACAGTTGAATATACAGTACTTGAGAGTGATGGTGTGTTTCCACATGTTGGGATTCGCCAAGAAACCATTAGTGCATTCCACTGCACGGATCAAAGCAGCTTCTCTGCTGGCAGAGAACTGAGAGAGACGGGAAGAAGAAGAAGGGTGGCATAAAACCTACCAGACACCTGCCGGTCTCTGAGTCACAGCTGCTGGCGTGACCGTTGCAGTCGCACCTCTCGCAAGTGCCGAGGTAAAGGCCAGAGCTGGTCCGAGTGTAACCTTCATCACACTCCTGCAATGACATGGAAAAACACCTCAGGTTAGAGACAAGTGATGACAAAGAGGAAGACATCTTTGTTCCACTGCAGCGGGGAGACACACTGCAATTATCAACAGTAATGGAAAGAAGTTTACTGTGCTATTATTAACAAGCTTAGGCTTGTGATCCCCATTCTATTTTCAAATCAAACTAAAATATAGCTGCAAGCAGTGGTTCCAGGGTTCAAGCCAGCATGGACCGTCAAAGGTTGGAAGCTACAGAGGATCAAGACCTTTGACAGTTTACAACACCAACATCAAAGAAACTAACAAGTTTTATAATCATCGGACAGTGAACTACGTGAATCTGCCAAGTAGGACATGCTCCTGGATCAACATCCAATGTCGCACTCCAGGACCAACATTGCAATCAACCAATCACAGCCCTGTGACATCATCAGCGTGCTGCTACTGTGCTTCTTTCAAAACTCCTTTTTTCTTCTTCAGTTTTCCATTTTGAAGCCAATACAATTGAACAGAAGCTACTGCAGGGTTAGCAAGTAAGCTTGCTAACTAGGCTCGCTCTGCTAATAAGTAAACTTGTAGACAGACTAGAATATTAGCAAGTTAGTTTGCTTAGTAGATAGGCTATGTTAACAAATAAGCATTTAACACATTTCCCTCCTTTTTCCTATGTTGATCCTAAATAAATAATCACATTACTCCAGGACCATCATCATCATCATCATCACGCTGATTCTGGATTATGCTGACATAAACAACAATATTCTAGTCTACCGGCAAGCTTACTTGTTAACATAGCCTACCTAGTTAGCAAGCTAACTCGCTAATAGTCTATTGACAAGTTTACTTGTAAGCACAGCCACCTTAGTTAGTAAGCGAAGTCGCTAATATTATGGTTTATTGGCAAGCTTACTTGTTAGCATAGCCTACCTATTTACTAAGCTAACTTGCCAATATTCTAGTCTACCGGCAAGCTTACTTGTTAGCATAGCCTACCTATTTACTAAGCGAACTCGCTAATATTCTAGTCTATTGACAAGTTTATTTGTAAGCATAGCCAACCCAGTTAGTAAGCGAAGTCGCTAATATGATGGTTTATTGGCAAGCTTACTTGTTTGCATAACCTACCTATTTACTGAGCTAACTCGCTAATATTCTAGTCTACCGGCAAGCTTACTTGTTGGCATAGCCTACCTACTTAGCAAGCTGACTCGCTAATATTCCAGTTTATTGGCAAACTTACTTGTTAGCATAGCCTACCTACTTAGCAAGCTAACTCGCTAATATTCCAGTTTATTGGCAAACTTACTTGTTAGCATAGCCTACCTACTTAGCAAGCTAACTTGCTAATATTCTAGTCTATTGGCAAGCTTACTTGTTAGCATAGCCTACCTACTTAGCAAGCTAACTCGCTAATATTCCAGTTTATTGGCAAACTTACTTGTTAGCATAGGCTACCTACTAAGCAAGCTAACTTGCTAATATTCTAGTCTATTGGCAAGCTTACTTGTAAGCATAGCCTACCAAGTAAGCATGCTAACACGGTAACCCTGCAGTAGCTTCTAAAGTTTTTGTTCTGTGTTACTGAGGATTTTGTTCAATTGTATTAACTTCAAAACGGAAAACCAGCTTAGCTCTTTGTGCTTCTTTTGATATAAGCACAGGAACAGCCCACTGATGATGTTGACTGGTTGACTGCAACGTTGGTCCTGGAATGCGATGGGATGTTGATCCAGGAGCATGTCCTACTTGGAAAAACCATGTCATCCATCGGACAGTCCAAATCTGTACCAGGCCATACTCTTCTTTGGCAATACTTTCACCCTCACATGCAAAAACATTTTGTGAACATGCTTCACTAGCTTAATAAAAAATATCCAGTGTGTTTGGTGATGATTGAAGTGACTGTCACTGGTTTATGGTCAAATTTTGTGCAAGGCCAATGCATTTGTTTGGTATTGGCAGTGCCTCCTACAGAACAATTCTAAATCAATTTTACACACTGGGTTTAACACTGTTATGAAACACATCCTGTGAGTTTTGCAATGACTGAACAAGTTTGCAGGTATGGTACCTGGCAAGAAGGTCCTCTGTATCCCTGTGGACAGGCGCACTCCTCCACCTCCACAGCACGTTCATTACCAGTGGAGTGAGGAACAGCGACGTCCATCTTGATGTCGGAGATACTGTTTAACACAAAAAAACCACACAATTAGTAATAATATTTGTGTTTTTAAGCGCAGTGCTCTTGGATTCATCTTCAGGTATGTGAATGAGCTGTGCAGTGACAGAGGAAGCTCCCACTGTACCTGCTCTCAGCCATGTTGTCTACATAGGTGGCCCTGACCATGAAGACAGTCACATCCGCCAGGGCCATCAGCAGGTGCTCACGAGTACACGGCTGCCCATCAGCGCGACGCCATGCAGACTATCAGCCAGAGAGATGAAGAATGCACAAAAGAGAAAAGTTATCTACCAGTATCGTGTGAGGATTCAGATCTAGCTACACAATACTCCCCCGTAAACACTGATACACACCTCTCTGAAGGTCACGGTGACAGTTTGTGGGACACGTGGGAGAGCCTTAGTCTGAGAGTAGTGCTCCAGGAAGATGCCGTTTCCCTGGAGAACCACATCTGGCTGACCGTCAATCACCAGTGAGCGCTGGGACGGTTCAAAGCGCACTGTGTAGCGAAGCTCCCCGCCATAGGCCGTCACCTGTTAGCAACATGGTGAAAAAAGAAGCTCATCTCAGCGATACTGAATGGTGGAAAGGTATTTCACCCCTGTGATGGTGTGTGTGTGTGGGGGGGGGGCGGGGGGGGGGTCACAAGATACCCATCGCTGTGAATTCAAGATAAAGGTTCAAAGGAGGCTCGCTGTGTGGATAAGTGCAGCCTTTTCACTTGACAACATGTTGAGGCATGACTGAGTGGGACGGAAGGGGCAGAGACATCTAGCCTCACTAACAGTTGACAGGTTTTTCCTCTCTTATCCTTGAACCTGCTCTCTGCTTTGTTGTTTTTCCTCTCACCTTATCTCCTCTGAAGCTCTCAGGCAGGACCCAGTAGTAGATGTCGTTGGGGACGCTGGAGAATGAGCGGTAGACGACTTCAGAGGAGCCCCTCTGGGAGATGCCTTCAGAGATAGTTTTAGTGTTGGCACTGTTGGCGAGGGAGAAGAGCTGCCCGTTCACCCCTCCTCGCACCTAAGAGACAAACAATTTGTCTACATGAGATGTGAACTGAGATTTACAACACGTTGACTGTTTGCAGACTGCATCTCACCTAGGGCTGAGTTAAAATAAATCATTCAACAGTTTCAAATCAGTCTTCATTTGAATGATCAGGTATTAATTCATGAAATCTGAGATCTTTTAATATGTGCCTTTTTCCATGGATGCATGAAACTTTAAATGGCAAGTAGATCTACTTTTTTTCGTGTTTCTCAAATTGAAACTTCCCAAAAGCGGTGATGTAGGATACAGCGCTGATGCCCTCCCTTCCCTTAAACCCGACACACGCTGTTCGCTGACAGTATAAACATGAGAAATGAGCAAAGTGCTAGCTTGGAAGATTTGAGTTTGAAAGTGGAAGATGGTGCTACTTTATTACTATTAAATATTTATTCAACCAGGTGAATAAACATTAAGACTCAAAGTAACACTGCATTTGTGCTGTATAAACACATTTATAGATCCATAGTGTATTACCTACAGTGGATGGTAATTGGCACACTCCCAATTTAGAGAAGCAGGCAGGAGTAGCAGGGCACAAACACTAAGCAACACCTTGTGTTCTGCAAGGTAAATATGCTCTTTCTGTCAAAGGAGTTGTGGAGAGGGGCAGCAGCAACATAACATATTTTAGCCACTTGAAAAAGGACCACCTAAAAAACATCCACATCAGTTTAAGTGTAATTATTCAGATTATTTTACTGCTTTACATTGCAGTCGGCCCTTCCTGACAGGGAAATGAAGCTGTTATGTCGTCCTTTTCAAAGCCACCACAGTTCATTGACTAAAAGAGTAATTTTACCTCACAGTACACAGGAGTTGCTGGTCTACCCCTGCCTCCATCGCTTAGTTTGTTTGTTATTTTGTGACTTTGGAAACTGAAAAAACGTGGTGGCCACAACAGTACATGAGTTTATATGCAGCAACGACCTCATGCAGAAATCTACAGCACGTAATGTGGAAAAAAAGTCTTTGGAAGAGATTGGGAAAATAACATTTTAAAGCTAAAACAGACAGACTAAACTTTGAAGTTTTGTATGTGAATATAAAAGGAACAGTAAAGGGAAGCTACAGAATGATATAAAAACCTCAAAAAAATTAAAAATATGAACCCACCCTTTAACTCATCAATCTCTTGAGAATTAAAGGCTGAAGTATTGCAGATTATAGTACTGATAAACGCCAAGTTACAAGTTCTTTTGGTGTTATTTACGATCAAGCTGCAGCCTCTCCTCTGCTCTGTGTTGGATCTGCAGCTGCTCCTCCAGATAAACATATGGACACTGCGATTTACAGCAATACAAAATTGGTATTGTACCTAAAATATCCCTGATTGAATCGACATTAAATCACAATGGGACCTTGCAAACCTCAATCAAACTGGTTCAGGAAATTAGTGGTAATACCGAGTCCTAATCTCACCATGTAGTATCTGAAAGGATTTGCTGATACAGCACAACAACTGCACAAACACATCATCAAACTCTGACACCAAAAATATTTCACACTTTCCTTCACAATGCATCACTCAGTAACCCACCTGATCTCTATTCCAAGTGGAGCTGGCACACTGTTTGGACACGCCCATACAGAAACAACGTAGACAGCCCTCAGGGTTGGTCTCTGATAGGTGGAAGAATCCAGGCTTACACTCGTCACACAGAGCGCCTGCCACGTTGTTCTGCACACACAAACAAACCCATGCACATATGTAGTCCATCTGCCTGTCAAACTCATTTCTTTCATTGACAAAAAATAAAAGAGTACGACACGTCAGCCTCATAAAACACAACTTAACAACATATTTCACCATAAATGGTCATAATATAATCCTAATATCACCCAGCAGTTTGCCACACTGCATTTATACCTTGCAGCTGCACGGCCTGCTGCTGGAGCTCAGAGTTCCTCTGTTATCACACTTGCCCGGGCTTTCTGCAGGGGAGAGAGAAATGGATAGAAGATGACATATGGGGTGGAAAGTGCACCTGGGAGCGTTCCAGCAGTTCTGCATACCTGAACCATGACCACATACTACTGCCTACTGTAACATCACAACCATGGTAATCATTACACAGACCTCCCCGTGGTCATATCGCTAGATGGTAAAACAATCCAGGTACAGCTTCTGTCGATTTCATGCCTTCAAATGAGAATTTCAAAAATGTCGGTGCAATTTGTTGAACATATACTCACGGTTAAGGACACATTTTCCATTAGGCAGGAGAGGGTTACCCTGGTAACCAGGAGCACACCTGAAATAAAGAAAAAATAAATAAAAGATATGATTTAATGTGATAAAATTCTACATGACGTTTATTAAAAGATATTTTAAAGTATGTAAAAATACTAACTAATTTATAAATATTTTGTTCAACATGGTTTTAACACATGAAAGTAAAAAAAAAAAAAATCTGGCAAAAAGCTAGAAGGACATCTACACTTTCTCATTCACTGAGAAATTCTAGATCTGGCCTGCGCCCCGCCCACTACCGCCGCTTGAGATATGTTTCGCTTTCTCCAGCGCTGGCACGGAGCTACCGAGGCTATTAAATGAAGGCTGGGACACGCTCTGGAGTTGCCATGTTGGAGGGTTACAGCAGACAGTGCTAGAAAAAGAGATGGTGCTCTTTGGGTGCACTAGGCATGCCAGAACTTTTTGGGTATGTTTGAATGGTTGGCCGCTGATATACAATTGAAGAGTTTTAAATGGAGCGCGAAGGACCTTTTCCATAGTTGCAGAACTGTAATTCTCACCCATATCTTTATTTTTCATTATATATCAATACATTCCGACCCAAGGCCGACTGCGGATGCCTCAGTGAAACCAATCAATCATCCCCATGTTCTATGATAGTGTGCCAGCTATTGAGTCTATCAATAAGTGCAGACCAGAGTATACTGCACACCCCAATGATATGATACAATATGACACCGTGACTTCTCCTGTTTTTAACCTCCTTAGGCACTACTAGATTGAAACCAGTGACTGGTGATAGAGGAGTGTGCATCAAGAAGGCTAGCACTAGCATTAGCATTAGAGGAAACATCAGTTTGAGCCTCTATGTTGTTTGTTAGCTTGTAACTGGCAGTGGATGACACAGCGTTCATGGTTGTGAAACATGGAATAAAATCTGCTACGATGGGGTTCTTGGTAGTTGGTGGAAGGATGTTCAAGGGTCCGGTTAACATCCAACAACTGCTCTGTGCCATGTTTTCTGTCCAAACTTTCACAAGGCTAATGCTAACTCTGGACTGACAGATCCGCTCTGCGCTGGAGGTTTCAGATTTCTTTGCCGGTGTCTTGTCGAAGTCAGTTCTCCTGTCCATATGTATGTCCGTATTAGACAGCGATTTGATTGCATATTAGTGATGTAACAAATCTAGCTGCCCAGCATATATTTGAATCTCAGATTTTAGGGAAGTGTACAGACACTGCCCCCTTCAGCAGAGAAATGTGAACACATCTCTCTAGTAACAAACGTTGCACAGATACAAAACAGTATAGTGAAGGTCAGACATTTTATGGGACATAAACTTAAGGAAAAACTAATTTTGAGTGGAGAGGGTCTCAAACATATTGCTGCCATCTTCAAACTACCAGTATTCATACTGTGACCTAAAGGCACAGTTAATTATATCAGTTTCCTCACTTTTCACAGCGTCTTCCTGTGTAGCCGGGCCTGCAGGCGTCACATGTTGGCTGCTGGTCAACATCCAGGAAGCAGGTGTCAGAAAACCTACAAAGCCCAGCGAAACAGCCACAGATTAAAATCTACAACAGTGGGTTAATGATTAGCATGTTGAATGGATGAAACAGTGAATGAGCTCAGCTCTGGGAAATATAAAAGCACAGGGTGAAACCTTGTATTCCCGCTGATGCATTGTGTGTGCTATGTGGGTGTGAATGAGTCTGCTCCTATTTGTACAGTAGATGTGTGTGTGGTCTGGGTGGATGTGTGACCTTACCGCCTTGAGGTCTCATAGTATGGGCAGGGGCAGGGCTTGCAGTCATCTGGGCGACCTCTGCTCGGGTCACCAAAGTAGCCTGGGCGACACTTGTCACACTGAGGGCCCTCTGTGTTGTGCTGGCAGCTCTGTGGCAGGGAGAACACACTGGTGATTCTCTTACAGGGTTGCCTCACAAAATAGGAAGGAATAGTTTAACATTTTGGGGAATACACTTATTAGCTTTCTTGCTGAGGATTAGGGTTGCACGATATGAGACAAATATGCGACAATGTTAAATATCTGGATAATGATATTAATAATAAATAGATATTAAAGCATATTGAGTCCTGCTTTTAGTATGATGCTGAAATAAAACAAATTCTTATTTATTTTAACACAAATTTAACCACTAAAAAACTAAGTACTGCAAATATGAAGCCAGGAGTTGATTAGCTTAGCATAAAGACTGGAAACAGGGTAACAGCTAACCTTTAAAAAAATCTGGTGCTGGTGGCCTAGATTTTTTTTTCAATCTTTTGAGAGCTTACACCTGTTTCCAGCCTTTGTTCTGAGATAAGCTAATTGCCTGCTGGCTGTGGCTCAAGAGTCAACTTCCGGGACTGAAAACTGAAGCCAACACAGAGGTGCCAAAAACTGCAGTTCCTCTAATGGCCACTTGAGGCTGGCTCCAAGAGTGAGTCAATCCTCACAGACCCCTGTGTTAAAATGCCCAACTTTACAGCAGAAATAAATATGTTTACAACCTCGTACAACAGGTTTGGTCTCTTTGGCTAATTTCTGCATTCATGACAACTATGCAGGGGATAACTTTTTCTATAACTGACAGGTCTACTTAAGGCTTAATGTTATGGATTTTTAAAGGCTTGGTTGCTTTAAGTGACAGGTGAGTGCCATCTATTGGCAAGTTGCTACCATCGTGACAACGTTGGTTAGGTAACTTAATCAATGGCATAACCCCAGATTCACAGACATAGGTGTAAGCAATAATTGCAATGTTAAATGCACTGTCCTGACCAAGCTAGCTGCTACCATTAGGGCTACCTCCAACCTCTCATCCACATATGGTCACTTCCGGCTCAAAAAAGCCAAGATGGTGAGGTCCAAACTGCCAGTCCACAAACCAATGGGTGACAACATGGTGGATATATCCATGATTTCATACGGTTTCTGCTCTAGCTTAATATTTAGCATAGTTTCTCAAAAGTACTGATCTTTTCAACTAAAGCTTGGCAAAAAAGCGAGAGTATTTCCTTAAAGCAGACAAAAATCTGTCATGATCAACTAGCTGAACTCTTCAATGTTCTACAGTAAGGAAGTAATTACCAGCAAATTCCATTAATTATAAGCCATTCTTGCCAAAAAAGGAGTTAGCTATTACCAGACAGTGTCCGCTGATTGGATCACAGGCACTGGCGTGTCCATTACAGTTACAACCAGCACACGTGCCAAGATAGGAGCCACCAGGGACGCGCTCGAAACCAGGGGAACACATCTCACAGGAGAGGCCTGAGTATCCAGGAGGACATCTGGGAATGATAAAAATTAGGATCATCAAGCAACTGTTTCCATAACACAGCTATGACGAGTCCAATTACAACACTACGATTTACAAATCTTCCTCATACTGTAAATAAGAAACATCTGAATGAAGCAAGCAAAGATAGTTTACAGTGGAGACGCTGACAAACAACACAAGTCGAGAGAGAGGGGAAAGACAATGAATACTGAACTGTGGGGTGTTACAGTTTGGGAGCATGGCCACCAAGCCGTCCCTCAATGTACGTTTTCTGAATTATTTCTATAGCAACAATTTCAAAAGCAGTCATTATATATGAATGTTACTGTATTGTGCAGCACTGTTCACTCTACATATGCACACAGTGGACACGTCCCAACAGGTTGCTTTAATTCTAGACTGCTGAGTGACGGCTTGTAAAGATCTCCCATCTCACTAAACCCCACCACATAATGCTGGAGTCTTCCCTATTTTTTCTTACCTGCACTCTTCAACTTCCTTAGCATGACCCCGAGTGCTGAACTCCACAGTGGTGGTATCCATGACGATGTCACCGAGTCCCACGCTGACCATGTGGTTGTCGTAGATGGTGCGGATGTTGATGCTGTCCAGGTTGGCCAGTGTCATCATCAGGTCCTCCCTGGTCACAGGGCGGCCATTAGAGTGCTGCCAGTTTTCCTGAAACAAGAACAAGCAGGTTTACTGATGTATTTACATTAACTTCAAATGTATTTCATTATTATGTGCAGTATATTTCTCTATCTCATATTTCTACATTTCTGTATTTTTTTTGGAAGAACGTCTTCATGTCATAATCATAGATGTACCACAGGATTGTGCAGAATTTGCACTGTTTTTAAACCAATGACCTACTTCAGTGAATTTGATCTCCTTCTGGTTGACCACTCGGGCAGGGGTGGGGTTGCCTCTGCGGTAGACAAGTCTGCGTCCATTTCCAACCAGCATCACATCTGGCTTCTCCACAGGCTCAGACTGACCACGGGCCAACGTGTACCGCACCTTGAACTTCAGGGATCCTCCATAGGAGTCAATCTAGAAACAGATGGTAAGGTGTAATTTTTATGTAAATGTTCTGGATATAACCTTTAACATGTTTTAATTGTTTCCATGCTGATTAAAAGATTGTGCTATATCTTAAAAACTGAGACCTTCCCCAAATTTCGCAGTTGCCTTTAACAGCCTGTGGACTAATTTCTCGGTTAAGAACTTGGGGCAAATTTTCTCGGAAAATTTGAAGGATATGACGTTATTCACACTCCCAAGTGCCTTGCCTCTCTCTTCAGCTCCGCTATAGTGCTACAGTAGCTAACGTTAGCAAAGAAATGGCATCCGCTAACACCAACAAATGACCACCACCCACCGCACACAGAATCCATACATACTGTGTTTCCATTATATAGATTTTGTAGCCATGGCCAGGAGACAAACCTTGAGTTAGCACCTGGGTTTGTGCTGGCAAAATTCGAGCTGCTACAGTTGCTAACTAAATGTCCACCTTGGGAGTAAGATGGACATTCAGTGAGACAGAGCTGACGTCCGCTCTCCTTCCGGCTAGCTAGCTAAGCTAATTGTTTCACTCATTTGTGTTTTTATAAAGATTAAATACACAAAATCAGAAAAATAATCCTAGAGGAAACACAGAGCTGTGGTTTTAGCTGGCTAATGTTAGCTAACATTAGCTAGCTTGCTGACAAAGGCAAATTGCTAGCAAGCTAATGTTGCAAAATACTAGTAGCTAATTCATCCCACTCTAGGGGCTGGTTTGCAAATTATTTTATTTGCTAACGTTAGGAAGCACATGAAGCCAGATTAATGCAGCGTAGCTAAGTTACTGCTAGCTGGGCAGCCAACGAGCTAACCGTAACCTAAGCTAAGGTTAGCTATGCAGCACTGATCTGCCATTGCTTCATAATGTTAGCCGATAAAGTAATTTACAAACGGCAAGCTAGTATCATGGAGCAACTGGTAAAAATAAAATATAGGAAAATTACAGATAATAACAAAATTCTAAATATGATTTTATTTTATTTTCAAGCACCCCATTAACATACTGATGCTCAATTACATTTATTCACATGCATGTCAGGTCACTGTTTTGGTTGATATCCAGGTGCTCACTCGCACCTACGGAGTGCGAGAGCCACCCAACCTCTGAGTAAATCAAATATACTTGACTCTTGACCTTGTTGCCCAGGAACTGGCGAGGCAGGGTCCAGAAGGAGTCAAGGTTGAGGAAACGGCGTGATAGGTCAACGAGCTGGAACTCCTCCATCTCTAGGTTAACAAGGAGCTGAGTGGAGGAGAGAGGAGGAGTGCCTGGCCTGGATGGGTAGGTGACATTCACTCCTGGAGGTAAGAATAACAGACTCACTCAGCATGTTTTATGCTATAACTGTTAAGACTACCCCTACACATCTTTTAAAGGTCTTTCAGTTGACCGTGTATATGTTGTGTTAGCTCTCTATCAGTTTAATAAGCATCAATAGCTTCACTACCTTTAAAGTCTTCCTCCTCTGTGAAACGCAGGCTGATCTGGTTTCGGTAGCGACCAGTGTTCTTGCAGATTTTGGAGATGCCAGCACAGAAGCAGGGCACACAGCGTCCTTCCACACTGAAGTGACCATCAGGACAGTTTCCTACAGAGAACAAGACAGACACAAGTTTATTCATATTCTTTTTATAAAGAGAACTAAAAACTGTGGTGAACTCTCAGTAAACATGAGGCGTCAGTACCTGGATTTGGATTTGATATGAGAGTCAGCACTCCATCAGGGATACCAAACACCAGGCCTTTGGCATTGATGGCCTCACAGGTGTACGCTCCCTGATCCGCCTCCTTCACATCACGAATAGTCAGAGTGCCGCGGCCATTCTCGCTGGTCATGGAGATCCTGGGAACATAGAAAAACAGCACAAATGATTACTTTTACAGTCATAAACTAACATTAGAAGTGCATGGATTTAATAACCCAACATCGAAAACAGCCAATATTCGCCTTGTTGACTGCCATCGGCCCATCACTAAAAAAGACATCCACCGATGGCAGCTGCAGATGTTTCTCACATCTTGGATGAATTTTTTTTTTCTCTTTTTATCATTAATATTCAGATGAGGAGGCGCACTGTTATATAATTTTCATTTGTAAAGAGTCCTATGATCAGCCCCATTTCCAGCCCACTTTAAGTCTGTGCTTAATGGAAACATTGCATTCTATATTTATATTTTATTTTGTTGCTTTTCTAATTGCTTTTTTGTTTAATTTATGTTTCACACAAAGATTATTTTTATTGGGCTATGTATGTACTTTAAACTTTTCATTGAGTATGTAGCTTAATAGCAGGTTAAGGTTATTTTTCAAAACAGAATTATGTGGTTGAAACCAGTCAAGCTGCAGTTTATACCAATTTGTCCAGACTCACATGAAGACATATTCTAAAACATGGTTGCTTCACATACATCCTCAGCTCAGCAGCACAGAAGAGCTGAACCACCACAGTTTCAAGATTAGTGTCACCAATTCAGTATCTGACCAAGAGTTCCCTCTTCTGTTCCTGAGTTATGTCATTGAATAATGACCAGAAAAGTGTTTTTTGCAGAACATTATGATGTAACAGCGAAGCTGACCTTTGAGGCTTTGGATATAAAATGTCATCACTTCAATATTCTATCTTATTAGACTTTTGTGTGAAATTTTGTAATAATTAGCATAGGAATTCTTGAGTAATGGCCAAAGACATGTTTTGTGAGGTCACAGTGACCGTGACCTTTAACAGTCAACCACCAAAATCGAATCATTTCATCCTTGATTCCAGTTGACATTTGTGCTAAATTTGAGAAAATTCCCTCAAGGCGTTCTTGAGATATCATGTTAACAAGAATGAGTCGGATGGGATGTCACAGTGACCTCTGACCACCTAAAATAATCAGTTCATTGTTGAGGTCAAGTGGATGTTTGTGCCAAATCCAAAGAAATTCTCTCAAGGTGTTCTTAAGATATCCTGTTTACGAGAATAGGATGGACAACCCCAAAAACAAAATGTCCCCACCATGACTGTCACCCATGCGGAGGCATAAATTATTTATTTATTTATTTTTTTTAATGTAAGAGGTAATATTCAAGGTTGTTCATAAAGCTGCATGATTGGATTTGGGCTCATTAATAACACACATGGATTAATAACAGAAACAAAGGGGGAAAAAAGTTGTTTTTTAAACATTGGTATTGGCCAGAATTTCCCAATTGGTGCATATATATTGCAAACTATGGAGGAGGATTTATATCAACTACGGCATGGACCATAACACATCATCTGTTTCTGGCTTTCACTGTAACAGTCTGCAGAATTGCTGTTACACAAAAATCCATAAAATTAAATTATAATTGCCTAACCACACACACACACAGAGAGCGGACTACGCCCTGAGCGAACATTCTGATACGGCGACTTTTGGTGATGTAGCGCACCACAAATATCTCAGTAAGTAGAATCACGGGTCTGAAAAAAATTAGAGGTCAGCACAGAAACAGTGATCTAACAGGTCTGTCTGCAGTTATACTGCGGTCTCAAAGAACACTCCTCATATGTCAGGTGAGAAACGTGAAAAGGAGACAAACTAATAGTCATTTCCAACTCTGCATGGTCTGCTGCACATCAATTAAACAAGACTGGCTTTCATCAGATGCAGATGTTTTTGTTTGAGACAGCTTGGCCCAAACAGTGCAACACACGCTGTTCTGAAAGTAGCATCAACAAAACTCCACTGTTAACATTCAGATGATAAAAAGACAGCACTGTTAAGAATGAATCATCAGACCCACCTGCCGCTGAGAGGAATGTGTCCCCAGTTGAGTCTCCAGGTGATGATGGGCATCGGCACTCCAACGGCCTGACAGGTGAACGTCACCGTTGCCCCCCGTGCTGCCTGAATGGACTCCTCCGGCGGGCTTGTCACAGAGGGAGGGGCTGCAGAGTGTCAAGAAGATGAGAGCTGCTTTAACCACATAATAAATGCACATGTACAAAAAGGCTGGCATGTGACTGGAATTTGGCGATCCAGTGAAGCTCATAAATGCCTGAAAGTCAGAGGAAACGGACGGACAATTCCTTTTCAGTTCTCAGGAATGGATGCTTCACAAAAAAAAGCTCTGTGTCTCAGTCAACACGTGTGTGAAAAGTGCCTGCTTCACAGCAAATTAGTCACAGCGTACAAAGGAGCTCAGAGGGTGACTATAGAGAAGAGTCAAAGAAGCAGAGAGAGGGCAAGAAGTACGAAAGAAAAGAGTGAACTGCCCATGAGAGAAAGATACAATAAGAGAGCTGTAAAACACTGTTGGTGTGAGACTTACTGCAGCCGTACTCATCAGAGCGATCAGGGCAGTCCGGCTCGTCATCACACTGGTAACTAGCTGGGATGCAGGTGCGATCGCTCAGGCACTCAAACTGCTCAGGAGCACACCTGTCGCCAGGACCCTTGGTGGCTGCAGTGGAGATTTACAACAACTTTTAATCATCATCGTAAACACACAGCATTAATTTAAGGTCGAGAGTTATATGAGAAGATCGATATCACTCTCATATCTGACACCAGAGTGGTATCGATCTTCTCATCTAAATCTGGGCAAGAAAGCCAATAAGCGTATTTCCCAAAGCGTCGGCCTGTTCCTTGAAGGTGGGCCTTTTAATGACTCACAAAAGAAAAGGAGACTTACGACAGTCTGTTTCATCTGAGTTATCCTCACAGTCGTTGTCTCCGTCACAGCGCCAAAGCTTGAGGGCACAGCGGCCATTTTTACACTTGAACTCATTGGGCTCACAGGGAGACGGAGTACCTGTGCAAAGATAGAGGATAATAATAGCGTCGGTGCCTCAGAGTGTGAACATTAGGGCTGTTAAAATCCATTTTTAGAGTTAAATATATGTGTAATAGTATAAATATCAATGCTAATCGAATGCTGAAACAGCAAGCTACCTTTCGACTACAACGTTGCAAGGACCAGTGTGTAAGATTTCGGGGGATATAACGGGAGAAATGAAATATAAAAAGGTTTGTTCTCTTTAGTGTGTGATCACCTGAAAATAAGAATCACTGGCTACGGTTACATGATGGCTTCTCATTCGGAATGAAATGAATCTGAATGAAATCATTCGGAATTAAAGTGTTTCCAGGTAGTTTACATGAGAAATATTCATTCCAAATGAGGGTTTACACAGGAGATCAGTTTAATCGCCTTTATTCAGGTCCGCTCGAGGTTTGGGGCAGGGAAGGTTTCTGATTGGATAGGGGGCGGGGCAGATGTTACGTGTTTACATTTACCGGAAGAAAACACTGTGGTCCTCGCTCCGGATAACAAGATGCTTGACGACGCCGTTCTTAGTGCCTTTTTCGGGTGTGTTTTGCTTATATTCTTGAAGTAGTAGTACGACAGCAACCTTGTTCTGCTAATGCTTCATCTGTTGAGGAGGAGAAGGGAGGCAGAAGACCGTGCTGTGGCGAATGGAAACCGGTGAGTGCAATGAGTCCGACTGCTCTAGCTCAGCCCGTTGCTATGCAGCCCGTTGCTATGCAGCCCGTTGCTATGCGCGCTATATACGTCATCGCACCAGAAGGGCAAGGAAACGAGCATGCGCAGAAAGACCGGAATGAACTTAAAGAGGAATGAGTGTATACATGCACACAAAATTCTTTCATTCGGAATGACAAACGGAATAAACCACCCCCTTTAATCAGATTTAATTTTCAATCGGAATGACCGTTTACATGACCACTTTTAATCGGAATGGCCTTTCATTCCGATTAAAAGTGGAATTAAACTGTCAATGTAAACGTACTGATTGTGTTTTCGTTACCTTGGAATGAGCTGTTTATATTTACATAGGGAGTGGGTCTTCATCTACAGAGATCACCAGGTTGCACTGACATTTTTCTATAGTGGCCCAGAATGAACAAACCAAATACTGGCTCTAGATAGGGCCGTTTGCTTTTTCACATCTTCACCTCGGCCTGTGTAGTTAGACATCCATCCACAAAAAGCAGCGTTAACATGAAACTACTTTATTCAGTGTTTTAACCGGTGTAAATCACCAAGTTTGGGCTAGGAGAAAAGCTGATTTGTAACATGAAACTGCTTTATTCAGTGTTTTTACCAGTTAACTCAGTGGGTTTGTTCATTGTAGAGAGGAGGAGACCTCTGTGGATAACTCTGCTCCCGGTAAAAACCACCTGAACAGCAACTGGGAGAATTTAAGCTGGTTGCAATCTGCAATCCTCACCATTAGATGCCACTAAATCCCCCTAAATCTTACACACTGGAGTTGAGGACGACTCACTACATTAAATGCAATAAAACCAAGTGCCACAGTTGCAGTGCACATGCAAAGGGATGTGTTACGCACCACATCTGAACTCATCACTTCCGTCCGCGCAGTCCCTCTCTCCGTCACAGATGTAGTCTCGAGGGATACACTCTCCACTCTGACACGTGGCTTGATCTGCTCTGCAGGGTCCAGGCGGGCTGGGGGGCCGCGGGGGCTTCCTGGCAGTGGTGGTGGTGGTGGTGGTGGTAGGAGGAGTGGTAACCGGAGGGGCCGGCCGTCTTGTTTCTGAAACAAATCTCTGATTAAACTTTGCAAACACACAAAGTGGTTACTTAAAGCTGTTAAGTGAATGCGCCTCACATCCAGCCCGTACTCCATGCTATTAGCAGACAGTGCCACAACCTGCTGGCCACTCAAGCTGAAGCCACTCACCACAATTGGTCTCATCACTCATGTCTCTGCAGTCTGGTCTGTTGTCACACAGGTATTCCATCAGGATACATGTCCCATCACCACACCTGTGCTCATCTGGCATGCAGGGTCTGATGCCCGGGGTTACTAGAGATGTAGAGGGAAGGGAAGGGAGGGGGAGGGGGTCCAAAAGGATCAAATACATGCAAGCCAAGGCTACAGAACAGCCAATACACTACACTACTGTCACATCACAACACAAATAAAACAAAGTGAGGTGAAACACGACAAAAGAAATGCATCCTGGGCCTTCAACCATCAGGTAAGTGCAACTGGACAGGTGTGCTTTGAGAAACTGAGGAGATTTTCAAGGGTATAAGTTCTCTGTTGGGTTTAAAATCCACTGTGTTTAAATATAAGCTAAATAAATGGATGGAGAGATGATCAGAAGAGAAAGACAGACAGGTAGATGGGAACCCTATCATCTCAGTGAAGATAAAGTTACTATTATCTTCTATCAGTGGACATGCCTGTGTCAGAGTTGATGAAATTGGTGTGGCTCAAAAGCTGGTTTAGATCGCAGTGAACAGAAGCATTCATGATCAAACTCATGCCATGCAAAGGTCCTTCTTATCCACTGTGTGCTACGGGATCATAGTGAGAAGTCTACTTCACATCGGTGCCTCCATGCAAAACATTCCTCAGACCACATGACCATTGCTTGTACATGTCAAAGTAAAGGTCATCGTAAAATGTCAACACCATAAAGGAAGGATATGCTCGACTGTTCTTTCTAAAGGCACTACAGTCATCCTACAGCTTCTACAGTACAGTCGGCTCAGTCACCATGAAGAGGGCATGGCAGAGTACAAACCTGGCACGGCTATAGGCTCCACTGGAGGCAGAGGTTGAACTAGAAACCAGAGGGAAATGTTAAGGGCACTGCCTACCCCTCTGGTGGGCTGCTGTAAACATACAGCAAGCTATTGTGGAACAGAGTCACTTTACGTCCTTGTTGTGTCGGTCCTCTTTGTTGAGGTCTTACCTTCCCCGAGCTCTCTGAACTGAAAGCCCTCGACTGATGTGACGTAGGAAGCGATGGCTCCCTCCTTCACCACGTTGTACAGCACGCTGCGGATCTGTTCATCGTTGCTGTTGTAGTCAGAACCCACGTCCAACTCCACAAATACATCCACGCCATCCTCTCTTATAATCTTCCTGCAAAGAGCGAGAAAGGCCTGGTGAGGCTAAAGACTGTGTGGCGTGCACTGCAGATGGTTAAAGGGACAATCCACCCCAATATTGAAGATAAATATTTTTCCTCTTACTTGTATTGCTATTTATCAATCCAGATTGTCTTGGTGTGAGTTGCTGAGTGTTGGAGATATTGGACGTAGAGATGTCTGCCTTCTCTACAATATAATAGAACTAGATGGCACTCAGCTCGTGGTGCTCAAAGCGCCAAAAAAATACATTTGAAAAACTCAACAGCAATGTTTCTGTCTAGAAATCATAATCTGGTTACTCAAGATAATCCATAATGTTGTGGGCAGAGAATCAGATCAGTGTGCTAGGTACCTTAACAGGGGTGACAATGAAACAGGGCAGTATGGAATAGTTCAATCGGTCCACAACCTTTGACAATGGAAACACTAAAACAACCATTTTAATGTGTAATTAAGGCTGCTTTCAGAACTAGAGTTGTCTTGCCTTGGTCTGAATCAGGGACTACTCTTCTTACAAAGTTGTATAATTGCCTAGAGTTGGTTCGTGTTCTCACGGCAGCATTTACAAGTGAACCAGATAAAGTTTGTTAGAGTAGAGTTTGTTTGTAACCAGACCGAGACCACCTCTTCAAGAAGGTCTCTGTCCGGTTGTGGTCACACGTGCCCAAAAAGCCGCGCTTGCGGGCAAACAAACTTGAGTTCGATTGAACCGAACCAAACAGGGCAGGTGTGAAAGCACCCTAACTGAACCCAAATGAACTGAACTGCGTGGTGGAAACGAGGCCGTAGTTCTTACATGAAACTGCTCACAACAAGGTCTGTGGATTATCTTGACTAAACGGGTCATGACTTCTGGGAAGAGATATTGCTGTTGAGTTTTTCAAATGCATTTTTGGTGTTTTGAGCACCACAAGCTGAGTGCCATCTAGTTCCATTATAGAGAAGGCAGACATATCTATGGCCTACATCTCCACATCTCACACAGAAACATACTAGATTAATAAAAAACAGGAAAAATATGTATTTTTGATTTTGGGGTGAACTTCTCCTTTAAAAAGGAAAGCTTGTTAGAGGTAAAGTTTCTCTTTGGAAGTCCCTTTGTGGAATTACTCATTGCTGATGATTTACTGACTGTAGGCCGACACTGTTGGCCTTGTGCAGTTTGGAAAAAGAAAAGAAATATCACCTGGCCAGAGTGAGACACCCAGACAGCAGCCGCACACAGCTGCAGGGTATCTACTCTGGATGTCACAGGGCAAGATTTAAAGGATTGGTGTTCTTACTTAATGAGGACCACGCTGACTGTCTGGACACCTGGAATCCTGTTGTACTCCGACTCCAGCTGCGGAGGGAAAACCAGACTTGGTTAAGATGAAATAAACCTGCGTCTTATTTTCAGACATAAGGTCACACATTCTTATTCATAAATAACATGCCTGAGCCTTATAAGGTAAGCCTTGGTGTACTGTACATGACTGCTATTCAGTGGAGTTTATCCTGTGAGAGTACGACGTACCGTGTCCACCACTGCTTCAGAGATCTCATTAAAGGCTGGAGAGAAGATGTCCTCGAGCTCGGGGCCGTAGACGAGGGAGTTGGTGAAGTTGACGAGAGCTCTGTAATAAACTAGAAACACAGGGAGGGGAGGAGAATCTGTCAGCTAAACCACACAATAACACACAACGACCACAGGCTCAGCATTAACGTCCATCTGTTGCAGAGTTTAGGTATTATAAGCCAGAGCCAAGATTAAGTGGTGAAGTTTATTAAAGACGATTTGATATGGGATACTGTTTGAGAATTAGTTCCCTTTGCAAAGGCTTTGGGTAAATGTTTTACAAAGTCTGAACTGAAGAGCATGACTGTGGCTTAAATCAGAGCCACATACAAATTATGGCGTCTATTTCCATATCTCAGTTGTGGTCGGGTCTGCGCTAAAACCGACAACTGCAGCGCTGCGCCACACATAGGCCCCAACATCAGGCACAAGCTGACACTCTATCCTCACATACTCAAATACGACCATGAAATTATAATATCAATGAATGCATGTCTTATTGTCTGTACCTCTGTGAGTCACAGACACATGGAGACACATACTTAACATACTCACAAATAGTGGCAGACAGATAAAGCGCCTTTGTTGCAAACAGAACCGACCACACTGTCTGAAATCAATGCAAACATTCAAACACGCAGTTCGTGGATATTAGCCAAAATAGCAGGGCCACAAGTCTGCACCAGATCCCCTGATTGAACGCTGATGATATCAGAGAGTTGGAAGGTAAGTGGGAGTTTGAGTCAGCATCGCTACTGTGCCAGCGGCTGCAGAGGAAGAAGAAGAAAATCCTCTGTGAATGACTGCAGAAGGGGCCCTCAACATTCCCTCCACTTGTAGCAAGTCAAACACATCAGGCCGGCAGGCAGCAGAGCAGCGGAGGGGGCTGCAGCAGGAACTGTATCAATGGTCTACAGAGAGGCTGCAGGAGCTGGTCTGACCGGCTGTCAAACATGTAGGTCAACTAGATGAACGTAAGGAACTCTGAATCATACAGAAGCTGCAATTAGGTCCCTTTTTTTTAAACTTTCACTTTCAGAACGTTAAAAGCAGCTGGTTGGATTCAGATATACTGAGTTCATTGTCTCTGCTGAAGTGTCCCTGAGTGAACCCAGAAAAATACTAATTTGCTTGACCTTGCCTTCTCATCATTCTGAAGAAATGTGGCAATGAGAAAGAGGCAACGTTCAATCTCCTTTTGTACTCTGACAATAGAATTCTCTTCTTCTTCTCCTCATCTAGCGCTCAAATTGCCCTGCATACGAAAAACTCCACCCATCTGCCACATATGTGGGTCAGACTGACCATTAAGTGGAGACACTACAGGTGAAAACAGTATTTTTATGCACTGGTCCATGATGAGATTTTGGGTTATTTTGCTTCTATAACATGTTTTCTTTCAGACTAGAGCAGGGATAGGGAACATTTACTATTACCAGAGCCATTTTGGCCAAAAAGGAAAAAAAAGTCTGTCTGGAGCCGCAGAACATATTTGAGCCAGACATATTTTAAGTCTAATCTAGCCTATGTACATTACTGTTAATGGCGGCATGGTGGTGCAGTGGTTAGCTCTGTCGCCTGGTTCAAACCCAGGGTGGGGGAGCCCTTCTGTGCAGAGTTTGCATGTTCTCCCCGTGTCAGCGTGGGTTCTCTCCAGGTACTCCAGCTTCCTCCCACAGTCCAAAGACAAGCAGGTTAACTGGTGACTCTAAATTGTCCGTAGGTGTGAATGTGAGTGTGAATGGTCGTCTGTCTCTATGTGTCAGCCCTGTGATAGTCTGGTGACCTGTCCAGGGTGTACCCTGCCTCTCACCCAATGTCAGCTGGGATAGGCTCCAGCCCCCCCGTGACTCCCAACAGGATAAGTGGTTATGGAAAATGAATTAATGAATGAACATTACTAATAGATCTTAATGAGCATTCATGCATACATGTATGTTGTAGCACATGGTGGCTGTTCTGCAGTGGGCTATTTATGGTTATTTGGTGTTCAACTTTGCAGCATTGCCGATGAAAGCAAATGACTTTGTCCACACAATATTGAATTCTCTATTTTCCTCTGAGTCTGTTCCGTTTTTGGATTTGGAATCCACAGCTAGCCTGGCTAGGGAGACTCAAGACAACTGTAGCCATCACTAGTGATGTCTTTAAAGGAAAAGGTGCCAGGTCACAGATGTACGACACATTTTAGTCGACAAAAAGTTAAAACTTTATTAAAAAATTGGTGTATAGGCTACACATTTTTACAGTTGAAGAACGTAAGACTCAAGGCCTAAAAAATAAATGAAAATTTGTATGTTAAAAAAATAACAGTTATTCATTTTCCATATTATTGTCTGTCAAAGCCACAGTGAGCCACGGAAGAGGAGCTAATGAGCCACATGCAACTCCAGAGCTGCAGGTCACCTATCCCTGCACTGGTGGAAAGAAAACATCCAAAATGAACATTTAGATGTTTATTTTAGTTCAGATTTCTGTTCTGAAAATGTATGCAAAAAGCACATACTTAAAAAGACAGTGCCTCATTTGCATATTAAACATAACATTACAGAAAACTTGTAATACAAAAAAATATTGTCTTAATGTCAACAACCAACTGGGGAGGTTTCATGGTTATATCTATGGGTTAATTTTTTACCCTATTGCCCAAAAATGCATACAGTTTTACAGTACGTATCTTTAAAGCCATTTTCTCATTTTATTCCTCACACTGACCCAAACATCTCAACTTCAAAAGCACTTAAAAACACCAAAATTTCCAGTTTCATTGCTATCTATATCCTCACGGTTTTTACAAATGACATTTTATACCTAAAAACATGGCGAAAAGTCCCTCTGTAAACCTTTGACTCTCAAAATGAAAAAAGAACCTGGTTTCACCTAATGTTCAGATTTTTATTCTGGATTTTCTATTAATTTTTTTTTTTTTTTTAAATTATCATATATTCAATTACACACTGCCTCATTTGCATGTTTGAATATAAAATTTCAGAAATTCTGTAATACCCAAATAATTGTCTCAGTGTAGGTAATGAACTGGGGAAGTTCCATGGTGATATCGATTAGTTAAAATTTTTACTCTATTGACCTGCAGTGTCACCCTTTACGAAAAGATTTTTACACAATGTATCACGATGTCATGCTGATTTATTTAAATGCATTGGTATGCAAAACAAATTTTGTACAATCACACCTTACAAAATAAATGAACATAAGGTTCACACTTTAATGGGGCTAACACTTTGTATGGGACACATCTTCTATATCAGTGCCAGTTTCAATCCCACATCTCAGAAGCCTTTGGCCGTTTATAGGAGCAGTTGTTTCCAAAACTGTATTAACTTTTGAGCATTATAATGTTGACATCCCAAAACAAAAAAGGGATTAACTCTAATCACTAATCAATTTTTCCACTCCAGTTATAAATAGACTTTGTAAACATAGCTGAATATAACTATCTGTATACAACATCTTGATGAGCTATCTGAGTAACTCATTATCAACAAAAATGTCAGCTGTATTATTATAATCCCAAAGTCACAGGCTTAGCCCATGAAACTTAAAATAGCCCAGGCCCACAGGGTGCCGCGTTCTCACACTCCTGCCAACACTTTGTTAGGACGGGCCTGCCAGCCTCTGATTTCAGACTGGGTTTAGGGAGGAAGTCAATATTTGTACTGTTTCTTGCAGTCAGATGCTACTTACCATGCCAAAAGCAAAGAGTCATGTTCTAAATAGGCAGCTTCTCAGCCTCTAGTTACAAACATATATGCCCAAATATGTGCAAAACAATAAACCTGCTAACACACACACACAGCAAGCAGAGAAAATACCAACACTCTTGGTGTAAATTGCTATCTTCCTTTCTCCTTGGATAATCATGAGACATGTGGACCCCATGAGACATTTATCATGCTCACCAGGGGCTACTGAAGTTAAAAGTTTAAGATGCTAAATATGACATTCAGAGTCGTGGCTGATGTTGCCTGCACATGGCTCTCACCTCTGATGTCACAAGCAAACATGGAGGTGGCTGAGCCAAAATGGTGCTAACAGGGCTAACTGTGCTAACAACAGCAACAGTGCTCACAGAGCCAACCGCCACCGTCATGGCGGGCTAACAGCTTCAAGGAAACAGACCTGCTGGCCCAGTTAACAAAACAAAGTACAGAGAAGCTCAAACTACAACACACAGAGGGACTTTATTCTCTGCTCAGGATGCTTTTACTTCACTTTATTTTTACTAGGGATGTCAGTTTCTGTACATTTTGCTTCCGATTGCCTCACTCCCATTACGTGGTAACTAACCAGTTAATTTTTAAGAAAAAGGACTGTCTCATCTGGACGTGGTGAAATATTAATGTTTTGTGATGTAATGTTGCATTTAATGTTTATTTCTTTGGGCTGACAGACAGCTGGCTAACCACATTAACATGGTTAGCTAACATTAGCCTTGGCCTCTCTGCATTGCGCACCTCCTCGGTTGGGTAGGAGCTAGCTAGCAGCACTGCTCATTCGGCTGGTAACGCTGTCCTCGTGGTGGTATGACATTTGTGGCCACCCTCTGGTGCCCCCTCAAGCCTTGGTGAATAAGTAGCTTTATTTTGAGCCACTAGACCCCTTTAGCATTTTTAACTACATTAGCACCACTGACACTGCTAACAGTGCTAACACAGCTAACAGTGATAACAAAAAGTGTGTTTGTAAATCTCTCTCTCTCTAGTCTTCCAAGCACTCAAAGAGCTTTTTACACCATGAGCCACATTTGCCCATTCACGAACATATTAAAACATTGGTGACCGAGGCTACCATACATGGTACCATCTGCTGCTCAGTAACCATTCACACACACTCACACACCGATGGAACAGCCATTGGGAGCAACTTGGGGTTCAGAATCTTGCCCAAGGATACTGCAGCATGTTGACTAGAGGAGCCAGGGATCAAACCGCCAATGTTCCGCCAATCAGCCGCCCTCACGTATTTCTACAAGAGTTAACGAAATATTAAGCTAATCACGCGTTCACTCCGCTTGGCGCTCTGCTGCTCAGATAAAGCAGTGTTCTAAACAACCAAATGCTACAATCAAACATCGCCCCGAATTTACGAACAGTCTAGTTTGTGCAGTGTGCACCCATAGATAACAATGCTAAAGGGTGACCTGGTGGGAGACCAAAGGGTGGGCACCATGTTTCCATAGCAATGCTGTTGGGTGAGGACGATACGCTGCTAGCTAGCTCCCACCAGATCTGGGTGGTGCAAGGTGCAAGAAACTGAAGAGCAGAAAATTAACCTACAGGCCAGTCAAAAATATTCTCGGACATTAACTGATTGAACAGTTGTTTGTTGCTATATCAATGTTTTTAAAGATTCTGTGTCTCACACTCCAGCTGTGTGTTGTCTGTGTTAAAGGCCTGTGGGAAACTTTGCCTCCTTATGCTCCACTGCCTGAGCTTTGGCTGGTAAACAGCTGTCCTCTTTAAACACTGCTAAATTCTCTTTCCTCACACACAGCACTGGCACTCCAAGACATCCCGTTCCTGGTGAGGAAAAGCCACATTTATGACAAAGTAAACTGAGCGCTGCCTATGAAAACACACAGCGAGGTGAACATGTAACGACAGAACTGCAGGCATTTGCGCTGCCTGGCAGGGTGCCTGAATGCTTGTTTTACAGCCTGTTACTGTCAGACTTGTAGGAATAATTGTTCAGCCTGAATGTGGACCCAGAAGACAGGCAACATCAAAGTTAGTCATCAAAGCGCCTCATTTGACCCGCATATAATCTAATCACTTGAGTGGGTCCTCGCCGCCGGGTCAACAGCAGCCCATAGCCCCAACTCTCTCTGAGCTTGCCGCTTTGACGTTACAGACTGGCGAGTGTGGGACTGCTGCCGCCTCAGATCCTTTGATTAGAGTGCCGGGTTGTGCCCTGCTGCTAACGAGCGGCTCTTTTACTCCAAGACCCCATTTTCTTGTGCATCACTCGCTGCTTCCAGCGGGAGGGGGGAAATCCCCTCGTCAAGCACCGCCACCATCAAGAGTGATGAAACTGTCAGAGTGCAGACATGCAAGTGGGATGAAAAAAAAAAGTGGAAAAATAGCATTCCACACTCTTAATTCACAAACTTATTTAGCTATTAAAGCTGTTCAGCAGAACTGTGGTGGCTTTGTGCAATGGGCCCCCGCTGAACACATGAAGGCCTATACAGAAGACAAAGACTTGATTGAGCAGTGAGCCCGGCCTGTCCTTTAAAGCCCAGCCGCTTTGGGCTCGACCTTCAACCCCCAAGGCTGTGCCCACGGCATCGTCCCAGCACCACCCGAGTCACTGCGAAAGAATCCAAAAGAACATGGCCCAAACCACACTGCCTCACTATCCAATCAAAAACCTTTAATAATACATGTTTTTCCCCTCCGTGGGGTTTTCCTCTTTGTCTTTCTCATCTCCATCTACTTTTAAATCTTTCTCTCCCCTCTCGTGTAATATATTCATGTGCCAGCTGCCTCTGTCTCAGCTTAACTCTTGTAGACAGGACCCCCACTACTTAACCCTTTTGCTGGTGGCCAGCCAACAACTCTGTCTCCAAGTCCACTCATTGCCCTCGGGGGAGCTCTTATGAATAACTTCTGGCTTCACTATTAAGCTTGCCCCGTTGAGCTCTCCCACAGCTTGCAATATAAGCGTCAAAACCCACCATTGTGTTTAACAAAGTACATTTTCATACTCATGTTGTAGTGATTCTGCAGAACAGCTGCTTCGTATCACTGGGCTGAGACATCTGCATGAGGTTGAAATTACCAAAAGCACTTTTCAGATTAAATCGCGGAAGACATCTTTGCAAGTGTTGGCTGTCCATAGGGATGAGCAGTAACGTAATTCCAACATATCTTGACAAGGATGTTTTCAGCTGGAAGGCAAAGTGTTGTCACTCGAGCGAGATGAACTCTATTACTCAATGGAACAACCCCATCATTTTCCGCCGGCATCAGAAAACACTGGGAGACGCCTGCAAGACACTTGGAAAAACAGGCCCGCTGGACTCAAACACTGCATGCCCAAGCTGAGTCTTCCTTGGAATGTTATCTGAGAGTGTGTTTGGAAATGAGAGTGCATAACTGCGCAGAGCAGGTGACAGGAGAGTGTGCCAAAGACAAGAGAGGGGGAGAAACCGCAGGATAAATGAGAAGAAGCGCTTGAGGACTTACTGTAGTTCGGTTCGACTGGGCTCTGTATGTTCCCCAGATTCGAAGAGTCCAACCAGTGTGCTATGGGCAAGCGATGATGGGCGAGGAGCAAGGAGCAAGAGACAGGGGGGGAAGAGAGACGTGGCGCGGAGGTCATCGGGGCACAAACAGGAGCCAGAGGTCAAGGATCAAACAAGAAAAGCGACACATGGACGAGGGAGAAGGATCAAGTTAGCCAGGCAGGTGCAGAGAGGTTAAAGTTTCAGGAGAGTTAGAGAGGAAATGATTGGAAGCGAGGAGAGAAAATAGAAAGTGACAATCAGAAAGAGAATTGTCATAAGAGCTGTCTTAACAGAAACAAGGAAACTATAAAGACAGAAAGGGTCATTACGTCAGTGACAGCATCCGAGTTTTGCATCGGTTTCAGACTTCTACTGAAGTCAACGGGGTGGGCACAGCAAGTCTCACTATAACCCATCGTATCTGTGCTGTTTCACTTTTGACTGAAACACATTACGTGATCTAAATGTGTGTGTTTGTTTTCATTGTTAATGGTCTCCAAACAAATCATGGCTCTGTCCAGCAGCTGCATATAACTCAACTCAAACCCGTTTGGTCCAATACATCATGATATGTGACCAAATGGGGCAGGTCCGACCTGTTATTAACACTGACCAGATTGCATTTAGCCAGATCAGAGATTGTAAATGTGCAGCACGTACACACAGCAGGTATGTACTTTAATAACCAACCTGCAAACTGTTAATGATAAGTAATGTTTGGGAGTACTTACTTTGGCCAGCTCTCTCCATAACGTTTCCTATTATTGTTGGGCGGTGGTGCCAATCGCCAAATTATTCTAAATTTGGACATTTATAACTGACCAATACTTGTTACTTTGTTCGTCAATGAACATAAACATTAGCCATTGATGATTTGATCTATGTAATTTTGTGTAAAGGTATTTTGCTTTTTGGATGAATTGAAGATTATCTTTTGGAAAATGTTTTGAAGAATGTGAAGGAAAAAATTGAAAAAGAAAAGTGAAATAACTGTGGTAAGTAGTCATGTGACCCATGTGAGTGCTCATGTGATTCTGTTATGCGAACCTGAAGAAGCCATGGGTGAGACTTGTTGTTCGCTCTTAATAAAATCACAGTAAAACACTTCAGTGCTGTTTATGCTGATGATTCAATTGGAGATAATACCATTAACATCAGTGGGAAATAATTCTTGTGAGCTGCGCCGTTGTAGCCTATTAAGACCATCCTGATGACATAAGCTGAACATTATGTTTCACTCTCTGTACAAGTCCAAACTTGTTGCTGCCCCGCCTTATATCCAGAAATTAAAATCCAATCTTGGCTACTCAGGGATGTGCACCGTAGTTGACAACAGCCAATTAGGGACTGCGTTGTAGTTGATGTAAAATGCAGCTTAACGAACAGTAATGGCAGCTCCTGGAGCAGCACGCGCTAACTCTGACGTTAGCAGAGTAAACACAGCAATAAGTGAAGTCATGGCAGAAATAGAGTCGATAACAACAATTAAGCAAGAACATGTCTATGCACTAGACATTCTTCCAACTGGATTTGGCAAAAGCTTGATATATCAACTGGCTCTGTTGGTGATAGAGAAAATGTTCCCTGGTGTTTTGTCACGCTGACTGTCTGTCGGAGTTTGTCTGTCAAAGTGAGTACTCCCACCCACTGAAAGTGTTTGGAGTGGCAATGAGTCCAGGCTAGCAGTGTTGGTGAGTGATAGCAAATGTTACAACCTCTTAAGCTGTCATGACTTATGTGTGTGCTAGCTAATAATATAAGCCAGGTGATTGAATCACTGAGGCTATAAGTGCAAGGTGCTGCAGCGGTATGGTCAGTGACATCCCGTTAGACCTGCGCCATTTGGTCATGTATCATGATGCATTGGACCAAACAGGCTTGAGTTGAGTTATATGCAGCTGCTGGACAGAGCCATGATCTGTTTGGAGACCACTGACATGGAAACAAACACACACACTTAGATAAAAACAGTCAACATCGTGTAATGGTTGTTTTTTTGTAATTTAGTGGAGGCCTTTTTTCAATCAAATGTGAAACAGCACAAATATGATGGGTTATAGAGGGACTTGCCGTGCCCACCCATTAACTTCAATAGAAGTGGCACCAAAGTCTGACACCAAAGCAAAGTTCACACGCTGTCACTGACGTGATGACTCTTCCTTCTTTTAAAGGTTCCTTAAACAGAAACAGGAAATCAGGGAAAAAGTCACTGAGCCTTGAAATACACATTGCTGGCATGAGACAACACATAGAAGTCACTGATCTGCATGAAATTATGTAAAATAGACAGAACAAATCAGCCAACATAACAGCAGGAAGTGAAAGTAAAGCTGTCATCATCATTTTTAGGAAAAGCTAATAATGTCAGCACCAATTTCTCGCTATCAGCTGTCCCACTAATCATTACCATCCTGGTGTGGTGGATAGTTGTGCTCAGTGGGACAATGGATCCTGTGGTTTTTGTCGACTAATGACTTCAACCAGCGCCTGTCTGGCAACACACAGGAAGTCTGCTTGCATGACAGCGTCAAGGAGGAAAAAGATCAAAGGGCATCTCTTTTGGAATGACTCCTCTTCGGTCCAACGGAACGAAGAGGATATCCTACGAACCAAACACACACTTCCATGCACCGCTCTTCACGTCTGCTGTCTGACACACACACATACACACACACCCTAGGGCATTGCAGACACGCAGGGAGGAGCTGCTTCCTGTTTTCCCTCCTAAATGGAAAGAACCGAGCACCATTATAACCATTTTTTTTACCAAACGTTGAGCCCTCTGTACTGGCACGGGCAACAATGACCATGTTCTGTTTTGTGGTGACTCATTCATTCTTCCACTGCTTTGGATGCAGTCGCACCGAGGGGCATGCTCTGAAATGTCAGCTGAGGAGGCCTCTCGCTGCTCTGAAACAAAGATGGGTTTTAGCAGAGGCACCCTTGTGGAAAGAGTATCTGTTCACTGTCTCTTAAAATAAAAAGGAGACTGTGTTACGTTGTCAATTAACACAAATGTGACAAATTGTTTATCCTCTGTCCTTTACACCAGCACCGTGCTGATAAGACAGATTCTCATACTCCGATCCAGATTCTGCATGACTCCATTTCTTAAACCTCGACAGACGGCAGTAAACAACAGCTCCTTTATAATCAAGTGGGTGTGCTGGATCCAGCTGTTTTACAGCTGCACATACAAAAAAACACACATGGCTCCTGATACAGCATTACCGTCGCTGTGACATGTCTTTCAGAGGAGAGGAAATTAAGTAAAAGTTAGTGTGATGTCTTTCTTCTAGACTGACTGCAACTACTGTAAGCCTGTTACCTTAATTATGTCAGCAACTTATCGTACAGTAATACTGACATGATCATTTTGCTGATCTTGATACTGACCTTTGTATACATGCATGTTTGTTTATGTAAGAATGTCACCAACATTTTAGCCAATATGATGCCAGAATAAACAGCCAGGTCTGTCCTTTTTTTCCTCTCCATCCAGCCGATTTACACCAGTCCCAAGAAAAATAAAACAACACTTCAAAGATGACACAGTGTAGCTTAGCGGTAGCCTGCAGCTGCACTTTGGCATGCGGATGAATAGTCTGGGAGCTGGGGGGTTTTTACTGATCGATTTACAGAGTCGAGGATTAAGTTGTTGGAGGGTAAAACCACAAAAGACGGACTTCTTGGCTTGTTGCCAGAAGTTGGCGATCTATTGGGACTGTGCCTCTTCCACTTCGAAAGTGCAGCTGCAGGCTACCGGCAAGCACTCCAACCAGGTGATGGAGATAACTGGAGGTGTTTCTGGAGCTTTGCAAAGCTGGTCTATTAGTCGCAAGAAGCATCACTTAGCTTTGTTTTGCTGGCCAAATTTTGTTCTAAGTATCAAACCAAGTAATTTTTGGCTACTCAAATGGAGGTACTGTAATTTTAAATACACTCAACTGCAACTTTATTGGGTAGCCAATCACGTGGCAGCAACTCAATGCATTTAAGCATGTAGACATGGTCAAGCCAACCTGCTGAACTTCAGACCGAGCATCAGAATGGGGAAGAAAGGTGATTTAAGTGACTCTGAACGTTGTTGGTGCCGGACAGGCTGGTCTGTCAGAAAGTGCTGATCTACCTGGATTTTCACACACAACCATCTTTGTGTGTTTACAGAGGATGGTCCCAAAAAGAGAAAATATCCAGTGAACCAAAATCCCTTGTTGATGCCAGAGGTCAGAGGTCAGAGGAGAATGGCCAGACTGGTTCAAGATGATAGAAAGGCAACAGGAAGTCAAATAAGCACTGGTTCCAACCAAGGTCTGCAGAAGACCATCTCTGAACCAACAACACGTCCAACCTTGAAGCAGATGGGCTACAGCAGCAGAAGACCACACCAGGTGCCACTCCTGTCAGCTAACAACAGGAAACTGAGGCTACAGTTCACACAGGCTCACCAAAACTGGACAATAGAAGATTGGAAAAACGTTGCCTGGTCTGATGAGTCTGGATTTCTGCTGAGACATTCAGATGGTAGGGTCAGGTGAAGAATTAAGGCAGTTCTAAAGGCAAAAGGGGTCCAACCCAGTACTACCAACGTGTACCTAATAAAGTGGCCGGTGAGTGTATATTTACAGGTGTTAATTACTTTTTTAAAAAAATACTTTAAATATGTTTTCCATATTTAGATTCCAGTGTTTCAATATTAAAGATCAAAAATTCATTGCTCTTTCACAGGGTGTACTTGCATTATCAGGCTATTATCATTTTATCAGTAACATAAAATGGTCTGAAAATGTCAATAACATCCTTTTTCCCAATTATTTCTGGGACAATATGTCCTCTAACGAAAGTAGTTATTGTGACAGGCCTACTGCTGCTGCCTGGAGCTACAGTCTGGTGAACTGAAATCTGCAAACTAAGCAAAAATGATTCAAAGTCTACAATGTCCAGCCAGGAAACAGTTGACAGAAAACTTGCCCTTCCCAAACCATGTGACGTCTCCCACCAAGAATAGTGACCCAGACTAATCAAAGCTAATGACACACCCGCTACTTCAAAGGCTGCAGATATGTTGTGATCCTTGTCAGAATGGGAGTGAGAGCCGGAAAGAAGGAGGTAACAGCTTCATTATTACTCTGAACTCTTCTATGATCTCTGACTGAAACAGGGCAGCCACTGTTTCAGAGCAAGCACACTCAGGAACTTTGCAGATATACGAGGCCTATTATGATGACTACTTTTGTTGGATGTTATACTGTCCCAGAAATATTAACGATAAACAATATTATTGTCATTTTGAGACCATTTTATGCCACTGGACAGGTTTGAGTTCACTCAGACAGTAAAATTGGAATATGAAGAAAGTATTAAATGTATGTTCAAAAAAGTAATTAACACTTGTTAATACAACAAAGTATACACTTAGAGTGCCTTTGTACAATAGAAGTAGCTCAAAATTACTCATTTTAAAACCAAATACAAACTTTGGCCAACAAAACCAAAACCAAGCTACTTGTGACTAATTAACAAGCTTAGTGAAGCTCTGGGAGCTCCGCAGTTACCTCCACAAACTTGCCAATGTGCTGAAGTCGGTTGCGATGGATTGACGGTATGGGAGCTAGGCGGTTTACTGGTGGATTTACGGAGCAGAGGATAAAGTTGTTGGAGAGTTAAACTACAAATGACAGACTTTTTGGCTCGTTGCCAGGGGGTGCCAAGCTAACTATTATCAGGACGGTGCCTCTTCTACCCAAAAGTGCAGCTGCAGGCTACCGGTAAGCTACACTGTGTCATCATTGAAGTGTTGCTTCATTTTTATTTGGATTTGTGCAAATAGATGGGATTATAGAGGAAACAAAAAAGGAGATTTGCGGCGCCAAAGTCTTTTAGACCAGGGGTCTGCAACCTTTGCCATTAAAAGAGCAATTTTTGACCAAAAATAATTTGAAAAAATCTGTGTGGAGCCGCAAAACGTGTTTGAGCCTTATAATCAAGGTTAATAGCCTATTAAGTCTAAATTAGCATATACTTATGGTATAAATAAGCATTTGTTAATATGTTTTACCACAAGGTGGCCACTGTGCAGGGCACTATTAATAATGATCTGGTACTTAAATTTTGCAGAGCTGGCAGTGAGAGCAAACAAATCTGTCCACGCACTACTACATTCTCTATTTTATTCAATTTACTTTTTTGGATTTGGCATCCATAGCTAACCAGCCACTGCTATCGAGGTTCAGCAACATTTGGATTCACAGAATGAATTTCCATAGACTTCTTTTCTCAAAGGCTCAAGGAGCCACTGGACACGGGCTAAAGAGCCACATGTGGCTCCGAAGCCACAAGTTGCCAACCCCTGTTTTAGACCCTTTCACTGTTAGTAAACAGGATGATGTTTTTTGGTGGGCGGGGCTTAGCTGGAGGCAAAATAATTCTCCACGGACATTAGCTAGCACTAGCCAGCAAGTTCTGTTGGCTCGTTTCAGACAGTGGAGGAAGATGATACAAGTTATACATGAAGAAATATTCATTTGAGTGCTAGAGGTCACTCCACTGGACTGTTCGAAAAGACCAACAGGACCAGACTGGCCGACCTGTATGCTCTCACTCAGTGGATGGATGATGTCACAGGAAGCTTTGTGGTTGATAATTATGCCAATCTTTCAAAGGAGGACGACACTTGAACGGTTTCCTCCAGTTTGTTTTGCTATCGAAGCTAACGTTAGCCAATATGCTAAAAAGTTAGTGTCACAGAGAAATCCATTATTCCTCTTAATACCTCCCCAGTTTCTGATTCTGTGGACATGATAACCCTTAATACATATAACTTTATTCATCCCTACAACAGGAAATACTTTTTCCCTAACCTGATATGAAGTGTGCGCTGCACATGTGAGCATTTTTGATGATTGCCTCCATCCAGTCCTTTGGTCTTGTCACATTTAACCATAGTTGTCTTTGTTTTGATTGATGGGCAGTGGCGGCTGGCATGCAATAAAATTTAAGTTTTGAGCCATGACTCCTTCTATTCTGGCTCCCAATAACACAACAAGACGACATTTTAAGACTCCTATGTAGCCTACAGCCCTGTGGTGGAGAGTCGTGTTTTGCATCCAGCTAATGAAATTACGTGATCGTGACATCGGCTCTAAAAGTGTCTAAAATGATCAGGAAAACTCTGCTTTTGATTCTGGCTTCATGTAGGCTTAAATGTCTGTTACATTCTTGATTTAACAACCACGCATGTAGGCAAACATTGAGGTCAACAACATGAGCAAGGTCAGGTCTATATATTGTACAGTAAGTCGATTAAGTCATTATTGTGACCAGCCTCAGAAAAACTAAGACTGACCGATATCTTTTAACAGTTAGCACATGTCCTGTATCCTCCAACAGAACAGTTTAACAAATCCCAGGAGAGGCATTACTTGATATGGATATTCTCTGGTGTTTAACCAGGAAGCCGCTGATCAACTGTGTGGCTGTGTCCAAATAAACTCTCAGATCTGGGAAAACTACGGGACAACTGAAAACCCTGCCAATAACCACAAGTTCTAATTCAGCATTTGTTTTGTGACACAACAAACCATTTACTTTCCTCCAATTTAAGATATTCTCTTCTGCTGCAGCATAGATTATAGTGAAGGTCTTCAAAATAAACACATGTATCAGTTACAAGCCCGTCCTTGAGGATAAAGAGATCATTCATACGGCCACTCGCGCTCTCTTTCAATGAAACAGCCCAACAGCTCTTTCCTAAAGAGGAGTGGCACAGACGAGTTCTCCAAGGCAACACATTTGTTTTTGGTACAACAGAGTGTAGCATCATGGGGAAAGGTGCAGTAATGAGGCTCAAGTCACTCACTGAGTCCATTCTGCAGTAGGCTTTCAGAACAATGTGCATTACACTCAGTGACACTGGCCATTAACTGTTTGTGAAGGGAGGCTTTTTATCAGCGGCTGACAATTCAGATAAAGGTTAACCCAAACATGTCCTTCAACAACAGAGTCGTTGTGTTTTGTCTGCCTTTTCCACAAAAGGAGTAAGCTAATCATAATGCGAAGCAAGTTTCTGCCGTACTCTGGGGTCAGTGTGTGACCACCTTGAGGGCCCCCGGCAGCGCAACAACAAAGACCTCACCAAAATAGCTGCAGCTGCCAGCACTCGTCCCTCTGTGTAACTACCCAGGAGTCTCCCAGTATGTGACACCCAGGGACACGCACACAAACACAAACACACACATGGTGGCAGTGTCATGAGACACACATCTAACAAACTGCCCATGCAAAAGGCAGAAACACTGAGTGGGTGGCCTATCTGTGACGCTGCCCGGGCCAAAGTGACAGACAGGCTACATTACCCTGATGTGTTGTCCACTTATGCTGCAACATCTGTTCTCTCCTACAGATAACACAAGAATATGAACCTGGATTGTGTTTTTTCAGTAAGCACTCACGACCAATTATGTGAAACCAGCTGAGGCGACACAGAATCCAGACACCTGTCTGTGAGTCAGTGGATCAAGGACAGCCTGACCCTCGAGTTTACGCAAAACGTCCCTGCAGAATAAACACAGAACACATCTCTCTCTGCTCATCCTTCCTCTGGATTACCTGACAAAATCCAGGCTGCACATTTAATCTCAAATTAACATGTCACAGAGTGGAGTATATCAAATGTAGATTATGGAACTGTGTACTGAAATATACTTTGACTACAAGGAATACAGTTAATATTCTTTTCATTCCTACAAATGATCTGATTATGATTTTAGCCTAGTCCACACGTACAATGTTCTCATTAAAATTCCCATTTACACAAGCACTGTTTGAATAAATCTCTGTCCACATGAAAATGCAAAACCACAACTGAAGCACTGTCAAGAGCATGCAAAACCATATCACCGTAACCCTATAACCACACAAAGAAGAGGTTGGCCGATCAGAAGCTCGACAAAAAGCTATTACCAGTAGGCTACCTGGAGCAGTGCCCTCCGTGGCATTCAGACACCTCTGTTCCTTAATATAGTGGAAATGTCACGGTGCGTTAAGTGTAAACATGTAAAAAGTCCTGTTAACAAAGTTAAAACCAGCACTATGTCGGCCATGTCAACCACTGCATCAAATGTCACTTCATTTCTGACACCTCACAAAAGGAAATAATGGCCAACAATGTGATGTTACAAGACCAGTTTCCCCATCTACATGTCAACACTGAAACTTGAGTTTCTGAATATTCTCAACCTGGACGGAGATTCACAAAAGGTCTGTTTTCGGTGACCTGAGACACAGTTCACATGAGGACAAAATGTCATATGAGATATGCCCATGCTGGTGTGGACTAGGCTTGAGTCTAGCTTGGGTTCTGACCAAATGTGTTCCATGTTGAAATGACTTCTGTGAAATGAAAAATGTACTACTGTAAAGTTTCTGTTCTCTTGGCCAGCAGATTTGGTGTTTTAGGGGCTGTACACATGCCGCGTTTTTTGCACCCTCAAATTCATTGTTTTCAATGAAGATGTGCAGCAGGCGCACTCAAATGCACCACGTGTCATGTGATGAGGGACAACCAATCACAGCTGACAGATATCTTTCCCCTTTTCCGAAAACATCAGTCTGTGGTAGATATGGAAGAGTTGATCATTTGAGTGCAGGCCTACCTAGATCTTAACATCTGTCCCACAGATGATAGGTCTACACACTTATAAACATCTCCTGGAAGAAGATCAGCTCTGCACTCAGGATTTCAGATTAATAGGCTTTGATACGGTGCTTTTTAAGGTTGCTTAGTAACCTCAGACGCAAGCTGCCGCTGCACTCTTGACAGCTAGTTCAAAAAAGGCGCAGAAGTAGCGCCCAACGCCTGACCTCGCGTCTCCCAGGTGGTTAAAGATGCAGCATGTGTACAGCCCCTTGCAGGGTTAGTTTGGATTCACCAAAGTCACACAACAACACTGACAAGCTACCAATCAAAGCAGCAGTCGACGAGCAGCTCCCATGTTCAGTGAGGTAAAATCACTGTTTTTGTTAACGAAGTCTGGCTTTGAAGAAAGCTTAGATAGTTTCACTGTTACTTCAGTTCTCCATCTAAAAGCGCTGTCTGTTTGGGAAGTACTGAGCATATATGGATGACTGAGACTTGGATTATCCTGCACGAGTTGCTTCAGAGTTTGTAAATTGATTTTTTTTTATATAATATTGCTGTTGTTAAATGCGGACCGCTATGACTTCACTTCATCAAGAGTGTTCTCCGTTTTTGGATTCTTTGTTTAACAGTGTGGCACGAGAGAGAAAGTTTTTATAACAAATTCAACACAACACAAAGGAGAAATTGATATGCAAGTAGTAATTTGCGGGGTGAAGTATTCCCTAAGTAACCACACAAATAAAAAAAACAGATGAACAAATCTCACTGAATCCTCGCCTGTCTTTAAGGCAGGGTGCCGTTTGGGAACCACCGGTCTATAGAGATATGAATTCTCAAGCTTTTCCTCCAAAATTAGCACTGGGAAGAATTTAACCCAAGCAGACCCTCGACCAACCACCATCCTCCATTACCAAGTGGACATGTTAACCTTTGTTGTTTTGGTTACTAAACAAAGTGGCTAATATCCTTGGTGCAATGGGAATGTCTGTAACTGAGCCTGCAGAACAGGGACAGGCTCTCACAGATGAGATAAGTTGTATTTTGTCTCCCAGAAATCTCCTCAGGGATCTGAGTCTGTAGGTCAAGGCAAGAGGTTTGGAGGACATGGGACGCAACGTTCATATCTCTGCAGAAGATTGCAGACTGTGATTAGACGGGATAAGGAACAACAATGGACAAAAGAGGTTCAAAATAGCTTCATCTTGACAACAGTTTAAGCTCCAGATGTTTTTTTCACAGCTTCAGTACACGAGACAGTAGGAAATGGGAATTCCTTTACCATCAGCAAATAGCACAACAGGAAACAGAGCATAATGGGGGCAACCGTGGCACCTTTATCTCCAAATTTAAAGTAGTGGAGGGGGAAGGAAGGCAGAGGCTTGGGTCTGGACGGCCAACAGGACAGAGACACTCAGCAAAGTATTCAGCATTCAGCACAGGAAACCGAATTTCCTTCCCATTGCTGTCGTGCTCAGATCTATATATGGAAATAGGCTGCCTCCTCTGATCATAGCACCATCATCGCACTGAGCAGAATGCAAATGTCTCACCACCTTTGAGATAAGACAATATATTAAAGAAAGTACTGCGTAAGCTCAGCCTCCTGTTTAATTGCCACATAAAGGCAACGTTGACCTTTAAGTGGCTACAAAAGCCGGGAAGTTTATGGAAACAGATGCAGTAAACCAAAGTAATGGGGAATGTTTGCAGGCGCGTGTCGCACCACAAAATGTGAGCAGAAAATATTTTCCCATCTTGTGCCGTCGACAAAGAACAGGCTGCCTTTGTATTCTGGGACTTTCATATTCCTTTTGTACATTCGTATGTGCCAAACTGACCTGAGGGTTCACGCACCCACCAGGAGACACACACACTTCAAACCACCCTCAACTTTGATGCAGGAGGCTGAAATAAAACTTTCATCTACTGAGATGATCTGTGAAGCTGTTTACAAGAAAGACACACTTTTTTTTTTTACAACTGTGTCTCAATCAATCAGTCTTTGTTGATATTAACTGGATCTTTTCTTCTTCACTGTGCTGCTAAAAACTTACTCAGCTTCATTTAAACCTCACATGCTGTCAACACCACACACATTAATGTCAACATGTGCTAAAAGCTCCTCTGGCTCCTTTAACCACCCAAATTCAGCAAGGTCTCAGCCGTGCTATTTCTGTGAGCCAGGCACATGATGCTATGCGCCCCAGCTATGATGTCAGCTCGCAATGCTGCTACCAAAACAATTATTCTGCCATGATGTAATCAGCTCCACCAACCTGTCGAGTGCCAGCGTCTGGCACCAAGGACAAACCAAGGAGGAGCGGCTATTAACAGGCCTTCGTCTTTAATAAGAAAATGATCTGACCTGTCAGGATATTAACAATTATCAGCTTCGGTAAAGGAACTTCCTGCAGGGGGGAAATGATAGGTTTAATAATATGAATGCTGAGACTTCCCAGAATTGCTCACAGAAAACTAAACTCTTTGAAAATCCATTATCTAAATGGATGCACCAAAAGGAAGTCGGACTGTTTAACATGTTGGCAAGTGATGAGACGGGTTTATAGTTGTGTGTCAGAGTGTTATGCCACAGCTACGGCAGCTTAAATCCGGATATAGTTGAGTATCAGCACTGGTTTATCCAAAGCCTCTTTCACACATGCACTGTAAACCTGACATTATCCAGACATTATCTGGTGAAGCTGTGTAGGAGAACGCAAATGTCTGAATCAATTGGATTGGACATTTAACGGACTTCACCCTGCCAGATCTCTCGTATAAAGTCTGTGTGATGTCCGATTGAGCCCATGTGCGAGCAGAGCAGGTAATTGAGAATTCACAGCAATCGAGTGAGCATGTTGATGACATTTCCGCCAGGCAACTTGCGCAAAAATGGAAGTAAACAAATATCACAGGTTGAAGAAGAAGAAGTGCCATTTACACAAAGACGGCAAAGAAAATGTCTTCTGTCGATAGGGGCTGAAGCCGAAATCATCAGGCAAACTCAAGGAACGGCAAGAGACTCTGTTGTTTATGACCAAATCACGAACCGGCTATGTGACCATGGTGTAGTCCACATCCTGCTCGCTCTGCCCTTGCCCAAACCAAAGGGTATTTCCAGTAGGTGTGAACGCCTCTGACACTGACAATCTCTTGTTGTCTGCTACATGTGTGAACAGGAAACAGTCGCTGGTTAGGTTTCGGAAAAACATCCCGGTTTGGCATTATATAAGCACTGGGGAGCCCTCCGGCGCAGAGTTTGCATGATCTCCCTGTGTCACCATGGGTTTCCTCCAGGTACTCCGGCTTCCTCCCACAGTCCAAAGACATGCAGGTTAACTGGTAACTCTAAATTGTCCGTAGGTGTGAATGTGAGTGTGAATGGTTGTCTGTCTCTGTGTGTCAGCCCTGTGATAGTCTGGCGGCCTGTCCAGGGTGTACCCCGCCTCTCGCCCAGTGTCAGCTGGGATAGGCTCCAGCCCCCTCGCAACCCCTAACAGGATAATTGGTTACAGAAAATTAATGAATAAATGAATTAAGTTACAAACGTTAAGTGGTTATTAAAAGAAGTCAACAGTGACTTCAGGATGTGAACGCCGGTCTCCTGGGTGAAAGTCCTGTGTTTGTTTGACCCCTCCCATCCTATTGTGACTTCTTTTAAATTTATACAACATTATTTGGACGTGTCGCTTTTTATGCTATGACACGTCACTTCCTCTTCGGCACCTGTAATAATTACTACAAAGTATGGGTCGTAATAAGCTGCTTGCACAGTCGACCTACATGATGATTTTTGCAGTGAGAGTCAGCTGTTTGTTATAGTTTTGCTGTTGTTAAATGTGATCCCATTTTACTTAAGTTATTAAAGAATTTCCTGTGTTCTCGGACTCTTCGGAGGCATACGAGAAGATAAAAGTTTTCTTCTTGAATACAGCTCAACACAGGGTGAATAACTGGTATAGAAAAGATCACTGGTGCTTGAAGTACTCCTATATGGTATCCTTGGTGGTTAAAGCCATGTAGCATGCACACATTCGGTGAAAAAGTCAGCTGACAGTAACTCTTAGTTGTTTTGTAGTTTGCAATAAAAAAAAGGCAGTAAAAAAAAAAAAAAAAAAAAAAAATGGATCAAGACCAGAAACGTAACCAACAGCAGCAAACCACAGGCGTGATTAAAGAGTTAGAACCATCATGCAAAGTTTAATACGCTGTTTAAATATTTTTTCCCCGGCTACTGTGCGGTGTGATATAGTGGGGTACCCGCATATAAATACTTTTCAAGTCGATAAAAAATAAGGAGGTTGGAAGAAGCCCAGGAGTGAATGAAAGGCAAAACAGAGGTGCTCTACTGCAGCTTTTATTGTTCACGGTGCTTTCATGTATCTTATTGTGCTGTCACCTCTGCCGCTGGTTAAAAAGATAAAAGAGCAGAGGAGATGTTTATGTCTCAGAGACAAAGCTGAAAGCCTGTGTTATGGCCAGACTCTGGCGAGCTGGGATGGAGGGAGGAGAGGGTGTAGCAGGATGTGAAGGCATCATCATTCAGGCACACGCAGACATCATGTACGAACACACACACACTCACACACACACACACGCTGCATGCAGCCTCTGAAGTCAGTGTTAAAGATGAGGGAGGTTTAGAGGGCTGAGTAATCTGCCACACATCAGCTAGATTTTCTGGTCCCTTACTTGTGCTCTCGGAGACTGGAGGCCACGGTGTGCTTCCATCATCCTCTCCACTGGGCAGATCTTTGGAGGCAGAAACAGAAGTTTATAGGTAAATGGTCAATGTGCAGATTCAAAGCCAGAAAAAATTGCTTAGTTCACTTATGTAACAAGCAGAACATAAAATCTGCTCTAATTTCCTCCTGACAAGCGTGAATCCTGCAGGTTCATGTTCATGTGTGGGATGAAATCATCAAGTGTTTCCCTGCGTATCTCTGAGCAGCAATCTGTTGGTTTCAGTTTGGGGATGGGGTAACAATCTAAGGAATGCATAATGAGAAACATCTCCCATGAATTAAGGGCAGCTGTTGCTGTGGTTTGTGGCGAGCCAGCCTCTCTATCAAGCCCACCTCCTGAAGCTTCATCAGCAGCGAAGTCCTCGTCATCGTCCAGCAAGCTCTGAGACGCCTGGACGTCTTTCTCGCCCTCCAAGTCCTCTGGCAGCGGGACCTCTCCCCACACCTTGGAGGCCTGAGTCACCTGCGGCAAACACACAGAGATTTATAGGGGTTGAAGTCTCTGCTGAGAAAGGTTACACCCGGTGCTATACATGGACCCTGGAAGGGTGGAGGGAAAACAAAAGCTGAGACAGGAAATGGGGCATTGTGATGTGTTTACTTTTACCATTTATTATCTCTTTGAGGCATTCTCAAGAGCTCGCATGCAAATAAAAGTTCATGACACCAGCATGAGTGGAGCTCATACAGGGTTATAAGAATTTCTTTGTTATTCCCATGGCCCAGAAAAGTTCATTCAAGATCTGTGAATATGAGCTATTCTCTCCTAAAGCCAGAAACCAGACAAGTCACAAACGTCTGATGTCATCAAGTATAAAGCCTGATTTTGTGGCCACACAAAATGTTTGTTTTCTTTTGTTGAACCCAAATGAGCTTTATTCTGTTGTAATGTTCTCAGTTCTGAAACCGAAAATGTACCCACATACACTGAACATTCCCCTGGGTGCTCTCCATGTCATGTATGGTATCTTTTAAGGTCTGACACCTTGGTTAGTTGGTCGATAAGCTCTTATCCGACCAAATTCTCACTGGCCATACAATCTCTGGTTTTACTTTGGTATGCCTGTTTGTTCAGGCTGTTGTTCAGCATCTGTCTGCACACGTTTGTTGCTCTTTATTCCGCCCCTCCTCCACCATGATTGGACATCTGGTTTAAAAAGCAACTCTGACAAGAGCAGTGTTTTACTCTCATTTTTCAACATAGCAAAACAGATGAATAAAGACAAAGACATTCAGTGTCTGACTTATCATTGAGGACTTATTTTACAAAGTTGTTTGGTATTTTTTTGTATTTCCTGTGTGTCCTGCAAGCATGTAGAGAAATTATTAAACAAACAGTATATATATTCCCACTAGGGATGCACGATATTGAATTTTTTGCCGATATCCGATATACTGAAATTAACGGCTCAATTGAAAGATAACCAACATCAATATATTGACTTTTTCCCCACCTAATTTTAGTGATCATCTAGTCTCTTCTGTAGTGGAATTAACATCATATTATGCATGCATACTCTTATTGTGACGGCCCACCAGCAGATGGAGACACAAAATACAATACTTTTCAGTGTAAGTGATATTTGTTCATTGTGCAAAATAAGAAAAGCATGTTGGCCAATTCTAATATTTCATTTTAAAGCCAATGAACGCCTAATGAACAGTCCAAAAACAGAAAATCAAGATGTGGTGGCAGATGTTTTAATTGTGCAGCCTGCCACAAATAAATGAATGTGTGGGACAGTTTATTTTCAGATAACGTTACACTACACGTCACATTTATTTTTCATTGGCCCAACTGGACAACAGCATGAGGCACTAGACTCCCCAAGCACAGAGTTTACCTTCCTCAGGCAAGCATTATGTTGAGCCTTGTAATGCTTTGGTAGACACACAAAGCTAACAGGTAGAGTGTGCTCTGTGTACCGTGGCTGATTTAGTTAACCTAAATATAACGTGCAGATTTTTGATTGGTTGAAGAGTAGGTTGAATTTCAGTTGAAAAATATTTTCTTTGGTTGACTTCGGCCCTACATCTTTCCCAATACATTGTGTATGGAGCAGCTCCAGACTTTATACTCAGTGACGTCACAAATGTTGGTTTAAGCACTCTAGCTTTCGGATTTGTGAGAGTTGTTCATGTCCACTTATATTTTTGGACGGTCTTAGACCAGTGGTTCCCAACTGGTGGGTCACGGTCCAAAAGTGAATTCTGATTGGACCGCAAGTGACTTGCAAAATTGTCAAGTTTGTAAAAAACAACTTTATTTTTAAGTACAGAGAGTTTCCAGCACAGTGCTGTTTCCTGCTGTGGAGTGAGTGACTAACAGACTGCAAACTAGCTTTATGACATTGCCAAACGCAAGTATGACGCTGAATGTATTATACTGTGTAGACCTTGAACTAATGAGTAGAAATATGGACCCGTGGCTGGACCAGTTGGGAACCACTGTCTTAGACTGTACAAATAAAATGTATTCATTCTGAAAATGGGTGTAGTCCCCCTTTAATTTTTTTCACAGCACAAACGTCCAAAGCAATCATCACAGTTTGCTGTTGTACACATTTCTAATCTTAACGGTGGAAGCTGGCTCCAGATATCCACAGCTGACTGAAATGACCCACATATGGATACACACACACATGTACTGGCAAACAATCACATTTGCACACACACACAACTTTGAACGCCAGGGAAAGCAGCTGAGGGTGAGATCAGAATGAGTGGATGACATAAATCTGTTAAAGTATGCTTTAAACTCCATCGCCCCAGGGTTAAAAAAAAAAAAAAAAAAAACAGGCTCTGGAATTAGGAAGGAGTCTATCACGGAAACATGAGGTCACCTCCAGGAGCTGAACAAACACCTCAAGTAAACGCAGCACCTCAGAGGACAAGTCGCTTCGAAATCTGTGATCATCATAACATTATCAAGCGTGTTGTATGAAAGGAACAATAGCAGGAGTGTAACTGAAGGATGGGACTGAGAATGCAGCGGCTGACCCCGGGACACAGTAGAGTAAAGTTTCATTCAACTCCGAGCACACACAGCGTCAGGGCTGGAAATCAATCCCCGATAACTTTTGATCAGACAGTTTCAAACAGTTTTGTTCATGCACTCTTGGCAGAGTTTTACAAATACAGAAGTCCAAAAAACTGAGCTCGCTAGAAAATTGTCTGTGTGAGCATTTTAAGACTTTCGGAGAACAAAAATTGGATAACAACAGCTTTAAGAATCGGGTTGAATGTTGCACTGAGTGAGTTCAGCTTTCTTTTCTGTGTCTCTCTGCTCCTTCTGTCTCATATCCTCTGGTCTCCCTGCCTTCAACTTCACATTCTTTCTGTACATTTCTCTCTCTGTCCTCGACTCTGTCCTCTCTCACCCTCTGTATGCACTGTCCGTCCCTTTCTCTGTGACTACCACAACTTAGTAACATTAAATGCACCTTCTTTATTTCATCTACAGTACCAGTTAAAAGTTTGGACAAACCTCCCCATCTAATTGAATGGGAAAGTGTGTCCAAACTTTTGACTGGTACTGTATGTGTTTGAGTTTGGATCATTTTGTATTTGAACTGTAGAAATGTGTCTAATACATTATACAAACTGAAGCAAAATGTGCAGTATATTTATATACTTACACTATAATTATGCTTGGTGTTTGTGTTGTTGTTAAATTGAGCCTATAAATTCCACTGTAAGCACCAACAACATTGTGTGAATTGGATCAGGTCAGTTTCTATGTGTGGTGAACAGCACAGGGACATGAGCTAATGCTAATGCTAATCCTAACCTGGGTACAGCTCTTCCTCTCTCATCTCCATCACTTTTCCTTAACTTTGATCGACAGATTCTTTTCATGTTTGTCTGTCTCAGTGAAGAAAGTAAATGTAAGGGCAAAGGATATTTATATTTAAATGTAACCTCAAATTAATCGAAATATGATATTTTTTTGTGTGATACTGGATGGTGGTATGAGCTGCGTTTGTAGAGGGAATTGTAATGGATTAATGGAGCTGAATTTTGAAACGTTACCTTTGTTAAGTGTTGCTGTTGTTCCTGGCTTCATATGAGTAGAGGAAAAGTCCGCTACCCACTAGGCTAATTTATACAATGTAAAATGCCATAGGCTTGTGCTAAAAACATTAGCATGTTGTATTTGTGGGGAAAATGTGTCCAGATAAAGACAAGTGTTTGTCTGTGAATGCTGCGAGTTATAGTGAAGCTGATTTGTGTACTTGTGTTTGAAACTGTCTCTATTAAGCCATGTTTAATGTGTGTTTAATGTGTGTTTTGAATCAACTAAACTTTACAGCACTTCAGAAACCTCCACCGCCAACTAGTGTTTTGGAGGTGTAACTGCAGAGTAACACAGACACACCACCGCACAAGTATAAATGCTCACAACGGCGTACGCCATGTGCGTAGTTTGTGGTGTAGGCTCCGCGTAGAGCTGATGCACAAGTATAAATCCCGCCTTAGGATTCCTCCTCTGGGGACCATGAATATCTGTACAAAATTTGATTTCAATCCATCCTCTAGTTGTTGAGATACTTCACTCTGGACTACAGTGGTGGGCGACGGTACTAAAGTATTATTACCACAAAGATTATATCAGTGTACATTTCCATCACAACATTCTCAGAAAGGCGATCCTTGACAAAACCACTTAAAGTCGCACAAATAAAAAGACAGATCTGCCTCCTGTTGCAGTTCACCTGATAGACCCATACACACTCTCAATGAGGAGACACAGAGCTCTGCCAGCCGCTCTCATATCTGATCATCTTGATAATGTTCAGTGTGCCAGCCCAAGAGGAGCACAGTGTGGGTTTATTGTCTCTGCTCTTACCATCTCAGCATCCAGACTGCCCAGACTCCTGCTATAAGTTTGGATACGACCCTGGCAGGATGCCACCCCTGGCATTTCCAGTTGGCATGGCCCGCCAGTTCGTATTTCCACCCAACTCTGTCACGGTGGTTTTCCCATTTAAATGGCTCCAGCTAATAAATAACTAGATCTATCCCCCCAAATCCTCTCTCCCCCGACTGAGCACCCTTACAACAACAATCCCGGGCCATTTTCAAAAGGAAACCGCTGACTAACCAAATTCTTTTCAATGGTGCCGACCAGCCAACCATCGGTGTGATCATCTCCTGCTTCCCACTCCCTTGGGACGGGGCTGTCATCTGGACAAGCTGGATGCCATCTGGGCAAAAGCCACCACAAACTCACAGAGCAGCCTTTGCTGGGCGAGCCCATATGTGCACCTGATCTGAAAGCTAACATGTTGAGCTGCACTTGTTTGAGAATGTCAATCTGGCCTCATTTTTCTGAACCACACATGAGTTTGCCTTCTCACTTTCCTACTGCATTCTAGTTCCCAAAGCTGTTGTGACCTTTACTCTCAGTCCAGGAGTTGAGACACGTCTGAAGTGTTAAAGTTATCTCTCCCTCGAGATAAAGGTCTTGACCAGCGCAGTACTTCTTTGAACTCCGCCCCATCCAGAGGACACCGGCCTCAGAAAATCACCTCGCTCTTTTAACTTGTTGCAATTTCCAGAGGGACATGTGGCAGCCAGGTAGAGGCTTGAAAAAATACGGCACACACATGTACATGCACACACACATAATGCACATGTGACATGCAGACGAGCACACACATTCCAGCCAAAAGGAATTCCACTGTTTACTTATGAATTACTCTGCTCACAATGAACAATGTTTGCCTTGCAGGATGAAGTAGTAGCAGCTTTAAAAAGAGAGGGCAACAGAGTCCATGGCTAATGAGTGACAGGTGATTCATACAGAAGCCTGACTACGAGCCTAAAGTTTGCCCAGCTGTTGTTTAGCAGGACTGACAGAAGAATACATTTTGGTCCGTGAACAATCGATAAGCAATGAGACAGAAGCAAAACGTTCCGGAAAAAGACTGGTAGATGTAAAAGTAAAGCCAAGATCCTTTCTCCCATCAGCTGTTGTTTAGTGTTGCAGCTGCAGACCTGCTGTCATCTCCTCGTCCAAAACAAATGCTGGCTTTTCTCAACATGCACATTTGTACTGCGAGCCCATTCATTTCACACTCACTGGCCATTAGCAGCCGATCAGATCTGCATGCGTCTTTGTTTCCTAAAATGGATAAAAATCCGATAACAGACACACAAAGCCTCTCAATTCTCCACAGCTTTTATACGAACAAACGTCTCGTAAATGGTTCCTAAGAATGGCTGTTCCCATTATGCATTTATCCTCTTATCTGCCTTGGCGGGAGAAAGTTAAGAGATATTTAGTATCATAACACTGATATGGAGATAATGGTGTAATAACTTATGTGGCATTCAACTTTCCATTACCCACAGCTGCTGTACTTTAACACTTCCTAACTGGGGCCTGTTGAATGTGGAATTACTGTATGTTGAGATAACATTCACAAAATTATGGGAGGCCATTTGAGCGCAACATATAAGCTTATTTTTCAGACCAGGTGTTCACACTATGAATGCATAGTAAGACAGACTTTGGAGTTATACTGGTATTTGTGTTATTGTCAAGTCTTTCTCTCAAAACTTCAAGGCTCTGACAAACCAAGCCGATGATCGGCAGTTGGTCAATGTTGGGTCGTCGGTGAGCGTCTGTTGCCTTAGTTTTTGAGGTGTGTCCCACACTAGTCCACCCTTGTCGGGGTTTTTTAGGCTAATTCAGCGTGTTGAATCGGTGTCGGAGATGGCAAAGTCTGTCATTGAGAGAAATCACTCTGACTTGCAGTTTAACTCAGCGCTCAAGAAGGGAACCCATGGTTGAATTTGCAGACGATACAACCAGGCAGAAGAGGTAATGAGGCTAACAGAGTGGTGCACAGAAAATAACCTGACTCTCAATATCAAGTAAACAAAAGAACTCATAGTTGATTTCAGAGAGGCAGGATGCCCATTCAACACTGCACATCAACAGGGAGAGGGTGGAGAGGGTGGAGAGGGTGACCAGCTTTAAATTTCTTTAGCGAACGCATTTCAGAGACCTCTCATGGACAACAAACACCGCGGCGTAGGTCAAGGAGGCACAAAGGCAGCTTTAATTCGTGAGGATGCTTAGGAAGGTAAACCTGTCACAACAGCTTCTGGTGTCCTTCTACCGCTGCTCCATTATTTTCATATATAAGTGCATTTGAATTTCGTTGTATGAATGTTTGTACAATGACAATAAATTAATCTAATCTAATCTAAAGTGAGGAAAGTAAACAAATGACTAAAGTCAAGAGGGCGTGAGAAGAAATAACTTGTTATATTAGACAAGATTTTGCTTTTAGCCTTTCAGCTCTTTAGCAGAAATGGTTCGTAATTGCTTGTGTTACTGTTCGCTAGCAAACGGTGAATATCATTTGTTCTTTCAACATCGGTTTTGTCGTTAATTTGCTAACTGGCTAACTAGGGTCTTGAATCCATCCTATCAATCTTCCAGTTTCCCTTCATGAATGACAAATACAGATTACCGCTACCTGTTGATGTAGAGGGTTATTTCTTCTCACGCAGGCGTAGAACCTACACGCTGGTTGGCCATTGGTTGTAGTCTTTGCTGTGTCATCAAGGGCAACTTTTTGGCCAAGATACAGCAAACATGGTCAAAAACCATGAAATAGACACCAAGATTGCATTTGGTTCAAAAGTTATAATTGAAACGGTTTTTGTTTTTTTTGTGTCAGTTATGCCCCCCCACTATATGTAATATTCATTCATTGTGCAAATTAAGAAAAGCATGTTCATTTTAAAGCCAATATGGCCGATACCAATGGTGTGTAGATATTATCGCGCATCCCTAAGTTTAATAACAGTAAATTTAGGCTAGATCATATGAAGTTTTTAGCAAATGTTACTCAAACAGTAGAAAATTACTACTTTTTGGGGATTGTTTTTGCACAGATTTGATGCCTTAGTGAGAATTTGTGGCAGCAAAAGAGTCAATGTGGGATTGAGTCAAACACTGGAATGAAGGATTATGTCTACCAGTGCAACAACATGGCTCATCTAGGCGTTTATTTAACAACAATGGCGCTTATTGGCACTGAGGAATAAGCTATATCAAGCAATACTTGTCAGAAAAAAGATATTCACTCGTTAGTTCTTGTCTTTTCTTGTGATTCTTTGATAATAACAAAGCAACTTCTTTATGAAATCAAACCCAGAACACAAGAACTAAGCAAGCACTGGCTTTGTGAGAGATATAAGGGATACTGTGACTTTGATAGTTTCTTGCTATTCCACTGCCAACTTTTCTCAGATGTTAGAGAATCTCAAAATACCAGAGCCCCAAATATTGGAGTTTCCTGTAATGCAGCAGCAGCAGTCTAAAGTACACATCATCCACAGACAAACATCTAAAACCACTGGAATGACCCTCCAAACCTACAAATACAGAAATGAAAGTGTCCACAAACACACACACACACACTGGCATGTGGTAGCACATGCAAACACACACCCACACTGTCCTGCACACACCATTATAAACCCACAGTCCTGCATTCCCATCCTGGTTACATCTCTGTGACAGCCAAAGCCCTGTCAGAGGCAGTGTGAGAAGAATTCTTCATGGGACTCGATTCGCCCACTCTGCTAATAAACCCACTGATGCAGCTGCAGGACAGCCTGTGAGAAACATCTTTAAAGCATAACCAATGTGTTACAGAAAACAAGAAGCTGCTCATACTCGACACGAGTCCCACAGGAGGAGTGGTGTCCTCTAATGGAAATATACTGAACAAAAGTTCGAATGCAGCACTTTTTTATTTGCTCCCATTTCTCATAGGTTTGAGTTAAAGATGTTAGACTTGTTTTATATGCTCGATAGATTTATTTCTCTCTAATTTTGGTTGCAAATTTGTTAAAATCTGTGTTTGTGAGCACTTCTCCTTTTCCAAGATAATCCATCCACCTGACAGGTGTGGCATATCAAGATGCTGAATAAACAGCATCATTACTGCACAGGTGTTTCTTAGGATGGCAACAATAAAAGGCCACTCTAAAAATGTGCGGTTTGATCAAACGACACTGTGCCACAGATGTCCCAGATTTTAAAGGGAGCGGGCCATTAGCAGGCTGGCTGCAGGAATGTCCACCAGAGCTGCTGCCCACCAACTGAATGTTCATTTCACAACCAAAAGCCATCTCCAATGTTGATTCTTTGAATTTGGTAGTGCATCCAACCGGCTTCATAACCACAGACACGTGTAACCACACCGATTAAGGACCTCCACATGCAGTGTCTTCACCTGCAAGATCATCTGAGACCAGCCACCCAAACAGCTGATCCAACAACTGGTTCACACAACCGAAGACTTAAACCGACAGCAACTGGCTCAGGGAAGCTCATCTGCATGTTCATCACCCTCACCAGGTCTTGACTTGACAGGAGTTTATTATCATAACTGACTTGCGTGGTTGTGAAGTTGATTGGATGTACTGCCAAATTCAGGGAAACGACACAGGAGAAATCTTAAGTTGTGTTCACACTAAACGTGATGTGAATTTTCGCGTTGTGCAAGTTTGAACAATAGAATATTTTGTGTGCACAAAATCGCTGAATCGATGAATGAAGTTTCGTCCATACGTCCTCAGCGTCATACGTCCCCGAGAGATCTCAGTGCTAATTAGCTATCGCGGCATAAATTGGTTGCTGACGTTTCAACTTTTCAGCTCTAACAAATATGCGTATAACGCAAAATTGCGCTATTCACTTCATTCGCATCATTTGTATCATGTCAGTCGCCTCTAATCACCTCTTTACATTGACTTTACAAGTAATTCACCAATGTGAATTGTTTTGTTCACACATTATAGTAGCGCCCAGCCAAATTTGAATGATTAACAAAAGTTGCATAGTATATAAAACTACATTTCAAAATCATGAAAAAATAAGCAGTATTCTCTGCTCTGATACACTGGGGGCGTGTCCACACCTACTTGTGGGAAAGCTGCAGACTCTTTCAATCGTAGCACCACAACGGATGCAGCTTAATTGGACAAACATGTTTGAGCCACCAGAGCCAGAATCAAATTTGGAGCCAGACGACACTGACCTGCCCGAGAAACCAACCTACTTCTTCTCAGTCTGCAATGGAATCATAATTTTTTTTTATTTTGTGAAACAACGACAAAACCTAACAGTTAGTTCTAATATAGTGTAGGGGTGGGGCCTCTTTTAAGGATTGCTCTATTGCATCATTGAGCAGGTGTTTAGCTCTGCCCAACAAATCCTGGACGGTTTAACTCAGTAATATATAGTTCCAAGTCTTTTCACGTTTCCAACAAGTGTTTTCGAGAGCTCAGCATTTATTTTACCCTGACTTTACGTTCATGGGCAACAGCTCAAGTGGACATTCCTTCACTCAGCATGCTAATGGCGCGCTCCCTCAAAACATGCAACATCCATGACACTGTGCTGAGTGATAAAACTGAACATTTTAAAATGGCCTCTCATTGTGACTATTCCAAGAAACACCTGTGCAGTAATAATGCTGTTCATTCAGCATCTTGATATGTCACACCTGACAGGTGGATGGATTATGTCGGAAAAGAAGAAGTGCTCACTAAGATGGATTTTCAAACATTTGTGAACAAAATTTGAGAGAAATATACCTACTGAGTGCATGAAAAAAGTCTTAGATCTTCAACTCACACTCAAGTGTTGCATTTAAATTCTTGTATGTACTGCTGTTTTCAGATAGCATCAGTGAAGGTTTAGCATTTCAATCATCCCCTGAGCTCTCACAATGTATCTGCTTTTGTTCCCACCAGAGCGTGTGATGGCAAAACACAGAAATGTGAAAGCTGAAAAAGGCTCACAATCGATTCAAACACCAAGTTGTGACCTTTCAACCGAGCCTTGCGCTGGCACTCACAGAAAACCTTCCTCAGATGAATTCCCAACCTTCTTGACCCTCCGTCCCTCCCTAACCTCCCTCCGCTCTCTTTCACTCTCTCCCTCTCAACAATATCTGCTTAGACTTGAAGTTGCAGCGTGTGTTAAACAGGAATGGAATGTAAACTGCGGAGAGCATTAAGTGGATGAAAGCTTGACACATACTCTTTTCTCTTTAGGTAGAGCGTGCTGAAAAGAAGGAGCACCACCAGGCACCAACAAGGACTGAGCTGCAGAACCCTGGCACTCCCTTCACTCGACCCGCTGCTATCAGTGGAGTAGGTGAAGGAGGATTAGCAGGGTTGCATTAAATCAGATCCATTACAGCACCTTGATAGTGTAAAAATAAATTGTGTGTTTTTGTGATGTGGTTGGCCTTGTGTTGTTGTGTGGTGATGAAAGAGAAGAAAGGATAAGCCCTGGAGAAATGTTTCTTCTCCACGCACTTCTTGCAGGAACAGGAGACACAGACGTCTCAAGGTTTTAAACAACAAGGTGGCTTTGTCTATGTTTGTGTATGTTTGTGTGTGAGAGACAGAGTTTCCTATGTGTTTAACCCTTGCTTGGAGTGCTGGGTGAACTGACAAACTGCCACTCCTGACACTAAACCTCTGCCAGGGCCCCTGCTGCATAAAGGGCCCGATGAGTGAGGCCCTTCTGCTCTCTGCAGCTCTTTGACGTTCCTACAGGGTTTAATCCAAAGTGATTGGACCAGGAGGAAGTGCAAGGAGGCTCTTCATTCAACAGACAAACAGTCTTTGACAACGTGCAGGGATTGTCTTCTCAAAGTGCTCCATGACGAACGCCGTGGGTGCAACAAACACATCAGGGTTTCTCAGAAAGAGAGGGCTTGAGGAGGGAGAGGTGAAGGGGGCCAGGGAGTAAAAGTGAAGTCCACATTTTTGAACACATGCTTGGAGTGCCTGCCTCGCCATCTTCCCCCAGGTCATTCATTCTCTCTCCCACAAGACAGTCATGCCATGCATTTTACAATAAGCTTGGTCTCCCACTGAAAAAAGGCAGAAGGACCTGCACTTTCCTGACACGCATGATGCCTTTTTTGATATATGCTGGTGTTGCAATGTGATGCAGCAGAGTGGAAGGCACCAAGGATGAAGGCACTGAATATATCTAACAGGTAACGGCAATCACACAGAGGGGCAGTATCTTTTCTGCTCTGTTGCGCCTGTTTTGAAGAGCCAACTAAATTACTTAAAGTAAGATGTTGGTAGCAGTGTTCCACTTTTCAAAATGAACCACTGCTTAGATCTAAGTGAGCGGAAATCTTTTTCTGCCAGTTTGGACTATTGATGTTTCCAGCACCTTGCCAAGACCAAGCCGGGTGGAGCGGCGGTTGTTCTGCATCATTAAAATAAGAAGTTAAAAGATCTTGCACTGCACTTCTACGACAGTAGCTTAGTGTGCATTCACAAATTAGTCCAGTTTTTGCCCTCATTCCAAAAAAGACAATATTCCTTCTACGTTTTATACATGTCCAATGAAAATAAATATTCCACTAATACTTCTGCTTGCATGCAGCCGGGCAGACTCTGATTAACGTGCTGTAACACGTTGTTAATCAAGTCAAAATATATAAAAGTTAAAAGGCTGGAGTTGCTTGTCATGTTGCGTCTCTAGTCAAAAGAGTTTTCCACTGTCTGCACACCTGTTCAACCATCTAAACATGGCGTCTCTCCTTTATTTCTTTATCCACATTTTTGAAAAGGTCGGTGTCATGATGTTTGCTCACACCCAAAAACCTGCTGATATCCAGGTCTTTCAAAGTATTTAAATGTAGATATGTTCCTTCTTCCGACCAGAAATGTGGGCTTTTCTTTTGAGCTTGCATTTCTACCTTACAGCCTTACAAACTGTTGGCAAGTTGGTTTATGTACAACGTCTCCATGACAACACACAGAGTCGACTGTCGTCTGCAAACTGCTGTAAAAACCCCAACTGAATGTGCTGTAAACATGCCCAAATAATGCAACTAATACCCGACTAACAGCGACATAACCAAGGTGTCTTAATTGGAAAATGCTAAATTTGGAAAAAGGCCTAATTCGGAAAATCCAAACGGAATATGCTGCTTACATGACCCGCACCAAATTCAGAATACTGTCATATTTTGAATTATAGTGGAATATTAGCATGTATGTAAACGTACTCATTGTCAGACTCATGATTGACAGTTAAAAAAAAGTTGGTGCAGAAGAAAAATGCCTCAGCCTACATTACCCACAATGCAACTCAATCACTGCCTGCTCAGTCAAAGACTCAGGTGTGTTATGCTAGTAGCAGCCGATGCAGCCTCAAGCTTCTACAACAGAGATAATTAGCAGGCTACAAAAGTTTAGTAAATTCACTGCTCTCTAAAGCCTAACTTATAATTCTGCAGAAAAGCTCACGCAGAGCTGCAGAGATGGTTTGCAGGGATCGCAGGAAGCCGCAGAGACTTGTCATGCATCTCCTGAAAAATGTGACTTTGTGCCGGGCACTGCAAAGGCAGCAGAAGTTTGATTGGAAGCATAGACTAGTTTGAAGAAAGGCTAGCAGAGCAAGTTAGAGTATATCATCACTTGTACGATCGCTCCTCTAAATATTATCAAAAAATAAATCTAAGTCAAGAGCTGGAGAGTGATGTCAGAGAGTGTACCAGACAAATGGAAACTTCTGAGGCAAGCTGGTTAAAATAAAAATTTAAAAAGTTAGCAAAAAGCAGCGGGAGTGTTTTCATTAACTGTTGTGTTTCCATTACCTTTGAATGAGCAGTTTATATCTACATACAGAGCGGGTCCTCTTCCACAGAGTCCACCATGTTGTTTCTACAGTAGCCCAGAATGGACAAACCAAACACTAGATCTAGACAGAACCATTCACATTTTGATAGTTCTCCTACATGCTTGGCACACAAGAGAGGTTTCAGTTGATTGCAATCTATGACCTCACCTTTAACTCCACACCCCATGATTTTTTATTTTCTTATTTCTAGTCTTTCCTCCCAACCAACGCTGAGTCAAGTGACATTGCTTGAGCCAATGAAGTTGAAGAGTTCCCCTTTTAATTGGTAGACCTTGAAAACATGGAGATATTAATCACTTGTGTTACTAAATAAGAATCCAACACATGGAAAATCACACCCACCACGCCTCGATGTGATCAAACAAATTCACCAAAAAGACATAAGACAGTCTGTTGTGCTCTTGTGTTGTGTCTGCCCCTCTCTGAGGCACAACCAGATTCAAAAATTCTCTGTGGTGAAAGCAAGCAGCGCCTCCAGTTAGTCTGCATCTGCCACACAACCTCACACACTCCTCTCCCTTTAAACCAACACTCACTGTTTAGGGAGGCATGTCAAAATAAGCATCCAGCCTGTGTGGACTTGTGGATGTGGTGCAGCTCCACGGGGCGAGAGAGGATGTCTACAGAGCGACAATTAAATGAAGAAATAAAAAAAGAAATGCAATTTGTCTGTGAGCTTTTTCTTTCTCGCTGTGCTGCTGGGATCAAAGGAGCAGGAGGGTGAACTAATGAATCCCTACAATGTTCACACATGTACAGCTGCTTGAAAAACCGATGTGAGTTAATACCACACCTAAAAACAAGCCTTAGCTTTTATGTTTGCATGCTTGGTGTATCAGATGTGCAGGGTTTGCTGCACAATTACATTTCCTGAGAGTTGAAACTGTCACAGAAAAATAACTGCAAGCCAATTTAGCACACATTTTTGTGACTAACTGATTCTCTTAATGCACCTAATAAGCCTTTGTCAGATACCCAATATAGATTAAAGCAAAGGAGTCCATTTTATCTGTGCTTTACTTAATGTGAGTCATCTCTGCCCTCCTCTGAATCAGCCCTAAATAGCGCAATTTGCAAGCTGGCGTGAGTCACCGTAATGTATTTCAGGCCAAAGGTCACAGCCTGGCGACACAACGACCAGACAGAGAGCAGAGATCGTAAGCGGGCTGTGAAACCAGACACCCGGCCTAACACGTACTGAAATACTACCTCTCGTGGGCTTTTTTCAGCCTCAATGAGAGCAGAATCACACGACTTGAGATTTGTGAGAAGAGCAGAACAACACAGCCTCACGAGTCCCAAGTTTAGTTTGTAATATTTGAAAGAAAGACAGAAAATCGGCCACTTTCAGCTGAGTATGGATATTCCCAATCTGACTGAGTGTTGCAGGGATGATATCTTGTTGTAGGTCGATCTGGAAGTTAATATCGTCCTGGTTTCCATTCAGGGCTTGTATGGTCATGGAAATGTCATGGAATTTGTAATTATCAATGTCCAGGACTGGAGGAGTTTTACAAAATTGAATACACCTGTATAGTTTTGGAAAAGTCATAGTAATTTGTTTCACGCATACCTGTATAATAAAGTATATGTGGTACAGTTAAGACTGATTGAGAAACTTCTAGGTAGATCAGTCACATCCTCTTGACATGATAATGTTGTTCACTGCTTGGATGCCAGATTCTAACCCGAGTTGCACCTTGTTCTTTGATGAGATGTAAATTAGCACAATGCTACTTTAAGTTGATGCCTGGATTTATTTGGACAAGTAAGAGTCATAGCTGATAAAGACCAGGACCCAGTAAATTGTGGGCTGTGTGGTAAAATGTTCGACTTTTTCAACATGGGAGATGCAGTGCAAGCTAGCCATGCTAACGTAAGCTAATGTAAATCGCTGTTTCAACTCCCATCATTGACTTTTTCATCTCGGCAATCAACGTGACACCCGCTACCAGCTGCAGTGCTTTTGTCTCATCCACCACCAGACAAGGGAACATTTTGGGTTCTGTGTCCGAAAACTAAGCCCTAATTGCAGACGTACTATAAGCGCTAAAGGTGGCTAATTCTCTCGATTCCATCCTACGACACAAGCTAGCTTTTTGAGGTCATGGTTTCCCGAACTGCCAGATAGCTGCCAAAATAGCAGTAGGACATACAGTGTATGTACTTTTAGACTGCTTCCATATTTTAAGAAACTGACTGGTAAATTTTTGACATGGATCTGTACTGTTGTTTATGTTTCGGAGAATGCATGGTCAGGAAAAGTTGCCTTAAAATCTTGGAAATTTAATGGTAAAAATGGGACTGAACCCTGTCCGTTGGATTTTGAATTATTTCAGAATAAAAGCTCTGTGGCAAAGAAAAGTTTGATACTTACACGTTTTGCTTGAGATAATCTTCATGAATTAACACATCGTAAATGCAATCGCCAGAAGTAAAACGCTAACGTTAAGCTATAAACAAACTACCCCACAATTGCATGACTTCAACGTCGTCACCACAACGAAGCTGTAAAGCCTTGTCCAGCTCGATTACGTCCTGGAATCTCATTTAGCCAACCACATTTCTGAAGAGACGTTAAAACTTCAAAATTGGAGTATTTTCTGATGTATTTCATGCCATAGTAGAAAACATTAAAGTCCCTAAAGCTTGTGTTAACCACAGACCTTATTTCAGACATCAAACCAAAAACCTATTTATGTATGGGCCCGAAGTGCAAACACTCATCTCCACATTTTAGGACTCATTCCTGCACCACTCTTATTCTTCTGGCTACTTTACATGCAACTCAAAGTGTTTTTAAAAGCTATACTGTATTACATTTTCACTGTGGGTGGGATAACAGAGTGTGACCAAATTCCACCAGAACGTCCATAGGCGTGAAGGTGCAGTTGACACCCCCAGAAGCGCCGTCTTTTCAATTACCACCCCAGCAGGGGCCCCAGCAGGGCCCTGCGTCAACAGACCACCTAGAATCACAGCCACAGCTCATCTGGTGGTGGAACCTGAAGCCCCACCACCACCGAACAAAAGCCTTGAAACCATCCCCTTATTTACACATGCAGGTATTAAGAAATGCACACACACACATACACACACGGGCAGCTGCACGCATGAGCACACACACTGGAAACACACCTTGTTAACAGGCACACAGTTATCAGCCGATTGTTTCAGCCTGGAATGAAGCTATTCTGTTTTAATAGGCCTCTGTGGTTTGTGGGAAAAACCAATTTACTGAGTCTGAGGTTTACCTCTTAAAACTTCTTGTGCTCCTGTTGTGAGAAAATATCCCAGTGAATGTTTACTTTTAAAGCAACGCAGAGTTTAAATGTTTAACTCACAGCTAAGACAAGAAAGATAACAGGAATGATTTGAAATGAGCGTGGAAAAATACAACCTAATCCGGTCTCACCTGAACGCAATGTCACAAACATAAACACCGTGCGAGTAATTCGTAGGTCTATAAATAGCGTGTGTGTTTCCGGTAACATTTCTGAGAGAGTGACCTGCCGGGAGGAGGGGACTGAGGGGCCAGCTCCAGTTCCCCCAGATGACAGCTGACAGGCGAGGTGCTGAGACTGGTGGCAGCTCGGAGGGGAAGAGCAGCTCCGGGCTGGCCAGCCCCGGCCTGTTTATTTATAACAGAAAGGGACCCTTTGAAAGCGCTGCTGTGTCACTTAAGATGCCTGCTTTTCTTCCCACTCGAGAACTCAGAGGGATCTGAGGTGCCTTAATGTTAAGCTGACGCTGCAATACAGCGACACTTCAGGACAAAGATCGACTTGAGCCTCAGCTGCGGTGAATTAATGCAGAAGGACTGTGGATTTCCTTATACAAGACGAGCTGTTTACTTTTTGTTATACAGCTCATACAGTAGTTACAGTACAGAGCTCCTGGCACTGAGGAAAAACCCACATATAAAAAATGATCTAAAACAAGTGCATGTTGTAACAAAACTGATACGGCCTTTCTACTAAAATAAGCTGGGTTTTTAAACGCAAGAAAAAACACTAAAATAGGTGATAAACTCCTTTTTCATTGCCAGTAGACCAGAGCCTTGTTTGATGTGTCACATTTGACGTCACAAATCCATTGGAAAACAGGGTTAGGGAACAGTAGAAAGCAGCATGGCGGCCAGTCAAGATGTTACAGTGGTTACTTCTTTTTCATATCTGTTACTTATTCAGTCTCTTTTCAACTCTGTGCCAACGAATTGTGAATGATGTTTGAGCACTACATACATAAATGAGGATGGACAGAATTTGTGAGATGACAAAGAGTTGCAGAAGTTACCTAGCCTGGAAATCCAGACCCAAATCTAGAAAGATTTAGGGTCTGGCCATGAGTAATGAAAATGGCCCAACTCGAGGGGCGGCACCAAGCATGCATTTGAAAATATCACTGCACGCAATTGGATAACACTACGACCAATCAGGACAACACACGGGGTGACGTATCCAAAGTGCTAACAGTGGAGCTAACTGGTAGATTAGACTCTTGCTGTATGCGGTCGGCAAAACAGCAAAAACTTCCTTCTTGCAAAGGAAAGACTCGAGTGCCGTCTTCTGTTCCTCTTTTAAAGAAAAAGCCAAGTCTAACTCGTTCATTGTAGTGGCCAAAGCCGTTTCAAACAACTGGCGTTCATCCGTAGCCATCTTGCAGTGTTTACTGACTGATTCCGGACTTCGTCGTCGCAGCGCTGTCGTCATCTGTTTGGCTTGCCTCTAGCCCGCCTATATCAGATACACCGATGTGACTGGTGCAGCTCGGCTACAAGGGCAGGGGTAATGAACATCATTACTGATTGCCAGAGTGACTCGCTGAGCAAATTCAAATTGTGCTCTTGCGAGAACTCTGGATTTCCAGGGTAGAAGTTACCAACAGTTATGCAGAAAATGGGGCAAAAATGTCCACCCAGGTGTCAAGTTGCCCTCACTGCTGACTGGAGCTGCCTGGAGCCGATAAATGCCCGTGACCACTGCAGACTCATTTGTCCCCAGAATGAAACATAGAAACATAGGAATACCCACTTAAAAAAGACAACGGACTCCTTTCCTATTGTCAAAAGACCAAAGATGTGTACAAGTATGCCTTTCTGTTTCTTTTCTGGTGTAGAGCTTTCAACATCACAGACATGCTGGAAAAACGAGGTTAGTAAAGAGAAAAAAGCAGCATGGAGGCCACTGAAAATGTTACAGTGATTACTTCAATATTATATCTGTTACTTATTCAGTCTCTCTCTCTCTCAAATTTGGTGCAGATTAAATTTGGATCTATGCTTCAGTGCAGCTTGAACGGAGACAGATGGTATTTTGTGGCCGCTCATCATTGCATCGCGCTTGCAAAGAGAGGAAGATTAGCACGTCCATCCAGGTAACGTATTTCCATTATTGGTGACTGGAGCTAATCAGCGCTGGTGCCAAAACGTCACAATATGCGATATGCTAAGTACTGCGATAAAACATACTGCCATATATTACCTTTTTGAATGCCGACCTTTCCCACAAAAGACAAAAGCCAGATGTAAGTGAGTGTAAGTGTTTTTTTTTTTGTCCAAAGAGGAACTGGCTTAAGACAAGATCTTTGAACTGCTAGTGGTGCCAGATGCAGTTATGGACACCATTGGGTATCTCTTCTAAATTTCATAGTAATCAATCCAACAACTGTGTAGAAATTTTAATAAAAACAAAAATATGTAACCTCATGCTGGTGCTAGAGGAAAAGTCAGGGGATCACCAAAGTCATTAGGCTTCACCCTCTGTGGACCATGGATGTCTGTACACAATATCATGGCCCTTGAAAGGTTATTGAGATATTCCAGTTTGGAACAAAGTGGTGAACCAACAGACTGACAGACATGCTGCTAGCACGGCTAAAAATGTTTTAAATGCATTTTTTTCACCATCTGTTTTTTTTTTTTTTAAACATAATGACAGATTCTGCTGAGATGATTTAAAGATTTGCGGGCAGTTCAGCTTTAGAAAAGGAAGTAGCAGCAGCAGCAGCAGCAGCTGTGTGACAGCTCTGTGATTCAGCTCTACTTCCCTCCACTGATGGCAGCGGCAGTGTTAGATTTACCCTCCTCTCTTTCTCTCTCGCTCATTCTCGCCTCAGGACCGACTAATCTGACACCACCTGTTGACTTGGCCGCACTCGTATTGTCCCACATAATCACAGACCGGAGCTAGCTCAGTCTGTCAACTCACTTCCCCCCCTGTGTATCATACTCGATTAGTGCATGGTTTCACTCTGTGGGAAAAGAAGGCTAAGTAGACAAAATCTTTCTAAGTACGCAGCTTATGTAACCATTTCTGGAACAAATTGGATCTTCGAAGTAGCAACATACGCAAAGCTTTCCACCGAGGTGCAGAGATGAATAATTTGCATCTCCACAATAATAGATTTCTCATGAGCCAGCTTTGTGAGAACAGAATATCATCCACACCCTTTGGCCGTGGAGAGAGTACCCTCCAGGCGGCCCGGCCGGAGGGAATAATTTCATGTTGGTGAAGCCACTTTCCACCAGTTCCCAAGGTCATGCTATTTGGGATGGCGATCTCATAATTAACTGGGATTTGGCAGGGTACCATGGTGAAGCTTTTGGAACGCTAAGCAGTTCCAACATGTTGAGTATCTCAAACCATGAGTTTTGAACAGTCTTTGTTTGGTAACCCAACATGCACTTTGAGCTCATAACATCACAACAAAACCTGCTGTTAACGGAACAGAACTCTTTGTTGGGTGCCATCTGCACATCAAAGTCTTTTCTCTTTTCTCCCACAACTTTTTCAATAATACTCTGCTAGCTCTGCCAAAACTAAAAAAAAAAAAAAAGTCCACAGAAGTGATTTGCTGTGAGAACAAAAATATTCTTTTTCAGCTGTTTATGCCATTAATGTAAACATAATAGGGGTGTAGCAGAAAAGATAGCCGCACTCCTCTCCAGATGTTCTGCGCTGTAGAGCAAACAAGACGCTGCAGTCTGATGTTGACAAAATCATCAAAGGGAGGAAGCAGAGACAGCATTCAGGGGTTATCCTTGTCTTTCAAGAGCCCCTATCCTCCCCACTGGAAATTACCTGACAGCTGTTTTTTGCTAACCTGTGCACCATGGGAAAGCCAAGAGTGGGAGTCGACGAGAGAACAGAGTAGGAGAGATCAGCTCTGGCCTCGCCTCACTTGCACAACAGCACAAAATATCCATGGGCAACAAGAAAAGGTCAGCTTTCATCGCAGCCCACACAGACAAGCATAAAAAGGATTCCTTAATTTCAACATCAATCTGCCAGATAAAAAAATCCATGTGAGTCAGTATAGGTGCTACAGAGATATATGAATCATGTTTATATTACACAGAGCCATTCACAATGTCTACTCTGCACTGGAAGGTCATTTGTTACTACAGTACGGAAAAGATGATGGACTCCTTTTGGTCTTCAGACATAAACAGCAGCATTTACTGTGGCTGTAGTTTATGGGGTTTTTTCCTAATATACTTTGGAGGATGCTCCTGCTTACTGATTATGCATGAAGTCACTAAAACCTGTCAGATCAAAGAGTCTTTCTGTTTAATGTCCATATTAACTGACTCCTACAGCTGAAAATTTACAACATGTGCAGCTATAAAATAATCTCACATCCTCTGAGAAGGACAACACAAAGGGAAAGTATGAACCCCATATTAATGTCAATCAGCACTATAGTACTTGAAATAATATCCTAGAAGAGTACTTCGCTATTTGTACATTGATTGCTCATCCATGTTACACCAAATTTGGGAAGAAAACTTTGTTGTTCTTGCATGCTTCTCTGAACGAAGAATCCAAAAACTGAGAAAATTCTTGATGGATTAAAGTCATATGGGATCACAATTAACAACATGCCTAGGGATGCACCAAATATTCGGTAACCGAATATATTCGGCCAAATATTGCAAAAAAACACTCATTCAGTATTCGATGGAATAAGTTAAAAGCAAGGCCGAATAATAGCGGCGTGTTTTGATAACGCAATCAAACAGCGTGCCGTGACCAGCTGAGTAAAATGGCAGCAGTGTGGCGATCCGTCCGTCACCACACTCGCATTTGTGACTTAAAATAGTTTTGAGTGAGTAAAATAGGCTTAAATCATTCAGCACGCTGTGCGAGCAGCCTATAGATTTCAACCAGCAGCAAAAACGAAAGGCGAATCCCACCGATTGTGGGTCGAACGGGGGTCACAGACACAGACAGTAATGTATTCCTGTCAATTACGGCGGCCATCGGCTTACCGGGCGACGGACAAGTCGGCTCCAATAATATCCTCTTCTTGGCGTCATGACCGCCCAGAAGTACCTGAACAGCCGAGCCAGCCGAACACAGGTATGTGACGTGTCAGAGGAGAAATGAGCCGTTCACGGCCCACAAACCTCACCGCACTTTAGGGACTGTTCTTTACTTATGAAGGGACTGTCAGGGGAGGAGGGTGGCTGGTTGATTCTTATTTTATTTATTTATTTTATTTTGATCCCCCCTATGTTAATCACTTATTGATGCTGTTTTTGAAGTATGAATAAGTCAATAAGTGATTTATTCCATTGAAATATCATTGATGTAGCCTATAATAGAAAAGTGATTTATCTTTTTATAAATGACAAAAGGCACATCTGCCTCATTTTTACTATGGTATCGTACTTAGAACCATGATATTTTCATTGGTATCATACAGTGGGATCCAATTTTGGTACCGTGACAACACTAATCTGGAGGGTGTTCATCTGCAAAAACTAATGAAAAACTAAACAACGATATTCGGTATTCAGTACTCGGTATTCGGCCAAGAGTTTAATATTATTCGGCTTCGGCCACAAATTTTCATTTCGGTGTATCCCTAAACCTAACTATATCAAAACATCCGTTAACAAACTCTCACAACTCATTCATTATAGTCTTGTTTGTCCAGTTGAATGCTCAATACTTCCCAAACACGTATTTTTCGCTAAAAATGTAATATCTAAAATACGTTGACACCGCACTCTGAGTGACAGAGCACAATCTAGGTACTCTGACTATGGAGACAGATCAGAAGAGCGCCGGGCGGAGTGAATATGTGGTTAACTTAACCATTCATTATTCATGTAGAAATATAACGCTCTGTTTCTTCGAACAGGGCTCTCATTTTTGTGTAGAGCGTGGACGGATGATGCCACAGGAAGCTTTGTGGTTGATTACTATGCCAATCTTACAAAGGAGGACGACACTTGAACGGTTTCCTCCAGTTTGTTTTGCTAGCAAAGCTAATGTTAGCTAATGCGCTAAAAGGTTAGCGTCACAGAGAAATCCAATATTCCTCTTAATACCTCCCCAAGTTCTGATGAGGTGGACATGATAACCCTTAATACATATAACATTAATCATCCCTACAACAGGAAATACTTTTTCCCTAGCCTGACGTGAGCATTTTGGATGATCACCTCCGTCCAGTCCTTTTGTCTTATCGCATGTAACCTAAGTTGTCCTTGTTTTTGTTGACAAGCAGTGGCGGCTGGTATGCAAAAAAGTTTTGAGCTATGACTCCTTCTATTCTGGCTCCCAATAACACAACAAGACTACATTTTAAGACTGCTATGTAGTCTACAGCCCTGTGGTGGAGAGTCGTGTTTTGCCTCCAGCTAACAAACTAACGTCATAGTGACGTCGGCCCTAAAAGGGTCCATACAGCACGAGTTGTGTGAGAGTTTGTAAACAGATGTTTTCATAGTTTTGTCGTTAAAGGTGATCCCTTATGACTGAAATTATCAAGAAGTTCTCAGTTTTTGGATTCTTTGTTCACTGTGGAGGCATGTGAGAAAAATAAAAATTTCTTCCCGAATTCGACGTAGCAACTGATACGCAAATGCTGATTTGAGGGGTGAAGTATTCCTTGAAGTATACGAGGACCCCCCCCGTACACTAGCTCTTCTTTCTCCTGCAGATAAAATACATTCATTCCCAGCAGACATGGGAAAGTACGGTACGATGGCTGAACCCTCATCTGAAGTAGTCACAGTTATGGGTCATTATAAATAACTCTATTATGAATGCTCTCAGCTGTTGCCACATGACATACAGTAAATTTTGTTGGAACAATGCCATTATTATTGCCATCTTTGCCATTTCTGTCATCCATTCTTGTTTTTTTGGATCTGGTTCTGAACAACTCTGGGAAGACCACAATGACCAGTATGTTTCAGTAATTCAACTTGTGTGTACTTATTAACCCAACTTACAATCAGTTTCAAAGACAGAAGTGCACACTGGGTACAGCAATGATTGAAAGTAGCAAGATGTCAGCGAGGATAAAGAAAATGTAATGAGGAGGTGACCTGCAGAAATCTATGTCAAGCACCACTACCGACCGAGTTCCCAAGCATTTAGATCTCAGATCTACGAGGAGAACAGAGGAGGAATTCCAGGGGGAGATAAAAATACCTCTGGAGCTGAGTAGCTGCAGGTGTTATTACACCCTCCGTCAGAGGCCCTGCAGCCAGAGTGGGTGCAGGAAAGAACAGGGTGGTGAGGTCCAGTGAGACATCTCCAGACCTTGGTGCCATTTCAGAAAAGTTACGAATGCCTTGCCATTTAAATAGCATCAACATCTGTGATCTGCTCTGTCACTTTCAGTCACGCTGACCCTGAAAGACATTTTGAGTTATATACCCTGGAAAGTGGAGATTCTTGGCTTTCGTATGGTATCAGTGTTGTTCTTGGATTCTAGATATGAAGCAAAATAGGCCACATTACATAATGATTCTCACCGAGCCACGAGTTAGAGAAAAAGCGGGGTTCAAAATTGTTTTTTTTTTCATTTGCTCAGACAAGTGGATCAAAAGTCTACTTGCCTAAAGTTAGTGTTTTATTTATAAGCAGTTATCAAATAACAACAAAGACATAAGTTTACTGTCATGTTTAATCTTTATTTCGCTATATCCTCTAACACCACCCAACTAAACTCCTGTTTCCAGGATAACTGAAATACTTGCGTCAGTTCATAAACTTAGTCTTTAGTCTCCACCATTTTTTTCACAAGAGCCTGATAGGTCCTACTGAGAAAAAAGCAAAATGGGTCACTCCTTAGTTACTTCCATCATCAGCTTCAGAAAAAATGATGCTAGACTTACTAGCCCAACATGGCATTTTACTTGGCTCAGTCACACGGGCAATCCTTAGTGTGACCAGCAAAGTAACGAAAGAAAGCACACCCAACAGCACAGTACAGGAAGACAAGAAAATATTGTTTATATTGGAAGAACTGTGGTCCAATGGACGAAAGAAGTTAGCAGACATTTAGCAATGGAAGGTTTTAATATTGTGCAAGCCAAGAATTTGTTTATTTGAAATCAGACGAAAACCCCACTGTCCCAGATTCTGCCTTGTTAATATAACTTCAAGCCTTACATTCATAATTTAAGGGACACATAGAGGAAGGGAAGTGGAGTGGCACTGAGTAAGAACAGAGTGCAGCTGACAAGTGTTCGCAGCTTGTCATAATGCCTTTACAAGCTTCAAAACTATTTCTATTGTTTGAGTTTGGCAATAAGAGTTTCATATTGTGAAAGCCAAGACTCTAAGTTTGAATCAAACGAACCCTCAAAATGATGACATAAATCCACTTTTCCCAAGAAATGAGCCGTTGCAACATTTGACAGATTTTGATACAGCGTGCCACATTTGTACTCAAACAAAACTGCAGTAACTTATTATATACCTGCCACAAACAGTGTTTAAAAGACATGTAGGGATTGCCAGTCACTGCCCATTCCCCGGAGCTTCTTGCTATTACAGTAACAGTCAAAGATGCTTTTGTGCGAAACGCTCCCCGATGTAAGACTCCACACATGCATTTTCCAGATCTATCGTCAGAGAGGTTCAATACAGTAGGCCGTCTGCTGCTGTGGTTGGCAACCCCCTCGACTCCCTATTTGAGGTTAGGCCTGGACAAGAACCAATAAACACTGAAGAAAGCCATGTTTCAGAAAACGCTCTGAGTGGTGGCAGGCGCAGCCAACTGGTGCTCAGCATACCGGCACACCCACATCTGCACAGCACACTACTTAAGGTCTCCTCAGACTGGTAAAAGCTCCTGACAGAGAGAACGTGCACCTCAGAGTTTATGAGACTGTGATTCAGTTTGGAGACTTTACACACAGAGCACAGTTTTCTGTTTATACTTGATTTAACTTTGCCTCATCGTCTTCCAGAATAGAGTGATTTAGCAATTTGCTTTGACAGCGACCAGTTTTTAATGACCAAAAATAGACATGAATGTTTTGAAGCAAATCCGCCCACACTCTGACTCGCAGAGATGTGACCTTAAGCTTCAGCCTAACAAGGGACTTTCCTGCAGGTTGTCTTCTATGTTTGGTGAAGGAAGTCATTTATTTCCCCCCCAACCCGAGGATCAAGGCAAATCTTAACCACCTTCCAAAAACCCAGCGAGCGCTGCTTCTTTCAAGATACCCTAAAGCAGATAAATGTGAACATTCCTGAAGCCAATTATTGGGATCGGCATGTGAGATGGGATCAGGTGCCCACTTTGTCAGCCTAAAATGCCTTCATTCTGACTGGCTTGCACCTTGTCCATTCACAGTTTTAAACCCTTGATTCTGACTCCCTCCGTCACCTCTCGACAAAGGATCAAGGGGCAGGACACTTGCAAGGAACCAGATTAGGTTCTGGAGGCTGGTTTAAGGAGAAGGATCTGGGGAATCCCAGCGATGTGAAGGTTGGATTTCTTCAGGTGTAAAGCGCTTTTGTGGTGGCCGGTCAAAAAAACCCTTACCCTATAGATTGGATTAGTCTACCTGTGTTACTCAGAACAACTGGCTACGCCATGAGGCTCATGTTTCATTTTCACCCTCGTGTGTTTAACTTCTATTTCTTTTTAAGCCATAAATGTGCCCTACAATGTACAGACAGGAGCAGCCAGTCACTCCCTTTAAATGGGAAGAATATATGAGAAAAATCACTTGGCCAAAACGTTTAACAAGTTTAGGCAGCTGTTGTTTTAGCAGTTGAACACTAGCACAAGAGGTTCCTTATACTGCCGCAGTGCCTCAAACTTTAGAAACAAGTGTGGAAATCCAAGCCAGCCAAACCCGAAGTCAGTCTCAGAGCAGACTTTGGATAAGCAAACTGAGAGTGCAGGATGAAGATATGGTTATGAATGAAGGCCAGGGGAAAAGCTGCTGGATGGGAGATAAACAGAAGTCCCGTCATTACTTTTGTCCAAGGTCAACAAGGGGCTCAACAAGAGCCTCTTGAGACGCCTCAGACTTTTCCTGCATCATTTACAGTTTCGCAGGCCTGACGTCCAGCACATTAACCATACGAGAGTAGAGCACACTAACATTCAAATACATCAAAAAAGTCACAAGTATTTGCAATTTTGCACCTGTATCTGTATTTCCCCATTAAATGCAACAGCTGAAGGATTAATTATGGAAACCTGTTACTGCATTTAATGTTTTTTTGAAGTGAAGTAATCCTTTAAGATTAAACACTCCACTATGAGTTATATTTTTACAAGCTCTGACACTCCGTATTTAGTTACTGACTGTATCAGCAAAACAACCTGCAGTATATTAACTCACCTAGACTGGGAATCTTCCTGTCTAGACTGTTTCCCTGCAGGGATCTTTCACCAGTCTATCACACAGACTGAGCAGCAGGTTATGATGTGGTTTCAGTGGTCATGATTCATACATTGATTAAAAAAGCCAAAGATATCCCCTCTGAAACAAACAGACTCATAAAATAGGTCAATACATATCAAAATTCAAAGCTCATCTAGCATGTATATCTAGATAGTAAGGGTGATAAAAGAGCATTACAGTATGTCTTACAGTGGCCTTGATGAACTGAAGGAATTCCCCCAGACAGGACCACGCCTGCTGGATCTTACGCTTTGAGAGCTAGATAAAATCCCTAAGCTAAATTAAACACTTCCTTTACATCTCTCACCCTCCCTCCAAAAGATAGTCCCAAAAATAAACTGCCTGCATGTTGAGAGCAGAACAATACCTGAGCGCAAAGAAAGCATTGTGTATTAAAAATAGACTGGATCACAATCAGTTATAGTGAGTTTACAGTATGTCAGCAAATATGGCAAATCTGTATTACTTTACATAAACAAACTGAGTATCACTTTACATAAACAAACTGAATATCACCATGGTATAAACACAAGGGAATTCACCTAAAAACAAAATGATGCACACTGAAAGTCGAGATGAAATGGGAAAAAATAGCCTTTTTAACCCTTTTAGATCACATCCTGGCCATATTGTGTACATATTTAACAATATACACACACACTGAAAAATACAAAAAAAATCAATGCCTTTATATTGTTTTATCAAAATCCAATCATGTCCCTCTGGTCTATCCTGTTCCACTAATAAATACGTCACAGTACTGAAGCAAGATATTCTTGAAATGCCATCATCCAAACTTTAATGCCAAATATTCTTACTTTGCAGATGCAGCACACACCAGCATCTAAATGGTGACATTTAGCAACAAAATAAGCTAATCACAGTAGAATTTTCTCAAAAAGACAAAGTAAAGATGTGAAATTTTTCCAATTTTTGTCAAAGTTCAACTTTTGGTGAACTTTGACAATGGAATTAAATGCCATTGACCCATAGAAAGCCGCCTTGATATGAGAGCTGGCCTTTGAGGGAACGGGGAGCCAAAGAGTCTAAAATGAAGAAGGCTTTTAGCTGTATCACACTCATCTGACACCAAAAAGGGATCGTTGCAGACACTAGACAGGGGTTCATGGTAAAAACCCTCTTTTACACAGTAAATTGTCCCATTAGCTAACAGAGCTTCAAACATTTAGCAAGCTAGCTAAGGTTAGTTCCAAGAGCTTTCCCTGCCTTTTTAGTAACTCTTTAAATTATCTGACATACAATCCTCAGAACAATATGCCACAGTGGGCATATTGTTGGTACAGTATATTGTCCCGTTAGCTAATGGCGCTTGCCACATTTAGCAAGCAAGCTTACAATCCTGAGAACAAAATGCCACGGAGGGCATTTTAGGGTGGGACACTACAACAAAAATATTAAAAAATCTCAGAGAGTTATTGTGACTGACAATCACTTGCAGTTTTTCGGTTTGCTAGCATGTTAGCAGTTAGCTTCCCCACTACAGTAGTTAAGCTACAATGAGTAGCGGAGACTGGGGTTGGTTAAACCTCACAGAAACAAAAATTTAAACATAAAAATGTTTGCTTTCTTCACCCAAACTCATTTACAATTTCATCTGAAAGTCACTAACTTGTTAGGTGAGGGTAACATTTTAGTTTTATTATTACAGTTAAATACGGTCTGTGGACTAAATGTAATATAAAACTGTATAAGATGGAGATATTGAAAAAGTGTTACTTCTGTTTAATTGACGAAGGAAACAGTTACATGATGATATCAGATTTGAAAGTCTGTTATGAGTGATGGAAGCTGGCTAATATAATTTTATTACAAAGTTGGGTCCAACGTGAGTGGAGCATTTTAACATTGGGCCAACGAACCCCTTGATGTATGATATTGTGAGCAAGTTAGCATTATCATTGCAAGCACTTTGGCATTGTTATCATGAACATGTGAGTGTGTTAGCACCATTAAGAGCATTTTAGCATTGTTAGCATTCTTTGTGAGCATATTATTTTCATATTTATAGCAGAGACCTCAACCTTTCATTTGCTGGTAGTTAGAATATTCTAACATATATAATGCTAGAGAAATATGGCAGAGAGTGAAAAGTGTGCTAACCGACCCCAGTCTCCCCTACTCCCCAGGCTACAGCACCGAGGCTCTGGCTTCACCTATTTTGTAAATATTGCTTTTAGACACTGTGTCCCCATATTTCTACAATTATGTTGTTAGGTTAACATTTTTCTTTAAAGACAGAAAAAATAACACCCATGTTGTAATTAAATGAATTTTCCTCAAAGTGCCTGAAAAACACCTCATAATATTCTTTTTTTATGTTTGTGCCTAAACTAATGAGTAATAATCCCACCATTCAGTTGCTAATTGGAACCACAAACCTTTATTGAGGCCATTCATTGCAGACATTTACCTTGCAAGCAGAGGCTTGTTAACGATCCGATCCTGTGCTTTGTTAAAAAGCTCCCATTACAATTAGCCAGCAGCAGGACGTAAAAGGCTGCAGTTAACCAAGAAAAGGTGGGTCAGTTAAACAGGAGCTCTTATTCTGTGATTTAAGTGTCGTCAAATTTGGTACGTTTCAACATTTATGGCATAGCAATAACATATTAGAGGCTATATTTTGCTCTTGAATAGTTAATTTTAACTGACTACAGATGATGTTTTTAAAGCATTATCATGGATCACCCTACAGCACAAAAATCTAAGGCCCAAACCGCAACCTCATGGTCTGCATTCCTGTTTAAATGGCTACAATTGTAATCAGTTGTTCGTTCTTGAGTGACCTGAGTTTAAAGAAATGCTGCAGGGGGAACAAAACTTTACCACTTTAATTACACTCTACATTGAAGTTATACAGAGACTTAAGAGGACACGTTTGGCTTTGTACCAGCAAAACAACGAACCTGGGGGCCCGACATCTGACAACCATAAACAAAGTCTGGGAGTATCTTCCTCTCAACAGTTGACAGACGAATTTCACCTGTCCTCATAATTCAACAACAGGCTTTAATTTGAAGGTGTGCTCACACCTACAAAGACATCTGTTTGCCAGGAGTTTATGCAATAATACAAGAAAGCAGGAGGGCTAACCTGGCCATTCATTGGAAGCAGATGTGAAGGATCCATTTCCTACTATAATAAGAGGTAATTATAGGAATGGGGGCCCTGTGTGTTCGTGTGAAAATACACCGAGCTCCGGTGGTTAATCAACGACGTGAACCAGTCAGGTATACGAGAGACGGCAGAGGAACTAACTGCAGTCTGCTCTAGGTGTGAGTCATCACTGTGCTAATGGACAAGCCAGCACAAGCCAGTTCATGACCTTTCAAGGGGAAAAAAAAGAGCAGAAAAGGGATAATTTAAGACTCAGCTTTCACCAGAAAGGTGACATCACTCATCCTGCTGACACTTCTTCACAGGAAAACTTTGCTGTCTCATACGACAGGCAATAACACAACAGCATTTTTACAGGAATAAAAGTGTTAAAAATAAAATATAATTTCCTTTGCTTGCATTTTTTTAAGTGAACCCTGAGGTATTCACGTCAGCAAACACTCATTCCTCAACTTAACTCCAAGTATTTCTGCCTAGGGGGGTGGACAGGAGCAGGATGAGCCATGACTGACAATGCATGCTATGCCATTTAATAATATATACATATATTTGAAGAATATATTCCGGTATTTTAAATAAATGTAATAAACAGTTATTGTTATTGACTATTTTTAATTGTTCTTTAATAGAGACAGAGTGCCCATGCTTCCTATTCAACCACTGAGTGGAAAAATCTGTTTCCTCTGATCCATGAGACACATTTTAAAGTGCCAATCACTTTAAGTGCCGACTTCCGTATGCGTATTTTACATTGAGCATAAGCCATTTGGATTCAGAGGTAACTTTAAAGAGTGCTGAGCAAAGGAATGCACAACAAATTCTTTGTTCCTTTTCTGAAATGTATTTACAGGATTACTTTAAACCTGACAGCTATCAGAAGCCCCTTTTAGACAGGCTGTTTAAGGTGGGAAATTCCTGTCATTATTCTGCCTCACGATTTTCTATTAAAAGGTACAATCACAGAATGTGAGGACAGAGTTGTCTTTCCCTTAAGCCAGTTGCGGGGGATGTATCGGCGCCAAATTAACATCTGTATAGAAGGGAAAGCTGGCAGGACAGGACCATAGATGTGACGTGTTATATGTGTGACCCACCGCTGGGAGATTAAGAAAGCAGCTAATATCAGTTAGCAGCTAACTCAAAGAAGAACTTGTCTGCAAATTGGGAAAACAATGAGCTTCAGAAGCTCCTTACCCTCCTAGTAGAGGACAAGATCAGTCGCCATATAAAGGCCAGTTCAGACCAACGATTTGCCACGAGATGCAAACGCTTTAGAACGTTGCAGAGAAAAGCTGCAGGTGTGAGTTGTGAGTTGGCCGTCTGAGCTCAACTCAACCCTGCTGACGTTATCGCCTTTATCTCCGCTGGTCAAATTGCCAGCAGCTGGTTTTAGAGCGTAAGGCACATTGCCTCTTTCTACAGCCAATCAGTTTGTAGTGAAGTCTGCTGGTCAAGTCAAAATTAAGGCAGATGCCATGTTTGCTTGCAGCAGGTGCTCCATCCCCGCCAAGCCCTCTGTTGCTGTCCTCACATGTGCCGGTGTTGGACGGTGGTAAATGATTGTTAATGCAATGTTATGCCATTGTTATTGTTTAGAAAGCGCTGCCGACGCTAAGTTTTATGTCACAACTGAGGCCAATGCTGTTGTGTTACACGTCACGCCTCTCCTGCTTCCGAGATGCCAGCATACTGTCTGAAAATCACACACTGGTGCGGCATGAAGCTGCCATTGTTTGGTTCCGAGTAAAAATGCAACGCTCGCATATGGGATTTCGTAGCAGCGCTATTGTGCGATCTGTGTAAAAAAGGACAGAACTAGTTTGCAGCAGGACAGTTTTAATAGTTATGCTTTATTTTTTATGTAGACCAGGCCCATATTATTGGAATATGGCATGAGAAGTACAAGCTCCACCTTTGGGCTACAGCAATAGTGCTGACTTGCCCTCAGAGACAAAGCACCCAGGCCTGATCAGACCCTAATCTCCCTCTGTCTGGCCGGCCTGTTCTAAAAAACAAATAGGCATGAAAAAACAACTCTGCTCTCGTTCTTCTATTATCTCCCTCAAATCTTGTTTTCCATTATTCCTGCACTGGGAAAGCCCTGGTAAAACAACAGACTGAGGTTAACCATATGCCCACAGGCAAGACTGATGTCTGTGCCAGAGAATCTGACTGCAGTCTAGTATTTGTGCCAAATTTCAGCCCCGGTGTGCCCCCATTTACATCCCTTGTACCCATGACGGGGTCAGAATAGAGCCTCAGCAGGTGGAGCCTGGTAGGGAAGACGGGGCCTCTTCGACCTGGCAAAGCTGAAAGAGCCTCCTCTGTGTGCTCTCAGTCCACATAAATCACACAGGCCCTCAGTTCAGGGGAAGAACCATTTAATTACCCCTTTTAAAGCAATAATTGCCTGACTTGGCTGGAGGTCCTGTTTGCATGAAGACAAATGGAAAAGTGAGGCCTTCACTGTCTCTGATTATCACTGAAGAACATCAAGGGCAACCAAGATCTGTAATTTAGATGAGCAAATCAAATATATGTACCTCACATGTTTATAAAAAGAGATCAAGGAAAGAAATCTGAAGTGGACCTAAGTTTAACAAACACAGCAACCGCTGTGTCTTGATTTAAAGAGGATCTACTATGCTAATTTTCAGGTTCATAATATTTAAGGATTCTACAAGGACATGTTTACATGCTTTAAAGTTAAAAAAATATTTTCCTCTGCTGGTGCACCTGTATCTACCCTCTGTCTGAGGTTTCTTTTTAGCACCAGTCTCTTCAAGCCACCTCCCAAAAAAAGCCCAGTCTTCTCTGAATGGTCAGTGTCTAAACCATGTTTTTACTTATCTCTGCATCCGTGCACCATCATAGCAGTTGGGGAATGACTGTGACGGTGAATAGAGGCACTTTCTACTGTGAAAAATCACGACTAAAAGCTTCTCAATACTAACGGACATGTTCCAGCAGGATTAAAACCAGGGAGAAATGTACAACATCAGCAACCAAAAGATTACAAGTTTCTCTGATATTAGCAAGTAGCTACATGCACATTAGCAGTGTACTTGCAGCCGGACTGTTACAGAATAGCAGCACTTTCTACCTTGAAAAAACACCAATAAAAGCTTCTAAAAACAACCAGACATGTTCTAGCAGTAATATGATTAGAAACTGTGGAGAAAGTTAGCAAACAAGATACTGTTTCTCTGATGTAAGCATGTGGCTACATGAACGTTAGACGTGTACTTGCAGCTAGGGAATGACTCTAACGACAAGTAGGGGCACTTGCGACTGTGAAAATCATCAATAAAAGCTTCTGAACACAACCAGACATGTTCCAGAAGGAATATTATTCGAAATTAGGGTGAAATGAACAACATCAGCAAACAAAAGATACATGTTTAGCTGACGTTAGCACAGAGCTACATGTTCGTTAGGGGTGTACTTGTAGCCAGAGAATGACTGTAACAGAGAATAGTGGCACTTTCTATCGTGAAAAAAAAGAATCGCAACTAGAAGCTTCTAAACACAACCAGAAATGATGAATATGATCTGAAATCAGGAAGAAATTAACAATATTGCCAACCAAAACATGTTTTCCTGGTGTTAGCATGTGGCTATAGGGATGTTAACAAAGAAATGTGACTATTAAGAGAATAGTGAGACATTCTACAGTGAAAATCACCAATGAAGAGGTCTAAACACAAGTGGGCATGTTTTAGCAGGAATATAATTTGAAGTTGCGGAGAAATTGACAACATTGGCAACCAAAAGAATCATGTTTTGCTGAAGTTCGCATGTAGCTACATGTATGTTAGCAGCGTACTTGCATCCAGGAAATGACTGTAACAAAGGACAGAGACACTTTCTACTGTGACAAATCACCAATAAAGGCTTCTAAACACAATCGGACATGTTCCAGTTGGAATACAATCTGAAATCGGGGAGAAATTAATAACATCAACAACCAAGATTACAGGTTTCCTTGACTTAGCATGTGGCTACATGTATGTTAGCGGTGTACTTGCAGCTAGGGAATTACTTTAATTGAGAATAGTGGCACTTTTTACAGCAATAAATCACCAGTAAAAGCTTCTAAACACAAATGGACATATTTTGGCAGGAATATAATATTTAATTGGAGAGAAATTAAAAACATCGGCAACCAAAAGATGCATGTTTTGCTGACGTTAGCACACAGCTGCATGTTCGTTAGCAGGGGAATGGCTGTTACAGAGAATAGTGGCACTTTCTGCCATTAAATTACCAATAAAAGCTTCTCAACATAACCAGACACGTTCCTGTTGGAATATGATCTAACATCAGGGAGAAATTTACAACACTGACAACCAAGTTTACGTGTTTGCCTTATGTTAGTTTGTTGCATGATTTAGCAGTGTAGGCTACATAATTTAAACACTTGCAGTAGCATGCCAGGAGCAAAAAATGTTGACCTTATAATTTGAAACTTTGGCCATGTTTAATATGAACATTCGATGTAATTCTTTATACAGTAAAAAGATACAGAACAGCAAAATGGGTCCCCTTTAAAGAGAAATCTGCATTGCTAATCAGCTGCTGCTCCCATAATGCTCCTGAGTGATGTGGTGTCGTTAAGTCATTGTTGGTGGTCACCAGCTACTTACTGTAAAGTGTATGTCTCAACTGAGAACATACGCTGACTCATGTTTCCAAAGAAGTTAAATATTACCACATCACAAATGTGACACAAACATACTGAAGCACTTTTAAAATTAGCATTTTTCCTGCACATCTCCTCATCTGAGTATCTCCAGCTTTGCCATCTTTGATCAAACTGCAAACTGCAACTTTCAGAGGCACATAAACAAGCCTTTAAGATGACTATTTAGATGACTCCTCATTCCACCGGATCAACAGATGGTTTGGGTGGAGAGAAAATTATATACAGCCACTTTAGTCTAAAACCACAAAAATTCCCCTTGCCTTAACAACTGTGATACAAGGCCAACGTTCAGCTTCACTAGGCCTGCCAGGTACTGGGTAGACATGCATACTGTTGGGCCTCCGGGCACATGATGGATGCTAAGCTACTTTAGTCGGCGGGGTGGTTAAGCAGTCAGTATTCTTTGTATTTCATTGGCAGTGCTCTCCATGAATAAAGATAAAATCTGATATCCTTCACTCAGCTTCTCCCTGATGGTTATCTGGAACAGCTTCAAGAGCAGTGTATTTTGAAAATGATCAGAAGGCCCAATGGTGATGGTTTGAGCATACAAGAAGCTGTGATTTTAATCTAGTGAAACGCTCAACCACCAACAGGGTCCGCATTCCTTTCTTATCAATGGCTTTCATTCCTAAGTCTCATACAGAAGTTACTGTCTAGTATAGGCTCACTGCTGTTAGACCCCACAAAACATGCATCTTCTGGTAACCAGACTGCCAGATCAACTGTAAGACACATTCAGTGTTTTGAAAAACACAGGGCAAAGGGCCAGTGAGGTAGCAGGGGAAATTAAACTAGCACAACTGACCTTTCTTTTGATTTCTAAACATGCACAGGCGGTGTGCATGGGGCTGTAATAACAGTGGAAGAGTTTGGAGAGTGTCTTTTTCTTGCCTTTCCAAAACCAGAAGCACAACAACATCAATGTAAGAAAGAAATTAAACAGTGTGTTTATCTGCTCTAACATGAGGGTGCTTTCACACCTGCCCTGTTTGGTTTAGTTTGTTTGCCCCCTAAGTGCGGTCCATTTGGTCAGGTGTGAACACAGCAATCACACTCAGGTGTGCACTAAAACAACCGCACCAAGACCGTCTTGAAGAGGTGGTATCGGTTCGGATACAAACGAACTCTGGTGCGGTTCGTTTGTGGTGAGAATGTGTTCCGACCTCAATCCGAAACAACTGCCAACAGGTTAACTGGCGACTCTAAATTGTCCGTAGGTGTGAATGTGAGTGTGAATGGTTGTCTGTCTCTATGTGTCAGCCCTGTGATAGTCTGGTGACCTGTCCAGGGTGTACCCTGCCTCTCGCCCAATGTCACTGACCCCTAACAGGATAAGCGGTTACGGAAAATGAGCGAAAAATGAATGAATGAATATACTTATTGCATAAATATAACATAATTAACCTGACACAAATTTATGTTTCCTGGGACAGCAAAGCATGACCTGCCTTACTCTCCCTCTGATTGGCTTGTACGTTGTTGCTTGGGTTGGTTAGGTTTGGAGAAGAGGAGTGGGATTGGTTAGGGTTAGGGTAAGAATGTCAGGGTAAGCCAATCAGAGGCAGAGTAAGGGAACTATAAGCAGTTTCCACTGTAATTTGATTTATTAAAAGAAGCAATTAGGGTGTATTATTGTTTTACTTATAATGCAGCAACAGATTTGCATTTGCAGAACTTAAATGACGGATACAAGTTTTCTGCTCATTTATATTTTAATTTAATATAAAAATATTTACTTTTCATTAAAAATACAGTATGAGAATGAGAGTGTGTGTGTGTGTGTGTGTGTGTGTGTCTGAATCAAAGACTTTTTTCCATTACAACACGGTCTGGCTCATGGCATGGAACATGCATCTTCAAAAGCAGCAAACCTGAATGGAAAAAATGTCCGACCAAGCAGCTGCAACACACTGTGAAGGAAATTCAAATATCACATCCTAGCTGAGAGAGAAAAATAAAAACAACAAGGGCTTGTACTTTGGCATAATTAGGTCCAGGGGAATTCATTAATCCTTAGTTCCAGCTTGTTACTTGCCAAGTTACGAAAACTTGTGAAAACTTTTGTACAGCTTTGCAACCACACTCGGTGACCAGCTGACAGAACTCCAAATGAAGTAGATCCTGCTGTGCGAGAAATAAAAACTGTGATAAATGCTTCATTATCTTTACTGCATAAAAAAAGACTGAAGACACAGGGGAGGCTTAAATAAGACTTGCAGAAAAACGAGAATGACTACAGATTACGAGGATTTTCAAATATAAACATGCTTCAGAGAGAAAGAAGATTAAGTAGGGGAAAAACGGGTAAGGGGGTTGGAAAAACAACAAATACACTGGGTTATTTCTTTCGGCATATATAGAGCAGGACATCTGAACTGCACACAGGAAAGCCTGAATAAACTTTGCTTCAGGGGAAGTGGGGTCCTCTTGTCCTGTAGATTATTCCAGGTTTCATTTCCCCAACAGGATGGTGACTCAGCAAGAGGCAAACATTTTAGACCATCACAAACCAGTGCACCAAAACAATGGAGTGCCAGCGACCTCTTAACCACAAACCCATTTGCTTTTTAAAGATATCTCCGCTGTGGTGAAGGTGTGGTTGGGTTTAGAAACGAAACCTACTTGGTTATGGTGTAGAAAAGATCATGTTTTGGATTAAAACACCCATGTTTGGTGGCACTAAAGCCGTTGGAAATGGCGCAATGTTTCAATGACTAACACCCAGGTTACTTGACTTAAACACCGCTGGGAAATGCTCAAAAAAGTTGGTGAAAATCATTCAGGTTCGGTAAAAAACAGCCAGTTTAGGTGGCTTAAACCAGTAGTTCCCAACTGGTCCAGCCACAGGGTCCAGATTTCTTCTTAGTCATTAGTTCAAGGTCCACATGGTTTCATATTTTCATCGTCATACTTTCGTTTAGCCATGCCGTCAAGCTAGCTTGCCGTCTCTGTTAAGTAGCTGTCCGTTAGTCACTAAATTTACTGCAGGAAATGGCACTTCAAAATAAAAGCTCTGTGCCAGAAATTCACTGTACTTCAAAATGAAGTGGGTTTTTACAAACTTGACAAGTTTGAGAGTCACTTGTGGTCCATTCAGAATGGACCAGCGACCCACCAGTTGGGAACCACTGGCTTAAACACTGCTGGAACACACAGAGATGTGTTGGTGGAAATCCCTCTGGTTGGGTGCCACAAACCTAGCTGGGAAACGCCGCTATGTGCCGCTCAAAACACCCAGATTTAGTGCTACAAACACTGGTAGAAGCGCCGTAAAGGGTCACCAAAAAACAAATGGTGCTTTTGTTTCTTCTTCTTAAACAAAGATCTGTGGTTTGTCAGCCATCTCGCCGAGATGTCACGCCATCCGCCATCCCCGCCATCTCCCAGTGACAAAGTCAGTTTATGTGCTACATCACTTTAGCAATATTGATATGATATGTAGGAAACATGCAAATGAAACATATAGAATACCCACATTTCTTCTGGCGACTAGCCTGTGTTTTTTTAGCGCTTCGAGCACCACAAGCTGAGTGCCATCTAGTTTCATTATGTGTCAGATATTTTAATATGTCATTTATCATTACATCTCAAACACTCACAACAAAACAATCCAGATTGATTAATAGCACTACAGGTAAGAGGAAAATGTGTATTTTTGATTTTGTCCCTTTAAAGCTACCAAGGATGAGTACAAAGAGGAAAGGAAGGAGGGGGAAAACGACAAACATGCACAGATTCCTGCAAGGACACAACGTGCGTAAGTGTGTGGATGTGTGTATAACAAAGAGAAAGATTTGTTATGTCTGACATGATAACACAGACCAGACTGGTGCAGCTCTCCTGAGGGCCTCTGCAGCCTCAGAAAGGGGCACAGCTGAGGCCCAGTACATGAGTTTCATTTCAACGGCGGCTTTAGAGGCATTCTGAGGACATTTTGTTGCAGTTGACATGTTGCCATGTTATTTATTAGTATTAGATCAAAAGATGTCAAGAGTTCTTCATACCCCAAACAGACAAGCACTAACGACTGCCCTCCTTAGTTACTGTTGCTATGATTGAAAACGCTGTCTCGGGCTGACTCTTTAATGCTTCCTGTTTTAAAAAGGGGCATGAAAACGCACTTGGTGTCTACATACTGTACATGATATCATGCTGAAAGACTGAGACTGAAGCTGCAAGATCCAGACAAAAAAAATCAGCATTCACACAAGTTCATCTAGTCAGTCCTACAAGTATGATAAGGAAAAATATTAATTAGGGACTGTTCTTTATTTATCAGAGGCTCTGGTGTAACTGTCATTTTTTGGTTTTGTTTTGCTTTTATCTTGACCCTCCCCTGAGCTACAAATATTTTTCCCTGAACCACCAAACCACACCAAATGTACTTGCCACTTGTCACAGGGGCCATTTTTAGATTTTAAAGACTTACACTTTGATGATTGAATAAGTAAAAAGTTAAAAACGAGGTCCTGGAGTTGAAAAAAAACCTTGATTTTTCACAATTATCCTGCATGAAAGAGCACAGAATTTAATGTTGTTTTTTTACAGGAAATATATAAACAAGAAAAATCACTAATTTAAGCTTAGATTTGGTTTGGTTATGACGGAAGCATTTGAAACAAACGATATGTTCAAGGACTGTCGGAAATGTAAATATCGGACTTCTGATTCTGATCATTTCTGTTTCTGGCAATGACAAATGATGTAATTTGGCTTTTTTTTCCAAACATGACACCTTTCAAACCCGACAGTAGGTTTTGAGTTCCAAAGGGTATTAAAATAAATACAAAATGCAAACATTTAAAGATGTGTTCCCTCCCCTTAGCCAAAAAACAAAACAAAATTTAAGCTCCTCCCCCATGCTTAAAAATCATTTGACGTGCCTCCCCTGTTGTGCAACACCTCTTCCTCTAACAGAAGTAATGAACAGTGCCTTAGGCTGTTATTTCTCACTGCTGCTCAGCTCACATTACATAAAACAGCATGTTTTCACTTTTAGCATTACAAGAGAAAAGGTTTTCAGCTTTCAGTCTTTAGAGTTTCCGTGGCTCATTATAAGAAAAAAGAATAGTCGGCTCTAGCTCATCAGCGCTGGTGTTCAAAACACACAAAACCCTTAATTTGTGAAGTTGGTGGCTAATTAGGCTCCTGAAGAGCAGCAGACTTGTTTGGCTGCCTACGAACAAGCTCCTGAATTAAATAAAAGCGAGCAACGAGGGGAAGCTGGTGTTTTCCCTGTGTTTAATTTTCACCGAGCCATCACACCCTCAAGCCTGCAAAATTCCACATGCCGACCTCCCTCTGTGAGCATTAAGGGTTTAACAACAGCTTAGGCGAATTTGCATCTTCTTAAGGTTACAACAAAGTCTTGGAAAGATGGCAGCCTCTCTGGTTTCACAGGTAGAGACTTGTCATACAGTAAGAGGAAGTAGAGGCAGAGTGCTACTAGTCTCAGGGAGTGAGACATCATCAGCTCTGATAGGATACCAGGGTGGGATTTTTATAAACACTTCGCAGGATGTCAGGGTCAAACCTGCTTTTAAAAGACAATAGAGACGAAGAAGGATTGCATTCCTTCAGCAAATTTAAGCACCCTGGAAAAAAATCTACTCTGCTCACAACACACAAAAACATCTTTAGTGAAAAGGGCAGCAACCCCCATCAGAGTAGCTGTATAAGTTGGGAGGGACCATACAAGACAATGCAGCAGCTCCCTTGGGAGAAAAAGCAGAATGCCAAAGTGACTTCACATCAATGCTGCCAGCAGAGACAATGGTCGATTCAATGAGGCACAGACAACTATGGAACACCTTCAAAGGGAAAGTGCAATACAGTTAACTTAGCATTTCAATGAATCTCTAATAAGTGCTAGCCTGGGCACAGCCTGGGAAACAGCCCAGTAAGACAGTGTGAAAAGATTGAAGAAGACTGGTGAAGACTGGTGAAGGTGGGGAAATCACTCTGTAACAGTCTATTAGAGTCTTTTGTTCTTCCTATCAAGCTCGTGTTGATTTAAAACTCACTATTTCAAGAGGAACAGAGTGGCCACTGGCATTTAGGTTCAGTTTAGGGATGTCAGTTTCATTTAATTTCGCTCTTGATAGCCCAACACCCATTAACTGGTAACTAATTGGTTAATTCTTTAAAAAAAAAAATTACATGAAAAACAAGATGCTTTTCCTTTTAGTGCGGCACTTCACTGACTCACTCAGCACGTTTACATGACATCAGAGAAAATGATTTATTGTGTTAATCTGACTAAAACCAAACTTTTAAAAACACGTGTTAACATGTAAATCAAATTTCTCAAAGTCGGGCTGACACACCCAGACAATGCAACTGGGAGTCTAATTACTCGTGCATGTATACAGTCAATCAGACACAAAGTATCTAAGGGCTCTGCGCATGCTCCACAAAAGTCGAATAGCATTAAATGCGTAACAGAAGAAGAAGCCAATAACAATTTGGCAAAGTCTACATCCAGAGCTGTGCATTTTTGGATGGACGAAATGTACAGAGCTGTGAAGTTGTCCACCATGGTACCAGTTTGCAGCTAGCTAACTGTAGCTAATTTGCTGATTGTTTGGTCCATGACATAATAGGTCAACCGGAAAAAGTTCCAATACTAACAAGCTGAAAGGAGGCATATCGCCACCTATCGTAGTGGAGTCGTACATCGGTCAATAAATCTTTTCCCCTCCTGTGCTTGTATACTGGGACAATGACAGTGCTGGGCTAGCGGCCTGTGTCCGACACGCCAAACACCATTTAACATGAAACTACTTTATTTAGTATTTTTACCCATTTTAATAACCTGATGTGTTTGTTTTGGAGAGAAAAACCAATAAAAACCTCCTCAATGAACACTGAAGGAATTCTAACCCGGAGAAGTTTCAGCTGGTTGCAATCTGCAATCCTCTACACTAGATGCCACTAAATCCCCCTAAATGTTACACATTGTTCCTTTAAAGTGAGCGCTAAACCTCTCATTTAGCAAAAAATGAGCTGATTACAAAGGAGGACGAAAGAAAACTTTGGTGACCTTTTTCCAAACTGAACAAATAAGTCTTTCTTCTAATTTTCCGAAGAATATAATTAAAATTCCAACACTGAGAGCGAAACCAAATATCAGACATTTGTGATTTGCTACCACAAATAGTTTCTGACCATTAGCTGTTGTTTATTGCTCGAGTTGTAGACCATGTTGTGTCCTCAAGACATCCTGTGACCTCAGCGTGAACTCTGCTGGGTTTATTGCACCTGTAGCTCCATAACACAGGAATGAAGGGTGATATACTCCAAGCATGTCTTACTAAAAAAAAAAAAAAACGGGCCAAAGGCCATTGGTTTAACTGTTTGTCTGTTATCAATCTGTTTCTCAGCTTTTGAATAATTATATCACACAGCATGAACTGTAAACACGCTATCTAAATGATTCTTGTCAGGAAATCCCATAAGTACTTGCTGCACTACAAAGAGGGCAGATTACAGGGTTCACTTTAGAGCAAAATACAGAAATTGGTAGTGATTGAGTTTCTTGCTTATGAGCACTACATACGATGTAGAAAGTGTCAAAGTTATGGGACACCAGTCTGTAAATACTTTACCTGGAAAGTTCAGGTTTTCAACTCACATGAGAGACACTTACATTTACGATAGATATGATTTATGAAATGTACCTTTATATCAGTACCTTACAGCTTCTGATGCTATGATGTAATCAACTAGCCTTTTTTTTAGTGATTTCCACCAACGTTTCCAGACAGTAAAGCCGCATGTTTTGATGATGTGATGCTGCAAAGACTTTTACCAGTGGTGAAACCATCTAACAATGTTTGAGTAAAGTGTTACAACCTTTTTCTTGAACCAGAAACGGACCCGAAAGTAACGTCTCCAAACCCACCAAACTCCATTTTAATAAATAGTAATTTAAGCGTCTATGAGGGCAGCATATTTTCACATCTATCTGGGTGAATTAAGGGTTTATCTCAGCCAAACCAGAGCTTGTGGTTGTTAAAACAGCGTAAAGTCAAACAAAGATGGTTTTTGTGAGTTATATTATGTTTCTGTCAAATTTAAATGAAGTGTGTTTTATGATGGTAAAATTACCCTTTATTTAAATGGAGTCTGGTAGGTTTGATATCAGGGGTTTTTGTGGCAGTTTCTGGTTGAACAAAAAGGATTTTCCTCCTTAACAAGAGGTCTATCTCTATAGGGATCCTTTCTATTCTAGTGTCTAGTGTCTAGTGTTATTATAAGTATTCACTTATAATAACAATCGGAGCCTGTCAGTAGCAAAAACAAGCACTGGCTGCTGCTAGCTGCAGCTTTCTCGCTCAATACTGGAACAGTGTCAAAAATGTTCTCACTGAGACACTTAAACATGGGAAAACTGGGTCCAGGTTAAATATAACCTTTAGCTCTGGCTTTTTATTTGATTAATTGACATACAGAGAACAACACAGCAACTCTGTAGCATGGAAACGAAAGCTTTGTTTTCCCGTTCAGTGTAAAAGGATGTGACGTTTTGTGGGCGTGCCCATGAACTCTGACTGTATCTAGGCTGGGCCTGTCTAGTTGAAGGACAATCATTTAATCCCTAAGATGCACTGCTTCCACACCACATTCATCACGCAGTCATTTTTAACAAGCACTGTTAAAAAGAAAAGACATTTTATTTCATCCCGTGTTATCAGGTGTGTTGAATGTGTTATCAAAGTGATAATCAAAGACAGGTGTTGTAGTCAAGGAAGTCTGATGGCTGTTAATGTGTTACCTCCAACAGATGCACATTCAGACTGTAAATTTCTTCCACATAAAGCTTTACAGATTTAATTACAGTATGGCACTTGATCTGACAGAAGCTTCAGCCCGATCTGAGGATGATACATAAATCTATTAAACTGTGGTTTGAAACAAAAGCCAACCACGGACATATGCCTCACAGAGGGAAAATGTGGGAAGAGGTGTGAATGGAAAGAGTGGGACTCTAGTTACAACAGGCGGTACTCAAGAGTATGTGCGCTCATGTCAGCACATGCACAGCGTTGCTGCTGTACCAGCTGAGGTGCAGCTGTGTTTGGAGTCGGCTCTTCTGTCCGACACGGATGCGACTTTGGGCATGAAAGTGCAACATGACTGCAGCTGCAGAGCAAAGTGTATTGTGTGGAGACATTAGTTTATGTGAATGTTTGTGTGAGGGTGTGTCCAAGACTGTGATACATCTCTGAAGTCTAAAATCCTAATTTGCACCGCACCACATGAATCACACTGATCTCTGAGGTTACAAGAATATATTGTTCTTGCATGAATTGATTATATTCTAATAATACAATTACAAAAGCTGGTTTTGGCTCTAAACTGCAAATATAATCAGAAGAAGAAGGGAGGAAAAAGCAACACTGAATTCAGGCTTGGAGGTGAGGCCACACTGTAGATCCTGTACCAACATTTTTGGCATATTTTTGCTAATTTATTATAAATCATGCATACTTCACATGTTCCTGATCATTTTCCAAAACACTCTACAAGTAAAAAACATTATCTTTGTGTTGTAATGTGGATGTAAATGCAAATCACTGTGAAAAGCCTACGTCACTGTAATACACAAACTTCCACATCAACAAACGCAGACATGACGTTCACTTACAGACACCACCTGGATTATTTCTGTACTTGAGTTAAATAAGTGGGCATCAGTGGCTGCTGAGAAGGTGGTAAAAATATGAAACACTACAGCATCATTAGTAATGTAACCCCGGGCTATGTTCCTTTAAGTCGGGCACAGGAGGGTGTGCTCCTCTGACATTACAGAGCTATAGACTGCATCAAAACCAACCGCAGCCTCACTTCTCTATAGGGGGGCAAAGAAGCACAAACTATAAAGGAATATTTTCAGCGTCTCTATCCAAGGGAGCTGTGTAATATTTGAGGGATACCCACAGAAAGAACAAAGAAAATGGCCAGACACTGGTCTTGTTCATGCACATCATGTCTCTTGAAGTAGCATACTCTTTGTGGAATGACTGCATTGGACAAAGACATGCAGGACAATAAATATGTGACGTTAACACCTCGTTTTCACACAGCTCCGTACAGGGAGTCCATTCATTCCAATGAGAACCTAAGTGATCTCTGATGTGTTTGCAAAACTCCTCCTTCTGAAAATGCCTCAAGTACGTTGAAAAAACCCTTTTGAGGCAGATTTCAGACAGACTGTGTGCCACAGGAAGTTAATGCAAAAACAAATTAGCTAACAGACAGAAAAAATGTATAAATAGAGCTGTTTTACATTCATCAAAGTGAAAAGTTCAGTGACATGTTGAGCCACTAACACTGGTGGCATGCTAGCTGTGTAACAAAATGCATGCACAGTAGATGGAACCTCTTCTACAAAATATTTTGCAAAATGGGCTACACACCTGACAGGCCAACCTCAGTAATTATTCGTCACCTTGTATTATAGGGCTGCCCCCTGACAAAGATATTTCCTAGTCGACCACTAATCATCATTTAGGGCCATTAGTCGACAAGTCGCTCGTATATTTTGGGTGGGGCAACGCACATTCATTAACGTAGGCCTATATTTTATCTACAAGTGCACGTCACACACTGAGCGAGCCGTCTGTTAATGACGCTGTGGGCTAATGGGCATGTAGCTACTTCCATGTTTCAGATGATACGTCATGTTTGTAGTCGACCAATGAAGATGAGTTTACATATCACCTTGGGTTCGTCCTTCACCTTCTCAAAATGATCCCACACTTTGGATTTCCTGCCCGACATGTTATTAACTAGCCTGTGGAATAACCGCAGGTACCAGCCCTGACAAATTGACTGCCGAGCATGGACACTTCTTGTGTCTGTCCTTTCAAATTAAATCCCCACATAGTCTAGTCATATAGGTTTAGATTTATTTTGATATGGTGCAGCTCCTAACAGAGTTTCACGGGGTTTTTTTTCTTTTTCCTGCAACTAAGCGACCAATGAAATCTTGCCAACTAATGACCTTTCTGGTCAACTATTAGGAGGCAGCTCAACATTACTGGTCCTGTTTTTGTCTCTGTACTGCTCCATGAGGTTATTCCACAACACTAGACTGCAAAAAACTGTCATTCCTGTGATAGCGTTTACATTCATTCATAAAGAGGTGCACTTCCTAATGTTGGACACTGGGGGCGCACTCCATAAGGCCATGAAACAAAACTGTGTGGAGACAAGCCGTAAAGTCTCATAGAGAGCAGACTCAAAGACAGAGTTGTATGACTGTGGAGCAAACAGAAATTAGAAGTGAAAAGCTCAGGAAGCCGTGCAGTGGGAGCTAATCTTGGCTGTGAATGAATCATGAGGGACCCCCGCTGAACTGAGAAACAGAGTCAGGTTCAGAGTCCTCACCTCTCTGACCTCTATACCGGGCCCAAGTCACACCTCACTGCAGAGTCAACAAATGCCAGCCTGCCGGCCTGCACTCCATATGTGCCGGTGCGCTCGAGCCACTTCAGCGCAGCATTGTCCCATCAGCCAAGATGGCCTCTCCCCCCGGGGCTATAATTCAACAATGCAATGTTTACTGAACCCAGTCTTCAAGCAATGATGTGAATGGGTCTGGAGGGGGCAGGCCTTCCCTACTGTTCAAACTGTGGAGTGGAGCTGGTGTTTGCACTGCTGTGCTGCTGAGCAGCTCCATAGACTCCTCATCGACTCTGAATGGGAATTAAACACCAGGTAGCTGGGTTCTGAACCGACGAGGCGCCACACAGAGAGACCAACCACCTCGCCCAGTCGATACCAGCACAGACTAAATAAATCATCAGATCAAACTGTCGCTGCGTCGCATTTAGCAGCGAATGAAGGGGTTGAGTTACACACAGCAGAGAAAGACAACAATTTACACCAACGGCACACGCTCTGCAGACTATATAGGAATCCAGGCCGCCCTTCCCCCAACCCCAGTACAGCCCCCAATGAAGTCAAGGGACACTTGTGACAGTCTATACTGGGAGAGATCTCTGTGCCAAAAATTGTCAGCAGTGGTGTTCACAGTTGATGTCATACATCAGAAAACAAATACTCAACAAATACTCTCATACTCTATATATGATTAAGTTGAAGCAAAGACCGATGGCTTTGTCAATCCATTCCCACTTGTCACACTCTGAGTCAAAACAGATTGAGAAGTGGACACCTTTACAGTTTTCTCATGGACTATTAAAGGGATAGTTTGGACCTTTTGAAGTGGGATATATGACGGATTTATACATAACCAGTGTAGTACCTACAGTGGTCGGCACGCCTCCAATTTGGAGAAGCAAGTTGGAGTCTGACACAGAAGCTAGGCAATGTTCTGTTGTGGATGGGGGCAGCAACAAAATGTATTTTAGACACCAACAAAAATCGGTATCCGTTGAAGTGTACGCTATATTAAGAATATTTTCATGGCTTTACCTTAACGTCAGACAGCGATTTCCAAGGGGGAAAGGAAGCCGTTACATCACTCTCGTCAAAGCCAGACTCCATTTAAAAAAAGACTGTGATTTAACATCACAGGAGCTGTTGGTCTACTGCTACCTCAATCTGTTTCAAAGGGTTAGCTCGGATTCGCTAAAGTCACACAATTACACAAACAAACTGACTGACTGAAGCAGTGGTAGACCAGCAGCTCCTGTGTTCAGCAAGCCAAAATTACTGCTTTTGTCAATGGAGTCTGGTGACTTTGATGGGAGCACAGATGGATCAATATCGGATCGAACTGTTTGACAAAAAGGTAAAGCTGTGGAAATACTCATAATGTTGCATACACTTTAAGTTTTATGGATTTTTTTAGGTGGCTAAAATACATTTTGCTGCTGCCCCTGTTCACAGCAGCACTCCTACCATTTCTTCATAAGGGGGGGCGTGCCAACAGACATCTACGATATAAGCCTTATGACTATGGATAAGCACCTCATATGAACCCAGTTCAAAAAATCAAAACTATCCCTTTAAGCTGTAAAAATACTTGACTCAAATAATTTCTCACACTCGTGCTGCTGGTGGTTCACAGCAGGATATGGGTACTCATTTGTGATGGAGAGCTCTTACCCATCGAGAGGTTTTATTGGCTTTGATTGTTTGAGTTGATGCGCATGACCCTGACATTCCAGTGTGGAGGAAGCAGGGCCCGTAGTAACACCAGTACGTGTGCTTAATTGAATCAAGAGGCAGCCGGCCTGCCGTAGTTCAAAGCCATAATGCAAGAAACAGATGCTTGTGGCTCCAGATAATTCAATTATGATGGTATTGTTGGCCTGGTAGTCAATCAAGGCTGCGGTAAAAGTGTAGAGGCCATCTCCTATTACCTTCCAGTGTCAGGACACAACGGATGATGATGGCCCTCTGGGGGACTGGACAGCTTTTGTGGATCAATGATATTAAAGATAACTTGTATTGCTTTTGACGACGCAGGTACTGACACAAAGTGATAGATCATGTCATCTGCAGGAAACGCTCAATGGCATGTCGCCGCTGGATGTTAAATATACCTTGAAATCATTCAGCTCTCCGAACGCGTGGAATATCACCGCTCATATACTCTATATCCAGCAGGTGAGAGATTTATGTCCGCCGGCCGCCGCAACTATGTCCCATCATTCAAGAAGGCTTTCCTTCAGATCAAATCAACACAGAGGAGTCACAGATATCTCAACCATGACAGCTCTGTTTATTGGAGGGCATAAAGGTGAGAGACCAGACGGGATATCTCCAGGGTGGGGAGGGGGGAGTCTATTCTCAGCGGCAAGTCAACGGTCCTCCTCTATATGATTCATACCACAGATATAGCCGAGGAAAAACACCTTATTTCAGGCTGAAATATCAGTAATAACGCCAGAATAAATACAGTGTGAGGCAAGTATCCCAGAGCTGAGACTGTTAATCAGTCCTTAAGTTAAATGGCAACAATTTTGACAACTGACTCATCTTTTGAGCCATTTATCAGGCAAAAATACCAAACCCACGGTCTCCAGCCTCTGATATGTGAGGTTTTGTTGAAATATATTTGGGTTTTGGGATATTGGTCGGACAACATGAGCAACTTGAGGACATAATCTTGACGAGGGCTGGGCAATAAATCTCTACTATATCAGTATCATCGTATGAGACTTGATATTTTCTTAAATTTGGGGTATCGTGGTACTGTAAGTGTTGTCTTTTCCTGGTTTTAAAGTAAAGGTTGCATTACAGTAAAGTTATGTAATTCACCCACTTAGTCATTACTAATATCCACATTACTAATGATCTATTAAATATCTTGTTGTGTAAATGTTTTCTGAAAGCACCAATAGTACCAGTATTGAGGTATTTGGTTAAAATATTGTGACTTTTTGATTTTCTCCTTATCGCCCAGCCTTAATCTTGATGCTTCAAGAGCTTGTGTGTAATTTGAAAGATCAGCCAACAATGAAAATAATCATTAGTTGCTGACCCGTTGCCAAAATAGTGAAAGCTGGATGGACAAAACCAGAGGCTGTAACTTGAGGGGGTAAATTCCCAGTATGGTGCATTCTCCAAACTGAAGGAGAACGACACTCAAGAGGTTTGTCTTTTTTGTTTCGACTACCTAAAGCCCATTTTTTCTAATGAACCCACCTTTATAGTGACGAACTGCAAGTATTCTAGCAATGATTCAAGAACGGCAAAGAAAGAAGTGATAAATGCCCATTTTCATGTAAGTTTTGCTCACAATGCCACAAAATAAAATCATCTCCATGCAAATGTGATTAAAAAAGGCAGTGCGGGCAATGCAAAGTGTACCCTGACTAAGTTTGAGGAGGTTTAGGAGCTGAGGGGAGACTATGAATAGCTTGTTTCTATGGACAAACTTAGCCCAGCTTCACTCAACAGCAGCTTCTAGTTTGTCATATTACTTTAAAAAGCATCTTTACAGCACATGCTGATGGGACTGTGTGCACCGGACTCTGTTATACAGTCCACTTGCTTGCATGTGAGCAGCCCTGCACCAGCAGACCGCACTATTTACTGGAACATAAATAGTAACATCAACACATGCCTGATACTTTTCTTTTGCCTTTAATAGGACATAAAAGCGCTGATTTGTAGCTTTGATGTGACCTCTGGGGGGATTAAAGGGTCAATGGGTGAGTTTTTGTGGCTGAATGAAAACATGAAGTGGAGAGTTTAAAAGTGAAAAGTGAGGAGAAAGTTTGAGGTGACTTACAGGAACCAGCAGCTGGCATGTGAGTATCAAAGAGAGAATAAGTCCACAGATCGAAGTGGTCGGAGTGCCCATTTTCCACCAACCCAGCACAGGCTGCAACTGCTGGGGGAAAGGAAAAACCGAGGTCCCTCACTTCACTCCTCCTGGCCGCTGCAGCGGTGTGTCGCCTGCTCCTTTTTCACACTTTTCTTCAGTGTGCACAAACCCGACTGCTCCTCTGCGTCCCACACCCGGTGGGACCTCATCAACAGGTAAAACCGATCCTTTTACGCGCTCCTTGTTTTTTCTGCAGGAGTGAAATATCGAGTCGGAGAGGCTCCAAACTTGCTCCTGTGCACTCCGAAACTTAGGACTAGTAGTGGGGCTAAATGCAAAGTCACTGGGAAGTCCTGAGCTGGGATATAGCACACGGAGAGAGAGGGAGAGGGAGAGGAGGGAGAGGGAGCTGCTGAAAAAGTAAAAGGCGGAGTGGAATTCAGGGAGTGCTGAAAGAGAAGACAGCTAATCCCAGTGTGGGCAGACGCCACCTAGACCCATGTTAGCTCTGTACATGACCACACACTCCTCATGTGTGTCCAGCCCTGACACAATGCTGTTGTAGTATTCATATCATATCTCCGCATGGACTTAAAGTCGGTCTGTGACTCTAAATATTCAGTTTGCAGCAGTGGTGCAGGTTTTGAGATCTCACAGGTGAGTAAAAGTGTCAGTATTGGAATTTAAAAATACTCTTACAAGTAAAACTGCTGCATTAAAAATCTTATACATGCAAAAGAACAGAGGTATGATCAAGAAAATGTACTCATTATGCGGCTAAAATGGGCTCTGTCCTTACAGTATTTAATATAATAGCAGTGCCGGACAAAGCACATTGGGCACCCTGGAGAAACTTCCCCCTAAATCTAACTAATTTATGGCAGAGGGAGGGTCATGCATTTTCCACCAGGCTCAAAGAAAACTATTTGTTGCTTCAGGGAGGGTCAAAAATAAAAAGTCACACCTCAGCTGACCCACTCCTCCGACAAGTAAAGAACAGTGCCTAACATGCCTTTGGCGGCTTTTGCCTTTTCATTTTCTTTAACTCTCTCCTCATACACATAATCAGTGGTCTAGCATGTTCTGACTGTGGCGATCACTCACTGATGAACACATTAAGGTGAACTGCACTGACAGGACCAGAGGTGCTACCCTACAGTCCGACCGTTAGTATTAGACCTTTGCATAATTTTTCACTTTTTTTTCATTTATGTTTTTAAAAATATGTTGAATACAGGAAGATGCACCACTCTATAAGAGTACTGGATTATCATAATGATGCAGTAACAGGTGCATTTTAATGTAGCTGGGTTTAAATCAGCAAATTTAATCAATTTTCTTTTCGGTTGAGTGGCCTTTCACAGAGTTACATTATTATGGAATATTATATTATTCAATTGTTATCAGTGGCAGATACATATAGGAGCATTTTAAAGTTGTAATTTGTCATTGTGGAGGCAATTTTAGACACTTTGTTTACAGCTGGGTAGATTAGAAATATAGTACTGTGTCATATTATATAAACATGTCATACTGTATTAAAGCCTGACATGCACATATAATGATGCATGGATGTGTAAGAAGTATGTTAATGTTGTAGCTGGTGGAGATGTTTTTGACTCTACTTTATATACTGTACACTATAACTGTGCGGAAAATGTAGTGGAGTAAAAAACACAACTGAACAGTCGAAGTTGCATTAAACAGTGGGCCATCCTCTGTTTTGTCCTGTATAATATTAGTATAATAGTCTTACAATAACATATACACTCACCGGGCATTTTATTAGATACACCTGTTCAACTCTTTGTTAACGCAAATAGCTAATCAGCCAATCACGTGGCAGCAACTCATGGTCAAGATGACCAAAACTGGACAATAGAAGATTGGAAAAACGTTGCCTGGTCTGATGAGTCTGGATTTCTGCTGCCACATTCAGATGGTAGGGTCAGAATTTGGCGTCATGGATCCATCCTGCCTTGTATCAACGCTTCAGGCTGCTGCTGGTGGTGTAATGGTGTGGGGGAGATTTTCTTAGTACCAACTGAGCATGGTTTAAACACCACAGCCTACCTGAGTATTGTTGCTGACCGTGTCCATCCCTTTATGACCACAGTGTACCCATCTTCTGATGGCTACTTCCAGCAGGATAACGCACCATGTCACAAAGAGGCAGTAGCTCAGTCCATAGGGACTTGGGTTGGGAACTGGAGGGTCGCCTGTTCAAGTCCCCGTCTGGACCAAATATGGAGCGTGGACTGGTAGCTGGAGAGGTGCCAGTTCACCTCCTGGGCACTGCCGAGGCACCCTTGAGCACCAAACCCCCCAACTGCTCGGTGCGCCTGACCAAGGCAGCCCCCTCACTCTAAAATCCACCCACTTTGTGCATGAATAGGTCCTGTTTGTGCATGGATTAATAAAGTATATAAATAAAAAAAAGCTCAAATCATCTCAAACTGGTTTCTTGAACATGACAATGAGTTCACTGTACTCCAATGGCCTCCACAGTCACCAGATCTCAGTCCAATAGAGCACCTTTGGGACGTGGTGGAACGGGAGACTCACATCATGGATATGCAGCCGACAAATCGGCAGCAACTGTGTGATATCATCATGTCAATATGGACCAAAGTCTCTGAGGAATGTTTCCAGCACCTTGTTGAATCTACGACACCAAGAATTAAGGCAGGTCTGAAGGCAAAAGGGGTCCCACCTGGTACTAGCAAGGTGTACCTAATAAAGTGGCCAGTGAGTGTGCATCAGGGGCTTTAAAGATTTTTTGGGGGGGGGCATTTTTTGCCTTTTAATGGACTGGACAGTTAAGTGTGAAAGGGGGAGAGACCACAGGCTGGACTCGAGCCTGGGCCGCTGCGGCAACAGCCTTGTACATGGGGCACCTGATCTACCACTAAGCCACCGACGCCCCTATCAGGGACTTTTATATGCATTTGACAGCATTACAAGACTACTCTCATTTCTATGTGCATGGCACAAGGATAAGTCAGTGACATTTGTCAGAAAACATGATTAAAACTAAGAAGAACAGACCTAATCCTCGGGCATTCTTTTCTTTGACTGAGCAGTAAACCTGTTCTGTGCCTATAGTGCACTTTTCATGCCCTCAGGGTACATATTTTTCAAAGTCCTTATTTTCATTCCTGCAATGTGGTTCCACTCTCCTCAACGTTTTACTCATAAATTAATGATGAATAAATGTTTTTATGGAAACAACCTGGTCTATAAATCACTGAGATTTCCTTATTTTGGCAAAAATAAACCTGCTGTTACAGACTTCATTTGAAGAGCTCGCTCCAGCTAAACACACTAAACTTGAGCATTAAGCGCCCTCTACTGGCGCCAGAAAAGGCATTACACCAAACATGAAAATGACTTCTCCACACAGTGAACACAAAGGGCCAACTCGAGCATCAAGTAAAAATAGAAACACAATTAACTGTCCTGTGTTGCCGTCCCGTCAGAGACTTGTCCTAAATATAAGCCCCACACAGAAATAATCGGTAAACGGCTTGTCGGGACTTGAAGTCAGGAGCTGTGTGGAGGACTGCATGTTTGTCTCCATTCATGTCACCAGTGTAAGGAGCCCACTGTAACGCTCAGAGGCAGCTGTTGCCAATTAAAAGCTGAACCCTGAATAGAATTGGCGAGGAGTTGCTCCCATTTGCTCACCAAAATAGGCTAAAAGGGAGATGAACAGAATGGGCTTATCAAGCGTTGGTATGTCATGAATGTGGCACTTGTATTTTTACAATCCAGTTGAATTACAAGAGATGTGCTTTGAAAATTAAAGGTTGACTCCAAAAATGTTTTAAGACATATGAAAGTATTTGTGTCTGACATGTTTTACCTACAAAAAGAAAAGATAAATTACCACGTCTACTGCAATCTACTTGCCCTCCCTTACTGAAAATCCAGAATTTGTAAATATGCTAATAATAACATCACATTTAACCACTAGACCACATGTCTCCTGCTTACAGGAGACACCAGAGTGTTTTCACGTCACACTTGTTTAGGATGCATACTGGACCATGATTGGCTTCCAAACTAGTGATGTCACACACACTTTAAAGTTGGAGTAGTTTAATTTTGGTGCCACTGGCAAAAATCCCATTATAAACTTTGAGGTTATTGTAACCCAAGTGGACTGAGAGAACACTAGACTTCTGCCTCTCGGCTCTGATTCAGGCTTTAGATAGACTGACGTGATGGGAGACTTTGGCCAATCACAAGTCATTTCAGAGAGAAGGTGCTCCTATTGGCTGTTCTACGAATGCAGGTGCACGTCTCTTTGGTGAAGGCCTGTTTCAATGGCAGAGAATCCTGCAGAGGAAGTTGCTATTCCAGCATTGGCAACAACTGCCTTCACAACAGAGCAACCAAAAAAAGGAGGACAGAACTATCAAACAGAGAGCCTAAAAGAGAGTCGAAAACAAACTAAATAAAATGTGTCAATATCGGCAAAGTGTTTCAGAGACCAAGGGTAAACTATTAGCTTACCCTTGGTTGCAGCTTCAAGTTCATGTTTATGTAGCACACTTTAGCTAGAGCCTTGAATCACAGTGTGTCCTCCACCTCCCTCCTAGCTGCTACAGACCACCTCACCAGGAGGAGAGCAGGCAGCAGCTCTGACGACGAACCCCCAGCCAGTGGCCACAGCAACCAAAATCCACCCAGCACAAACCATAGCTGCGGGGGACCAGACAGCCCTGACTCCCTGCTGGATACGTGCTGCCGCTGGCCACCAGTCCGCCAAATTCGAGTCCCTACAGCCACCAACCAAAGGTCCGTCTCCCAGGTTGTGGCCCGCTCTCCTCCAGGGGAAGCAGACAGAACTCTGACAGACTCTGTATGTAGATATAAACAACTCATTCTCAGGAAACGAAAACACAGAGATTCTTGTTTTCAGGTGATTATAAACTAATGAAAACATAGTTATGAATATTACATTCAATTTTTGTCAATAGATGCCCCTAAATCATAGACACTGGACCTTAAAACAAATTACACGACAACGGCTGGACGTTAAATCATCATCTATTAGCACCTTAAAACAAAAAGTTGTAGAGATTAAGGAAATGGAAAGAATCATCTATAAGATGAGAAGCATGAGAAGAGGAATTAAAAGGAAACTGGAGTAAACGGGTCATGGAAATATATGGAGTCGTGCAGTGCTATTCAACTTAAAGGTAGGATCTGGAGGATTTTCAAACAAAACAAAATATAGACATATACAAATGAAATCCTGCTTAATCATCACCTATGGGCTTCTACTCATGTGTGGTGGTGACTCTGTTTGCAGAGCTCCTGCCCTTTAACTGTATTTTGATGTTTCTGTGAGCTCGGACCGCTTCTGGGCGGAGATTTCCCCAGCCAATGAGAGAGCGCAGGTGCCGTGCCCGAGCGTGTCCGAGCGTGCACCAGCGCGAGCCTTGCCTGAACCTCTTCTGTGAAGCCTTATTCCGTACCTCCGGGCTCCGTACACCCGGGAGAGTTGAGCCTGATAGGAGGGGCCAAATTTGAATGTGTGTTTACAAACAGCAACTGGAAAATCCTCCAGACCCTACCTTTAAAGGTGCGGACACACCAAACCGACATCAAAGAACTAGCGGTGACGAAAGCCAACTGTTGCGTCGTCTACGTCACCCTGTGTCAGTTGCATTTGAATACACTACACGGACTACATCCGACGGCCAAGTGGCACGTATGTTCTGCGCCTGCGTAAGAGAGAGCGGACTGATAGAGTGGTACATCCTGACAGCTGAGGGGTTTCCTATCTGTGCAGCCGAGCACCGCAGCACCTCCACGGACTATTACATCCAGACGGTCCCGGTGTTTCCTCCGCAGGCTCCACTTCACTCAGCTGCCCGATAAACCCGCTGCTTCTTCCCACTTTAATCTGAATAACAAACCAGGGCTCGGTGCTCCAGTTGGATCCAAACGTAGAGCCGGGGCTAGCTCAGAGACTAGCGGAGGCTAACTTGCTGTGCGTCCCTCCGTCATGCTGCCGCTAATGCTCCGCTAGCCTCCCAGCTAGCCCCGGTTCTCCGTTTGAATCCAAATGGAGAGCCGGGGCTAGCTGGGAAGCCAGCGGAGGCTAACTGGCTGTGCTTCTCGGGACCTGCCCATTGGTCCAACATCCCATTGTCATCAAAGTACAGTATAAAAAACTGTAACTGTGGCAGGATGGATGAAACAAGTGACAAACCTAATTATATATCTTGTTAAAGCCTGCAATAAAAAAAAGGCAATATTACTAATTTCCCTTTTAAGCTTTTTGTTAAAATGATATTTAAGACCACCACATACAACTATCACACTTTATCCAAGAGGCTGAATCAGAGGTAAGCTGCAGGCCTCAGAGCAGATATTCGTTCCTGTGCTCTCTAGACTCCTCTCGAATACACCAGAGGGATCATTTCTGGTCTCTGACTGTGAATGCATACTGGAAGCATCTCAGTGACCACAGTGGTGTGATTTAGGGACTCCTCCCTTGCCTCCTGTCAGCAGAAAAGTACTGGAAAAATAGTGTCAAACATGTTTAGTCAAAACTGTCTCAACCCATTATTATAGGTCCCAAAACCAACGTACCCTTCAACGAAATGTTACGGATACTTCGGCATCCTCTCTCCTGGTCAGTTCCTCTGTGACTCATAAACACCATGTATGGGTGAGTTTAGAGTCTAGTTAAGTACAGGACTGTTACACTAGCATGATTACAGTTTATATTAACCAGAGAATCTTGATTAATGGTTATAAAAGATAATGTGAGGCAACTGCCTGAATTTTCTCTGGCTTTCAGAGAGGCTTAACACAGCTGATGAGCTGGGATTTACACTGGGGTAGAGATCTGAATAAACCATAAAAGCAGCTAAACACAGATATTAAAGTCAAGTCTATTAAACAGCTTTATGCCACTACTGAGAGACAGCTTCATCCAGCTGGGACGGACCTTCATAACGTTAAGTTTAGGAGCGGTCTGAGAGCACAAGCCACATCTGATCAACTCCCAGATTTGTTGCTGTGTTTGCACTCTGTGCACATTATTAGATTCAGCCTGAGGTATGGTGGTGAACATGTCAGATGATTCAATCCAGTGCTGACCAGCTCTGTGTGTTACATTAGAGTATCTGCAGCTCAGTTTGTGTTGCCAACTGGAGCTGCAGCTGCAGAAAACAGCTGTGATAATGAGCATCAGATCAGCCAGAGAATATAAAATGCTTCCGCTCTCAGTGCGGGTCGACGCCCTTGGACTCTGATACACATTGAGTTATACTGGGAGATAACACACAGGTTTTTGCCCCCATCTTTCATTCAGCTCTTACAAATGGGTCACATATTTTCTTGCCTTCACTCTCATTTTTACTAAATAACTAAAAAAAACTGCATGTTGTTAACTGGAGCTGTTCATTAACAAGACTTAAAATAAGAGACAGCAAAGGATGTTTTTGCAGAGTACAAATTGCACATTTTGTTGGTAACTACTCTTGAAATTTGACAGTATTGTGTCACCAAGTGTATAAAAGAAATAAAACTGGAAGCAGCAATGAATGGGCTCCGAGCAGATTGCAATCTTTGACTTAATATGAAATCAATAAGCACTTGAAAAGTGCTCCAGGGGTGTCCCAGTCCCCCCTTACCAGGCAATGCACTCGTTCTCTTATTATGCCGCCTCATCAGGGTCCTCTTGAATCACTCATAGGGTGTTTTCACACTTGGTCCTTTTCAGCCCTCTAAACGGACTCAGACTGGTGACTTAGCATTTTTTGCAACTATGTGAACACTCCAAGAGAATTCAGGCCCCTCTGAAGCAAACCGAAGGTGGTCCGAGTTAAGTTCGCTTCAAGTCTGCGGTCCGGTTCACTTAACCAGTGCCTTGTGTACACAAAGTGATCCAGGTTTGGTTTACCTGCAATTTCAGGTTCATCTGAAGGCGAGGGGCTTCGTAACTGCACTGTAATACCACGTCAAAGTGAAGACAAAACTATGTCAATATTAGGGCCGTAACGGTACATGTGTTTGTGTCGAACCGTTCGGTACGTGACTTTTGGTTCGGCACGACCCTGTACCGAATTATTGGGCGCAGGATATTATTTTATTTTATTTTGTTTTATTTTAATTCCGTTTTTGCGAGCCGAACCATTTAAAGCCTGACGAACCTGAGGACCCACCTGCAGACCTTAAGTCTTCCATTTGGGAACACTTTGGTTTCAGGGTAAAATACGAAGATGGAAATAAACAAGTGGACAAGACAAAAGCAGTGTGCCGACACTGCAGAACAGCGGTCGGGTATGTACTTGGAAACACGTCTAACATGCTAACGCATCTAAAGCGACACCACCCGAGTTTGACCGTTAACCGGCACGACTAGAAAAAGCAATCTGGTGCAAACTACGATATCGTCATCATTTAAAAAGAAAGAGCATTTCCCTGACCATCGCACTAAAGAAATAACCAACGCCATTGGAGTTGAGTGAAATTGTTTAAGCTGCACTTTAGATATAAGCATGTTTTGTTTACTGCACTTTAACAAAGTGGGATAGCTAAGTAAGTTCCTAGTAAAACTGGATCTGAGCAGGCTTTAAAGCTGACCAGCTGCACTATACTTTTTATTTTAATTGAGTAAAAGTGTTAAAGCAGAAATGTATATTTATATTTTTCATTCAAAAAATGTGTTAAAAAACAGCAGGATTTTATTTTTCACTTTTATATTTCTATTTTCATTCAAACAATGTGAAAAAGCAGGATTTTACATATATATTTGTTTCATTCAAAAATTGTGTAAAAAGAGTTAACTGCTGTGGTGGTATGTTTTAATAAGGTTACCAATAAGTAAAAGATATTTAATAGTTGTCTATTTTTTTCATTACTGTGACTTGTGTACCGTTACACCCTTAGTCAATATATATATATATAGGCTATAGTATGACCAGAAAGAGAACTGAGTCCTTTTTCAAATGAACTGACAATGAACACAAAAACTACCAAGTCCCTTTTTTATCAGTCCACTTTTTGGTGCACTGAGTTTGGTTTGTTTAAAAAGGACTAAATGTGAAAACACCTTTAGTCTGGCTCCTCCCCTGGGACCACTTTGCCCTGGGAAACCCTACCAGAAGGTATTAGCCCTGGACGACACAGCTCCCAGGATCATGGGGACACACAAAACCCTGCACCATGATCAGGTGGTGACTCTTGGATTCAACATTCCAACCCTCACCTTTGGTCATGAGCTCTGGGTAGTGACCAAAAGAATGAGATTGTGGATACGAGTGGCCAAAATGAGTTTCTTCTGGGTTCAGCCTAAGAGATAGGGTAACGAGCATGGAGTAGATGCTCCTTCACTTCGAAAGAGGCCAGTTGAGGTTTTTTGGGCATCAGAATGCCTCCTGCTCGCCTCCCGTTAAAGGTTTTCCAGGCACGTCCAACTGGTAGGAGGCCCCTAGGTAGACCCAGAACACGCTGGAGAGATTGTATAACTCGTCTAGCACCTTGGGGAGAGAGGGATGTCTGGAGTACTTAGCTCAGCCTGCTGCCTCCACGACCCACACCCGGATAAGTGGATGAAAATGGGTGGATGGATGGATATTCCAAATAAGGCCTTTATCGAATTTAGCATTTTCCAATTAAGACATGTGGGATATGCCATAAGAGCATTATATGGACATGTATACAGCACATTCAGAATATACGTCTCAATAGGGACAAACCAACTCACAGTTTGCAAGGCAGGTGTAGAGATGCATGCCCGAACGAAAACCCCACATTTCTGGTTGGAAGGAGAAACACACCTACTTTTACATATTGTGAAAGACTTGGATGTCAAAAGGTTTGTGGACATGCGCAAATATCCCAACACATAAGGTGGTTGAAGAAATTAAGGGAGGCCACGTAAACAGCTTAGTATGAATACTGTTTTTTTCGGCATAACAGCAAAAAACTAAACATTTTATTAATGTCAACATAGTCAGTGGTGACTGCATGTTCCTCAAGGAAACAATCCACAGTCTCGACGTATCAGGATCCCATCTGGATGTCACTCTGTTTGTCACACTGTCAAAGAAGCATTAGGAAGACTTACATAGCAAGTTGAGTCTATCTATAGCCGTGACTTGCATGCAGAAGACTGTGCCATCATTAACCAAAATAAACACAGATGCATGAATGAAATGCAGGCATACAGACATTCAATCACACACCGGAAAAAGCTGACACTAGAATGTCACTAGAGGTGAGTGACATGACTCTGGCATCCAGTTCACCGGACATGCTCAGACAGTTATTGCTGGATGACATCAAAGTGACATGCATCTGGTCATCTGCTCCATCAGTGGATAGTGTTATCAGATGGCAGCTGAAAACATGCGTCTCTTGATTCAAGGACAAACCAGCAAACCGCCAGCTTAAGTGCATGAATAATATTGAAGGGTCCAGTGTGAAGGATTTAGGGGGATATACTTGCAGAAATAGAATATAATGTAATAAGTATGTTTTTCTTAGTTTATAATAACCTGAGAATAAGACTCCTTGTGTTTTTTTTTTGTTTTTTTTTTACCTTAGAATAAGCCGTTTATATCTACATAGGGAGCAGGTACTTGTGCGGAGTCCACCATGTTGCACCGTCATGTCTCCACAGTCGCCAGAACAGGCAAATCACTAGCTCTAGATAGGGCCATTGGCCAGTATAGTTAGCAGCCCCTCCAGGACAAGCAGCGCTGGAAAAACACAAATTTCTAACATGAAACTGTTAAATTCTTTGTTTTTACTAGGGATGCACCAAAATGAAAATTTGTGGCTGAAGCCGAAGCCGAATAATATTAAACGCTTGGCCAAATACCAAGTACTGAATACCAAATATCGTTTTTTAATTTTTCATTAGTTTTTGCAGATGTACCCCCTCCAGATTAGTGTTGTCACGGTACCAAAATTGGATCCCGCTGTACAATACCAATGAAAATATCATGGTTCTGATTAGTATCACGATACCACAGCGAAAATGAGGCAGATGTGCCTTTTGTCATTTATAAAAAGATAAATCACTTTTCTATTATAGGCTACATCAATGATATTTCAATGGAATAAATCACTTATTGACTTATTCATACTTCAGAAACAGCATCAATGAGTGATGAACATAGGGGGGATCAAAATAAAATAAATAAATAAATAAAATAAGAATCAACCAGCCACCCTCCTCCCCTGACAGTCCCTTCATAAGTAAAGAACAGTCCCTAAAGTGCGGTGAGGTTTGTGGGCTGTGAATGGCTTGTTTCTCCTCTGACACATCACATATGGTCTGTGTTCGGCTGGCTCAGCTGTTCAGGTACTTCTGGGCGGTCATGACGCCAAGGAGAGGATATTATTGGAGCTGACTTGTCCGTCGCCCGGTAAGCCGATGGCCTCCGTAATTGACAGGAATACATTACTGTCTGTGTCTGTGACCCCCGTTCAACCCACAATCGGTGGGACTCGCCTTTCGTTTCTGCTGCTGGTTGAAATCTGTAGGCTGCTCGCACAGCGTGCTGAATGATTTAAGCCTATTTTGCTCACTCAAAACTATTTTTAGTCACAAATGCGAGTGTGGTGACGGACGGATCGCCACACTGCCGACATTTTACTCCGCCCGTCAAGGCACACTGTTTGATTGCGTTATCAAAACATGCCGCTATTATTCGGCCTTGCTTTTAACTTATTCCACCGAATACCGAATGTGTGGTTTTTTTGCAATATTCGGCCGAATATATTCGGTTACCGAATATTCGGTGCATCCCTAGTTTTTACCAGTTCAAATCACCAAGTTCGTTTGATTTAGAGAGGAGAAGATCTCTGAGGTTAATTCAGCAAGTCGACATGCCGAATAGCCTCAGACTCTGGTCACCTCTCTCTTATCCTTCTTGACATTACAGCAGCCTTTAACACCATCGACCACACAATTCCCCTCCATCGCCTCAAATCCTTCCTCAACATCACCAGTCCTGCCCTCTTCTGGCTAAGGTCATACCTCACAAACCCACAGCAGTTCATCAATATTAACAACTGCACTTCCTCTCTTGCTCGTCAGTCCCAAGGCGTCCCCCAGGGTTCGGTGCTTGGTCCTCTACTATTCATCCTTTACATGCTCCCCATTGGTAACACTGGCTCCCCCTTGGCTCCTCTGATACCAGCCTCCTGACTCCACCACTCAGGACCAAGCACCGGACCTGGGGTGATAGAGCCTTCTCCGTAGCTGCCTCCTCCGTCTCTCCCCAAACACATTTAAGACTGCACCGACCTCTCCGGATTCAAATCACTCATCAAAACTTATCTTTTCAAAACAGCTTTTAATGTGTGAACGATGTTGTGTGTATTTTATTGTATTCTGTTTTATGGTTGTTTTTTTAACTTGTGTAAAGTGTCTTAGAGTACCATGAAAAGTGCTCTATAAATAAAATTATTAAAGTTACATTATTATTAATATTATATAACACTGATTTTTGATGACTGATGTAAAACTGCTTTATTCAGTATTTTTATTGGTTTTAACCACTGGGTCCATTTGTTTTGGAGAGTAAGAGACCTCTGCGGATAATCTGGCTCTTGGTAAAAAGGTCCTAAATATCTGGATCAAATAAAGGTAAGCATACATTCAGTTATCAGAGAAAAAAGGTAAAAATACATCAGCAGGTGCCAGGAGAAGTTTCAGCTGGAAGAAATCTGCAATCCTTATGCTAAAAGCCAATAAATCCCCCAAATCTAAATGGTTTGCCCTGCCAACACCATTGAGGTAGTCTGTGATGTGCTGAACTGAGTTGAGACATGCTGTTCATCAACATCATCCGCAGTACCAGGGAAGTGACTGTGACTATATAAACATACTGTACAGGACATCAGGTCTTACAACTCATCTGTATCTGAACCTGAGAAGGTCAGAGAGAGTTCTGGTAGGATTTTATAAAGTGTCAGTGGCTAGAATACACTCTCTGGCTCTCTGAACACAGATATTTAATCAAAATGGTGCTCCAGTGATTTAGAAGGAGGAAGAGCATGGGGGACTTGCCAAAAGAAGATTTGAGACAGATTGGTTCCCCTCCACTCTGCGCATTACTTAATAAATTAATGGCAATTAAATGTTTTAACAGAAAGCTCCTGCTCATTAAAAGACTGAGATTCCTTACTTTGGTAGAAAATAAAACGTCTGGTGCAGACTTCATTAAAACAGATCTCTCTCAGGAGTGCATGCCACAAAACTGCAACGTCACCGCTTCAGTTCCAGCTGTGGAGCTTTTGTTGCACATCATATCCCCCTCCTTCTCCCCCCGTTTCCTGTCTGACTTTTGACTGTTAAGTGTCCAGCAAATGCCAAAAAATTATCTTAAAAAAAAAACAGAAGAGAACTCTCTTGCTACACACAGCAAACTTGAGCATGAAGTGCCCCCTACTGGAGTTAGAATGGACACTACACTGAAAACTAAAATCACCTCTCCATGCAATGGACACAAAGGACCAACTCAAGCATTAAGTGAAAACAGAAACACAATTAACTGTCCTGTGTTGCTGATACGGATAGTAAAACCTCATCAATGGACACCTCAAGACGTTGGTCTCTTTTACCTCAAAGACAAACACACATGCTGCAACAAATGTTCCCTCGATCCTGCACCCATAATGCAACTTAACAGTGTCTTTTGTTTGACCTTCCCTACCTGTAACACATTCAAACTACCTGTTCCCTAATTTGCAATGCAGGCTTTTCCATAGAAATTTGTAATCTCCAAGCTCAAGCCGAGATAACCATGGACTTTGAAACGATTCACGTGATGCAACAACTTTCATTCTGAATGGTTCTCTTTATTACCATCATTATGAACTGGTCTAGGCTAGGCAGGAAAATACAGGAACCGTCATACCTCGGTACCATCAGACAGCATGATGACAACTCAGAAGTCATGTCTGGAGTAATTCCTCTTAAGTGAAACTGACAGTTCATGTTTGATTTACTGAAATGTGAAGACAAATGTTGGGTTTAAAAAAAAAACGTAAGTTGAAAGTTTTAGTTGTGGTTTAACTAGTCAGGAGAGACAAAAGCAAAAGACGTGATTCTTACTGTTTCTGTTTCATTTCCGTCTTGACCTCCACAATGAACCGGAGTGCTCTGAATCTTCTTTTCACAGCTTGTCGCGTTGTTTATGGTGAGGACACTACTCCACAGAGGCTGTTATCCATTTTAAAGGTTGGATAAACAAATCTAAAAAAAAAAAAAAAAGAAAGAAATTAAAAAATATAAACTAGAGAAGACCTCTAGCTCTAGCTAGGCTGAGTCCTCTGCAGCGGCCTGGGTTTGATTCCAACTTGTGGCCATTTGCTGTGTATCATCTCTCCTCTTTCATCCACTTTTAATGCCCATATTGGCTGCCCTATCAATAAAGGCAATAATCATACATTTAAAAAAAATCTTAAAAAAATATTTTATGGCGCAAAAATTAAACAGTGCCTAACTGAATATTGTCCCATTGTGTTCAGCCTTGAGGATTTGGTCTTGTACCACCTCTCAAGTACTTTGAAAAAAAGCATATTGAGAAATTAACCCATAACTTATTTGTTTAATTAGGTGGTAAAAAGACTGGGGATAGTTGTATATTAGTTGTAAATAAATTTGGGAATTTAAAAGTTAAAAAAAGAAATGTAAGAAAGGGGTAGAGACATACAGTAAAAGACAGTTATCTTTGTCTTGTTTGTTTTTAATTATGTTTTTTTTATTTGGTTCAAAAAAAGTCAATCATTCATTCTTTCAATAAACAGTTTGACTGTATTTCCCATCTTAGCTTAGCAACAATTTCATGTAAAGGAATTAAAGGCCTGTCCCAAATATAGGCTTGTAAAGTACAGTGATTTACGTTTGTTATACTAGTTTGTGATGGAGACCAAATAACTGACAAAATAATATGTTTCTGTGACATACACAACTTAAAGGCTTATTTAAATTATTATTCTTTTGCTTTTAACGTGTAAAAGGACTACTTTTTCATCCATGAGCTTGAATTTGGGGATTTTTCTTGTTATGAAATGTAAACATTTAACTTTTAATAGTTTGATTAGGGTTCCTTTGCAGAAAAAATCATTTAATGGGGGCTAACCATAGGATGTATACAAAGATCAACTTTATTAACACTCATAAATATACCACAGTACTGATGGGAGGCACAGTGACAGGTGTGTGACACAGCAGCATCACATTAGATGATGAAGTGTAACACACAAACAACAGAGAATAAACTCTCACCATGTCGGTCAGTCGGTGTCCTAAAATGTCCGCGATGATTCCTCTCATTTGTGAAAATTAAATTTCATCTTGTTCGTGTACAAATATTAAATGTTTGCTTTTTATTTCTCATATCTGTGCGCCGCTGGATTCGACATTTCCTTGTTTACAGCGCCGTCTGCTGTGATTGGTCCGCTAAAGAGCGCACGTGGAGAGAAAAAAGAACAGGGTACGTTCGATTAATATTACCGCGCGCAGCTGCCGCTCAGTTAGCGTGCCGCATTACGTCGACACTGAAAATCGCGGGGCGACGATCGGTAAACCGAACACACAAACAGAACAGGCTGCTGAGCTAACCATAGACATATATACGTCTATGGAGCTAACGGTGTTAATGAAAAGTACTGTGTGAATGTCGTGGTGACAGTTTGTTACGACACATCTGGAGTCTTTACAGCAGGATTATGATGATATTATAATGGCTGTTGTTTAATTAGTGAGCTCACATATATTAGTGCCTGTCCTCTGCAGACATAAAGCCTAGTTAGCATGCTGTTTTTATCATTTTTAGCTAACCGGTTGTCGGGGAATTTAGCTAAGTAGCCTACATTTGGCATACAAATGTGACATACTTGTACAACAAATGAGTATTACTATTTTCTGCCGCTGTATACTTCTATTCCACTACATTTAAAGGAACAGTGTACGATTTAGGGGGATTTTGTGGCATCTAGTGGTGAGGATAGTATACTGCAACCAGCTGACACTTCTCCCAGTTAGAATTCCTTCAGCTTTAATTGTTCAGGAGGTTTTTACCAGGAGCCAAATTATCAGCAGGGGTCTCTTCCCATCCAAAACAAATGGACAGGGACCGGTTGTACAAAACACCTTAAATTTTCTCCTTAACTGTGACACTTAAGGCTTAATTTCTCCTTAGCGGAGGGACTTACACAGATGCAAAGAATCCCTTCTAAGGTTTCCTTTGTTAAGGGAAAACATTAACTCACTTACTGTGCTGAAAGAGATTTTACAGTAATAAAAGCTTCCATGGAGATTGTTTGTTTGCTTGGACTCACGCTTGTGATGCCTGTTATCGTCTCACAAAGTGGACTTTCAGTTAGATAGTGAAGAAATGGCAGAAAAAGAGAAGACAATGAAACCATATTGGTCAGAGGAAAAGATTATTCTTCTGGAGGAATACAATCACAGAAAGCTCAAACTACAAAGTGAATTTAATCCCCAAATACCAGAAAACAGAAAATGACTGTAGGAAGAAATTGCAATGAAAATTAATTCAGTCAAATCTAAAGTGTAAAATCAAAATCAAAGTTTTTTGTTTTTTTGGGGTTTTTTTTTGTTTTTACCTTGCTTTGGTTGATAAGGTCTTTTGTGCAACGCTCTACATTATTTCTTAAGTATAAGACAAAGACAAGGAGAAAACCATAAATACTTAGGCAAACATTCAAAGGAAACCTTAAGGGAAAGACTTAATGGTGTCTGGTACAACTGATTTTATTTTGAGGAAACCTTACCAAGGACATTAAGCAAACTCTTAACTTAAGGCACTTTATGCAGCCAATTAAAAACCTATAAAAACACTGAATAAAAAATCTACCCCATAGTATACATCTATAGTATCTAAACTCGACTCCAGACTTAGAAACAATAATGAAAATACCATTGCATTTATTTGTTATAGATGAAAACAGAGTAATATAGTATTCTGTAATGTGAAAGAAGCCATTCAGTTCATCGAGCCAATTAAATAATGACAGTGGCGACTTGAGGATACAACAGTGAAGAGAATTACAACTGAACTAATGTCCACCTTTTATTAAAAGCATCCTGATAAAAAAATGTTGAGAACATGTTCATCAAGATTACCATGTTCATCAGTTTATTTTTTTAAAATATGGGAAATGTCTGCTCATGTTGATATTTGTTCTACCAAATGTAAATAAAAGACAGATGTGCCAGTTAACAGGCTTCCATTATGGGCAAAGTGGTGACATCCAGCCCTACAGCAGTGGTTTCTACAGTCATCACCACGTCATCTTTTACTTCTTAAACTTTCCATCCTACGGCAAGAACCAGAGGGACTTTGCTGACAGCAGGCACACATTGCACTTTAACCAGGATGTCAACAACATGCTGCCTGACAGCTAAAAGAGACCGTACCTTATAAAGATCATCTCTGAGTGGTGCTTCAGCTGCATCCACATTAAGTCTGTCAGTAGAGAGGTGGCGCAGGAGATGGAGACTCTGTAAATCATCTAAATTTAGTCAGCAGCCTTGTCCTCGATGTGAGTTAAAAAGGTTGATGTGTGTGTTTGTGGATATCCTGTCTTGGATATGAGACATGAGTAACCAGTCACCTTGGTGGCCCTGACACATCAAGTCGTCAGAGGCAAAGGGAAGTTTTCCATGATGTATCAAAAGTAGGTTGTAGAAGACCTTCCTCAAAGACTGGCTGTCTTGTTCTCAGGATAGACAGTGCATTACATGGAAGGATGACTAAAATATTTCATTTGAAACTTGTACACACTTCACATGAAGGTGCAAGGCTATTGGAAATCAGCATGAAGAGTAATGGCTGCCAACTGACTCCAAACCATAAAAAATATTAATTTACATAGATGTTTCCAACCTTGTTGGACTTCTGTCATTTCACCAGGCCTTAAGAGATTGAATTTTTCATTGGTGACGCTGACAGTAAATGCATTACTTGCACAAATGTTGATCATTTATCTCTACACCACCAAAGCTGACAGGTTCTGCTTCGACATATTTGGCTGTGAGTAGCCTTTCAGACACTTAAAGTGAAGAAGCCAGTTGACATTTACAGTAACAATAAGGAGCTTGAGGAAAGAAAGTAGCTCAGCTTTGATGAGTTCATGTCGAGCAGCCATTTTTCCATGTCATGTCTTTGATAAGCTCTGTGCTATCGGACAATAACAGACAATGGACAGAAGAGACCTGAGCTTGTTTTTAACATCTGTTCACACCTGATAAGTCATAGAAAATTCCCAGGTGATGCAACAGTTAAACACATCACATGAGGTGTTTTAAGTTAGGCAGTTAGTATTCATGTAGACCTGTGAGTCATCTGCATAGCAATGGAAATTAATACTATGGTGACAGAGGATTGTGCCCAGGGGAATGAGGTAGATGATGAATAAAAGTGGACCCAGTACTGACCCCTGGGGGACACCCAATATACCCTCCACTCACATATTGCATCCTGCTGGTCGCACATAATAAAGAGACGTGTTGTTTTAGGGACCAGGTTCTTCTTTAATTTGAATTGAACAATACCAAAGACATTTTCGGGTTTGCCTCTGAGTTCCAATGGCAAAAGCACCATGTATGTAGAACAGTGACACAGATGGGACACAGGCCAGATCCAGTAGGTCAGTGGTTCCCTACTGATGGGTCACATGTCCATTCTGAATGGACCGCAAGTGACTTGCAAATATGTCAAGTTTGAGAAAAACACACTTTACTTTTAAGTACCGGTTCAGTTCCAGCTGTGGAACTTTTGTTGCACATCATATCGCCTTCTAGATCCAAAGCCACAACCTTGGAGTTATCCTTGATACCACCCTCTTGTTCCCGTCCTACGTCAACCACATCACCAAAGCAGCCTTCAAAACCTTGCCCCCCTCTGACCCTCACTGTCACTGCTGCAGAAAGACTCAACTATGCATTGATAACATGTAACAAGTTCTTTCCAAATAGCATCGTATGATATAGAAATATATGACATGACACATAAAGTGAAACTTCGTATGTGCTTGATTTATTCACTGATTTGTCAACATGAAGTGTAAAAATGTCATTAACACTGTATTTTTTGGCACTTTGGGTTGTACATGAGATAATCATGTCATCTACAGTACAGGACCTGAGATCATTTATTAAAAGGCAACTTAAAAGATCAGAAGAATATTATACATGGATTTATCAAAAATCTTTTTACAAGTTAGCGCACGTGATGTCTGCTACAGTCGAGTGTTTCAACTTATCGTCAATAGTGGATTTATGTTCTTAACAGCTGAAATAAAATGTAATATGTTTAAATTGTAGAAGAGGCTCATGTGGCGTCTACATTCATTATTAACAAACTACCTGTTGTATTCTGCTCTGTGTGGTCTGTACTGATCAGTAGTATTTAATTTTTGGGAGGACGCACAACATTTCAAAAAGGAGGTTGGCACCAGTCAGTGCAGTGTTCCCTGTTGAGGAAAAAGATACATATATAAAGAATGGTTGTAAAACGAAAATGTACATTTAAAAATAGTTTAATGAAAAATAAAGTGTGAAAAGTACCTGTGGTGTCGTAGGGTGGAGAAACCTCCACCAGATCACATCCAACAAGGTTCAGACCACGGCAGCCTCGAATAATCTCAACTCCCTAAATCCAACAAGACAACAGAAATATATTCACACAGGTCAGAAGTTAAGTAAAACAGAAAAAAAATCAATTGTATTTAAACAAGAGCCTACTACTGTACACAGACATTACACTGCTTGTGCAGTCAATAAATTATTTACTTATGATAACAGTGTCCTCAGAATAAAGTCACAGAGGATAGTTCAGAGGGATTAAAGTCTGTTTCAGTGTTGACCTGTATAGGAGTGAGGCCTGCTATCTCTGGTGTGCCTGTTCCAGGTGCGAAACCCGGGTCAAGAGCATCGATGTCGAAGCTGAAATACACTGGACCTTTTCCCATCTGAGCTCGGACCTCAGCCATCAGAGGAGCGAGAGATTTGAACCAACACTCCTCCGCTTGTACCACACGGAAACCCTGCACAACATACAAAGACAATCACTGTTTTTGCTTAAATGGTTAACGACATGCAACACAGCTGTGCTCCATTGACTCTGATGCAATCGTTTCAGATTTCCTTCATTTTCAGGCTGGTAATAAGATTATGAGGTTTCTTTTCCTGTTACCATGACAAAAAGATGTACCACATATCATTTACCATGCCAGTGATGACACATAATGACATTAATGAACTGATAACTGTAACTTCATACACATTAAAACCAGAATGTTTGCCTTCTTCTGCCTCATGTTTTTACCAACACCTCCAGTATTGCAGCAGAGTTACCTGCGCCCGGCTCCACTCGTATGAATCTGCAGAGTAGCCTGTACCACGCAGGCCGATCTGAACCACTCTCTTGCAGTCCAGCAGCCCCTCCTCCACACAGCGTCTGAACGGAGTCCCATGTCCAATCTTCTCCCCCAGGACCACATCACTGGTGTCAGCATGAGCATCCACATGGACCAGACCCACTGGGCCATACCTGACGGATTCATACAGAACAAGAACACAGGGTGTGAAATCGTTAAGAGGTAGTTAATAATTAGCTAAACTTGTCCAGTTGATACAAAGTCAATCTGATCACATATATCATGTCTGGCAATGAAGGTTGGCCTAAACTTACTTCTCAGCAACAGCTTGCAGGATGGGATATGCAATAGTGTGATCGCCACCTGCAGACAACAAAGACTTTAAGGACCTTTGATCGAACATAAACTACAGCTGATAAGGTTATTTAAATAGATAATAGTCGTAAAGACAATGCAGGGCTTGTTTGATAAGACATTATGTAGAATTCTTCTTCACTCTCACCCATAGTCAGAGGAATACAGCCAGTAGCCAGGATCTTCCTGTAGGCCTCTCTGATGCGTTTGCAGGTGTCTTTCAGGTCATACACATTCACATTGACGTCCCCGATATCAGCCACCATGAGGGACTCATAAGGGGCCGCCCTGGTGCCGCTGTTATAAGATCTCAGCATGGCAGATTCTACCCTGATCTGCCTCGGACCAAACCTGCAGCGGTAGATGGAAGATCAGGTGTTTAATGTCAAAGCTGTGAAGCAAAGTGGACTGTTATTATTAATAAAGCACATCTATTCAAGTACAACACTACAAACATGTTTGGGGAACCTGTTTGCACAAAACACCTTAAGTTTTCTCCTTAAGTTTTTTTTTTTTTATCTTGCTTTGGTTGCTAAGGTCTTTTGTGCAACAGTCTACGGATTCCTTAAATATAAGACAAAGACAAGGATAAAACCATAAATACTTAAGTGAACATGTTAAGGAAACCTTAAGGAGAAGACTTAAGGGTGGTTTGTGCAAATGATTTTATTTTGAGAAAACCTTAACTAGGACTTTGTGCAACCGCTGAACTTCAGTTTTTTTCATTTCATGACATTTTCACTGCACTAAGCTGAACAGGGATATATTCAGAGCTACAACAATTTGCCAATTAATTGAGTAATTGCTGGACAGAAAATTAATTAGCAACTATTTTGATAACTGAATAATTTTCGTAATTCTTTTAAAACAAAAAAGCCAAAAAAACTTGCTGGTTTCCTGCTTCTTAAATATGAGAATTTCATGATTTCCTTTGTCACAGATAATAATAAATAGCTTTGGATTTCATTCAATACTCTCAAGTTTTATTCCATATATTTAAACTTTCATTCTATATATTCCAACTTATTATTACGTATATTCAAGTTCCATTCTATATATTTGAACTTTCACTCTATATATTTCACCTTTCATTCCATATATTCAGGATTCATTCTATATAATCAGGCTATAACTATACATTCCAAGTTTCATTCCATATATTTACATTTCATTCCATATATCTAGACTATAATTCTATATATTCCAACTTTTATTCCGTATATTCAAGTTCCATTCCATATATTTAAACTTTCATTCTATATGTTCCAATTTTTATTACGTATATTCAAGTTCCATTCCATATATTTGAACTTTCATTCTATATATTTCACCTTTCATTCCATATATTCAGGATTCATTCTATATAATCAGGCTATAACTATACATTCCAAGTTTCATTCCATATATTTACATTTCATTCCATATATCTAGACTATAATTCTATATATTCCAACTTTTATTCCGTATATTCAAGTTCCATTCCATATATTTAAACTTTCATTCTATATGTTCCAATTTTTATTCCGTATATTCAAGTTCCATTCCATATATTTAAACTTTCATTCTATATGTTCCAATTTTTATTACGTATATTCAAGTTCCATTCCATATATTTGAACTTTCATTCTATATATTTCACCTTTCATTCCATATATTCAGGATTCATTCTATATAATCAGGCTATAACTATACATTCCAAGTTTCATTCCATATATTCAAGTTTCATTCCATATATCTAGACTATAATTCTATATATTCCAATTTTCATTCTATATATTCCAACTTTTATTCTGTATATTCAAGTTCCATTCCATATATTTGAACTTTCACTCTATATATTTCACCTTTCATTCCATATATTCAGGATTCATTCTATATAATCAGGCTATAACTATACATTCCAAGTTTCATTCCATATATTCAAGTTTCATTCCATATAATCACACTATACTATGTATACCAATTTTCATTCCATATATTTACATTTCATTCCATATATCTAGACTATAATTCTATATATTCCAATTTTCATTCTATATATTCCAACTTTTATTCTGTATATTCAAGTTCCATTCCATATATTTAAACTTTCATTCTATATATTCCAACTTTTATTCCATATATTCAAGTTCCATTCCATATATTTAAACTTTCATTCTATATATTCCAACTTTTATTCCGTATATTCAAGTTCCATTCCATATATTCAAACTTTCATTCTATATATTCCAACTTTTATTCCATATATTCAAGTTCCATTCCATATATTTAAACTTTCATTCTATATGTTCCAACTTTTATTACGTATATTCAAGTTCCATTCCATATATTTGAACTTTCATTCTATATATTCCAACTTTTATTACGTATATTCAAGTTCCATTCCATATATTTGAACTTTCATTCTATATATTTCACCTTTCATTCCATATATTCAGGATTCATTCTATATAATCAGGCTATAACTATACATTCCAAGTTTCATTCCATATAATCACACTATACTATGTATACCAATTTTTATTCCATATATTTACATTTCATTCTATATATCTAGACTATAATTCTATATATTCCAATTTTCATTCTATATATTCCAACTTTTATTCCATATATTCAAGTTCCATTCCATATATTCAAACTTTCATTCTATATATTCCAACTTTTATTCTGTATATTCAAGTTCCATTCCATATATCTGAGGTTCATTCCTTATATTTGAACTTTCATTCTATATATTCCACCTTTCATTCCATATATTCAAGTTTCACTCTATATAATCAGACTATATATATTCCAAGTTTCATTCCATATATTCAGGTTGCGTTCCACATAATCACACTATAGTGCCATGGATACCAATTTTCATTCCGTATATTTACATTTCATTCCACATATCTAGACTATAATTCTATATATTCCACCTTTCATTCCATATATCTAGACTATAATTCAATATATTCCATCTTTCATTCCATATATTCAGTTCGAATGTATGTGAATAACCTTGATAGTAACTGCTGCGGTTGTACACTTGTAAAAAGGAAGTTACACTGTTACATAATAGTAAAGTACCCTAATATTGTAAAATAGCTGTGACCCTTGTTGCAGACAGCTGCAGAGAGAAAACCCACCTTGCTCCGGGTCGGTTGGAGGTCCCGGTATCAATCGGTACTCCGACAAACGCCGCATCGAGCCCCTCGGCTGTGTCCTGGAAAGGTAACTTGGCCATGGTGGGGATCCCCGACACCCTGGCGACAAACTCTGCGCTCGGTGGCACATTGTACCGTTTCCCTGAACTCAGTCTGTTGGGATTAATGCACACAGCTCGTCTGTCGCTGCACACACACGCAGTTTGACGTGTCCGCAGAGAGAACAAGTCCGCTGCACCGGAAGTAACTCTGCGACTTATATTAAAGTTTCTCCAACATGAAAACATGCTGACTGTGAGCTGTGAGCTGTGGCTGTGACATGGAGCTGAGAGCAGCCTGAGATAAACCCATACAGTCTAAGGGACTAACGGAGTCCTGATGATACTTTAGGTGCTTCCTCCAAAGCTCGTAACATTCTGTATCAACTGTACAGTAACTGACAAAAAGTAAACTATGATAGTATTAAATGTTTATTAAATTACCACACGCTCCTGGGTTAAATGCATCTCTTCTCATCACATCAACGCTACGCAGTGTCACATCACTACAGGTGAGATATACGTTTGCTACATGTCGTTCATTTATGTACATGTAGTTTTCAGATTAAGATATGAGCGATGTGAGTCCTGACCATGAAGGCAGCACGAGTCCATAACAGAGCAGGTAGGAGGGGCAGCTGTGTAAAATGATTTTAGCCTAACTTGACTTCAGAATTTGAGTCACTGAAAATATGGTAGTCACATTTAAGACGGTATCGAAAACGTGAGAATATAATATTAATTTAAAAAAAATTGTATGCCGTTTTTAACCAGATTTGCTTTATCATATAAATCTTCCTTAAAAAATAAAAAATTATATATATATATATATATATATATATATATATATATATATATATATATATATATATATATATATATATATATTTATTTTTAAAAGGAAGATTTATATGATATAGCAAGTCAGGATTAAAGACGGCATACAATTTTTAAAAATTTTAATTTATTTTTTATTTATTTATTTATATTTAATTTATTTATTATTTATTTACTTACTAATTTGTTTATTGACCAACAACACCTCTTTTCTCTTGTTTTCTGTCCGTTTATATTGATATTTCATATGTATTTCAAACGTATAAAAAAAGACATGAACATGCAAATAAGCAGACAGAAAGCAGTATTTACAAATGATGAAAAGCATAATGTAAAGCAGTTGTCAGTGTATAGTTAGTGTGATTTACACATCCGAAAATAATAAGTCATTGAATGAAATGAAACATGCAGCCTCCTTATATAGATAATACTATACCTAAGACTAAATATACCATTGTTATTACCTTTTAACTTTGTCACACAAAAGTAACCCATGTATATAAAAGTAATTACCAAATATCTATCTTACTAAAATCTTAGTATATCATATAAAATACCCATTATCCATGACTTACAAGTATAAACATGTGTTCTATAATATCTATAATACCAATTGTCTTTGCCTTACAAAAAAATGATGACATATAAGCATTGTGTATTTGTCCTTGCTTTAGTCCTTAAGTGAGAGGTCAGTTTTTCCATAGAATATAGTTCCTCTACAGTGTCCATCCACTGACCTGGAGGGTCACATTTCATCCAGCTCCTAGTAACCTTTTTTACAAGCCATTATCAGGATTTTTCACAGATAAATGTCCTCAGGTATCAGTCCCAAGTTCACAATCTGTGGATCATTTGGAATCTTGTACCCAGAAATTCCGTCAAGGATCGGAATAACCCTTTTGCAGAATGTCTGTGATTGTATACGTGACCAAAATATATGGGAGTGATTAGCATTCACCTGCCCATAGAGTCTCCAGCAGTGCTGTTGTTTATCTAATTGTTTATATTTAGTATATGTCATGATAAAAACATGGATTTGATTCTTTCAGTAGAATTCTCTCCTTCTTTTAGAGGTGGTGAAGGCACCACCTTGTGACTATGGGTTTAGCCCAGTTGTCTGCAACCTTTACTATTAAATGAGCCATTACTGGCCAAAGAAAAAGGAAAAAAATCTGTCTGGAGCTGCAAAATATATTTGAATAAAGGTAACAGCCTATTAATTCTTTATTAGTCCATTAGCATTATAAACAGGTCTAAATGTAGCCTGAGTGTCAGACTAAAGCTCCCAGAACCTTCAGTCTGACATCGCCTCCATTGAAGGCGATTTACAAGGGGGAGGGAATTTGATTTTTCCCTAACCAATCAGTAGAGATCAACGACTCACCCAGAATCTGACGTCATTAGTATCCATGCCTCGGGGGTGCCGAAAACAAGCGAGCATTGCCCGTTTAAAATGTCTCCGTCGTCGTGCACGCCCAGCTGCATCGCCGTTAAATCCAGTTTAGCAGCTTCCTTAATTTGGTCCTCCATTAACGCGAGTAGTGGCGAAATACCTCGATAGCATCGTTAATGTGGTCTGTAGGATCTGTAGCGGTCGCCATTAGCATGGCGCTGATTGGCTAATCGCTAGACCCGCCCCCACCCCAGGCGTTCATTGGGCCGTCCATCGTTTGGACGAGATAAATCGCAAATTCATTGCAGTATGCCAGACCAGAGATGCAAGCCTTGAAACGGGCGTGTTGGTGAACCCAAATGCAGTACCAGGCTCGCAGGAATAGTTGGTAATGGCTTTTATTAGCACCACAGCAAACAGGGAATGCAGCAGGCAGAATAAACACAGGATAAAGTTCGTTCTTCGGGCAAGTTGCCCTAACACAGTCTCTGAAGCTCAGATAAGGGGAAGAGAAGCGGCTGGGCTCAGTCACGGAACCGAGGGGAAGCTCCAGAGCCCCCGGTTCCACACAGTTCAAAACTCTTTCACAGAGAGGAGAAGAGATGTAGCTTACGGCAGCCGAAGGTGGCGAGGCAGGCGCTCCGTAGGCTGAAACGCCGGCTGATCGAGCTGAGAAGCCGACGAGGAGTGAGCTGAGGCGAGGTCGGGAGCCAGTGTGGGGGTCGTAGCCAGAAGAGCCGTCAGCGAAGGCAGAAGCACCGTTGAGGAGCAGGCAGGAGAATTGACGAGGCCGGGCGGAGGAGTCGAGACCAGACGAGCAGGCAGAAACCAGAGACGCTGAAGCAAAGCACGAGGTCGGGGACAGAAGGCAGGTGAGTTTACCGGGAGGCAGACGAGGAGAGCAGGTCGGGGACAGGCAGAGTTGGCACCGGGAGATCAGGCAGGAGAAGAACGCTGGAGAGTCTCGCATAATGCAGAAGAACAATCTGGCAGTGAGTGAAGGTGCTGGAGTGGCTTATATGCAGGCCTGATTGCAATGAGCTGCAGCTGTGAGGCAGGTGAGCAGAGTGGCCTGATGAAGTGGGCGTGGCTGGCAGGTAGAGTGGAGCAGAGGGAGGGAGAGTGGAAAACTACTGCAGCAGTGTTGCAGGGGAGGACTGAGAGACAGGGATTGTGACAAGCCTACTCAGTTGAGCGGGCAGGGTCTATGGTCTGGAACCAGGCTAGTCTAAATGAGCATTCATTAGTATGATTTACTACAAGGTGGCTACACTGTCAGCGGGTTATTTATATTTATTTACTGTAACTCTGCAGTGTTGGTGGTGAAAACAAATGAATCTGTCCAGACACTATTAAATCCTCTATTTTCCTCCAATAATTTTCCTTTGTTTTGGATTTGGAATCCATAACTAACCTCGCTAGAGAGACTTCAGGCCCCCGCTGCTGAAGTTTAGCAAAATGTAGAGGGAAAGGCTCCAGGTCGTAGACGTAAGACGAACATTTTAGTTGATGAAACGTCAAAAAAAAAAAAAAAAAAAAAGTATTCTATATATAGGCTTCACATTTATACAATCATAGAATGCAATAATCACTTTAGGCCCGTTTCCACTGAAGAAGTTCCTGGTACTATTTGGGGGGCAGGAACTACTACAGGAACGTCCTTTCGCTCGGCCTTCTCAACCGCCGTGTCTCCACTGAGAGAGCGGAGTAGGAGGAAGGTTCCCGTAAAGTTACGGGCTCTGGATGTGACGTAATCATTGCGCGACCATTGTGACCAGGGCGATGTAGGGGTGTAGGGATGCCGTTAGCCGTTAGCAGTGTCTATAATAACTCAGTAACTCAATAAACAGTCCATGAAAAAAATATTTTTTCCAGCAGATGTCTTAGTTACAACATGATTGAGCTAACTGGAGTAGTTTCATGTCATATCCGACAACGGGAGGCTTTTAACAGATGACGTCCTGATGTTAGCTTTGCTGCTGCTGTTAGCTGTCCCTGTCAGCTGATGCTTTCTAGACACTGTGATTTTCCCAACACTGAATAAATACCACACATAGCAACACAAAACTGCTTTACTAGCTCAGTCATGTTGTAAGTAAGATCTCCGCTGGAAAAAACATTTTTTTCACAGACCGTTTATTGAGTTAATGAGTTAATACAGACACCGCTAACGGCTAACAGCTAACGGTTAGCCCAGCTAATCTACAATAACCATGTTATTAATTAAAATACGTGCACACAAATAGTAATGTTTGTTCAATCATTGTTTATAGACTTTACAAACATCAGATTAGTCTAAACGGTGATATAGTGACGTGAAAAATGTGATACATATATATATATATATATATATATACCCGTAAGTATTTGTAAACAACAAGGCGATGAGCCAGTGACAGTTGAAAAATAACTCTCTTCCAGGGTTCCATTCCCCTGTCAGGAGTTATTTTTCAACTGTGACCGGCATACTATACATTATCCCTTACAGAAGGAGCTGAGGTGGTTGCTGTGTTTCTGGCGTGTCTCTTCGTTTACATGGCGGTGGAAGCTATGAACGAGCTAACCCTCGTCTGCTGAGTTTTAAAAATGCCGGCTATTTTGTCACTTTCTGTTGACGTCACATCCCGCGTTGAGTATATCCAATCAGCACCAAGTAAACCCCAAGCCCCAGCCAGGAGTTTCTCTGGGCCGTTCTGAGTGCCTACTCCGAGGCAGGGACTTGTTTAGCCCCTGTAAAAGTTCCAGAACTCTGTCCTTCGGGGTGGTTCCTGCGGTGGAGACACGCACCAACGGCCCCGGCCCCGTAAAATTACCCCAAAGTTCCTGCGGTGGAAACGGGCCGTTTGAGCCTACAACAGTAACAAATGAAATTTTGAATGTTAACTGTTATTAATTTCCAGATTATTTTATGTCAAAGCCGCAGGGAGCCACTAGAGGGGGCTAAAGAGACACATGCAGCTCCAGAGCCGCAGATCGCTTACCCCTGATTTAACCCAACCAACATTATGGCATTTAAAATCTATTGAAACAGTTTGGCAAAATGAAGCCCTCTTCCCAGATCCTCCAGCAATAAATAAATAAATAAATAACATCTGACAGTTTAAACATCTTGTAATTTGGACAGTATGGTGAGTAAGGTGTGGTTCTGGTTTTTGCATCTATGGCACGTGTATCCCGCACAACACTGCACCGCACCATCAACACATCCTCCAAACGAGGAGGTACCTCATCCACGAGCCCAGCCACAGCATCGTTTACGGTTGTGTGTGTGGATATGAAAGAGTCAGTGCTGCAGACGGAGGAGGAGGGTTTTTTAAATGTGCGCACTTCACGTGTCCTCCTGAGGAGGCAGAGAGAGGAGCATCAACAGATCAGCCTCACACCGACGCTGCGCACTTCAGACGCCAACACTCTCCAGACTTGTCTCATTACATTGCATAATAGCGACGAGCCATCATGGTGAGTAATCAAAGCATTTCTATGATTTCATTACCAATGCACAGTGATTGTTTATTGATTGTATGTTGTGCCGTATATGAGCCTGAAGAGAAGACGAGGGAAAGTAGGTCATGTACGGGATGTCTCCATTGTCACACCTTCATGCCTCGACATATTCTGCATCTTATTTTGACTACAAATTATTTCATTGTCATTGTTTTTGCTGGCAGGTAATTAAAAATGTTTTTCACATGCATTCCTGCACGACAAGCGTCTAATCCTCTTCCCACAAACTTCTCTAAATCAGCTTAGGTAGACTTTGCTTCAGCACGGCCTTCACACTAACAATGTGTCGCCCATATTTACTGAACATTTTATGTAACAGCTTCTGCATAAATATATATCACATCAGTTCAGTGCTGCTTGTCCTGAAGGTCATTTTATGTGAAAAAGTCAGTCCATCTGACTGCTGTTATGTGTCACATAAAATAAATCCATCTATAATATCTTTATTTAATATACAATAGAATAAAATTATGTAGAAATACCATAGTAAGGTAAGAATGTGGCTTTTAAAGAGACAGTTCTCTGCATCATGTCTGACCTATTTAGATAATCCTCTCGCTACAGTAATCCTAGACAGTCTTGTGTCGCAGCAGAAAATGTACGAGCTCCTGTAGAATAAAAGACACACTGGACCTCAGTCAGGCGTGATTTCATAGACGATAGACTGTAACAATAAATGAGCGAGGAATCAGTTGAAGCAGTGTGTGCTGATCTGCAGCCTCCATCTGAACATTCTCTCCTCCATTTTAATTAGCAGCAGTGACTGGGTTTCAGGTTCTTTAATCCCAATCTTCTTTGTCGCCCCCCCAAGCGTGAGTGTATCTCCATCCACGTCGGTCAGGCTGGTGTCCAGATTGGCAATGCCTGCTGGGAGCTTTACTGCCTGGAACACGGGATCCAGCCGGACGGTCAGATGCCCAGCGACAAAGCCATCGGAGGAGGAGACGATTCATTCAACACCTTCTTCAGCGAGACTGGAGCTGGAAAACACGTTCCCAGGGCGGTGTTCGTCGACCTGGAGCCCACTGTCATCGGTACGCTCTCATTAAAGGGACACCTCAGCCACAAAATGATTATTTGTTTATCAATTATTCAGCTTGCGTTGCCTTGAATTCATAAAGAAAACATTGTTTTTCTCGTGTGCCTGCATGGTGAACGAAGAATCCAAAAACAGCAAAGATTCTTGAATCATTTAAGTAAAGGAGACCACGTTTAAGACCACCTGTTTACAAACTCTGAGTCTCTCATTTGTCCAGTCGTATGCCCAGTACTTCCCAAACACATGCATTTTTACTAAATACCCATTGTTTAAAACACTTCTACATGCACGTAGCACGCGCAAACAAGCACACAGGTGTAGATTTTGAGGGCAATACACGAAGCATGTCCCCTTCACTCTTTATTGAATGTAGCAGAGGGTTTTATTTTGCCAAAATTAAAGACATTTACACCATTAATCGATGCAGAAAAGGCACAAATTGGTACATTAATATTCACCAGAATGCAGGAAATCAGCTGTTTGATACTCAAAATTTTCTGGAGGCACCCAAACCTACTCATTTTATATGTGTCCCCACCTATATTGAAACAAAGCCTACGCCCTTTGACAAGAGCATGCATTTGAACTCTGCTTGTGGATTCCATTGAGTGTCATTCAAGTGTGCCTGCATGCTACTCGTCCATGTCTGAGATTGTTTTCGCAGACATGTTTTGAATCGTTTTTCTTGCATGCCTCCACGGTGAACGAAGAATCCAAAAACAGAGAAAATTCTTGATGAATTGAAGTAAAGGGGGTCAACTTTTAACAACAGCAACATTTTATTAAAACATCCATTCACAAACTCTCACACAACTTGTGCAGTATAATCGAAGTTTTATTTATCCAGCTGTGTACTCAGTACTTCCCAAATTTGTGCTTTTTTGCTAAAACCTTATGATTCAAAACACTCAGACATGAATGAGCAGCACGCAGGCATGTTTCAACAAAGCTCAATGGAATCCACAAGTTCAAGTGCACGCTCTTCTCAAAAGGCTAGGCTTCGTTTCAGCATAGGTGGGGACACATAAAATGGAGGATTTGGGGTACTCCGTCAGAAGATTTTGAGCCTCAAACACTTAAGGTCCAGCATTCTGGTATTTTTAATGCACCAATTTGTGGGGCAAATGCGTATGTTTTAAAGAGTGAAGTGCTTGTTCGTGCGTGCTACTTGTATGCAGAAGTTTTAAACAATAGGGGTTTGTAACAACTGGTGAACCAGAGGCCTTTACTACGAAGAAGGATTTAGAGTTAGCGAGGTAACTTCATTGTTAACTCTGGGTTTTTAGTGCTACAAGGCTGGTTTTCTTTTTACCAGGATAAATCGTGTCATTAATATAATATGAAGGAGCCTACTTCATTCATGGTTCTGATGATGTCGCTTGTAATTAACACCCCCACCTCTTTCACATGAACGTGCTTGTGGCTGGGTTGGAAAACCCAGAGTTGACTGAAGTAGTTGAAAACCAGCTTTGTGGTACAGGTTATCCAGACGGCCAATGTTAGTGTTAGTCAAGCCAGATAACGAGAAGATATTCTGGGTAAGTTGAACTAGCTTCGTGGTACAGATCTCAGGTGAGAGTGGACTCTAACGCACGGCTCTGGAGACAGTTCAGGTAAAATAGGTAAGGTAAAAAAAAAAAAAAAAGGGTAAAAGTCTTCATGTGTCAAAAGGTACATCCAGTACACAGAGGAACTATCAGTGGAGGCAAACAGCTCCAACTCCAGGGATGAGTCAACAGGCTAAATCCAAAAAAAAAACAAGAAAAGGACACTAGGAAACAAAAGGCGGGAACACTACACACACAAGGAGCTAAGACGAACTGGCACTGAGAGAAAACAGGACGCACACTAAATACTCTGGTGAGGGGAAAGAGAAAGAGACACAGGTGAAGTCATCAGAAGGGCGGGAAACACACAGGGACAGGAAGTGAAGTAATCTGAAACCAGAGATGTGAGTTTCAAAGTAAAACAGGAAACAACATGAATAAATGAAATAAAAACAACAACTTAAGAAACTTGAGCTGTGACAAGAGTAGGCGAAAATGCATGCATTTGGGAAGTACTGAGGATAGGTTCAGTGAGACTTGGATTATACTGGATGAGTTGATTGAGCGTTTTTGAATAGATGTTTTGATGTAGTTTTGATTAATCTTCTTTAAATTCATCAAGAATGTTTGCTGTTTTTGGATTCTTCGTTCACCGTGGAGGCATGTGAGTTTTCTTCACGAATTCAAGGTAACACACAGTGAGTAATAGATACCCAAATAGTAATTTTGTGGGTTATATATTCCTTTAAATAAAGACATCATAGTTGTGTCCTGATTTAATTTAGTCAAACCCTCAATTGAATAGTTTCTAACTGAATCCATCTCTTCAGATGAGGTGCGCACTGGGACCTACCGCCAGCTGTTCCACCCTGAGCAGCTGATCACTGGCAAGGAGGATGCTGCCAACAACTACGCCCGTGGACACTACACCATTGGCAAAGAGATCATCGACCTGGTGCTGGACAGGATCCGCAAACTGGTGGGTATCTTGATCTTCTTAATGTTGATTCAAAATATAAATCATCATGTGTTATCTCACATATTTGCCTCTCCGTCCTCAGGCTGACCAGTGCACCGGTCTTCAGGGCTTCCTGGTTTTCCACAGCTTCGGAGGTGGCACCGGCTCCGGTTTCACCTCCCTGCTGATGGAGCGTCTGTCCGTTGATTATGGCAAGAAGTCCAAGCTGGAGTTCTCCATCTACCCAGCTCCCCAGGTGTCCACCGCTGTGGTGGAGCCCTACAACTCCATCCTGACCACCCACACCACCCTGGAGCACTCTGACTGTGCCTTCATGGTAGATAACGAGGCCATCTACGATATCTGCCGCAGGAACCTCGATATCGAGTCCCCACTTACACCAACCTGAACAGGCTGATCAGTCAGATTGTGTCCTCCATCACTGCGTCCCTTCGTTTCGATGGCGCCCTCAATGTTGATCTGACAGAGTTCCAGACCAACTTGGTGCCATATCCCCGTATCCACTTCCCTCTGGCCACCTATGCCCCTGTCATCTCTGCTGAGAAGGCTTACCATGAGCAGCTCTCAGTGTCAGAAATCACCAACGCCTGCTTTGAGCCCGCCAATCAGATGGTAAAATGTGACCCTCGCCACGGCAAATACATGGCTTGCTGCCTTTTGTATCGTGGTGATGTGGTGCCCAAAGATGTCAATGCTGCCATTGCCACCATTAAAACCAAGCGCTCCATCCAGTTTGTGGACTGGTGCCCCACTGGTTTCAAGGTGGGCATCAACTACCAGCCGCCCACTGTAGTTCCTGGTGGAGACCTGGCCAAGGTCCAGAGGGCTGTGTGCATGCTGAGCAACACCACTGCTATTGCAGAGGCCTGGGCTCGGCTGGACCACAAGTTTGATCTGATGTACGCTAAGCGTGCCTTTGTTCACTGGTATGTGGGTGAGGGTATGGAGGAGGGAGAGTTCTCTGAGGCCAGAGAAGACATGGCAGCTCTGGAGAAGGATTATGAGGAGGTTGGAGTTGACTCCATCGAGGGTGAGGGAGAGGAGGAGGGAGAGGAATATTAAAAGGGACGTTAAAGCACAAGTAACACAAGAAACAAATGCTTTCATTTGTTCCTAAACAAAACCCAAACAAAAATGTTTGAGTATTCATAACCAGCTTTTTCAGAGTAAAAGTCATTACAATGCCTGTTTGGCTCTGTCCTAAATAAAACTCCTGTAACAAGTTGTTTGTGTGTTATTTATTGAACCTTGCTTCTATGACTCGGGCATATTGTTTTCAGGTGGTCAATACAATTTTTGTCATTCTTGGGAACTCGATTTCTCAAGGATGCCCTGAGGGAATTTCTTCCAATTTGGCTCAAAAGTCCACTTGAACTTTTGGTGGTCGGTCTGTTTGGTGGTAACATTTTGGTGGTCAAAGGTCAAATGTGACCTCAGAAGAAGCAATAACTCAAGAATTAATTCTCTTATTGTGACAAATAAACACACAAAGGTCCAATAGGATACAAAATGAGGTGATGACATTATATACTACTCAAACAAATGAAGGGAACACTTAAATCACTTCAGATCTCGATGAACGAATAATTCAAGTTGAAACTCTTTACTGATGTACACTGGGTAATTTGTTGAGAACAAAATGACGAAACAGTCAGTGGAAACCTAAGTCATCAACCCACTAAAGGCTGGATTCAAAATCACACTGAAAATCAAAGTAAAGAATTGAAATCACAGGCTGATCCAACTCATAATGTAACTCAGTAGTGTGTACGGCCCCCACATGCCTGAATGCACTCCCGGCAACATGTGGGCATACTCTTGGTGCGTGAGTGGATGGTGTCCTGGGGGATCTCCTCCCAAACCTGGATCAAGGCATCGGTGAGCTCCTGGACGGTCTGATGCACCGTGACATAACGTCAAATAGATGCTTAGTTAGATTTCGGTCAGGGGAATGAGAGTCAATCACTGGCATCGTGGTGGTGTATGGTGTGTGCCAGCAACTGTGTTAATTATTGAAATTCACTGAACTCGCAGAGACGTTACAACTTAGAAACAACATGTCTGTAATAAAGAAGAGAAATGACTGGCACAACTGACTCAGAGCTCTTTTCCAACAGATATTTTTATTCTGAAACACGGCAGTAAAATCTACATGTATCCAAAATATTTCTCACCATCTTTAGTATCAAAACTCACACCCTCTATATCTTGTATCCCTCACTGACCACATGATTATGATATTTAATTATGCCTGTTATGACAGACTTGCTGCGACTAGTTTTGAGAACAGAGCATAGTGAAGTCTGACAGGCTAAATCACTTTACTCAAATCATCATTTTTTAAATAAAGTACCAGAATATAATAAGTATTATGTTGTAGGTAAGCTAGCAACAAACACCAGGAAGCCATTACAACGGCTCTGAGCAAGTGCAAACGTCGACATAAAGTGCAAACCACAGGAACAAAATTAATACTCATGATCCATGCTATGTACCCTCATCACTGTGAGAACTTTGTAGTGACATGTAGGGGAGGTTTTTACGTTGTACAGCATGGGTGAACACATGATCGTTTGGCTCATAACCTCACGCTGACAATCTGATGGATGAACAAGCTGTCTAAGGGCCGCATGATCCCTGTGAATATCTAAAACTTACCTACACAGTAGGGTCTGACAATTAATGTCAGTAATGTAAAATATCTGCATTGGCCCTCAGTTTCATCAGTGCTGAACTTCTACACAGACCAATCTTAACCAAGCACACAGGTGACAGCAGTAGTGTGGGGTCAGTCTCAGCAAATATCTAAAAAGTGCATCAGAGCTTATAAAAGAAAATGTTCACTCTTAGAACAGAATTACTCGTAGCCATTGGTACGTTGCATTTTTTGGCCAGTTTAGCTGTTTCGTGTTGACGAACAACAAACTCATTTCAGGAGAAATTAACTATAGAAAACCCAGAGATATTAAAGTTTTTCCTCCACCAACAGTAGCATTCGTTATCTATGATGTAATGCACCCGCAAGAGCTGTTGCAATGTGCATAATGGGGCACTCGTCGCACTTTGAGTAGAGATGCTGAGTTTGTGCAGACACATGGTGTGAAAAGCATGTCAGGAATTTCAACAGCACTGACAGCACTACTTTAGGGGTGAATTACACCATTTGATAATTCATAATAACTGCTGGGACACACTGACAGTCACAGATGACATATAACAGTGTGTGGCGTTTGTCTTAATAGTTATTAGATTTAAAGGCCAAGACTATAAATATTACAAAGATGTCTCACAGTTTTAAATGTCAGTTCTAACTCCCGGTCTACACACATCAAAGACTCTTAATCTGTGTGTCTGGATGAGTGATAGTGGATCTACGCAGACAGAATGCAGGCCTGATGCTGCTCCCTCCCGTACAGGAGGAAGCCCACAGCGGTGCGCAGGTCCTCCAGGTCCAGGTTGGACAGGAAGCTCCTCTGAAGCTCCGCCTCCACCGTGTTCCCACTGGGTCCACTGCAGCCCTTCAGGAGAACCACAGCAGACTGACACAGCAGCCAATCAGCCAGCTTCTTCATGCCAACGCTGTCCTGGTTGGCCAGGGCCTTCCGTCCCCAGAGGCTAAGATGTAGCATGTTAGCGGCAACACGGGCACTGGGGCGCTGCAGAGTGAAAATCACATGTATGAGTTACTATAAGGTGAAACTGTTAGGATTACTACGTTTCCAAATCATGCTTAGATTATGTGATTTGAAGAATTTTCCAGGACCTGTAGACACCCTGTACAATCCATACCCATCACTGACTGAACACACAGTATCTAACATATTCCTTCTGTACCTTGTTGGGGTTCCTCCTGAGGAGTAGGCGGATCACGAGCTGCACGTCAGCGGGAACACTGGAGGGCAGTGGAGGAAGCTGCTTCTCCTGGTAGCTCCTGCTCTCCAGTCCCAGCGGTCGATAGAACGGGTTACGCTGACCGAATATCTCATAGGAGATGGCGCCCACAGCCCAGGCGTCTGCCTTGCTGTAGTCAATCACCACACCGCACCCTGGGACTGCAGTGGACACCTGTGGGCAAACACATCATGGAAATGATAGTGAGTCAATGTATGGTTATTAAAAAAACTGACAATGTAGTTAACTGGCCGAGGCTACCATACATGGGGCCACCTGCTACTCAGTAACCATTTGCCATGTTATCACAAGCAATTTGGGGTTCAGTGTCTTGCCCATGGACTGGAGGAGCCAGGGATTGAACCACTGATCCTCTGATGAGTGGACACCTGCTGCCGTTTAACTCAGCACAACAGGATCTCAACCTACTCATCATGTTCTGTTGCTTGGTCACAAGGCCCGCAGCGGTGACCTGTCAGTACTGACACAGACACAATTTGCCTCTGTCGTTACATTCATTGGGTAACTTTAGGCGAGTGATGTTAGCCCTGTTACTGTGTGTCTCAGTCTGTCCTCCCATTTGCAGAGCTCACACTCCAGCAGCAGCAGTCTGAGTGAAACAATATGGTGTGTGCAGCTCTGTCACAACATTTTCCCCATTGTTACTAGTCAAGTTTGTGGTACAAACTGCAAGGTCTCACAGAATTCACAGGGATTTACTGAATTTGCGCTGTTTCTTGCAATTACACCGTCACAACATCCTGGAGGGACTGAGTATCCTTTGTATGAAAGCCGTATCTTGGAGGATAGTTTTATGCTGCTAACCTCCAACAAATCACATTTCACTTTGGGAAAGTTCCTCATTTCAAATCATATGTGCCACTTAAAACCACAAAAACATGTGTGTATATATATGTTTCAAAAATACTAAATACTGTATCTGGGTGTCCAGGCATTTTCATTTCCCTGGGCCAAAAGTCTCTTCCTGCTGTTTGCTGGTGATGCTCTGCCTCTTTAATACCATATAAACAAGTTTAAATTGAATAGTGATCAATAAGAGACAGCTCAGCGACCGTTAAGTCGTTCTGCTTTTACTTAATAACAATAAAGAGCTACTTAAACCTACCTCAGGAGCCATTAGGGAAGCGTTCCCTCCTCTGCTGACCCACATGCTGTTGAAGGGCAGCTGCAGATTAGAGTCACTCTCGGCCAGACAGCAGCCAAAGTCGGTAATCACTAAACGAGGGCATCCGTCTGCATCGAGGCAAAATCAAATGAGATGTTAAGACAGAACTGACGGAATTAAATCTTTGAATTGATGTCTGACTGAGTATTTCTCTGACCTGAGTCAAACTCCAGCAGTATGTTGTCTGATTTGAGATCCCTGTGAGCAACACCCTGTCTGCACAGGTGGTCGACACCCTCCAGGAGCTGCAGCATCATCAGAGAGCCCTGCCTGCGGCCCGGTGTGGACATTTCCAGGTAATGTCGCAGTGTGCCGGGGTACCTGTAGCACAGGTGAAGACAGGATGTTAGTCGCTGGAACTGCTAATACGCCTGGTTGCAGTCAAAGCAGTCAGAGCGGACCTCTGTTCTTGCTCTGTTGTTGTAGACAACACTTCTCTTGAATCGGTGTATATATATACACACTTCTGGGTCCTGCAGATAGCCAATCATGAAACATAGTCTGTGTGACCCCATCTGTCAAGGTGTTGAGGCCGCAATATTGCCATTCACACCACGTTGACCGTAACAGGTATGAAACAAGTGCAATTCACACCAAACATTTCCTTCTGCTCCAAGGTCGCATTAAAAGCAACTGGCAAAACAAAAGGTGGCTTTTATCGTGAAGCAGTCACAAGAAAACACAATCTAATTGTCACCGTGTTTGGCGCCAACAGCAATTATTCATCAAAAATGCACCTTCAAAGTAAGACAACTGTCATTTTCCTGCTGTTTTTTGACAGCAGATAGGGTTTATGTGCTGCAGGGAGAAATGGAACAAGAAAGAGTAGCCACAGCGAGTCCTCAGGAAAGAAACAAACAAAACTGTGCCCTGCTTTTTTGTGGAAAACTACTCACACAGCATGTAGCATGTAATTAGATCATGACTGTTAATGGCATGACTGACTGACGTCTTCATTAAAGCACCATGTTTGTTTGTTTGCCCTGTAAACAGATGCAAGAGCTGCTCAGTGAGAGTTTACTAGAGTATAAAACTGCATTGCTTTTAACACAATTAACCATGAGTGTCAAAAATCAACCAGGACGAAAGGGTTATTACTTTAAAGGAACACTGCTACCCTCCAATGACCATGTGTATATCAGTTTGGGTGGTGGAGTGTTCATTCAAGATGAAGCTTTAGTTTTAAAACATTTGAAGAGAGTGAAAGATGGCAGGTCTTACTTCTTCATGACGAGGAAAAGAGTGCGATTGCTGCCCAGGCCAGCCGGGTTGAGCCTGGCTGGCAGGACATCTGGATACTCTTCTTGGGCACCTGGTAGCAGCGGGACGTCGGCTGTGAAAGCCCGGTACACTCTGATCACATTAGGGTGCACTGACACTCTTTTGGGCAGGACTCCAAATTGTCTGCATGAAGAGAGATCACAGCAGCTCATAAGCATCTTTCCTTCACCCTGTCCAGGACTATTAATGAACTATGAAAGCACTGAAAGTGTAACACGTACCCATCCAGAGTGATCTGTTCTCTCTCTGGCTGTAAGGCCAGGGGGCCAGCAGGCACCAGCTCCTGTGACATGGACTTTAATATCGACTCACTTGACGACCCCGCCTGCAATCAAATGGCATCAAAATAAAGCTGTCAGGACAGGTGAATACAACAACCTAAAACTGTAGGGGTAAGTGTGGAATATCGTTGAATATGCACCCCAAAGTTCCACATCATCTTGATAGCCATAGGGAAGGATCTCAGCGAGCAGCATGTCAGAGATCGAGGCGTCTCCCTCTCCTCTTCTTCCTCTCTCACCTGCACCGGGGCGCACTCACTGATACTCTCCTTCTGAGGGGCAAACCGAGCTGCAGCCTCGTACACAGCAGCGTTGGAGCCTTTCCCAATCTGATTCCCAATGATGTAATCCTCCAGTTTATATCCAGAGGGGAAAGGCTCGAGTGGGCTCTGGAATCTTTTCTTCCTAAACACTGCCTGCAGAGTGGGAGAAATATTTTTTAAGACATCACAAGGTAGAAGTTACAAAAAAGTTAAGCAAAGTTGCTATTGTCATAATAAAGTTAAATGAAATACTGTTATAATTAAATAGGTCAAAGCAGAACCAATGGTGTTTTTAGTTTGAAGCAAGCGTTGATGTTTTTGCTGTGAACTTGAAGCTTCCAGTCAACAGTCAGATGTCAGCACTTAGTGCAAAGTTAAACCGTTACAGCGACACAATTAAATGTGAGAAACAGTTCATATATCAATAGTATTTGCAAGTCACACTGGTGCTCCATGGTGGCAAAAGGTGGCTGAATAGTCGCAGTCTGGAGCCCTGAGCGTACAAAAAGACACATCTGCTCCATTAAACTGTTACCATGGGGTCATTAAACATGACGATTTATTCAATGTAGGATGGAAACAAGCTAAAAGCTCCTCAGTTCATATATTTATCGTATTTGCAAGTCACATTATTATGCAGAAATGTATGTTATATACGTTTGAATTATTATTAGTGATGTGTTGACATGTAAGTTTAGTTTAAGCAGTATATTTTGGTCATTTTCCAACTTAAATAACGCAAATGCACACATGAAAAAAACAACAATAATAAGTCATTACCTTTAAAGCACTGACAAAACAAAGCAAGCTGTGCTGACCGAAAAAGTATAGGTTTAATCATTAGCTTATTGCACCTGCTCTTTTTACATGAATTGTTTTGCACTGTTTTCCTTATATATTCTATACATATATAAGAAAGTCCTGGACAAAATTTCATAGACACACACTGGCATCATTTGATTATTAAATCCTTTATAAATCCATTAAATGTTTTACGCATTTTCAATTCTTTTGCAAAACTATTTCACAAATTAACTCATTTGACTGAAAGATACATCTTTGTTTTGCATTTGTTCTGATACTTGTTTTTGTAAACATAAAAGTTCCTCTTAGTTCATACTGTCTCTCTAATTTCGTTCTTCTGGATATAGTCTAGAAGCATCTTATTTTTTACTTTAATCATGAAATGTGCAGTTTTAAAGTTCACCAAATCTCTAAATTTCAGAGCATGTGAGTCTATAAATAGTTTGTTGGTTGATAGCTTTTTTCTGCAGCATAGAAAATTGGATTTGTGGTTGTTTTGATTGCAGCAGGACTATTTCAGTGATGCAATTAGTTGATACAACACTATAATAGTTTATTTAAACTCATTTTAAGGGTAGTTCAGTTGATTTAGTTTATAAGTTGGTCATAATGTTTTGTATGTAAAGTCACAATCAGTACGTTACTATGGTTGTCAGTTAACTGTAGTGGAGTATAAGTAGCATGACTCAAGTACACTAAACTACTTCCTTACAGTACTTATTCACAGCCGTTAATGTGTGGACACCATACCTGGATCTCCTCACATGTGGCCGCGCTCCTTCTGTCATCTTCCAGCTGTTGTTCAATGAGCCCAACACCGAGACCGAAAGCCAGAAACACGGCCCTGTTCCTCGGGGACGCTCCGGTGAACCTCCTCCTGAAGCCGGCGGCCTGTAGCTGGGCTGCCAGGCCCCTCAGAGAGGTGCGGTAATACCGGTACCGAGACGGCAGGAAAGCCTGAGGCTGAACGGTGCGGACCGACGGGCCTACACGGAAACGGTCAGCTCGGAGCTTTGCTGCGACTCGGCCCCCGGATTTAAGGAGACCCAGCTGAAGGACCGACCGGCCCAGCTCGAGCCCCCGGCTGATGGCGTGTTTCACGGACATAGTTTACCTGGAAAGGTAACTTGAGCTGCTGAAGGAGTCCGCTTGTGTCGGGGAGTCCTCGACTCTCTGCGGCAAAGGACAGTGTTTTGTCAACAACACAGCTGCTACTGCGCATGCGCGAGAATGACAGCCGACCTACATATCTGTGTGTCTATTTAAATATTTATTTAAATAAGTTACTGACAACGAGTGATGACAGGTTTTTATTCTGTTTTTTTCCTCAACATACGCTGCATGGGTCAAAGTACACGGTTAAGTTAGTTTACTGACTCAGCATGATATTTGCACTGTGCATATACAATTTGGATAACTGTCTCTAAACTGTACAGGCCTATGATGTCTGTGTGCATGTACATGTATGTATGTATGCATATATGTGTGTAAATGTATGAGTATGTATATATGTAAAGATGTATTTGTGTGTATTTTTATATTAATAAATTATATTTGTGATAATATTTTATTGTCTTTGTATGTGCATGTTTATATGTAGGCTATGTGTATGCATGTATGTGTGTAGCCATATATATATATGAGATAAAGTACATGAAATAATTGATGAAAAGTTGTGAAGGGGTAAGAAATATAAGTGTATACTGCCTCCTCCCAAATCCTTTTCGAACATGTAAGATTTAATTTGTGTTGTTTATGAGAATTGTTTCATTGAATTTGTTGTCATCTGTCATCATCATTTTATTTATTGTCATTTTTTTCATGTTCGAAGTAAAATATATCCTCAATCAGGTATTTTGACAACTGAATTTTGCACTGATATTCATTCCCTGAATAGGGAGGGGTCATTCCTATGTTCCCAAGGTTCAAGTTTCCAAGAATCCTTTGTTCCCCAGTTCCACATAAGTGCCCTCCCAGCTTCCTATGTTCCCCATCTTTTTATAGCACATAATGTCAACCTAAGAGAGATATTCCTCAGCTCTGTATTCCTTAAATGTCATGGATTGGGTCAGGGGAGTAATATCATGACTCTGAGAGTGATGAAATTGTACTGGCACAGGTCTTTATCTAAATATAATTGTTCTTTCTGTTAAGAGACAGTTCCAAAATTAGTTGCAGTCAAAGAAATAAAAAAAAAACTATTATAGGAATGAAATAATTGAAAATATGAGAATCAATTAAGAAATGGAAGAAGAGCTAAATAAGGGATAGAATGAAGGTCTAGGAACAGGTTTAATTCCCATTTCTAAACAGGTTAAGGTTAGGAAAGAAGACCTGGGGTACGAAACTTTCACATGCAATCTTACTTGTCAATTTTAGTCTTAGATTTTATTCTTTTTATGAGTCTTTGTCCGAAAGGTCTTGTGAATTGATATGCACAGTAAACTAAAGCTTTTATAGGGACAGAGAGTGACAAGAAAGTGTTAATGTGTGTTAACAGGATATTAAACCAGGGAACATATGACCTCGGAAGCTTAGGGGGACCCTTGGGACATAGATATGCTCCCTAGTAGAACATGTTAATCCACAACCAGGCAGCCCCCGTCGCTTCTTTTGGCCAATTTCACAGTGTCAATCGGTGCCAGCGGAGCGCGTGATGCATGAATGAAATCACTCTAAGTTCAGTTCAGCTCAGTTCATAAGAAAAAAATCTAAGTGAGGAAAGTAAACAAAGAGCTTAAGTCAAGGGGGAGTACAATCAAAACAAACTTGTTAAATAAGGTAATATTATTTCCAATAAGTCATTGAGCTCTTAAGCAGAATCATTTGGTGATAGTTTGTGTTATTGTTCACTAGCTCACAGTAAATATACTTTGTTCTTTCAACACTGGATTGCGTTATTAATGTGCTAACTGGCTAACTAGAATCAAGACAGTCTTCCCTTTCCCTTTTCGAATGACAATTACAGGTGACCGCCGTCTGCTGGTGTGGAGATTTATTTCCTCTCACGCAAGCACAGAACATACACGCAGGTTGGCCATCAGTTTAAGTTTTTGTGAAATGTTCATGTGCAACTTTTTAGCTGAGACATGACAATGTCAGGTGACTCAGCAAGAGGCCTTCATCACTGGCTAGTTCTCTGAAGTCAGTTTGGCCCCGACACACTAACCAGACTTCAGAGATCTAGCACTGTTGCAGATTCAACATGCTGAATCGGTCAAAAAATAAGCCAGCGGGGGCCGATGACGGCATGGGATGTACCGCAGGGTGATGGACACTCACCAACAACCCAACACTGACTGACAGCCAACCAGACCTCTTTGGCCTTTTAGGGTTCACGAATAAGATATTGGATCCAGGTATCGTCATGCCATTTTTAAAACAGATGCTGCTGATTCATACCCTGGAAATCCAGAGTTCTCGCTAGAGCACAATTTAAATTTTGCTCAGTGAGTCAATCTCCTAAATCCTAAGTCCTAAATCTTTCTAGACTTGGGTCTGTATTTACAGGCTAGCTGATTCACTGTTTAAGAATGTAACTGTTGACGTCTTTGATTCTTGTAATGGTGAGATGAGGAGTCTGAGAATCATGCACAACTCTTAGGACAAGACAAGGAACTCATTTTTATTGTCACTGTGGATGGTTTATTCATTCATTCAGTGCATGTAGTAACACTAGAAAAGGACGACCAGTCAGTGTATAGACCCAGTACTTTGGTATGATGTCTCAATCTCAATCAGTAACCTGGGTAAAAATGTAATGTCATTATTGATTTTAACGATGTTGCCCAGCTCTATTGATTAATGCTGCTTTAACATTTTGTTTACTACTGTTACTACTACAACTACTACTAAAACAATTATAATAAAAATGGGTTTACTTCTGTATCTCGTTTCTTAGAACAACAAATGAATGAAAATCAATAAACTGCAAATGTATTAACACATTCCCAAGAAACCTTAGAAATGACTGATAACCCTGGCTCTGTAACATACCCTGACATTAAGAATTACAATTAAACTTAAAGCTGACAATTAGTACTAAAAAACACAAAGAAATCATTAGTAATGAAATGGGCCATTGAAAATAATTTGAATCAGCTATTTCTTTCCAAAATGAATACATTTAGAGGCCTGTCTCTGCTGCTCTTCAAAGATCATAGTGACTGTTCATGGTGTGTTGTTGTTTATAATCCAGTTAATCCAAGGGACGTAGTTCCTCACTTTGGTGTAGACTCCAGGGAAGTATGGGTTTGCACAGCTGATACCCCAGGACACAATTCCCTCGAAATGGCCATTGCAGATAAGAGGACCACCAGAGTCTCCCTGAGGATCACCAAGACAAATTAAAGATGAACAAAATGAAATAGTTGTTAAAATAGTCCACACGCACACAGAACAATAATGAAAAAAGGGGATATTAATGTCAGTAATTATAACATGCACTACACAGCAATGGTGGAAGGACTCAGACCTTTTACTTAAAAAATAAGTAATACCACAACTACATAAGTATTAGCATCAAACGCACTTAAAGGAATCGTTCACCCTAAAATCAAAAATACATATTTTTTCCTCTTACTTGTAGTGATATTTATCAGCCTAGATTGTTTTGGTGTGAGTTGCTGAGTGTTGGCGATATCAGCTGTAGAGATGTCTTCCTTCTCTCCAATATAACTAGATGGCACTCAGCTTGTGGTGCTCAAATTCCAGAAAAAATACATTTAAAGAACTCAACAGCAATGTCCCTTTGCAGAAATCATGACCTGTTCACTCAAAATAATCCACAGACCTTGTTCAACTACACCCACCAACCATATCACCAACAGAAGGAAGTTAGCATCTCCTGCTAGCTCACCTAGCACTTCTGAGTTAGCTGACAGAACAGCTTAGCCAAGGAGGAAGCTAGTGCGAACCCATTTTTTCCCCCAGTTCGTCAAATACCGACATTTTGACTTGCCCCTCTGCGTCTCATAGTTAATGCACAAGGCAACCGTTAGCACTGAAACACATTGTAACACTTCTCAAATAAAATGGAGGTTTGTGTTGCAGAGGAAAACACCACTGAGCTAGCTAACGTTACAGCTAAGCCGAGGAGGACACCAATAATGTTTACATCTCACACCGACTTTCGGCCTCTCGTCTAGATGCATGCTGTCCTTTTGCGCGGTGATACAGCACCAAAACTAAACAACGGCAGTGTTTGCTCAGCGCTGTTTTATTTTATGTATGTGACGTGAAGAATTTTCTATCCAGAATCTATTGTAAACAAACATTGTGATTCGGTCCATTTAAAGGCGTCTAAGATTCAAGATTACTTTAGTTGTTTTGGACATAAAGGCTAGGACAACACAATGCATTGCCATCAGTGATTTGTAACAACCTTGTAACTGAGGGTCCATGTCATTGGTCCGACAGCCCATTGGTCCGACATCCCATTAGTCCGACTGTCCGCGGTGCTGAATGGCGGGTGTATTTCTGCCTTGATGGTGCGCCGCGACCGGCTCTGGGTCAGCTGGGAAAGGCTTGAGGTGAAGCAGGCTCACGGCTTATGTGTTTGTGACTTTCTTTTTCATTTTAACCCACACCATGATCTTTTCCTGACCCTAACCAAGTGGTTTTTGTGCCTAAACCTAACCAGACCTTAACCACAGGGCATCATGATGATTTCGGAACGGACTTCGAAACAATGGGTTTAATATGGTTGGAACAATGGGATGTCAGACCAATGGGCAGTTCCCATAACGGAAAGAATCTGTTAGCATAAAATAACATAAAGATGGAATCATAATTACATTGAACTGCATCTTTTTGATTAGTCGCACTTACAATTTAGTAACATAATTATTCTAGGATTTATTTCATGACTAATATTGTCATTAATATTTTTTTTAAAAATGGCAAAAAAGTGCCCCTAGGGTACCCCAGTGTACCCCCATTTGACATGATTATATTTAGTATTAATATTTTGAATCTGCAAGGTAACTAAAGCTGATAGATAAATTTAGTACATTAAAGTAAAAGTACAAAAAATGTACCTTTTAATTGTAGTAAAGTAGAATTATAAAGCAACATTTAATGGAATTGCTAGTACATAGCAACTGTACTTAAGTACAATACAATAAATGTACTTTGTTCCTGTCCACCACGGCTACACAGCACATCTATAGATAAATTATACTGTACTGTTTAAAACATGCAACATAGAAGCGTGCAATCCAGAGCATGTGGATAAAAAACAAAAAAAAAAAACAAAACAAAACAAGGGAAATATTAAGTGTAATAAAATCATATATACAAAACACACACATCAGAATAAAAAAATTAAAAAAAAGAATCTGTACCTGGCAGGAATCTTTGCCACCATATCGAGTTCCAGCACACAGCATATTTGAAGTGATCCTCCCCCAGTAGTAATAAGTGCAGTAAGGTATTATTTTTACGTCCACAGCACGTAGCACAGGAGAGAGTTTGTAACTGTAAATCTGTGTCACACCCCAGCCGCTCACTGTGCAGACATCATATCTGAGTGGAGGAGTGTATGCATCAGGCAAAACAGCTGGCTGGACATGGGCGTTGAGCTTTGCTGGCTCACTCAGCTGTAACACAAACTAAAGTTAAGGCAATCCCATAGTTTATCCATGTAAGACCAAGAGTGAGAAGTGTATTCTTACCTTGATGAGCATGATGTCATTGTTGAATGACTTGTAGTTATAGTTATGGACAAATATCTGTGAGACATTAAAGACCTGTTCAAATCCTTCTGTTTTACGCAGATTGTGTTCACTCAGCGTCACCTGCATAAGACTGCTCCTGAGGGCCAAAACAGACAGAAGGTGTAAAATGCCAATGTCACATCTTTGCTGTCACAGTTCTTTCACATTCAATTATTGTCACATCTTTTCAAAACATCAGTGCAAGTTACTGAAACTGTCTAGTGTCAGTACTAACGGTCTCCAGCAGTGGGCAGCAGACACCACCCATTGAGGGTGCACTAAGGTTCCTCCACAGTAGTGTTGCCCGGTCTCATATTGCAGGGATGCCTGATATTTGATGGAGTATGGCGGGACCTCCTGACCCCCAATTATCCTGGCTGTAAATGTCCCTGTAGACAGTGAGAATAGGCGTGAGTTCTTTTTGTTTGCAAAAATGTCACATTAATTTCATACTTAATGCTGTGTTGTCTCTCTGATCTTAGACAGAGGTTGGAAGCCGTCTTAAGGTCATGTCAGCAGAGACACACATATATTTGACATATATATATATATATATATATATATTTGATTACTTACAAATCAATAATCCACAGCAATTTTGGAAAGAGATTAACAAACTAGGACCTAAGAGAGTACAGACAATACCTATGGAGGTTATAATAAGTGATGATTTCGTCGAAACTAGGAAAGAGCTGGTGCTTAAAAAATGGGAGCAAGACTTTGCTGATTTATTTTCCAGAAATCAGATTTCCTCAAATTCTGATGATAATTTCCTGAGAGAAGCATGTGCTTTAAAAGATGAACTGGAGAGAAATATGGTTCAAGATGAGTATTTGTCTAATATAATTTTGAATTCTGATATCTCTCTGGAGGAAGTGAGAGCTGCCATACATAAGTCAAAGGAGAAGAAAGCTGTAGGTGTGGAAGAAATCCCTAATGAGGTCTTGAAATCACTGTCACTTTTAAATGTCCTCTTTTGTCTGTTCCAATTTTGTTTTAATTACAGTATTGTTCCCTCAGTTTGGTATACATCTATTATTAAGCCCATCCCAAAATCATCAAAAAATGACCCAAGGGTACCCTCAAATTACAGGGGAATCAGCCTTCTCAGTACTGTGTATAAATTATATTCTAGTATATTGAATGCTCAGCTGACCCATTATTTAGAAACTGTAGAATATTTAGTTGATGAGCAGAATGGTTTTAGAAAAAAAATGAGTTTGTATTGACCATATTCACTCCGTTTCAACTATTGTTAGAACAAGACTTGCAGCTGGTAAATAAACATTTGTATGTTTCGTAGAGGCGGCACGGTGGTGTGGTGGTTATCACTGTCGCCTCACAGCAAGAGGGTTACCGGTTCGATCCCGGGCGTGGGAGCCCTTCTGTGCAGAGTTTGCATGTTCTCCCCGTGTCAGCGTGGGTTCTCTCCGGGCACTCCGGCTTCCTCCCACAGTCCAAAGACATGCAGATTGGGGACTAGGTTAATTGGTAACTCTAAAATTGACCGTAGCTGTGAATGTGAGCGTGAATGGTTGTTTGTCACTACGTGTCAGCCCTGCGATAGTCTGGCGACCTGTCCAGGGTGTACCCTGCCTCTCGCCCGATGTCAGCTGGGATAGGCTCCAGCCCCCCCGCGACCCTCAAGAGGATGAAGCGGTTAGAAAATGAATGAATGAATGAATGAATGTTTCGTAGATTTCCAAAAAGCTTTTGACTGGATTCATAGAGACCTACTCGCCCTAAAACTTCTAAAAGCGGGGGTGAATGGTAGATTTTTATAAAACACTTAAATCAATGTATAGTTGTCCTGTTGCCTGTATAGAGATAAATAATATGCAGACAGATTGGTTTAGTACGCCATTTGGCGTTAAACAGGGTGATATTCTTTCCCCTAATTTATTTGCTATTTATGTTAATGATTTGGCCCACAACATCAAAGAATCAAATCTGGGTATCCACATGGACAATTTAACTCTTGGAATTTTGTTGTACGCGGATGATATTGCTCTCCTAGCTGAATCAGAGGACGATTTACAGAAAATGTTGAATCTCCTCATGACATGGTGTCACAGATGGAGATTAATAATAAATCAAAGTAAAACCCAGATTATACATTTTAGAAAAAAAGGCACCCCAAGAAGTAATAAAAATATTACATTTGGGGAGGTAAGACTGGAATATACATCTACATATAAATATTTAGGATTTACTTTTGATGAGTTTATGACGATAGAAGTGGGAATTAAGTTGTTAGCAGATTCAGCTGGGAGGGCATTAGGGTCTGTGGTCAGCAAGTTTAAGATATGTAAAACTCTTGGATATTCTACCTATTCACAACTTTTTGATGCTTGTGTCTCTCCCATATTAAATTATGCTTCAGGGGTCTGGGGGTTTAAGAAATCTAAAATTGCAAATTCCATAGAGAACAGAGCCGCTCGTTGTTTCTTAGGTGTGCATGTGTTTGCACCGATTCTGGCCGTTCAAGGTGACATGAGCTGGCTTCCTGGTTCTATAAGACGTAAGTGTGAGATGATTAGATTGTGGAATCGTTTAGTCAATATGTCAGAAGACAGGGTCAATAAGGAAGTTTTTATTTGGAGTAAATTCAACGGCTCTCCATGGGCAAAAGAAATATTTACTCTATTTGAAGAGGTGGGATTACAGTATGTATATTGTAATAATTTAACTTGTTCAATATCCTCAATTAGTGAGAAGCTATTCGCTTTATTTGAGACAAAATGGTTAAATGATATTCTGTTAAAGCCCAAATTACGAACATATATCCAAATTAAGCACAATTATGGCCCCGAACCTTATGTTAAAGCAAACCTAACAAGAAATCAAAGGTCCTTAGTGGCAGAGTTGAGAACAGGAATCCTTTCCTTGAATCTTGAAGTCGGCAGATTTAAAAACATTCTAGAAGATGAAAGGTTATGTGAATTTTGTGAACTCAACGAAGTTGAAAGTGAATCACATTTTTTTATACTGTCCCTTGTATGATGAACTGAGAACTCCAATATTTACCGAAATGTCTGTTAAAAATCCAGAAATTTTCTGGTGCTCTGATGATGATAGAATGAACTGGTTATTTAATTTTAATGTCTTTAAGCTTGCTAATTTGGAATGTGAAGCCTGGAAAAAGTGTCAGGATGGTTTATATGTTTAATTACTCTACCGACTGTTATCTGGTTTTTCATTTGCTGTCTTTTTTTTTATTTTTTATTTTTTATTTTTTATTTTTTTTTTGGTGTCTTGTAAGCCCGTTCGGGACACTTCTGGTGCATGACACAATAATAAAAAAATCAATCAATCAATCAATCAATCAATCATATATAAATTTTTTGTTTTTACCCGCTTGTCAGTCAGTATTCTGTGAAAGTCGTTTCAACATACTTCTGCATCTCGACTCTGGGATTTTATACCTTTTATTTTGCACCCAGGAATTAAAATTTTGTGAATGGGGAACTTACTTGATACTGAGAAAGCCAAAAGCAACAGCACAGTAGAGCTTCGCAGCAGAGCCATGTTTTTGCTCATCACCTGTAATGCACACACAAGACTTTTGGCAGCTTCCATCGGCCAACACAGTATAAAATGTCCTGATAAAATCTTGTTACCTTAGTGTGAAATGAAAGAACCTTTTATCAACAGGCTGTGAATGTGTACAACTTTCTTGCTGAGTTTCTAAGTGTGCCAAGGGTCTTAGCTGAACCCTTGCTGGACTACGCAAGACACCTAAAGGCATTTTGTAGATTAAACGTTTGTACAGATTTTGCTCTAAATTACTGAAGTGCCACTAAACAATGGCAAAAAGTTCATAACCTTATTCCGAAATCAATAGCTAGATCATCTTACTGATTGCTATCAGTGTACTCGAGCACTAAATCAATATTCTAATACAGTTTTTACATATAGCCTATATTACACAAACTGAACACCATCTTACTCTGAAATCTGAGCACACACCTCAATATTAATCATAAATTCTAAACAAATAGGGAATCACAATCAACTTACCTGTAAGCCCAAACACAGCAACCTTTCAAGTATCTCCAACTGGTGGGACAACTGCTCTCCCTGTTGCCTTTTATAGTGTAACTGTATCCTTGTCCAGATCTTTTGTTTAAATTATCTTTCTGTCTTGTTTTGTGCTGTGACCATCTCACGCTGCAACAATGAAACTGACCTACTACATAACAAAGCTAAAGTGTTCCTGTGTATTATCTCTGTTTCTGAGCTCTAGTTTTTTGTTAGTCTAGTTTTTTGTTAGTTTTTTTGCATGCACCTTGGGATATGGAGGTATTTGGGAGGAGAACACCTCTGTGCACTGATCAACATCACCAGGTTATGGACAGAACAAATGTTTATGACGTTGTTGATGAGATGGCATGTGCTCAGGCTAATGTGTTATGATCTGATATACTTGTGTGTCATGGAAAATAATAAAATAAAAACAATAATAATAAAAAGACACAGTCACAAACATAATTGCACTGTTGAGCCAAATAACCTGAAAAACTAACAGCAGTATACTTTCAGTTTTGTGTTTCAATTTATATTCTTAAAATTGTGTAATTAAAAAAGTTCCATCATAGGCATTAATACAACTTGTGATTGACTGTCATGCCACCCTCCTTCAGATACCCAGGACCAAGCACCTAACCTGGGGTGACAGGGCGTTTTCAGTCATTGCCCCCCCCTCTGTGGAATTCACTACCACATGACATGAGATTAAAAAAAATGCCCCGACATTGTCAGCATTCAAGAAGGCCCACAAAATCCACCTCTTCAGACTTGCCAACCACAGCTAACCTACCCTCGCCCTAAATTTAATCTTCAATAAGTTCACTGTCACCTCAGCTAAAGTTAGCCAGCTAGCTGGGTGGCCAATAGGCTAACTGTAACCTCAGCTAAGGTTAGCCAGCTAGCTGGGTGGCCAATAGGCTAACTGTAACCTCAGCTAAGGTTAGCCAGTCAGCTGGATGGCCAATAGCTCACTGTGACCTTAGCTAAGGCTAACCAGCTAGGAGGTTGGCCAATAAGCTCGCTATGACCTTAGCTAAGGTTAGCCAGCTAGCAGGGTGGCCAATAAGCTCACTATTACCTTAGCTAGGGTTAGCCAGCTAGCTGGGTGGCCAATAAGCTAACTGTAACCTCAGCTAAGGTTAGCCAGCTAGGAGGGTGGCCAATAAGCTAACTGTAACCTCAGCTAAGGTTAGCCAGCTAGCAGGGTGGCCAATAAGCTCACTATTACCTTAGCTAGGGTTAGCCAGATAGCTGGGTGGCCAGTAAGCTAACTGTAACCTCAGCTAAGGTTAGCCAGCTTGCTGGGTGGCCAATAAGCTAACAGTAAACTTAGCTAAGGTTAGCCAGCTAGCTGGGTGACCAATAAGCTAACTGTAACCTCAGCTAAGGTTAATCAGCTAGCAGGTTGGCCAATAAGCTAATTGTAACCTCTGCTAACTTTGGCCAGCTAGCTGGGTGGCCAAAAAGCTAACTGTGAGCTAGCTAGCTAAATGTAAAGCTACACTTCCAAGAAACCCACGGGGCTAAAGGATAAAGCCAAAGAGGGTGTGCCAAAATCTGGAGTTCGTAAATGGCCACTTGAGGCCGGGGTCTGCCCATTTTTCCGAAAGCCCATTGGTCTGACATCCCATTGTTCCGACCATATTAAACCCATTGTTCCGAAGTCCCGGTGTTCCGAAATGATCATGATGCCCTGTGGTTAAGGTCTGGTTAGGTTTAGGCACAAAAACCACTTGGTTAGGGTCAGGAAAAGATGATGGTGTGGGTTAAAATGAAAAAGAAAGTGACAAACACATAAGCCGTGAGCCTGCTTCGCCTCAAGCCTTTCCCAGCTGACCCAGAGCCGGCTGCGGCGCACCATCAAGGCAGAAATACGCCCACTGGGCGTCGTTCAGCACCGCGGAAAGCTCCCCACACAACCCGGACCCCAGAGTTAATAACAGGAGGTTATGGTGTTTCATTGTCTCCTCTCTATGACACTTGTATCTCAACCAGTAGCCTACTTTTGTTGCGTTGCTGATCCTCTATGGTACACAAACACAGTAATAATCACATATCGGAACAACGGGATGTCAGACTAATGAGAGGACGGAACAATGATAGGTTGAAACAATGCTACGGCACCCTTGAGGCCTGCCCCAGAAGTAAGTCAATCGCCATAGATCCCTACGTTAAAATGCCCAGCTTCTATAGCAACTTTTTTCCATTCATGAAGTCACACGCATATCATGCATCATAAAGTCACACCTGTCCTGCCCATGGTCCCATCCTGCTAGCTGTCCCACTTTACAGACTACATTTTGACACTGAGAGTACCTCCAGTGGTGGCCTAAAGGCGAGACCCCTCTGTCAGGGGGGACAGTGATGTGGCATAATGGTGGGATGTACCCACATTGAACAGGCAGTGTAAACGAGGGCTTTTAACTTCTACCAAAGTTATTTTCTGATCTGTACTTCTACTTAAGTATGGCTTTCAAGTTCTTCATTCACCACTGTCTGCATGTCTTTTAAAATGTGTGAGAAAGTTGGAAAACTCGGAAGAACTACTATGGTTCTACTACTGCTATAAACTGTGACGTACCAAAAATCAGTCCCTAGTGCTTGATCATTTTCTACACCTGCTGTAACCATGTATTGTCTGAGTTAAAAAACAATTTTGATATTTTCATAATGCATGTTATCTATATGTTTGGGGTCACAGGGTTAACAGGCTCAGTCGAGCCAACATCCAGAGCCACATCATCCATTTCTTCCTGGGGGGGACCCGAGGCATGGGAGCATGTAATCCTTCTGGTGTGCTAAGTGTCTGCCTCCTCCTCACAGAGCGACTCCACAGGGAGGTGACAGACAGGTATCACGAGGCATTTTGATCAGATGCCTAAATCAGCTCAGCTGGGTCCTCTTACATGGGGAGGAGCAGCAGTTCTTCCTGAAACAGGTTGCACCACAAAAATACGTTAAGGCACAGAAAATCCTTGTCACTAAATATTAACACCCAGTGACTGGAACTGTTTTATAACTCAATGAAAATCTTAGCTGGTTAATATATGATCCATGAACTGATGATTAAAATGTCTGATATAGAATATGGCTGACCTGATACAATTATATTGTCAAGTATGTCACTGTGGTGTAACAGAGAGGTTGCGTAACACCGAAAGACAAAACTTTTACTTCAGTACATTTTGCAGGCAGTCACATAGCCACCTGTATCAAACAATGACTTTGACCAAAGTGAGTCATAATTATTCACAAGATTATTTAGAAAAAATCTGACACTACAAGTGTTTTTTGACATTTCACAATGACTTGCGGTTTTGTGACCTGGGTTACAACATCTGAAAAGGTGAAATCATCAAATATTTAGAAGAGATAAGCTTACCTTGCAGCAGCACTGCTGGGGTTTTTAGGGTCCCTTTGAATATTATCACAGACTGTCACATGACTATCCATTTGTGATATGATTTCGAAACGTTTGTTGTCTTTTTACAGGCCCCCAGGAGGTGTGTTGGGCTTCGAAGCCATTCTTCATAGTAGCAAAATAGTGTGACTGCAATTTCTGGGTTTCGTCACGTGATACCCTACGGCCCAAAAAAACTTTTTCCCATTGACCCATTGACTTACGTGGCGAAAGAGACATCTGTCACTCGGTTGATACATTTTTTTAAGCCTAACAACTCCCATGAAATGATTCATTTCACTATCAGGATTTGATCCACTCAATCTGATAACATTTCAGAAGTTTGGCTTTCGGCTGATGGAAGTAAGACACTCAGGCGCACTCCTGTTGCCGCGAGTCTCTGGTGCGCTTGCTCTATGGGCTGCGCAGTGCCAAAGTCTTGCTGAAAATCCCCAGTTTCACCAATTTGATGGGGACACGTTTCGACTTTGACCCACATCGACTGCACAGCATTATAGCTAAGACATTTCTTACGTTTTAATGATGCAACCTGATTGAGTAAATCATCATAAGAACTTAGGATGGAATCATATGGATTTATGAATGCACTGCCCCGAGGCTGCAAAAATTATAAATGCAGGTAATTTTTTTAAGTCAGCCTTCACTGTATTACAGTATTACTCTACCATATTACTATAACACCCACTGTTTTGAGATTAACTGGAATTATCTATTCATACGTTATGGGAATTCCCCTCTGACCAGCTGAATGTATCTGTATTTCACGATAAGACCTTTTCCTAAGGAGGAAATGCATCAGGTTTGATATGGAAGGCAGTGCTGAGTCATTGGTGCTGTTGCTGAAGTGATACTGGCACTGATAGGACATCAATGCCAAAGACTGTAAACCAAGATTATCTCAGGATCTACATGTGTCCTCTCCACTGAAACACTTTGTTGCAGAGTCATGAATTAGTTATTCTTTAAGTGACTTTTCTAGTTTTGTTTTTTTCTAATGTCAGTGATTAAACTTACAACCCTCAAGTACATTTGAAATCATTCAGGATAAGCTTTGTTTGTAATTTTTGTTAGAACTTAGAGATGTAATAACATCAAATACTGCTGATCTGATAGACATTACAAGAGCTGTATGCAACATTCAAAACATTGATACAGCAGCAAACAACTACTTCAACCTGTCCTCATTAAGAAGTTGTCAAATACTGCCACTTGGTCACTGATTTCCGCTTCAGACACTGAACAAAAACAAGCATCCTCTGTGCAGTAGGATAGAGCGTCAGGCAGCGTCAGTTAATAATACCACTGAATGGCATCAGTTTGAAATGCCACCAGACAACAATGTAATTTAAAGACCTGGAGAGTACCAATAGACCCTTTTAGGACCAACATCACAATGATGTCATGGTATTAGCTGGAGACAAAACACGACGTGCCACCACAGGGCTGTAAGCTTATAAATTTTATCACATACCAGCTGCCACTAACCGTCAACAAAACAAAGACAAAAAATGCCATAAGATGAAAGGACAGGACGGAGGCGATCATCAAAAATGCTTGCATGTGCATCACACACTTCATATCAGGTTAGTTCGCTGACAAAACAACTGTCTTATACTAAACACATTTTCCAAATAATACAACATGCTGGTGGAGATTTCTTTTGTTCATATGAAGCCAGGATAAATCCCAAAGTATAAATCCAAAGAATAAATCACACACAAGACCTAAAATGCTATTTTTGTGGAGGTGTTATTTACTTAACAATTTATTGTTTCTTATCTGTGAAATTGAAGTAAATAAAGCCTTTGTTTCCACTGAGGGAAATGGTTTCAGCTTACAGGAGGTGTGCCTCGCCGCAACGTTTAGTTACATCTCTGGGGACGTGCATGTCAGTCAACACAGAGCCTACACTGTAGGAAATGCGTCAGTTCGATGCACAAGTATAAATCCCACTTAAGACTTAACAGAATCGCCTTAAGTGACTTAAAAATTCATCATTATGGGTAAGGTTATGTTTTTTTCGCACATTCAAGCACAGGTCTTAAACTACTTTTTACACAAGTTTCGTTTACCTGTTATTTTCCGAAAAAGTAAATATCTGAACTTGTGCTGAATACGAAAAAGTCACTTGACTGAAAATAGTTCTCATATTTGTTCAAATTTAACAAAAACATCAGAGAGTGCCAAAATTTATCACAGTAGCCTACCCCGAGGCCCAAGACCCCAGAGGGTGATGAAGTTAGCACCGTTAGCTGCTAGCTGTGGGCTCAGCCATATTGAGAGCCATGTGCAGACAATCCCGCCCCAGACTCTGAATCATAGATATGCTCTTTATCAGTGGTTCTCAACTGGTCCAGCCACTGGATCCAGATTTCTCCTTAGTCATTAAATTAAGGTCCACGTAGTTTAATATATTCTGCATCATACTTGAGTTTGGACATGTCATCAAGCTGGTTTGCTGTAAAGCATAAATTGTGCTTTTTTACAAACTTAACACATTCACGAGTCACTTGCGGTCCATTAAGAATGAATCAGCGACCCATTTTTGGACCGTGACCCATCAGTTGAGAACCACTACTCTAAAGTGGCAAACAACTCCTTTAAGGAAGCCTCTAATTAACCTAATTACACGAGAAATTCCTGTATGTACAATGAGCCAAGAATTACATAAAAATGAGAGTTTAGGAATCACAGCATTGTGGTCTGTGATATACAGATAACTTTTCGTTCCAGAGGCTGACAGATTAATGTGAGAACAGGGGAGCAGGCAGCAATGTGCGATGATGACAGCACTCAGACTGAGGAGTGGGTCATGCGGAAAAAAAGCAGTGGTCAGCACTCAGGGGATGTGAGAGCGAACGAGAGCACAGCTATAGCTATCAGTATCAGGGAGGGCGACGGAGAGGGCTATTAGCCAGCTGAGGTCAGGAACTCCACAGAGGGATGTCAGCAGTGATGAGACCTGTCCTAGAATAGATGTGGAGCAGCAGCGCTGACTCGACTTGGTTGAATACAAAAGCGTTTGCTGCCCGTCATCAGTCACAACCATCATTAATCCTTCCTGGGGAAATCAGTGAGGGGAGACGGTGCAGTGATGAAGAGCTGCAGAGACCCTTACTGCTTCTCCTTTCATTTATGACGACAGCAGCCAGTTTGATCCCTATTAGGAGCCTCAATCACAAGCTGCCATATGTCAACTGTTGGACGCATGCTGACAGGGCTACAACATCATTAGCTGTACAATACCACGATAAAACTGGCAACACAATGAACACAGTCTATGCTTCAGCTTTTATGTGACAGTAAACGGGCCTCTGGTAAACAGGATGATTATATTAACAATGATGAAGTACAGGACGGCTCCAGTAGGTCATGGAAGAGGTGAGGCAAGGGGCCGAGCTGTGGAAGCTTCAATTATACATCTGTGCAGGACAGGGAGGTGACCATGGAAACGGAAATTGGAACTATAAGAAACCTGAGAGTGCAGGTGCGATGCCTTCTCGTTAAGATTAGACAAGGAGCACACAGGTGAGGCGTCAGTGCAGACTGCTCTTCTCATTGTCTCACTATGGACCTGCCATTTTTATTGCTCTGTACTCTGTTGGAAGTCCTGGCTGTAAAGTGTAAGTAAGCTTCTTTATCTTGAATCTACAGTTTATTTGTGCACAAAAAGCGCTGTAGGTGAAGTTAAGGCTCTGGGGATACAGAGACAGGAGAGCTGGGAGGTATACTATGTTGTCTAACATCTTGAATAATTACAAACTGACACCTCTGGGTTCATAAATTCAATGTGCATTTACACGGGCTGAATGTGTATCTAATCTTATTAGCATCCCTTTTATCTGTGTTTTTAAAAGATCCTTTTTAGCTGTGGCACTTGCAGTCTGACGCTCCCTTGAGACAGTCTTTTGACAGAAAAGTGTGACTCAGAGCCATTTTGATCTGGGCATGACTGAGCTTCTCACTGCTTTTAAATCGAAAATCACACATGCAGAGTAACAGGAGAAGGGAGGAATTGGTTTATATTGTTATTAGTATGAATAAATGAGAATATTTTTGTAGTAAAATAGACACAAAGTCATTTTTTTTGGGATATCTATAAGATTAAGTCAGGCTCACCTAATGTAAAGTCCTTTGTAATGACACTATTGTGATGCACTGCAGCTTGTTGCTTATTTTATTGCTCACATTTCAAAGTTTCATTTAAAACTTTAGTACAAACCAGTAACACGGTTTAAAATCCTCTAACGTGCATATTGTTGCTCAGTGCATCAAAGATATTTCTGAGATAAGGAGCTTTAGAAATAAGAAGGTCAGTAAAAGTGTGCCTATTCACTGACAGAATTTGAAACCTCAAGAACAACAGATGAAGGCAAAAAACAAAATAACAATAAGTAATTGTGGACGACGCCCCCTTTTGTGCCTGGCAATTATGTCACAAAGATAAAATGTAAATGGAGACTCCGATATGCAACTTTAACTGGACCTGGGACTGAACAGAACTGCTTCAGTTCACAGTAGACAATGCTGGAGACATATTAACTGTTCCTAATTTTGGCTGGTTAGAGTATGGAGTACGTGGAGTTTGCATTAAAGGCAGCCAAGCGGTAAGCAGTGAATTACATATAATTAACCTGCAACAATGCAGTGTAATCGTGTGTGCAAAAAAACACATTATACGTTATATTCTATTCAGTTCAGCCCACACTACACACAATGGGAGACACATTGTTCAAGGTTCGGTTTCAAGGTCATTACATAACGCTTTCTAATGCACCTGAATGCGTGTGTGTATGTATCTCACACACACCCAATCCATGCCATGCAAACTGTATAGAGTTACCGCTTTGCTCTTGACACGCACCACCGCTGCTAATTATGGCAGCAGCGGGGTCAATATCTGGGGTAGTAATGAGAGGGGATCGTCTCAGCGCTGATGGCATTTCTGTGTCTGAGATGGCTCTCAGTCACTCAGATGTACACTTTGGGTTATAGTCGGAAAGTTTCAAATGTTTACAGTGCTCACACTCTCAGGGCTGTAGCCTGGATTTCAGAAATATTGAGGTCATGAGTCGAAGTGGCTGAAAGTCCCACCAAGTCTCTGAAGTTTTTGATTGTTCATATTGTTTTTATTCAGTTAACTGTTGAAAGATCTTATTTCCCAAGGTAAACGTCTGTTGTGTCAAAGCCTGCTCCGACCTGCCAGGGATAAAATCCTGATGTTGCAATATTGAATCCTAAAAGCAGTCTGAGAGTGCTGAAATCCGCCCACTGAACTCGTGTACATTTTTAATTTTGGAAAGTAAAGTGCTCTTCAGGTTGTTAAGCCACCCAGAACTTTCAGGAAAAAGTGCAGAGGATGTGTCCTCAATGGAAGGTGCAGCCTCGAGAACTTTGAAGGATGAGAGAAACTTTTGAGTGTCACTTTTTTAAGAGGCTGATGCATCTAAGGGATTTGCATCCTCTTTAATTTTTCTCTTCAACACATCACAGTCATAACGCATGTCCAAGCTCTCAAAGTCAGGTTTACACCTAATAAACTTCACCAGAATAAGAATCTCTTGGTGAAGGACGTAGTTAGATCCTGCAATATGAAAATACCCCATACATTGACGATATTACTCAAGGGGCGCCCAATAGCTCAGGAGGTTACGCAGGGATCCCATATATAAAGGCAGTGTCCTTGCTGCAGCGGTTGCAGGTTCAGTTCCAGCCTGTAGCCCTTTGCTGCATGTCGCCCTCGCCTCTTTTATCTATGAAGCCCAATATTATAAATCACAACTTGCCTCAGAGGGCTTTACAGTATACGACATCCCTCTGTCCTTGGACCCTCACAGCGGATAAGGAAAAACTGGTAGAAACCTCAGGAAGAGCAACTGAGGAGGGATCTCTCTTCTGGGATAGAAAAACATATGCACAAAACAGATTAACATAATAAATGTACACTGATCCATATGACAGCGCTTAAACAGTGCCCTATCCAATAAAGCAAAAGCCAGAAAAATAATCTTTAAAACAAAAGGAAAATGTCACTCAAGTAAGACTATTATTAGCAAAAGTCAAGACTTATAAGTCAGTTAAAATGGTCCCTGTGAGTGTTATATCATCAAACATGATATTATTGAATTATTAGTACCTATACATTAATGTGTAAGATGTGTAAGATACTTTATCCTGTAACTGTGCATTATATTTCATAAGTTCATCATCTGTTTTGTATGTAAAAACTTATTTTGTAACTAAAGCTGTCAGATAAATATAATGGGTGAGAAGTATCATATTTCCCGCTGAATTGTGGTGGTTTAGAAGTATAATGTTACAAAAATAAAAAGCAATACTCAAGCGAAGTCCAAGTACCTCAGATTTGCACTTAAAGCAACAGTTCACCCTGAAATCAAAACTACTTTTTTCCCCCTCTTACCTGTTGTGCTGTTAATTAATCTAATTTCTTCTGGTGTGAGTTGCAGAGTGTTGGAGATATCAGTTGTAGAGATGTCTACCTAAGTGCTAAAAAATACATTTGATAAACTCAACAGTGATGTCTAGACATCATGACAATATAATCCACAGACCTTGTTGTGAGCAGTTTCATGCAGGAACTACTTTATTTCTACTGAACTACACCCGCCAACCGCACCACCCCGCAGAAGGAAGTCTTTTCATGGTCAAGAGGCTTGTCCTTGTCACAGTTCAAGATGTTAACACTCAAGCTGTGCTTATTCCCATGGCATCAAATATTGCTGCTTTGTCACGCCCCTCCACATGTGATACTGACGCCAAAGGCACCCTTTAGTGTTTTTATGAGACGCATGGGGCTTTTAGCTAACGCCAATGTAAACCCATCCATGGCAATCTGCAAAACTGAGAGGAAGTGGCGTTTTTGCAGCAGTCGTTCAGTCCATAGGGACTTTAGAGGAGAGGTGCCAGTTCGCCTCCTGGGCACCGCCAAGTTGCCCTGGAGCAAGGCACACAACCCCCCAACTACTTGGGGCGCCTGTCCATGGGCAGCCCCCTCGCTCTGAAATCTCTCCATTTTAATGCATGTATAAGTCCTGTTTTTGCACGTATGTGTATGACAACAGAGTGGAAAAATTTCCCCTCGGGGACTAAAGTCTATCTTCTTTCTCTTCTTCCTCTATAAAGGGCAAGCCCCCCCCAAAAAAGTGGACTATCATCCAGGGGACCACAGTTCGTGTCCAGTGAGAAATCAAAAGTCAAAGTTCTTTTAATGTGACGTTATGCAATTTACATACGGTCACTGTGCACGGACATCATCATCATCATGTAACAATCCCAGTTATTTTACCCCAAAACATGATCTTTTTTTTTTAAACCTAACCAAGTGGTTTTTTTCCCTAATCCTAACCACGACTGTTTCACAACATTAAACACATGTTAGAGTGTGTTTCAGGTGTGTGCCACATAAATACACTAAAGGTTACCCTGTGCATTGCTATGAGCGTAAAGGCATCAGTATTTGACAACGTGGGAATGAGAATGGCTTGAAACATTAATAGCGTCCTACGTGGGCTGTCACGTTACTTAGCTCAGTGGTGGTACGTGAGCTGTAAAACATTTGACTGTACTTTCACAGTAAATTACTGTGTACTTTCACAACAGTAAACTGTGAAATTACAGCTGTATACTGTGATCTTACAGTAGTTGTGCCTGCATACTACTGTGATATAATTGTATGTTCCTGTAAATTACTGAATTTAACTGTAACATCACACTTTATGTACACCTGACTGTATTTCACTCTAACCTACAGTTAAATTCTATATATTACTGTGATTTAGCAGTATGCTTCTGTAGAATTACTATATCTACAGGCATGAATTTCACAATAAAATTCTGTATGTCATAAAATATCACAGTAAAAGCCTGTGAAGGTGATAATAATGTAATTTATTGTGAAATATCACAGTAACATATCCTCTCGAGACCTGAACTTTTGTTTGGTATGCATTTTAATTTCTCCTGGCTAATTGGGATCAGTACCTGATAAGTATAAAAACTAAACACTGGCTACGGTTACATGATGGCTTCTCATTCGGAATGAAATGAATCTGAATGAAATCATTCGGAATTAAAGTGTTTCCAGGTAGTTTACATGGGAAATATTAATTCCGAATGAGGGTTTACACGGGAGATCAGTTTAATCGCCTTTATTCAGGTCTGCGCAAGGTTTGGGGCAGGGAAGGTTTCTGATTGGATAGGGGGCGGGGCGGATGTTACATGTTTACGTTTACCGGAAGAAAACACTGTAGTCCTCGCTCCGGATAACAAGATGCTTGACGACGCTGTTCTTAGTGCCTTTTTCGGGCGTGTTTTGCTTCTATTCTTAAAGCAGCAGTACGACAACAACCTTGTTCTGCTAATGCTTCATCTGTTGAGCAGGAGAAGGGAGACAGAAGACCGTGCCATGGCGAATACAAACCGGTGACTGCAACGAGTCCGACTGCTCTAGCTCAGCCCGTTGCTATGCGCGCTATATACGTCATTGCACCAGAAGGGCAAGGAAACGAGCATGCGCAGAAAGACCGGAATGAACTTAAAGAGGAATGAGTGTATACATGCACACAAAATTCTTTCATTCGGAATGACAAACGGAATAAACCACCCCCTTTAAATCAGATTTAATTTTCAACCGGAATGACCGTTTACATGACCACTTTTAATCGGAATGGCCTTTCATTCTGATTAAAAGTGGAATTAAACTGTCTATGTAAACGTACTGACTGTCAGCGATAATAAAGTCCCAATGTCCTCAAATGAGTACCTCCTAGTTAACAGCATCTCAGCTTGTTACTGTTGCTAAAATTGGTCAAATGTGTTGCCATATCAAACTACAAACATTGTTAATCATAAATAAACAAGTTTCAAGCATAAAATGTGATCAGGTTTTGGACCTTGTCCTCTTTTGTGTCGGGATCTGCTGCAGACTGACTTGGCAGAGATGGCTGCCATCTTGTTTTTACATTAATGAATGAATTGTGCTCTTACTACCACTAGATGGCACAAAAAGTGTCCACGAACTAAGTTAAGTGGAATAAAGTATAAGGTCGAGTAAACCCAAAGTGTGGTGTATTTATATTAAGACACAGGGTCTCAGGAGGATATTGTAACTACCTGGAAATAATTGGCTGTGTAGCAGTAGATGCACGCTTCCTTCTGCGCAGTGAAATGGTTGGTGGGTATATTCATTCATCTTCTAACCGCTTTATCCTCTTGAGGGTTGTGGGGGCGCTGGAGCCTATCCCAGCTGACATTGGGCGAGAGGCAGGGTACACCCTGGACAGGTCGCCAGACTATCACAGGGCTGACACACAGAGACAGACAACCATTCACGCTCACATTCACACCTACGGACAATTTAGAGTTACCAATTAACCTAGTCCCCAATCTGCATGTCTTTGGACTGTGGGAGGAAGCCTGGAGAACCCACGCTGAGACGGGGAGAACATGGAAACTCCACACAGAAGGGCTCCCACACCCGGGATCGAACCAGCAACCCTCTTGCTGTGAGGCGAGAGTGCTAACCACCACACACCGTGCCGCCCTGGTTGGTGGGTGTAGTTCAGTAGAAAGAAAATAGTTCAGACGTGAAACTGCTCACAACAAGGTCTGTGGATTATCTTGAGTAACTGGAATTTCTGGAAAGAGACATTGCTGTTGATGTGTTTTTTGCCACTTTGAGCACCACAAGCTGAGTGCCATCTGGTGCCATTATATTCGAGAGAAGGCAGACATTTATATCCCCAACACTTAGTAACTCAAACCATAACAGTCCAGACTGACAGGTAAGAGGAAAAATGTGTATTTTTGATTTTGGGGTGAACTGCCCCTTTAAGTGCAGCACTTGAGTACATGTACTTGGCTAATTTCTACCACTGTTCAGGATTCAGAAATCCAATCAAGTCAGTGTGTCGTATTCAAATGTGACATCAGATAGATAATGACGCTCAGCCCTCGTGTGAATCGATGCACCTCAGAGATGAGATTGTTTTTCATTGATCTGCTAAGCCAGGAGCATCTGTACACTGAAGTCAGCCGCTCTTTATGACTTGTATCGTTCTTGCTGATGCTGCAGCCGCAGTAATAACCTTACAACTGTGTGAGCTCCTTATGGACTGTTATATGTGCTTCTCTCTCTAAATCCAATCTAAGTCGTCTTTATTTCTCTGTGTGTGTGTGTCGCAGGTCAAGAGGAGCCACAGGAACGCATAGTGGGAGGATACGCTCCCGTTCCACATTCAATCAAGCACATTGTGTCAATACAGACAAGACAGCGTCAGCACTTATGCGGGGGCTCCTTGATAAACAAGTTCTGGGTAATCACAGCAGCACACTGTAACGTTGGGTGAGTTATTTTTTTCTGCATATGATTTACCCGACTATAAAAGCAACATGACCTCAGCATAATAAAGCTGTAAAATAAACTCCAGGTTACAGTATACTGCACACCTGTGTCCTGATTCAGCTTCTTGTAAAGACGTTTTATGCAACAACAAACGGCTTATTGACATACGATGACCTCAACTTGACTTCTCTGCGTGTAAACGCGTTCATACAGGATTTCATTAGTAGATCCAGTAATTTCGAGCCATATCAAATGGTCAGTTCTGCAAGTTATGGAGACTGAGAAAGTGATACGAGCACTCCAGTAACAATGGAGGTCTGTGGTACGGGAATCTGACACAAGCATATGACGGCCTCGGAGCTCACTGAAAAACACACTTTCATATAAATTACAAACAGCTCAGCTCGTAAGGAAGCAATCATTTTGGACAGTGTTTGGTGTTTAATACAGACTCTAGGGTTACAACAGTGCAGCAGCAATTGATATCAGCCTTTTGTTAAATGACAGTAAAAAGGACTGTCAGTGTCGCCTACTTCCCTATAGCCTGTTTCCACCAAACACTTTCAGTATGGTACCTTTGGAACCAACAGTAACTCTTGAGACATGGTACCTAGACCCTAGGGCTGTTTAGCGTTTTCACCACAAACAGTACTCCTTTATGTGGGCGGGGTTGTTGTCACTCACTGCTCCGTCCAGCTCTCACTAGCCCCTTTCACACTGCCAGATTTTCCGCGAATGTTGGGCCGTTTTGCCGGCAAGCTGCAAGCGTTTATACAGACAGAGCCGGATTGGCGTGTTGATCTGAGGTGCCCAATTTTCCGCCTCGTAGGGTAGACATATTGGCGGAACATTTTTAGTTTAAACAGACCGAGGCGGCCTTCCACAACAGGAGGGGCTGTTGAAGACTTGTGGGAGGAGCTGTTGATGACAGCTGTTGGTGCGACCCACTGGTGGTGGATAAACAGGAAATAGCTGATAGCAGGAATTAGCGAGCAGCTAGTAGCAAGAGGGAAACGCAAACCTGACAGACACTGTAAAGATGAGCAACTGGGGAGACAAGGAATTGCGCGCCCTCCTTGCCCTCGCAAACGAAGAGGCCATTAACCGTCAGATGACGGGGACGGTGAGGAACAGGCTGACTTACGAGAGAATCACCGAAGGACTGACCAGCCGCAGCTTCCCTCCCACGTCACTGTTTACGTCACACGCTGAGCTACACGTTTTGTTACTTGCTCACGCCCCCCATTGCCCCGAAGAAGGTGCGTTCTGTATAAAGAAAAGTCGGTAGGCGGCATTTTGCTGTACTCCCTGATTTTGTTTTTATACTGCCAATGCTGAAAAAGACTGATTGGGCTTTCCTGCAAATTTGCACAATTCCTATCTAAAAAGGGCTACTGTATTTCCTCATTATCGGTGACACCGATGGAAGTCTGCACCTCGTTTATCGTCGACAAAACGAGGCTGCACGCTGACATTTTCAGAACAAAACGGAGCAGGCTGCAGTGAGAGTCTCTCTCCATGGGACATTTAAAGACAGGTTTTTGCATTTAGTCCTTCTCAGGCAAGCTCAGGGGTTTAGTGTTGCCGTAGCCCACAGGAACGATGCTATGCGCAGCTTTTTTTTCTGGGGGTGACAATTAGAATATATGTAGGACACATAACCCGTTAGAAATTAATATATGTTGTTTAATGCTTGAAGATCCTCTCATTACTAAAAGTGTTTGTCATCTAAGAGACATGATAAAAACGGAATGGTCAAAGTTGTCACAGTGAAATTTAAGGTGTGTTGATGGATTCACGTCCTCAACTCATGCATTGAGTAACATTACAAGTAAACATTCCACCTTAAAAGTTGCCGGCAGTCGGCCCAGTGAATTAAGTTATTTTTTTCTCCAGCTGCTGTGAGAGGCAGCAAAACATCCTTTCATTTTATAGTTACAGTTTACTAATAAAACTCTCCACAGTATGAACAGTGGTTACATGAGCCTCAAAACCAGACACAACTCAGCCCTGAGCAGAGTGACCGTCCTCTACTGACCAATCAGACTGCAGTGTTCACAGCTTCACCTTTTAGTACCAGATCTGTGTGCTAGGTACCCCAACAGAGGAGGACCAAACATGGGGACGGTACGGAACGGTTCATTATCTGCATCACAACATGGTGAATTTGCTTTTTATCTTTGCAGGGTGGACAAAATGATGATAGTAGCAGGAGACTACTCTCTGGCCATCTATGAGGGCACAGAGCAAGAAATCCTGCCCCAACTTCTGGTTCCCCACCCTGACTACAACAGCACCACCACCAACAACGACATAATGCTTATAAAGGTACAAGATGCAAACTCTTGGTGTATTTTTAGAGCTTGTTTCTATCAGTATGTCTGTTTACTGATCACGCTCTCCCCCACCTCTGCAGCTGAGGGCCCCGGTCTATCTGAACAGCTACGTTTCCATCGCTCTGCTGCCACGACACGACGCCTCCATAGCGGAGGGCAGGCTGTGTCGAGTGTCAGGCTGGGGATACACCAGCCCCACTGGAGGCCAGATCCCCTCCACCCTCCGAACTGTCAAGCTCCCCATCGTCTCCACAGAAAAATGTAACAGCAGTGATTCCTTCGATGGCACCATCACAGCAAACATGCTCTGTGCTGGCTTCAGCGCTGGAGGGAAGGACGCCTGTCAGGTAGGAAGACCTCAGTAGTTTTACTCAGTGTGTAAAACTACTAAGGAACTCTTAGCTGTTGTTTTTTACCCAGTAAAATGTGACTCTGGTAAGGGACCTATCATCCCTGATGTTCTCTTCTCTCCTGCTGTTTCAGGGGGACTCTGGGGGTCCACTTGTATGTGAGGGCCGGGTCTATGGTCTGGTGTCCTGGGGAAAAGGATGTGCTGAACCCCAGTTTCCCGGAGTCTACACTGCTGTGTCCAAGTTCCGCAGGTGGATAGACAACACAATCTTTAGTTACTACAGCAGGTGCAACGAGGACTAAAACCCAGTGTTACTGACATTAAAAACTCTCAGTGGAGACTCAAGGTTCTACATTTCAATTTCTTTGATTTAATATTTGTTGTTTTTACCATTTGTACACATTTGATTTATGTTAATGTGTTAAAGGAGTTGTTTGACATTTTGGGAGATACGCTTACTTGCTTTCTTGCGCGCTGTGTGCTCAGTATGAACAGCTAGCAGCCTTTTAACTTAGCTTAGTGTAGAGACTGGAAACAGGAGGAACGGCGCTGCTAAAGCTCACTCATTAACACATGATATCTTGTTTGGTTAGGACTATTTGTTGGTGCTAAGCTAAGCTAAACATATCCACTAAACAAGAGAGTGGTACTATGCAAATTAATCCATTTTCCAAAATGTCAAACGATTCCTTTAAATTTTCAAGCTTGAATATTTATCATGTCTGTTGTTGATCTGTTTCACGCATTTTAAAAAACAAACGCCCCTCTGGTAACAAAGAAAGGACATACTAACCACATTTCCACAACGTGAAGAATGAGGTGCCATATCACAGCTTAAATTGCACTAAATCAGAGCTCATGCTGAACTATGTGAAATGCTGTGAGCAAGTGCATGCACTATTTAACCGTCAGGTGTAACCGATGCTACGACTGCAACAGCCAAGATCACAGCGACTAACACAATAACAGCAACAACTGTACATTATACTGCAATCTGATACAGGGGACCTGAAAAACACATTTGTGAAGCTTGTTCAGTTTTAATAAAGGGACAGTTCACCACAAAATCAAAATACATATTTTGGTGCGAGTTTCCAACTGTTGGAGATATCAGCCGTAGAGATGTCTGCCTTCTCTTGAATATAATTAAAATAGATGTTACTCAGCTTGTGCTCAAAGCGCCAAAAAATACGCTTGAAAAATGTCTCTTTCCAATCATATCACCGGGCAGAAGGAAGTGTGCATCTACTCATGGACAAGAGGCTCTTGCTCAGGACAGCGCGACACGTAAACATTAATGACGTCCTCCTCGGCTGACCTGTAACCTCGGCTAGCTCAGTGCTGCTAGGTGAGCTAGCAGTAGATGCACGCTTCCTTCTGCCTGGTGATGTAATTTAGAAGATAATTTTGCAAGTCGAGAAAGTTGCAGTACCATTTAGCTTTGTGTAGAAACCTCTCAGTTAACCACATCTCTCATCTTGCACAATATCCTTCACCAACACTGTATTCCAAGCACAAATGTAACATTAGCCATGTTTCCATCAGCCTGTTTAGATGCGCATCTTGAAGTATTGCATCGGAAAATTATAATGGAAACGCCAAAATTCGAATTAAAATCCCCTGATTCGCACAAACTAAAATACGCTCGCTTTAGCTGGGTTTTGGTTGATTCGAAAAATGTTGATTCGCAAAATGGGGGATGGAAACAGTTATGTTCGAATTAAGTCTGACGTAGCGCACCTCTCTCCATGGTGATATCCACACTCCGGGTCGGGAAGGTGGTAATGCATTTACAAGCTGGTTGCCAACCGCCAGAAAACGTAGAAGAAGAAGAATGCGAGACTTGTTTTGTTTCCGGGTCTGCGTAAAACTCGTGCGAGTTCGTACTTTTCACCAAAGTCCGTACGTTTAATGGAAACACACAGGATTCGTATTTCTTTTAATGCGCATTTCCCAATGATTCGAATCACTTTTGGATGGAAACAGCTATTGTCTGACCTGATGTGTTTTATCCTGTGACTCTTTGTGTGAGTACACTTTGGTGGGAAAAACACAGGCACATTGCAACTGCAGTGAAAGATGCAGAACAACAACCACTCCACCCAGCCTGGTCATGGCAAGGTGCTGGAGTCATCTCTAAGTCCAGACTAGTAGAAAAAGGTTTCCACACGCTTACATCTATGCAGTGTTTCACTTTACTGTTGAGCCTTCGGTCTATTTGACCTTCATCAGAGCAGACATAAAGCAACAACGGACAGGCTGGTAAAAGCAACCAATCTCAGTCTAATCACTGGCTAACCGTGAGGCACACAAACGCAAGCCACACTTGTATTGTCACACAGTACCAGAATACAAAAAAAACAAAACAAAACACAACAACAATTTTTTTTTTCAATTGCTTTCAATTCAAGCTTTTCAACTGTTGAGCTTATGTCTGCTCTGATGAAGGTCTAATAGACTGAAAGCTCAACAATAAAGTGAAACACTGCATAGATGTAAGCGTACGGAAACCTTTTCCAACCAGCTGCAGTGAAAGAGAAGGCGATGGCATCACGACTTGTGTCGTCTGTCTAATTACTTTCACAGTCTTATGCTTCCACAATTTGGAACTTTCTTGAGCTGCAACATTATCTTTAAATCGACAAAGATATGTGTAAATCATGGCACAATTCAAGCAGGATCAAAAAATAAGGTCCTGGTCACATAGTGGTCCACCAGAATCGTAGCTCTCTAATACTTTGAGTAACAACACTGTGGTTTGTTGAGAGACATTGCTGTGAGTTTTTTTTTTTTTTTTTGGCAATTTGAGCACCACAAGCCGAGTGCCATCTAGTTTTATCCTATTGGAGAGAAGGCAGACATCTCTGTGACTAATATCTCCAACACTCTGCAACTCACTCAAAACAATCTAGACTGATAAACAGCACTACAGGTGAGAGGAAAAATATTTTGTTTCAGGGGTGAACTGTCCGTTTAAGACCGGACATGAAATGATCAGAAAACTATTTTGATAATTGATCATATTTCGCACTTGTTTGTGGGTTTGTTGTTTTGGATCGCAAAAACAAACATCAAATGGTAAAATTAATGCTTTTGATCAACTCTATTAAAACTGAATGAAGGCACAAATAATGCACACATGGATTTATGTATTCTTTAAAGTCACGTTTAATCACTGTAAGACCGTTAACACTCACAGAATTTCTGTCAATCTGAATGTGAACCTACTCAGTTACAGCGATTCAGAATCTATACACTGTGTGACTGTGCATGTGTGCAAGTGTGTGTGTGTGTGTGTGTGTGTGTGTGTGTGTGTGTGTGTGGAGGAAGACAAAGCAGCTGCCTTTTTTTCTCAGCATGTTCTTTAGTTTAATTAGTAAGTCGATGATCACTGCCAATTACATGTGGTTTATTTATGGAGTAGTGACGTTTTAAACTTGGCACTATACAAAATGCACCTTCAAGTGTGAGAGTTGAGCAAACACATGCAAATAGGTAAAAAAAAAAAACAAAAGAGAGAGAGATTGAAACTGTGAGTGTGTTATGAAACAATGAGATGAGCTGTGGTGTTTTATACACTTTAATAAATTACTGGTCATCACACTCTGTTGGCTGACTTGTTTATTTGTAATTACAACACAGATATCACGGCTCAGAGGCTCATCGACACTCCTCTGTAGTGGAGCGGATTACACCGACCTGTTTGGACAGATAACTTCTAAAGTCCTCTCCATGCTGCTTATAACAGCACTTCAGTAAAGCCAGCATAGACAGACTCTTAATAAGTCACTACCCTGATTAATTTTTAAAAACTACAGCAATCCCTTTCAGTGTATACAGTGTAAGTCTTGGTAGCTTGTCACCAGCTTCTCTATAATGGCTGATGAATGATCCCAAAAGTAGACTACCGTCATGAAATATGCATGGAGCCAGTCTTCCCTCGGAGCAATCTGTGTAATGGCTCTGAGGCGCCGCTGCCTCAGCCAACAGTGATTCCCGTAAAGACGAGCAGAGGCTAAAGCCAGGTGAAATCAGTACAGACCGCATCACACCTGATAGGTGTAGATGCATCACAACAGAATGAATAGTTGATGTCCTACTTTGGAGGCGTCTCTGGTTTCACTGCTCGGCCCTGTTTGCCTGTGTGATGATGGGTGTGTCAGCGCCCCATGTGATTGATGGATTTCAGGGCTTTTATGCCTCTGATTTTCCTCGGTTACATAAAGGCTGATTCCTTTTGTTGTAGCATGAGAAGGCCTCCCCGGGGACTGTCAGAGTATATCGCCTGACATGGTTGATCCACAGTTCCCTATATGCTCACTGCCTCACAAAGGGACATTTCCCTCTTTGGGTTTGCGTGTTTCATATGGAAAGTATTGATCGAGGCGTACAGATTGTGACCATTCCCCTTTGAGCTTCTCCCAGCGGACTGCGCATTGTGGCAGCTGGGAGGAAAAAAAACATGTCTTACAACACTAATGGCTGCTTTTCCCAAAAACTAGGCCACCAGCATCCATTATTTTTCAATATGTGCTATTCATACAGAGAACAAAGTTAACTTTAATGCCTCAGGCAGAGATTTGGAGTATCGGGGTTGGTATAGTAAAAAATAGACATTTAGACGGTGGTGAAACAAGTGCTCAGATCCTGTACTTAAAGGGGAAGTACGCCCATTTCTAAAAATGTATACATATTATAAACATATTAGTAAACATAAACAACTCTCAAATCCAAGAACTGGAGTGCTAAAACTTAAATTTGTGATGTCATCAAGTATAAAGTCTTAGGCTGCCCCACAGACAGGGAAATAAGGAAACTGTTATATTTCAGTGGTTCCCAACTGGTGGGTGGGTCGCGGGTCAAAAGTGGGTCACAGGTCCATTCTGAATGGACCACAAGTGACTTACAAATGTGTTAAATCTGTACTCACCGGACGGGGGGTCTCGTTGGCACAGCGACTCGCCGGGCGGAAGGGTCTCGTTGACATGGCGACTATCGATCAAAATTATTTGTGATCGATCAAAAGCCTTAACAATCAATCATCGATAATCGAAAATTGATGCCCATCCCTACATGATACTGACTCATGTACTTTATATAAAGATGGAAAAATGAAGCCAAGACATCTGGATCGCCCCCTGTTGGCTGGCTGCGGTATAGGTCATAAAGCCCGCCTCCTCCATGTTAGCAGATTGGACATTGGCCAAACTTAAAATTCCCATAAATTTTTCCTAAAGATGGATGCGTCTGGACAAATTCCTTCATTAAACTTTTCACAAACTTTTGCTTTTGTGAAATATAGTATATCTTTATTTCTTCTGGGCCTTGAACAGTTATTTAATGTCCAGTGCAGTGGACAGCTTACAGCTCATGGGCCAAATCTGGCCGACAACAGGGTGCTGGGTGGCCCGGCAGACCATTTTCTAATTCATAATGAATATAAATTGATTGGATTTGCTTCTTCTCGGCAGAGATCAACGTGGAGAGTAAATGGTTGAAAACGTTGAAAACAGGCAATTCATGTTAGATCCTGAGGTCCCCATTAAGGTCATGTTTTCCTTGTTTCCAGTTTTTGTCAGTATTTCCTGTTTTATTTTGATACTCATCCTTTAGTGGTATCACCTGTCCCTCGTTACCCTCCTCCCTTGTGTATTTAGTCCTTGTGCTGCCCTTTGTTTGTTCGTCCAGTTCATTCTCAGTTGTTAGAGAGTGTTTGGTTTGGATTTAACCAGATTTTTTTTTTTGACTCTGCTTAAGCCTACTGCCTTTGGATACCTTTCTTTGTGTTTTTCGAATGATTATCTGTGCACTGACCTCTTTTTTCAATAAAAGACCTTGTGTTTTTGAGTCCTGCATCTGAGTCCTTTCCTTGTTGGTTCCAGTCTGATATTTTAATCAAACCGATAAATAGTTTTACAAAATGACGAGGCCAGTCATTGAACAAAGGGCCCCTGGGCAAAGCATGTTAAGTTTCCCTCATCTGGTGTGTAGGGTTAGCTGTGAGGTTACAGATTACAATCAACTGAAACTTCTCCCGTGTGCCAAGTGTGTAGGAAAATTACAGTGGTCTGGCTTTATGTAGAGCAAAAATCTGTTTTTTTCTGTTCTGGGCTTCCGTAGAACAACATGGCAGACTCCATGGAAGAGCACCTGCATCATGTGTAGATATAAATGAATCATTCTAAGGTAACGTAAACACAATGATTCTTATTTTCAGGTGGTTACACACTAATAACCAGTCTGCAACACAAGGGGTCAGCACGCTTGGGTCCCCGCCTCTGCCCGCTGCTCGGCACATAATGCACCTGGCCCTGATGCGAGGGGTGGGCCCACAGGGTGGCAGCTCCATGTTATTCATTCAGGCTGAGCCCGACTGGGTCCCATGGCTCAAGGCCCAAGCTCCCCCCAAAGGTCTTGCTACAGAGAGGGGCCCAGTTGTCCCCATACCAGGCGAGGTACCCTTTTCCCGAATGTGCCATTTTATCAAGGTCTTCTTGAACGGCTCTTAGTCTGGCCTCTCTGCTGGGACGTCTTTGCCTTAGGAGACACTACCAAGGGCAGTTAGCCCCGGACGACACAGCTCCCAGGATCACAGGGACACGCAAACCCCCTTTCCACGTTAGGTGGCGATTTTTGGATTCTCCAAAGGGTGGCTTGGCTCAGCCTCAGGGAAAGGGTAAGGAGCTCGGACATGTGGAGGGAGTTCGGAGTAGAGCCGCTGCTCCTTTGTGTCCAAAGGGGTCAGTTGAGGTGATTCAGGCATCTGATCAGGATGCCTCCTGGGTGCCTACTATTAGGGGTGTTCCAGGCATGTCCCACCGGTGGGAGGCCCTAGGGCAGACCCAGAACACGCTGGAGGGATTATATATTGTGTCTTGTCCGGCCTGGGAATGCCTTGGGGTCTCCCAGGAGGAGCTGGAAAGTGTTTCTGGGGAGACGGACGTCTGGAATACTTTGCTCAGCCTGCTGCCCCGACGACCCAGCTTTGGATAAGCAGTTGAAAATGGATGGATGGATGCATAAAAACACAGATTTAGGAATATTATATTCCATTTCTGCCAATGTATCCCCCTAAGTCAAACCCACTAGACCACACAATTTGAGAAGTTCAGTGTGAGAAATGTCTCTTTGGTTGAACTGCTGAGAACTTATAGACATCAATAGTGTGACAGTTGCCCCGACTAGACACTGCCGTTTGTGTTTGCATTGCATTTTAGAGGCATATCTTATGTTCTTTTATGCACAAGCTGTAGCATAAGGGTGTCATATCACCCTCTTAGATGTAGTGGAGTTAAAGTGCGAAATAGAATTAAATGGAAATACTCAAGTATCTCAAAACTGCACTGCACAGTAAGAGAAAATACTTTTAACCAGTGCACTTGGCTGACTCGCTTGTTGCTGACAAGATGTTTTAATATTCAGGCAACTCTGTGAAGATGAAAGCTTTGTTACTAGATAAGAAAAACAATGATGGTTCCCTGAATGTCACAACAAAAACAAGTGGCTGCTGAGTGAAGATAAAAAATGCTCATGACTTATTCGAACCACCAGGGGGCATTTGATCATTAAAGCATGAGGAACAGAAAAACAACAGAGAGGTGCAGCCCTGCTGGCACTTCCTCCTCTCTGCCTCTTCTCTTTGATTATAATAAGCCCTTCTTCTGAAGTGTCGTGTCTGCACATGGATCATTGCATCATGCTTTTTGAATTACAATTGTTATGAATTTACAAAAATATAACACAGTCATGAGTGGGTTTTTTAATCTGCTGGAGAGGCTTCATTAGAGGCAAAATGAGAATGACAGGGAGCATCTACTGAGAAACCTGAATGTGCCCGGTCCTTTATAGTTGTTATAGCCGAGGTGCGGAGTCTTGGTGGCCAGACAACTGTTAGAGTTCACTGGGATGCCAGAAAGCTGCGAGGCATGACAGACGCTGAGATGAAAACGTGACCAGATTATTGGGCCGTCCTCTCTTCAAAACCAAAGAGCCATTCAACTTCACAAACAGCCTCTTTTTTTCTTCTCTCCCTCCTTTCTTCTCCTTCTGTCCCTGCAGAGATGTATGCACTTTATTTATTTTTTAACAATTTCTCCCCTTAATTCTTTGACATGGCTTCAGCCAGGAGGCTTTTTCATGAATCTGGGACAACAGGCATATATAAAATATGCAGAAGATGGAATAATTGGCTCAGAGGCAAAGGCTGAAATATGATTTTGAAAAAAGAATTATGAAGAATTATCATCTCTGCATACTGCAATTGATTTTTTAAAAGAGGAGAAATGGACGGGAAAGTCTGCTGTTGCATTGTTACTGTGCGGTCAAGCTTCATTTTCAAAGCGTGAAAGCATTCTTGATGGCTGTATTAGACACCCAAAAATAGATGCTGGTTTTGAACAGGACAGATCCACAGGATAATGAGTAGGCTGAGTGACTGAATCAGCCACTCCAGTTCGGTTACTTCCATTCGACAAAATACAGCACTCAGTTGTCATGGCGAGCCTCGAAACGGAGACAAAGAGAACCATTATCTAATGCAGAAAATAAGTCATGGATCCTATTGTAGAAGACAGGATCCTCAATTTAAGAGTTATCTTATCTCATAATTCGGCCGACACTCTGTGAGGTTTAACAAGCAGCCGGCGCTGAAATCCATTACGTCTAAAAATGGGGCCATTTGTTTCCTCTGTTCATTGAGAAGACTTTGTGGCTAAATGGAGATGAATGGTTCAAGTGTTACGTCCTGACAGTTTTGGCAGAACACACCTGGGAGAGCACAGCTGAATATTAAAAACCACACAACGTTTATGGAGTCAGGAATATGACACCGGTTGACAGCAGCAGCAAACATCCTCTATCCTGCATAACAGGTGCAGGTGCTCAGTGTTTTCCTTTATGAATACAGTGTCTTAAAGAGAGCCATTGCACCAGGTGTGAGTGTTGTCTTGAATCCCTATACTGAAATGTAATATATGTACATATGAAGTAAAAACATATTGGTACAAACTTTAAATGAAACGTGTGAACCAATGTCATATATTGCCATATATGTCTAGCCCATACAAATGCCATATACGTCACGTATTGTTTATATATTTTGTATACATGCGTAAAATACAAATTACACATATCATAAGTGCTATATCATAGGCAACTGGACTTGCTTGAGTTTCTTGAAGACGTTTTGCCTCTCATCCAACAGTAGCACTCTCATCTGATATGGCACTTATGATTACCATGAGCTGGATGACTGAGAATCTTCACCGAAAAATCACATATACATACATTTCATTGAAAAATATCATAAAAAACATGGTGTGCAAATATTCTTACCCGCTAAGCTATCCAAACTCTGTGTACATGATCAGCAAAATAATACAACAATATTTTTCAATTGTTGTGGGATGTTACAACTTAATAAGTAAAAAACTAAATAAAAGAAAATTATAAATATGTGTGTATATATGTAAGTGTCTTTCCACTGTCACTTACTGCAGGTGCATGTTGGTGAAATTAATTGACACTCGCCAGGCTTGGCTCTCACAAAACAATGCCCAGGTGTTTCCCGTTGCTTTGCTCCATTTATTGCTTCCACAATTTAAGCACAAGAAGGTACAGCACCTTGGTTTGTAGCAATTAGGTAGCCTATTATTTAATACTACTCCTATCTGCAGACACCTCAGCCACACCTCAGCCACGGTCAAAAAACTGTTTGCCTGGGGCGTCGGTGGCTCGGTGGTGGAGCAGGCGCCCCATGTACAGAGCTGTTGCCGCAGCCACCCGGGTTCAACTCGAGCCTGTGGCCCTTTGCTGCGTGTCTCTCCCTCTCTCTCTCCCCCCTTTGCACTTCACTGTCCTGTCGATTGAAGGCAAAAAATGCCCTTAAAAATATCTTTAAAAAAACTATTTGCCTCTACTCATGCACACCTGGCCTCATTAACCTGGCTGAATAAATGCACTCCCACAGGAAGTTGCCACAGTGCCATACAGAGTACAAAAATGTTTTGCAACAAAAATAAAATAAATAAACACACACATAGATAAACGTTAATAACATAATTGAATTATATGAAATGTCATTAATTCATCATTTAATCCTTTTAGACATCTGTGTGAAGTTTTGTTGTAATTAGCACGCAAATTCTTGAGTTATGGTCACAAACAAAATTTGGGAGGTCACACTGACCTTGACCTTTGACCTTTGACCATAAAATTCAAATCAGTTTTTTCTTCAGTCCAAGTGAACGTTTGCACCACATTTGAAGAAATTCCTTCACGGTGAGATATCATGTTCACAAGAATTAGATAAGGTCACAGCCACCTTGACCGTTGACCTATGACTACCAAAAACTAATCAATTCATCCTTGAGTCCTAGTGGACGTTTGTGCCAAAGCTGAAGAAATTCCCTTACGGCGTTCATGAGATATCATGTTCGTCGTGTATTTACGGCACGGAGGTAAAAAAAATATATCGCATGGATATTTTTAATGTATGTACATATAGAATATATACTCATATTGTATGTTATCTATATCTATATAGTATATATTGTGTACATATGCCTACTTTATAAAATTACACATTTAAATTAAATATGTACTATACCATAACATCTATGGTTGTAATATATATTTGGTATAAATATTCATCATACAGATATCTTAAATATATGTACATATATAATATATGCTCATATTGTAGAGTTATACACTATATGCATATACTTTATCTTTCCCATAGCCTGTCAGTGTATTTTATTATATATGTAAATATAAAACATGGACCTGTACGTTAAACATATAAGCATTCATATATATATATATATATATTTTTTTTTTACATATAATGTTTTCATATATAAGTCAAATATATATTGTTAACATATATGGCTGCAACATATAATTAGTTATAAAAATTAATCATATAGATATTTAAATACATATACATTTAGAATGAATTACCCATAGAAATATTTATGTATATATATTAAAAATATTTATATGATGAGTTTTTATATGGTATTATATGTTGCTACCATATATGCTAATAATATATATTTGATTTATGTATGCAATTTAATGAAAACAACATGAATCAACAAAAATCATGTATGCTTAAATGTTTTTCTTACAATTTTTACCATACATGTCCATCCTTTATATTTACATATATAATATCAACATATATTTATGGGCTTAGGGATAGATACAGTAAATGTACATAACATATAAGTCATTAATTTATATGTTCATATATCCAGACGATGCATGTATGTGATATCACTATATCCCTTTGTGGGTAACAAGCACAGCAACATATAGGCGTAGGCACAGAGCATAGAAGTATATTTGTCATGTATTTCATTTCTGCACTGAGCCCTGTGAGCTTTGGGAGCAGCACTGCAGGTGTACCTCATCAAGTTGCCCACCACCCAGATGGGGGAGATTATGTTCGTTACATAACACACAAACCCAGAGACAAAAGACATCTGCTCGGCAACAAAAATAATTAGTTAGTTCACTTAGAAGAAGTGGTAAACAATTAGAAAAGGAGTTTGAGGCTTTATGTAAAATGTCAGAGGGAGACGGCATGAAATGGTTCAAGGCGCAGGAAAAGAGAGTGATTAGTATTGAGAAGCAGGATGGGGGGTGATGATTGCAAATAACAGCACTTCAGTTTCTATGAAAGACATTTACTACAGAGGATGAGCGAGATGTGAAGTGTGTCATCTCTCTTTTCATCCCGCTACACAGTGAAGTGAGTCCGTCTGTGAGGAAATTCTTTGGATGCACGCTTGAAAACGTTTCACTGAACTTATTTGTTCATTAATTTTTGAATGCAGGCGAGAAAAGGCACGTGTTTGGTTCTGGTGTTTAACATGTAAAGACTGAATGACAGGACACGTTTTGAAATGCTGCTTCCATCCCCCCACCTTTTTTTGTTGCCTCTGCTCACTTCCACGTCCTTTTTGCTGCTCAGTAGATTTATCAAGTTTCCCCTCAGAGGATTAGCAGAAAGTAGAGCACTTTAATCATGTTTCCTAACTTAGGGCTGCCATCAAAGGGAGGCACGGCTTTGTTCTGTTGCGAAGATGTTGCTGATAACCCCCTCGAAGCCTCAGATCAGAGCCCACTGACATTATCCCCCCACCTCTTTACCAGCTAAGAACAAGACAGACTCACTTGTGAAAACATCCCGATGTGTGTAATGTCTTGACTGCTTAACTGTGAATGTTTTCTAAAGCCCCTTCAGTGGTGGACAGTAATGAAGTACTTAAGTATTGTAATTGAGTGCAGTGTTAAGGTACCAGACAGGAGTACTTCCATTTTATGCAACTTTACACTTATTGCGGACATGTGCTACAACAGAATATATAACCAAATACAAAAATGTTACAAATACAAACACTACAAGATAAAAAAAAAAAGCTAAAAACTTCCAACACATCCAGACACACAAGTTGTTAGCGTGGTTTATGGCTCAGTTACTAAAGTCGTCCATTCACGACTGTTGATGGATCATGAGTTCACGTTGTATGTTTATTTTAACGCTCTGATTGCAGAAATTGCAGGGAGTTGCTACACACCTAGAACTAGCTTTACTAGCCCCGCACTACTTAGTGGTGTGACCTGCCTCACAGTGTCTTTGCAGCCTGTTCCCATTCCCAGGTTGTCAGGTACTGACGCATTTTCACGCCCCTTGGATTGTCACATCAATGCAACCCTTTATCTTTATGAGACACACTCTGCTTTCAACTAATTCAAACGTAAAGCCATCTGCAGCAACACTTGACGCTGAGAGCAACTTACATAGTATAAAGAGCGAAGACGTCCAAACAAATCTGGGCTTTTGCTGAGGAGACCGTAGTTTGTGTCCCGTGTAAAACCAAAATGAACCATTATCTTAACTGTGGAGCACTGACATCTTTTATAGGCTGTACACATGCCATTTTTTGCGCCCTCAAATTAATTGTTTTCAGTCTAGACATGCAGCAGGCACACTCAAGCATCAGAGCAATGCCGTTGCGGTGCGCATGCGTTCTCAAGCGCCTAGTTTTTAGGGCGTGAGTTTATGAACTTTTGGAACACAGCAGCGGGCACTGCATGTCATGTGACGAAGAACAACCAATCAAAGCTGGCAGATGTCTTTCCCGTTTTCCGTAAATATCAGTCTGTGGTTAACATGGAGGAGAGGTTGATCATGTTAGTGCAGGACTAATCAGATCTTTACATCTGTCTCACGGACCATATTTTGGCACAATACACACTTACAGAACAGTTCCTGGAAGAGGACCAGCTCTGCATTCAAGATTTCTAGTAAGTAGGTTATGATACTGTGCTGGTTATGGTTGCTTAGTAACCTCAGATGCAACTTGCCTCCATGCTGTTGAAAGTTCGCACAAAGTGGGCACAAAAGTAGTGCCCAGGACCTGACCTTGCGTTTTCCAGGTGCCTAAAGACGCCACATGTGCACAGATTTATGTCACATAACATTATGTAACAAACATACTTATTTTAACCTGAAATATGATGGTTTTTTTAAACTGAACCAAGTGGTTATGTTGCTTAAAACTAACCGCAACTGTTTCACGACCTTAACTGCATGTTGTGTTTAAGCTTTGCATCACGGACACGCTAAAGGGTGCCCTGTGCATCGTGATTCAGCCTGTTTTGATTCCTAGCTCATTAAATACCGCTGCTTTTTCAGTGATTTCAGTGTCAGACACTGACGCAAAAAGGCACATTGATGACATGTCGCCGAGCGCTGTCAGTTTACGACACCGCCGACTGGTGTGTCATACAGTACCACTGTGAAAGGTGCGACAATTTATAACTGTCAGTTTCAAAACAGCGCTGGTAACAACGTAAAATAAGGAGCTGGATAGTCCCTATAGGAAAGTAAAATGGGAGGTGGCTAGATGGGTCCAAACACACACCGGACTTTCACTCAGGAGGCTGCAGTTTGCTCCGCGTGTGAAGGCTTGGCCTAATTGTGTTTTTCTAAACCTAACCACATGCTTTTGTTGCACAAGGAAATAAATATAAATACGAGATGTTTTACTGACACTGTACGTTTATTTTGTAAAAGACTGTATGCATCTAACTAGACTGAACATTTCTTCTAAAAAAACGCAAGTGTACTTTGAAAAAACAAGGCATGGAACAAACGTAAATTGATACAGCATCCCGGAACATCAACAACAGTCGCAGGAGGGTACCTAGCGTGCCATATGTAGACGTGAAAGTCAAAGCAGCCATGTTTGATGTGTTGGGATGACAATGTGTTGCGCTATCAGACACCGAAGGGCGTGACAAAGCATTGGTATTTGAGGACCTGGGAATGATAACAGGTTGGTCTTGGAGGCTCTCCTAGCCAAACTCAGCAGTCAAATGGAGGGTCGTCAGCTGATTAAGCTCACCTGGGTCTATTGTCTATGAATACTGGCCCACGTGTTCACTCTGGGTGCTTCTCATTATGCTAATGTATCATTTCGATTGCCTCTCTCACAGTGATGATGTGAGACAGAGACGAGAGGAAGAGATGCCAGAACAGAGGAGCCAAAGTCCGTAATGAGAAATCCTTGGCGTCAGTCGTAAGCCTCCTCCCTCCTTATCTCCTCGTGATGCATTTAGGGGTTGGAAGATCCTCCATGCTGGCAGAGGGGGAGAGATTTTAGGGTTACAGGCGGAGAAAGAACATGAGTAAACATGAGTTGGCACAATGAGAAGCACCCTTTGTTTCTGTCTTCCAACAGCTTGCATCTACCTTACATTGCTTTCTTAGACTTTATATACACAAGATATTATGAGCTCATGAAATATGATGATTTGTTATTGACTGAAGTTCCTGGATATAGTAGATATAGTAGTTACAAAGACAGTAAAATGGCGTCTACATGTATCTGAATAATCAAACGATGTAACAGTAAAACAGTGAATGGGGCCATTTTGCATAATGAGTGCTTGAGCATTTTGCTGACAATACATATATACTTGTTCTTCAAGTGAATGTAGGACTTTAACTCGTAACAGAATACATTTGCATGTGGCACCAATACTATAACTCCAATAAAGGATCTGAGTACTTCCTTCCTTTTACCATAAATGTGCTGAAACTTAAGTGCAAATCTGAGTGCTGGTACAGACAGTATTAGATAATAATAAGTAAGCAACTGTGCCAATAGACAAAGCTGAAGTGAGATTCTTGTCTCACTTGTGTTATGTGTCACTGCCAGATGATGGGAAGAAGAACATTTCGGGCGCACATAGAGGATTTCTGAAGAAGAATGAGCGAGTTAGTGACAGAGAGGGCGATGTGAGAGGATTAAACGAAATACGTGATCCCATCAGAGTTGACAGAATGTTTCATACTACCCATGAGGCGTGCTGTGTTTGGATGTGAATAACTGTCACTCCTCTTACATTTATAAACACACATCCACTGTCTCCTGTCTAATCTTGTAATAAGATGCAGTTTTATGGAACAACAAGCTGCAGAGGCAACATCATTGTTGTACATCTTGCTCTCGGCATGTACTTTGCACGCCTCCGGTGCACATGCCACATTGCACAACACCCGTCCACACTGAATAATGCACCACGGTTAAGTGTTCAGACAGCAACTGAAATGTTTTGATCAGACAACAATGATTAAACCAGCGGCAACACTGCGGAGGGAGCAGAGAGAGAAAAGTCTTGTGCTAACAGTGCCCAGAGACTTTTGTTTTGACACTTATAAAACTAGACAAAGTTGAAATTGCGTAAGGCAAAGGTAGCAAGAGGACAAAGTGGAGCAATTAATCTTCATGTGTTCAGAAGCTCTGCTCTGTAAAATTGATGCTGCCACTCAGAGGAGACCATAATCACACTTCCATCCAAATCTAGCAGGGAGACAGAGACGAGATCTCCAAAGCTGTCGCGCAAAGAGAAGCAAGGGAGGCTTCGACAGTGATTGGTGGGTGTGCTGTGGATTGGCTCTGAATTTCCTTTTGAAGTTGAACCTCTCAGACAGAATCTTAAATGCACTTGGCAAACAGTCTGACTCTTCAATGGATCCCCCCACGGAAAAGCTACTTTAACAAGCTTCTTTAGGCTCACTGGGAGGAAACACATTCGATCCCGTGTCAGGGAGCACACACACGGTGTCACATCTGAGTCCGGGCTGCTTTCATCATGAGACTCTCTGCAGATTACCAATCTAAGAGAGGGTGTCAGACTCACTCTCTGCAGAGCTGCAGTGTCGGGGGTGATCCGGCGGCTCGAAACTCGTAAAATTATCTCTGTCACTTGAGAAAATAAAGCAGGACCAGAGACGGACACTGAGAGGTCAGCGGTCGCAGAGACTGTCGCCCTGAAACTACACACTCTAAGTGGATTCTGCTCATCAAAGGGACAGCCCCCTCTTTGTGTGTGTGTGTGCGAAAGCTAAATCTTAAAGCTATCAACTATGTCCAAGACTCCAAGTTCAAGAGGGAACAATGATTGAACAGAACAGAGTCATTTCCGCTGCTGTGCCCCGCGGTTGCCTGATAGCACTTCCAGCTGGAGATGGCAGACAGATTACATCTCATCCGTATGCAGAATGCAAGAACTGCTGTCATTCCCCCCTTGCTGCCAGCCAGTGATCACTCGCAGAGACGAAGGAGGGGTGGCGATCAATATGGAGAAAGAGAGACTGATGGAATATTGGAGTACACAGGCCTGATCTAAAGAGATCCACATTACTGCCTGGCCAATTCCAAACAGAGACAGGTGTTATGAGGCAGCAGAACCCCCGGGCGATGCACAAGCTCTTATTTGATGGAGTTTCTCTGAGCCTCGGGGCAGGAGGAGAGCAAACTCTGCGCAACATAGCAACTGAAGTCATGATACTCCGTGTGAGACCTGAGCATCAAAACAGTTGAGAGGAGCTGTCAAGGTGGATTTCGGGAGATATGGTATAAACAAGTAAACAAATGAGTAAAGAGTTTCTTACAGGGGCCCAGAAAGCCAAAAAAAAACAAAACCAAAACATTTTTAACAATATGATAAGTAATACTTTATGCAGTGTAATGAAACCTGCAACAAACAGGAAATGCCAATAAATACAAAACAGCTGCACTTTGCACGGAACAAAATGAACCTCAGACACAAAACAAAATAAGTCTCAGGGGGACGTTTAAAACTAATGACCAAAACAGGACATGTGAGCTGTTGCCATGGTTTGTGTCTCATCCAGTTACTGAAGTGAATTACTCGTCAGTCATGTTTGGGCTTAAATTACCCAGTTTAGGAGCACAATCCCTGCACACAATGCTGTGATGCTGCGGTAAAGAACAGCTGCTTTTCGTAGCACTAGCAAAGCAACATGTCTCATAAAAACATTTGCTTTTTGTTGCATCATATCGGTTGGAAACGCGGCATTGTCTTGTTATAAAACAACTTCTATATCTTGGCACTATCCCGGCAGGAAATGCAGTGAAGTCACAGTAAAAGACAACGGCCTTTCGTGGACCTATCCCAGCAGGAAATGCAATGATGTCTTGTAAAAAAAACAAATGCTTTTTGCTGCATAATTTTGGTTGGAAATGCAGCCATGTCTTGTTTAAAAGCGACTCTTTATCTTGGCAACATCCTTGCAGGAAATGCTACAATGTCTCGTAAAAAATAACTACTTTTCGTGCATCTTTTCCACTGGAAAAGGTAAAAAAAACAACCACCTTTGTGGCACTATCTCGGCAGGAAACACAGCAGTGTCTCTGTAAAAAACAACCAATTCTCATAGCACTATGCTGGCAGGAAACAAGTCGATGTATCTGTAAAAAACAACCACTTTTTGATGCACTACTAGTGAAGTCATAGTAAAAAATACCCACTTTTTGAGGCGCTATCCCAGCAGGAAATGCAACGATGTCTCGATAAAAAATCAACCACTTTTCATGGCACTATGCTGGAAAGAAATAAAGAAACAAAAAACTCTTTTCGTGTTACTCTCCCGACTGGAAAAAAACCCAATACCAGGTTACTAAAAAACACCCTTTGTCTTGTAACTGTTGTTTATTGGTCACAAACAATGGTCTGCAGCTTGGAAGGTGTCTTGCCTGGGTGACATGCCATCCACCATCTTCTTTACCACCTGATGACAAAGTCACCTCATGTAGTACGTTACTTAATGTTGATACCATACGATTGAAACCTACAAATGCAACGTATTCCTGGTTTGTAGAAACATACAATGCCAACAGCTTCTTGTGGTGACAGGGCTTTGTCATTAGTGTTGGAAAATGAGCCAACAATGTTCTGATTCTGATTGCATGTATCAGTATGTCAGTGTAGATATTTGCCACACATCTAGGGTTACCTTCACCAGCCCCCCCAGTTCAAACAAACTAATGAGAAACACAAAATAAAGCCGGCTGACATAGCCTGTATCTCAAGTCGGTGTATCCTCATACAACGGTTCGTAAACGACATTACGTACTTACACACTTAACATAAAGTTACTTAGGTTAGATTTAGGAAAAGAAACATGGTGCAACATACCTTGAAATAACTTGAAGTTCCCTTTGTTTCACACAGTTTCGAGCACCAGTCTCAAGGGTGAAATTCCTGTGTTCGTTTGACCCAAGCACCAGCCCAACCTGAATTTCCTCCCAATTTTACTCCCATCAGCACATTGGTCATGTGATTACAGCCTTCCCAACTACGTAGATTATACACAGATTAGAGGCACATTTACATGGGATATGTATGAATTGTGGTAAATTACTTTTATAGGTATAGGCTACATATGACTAGTGTATGAGAACAACCTGCTCAAGTGGTTAGTTTCATACTGTATATCTCATGTTTATCAGATTTGGGAGTCTCCTGAAAACTTATTTTTGGTAACTCAGTTAGTGCAACTTGCTATTTTCTGCATTTGTGGCACCTTCCTGTACCTTTTTGTTTGGTTGTGCCTTGGTTGTTTGCAGCAGTTGTTTCCTCTGCGGCACTGATGCAGTAAAGGGGACACTGATAAGAGAGGTCCTTGTTTAGCTACACACATGAATTTTAAATGCTTCATTGAAGAGCAGCGGGAACATCATAAATGAAGGTTATATAAAGATTATTTAATAATTTACCGATGAATTATTTGTCTTTGTTGTTGTGCCGTGGCGTCTGTTTGATTTAGCAGCACTCTGCCACTTCATGATGATGCTTGATTAACAAATAATTAATTCAGTGACTTTCCGGGCTACATGCAGTATGGGCAGATTCACAGTGCCAAGATAGTCTTTTATTCATTAGCATTTTCAGCTCCCCATAGAATAATAAGTATTCAGCCTTCAGGCCAACTGTCGCCCGTCCTCACAAGTACAAACAAACGTCCTTGCAAACCACAGCTACAAAAGTTGCTTTTCAGAGGTATCCCTGAATTCAAAAATTAATTTGTGCCTTGGTTTTTAATTTCAAAATTAAACATGAAATTTGATTTGCTGAAGTGTTGCAGTGTAATGACATTCAACAACTGTGACTCACGCGAAACTGGATGCAATATATTTCGAACAGTTGTTAATAAACAAGGCTTATTTGCCAAATTAAAGAGCATGGTACTGAGATTTATTGTCTATTAGAGGCCACTCGTGAAGGTAAAAGAGAACAAGATGAAAACAACTGCAGCAGCAGCAGCAGCAGTTCGGCCCTCTGGCTCAACAACAGGGCTAATGGCTTCATTAGTGCAGGGCACTAATTAGGATTAACGAGCCTTCACCACAACAAGCCGACATCCCCGCGCTTAAACCTCTGTCTCTGTCAGCTTTCAATATGTTCAGTATATTCGGTGTTTGAGTTGGACTTTTTGTGATGCCTTAATGGCTGGCTGGTACTGGAGTAATTTCTGATTTAGTTTAAGTGAGATGAGTTACCTTATTTAGGTCGATTACAGTAACTGATACTTCATAAAGAACATATGAGGAAGGTTAGTCAGTTTATTCACTCATGCACTACAGTATTGTGTACAACCTCTTAATCATTACTTATGACCCACTCTCAGTGTGTGACGGTGTATTTATCTGCAGGGACTCTGCCCTCTGCTTGTGTTGTGTTCTTAATTTGCTGTATTTGGGACGTTCTGAGCACAGCGCACAGGTGAGGCCAGGACTTAAAGGTATGAATGGGATCTCATTTATAAACATTGCATATGCACAAAATGAGGCCTGAAATAGGCAAATGCCACTTCCCACAGAAAAGTTGTGATCTATAAAAACAAACTCTTTGGGAGAAACTCTGACACATGTTTATCCACATTTTGGAGACGGGAAATTGGCGACACAGGTGGTGAGGTGGAAGCCCGATTGTAGAAATGGTCAAACATTTTTTGATGCACGCCATTTTCGGTTTTTGTCCATACGTACATTTTTAGCATGGATCCTACACACTGTTTTATAAATGAGACCCCAGATGCCAGACCATGAGCAGCATGCATCCAAGGAGAGGCTACATAAATCGCAGACACAGGGGTTGGCTTTCACTTTCACTGGTGAAACTGTTTACAAACAGTATCTGAAAATTCCTGCATATATTCCTTTTAATCTTAAGCCCCTGTTGGGTCCAACAGGCCTTTTCTACTTTCAAGTCAAGCCACTTAGCGTTTCCATTTTCACTTTAGATGTGCTGTGCCATGCCAAGTTGCGCCAGAGATGGACATTACCTGGAGTAGGTCCAAAAGCCAGGCCATGACGCAGGCCAACCCCAACAACCCTGCTTCTCCTCCTCAAACAAGTGTATGTGGTGCAAAACTCTCCTCTTCTCTCTGCAGGAGATTAGTTTCTCTTCTGCGTCTTGTTTTTACTTTAAAAATCTGCTTTATTTTACTGTTTCATGTTTGCAATCCACCTTATTATAAGCTGTGTAGTCTCGCTCACCAGACCTTTCTCAAGAAAAGAAAGGTCTGGCTGGGCCGACTCTCACTGTAAGATTGGAGGAAAAAACGCCCCGACTGCTTGTATTTCATTCAACCAATCACAATTGTTCTGGGCGGTGCCACAGCAATGGTGCACTTGTTAAAATATTGCCGGGGGGAAACAGGTTTTGGTGTAACACGGCCACAAAAATATCGCCTACAGGACGCGAACCATGGCAGAAAAATGGCTACATCCCCGCAAGATCAAACACCGCAAAAGTTAGTAAAGGACGTGTTGAAAACTGCTACACAACCGGAGGTGGTAGGGTGGGACTTCAGCGGGTGGCTCGTTCGGCCCAATGAGAGGCTGATCTATGCAGCGAACTTCCGCCCACTCAGACTATAAGTTGTGTGAAGTTGCTGCTCAAAAACATTTCCGTATTTTGCAGCTTCACAATAAAAGTTTTTGCATAACAAAGTAACAGAGGACTTTTATTGTGAAGAATGTACAGGAAATTAAATGTGTTTATCACTGAATTAGCGGAACTTTGTTAGCGGCTTTTCTTCAATAAAGACAAGTCTAATAATTCAGCAGAAGGGAAGAGTAAAATCAGAAACAGCCACAGTGAGATGTTGATGAAGAGCTGCAGACAACAGGCTCTCACTGCATCTCTGCAAACAGCTCACCTCCAACAGGTAAACTTCTTTTACATGCAGCAAAAATAACAGGGAACTTATGCTATCGATCAGCACTCTGCTTTTTAACGTCATCACTCAAGACAAGTCATCATCAGTTAAGACACACCTTCAAGAAGGTAGCCCTGTTGTAATGGAAATGCAAATCCCTGCTGTGCTGGGCTGACGGCCCAAACTAACCCAAGCCATGACTGTCAAAAAAGGGACACAACTTATCTTCTGCCTTACAAACCATTTACAAATCTAATCTAATCTTTTGGCAGTACTTTAGCAACAGTGTTCCACATTGCTTCAACAATGTTTTAAGACATTTCAAGAAAGAACATTGTTTTAAGATCGATGTCTGATAACGATTCTTTTGTGCTGAAGCAGCTGATTGACAATATTGTGCACAATGTTCTGTCTCTTTGAATTGGAACACAAGTGTTCTTTGTGTTCTTTTCCAGAGCACTGTATTTTGTACAGGGTGGAGAAGCCTCTGAAGCAGCATCTTTCATAAAGTAGGATACTCACGGTTTATCTTGCTCCTAAAATCTGAGGCCTCATAGCCTTCACAAATTCATCAATATTAGGTGTGGCGAAGTCATCCAGTCGGCTGTATTGGACCCAGTGGCAGTGCATCGAAGATATAAAAAGCGAGTAAATAGAACTCAATATAGCTCTGAAAAACATGTTATTTAAAACATATACTAATAATGGTATGGTAAATACACATAAGAACATTATATAACAACCAGATATTTTTGCGGACCTATATTGAGTTTAATTGAATCACTTTTTATACTGGCCACTGCAGTGGACAGACAGTTTACTCCTTGGCACATCCACAGACTGAACAGATGCGTTTTTAGACACAGAAATGCTTCTATCCAGATTTTCATACTTCTTTAATTTAACATTTTATTCAGTTGAAAAATGTGTCTGTGCCTGTCTGGTTTTCTGAGGAAAAAAGGATTTAAAAAGTACAAACAATATTCCATACACTATAAAATTCTGTCAGCATATAAATGAAATAACCAAACACTGTGATAATGTTTTAACATTTTTGGGCATCTCTGCATCATCTCAGTGCCACAGGAGCACATCACGACTCTGGGCTCGGTTTTATCTGCTGTGGATGCTGTAATTCATGCCAAGCCTTTACCACCAGCTGCTATAATACCATCATTAAGTGGAAAACTGTGGCCCCCTCGGGAAGCCTCCACAAATCCATCATATCCTTTCATCATACTCTGGGGTGGCTGTGAAGATGCAGTGTTTACTTTACGGTCTTTCTTCACATGTCATGTGCTTCCTGAGAGCCCAGAGAGAGAGGTAGCATCTGTTACTACAAACAAACGGCCTATAAACCTATGAATCATGCCGAGCGGCCACCGACAACTTAATTTATCCAAGCCCCGAGCAAACCAACTCACACTGGTCTCAGTCTTTTTAATTTGAAAAGCTGTCTGATAGGCCCGAGCTACAGTGGTCCTTTAAATGCCGCACACTGTGCTGATATATGAAGTTGGAGGAATATTGCTGGTTCAGCTTAAAGTCCCCAGTGAAAAAGCTCGAGAGCCTTGATACTCTCTTAATCTGCTGTAGTATAAATGTGCTGAAACCGAACAAAGAGTATGGATCGAGTGTAAATTAAATAAAACGCTTACTGTTTCAGAATATATCTTCTTTACTGAGATAGACAATGATTTCTTTTGGCAGTAGATCTCCCACAGAAACTTGTTTTCCACACAGAGGTCTCTATATACACATTTATACTGATTTCTATTCATGAAAAAAGGCCTGTTGTGCCAGCTCAAAATGAGCTTGAGTCTGTTGTCCAAAACTCCAAGATCGATGTGTTTCATTTCATCAAATGGATGCTTTCTGGCGGTAACAACAGTTCATGTCCTCAACGCCGAATGAAGACAGTTGATTTTCCACTTTATGACCGTTCACAGTAACCTTCTCTCTGTCTCTTCCTCATTCCTTTTTCTTTTTGTCTGCTCGACCTTCCTCGCTTTTCAAACAAATCCACAGAAATATTACTCTCACAAAGATAAAGCCGGTCGTCTTCTTCTATTCTGGCCTTGTTCCCATTCTCCATTATAATTATCCTTTATCATTTGGGTCAGAGAGACTATACATCACCACTGCAACCTTAAGTCGATTACAGAGACACAGTGTTAAACTGTTTTTCACTTTTTAACAAGGTTTAAAAACTTACACTGTTGTTTCCTGTGTGTTTGAATCAATGTAAGAATGACTTAACAAATGTTTTACCTACTTCTGAGAATAAATACGACTGTGTTGTGTATACTGTATGCTGATCTCTATAGTATATTGTTTTGGAGTATACAACTAATACCAGGGCTGCATGGTACTGGATTTTGTGCCGATATCTGATATTCTGATATATAACAACCCATTTGGCAGATAACCAATACCGATATCAATATTAGGGATGTTCCTGGCAACTAATTTCCCTGTCGACTAAACAAAAATTTCAATTAAGACTAGTCGACTAGTCTAAAAAAGGGAAAACACTCAGAAAACAGTAAGTGGCCTTGTACATGAATAAAACAGTAATTGGTTAAACTGACTAATATTTCTGATGCGGACTAGCGAGGGGCGGAAGTTTAATTGTTTAGACGTTTAATCGTGCGCATCCCTAATCAATATATTCATAATATATTTAAGAAAATTATTAGAAATGCAACTTTATTCCCCAAATCCTCTGACTAAATATACCTTGTTTTTCTGTATGTTTGTGCCCCAGATTATCTTTATTTTTGTGTACTATCATTTATAAAGGCCGACTTATGTTATACCCTGGTTTAAGACCATGTGGCCTCTTTGTGTTTGAACTGTGTAGTACGATTATTTCATTGTCTGATTTATACACATTTATAAAGACCGTATCCTTTAAATTTCAAAAAGCCCTGAGGAAAATAACATGTCAAAACATGTTGGCTCGTTTAATGCCACAACAATAAAGGTTGTTTTTTATTTCCTTCCGCCTTTTCTATTTTTTTTTTTTTTTGAGTGCAATGAAATAATAAAATAGTTGAAAAATAAACAAAAACTGCTTGGGTAAATACACAATACACAGTTTTACAACAAAGATTGGTGATTCTATTGATTATTATTCCAGTCCGGTATCATCGTTTTGAGTCCTGTATTGAGTCCATTTTCTTCCTCATTGTGCTTCTTGTAGTCTCAGTATGTGTGTCAGTTTCTCCATTTGAAAAGATTTCTTCCACAGTTGCTCGCCATTGATCTTTCATTGGTGGTGTTTCGTTACCCCAGTTCCGAGTGATAGCTTTCCTGCTTGCGACTTTAATATTTTGATCAAGTAACACTAGCAACATCTTCTTCACAAAATTTACATAGATAAAGCACCAAACAACTGTTAGGAACCTCATAACCTCGTATGTGCTGAGTCGCTTTACAGACCATTTTCCAAAATAGCATTATTTTCTGACACTACGAAAAAATATGAGTGTGGTCTACATCTCCGATATTTCAATTTAAAGCCAATATCAGGTGATGACATGCCGATATTACTATTACTGAGGTGTTTGTTGAGTTGTTTCAGCTCCACAGTTAGTTTTAATTAATTCCAACTGTGAGCATAAGAGAATAGTGAGAATAATGTCCATCAACAGCACAACCAAAGCACACATATTGTTATCTGGAAAATGCTCTGAACTATCATTATATTATTTTAGGGCCAAATCACTCACTCCTACAATCCCATGGGCAGCATTTTTGGCCTGATACATACTTATTAAACAGCACCAGGAAGAAGATCAGCTCTGCACTCAGGCTTTCTAGTAAGTAGGCTATGATACGGTGCTAGTTATGGTCGCTTAGCAACCACAGACGCAACCTGCCTCAGCGACCATAAAAGTTGGCAAAGAGCACCCAGCGCCCTACCTAGCGTTTTCCAGGTGGTTAAAGATGCGGCATGTGTACGGCCCCTTAAAAGGTCATGGTCATTTTAGGTATTTCTATGAGACCAGGCTGCCCCTGCAGTGCTGATGCACTTCAGCCCCACCAGATTCAAAATAATAAAAATAAATGTATTTCCTGATTTGTATGAATTGGATGATGCTCGAGTTTCATGGCCAGGTGTGTCCTCCGACAGACAGCTGCTCCACAGAGCGCAGCGTTAAATATTAAAACACTGTCAAACTAAAATCATGTGTGAGGACGAGAGAGAGAAAACTGCTCTCTGTTATGATACAGAAAAAAAAGAAAATGGAGGCTGCTGCAAGCTGATGAAAACTTTCAACAAAAGATTCACCTCTTTTCTGTGTTTGAAACTGACACAATGGTCGGTCTAGTGAAAGTAAAGCTCTGATACAGCCATCACTCTGATGTAGCTATTTCATCTTTTCCTGTTTGATATTTTTACAATAAATCTTAAAAGAGATTTGTCACGAGGGTGACGGAGATGCAACAAGAGAAGGACCCCCATGCAGACAGTGGAGGCAGCAGGAAGTGCTGACGAGGGAATGAGATGCAGGTGAGCAGGTGGGCGGGGAAGGTCAGGTAACTGCAGAGCTGATGAGGAAAGTGGGAACAGGTGTGTAGACGGTGGAGCAGTGAGGTGATTAAGGAAAGTGGGGAAAGTCCGAATGGGTGGATGGATAGAAAATGGCAATGAAGGGACCTAAGGTCTGTACTAGGAAGCAGGATTTAGACAACTCCCGTTGTCATAAATGCAACATGTTGTTCAGACAGACCTCATCAGTTATTAACTGGGAAGCTTATCCACCCTTTACTTTGGTAGCAGAAACAGTCTGGCTTTATGTTTATGTGTTTTATGTGTTCATTTTAACAGCTATTGTAGATTGTCAAAAATATGACAAAGACAAAAATGCTTATAGTCACATATTAGTCATTTTTGTCCTTCATATTTTTAGTCTAGTTCTAGTCTACGAAAATTCGACATTTTAGTCATTACTTTTAGTCATTATGTTACTATGTGTTTTTTATCTTTAAACTAAACCAGTTATTCATCAGAAATTGGAATCAAGGTGACAGATTGTTTAAACATTTCATTTAGACGTTTTTTTCGACAACTACACGTCATTTCTACACACTTACAAAGTGTAATTTCTCCAGCAGTGTTTGACAGGTTTAAGGGCTGATTTACGAGCACACACTTACTGATCATCATTTGAAAAGCTCAAGATCCCATTATTTATGCTCTGAAAAATTTGACACCACATATAACAGATCTGACTGAACTATGATTTGTACCCAGGTTCATTGTAAACTCTGACTTATGCATCTGACTGTTAAGAAGCAGAAAAATAATAAAAGCCTGAATTCTTTCTTCATCTGCAACATGTTAGTCTGGAGGTTTAAACTTGTGTCATCTCACAGAGTTGATGATTAAAACTAAACTTTCATCTCTGTCAGAGAAAACTGATCTAGCAAAGCTACACTTATTGATAACTGAGCCTCCTACCTGCCTGTCAAACAGCATGAAACCATAATCCTTCTTGAGTCTGGACTGAGTGGAGTCCAGCAGAGATCAGCTTTGAAGTCTGGCGGCCGGTGGCTGCTTGCTCTGCTGCCATTCAATGGCTATTGAGCAGAGCTAATTGCAAACAGCCACCACTGCAACTAACAAACTCCACAAATCCATTCAGCAGCTCCACCATCCACAGTCAGACACACACGACTGATTATTCACTGCTGAATTACAGCTCACAACTCGGACTTGCACCAACGGCTGATGCTGGCCAGCGAAACATCCTGGCACAGACTATTTACTGGAGTTTATCAGCTTTTCGCTCATGCAATCTGAGGATAAGTGCAGCAGTTTTCACTGTCTGATAGTCCACCACTAACATTTTTGTAGCATCTTGTCTTGTCAATGAAAATGAAACAGAGATTTCATCTTAGTTTTCATTATCAAGATCTTTTTTTAGCTTGTCATGGTCTCGTTTTCATCGTAGAAAAAAGGTTGTTGACGAAAAAATGTCATCATCATTTTTGTAAACAAAATTAACACTGGTTTTATGTGACATATTCAGAGTAGTTTTGTCATCATCCAACTAAATAGCAAAAAATTTTCTGTACTAACGTCATATATAATAATACCTACACGTATCCTAAGTGGCCTAAGTTTAATATTTGAAAATCATTCAAAATGTTTTAACATCTTCTGTTGTAAGATTGCAGGCTATCATTTACATTTAACACCAATGACTTTTTACTGTCTCGTATATTCCCAAAGGTGATTACTGTCAGTTTTTCATCTTCTATCATATGAAGTAGGCTACTTCATTCATGGTTCTGATGATAATCAACACCTCCGCTTCTTTCACATGAGCATGCTCGTGCCTGGATATGAAAACCCAGAGTTGACTGAACTAGCTGATAACCATCTTTATCCAGACGGCCAATGTTAGGGTTAATAAAGCCAGATAACGTAAAGATATCCTGGGAAAGTTAAACTGTGTTCGTAGTACAGGCTTCGAGGGAATAGGTGTAGCAATTAGATGAGCATTAGCTAAACTGTACCTCATCCATCCCAGAATAACACAGCTGTTTTCAGGCTCTGTGTTTGTACAATAGTGATGATATATCTAACTCATCTTCAGTGACGCAGCAAATAAAACAAAGATGTCAGAAAGTTTGTAAAGTATCTTTTTCTTGCCCCCTCTGGAAGCTGAATATCTGTTTAATAGCTGTTGTTGGCATCTCTATGGTTCACCTGCTGCAGATTGAAACACAAGTTATGGGCCTGTGTGCAGAGGGAGCACGGTGTGTGTTTGCTCGTGGATGTGCATGTGTGCATGTCTTAGGTGGGAGAAGTAAATTGCAAGCCATTTCTCTTCCCCACCCTCCACATTAATGTCTCACTTGGGCTCCCTCACTCAGATTGCTCATTTTCCAGCGGCTGCCTCTTAATAGGAAGTCTATTCTGTGAAACTGGACAATTGGTGGAAATCCACGGAGGGTCATTTAACAACAGGATCGCTGCTCCATTTGGGCTTGTACATCATGAAAGTGAAAGAGTGTGACATACATAAAAGAGCTTTTTTTACACATTGTTATGTTATTAAACCGTCTATATCATATAAAGTTCATATTAAATAAAGCTGTTTAATGCACGCCACTATGCGTGTGACAGTGTTGTCAGAATCAAACGGGAAAAGGATGAAAACAACAGCCCTGCATTAAAACAGTGCAAGAGGCTGAGTCTGTGGGGATGTGTTGCTTCACCGGTGAGATGATGAAATAGAGTCCAGGACAGCCAGTTTAAGTCGTAGATCAGTGAGTCTGAAGGCTTATCAGACACCAAAACACTGCACAGCCGTCTATTATACACTCAGACAGGGTTTAACAACATTGGAGACTCCCCCTTGAGTCCACCAGTGACCTGGAAAGTTACTCTGTACGTTTTAAGAAGTTTTTACCTCTGAAAATATGAATCATTGTGTTTTTGTTAGCTAAGAATGAGCTGTTTATATCTACATAGGGAGCAGGTCCTTATCCAGGGAGTCCACCTGCCATGTTTCTACAGTAGCCCAGAATGAACAAACCAAATACTGGCTCTAGATTAGACTATTTGCATTTTCTTATTTTCATGTCTGCCACTGAGGTAAGCAGCCCCACTGCTACAAGGCAAACAATGCCGTACAAACACTGATTTTTGACGTGAAACTGCTTCATTCAGTGTTTTTACCGGTTTAAACTACCTAGTCCATTAATTTTGGAGATTAGACACCCCTGTGGACAATTCAGCTCCCAGTATAAACCTCCTGAACAATGAACACTGAAGGAATTCTAACTGGGAGAAGTTTCAGGTAGGTGCAATCTGCGATTCTCACCACTAGATGCCACTAAATCCCACACACTGCTCCTTTAATACTACTTCTACATTCTTATATCATTCAGATAATCTATAGATAAACCATTATAAAACAAGGTAAGATCAGCAAAAAAAGATACTAGAAGAAGAAGATACTGAAGTCATTAATGGTTTTTTAAAAACCCCTTAAACTGATAAGTTAAACAATTAAAACCCTTCTCTACACACCAATCTATTAATCTACCCATGAATAGAGCGTGCCAGTAAACCTGGAACTCCGTTAGCGTTTTTAGCACTTCCAGTTCTCTCGTCTAAAAGTCAATACGTTTTTTGAATGGGATTTTGGTAAAATGCCTCAAATAAGGTCTGTGGTTAACAAAAGCTTAAGCGAGTTTCAGATTTTGTTCTACGACATAAAACATGTCAGTAAATACCCTACTTGTGAATTTTGAAGCTTTTACGTGTCATAAAAAAGGCGGTTGCTAACAAGCTGCTCGATACGACTACAAACCCTGACGGGGACATTAAACGTCATCACCCCCGAACAGGCGAGAGTGCTGGCAGTCCACCATTACAGCTTCTTATTTAGCTTAAACAGTTCGATTATTATTATTGAAGATTATCTCGCTGAACAAAACCTGTAAGTATCATAAACTTGTGTTAGCCACAGAGCTTATTTTCTGACATAATCCAAAACGCAATGCAAAAATCACATGCACTTTCTCTTCCGGGAACCAGCGCTATGCTAAACTTCCGGGTTTTGACGTCAGCCCTGGCACACTCTATTAATCTCACATTTGCATCTCAATTAAAAAAAAAAGCCCTGTCATCTGTAATCTAATTTTGTACATTTTAAGGGGCTTTACACTTAAAAATACTTACATGCAATTTTAATTAAAGCTTTGGTGTTATAGATTTAGTCTTAGTTTTAATCACATTTTAATCACATTTTAGTCATTGTAATCCTTCAAAGTTTTAGTTAACGAAAATTCATGACATTTTAGTCAACTTTAGGCAGTATGTTTTGTATATGTTTATTACATATATAATCTTTAAACTAATCCAGTGAGCCTAATTCATGTATCAGAAATTAGAATCAAGGTGACAGATTGTATAAAAATTTCATTCAGACTTTTTTTCAATAACTACAAATAATTTTTACACTCCCACAAACTGTCATTTCTCCAGCAGTGTTTGACAGGTTTAAGGGGTGATTTACGAGCACACACTTACCGATCACCATTTGAAAAGCTCAACATCTCTCGAAAACTAATATGAGACAACTGGAATTTGTACCCAATAATATGTAATATGCAGGTAGAGGTCACACAATCAGCTCTTTGAGTCAGCTGAACAGCCTGCAGACTAAAACACTGCAGATAATGTTAAATGTTAAAACATAAAGCAGCCAAAATGCCTGTCAGGAACTGGACTCACATGGACTTACGTGATTTCTGTTTCCTTGTCGTTGATCGACGATTAAATTTGGAAGTTGAAGCCAATGTGAAACCTCGACAATCAGAAAACAGAACTTTAAGTTTTTTGTGTTTTAAGCAGACGATTAAGCTACACACACTCCCATGTGACGTACCTCAGTTGGGCTTCAAGCCTACGTCTCAGCGTTGGCTGTCGGCATCCTTGACCACTGGACCATCTTCAAAACTGATCAACTCAAAGAACCAGAGAGACAGAAGATCAGACTGAAGCCGCAGAATCTTCACCTTCATCAACCTGCAGAGAAACAAAGATACAGACTGAAACATATTTACACTCAAACAGATTCAAATTAACAAAATGGCAAACTCTAATTCTTCTCTGTGTGAGATCACTGACTGTATAAAAATAATGGATGTTCTGAAGCCTTGAGTTTGGCATTTGCACACGGGAGAAGTTTTCCTTCTCCAAGAACCCCCTTTCTGACAGAAACCTATTAATTTGAACCCAAACCATGACTTCTTTCCTGACCTTAATCAAGAGATCCCTTTCTGGTAGAAAGCTGTCAAGGAAACTTTCTCCGAACTGCCCGGCATTTCAGTCGCCGCCATCTTGTTTTTTTTTAAACCAGAAGTAACAGCTCAATAGGGGCTAATCTCTGTGACTGGAGATGGTTGGAGATGGCCCACTTCAGAAGGATAATGGCCCAGCTAAAGCAACCTCAACTGGCTGGTTAGCTTGGCAAACCTGCCAATTGGCTTGATGGACATTTTGGCAGCTTTTATCAAATTACATTATCTCCCCCGTCCTGGGCCCCATGTTTAAAAAATGCTGCAAATGTGCCCTCGTGGATGCCACGATGGTAAATAAAATATGATAAAGTACCCTCTTGGATGTCCTTCCAGTGGAGAAAGAGCGATGCAGTGCCATACAGGCTGCCCTACATGTTGGAAAACTTTCTGCATGCTGGTGCTCTTTCTGTATTTTTACACCCCTCCGACTGCATGAACCCGCCACTGCACATCACACTGTGTTTAGAGGAGTAATGATTATGAAAATTAGCTTAATAAGCCGTCACTTTCCCATTATGAGACATATAAATAAATAAACTATCATCAAGCAGCATGAAGCGCAGCGTTCATCAAGAGAGATGATTGGATCTACAGGATTCATCAGAGACACAAACTATTCAGTGTCTCAAAGTCGCCTTCATCACACAGCTGATGTCTCTTCTTGACTTCGAGGCTGCAGTTTACTGAACTGTCACAACAAAAAAGCACTGCAAGGATGAAGATGCTTTCTGAACACAACAGCACTGCTGGCATTAATATTTTGACATGTGAGGACTCGAATGAAGGGGAGTTTTGCAGTCCGTTAATGTGAGCGCTTTTATTTTAATCTACAATTAACTGGAGTCAGACTTTACGGAGGAGCTTTGCCGCGTAGCTTAATTACCAGCTGCTAAATTGAAATGTAAATTTGCTCTTCCTTCTTGTTACTGAGGCAGAGCACTTCAACAGTTTGCAGTGCAAGCACAAGAGAAAGAGGAGCGCTTTCTCAAACCAACTTCAAGGGTGTAATGTTACATTCAGAGCACATCCACATGGAATGCAGAGCACAAAGCAATACTTTAATCATAGCAATGCCTGTATTCATCTCCAATAAAGGCTTATTTATGCTCAATGTTAGATACAAATAGACACAAATAGAGCCTTCTGCCTCGTTTCCACACTCATTTGTGTCTGTATTTCTGTGCAGTATACAGAGCGCGCCCCTTGTGTTTAACAAAAGGAAATGCATCACTTTGCAACTGGACAAAAATGCCCCCGCAGGAATGGCAGAAAATTTAGTCTTTGCCATTTTTCGCTATCCAGTCTGCAGAGTAGAGTGATGCAAACCGCAGTTTCCTCATCTCAAAGAAACTGGGTTTTTAGTTAGATGCCTGAAATAAGGTCAGTGGTTAACTCAAGCTTCTATGACATGAAATACAGTACATCATCCCTGCAGCACTCCACATTAGGGGAACTAGTTTCATCACGACACAATATCTGCTTAAGTGCAGTTAAGTTTACTTTAATTTGACTCCACTTACACACGTAAAACATCACATGGATAAGTTTCTGGAAGAAATAATAATAATACTAATAAATAATAAACTTTATTTATATAGCACCTTTCAAAACACAGTTACAAAGTGCCGTACAGTAAAACTAAACACATTTAAAACACAAGGAAAATAAAACGAGATAAGATGTCATTATTAAAAGATTAAAAAAGGAGGCCAAAGGTAAAATCAAGATAATAAATGAGAGATAACATCAGTAAGATAGCAACAAAACAGACAGATAGCTCAGATAAAGTACGTGCTTTCCCATATAAGTATGTTTTTCAGAGACAAAGCTCGTGACTCAGTCAATGAATTAAATGTTTTCATTTTAACTCATCCATCAACAACAGCATTTAACAAAAGTATAACATTAGGCTCAGTAATAACTGACAAGGTTAACAGACAAAACAACAGCTTTTTACTCAGTATTAGCTTATTAGCACTTCTACATAGCATAAATTAGCCTAGCGGCTAGCTAACATTCCCTCCACTTAGAGCTTAACAAATGACATGTATTGTTTATATTTTTAATTACTCACCGTTGGTTTAAAGTCCCTGCATCTCACAACAGAACAGCTCAGTTGAATTTCAGACTGTATGCTCATTTTTTTCAGCCGAACATAGTTGAAATAGCAGCTAACGTTGCTGTAGTGTGACGTTAGCAACGATGCTAACAGGCAGGTATTGCACATGCTTTGTCTGTTGACTCGTATTTCCTCCGAAATAAATCATATTTCCACACAGCTGATTTATTCCCAGGTGTAAATAAGATTATCCTCATTGTCTTTATCTGCCTGCTGCTGTTTGTTCAAATTGTGGATGATTCACTTTGTATTGATGATATTGATCATTAAATCGATATACTGGTCAGAATGACGGATCATTTCTCAACTTTGAGTTCTGAGCAAGTCACAAAGCGCTCCTCACCAGACATAATGCCATTTTCAACAGAGTAATAATATATGAATTTACAAAAATAAATGCTTTGTAAAGTTAAAGTTGTTAAAACAACTTTATTAAAGATTTTACTTGGCTTTTAAGCTAACATTAGCTAAGCAATAGCTCGCTGAGAAACTGTTCGTTACTTATGACAGGGGTGGGGGTGGTTTAAAGAGGGGGAGACAAGTCCTTTTTTTTCAGCACTGGGAAGTATTTTAAGTATTCATTTTACTGCTGATTTTTAAAGAAAAATGCATCTCACTCCAATCTCGTCACATATCGATGTTTGGTCACGGACTTTCCACGTCAAGATACCACGTACAAGGTAGGCCTACCCTGGCTGCGTTGGTTGTTGGCGCTCTGAGACATCATGTCAATTTCTGCCTATTACATGCATTGTCTTCTTCCAAAATACACTTCTGTTTTCGCAGGAAATGTCCGTTTGCCCCATTAAACAATAATGGCAACCAGCCACGTATCATCCATCCATCCATTTTCATCCACTTATCTGGGGCCGGGTCGTGGGGGCAGCAGGCTGAGCAAAGCACCCCATACGTCCCTCTTCCCAGCAACACTTTCCAGCTCCTCCTGGGGGACCCCGAGGTGTTCCCAGGCCAGACAAGATATGTGATCCCTCCAGTGTGTTCTGGGTCTGCCTCCTACCAGTGGGACGTGCCTGGGACACCTCCAGCGGGAGGTGCCCAGAAGGCATCCTGATCAGATGCCCGAGCCACCTCAACGGACCCCTTTCGGCGCAAAGCAGCAGCGGCTCTACTCAGAGCTCCCTCCGGATGTCCGAGCTCCTTACCCAATCTCTAAGGCCACGTATCATGCTGATCTGAAAGGACGGCTTTTTCGTCTACGTCTGACGCCAAAGTCACTGACCAAGTCCCGGATTTCGACGACTTATGAGTGACACCGGGTTGAGTATTTTCAAGTCAAAAAGCTCAAGTTGAGTTGCAAGTCTTTTCTGATTTTGTTGAATCTAAAGTTATCAAATTTATGACTTCAGATGATGATGATTCGAGTCCAAGTCATGTGACTTGAGTCCACACCTCTGGTAGTTAACGGCCTCACAGACCGCCGCCATCTTCAACACTGCCTCAGTTTAAAGGTACGTTATTACGACCTCCTTCACCATTGCGACGTTTCCTGCTGTCAGAGACTTTTGACTCTGCTCTAGTGCTATCTATTATCTGTTTCTACGCCAACTTAAAGCAGACATGAAAGTATGAGGGCAGTGACGGTTATGACATTTGAAATGAACTCATCTAGATGTACAGAGAGTGTAAGTGAGCCCTGAGGCTGACAGATAAACATGTAGCACAGTTTATTAGTATGCAGTGCACAGTGAAGAAAAATGTTTTCTGTCGTACTTTGGCTGAAGAAAGCTGATGCGACTACATCTGCATATTTAATGTAATTAAAGGTCTGCTCTTTGCCTCTGACTGTGATCTCGCAGTGCTCACACTTATTATCTGTGAATGTGGTGTGAGTTATCTGCGGCGTATTTTCTGTTCTGCCTCGTCAAAACAACCACGAGGTTCATAAATTCATAATTCTGCTCTGGGAATCTTCTTTTTGATATTTCTCTATGCACGCTCTGAGGAGACATTCCCACTACTGATTCCTCCCTCCTATTTCCTTTTTTATGTAACACTGTGGCTGTTTAAGCCCCTTTTCCAAATCTGCTCTTGTTTTGTCTGTCTCCTCCTGTCCTTTCCACCGTTGCCATTATTCTGCAGATGAGTGCTATTATTGTTTCCTTCATACCATCAGTGAGATTTAGACCCCATTCAGTCAAAATATAGAGGAGAGGAAAGGAAGCTTATCCCCAAACGCTTCTCTGCTCTTTCATTATTCGTTCTCACATCAGGGGAGGCTCGCTGCACAGTTGTATAAATATTTGGTGGTGAAGTTTTAATAAAGAAGTCAAGTCAGCTGAGTTTTCCGCATGGAGGTGTACTGAGTTAAGTTCATTCTGTCATTTCCAGAGAGGCTTTTTATCATGAGCTGGACTGTTACTGCACGGCAATGATGAAACATTTCCCCTCGAAATGAAAAGAATAATGAAAGACAAGAATGTTACAGTACGTATATGACACTTTCAACCTCTTATGGTTAAATATACTTACAGTATTTATGTCAGAGTTTCTGAGGTGCTATAAGAATGCTCAAATTTGTGCACTAAATGTAAAAGACATAAGGAGGCAGCCGCACGTTAATCTACATGTACACCTTAATTTACACTATAAAGTGGCCTTAATTTTTCATGTAGCCTAAGGTGTAAATCCAGGAAGTTGCTCCACAATTCACATCAGGTTTCAGGTTAATTAATGAATTTTTAAAACATGGATTAAAGGGTTTTATTTGGTTATCTCCTCCATTTATGTTTTTATTAAACCTTAAACCTTTTTTCTGGCTTTTAATTTGAGCCGATCCCACCTTTTATATCAGGTGTAATTAAATGCAGTATCTGCATTGTTTAAGGGCATAACAATACCTTAAAGGGACCATTATGAAACCAATGTGTTATGTGGTGTGAAGCAGGTGGACCCAAACGCAGGAGACCACAGGAGCTCAACAAAATCACTCTGAATTCCATGAAACAGCAGCTGAACATCGCACAACCAAATCAAGGATCCAACAAAGACAGAAACAGAAAACAAGGACTTAATGCAAACTAGTCTGACGTGGGGTTGAAGTGCAGCTGGAGAAAAACTACTTACTTATTTAATACTTAAACCTGTCTCTGTATCATGATGTGGTTGAATATTATTTCTGGCCTGAACGATTCAAGTGACATTTTAATAGCCCTAACTATCAATAACTATTTTATACATTTATAAGTTTTGTTGTTTTTTTTCAGCAGTCGAAAAACCCACAGCGTCATGTCCATATTGCAATGAATTGTGGGTTATTAAATCAGTGAAGTCTGCACCTGAATCAGACTCTCTTTAGGGCTCATTCCTGGCAGACTCTATGGGAATTGTTTCTGTTTTGGCGCCAACCTCAAGTGGCCATTCGATGAACTGCAGTTTATGGCTCCAAAAGAGGACATTCGGCTGGCCACGACATAGCCTACTTAAATGATACTCGCAGTTTACTCAAAGATGCCTTATCATTTTAATATATTTAAAATTTATATGTATGGATAGAAAATTCAGTTATATTACAAAATAATATCTCTCAAAGACAGAAATTCAGATAGGCCCCTATAGGGGACACATACACACACACTAGAGTGTGGCGATCCGAGCCTGATGGTACCCGACAGGTCGGGCCAGGTTTGGTCAAAAATGTAGCTATAAATTGTATTCAGGCTCGGGTCGGATTCGGTCAGCTTTCAGTGAAAATGTAGTGTAAAAATACATAAAATCCTATTGCCTGTCCTGTTTATTGCTTGGGCACTGTTATTTACGTGACAACACCTGAACATAACACACACACACACACACATTGGCTGTTTGTTTCTACCTCTCTCCTCGCTGGAAGTCTCAGACCTCCAGCCGCCCGCCTCCGCCTTGATTAAACGCTGAAAATAAAATAAAAGAGGGAGACAGGGTTTTCCTATTTTATCTTATTTTGTTTTATTTCTCCCTCTCCTCTCGCTCAAAGCGTAGGACCTCCCGCCTCCCGCTCCTGTCTCAACACGGAGGTCTCCCTCTCCACTGAGCACCCACGGCGCACGCCCAGCCTGTTAAATACCCTATAACCGTAACAACTTTGTGACACAAACTCAGTGCTTTGGCCATTAAATAATGTCAGGCTCAGTTCGGGTTTGGACAGAAATATGCGGCCCGTGCCGCACACACAAACACATGGAAAACCGGACATTATCATCAATTTATAAACACCCCCCGGATGCCCCGGACAGGACGTGAAAAGTGGACATGTCCAGGCAAAAGAGGACGTTTGGTCAGCCTACCTTAACCACAGGGCATCATGATGATTTCGGAACAACGGGACTTCGGAACAATGGGTTTAATATGATCGGAACAATGGGTTTAATATGGTCGGAACAATGGGATGTCGGACCAATGGGCAGTTCCCAAGTGGGCCCACGTTGTTAGGCGAGCTAGCTTAGCAAGTCAGCCAGCTTTACGGCATGTTTGGCTGCTCCTGTTATAATTTAACATTAACTGCATTAGCATAATTAAAAATGTAGTTGAGTATTTTTCAAGTTTAAAATCGTCAAACCGGTGAAAAGATCACAGACGGAAACATCAAAATAACCAAAAATTTTCTCACTTTGGTTGAAAAATCTTTCCATGCAAGATCATATTCCTCACATTAAGAAGTCAACTGAGAGAGTGGGTTGAAGTGTATACTTTATTATAATATATGAAGTCAAGATGCGTTCTCTATATATTATTCAAAGCCTTGGTTCTCTTGTTGGATGAGAAACACTGCACGCTTGCCTGCACTGAGGCAGTGTGTCTGATCTTAATGCAGACAAAGGTTTTAGATGCATTTTGTCAAGGCGGATTGTTAATGAACAGCACACTGTGGGGAGTGAGCGGCTCTGAGGTAGGAAGGGTTCATAAAACCTGACTGCATATGAACAATTAGAGCTTTGCTTACTTATTATTTTCCAGTCCAGACTTCCCCATGAGGACTTCTCTGTGAGGAGAATTTTTATTCTCAGCTCTGACAGGCAACACCTAATTGACATTTGCACAGCCGCCACCCGTTCTCTCTCAGGTGATTACTGTAACTCGGCTCTGAGATATGAATCACCTCAATACCCAGAGGAAACCAAGTGACATTATGTTATTACTCATGACTGATTATATAATTCTGAAATCGATAACAGCGATACGGCGTGTTTTCCAAACAGATAGAGGTGAAATATGAAGGTCCTGGCTGCTGCTAATAACGTGGCTTTCAAAGTATCAGACTGTCATTGTTCCTGCCACTCCAACCTGAGCTGCGATCACACATCATATGTAAATCTCTGGAATATGTGTAAATGAAATTCTGTCACACTTTGAGCACATTGCACAACTAATCGACTGTACATGGTGTGTTGAGTCATAGCACATTTAAGGCTATCTTGGCTTCATCACAGTGATATCTGAGGTTGTGTCTGGCCTCCTACACAGCCAGACATTTACAGATCATCATAGATACTACTGTAAGTAAAAAAACTTTTAAATACTTTATTTAAAAAGAAATAAAGGTAATTTTTGAGAGTGATTGAAATTACTGTAAGTTAAAAAGAACTTGAAGGATTCAGTATTTTACTCCTATATGTACTATGTTTGACTCATGATGGGCAGTTTAAAACAAAAAAAAAAAACAGAGATGGCATCTTTTTATTCCAGGCATTCTTCCTCCTACCCACAATGCAACTTGATGGCTTACAGTTTGGTTTGGTTTTTTTTCAAGTGGGTTTTGCTGGTAGCAGCTAATGTAGCCTCGAGCACAGATGAGCAAGCTGCAGAGGTGTGGTATGAGCTCACTTCCTTTTAATTCCATACCCCAGATTTTTCATTTTTAAACTTGCAGTCTTTAGCCCCAAGCTAACACTGACTCAAGTGGCATCACTTGGCTTGATACTACTTTTTTCTCACATGTAGTAGTGCTCCCTAAGACCTGTTAACAGTCTTCCATGTGTAAGATGACTGGAATTCCCCTTTAAAAGGACAGTTTAACCCCCGAATCTAAAATACATATGTCTCCTTTTACCTGTAGTTCTGTTCATCAATCAGCTTTTTTGTTGTGAGTTGCAGAGTGTTGGAGATATCTGTAGCAATGTCTGCTTTCTCTACAGTGTAATGGAACTAGATGACACTCAGCTTGTGGTGCTAAAAGTGCCAAAATAATACACATTTCAAAAGCTCAACAGCAATGTCTCTTTACAGAAATCATGACCCAGTTACTCAAGATAATCCACAGACCTTGTTGTGAGCAGTTTCATGCAGGGACTATTTTCTGTCTACTGCATCACCACGCAGAGGAAAGTGTTCAGAAGGAAGTGTGCATGTACTCATGGGCGGGTGATGAGATAATGGGCCTCTGGGCACAGATATGCAAAAGGCTCCACCAGCTCTCCCACACACGAGCAAGACTTTGTAATGTTTTCTTTTTTAACTTTTTTAGTGTTGTTTGGCATCTTTTTTTTATTGGTCTGCATACTTTTGTGGTTTTGTCTCATTAA